>NC_047086.1:113968669-115168669 GCF_902459505.1 Geotrypetes seraphini
TGAAACATTGGCCAGTGTTGCAGGTGCATGAGAGCATGAATGACACTCCCTTATTTGCCTATACTAGGGGCCGGAATTTAGGTCAAATTTTGAAACATCGTGACCCTGCTCATCAGAACAGAGAGGGTCCTCATGTATGTTGTCATCAGTGTGTATATTGCCCTCATGTCCTCAACACTGACCAAGTGGTAATTCCTCAAACAGGGGGTAAGAAATTTTATCTAAGAACTGGTACTAATTGTTTGTCATCTGCAGTAATATACTGTATCATTTGCCCTTGTGGGCTATATTACATAGGACACAATCGGCGGGCAATCAAAATCCGCATCGCCAAGCATTTGAGTAATATAAGATGCAAGCGGGTATCTGCTCCCCTGGTGAGCCATTGGCTTGAGCAACAGCATTTGATAGAGGAATTACAATATACTGTTTTAATGCGTGCTTATAAAGAAACTGGAAACATTACTCAACATCTACCGTACTTTATTTGGAGCAGAAGTTTATATTCCAGTGGCATACCTTGGCCCCCGCAGGATTAAATAATGATATTGAATGGTTTCAATTATAGTCTTTCATTTATGACGTAAGAAGTGATGACGTCTAAGTCAGTAGAAAGGAGTGGAAAAGGGGTGTGTATATAAAGCGTG
Source organism: Geotrypetes seraphini (assembly GCF_902459505.1). NCBI lineage: Eukaryota > Metazoa > Chordata > Amphibia > Gymnophiona > Dermophiidae > Geotrypetes > Geotrypetes seraphini. The sequence goes on from NC_047086.1 coordinate 113,969,317, forward strand.
GACTGCTGGGAAGTTCCCTTCGTCAGTAGCACGTCTGTGTGCAATATGGAGTGTTTGTACCGGTGAGTCGTAGAGTATGTGTGTGTATACTGAGTATTTTCAAAGTGTTACGTTTATTGAGAAGGTAGAAAGTAAGCTGTTTGGTTCAGTGTTGATTTGAGTCATCAATGGAATGGAGCATTTGAGCTATAAAGAACGACTCAGGAAACTGGGATTGTTTACCCTCGAGAAGAGAAGACTGAGAGGGGATTTGATAGAGACTTTTAAAATATTAAAAGGATTTGATAGAATAGACCAAGAAGCAGCATTGCTAACATTTTCTGATGTGACACGGACAAGAGGTCATAGCCTGAAACTGAGTGGCAGCAGGTTCAGGACAAATGTCAGGAAGTTTTGTTTCACACAGCGAGTGGTGGGTGCTTGGAATGCACTCCCGGAAGAGGTTGTGGCGGAGACTACTGTACTGGGTTTCAAGCGCAGGTTGGATGCACACCTTCTTGCATATCATATTGAGGGATACGGTAAAGTCGGGTCTCCAAAAAGGAGTACCTAAATGGGCCGCCGCGTGTGCGGAGCACCGGACTGGATGGACCTCGGTCTGATCCGGTGAAGGCGCTTCTTATGTAATTTCAGTACCCCTCCTGAAGAAGCCAGCAGGTGAAACCTAGGTTGGGGGGTCGGTAATGAGAATAAAGGAGGAGCCCGGAGCAGTTATGTTTATCACCCACACCATTCAAAGTTAAGTCGATATTATATATTATTTCATTTTGATTTAATTTTGATTTGATGTTATTTAGTCTTTGTATGGTGGAGGAGACTGTGAACAACTATGATGGTCTCTTTAACAGCTGCTCCGTGATTTTTTCACCGGACCTCAGCTGTGGGTCTGAGTGTTCACTTAACCATATCAGCTAAGTGTCGAAATAAGTATTAGTTTTTGATGTAAAGAAGAAAGGTGATTAATAAAAGAGTTATTCATAGTATCACCTTGGATAAGTGAGTTCCCTTGCAGTTTTTGAATATTTACACCAACTGAAACGTGGTGTAAATCCTCATGCCTAAGGGTTCCTTTAACAAAGCCGTGGTAGCGATGCTACTGTGGTAAATGCATTGAAGCCCATAGGAACTCAGTCGGTTTCGGTGCACATACTGCAGCAGCATTGCTACCACAACTTTGTAAAAGACCCCCTAAATCTGGTACAGATCCCACCTTATTCTATAATTATGTACATAAATTACAGCAATGCTCCCAATCCACTCATGACCCTCCCATTTCTGCACCCCATTTTTGGACCCACATATAATATGTAGGCATTGAATTGCTCACCAGTCAGGTTAGATGCAGTAGACCGGCATCCTAGGCTACCAGTTCAAGATGGATTAGGCGCCTCTTAGGTGCCTAACTTACCCTACTTTACAAAACTATGCAAGGGGTCCCCAGGGCTGGCTGACACGCTGACTATGGACTTTTCCTCCAGGAACTTGTCCAAACTTTTTTTAAACCCAGCTACGCTAACTGCTGTTACCACATTCTCTGACAACAATTTCCAGAGTTTAACTACTGAGGGAAAAAATATTTGCTCCTATTTCTTGTTATACTTTCAGAGCACAACAGCACTATATTTGGGGAGTCTCCTTGTACCCCTCCTTCTTATGTGTATCTATACAGGTCTTTCACTTGCTTTGGTACAAACTGAAAGGGGCAGCAGAGCCCTCAGTCAAAGGAGGAGGAGTTGATAACCTGGAGTGGATTCCTTCTACATGGATCGTGAGCATGGTGAGAATACCCTACTGTCCAGAATAAGACACCTATCTACTAGAAAAGATACTAGCAAGATAAAACCTTAATCTCTTTTTGCAGTATGCGCCTATAAATTTAGCACTGGAATAAAATTAGCATAAATATGAACAAGGCCACAAAATGGGAAAGCTGATATTTTGAAGAATATATGTAGTGCTTACTGCTAGTGTGCATTGGCTGAATGAAATGAAATGAAAGAAGGAATCTACAGTAATAATATCTGAAAATTGCATATCCCTTCCTCAATAACTGGTTTTGTTATTATTTCTGGACAGGACCTATTACATAGAAGGGTGTAGTGCCCTCTAATGGACAATCAAGAGTACTGTATACCAACAGTTCAGATAATTTTCATGTTAATGGTATAAGGTTTTCAGATGTCCATGATGTTTGGAAACTGTCTCTGAATTTTAAAGGTCTAGCTCAGATGACTGTTTCTTTTCAATTATTAGGTCTCTGATTTAATAAGATGCTGAGGAAAATAATTCTATATTTCATCTAAAAATTAAATCCTAAAATAAAATATAAATAAATAAATTTAAATGAAAAAGATAATTACTTCAAAAATATTTTTTTTAATTTCTCAACATAACTACTTGACAAAACGTAGGCCCCCCTTTTACAAAGCTGCATAGCAGATTGCCATGTGGCAAATGCTCCGACGTTCATTTCTTATGGGCGTCAGGGCATTTACCGCACCGGCCCGCACTGCCAGCTTTAGTAAAAGTGGGGGTATTATCAAAGGTATTTATGTATCTTTTGCTACACAAGTAAAAAATGTATGCTTATAGGAGCTACCTTTTACTAAGCTTCAGTATGCAATAATATATGCTTATCACAGCTTTAAAGAGCTTACTACAGGGTGCACTGAGGTATCCCATGATAAGTTTCAAATGGGCATATCTAGAGCAGAGAATGGACTTTCTTACGCTAATCAGCACATCATCATTGCTGCTTGCTAATTGATTAGTGAAAGATTAGCAGCTGAACTTGTACTGTCTACAAAACAGGTGGTAGTAGGGGCTCATGCTCTAATTTTTGTAATGACCACGTGCTAATGGCAACATTAGTGCAAGGTGATGAATTCCGAAAATGGCAAGTTGGCCATTTTCCTGCTGCAGTAGAAATGACATTAGCTTGTGGGAAAGACCTGCAAAGCATGCTAAGATCACTTTCTACCATAGCTTTGTAAAAGGACCCCTCTGTGATGAACACAGAAAGATTTTGTTGTTGTTTTTAATTTTTTTATGAAAGGACAGAAAATTACTATCCCCCCCTTTTTTTTATATATTTATTGTTTATTAGTTTTATACCTTTACAAGAAAATACATCTTGCTTAGGAAAATACAGCAGGAATAATTGTTCAAATGTTCAATATCACATTTTATAATAATAAAAGAAAAAGAAATACGGGTATGCTTTCTTAGACCACAAAAAGCTATTGAGGGGGGGGTTAAGCAGATAATTGAGAAGCTAATCAATCATATTACAAAGAATCAAAAGTACCATGAAAGGCCTAACATAACACTCTGCATTCTAAATACCATTAATCACCTATACACCAGCAGCGATTTTCTTCAGTTCCAAAAAAGATCTTAACTGCTCTGGTTGAAAGAAGACATACTTAACTTGCATTGCTAGAAAAAGTTTTCTCTTTTCCTGGGTAGCCTTAGTTACATCCAGGAACACCCATATCTTTTTACCGTAGAACAATTCTCTAGAGACACGAAAGTAAAGTTTCATAAAAGAGTCAATGTCCTGTTGGAAAATAAATGAAGCCAGAAGTGTCATTCTCTGAGTCATATCTGTAATAGATTCCTCTAATATGGCTGAAATATTATTTAAGTCCAATTGTGGAGTCTGTTCTCCAACCCCCATTGTTTCCCGGTTTTGGGTGAAGAAGGCAAATAATAGACTTTGATCAAAGGAGGAATATTGTCCGTTGAATACTTTAAAATTTCTACTAAGTATTTCTTAAACATATCATAAGCTAATATCCCAGGTACTTTGGGGAAATTCAAAATCCTAACATTCAGCCTTCTATTAAAGTTTTCTATATTATCAAATTTATGGTGTAAAGTCACTGAATCTTTAATTGCAGCATTTTTAAAGTCCACAAGGGATTTCACTTCTGTTTTTACTTCCGTGAAAATATTTTTAGCTTCAGTATTTGACTGTTCCAGTGCCTTGGTTAATTCGTCCATCTTATTAGCCAACATTTGTACCTTTGTAGAAGTCTTCGTTGCCTCAGAGTCCATTTTCTGTAACAGTCCCCAAATCGCTGCTAGTGTCACCTCACCGGAGGGAATAAACTCCCCAACGTTGGTCGCCATCGGCAGAAGCTCATCTGCTCTGGGCGCTTCCCCCCTAAGAACTCCGTGTGCAACTTTGGCAGCACTTTCCGTTCCTACTGCCAAAGCAGAAGAGTCAGCCGGACAGGGAGGTGGTTCGGTGAAGGGGGGCGAAAGTGAGATCTCATTTCCGTGTGGGCTGGAGCCTTCTCTACTCTCTCCCACCGCCGGAGTTACTTCGCCCCGCTGGATGCAGATACCAGGTAACAATTGCTCAATCGTCTGCTGACGAGCTAGGAGCATTGGCGTCGAGGAAGCTGGCGTCTTAATGCTCCCTTTCCTCTTATGGGGCATTTTTTCTTGCGAGTAATACTCCCGAAGCAGAGAGAGCACGATCTCAGCGTCTGGTCGATGCCGCCATCTTGGCCTCCACTATCCCCCTTTTTTACGAACACATAGTACGGGTTTAAGTGCTAGCAGTGGCTATAGAATTCCTATGAGTGTCGGAGCAGTTACCAGCGCTGCCGGCGCTAAAACCCATGCTATGGGCTCTTTTTACTAAGCTGCAATAGCATTTTTAGCGAGCGCAGAATTCTAGTGCACGCTAAACCCACGCTACACAGCTAGAACTAACACCAGCTCAATGCTGGCATTAGTGTCTAGTGTGTGGGGCAATTCTGCGTATGCTAAGCGCGCTAAAACCGCTATCGCAGCTTAGTAAAAGGAGCCCTATGTGTTCATAAAAGAGGGGGGTTTACTTTTTAGTTTATTTTAATGAAACTAACAGTATGCAAAATTCCCCCCCCCCACAAGAAACACATTGAGTAATTAATTTGCAAAATGTAACATTACATTAGAATTTCTATGAGCATCAGAGCAACGTCAGAGTATTTAGTGCTCCGGGTGTGGAAGAAACCTCTGTCACGGCTTAGTAAAAAAAGGGGGGGGGGATTTTTTTAATTGTTTGAATTGGAACTGTTAATTGAAAGCACTAATAAAAACAATTAAAAATCTATTTTAAAAAATTAGGTGGAAAGCGCCTATCAACTTGCAGTATGCCACCTACACCAAGGCACCTACTGGCAATTGCACGGATAGTAAGCGTGGTTAGGGGAAGAATTTGGGCATGGATTAAATTAGTATATTAGGCCAAGAAAACCTTGGGTTAATATACCAGCACCTAAGATTATTATATTTACTGACACCTAAATTGATATAGGCGCAGTGGCGTACCTAGCATATGTGACACCCGGGGCCCATCATTTTTTGGCACCCCCCAATCTGTACGAAAAACATGATTTTTAGTAACAAGCCACATGTCACACATGAGTACCTAGGAAAAGGCAGCATCTTACATACTGCAGTGAGCAGTACATCAATACACCCATTGTAAAACTAAACAAGCCAGACTAGTTACAGGTCAATCCTACACCATCAATCCTAACAGAAAACCATGTCTTTCGAACACACAGAACACAGAAAACACCTTCGCTTAGTATGGAATATGTCATCACAAACTAACTCCTTCCCTTTTACAAAACAGTAGTGTGAATTTTAGCCACTGTGGTAACAGCTCTGATGCTCATAGAATTCTGAGCATCAGAGCTGCTACCACCATGGCTGGTGCTAAAAAACGCTCCACAGTTTTGTAAAAGGGGGGATAAAATAGAAATACATAGACAAAGGTTAAATTGAACCAGTAAGAAGCTGGACTTTGCATACAATGCAACACCACAGAAACAGTGACACATGTCTCCTAAAGCAATAAATAAATAGAACATTTTTTTCTACCTTTGTCTTCTCTGATTTTTGCTTTCGTCATCTTCTTGTTACTCTCTTCCTTCCATCCACTGTCTGCCATCTCTCCGCCCCTATATGGCATCTTCTTTCCTTCTATGCCCCTTCCAGAAACTGTATGCCTCCCCCTTCCATCTCTGCTTTCACCCCATTGGTCTGGCATCTCTCTCCTCTCCTTCCCTCTCCCACACCTCTCTTCTCCAATCCCTTTCTTTCCGCATTTTCCTTTTCAATTTATTTTCCATACCCTTTATTAATCATGTCGCTCTTTTCTGAACCCTCTCGAGTATTGCCATATCCTTCTTAAGGTACGGCGATCAATATTGGATGCAGTACTCCAGATGCGGGCGCAGGATAACTTCTTTCATTCTGCTTGTAATACCTTTCTTGATAATACCTAGCATTCTGTTTGCCTTCTTAGAGGCCGCTGTGCACTGTGCCGACGGCTTCATTGTCTTGTCCACCAGTACCTCCAAATCCTTTTCTAGGCTACTTTCACCCATTACCAGCCCTCCCATCGTATAGCTGCGCCCGCACCTGGAGTACTATGTCCAGTATTGGTCGCCATACCTCAAGAAGGACATGGTGATGCTTGAGAGGGTCCAGAGAAGAGCGACGAAAATGATAAAAGGTATGGAAAACCTTCCATACGAAGACAGGTTAGAAAGGCTGGGGCTCTTCTCCCTGGAAAAGCGGAGACTCAGAGGAGACATGAGAGTGACTTTCAAGATCATGAAAGGCATCGAGAAGGTAGACAGGGACAGATTCTTCAGACTATTGGGGACCACAAGTACAAGGGGGCACTCGGAGAAGCTGAAAGGGGACAGGTTTAGAACCAATGCTAGGAAATTCTTTTTCACTCAGAGGGTGGTGGATACCTGGAACGCGCTGCCGGAAGTTGTGATAGGACAGAGTACACTACGGGGTTTTAAAGAAGGATTGGATAAATTCCTGAAAGATAGGGGGATTGAGGGATACAGATAGAGGTAGAGATGGGATATAGAGAGAGTATAGATAGAGACCAAGGGGGTTTTAAGGGTTCAGATAAAGATCACTGTACAGGTCATGGGCCTGATGGGCTGCCGCGGGTGCGGACTGCTGGGCGCGATGGACCTCTGGTCTGACCCAGCAGAGGCAACTTCTTATGTTCTTATGTACATCAAGTTTCTGTTTCCTACATGCAAGACTTTACATTTATCTACGTTAAACTTCATCTGCCATCTTTTCGCCCACTCTCCCAATTTGTTCAGGTCCCTTTGTAAATCTTCACAGTCCTCTTTAGTCCTAACCCCACTAAATATTTTTGTGTCGTCTGCGAATTTTATAACTTTGCACTTCGTCCCTGTTTCTAGATCATTTATAAATACATTGAACAGCAGCAGTCCGAGTACCGACCCCTGGGGAACACCACTCATGACCCTCCTCCAGTCAGAGTAATGGCCCTTCACTCCCACCCTTTGCCTCCTACCTGCCAACCAATTTCCGATCCATCTATGTACGTCTTCTACCCCATGGTTCTTCAGTTTCCGTAGTAGGCATTCATAGGCTTTTTGGAAATCTAAGTATACGATGTCTATGGGGTCCCCCTTGTCCATCCGTTTGTTAATTCCTTCGAAGAAGTGCAATAAGTTCGTTTGGCACGATCTTCCCTTGAAGAAGCCATGTTGGATTGTTTTCATCAGTTTGTTCCTTTCTAGATGCTCATCGATGCTGTCTTTTATCAGCGCTTCTGCCAACTTCCCTGGAACCGAAGTCATACTTACCGGTCTGTAGTTCCCCGGGTCGCCTCTTGATCCTTTTTTGAAGATGGGCGTAACATTAGCTATCTTCCAAACCTCCGGGATCACGCCTGTTTTCAGGGATAGATTGTAAACCTGCTGTAGTAGTTCTACTGTTTCCTCCTTTAGTTCTTTCAATACCCTAGGGTGGATTCTGTCCGGGCCCGGAGATTTGTCAGTTTTTATTATTAATAATAATACTAATAATAACAGTTTATATACTGCAGGACCATGAAGTTCTATGCGGTTTACAATGATTAAAGAAATGTTATTAAGTATGTCCAAGACTGAGAAAGGAGATCACTAACTTGCTGCTCTCATACACACCGTCACTGCCCTCCTAGCACATGAAAATACTCACCTGTTTTTACATCAAGCACTCGGATCACATCAATTGAGCCGGTGACAATGTGGGAAGCAGATCTGCTTGTGTACGTCTTCAAGGCTTACCTCCATGGAAGTTAATTTATCTGCTTGATCTCCTTTGAAGATTTTTTTAGGTTCCGGCATTTAAAAAAAAAGAAGCCCTAACAGCAATGACAGGAGGCTGCTTCCTCTATCACTGCTGTTAGGGCTCTGCGCCTGTGTCAATTGCCACTGTGCGATTGATCTGTTGGGTTTGCATGCAAACTTGGCAGTGCATCGATCGCTCATCCAGAATCAGCTAGAGAATTGACCAACAGCGATCCCGCCGGTATCTTTAGTGCATCCAGGCCTTGGTCCCTAGGACAGTATAAAATGTCAGAGGAGCTCAGATATCTTGAGAAAAATCTGCAGAAAAGCTGTTCCTTTAAGGTTCTTCAAAAATCATTATCTGGAAGCTCCTTCCAATTTTGAAGCGTCCTGTAAGTGATAATTCCATCTCCTTATTATATATATATAAAAAAATCTCCTTTATTGAAGAGACACATTTAGGGGCTGATTCTATAAATGGCACCTAGAAAAATGGCACCAGATGTGTGTCAATCACACTTAGGCACCTGAAATGTAGGCGGGTATTTAAAGGCCTACATTTCAGGTGCCTAATTTTTGGGGGAATGACGCTTAGTGGCGCCTAAGTCACACTATGCCCAAAGAAATGCCCACTTAGACATTGGGCGCCGCTAAGTACATTGCAATAGGAGCCTATTTGGATAGGCGCCTATTGCTTAATTAATTTTTTAAAACCATTATTGAGGCTGCTAAGGGTATTTTGCCAATTAAACTTTTTTTTGTCACTGGCTACAGTGGTATTAGCTCTGATGCTCATAGAATTCCTATGAGCATCAACGCTAATATCACTGCGGCTGGTAATTAAAAAAAAGCCTAACATGGCTTCGTAAAAGGGGGATAAGTTAGGCGCCTAAGAAGTGCCCTTTATAGAATCAACCCCTCATTGCATTAGAAGGGTAAGGGAGCTCCTACATCCTTCATGTAAGCTGGTTCTAATGGTAGATGTGGTGTTGTAACCAGAAGCGAATTAAAAGCAGGCACTATACTAGACAGCCATAAAATCCTCCGTAGTGCTGTGGTTTTTGGCACATGCGTTTCTGAGTGCAGTACAATATCATGGCACAATGACCTGGCTTGTACTGTTTGAGTCCCTTGAGCATGTTTACTGGCAGTGCTGATTAAGATAATGAATATTGCAGTTGTTTGTCATGTCAGAGGGAGAGAGGACTTTATAAACACAATTCTTCTTTTTCCTTTCTATCGTGCGGTGAAGTTACCACTACAAATAAAATGGAATAAACTGGAAGTTTTCTAAATCACAGTTTCAGTGATTGATATGATTGACTTGTATGCAGCAGGCTGATTGGTGAAGCTTGGCTGTTCTCTAAGGGAAAAATACTGTGTTAATTAGTGGTTTGGTTCCAGTGTGACACGGTGTCACTATGGAGCCCTTTTAATAAGATGCTCTAAGAAATGGGCTTCGAAGGCAATTCTATAAAAGGCAGAAAAATTTAGGCACCCAGATTCGTGATGCTAGGATATTCTAAAAAGGAAAGGGATTAGGATTTGAAACATCGCATGGACAAGATGTACTAAGTGGTTTTCATTCAGGTACTCAAGCATTTTCCCTATCTGTCCCAACAGGCTTACAGTCTATCTAATGTACTTGGGGCAGTGGAGTATTAAGTGACATGCCCAGGTTCACAAGAAGCAGTGTGGGGTTTGAACCCACAAACTGAGGTTGCTGAGGCTGTAGCTCTAACTAGTTGTATAGTAAGGTGGGGGGGGGAGGGGGAGGTGTGTGAACCATCCCAGGCACCATCTTAATAGGGGGCACTGATTCATCTCCCCCTCTCTGCCCTGCCCCTCTCCAACTGCCTGTGCCTTCGCTTCCCCCACTCTGATGTCACTTCCTGGTCCAGCTCCAGCCTGCTGCTCATGCTGGCCTTGGCTCTCCCTCTAAAGTCACTTCCAGGTTGCAGGACCAGGAAGTGACATCAGAGGTAGAGCTGAGGCCGGTGCGGGCAGCAGGTTGGAGATGCTGCTCAGGCCAGCAAAGTTAAAGAGGTGTGGGGGAAAGAAAGGGGTGTACTCACAGCGGAGGGGGGTGGAGAAGAGAGGGAGACCCCACTGCACCGAATGCCTCCTGCCCTCACTACACCACACTGTTCTCACCAGGTACCCAGCTTCTGTTATAGAATGAAAATTAATTTGGCATGTAAGTGCCTAACTCTAGGGGCCTTACTGTAGTGCCAATATTTAGGCACTAACACCATATGTAAATGTTGGCACCTAAACGTTGACTGCTTCCTAAGCATTCAATTTACAGTATTCTGTAAGTATGGTGCCTAAATGTGTGACTTGCCCATGCTCCGCCCTTATGCACCCCCCCTTTAATTTCCCCACTAAAGAACTTGTGCTAATTTATAGAATAGCACCTACTGTAAGTCTAATTAGGAACCTAACTGCCAGTTACTGCTATTTGGACACTTAACATCTGTTTGAGCCTCTAACTTGCGGTGTACTATTTAGAATTAGGGGGCATGTGTGTTTTAACGCAGGACTTTCCATGTGCTAAGACCATCTCAAGCATGTTTCTAAAATAATTGTTCTTGTTCCTGTGCTAATTTTTCCATTAGTGCATGAAACCTTAAATATATAAATGCGAAAGCACCTAGAGCTGGATTCTGTATAGCAGGGGTGCCCACAAGGTCGATCGCGATCGACCAGATTGCCAAGGCAATGCGAATCGATCATGCCTTCATGTTCTCCCTGATGCCGTAAAAAGGACAGCAGAAGCACAGGGCTCACCAGCCTTCCTCCCTCCCCCAAGTCAATTCTGACGTCAGAGAGGAAGTTCCGGGCCAGCCAATCACTTCTGCTGTCCTGTTTACAGCATTGGGAAGCAGGGAGAGCTCAGAACTCGTCAACGGTGGCTTGGAGGCCTGTTCCCCGATGGCGGCGGTGGCTTGGGAGGGGGCAGGAAGAAAGAAAGAAAGGGGGCAGGGAGACAGAAAGAAAGAAGGGAAACAGAAAGAAAGAAAGGAGGGACAGGGAGACAGAAAGAAAGAGGACATGGAGAGAGAAAGAAAGAAAGGGCAGCAGGGAGACAGAAAAAGGAGGGGGGGCAGGGAGAAAGAAAGAAAGGGGCAGGGAGAGAGGAAGAAAAAAATTGGGGGAGGTAATGAGGTCTAGAGGAGAGGAAGCATACAGGAGGCTGAAAGAAGGGAAGAAATATTGGATGCACAGTCAGAAGAAGAAAGTGCAACCAGATACTCATGAAATCACCAGACAACAAAGGTAGGAAAAATGATTTTATTTTCAATTTAGTGATCAAAATGTGTCTGTTTTGAGAATTTATATCTGCTGTCTATATTTTGCACTATGGCCCCCTTATACTAAACTGCAATAGAGATTTTTAGTGCAGGGAGCCTATGAGTGTCAAGAGCAGTGCAGAGCATTCAGCGCAGCTCCCTGCACTAAAACCAGCTATCGCGGTTTAGTAAAAAGGGAGGGGGTATATTTGTCTATTTTTGTATAGTTGTTACTGATGTGACATTGCTTAAAGTCATCTGCCTTGACCTCTTTGTGAGGCCCTTCGTGGGGACTTCGCCAGGACCTCATAGAATCTCTGATGCCTCGAGGAACCAAACCTTAGATGCTTTCTGTAGCACCTCCACCCTGTAGATACAGCACGTCTTTGCTGCTGCTGCTGAACGTTGCATAGTGCAAGTTGTCTATATTTTGGCCACCAACTTTGAAACTGACACTCTTTTCTTCCACATTTGCTTTTCTGAAGACGGCTTCACCATAAAGGCAGATGAGATTTAGCAAAGAGCGGCAGCACCAAGCCAAACCCCACTCCCTCAAGACCAGCAACACCACTTCTGCCCTGTAAAAGGGACGATGAAAGACCTCAACAAAAAAAAAGAAAAGAAAAAGAAGCAGCAGACCTGGCAACAACCATAGGCAGGGAAAGGAGGAAAAATCACTATCTTGTCCCTCCTTCCTCTACTTGATCCTTGCTGCACCGGACCGAGCCAAGCCCCACTCTCTCAAGACCAGCAGCACCTCCCCAGTCCTGTATAAGGACCGATGAAAGACCTCAACAAAAAAAAAGAAAAAGAAGCGGTGGACCCGGCAACAACTCTCTATTGCCACCTACAACATCCACCTACACCAAGCTCACACCACCTCATCCAACAGCTTCTATCTACAACCCCTCCCCTTTAACAAACACAATGAAGTCTCCCATGGTAAAACAAATGTACATTGTCCTGCTGCTCACCTTACTCCTAACAAACTGGAAAGTTGCAAGAAACAACCTCTTCCATATCCCAGTAGTTCTAACAGCCAATAGACTTCACCATCCAGTCAGGAAAAGTTATAAAAACAGAAACCTGGTAGATTGCTCCTCCCATACACACAACAGCATCTCCCCAACATGGGAAAGAAGACTAACACACACACCAATGTACATGTCTCCTTCCAATGCCCTTCTCTGGCCCAAAACCCTTCTCTACCCAAAAAGGGTCAATAGCATGCAAATGGAATACACCCCACTTGCCTGTGCTTACATGAACATCAGAGCGCTAGGTCCAAAGGTCGAACTAATAAGGGACCGGATAGAGAGTGAGAAGCTAGGTTGCCTTTTACTCGCCAAAACCTGGCTAACCTCTGACTCCGACCCCCGTAAAGCAGAATTCTGTCCATGAGGTTACAAACTAGTGGTGGTTTGTCATGAAAAAAAGCAAGGGGGAGGTCTGGCTATCCTAGTCAAAAACAACTTACATATAGAAATACTGGAAAAAGCCTCCACACTCTACATGGATCTACTTACCTGACAATTATCTGGTGATACGCTAAAAGGCTCCATGACCTGCCTCCTCTGCTATGGAATGTCTGGGAGATGGGGAGTTGCGAAACTAGAATTTGAAGATTCTGTACTCATCATCAGCACACAACCTGATCCTAGGAGATCTAAACCTTCACCTCGAAGACCACTCCTCCCAGCAAGCAGAAAACCTTTTATTTCTTGAAGTTTTATCCTACTAGATTCTAGACCCCCAAGCCACACATGACAAACGTCACCAACTTGACATAGCAGCCTTCATGACCCAACAACCCATCTCACCTGAGATTAACATCTTAAAACGAGGCCTGGCTCTGCTCCCTCTGGTCAGACCACTACATGTACACTTTCAACATTAACTGGGCACAAGGCAAAATCAAACAAGAAACCCAAAGATTGACCTACGTAACATGTCAAATTATCGATCCATCCATATTCTGGAACAAAGCAGATTCCATGATCAAAACCTGTAATCACAGAGAATTTATATCTCAATGGCGCATGCTAAGTGAGACAATCCTGGATGAGTTGGTACCAATACAAACAAAGAACAGAATCAGCAGGAGAGCCGACAAATGGTTCGATAAAGAACTATTCCTACTCAAAAGACAATGCAGACAACTTGAAATAAATTGAAGAAAAAGGAACCAAGAGCACACAAAAACAGCATGGAGAAACCTGATCAAACAATATAAGGTTAAACTAAAAGAGAAATGGAAAGCATTCTACTCCAAAGAGGTAGCTTTGGAAGTCCAAGATACAAAAAACCTATTCAAACTAGTAAGAGAGCTCACTGACACCAAACCCTACCTAGCCACCAACGGAAAACTCCCCCACTCAGCCACCCAACTCGCAGATCACTTCAAAAACAAAATCACATCTGCCAGGCCCACCTTTGAAAACATCCCAAGCCTTCTGGACGAGGTCTCATTAGGCCTCACAAAAGGAGACTGCTGCAGCAGACAGGATATGGACCGACTTTCCAACAATACAATGGCCTGACCTGAACCGACTCTATAAAAAGTATAGCCAAGCAGCATGTGACCTTAACTGCCCCCTTACCTGTTAAAAACCTCCACTCCAGAATTCTGAACTCACCTCATGCAATGGGTACAATCACTGCTCACAGAAGGCCTATTCTCACAGGAGCTCAGTGAGATTATCATCACCCCAATAATGAAGTATCCAAAGGGTGAAACAGATCTACCTTCAAATTATAGACAGCCTTTATACCAATATATGTAAAACTAATAGAAGGCCTTGTAGCACAATACCTCACAAACTACCTAGAAGACCACAGCCAACTTCACCCCTCACAATCTGGGTTCAGGACCAACTACAGCACAGAGACACTATTAAGGTCACTCCTGGACATAGCCCAACAGCACCTAAGCAAAGACAAGAAGATGCTGGTCATACAAATTGATCTTTCTACAGCATTTGGCCTGGTAGATCATGCCATCCTACTACAAACACTGAAAGCAACAGGAATCACAGGCAAGGTACACACATGGTTCCAAGGATTCCTACAATCCAGGACTTACAGAGTCAAAACAAAGAGAGATAAATCAGAATCCTAGTCCAACCCCTGTTGCGTACCCCATGAGTCACCACTGTTTCCAATGCTTTTTAACTTCTACATTGCCTCTCTCGGTACCAGCTTGGACAAACTAGGTATAACATCATACAGTTACACAGATGACATCACCATGCTTCTCCCTTTCGAACAACGAAATCCCACCATAACAGGAAAACTATATGAGACATTAAAAATAGTTGAAAAATAGATGAAAAACCACAAACTATTGCTGAACAAGGGCAAAACGAAATTCCTACTGCTCGAAAAGAACAAAACTCCAACCATAACAGATATAGAAATAAAATCTATCACATATCCATGCAACCCACCCTAAAACTTCTTGAGGTGATGATAGCTAGATGCTGCACCATGCAACTGCAAATCAACAAGACCGTCCAGAAATCCTTTGCAGTCATGTACAACTTATGACAAATTCTTCGATAGGGAGCAATTCCGACACCTGGTCCAGTCCCTAGTCCTGGGACTTCTAGACTACTGCAACGTCCTTTTCTTCCCATGCCCCACAAGCATGATAAGACAATTACAGAACAAATTACAAAATACAGCCCTCAGACTGATATAATCACATCACCACCACATACCTAGACACACACTGACTCCCAATGCAAGCACGAGTATTATTCAAATTTTACTGTCTACTATTCAAAGCCCTGAATGGTGATACCCCTACCTACCTGACTGATTGCCTTATCTGAAACAACTCAACCAGCCAAGGACAAGGAGAACTCAGACACCATTTATTCATCCCCCCCAATCAAAGGCACACAGCACAAGAAGATGTACGACAGTCTACTAGCAACTCAGGGAGCGAAACTTGACCACCACCTTGCCTCCTTTCTGACAGCAACGACAGATTACAATACCTTCCGAAGGGAAATAAAGACCCTGTTATTCAGGAAATTTGTCAAGACAATCTAATTTCTTACCTTAATTATCCCTGATTCTGAATCTCACAGTCTTATAATTAGGACCCTGATTCTGTAAATCTCCTGGAAATGTCCAGCTTACTTCTTTTGTAATCCACCTAGAACTGCAAGGTTAATGCGGAATAAAAGTCTCTAATGAAATGTAATTATTGGCAATTATTGGCAATAATAAGAATTTACCTGCGTATCTTGCTATAAAGATGAGCGCCTAAATTCTTGTGCATGGATCCAAAAAGGGGGCAGGGACATGGAAGGGACATGGGCGTTCCAATAATTTTGTGCACAGTATTGCAGGTTTCAATTGGTGTAAATCCTCATGCCTAAAAGTTAGGAGCTACACGCGATTTTATAAACGGCGCCCAATTCACAGCACCATTTGTAGAATAGCGCTAAGTACTCGTTTGTTTTCAGTTATGTGCATAACTGAATTTAAAAATAAGGCTTATGTGGTCAGCATCCCACTTATGGCATCTCCATGTAAGGGTTTGTTTGGGAAGGGTTTTGGCTGCGCTAAGATATGCGAGGGCGCTGAAAAGTTCTTAGCCCAACCAAGAAGGGAATGACGTGGAGCCATGAAACTTACAAGTTATTCCACATATTCACCCCTAAGTTCAACACACTTGGCGTATCATGTCTGAAGTTTCTGTAACCCTTCCCCCAAAAAATACTCTGATCTCTGGTCACTGAAATACTCCTCCACTGCTGCAATCACCTCTGAATCACCCAAATTGTTGCCCTTTCAAACTCTTTTTAAGGTTCAGAAACAGAAAATAGTCAGATGGAGCAAGATCTGTTGAGTAAGGTGGATGGTCTATGCAAGGAAACCCCAACTGCGTCAAAACATCCATCATTTTCTCAGCCTTGTGAGCAGGTGCATTGTCTGGCAATAAGAGAACTCCTTTCCACAGATTCCCTCTCTTTTTTTTCCCTTTCAATGCTTCCTTTAATTGGCACAGCAAGTTACAGTAGTATTCTGCATTAACTGTTTGGTCCCTTCCTGATCCTAAAACACTATGGCCATGGTCTTTCCTGCTGACTTTTGGGCCTTGATTTTCCTTGGCCTTGGAAAATCCGAGTGCTGCCCATTGCATGGACTATTATTTAGTCTCAGGATCACAGTGGTGTAAACACGTTTCATCAACAGCAAACTAGTTGTTCCAAAATGTTGGCACCAGCTGAAAATGCTGCAAAATCAACTTGGAAGTGTCCACTCGACATAATTTTTCTTCAACATTCAAACATTTGGGCTCCAACTTGGCTGACAGCTTCTATGTATACCCAGCTGCTCGTGGATTATACACCCAACACATTCCCTGGATACTTTTAGTGTCTCATCAATTGTTTTAGCTGATATTCACCGATTTGCTAAATCGGGTCATGGTCAACAATTTCAGGAGTTGACACAGTTTGAGGCCTTCCAGATCTTGCTGCATCTCCATGCTGAAAGTTTGCACATCACCTCTTCACTGTGGAGTACATTTGTCACTCAATGTTTGCATCATACATTCTTGGATTTCCTTTGGAGTTTTCTTCTGCAGGAATAGGAACTTTATGACAGCTTGGAGTTTCACACTTGAAAATTCTACATTTTTCGTTGACATGGTTCAATCAATGATCTGAAACAGTGAAAACATAGCATTGCAATTCTGCATATTGGCACTTTGCAAAATAAAATAACACTCTTCAGCTACAGCACCCTGAGGTTGTGGGTTCAAGCCCCATGCTGCTCCTTATGACCCTGGGCAAGCCTCTTAATCCTCCACTGCCCCAGTTACACTAGATTGATTGTGAGCCCACCAGGACAAACAGGGAAAATGCTTGAAGTACCTGTATGTAAACTGCTTTGAGTGTGGTGGTAAAACTACAAAAAGGCGGTATACCAATCCATTAATCCCTTAAAATAACGCTCAGAATTTAGAAAGCTGGTTGGGCTGAGAACATTTCAGCACCCCCATCCTATTACAAATTTTAAAATCCAAGCTATGCACAAGCTGTCTCATAAGAACATAAGAATTGCCTGGGTCAGACCAAGACCAGTGGTCCATCGCGCCCAGCAGTCCGCTCATGCAGCGGCCCCCCCCAGGTCGAAGACCTGTGCCCTAACCGAGACCAGCCCCACCTGCGTTCGTTCTGGTTCAGCAAGAACTTGTCCAACCTTGTCTTGAATCCCTGGAGCGTGTTTTCCCTTATAACAGACTCCGGGAAGACCTTCGTGCCAGGCTAAGGCTACATTC
Source organism: Geotrypetes seraphini (assembly GCF_902459505.1). Taxonomy (NCBI): domain Eukaryota; kingdom Metazoa; phylum Chordata; class Amphibia; order Gymnophiona; family Dermophiidae; genus Geotrypetes; species Geotrypetes seraphini. The sequence continues at coordinate 113,987,028 of NC_047086.1, forward strand.
ATTTCATAGAAAGTTGGCTGGGCTGAGAACTTTTCAGCACCCCCTCATATTACAGATTTTAAAGATCCAAAGCTATGCAACAACCATCTCCATGAGAAGACCTTCATGCGAGGTTAAGGTTTCATCCAGTTCATGGAAAGTTGGCTGGGCTGAGAACTTTTCAGCACCCCCTCATATTACAGATTTTAAAGATCCAAAGCTATGCACAAACCATCTCCATGAGAAGACCTTCATCCAGTTCATGGAAAGTTGGTTGGGCTGAGAACATTTCAGAACCCCCTGGTATTACAGTGCAAAAGCCTTCTAGTAAGAGCCCCCCCCCCTCATGAAATTCCCTGCTGGGAAGTCTCTCTCTGCCATGCACTTTCACTTTGAGTCTCGCGCCCTGGATTCTGACCGCCTTAGCCCCAGGTGGTGCCTGTGTTTTTGCCGCGGGCGCCGAAAGGGTTAAAACGTCTGCAGAGGTCACCGGGTTAGCCAGCCCGCCGAGTCAGCAGCCTGCACCGCCAAATGCTAAGCTGGCACCAGAAGTTTCCTGCCATTCTTCCTCCTGCCTCCCAAGGGCTCCCGGCTAGGCCAGGGGCTCCGCGATCTGGCAGCATGGAGGGGCGCGGCTGCCCAGCTGCTTTCGGAGGTGCTCGGGGCAAGCCTAGGTACCGCCGCCTCCTCCCCCGGGAGCTAAGCCCAGCCTTTCTCGCGCGCTCAGGGCTATTTTTGGGCTCAGAGTTGTGTGAGCGGCAGCTCTGACAGATGAGGATACGGTGACACAACACAGCACCCGGCCGCCTGTTGCACCTTTAAGCGCGGCTCTAAACAGACAAGAACCTATTTTTTTTTTTTTTATTGTTATTAATACTGTTTCTGAGTTCTTTGCGGGCTGCTGAAGAAGGGAGAGGCGAAGCCACCGAGATAGATTCATATGTGCAGAACAGGTGCTTTGGAAGATTGTCCAGGAGCCGCTTCAGGGAAGGCAATTGAATAGCCCTCACTGACCTGGGGGCCTTCTGAGGCCATTCTCTGTAAAGACAGCCGGCGGCGGCATTGATAACATGACAGACGCTGCTGCTGCTAATGGGGAGGACAAGGACCCTGAAATCGAGCTCTTTGTCAAGGTAGGTGGTCGTCTCTCGAATCCGACTTCTAAGCTGGCTTTTTTTTTAGTTCTCAACCTGGGTGTTCATATAACTTTCACCCATCGGAAAACCCAGGACAAATGCAGGGAGCAAGGGCATGAGCCTTTTAAAAGCCTGTAGCCTCCCCTTCAAAACATCTGCACAAAAACTAATATTGGCAGAGCAGAGTGATGGAAAGATAACAGTTTTGGGAGGCTATTGTAACTGTACTGTCAGTTTCTTAGGAACGGGCTCTTGCTGGTTCTGTATCACTTGGTGACCACTTTTGATTACTATAAAATTAATTTAACAAGAACTTCCGTCCACTAACCCCCCCTCCCCCCAGCACATCACTGGGATAGTGATTAGGTTTTTTTTTTTGCATTGGACTGCTTGTATACTTATTTTATTTTTTTTCAGAGCTCTCTGTGTCTCTCCCTGTCTTGTCTTCACCTATCCAGGTATAAGATCTCTTTCCACCCTCTGCTCTTGTAATCAGTTCTAATACAGGAGAAAGAGAGGGACAGGGGACAGAGAAAAATATCTACTGTACCCAAATGTAAGTTGCATTGGAATTTTCACTGAAAAGGACTGAGCTAACCCCCCCCCCCCCCCCTCACCCTCAAAAACTGACTTTACAAACACTTTTGTTTCTATGTGGCACCTGTGTTTCAACTATAACTACTACAAACTGGACTGGAGGGGGGAGAGAATGATATAATTACAACAATGTACGGTACTCAACTGTCAGTGGTACAGTAAAAACAAGCACCGCACAGGCAGTTTCAGCATACGAAATGGATGTAGCCTTAACCTCGCATGAAGGTCTTCCCATGGAGACAGTTTGTGCATAGCTTGGATCTTAAAATCTGCTGTACTTTTTTGGAATCCTGCCAGGTCCTTGTGACTGGGATTGGCCACTGTTGGAAACAGGAAACTGGGCTTGATAGACTTTTGGTCTATCCCAGTGTGGCAATGCTTATATTCTTACGAGATGGAGATGTGATGTGAGTACTTTGTAAATAATTATGCATGTAGACATATAGACCCATATGCTATAAACAGCGCCTTGTTAGGTGACGGTAGGCACCCTAACGACGCCTAACTTAATTGGTAAAGCCATTTAAAAAAATTTAAATAAAAAAAATGCAGGCGCCGAGAAAAATGGTGCCTTCATCACATCTAAAGTGGTGCCTTAGAAAAGTGTTACTTAACTCGGTCCTGGAGGACCCCCTTGCCAGTCAGGTTTTCAAGATATCCACAATGAATTTGCATGAAAGACATTTGCATATAATGGAAGCAATGTATGCAGATCAAGTTTATGCAGATTCATGGTGGATATCCTGAAAATCTGACTGGCAAGGGGGTACTCCAGGACCGAGCTGAGAAACACTGCCTTAGAACACCTAAGGTCAAAAGTAAGCGTAGTTAACTCCGGAAATTACCTTAGGCATTCTAAGGCACCGCAGTAGATGCAATTCTCATCAAAGGAAATGTGGGCCTTTAAAATCCTGGCTACGTTTCCGGCACCTACCTTTGACGAAAGCCATGATTCTGTAAACAGCACCATTGCATGATTGACATGCGATTGGTGGCCATTTTTTAGGCCGCCACCGATAACAGAGCTGCTGACAGAATCCAGCTTAGAATGGCTCCTGACCGGTTAAATACCATTTTAGCACCTAACCACAGATATTAAGCGAGAGATAACCAGCCAAACTGGCTATGTTTAGCTGTTAAAATATGCTGCATAAATAGCAGACCTATCTTTAACTGCTGTGCACTTAACCAGTTAAGTGCTGAATATCGGCTTAACCGGTTAAGTTGCTATGGGCAAAACTGAAACCAGATATTCAATTCTGGTCACTGGAAATAGCCCAGCATTGAATATCTGAGTTGAACACCAGCAGCGGGCAAAGTGCTGCCCGCTGGTGGCTGAATATCGGGCCCATATGTGTCAGTCTGTGGGTGCTTGAGCACTCCCAATATTGAGCAAATACCTCCACTTTGTCCAAAGAGGGGATTATTATGATGGGTTCAGCACCCCTAACCATTCTAAAAAGTTAGCGGCTATGGTAAGATGCACACATGTGCACCTAGCTCAGTGCAAAAGCATTTGTGTGCTGCAGGGGATAGCTCTGAAAGCCTGTTTTAGGCAGGCACATAGGGCCTAGGTCACCTATGTAAAATACCATGGTCATCTTTTTGGGCCCTTCAATTAGGATTCCTATTATAAAAATATAATATAATATAATTCTATTATTACCAATGTTCCCTCAAAGTTGTACGGGAGTCCTTCAACTGCATTGCTGCTAAGGTGTGTGTGTGTGTGTGTGTGTGTAAGATGCTTTTCAGTCGCAAGAGACAGACAGGTTGCCTAGAGTCCAGCAGAGTTTACCTGACTCTCACTATTGAAAATATGAGAGTGAAATGGTTCATAGTCAGTGGCACGCGAGACACCAGTGCGCCGACAATCCAGCGCTGACAATTCGGTGCAAGAAAGAAGCGCGCTGCAGGAAAACTTATTTATAAAGATCTCCGACGGGGGTGTTTGGGGGGAAACTCCCCCCCCCCAACTTTACTGCATAGTGTTTGCGCTGCTGTTGGGGAGGGTTGGGGGGTTTGGAACCCTCCATTATAGAGAAAACGGCAGCGCGGACACTATGCAGTAAAGTGGGGGGGTTCCCCCCACACACACCCCACCAGAGCTCTTTAAAAATAAGTTTTCCCACGGCACGCTTCTTTCTTGTGCCGAATTGTCAGCGCTGGATTGTTGGCGCGCTGGTGTCTGGTGTGCGATTATCCCGTCACCTAGTGAAACAGCACCCCTCACAGTCAGGGCTATAGGTAGAAGACTCCTTCACAGCTAAGAGGGAACAGTGAGTGATTCCCAAACCTTGTCTTGGACACACCCCAGCCAGTCAGGTTTCAGGATATCTACAATGAATATTAATGAAACGATTTGCATACAATTGAGACAGTGCATGCAAATTTCTCTCATGAATATTCATTGTACATATCTTGAAAACCTGACTGGCTGGGGTGCCTCCAGGATCAGGTTTGGGAACTACTGCTTTAGGGTCTTTATTTAAATGGGGTCATGGTAAAATAGGTTCCCAGAACTAGCCCCTTTAGGGACTAAAGGCTGACATGCACACGTTTATACCTGTTTTGGAACAGGTGTACTTGCGTGCATACACTCTAATCTAATCTAATCTAAGGCTTGGCTTTATATACCGAGAAATAGAGGCTGTTTAACACATAAAGTGGTTTTTAAAGATTTACGAAAAAATTGAAGTGAACCAGAACTCCTTAAAAGAAGAGGAAGATCATTCCAAAGTTGAGAAAACTTAAAAATCAAAGATTGACTAAAAATCTTGACTCCTTTAATCCCTTTTCTCGAAGGGAGAAATAGTTTAAATTGTTGGTTGCTCTAGCAAAAGATAGTCTATATACATTCCAAGATAAAGGAATAGGAGGGGTAAAGATACCATATAGGATTTTAAAAACAACACAAGCACATTTGAATTGAACTCTAAAATAAACCGGGAGCCAATGAAGACTCTGAAGCAACGGAGCCACATGATCAAATTTACATTTCCCAAAGATCAATATTCTGAATCAACAGTATTCTGAATCAGTTGCAATCTATAATGGCAGGTTTTTGTGTAACTGTGTATTTTATAAAATATATTTGTACTTGTCAGCTTTACTTCTGTTCCACTATGCCTCCAGGAACATCTACAAGTGTATGGGTAATTTATTAAAGGCCTTTTCTGCTTTTAACCCTCCCCCAAATGTTGCGTACCTGTAACAGATGTTTTCTGTAGACAGTAGGATTAATAAGGCTCACAAGTGGGTGACATCATCCCATCCCACTGGAATCAGTGCATTAAAATACACCAAAGCTAGCTTTGTGTATTGTGCTTGAACCCACAATTTTGTGTGTGGTAAAGCCCTGTGCACACCATTCCAATCAGGTTAACACAGTAAATGTGCCACTTAGACAATTGTACTGAAGAGTTAAAGTCTGTGAATGCCCCAGGGCTTTAATTCCAAGCAAGAGGAAGCGTGAAGGGTCATCTGAGGTGAAGTATGACACCACCCAAGATGATCTAAAATCCCAAGTCCAGTACCTAAGCCCTGCTTATTTATTTTTAGTATTTACCACTTATAGCGTGCTTGTGTACCTGAATAAATTCATTCTGGTGGGCTCATACGCTAACTAATATTTCTGGAGCAACAGGGGATTAAGTGACTTAGGGTCACAAGGAGCAGTGTGGGATTTGAACTCACAACCTCAGGGTACTAAAGCTGTAGCATCAACCACTGTGCCACCAATGGATCTCGTATTTGGAGGCTCCTCCTCTTGGGAGAGCAATGTTTTAACAGCAGATTTTGCCTCGGATTCAAATTCAGATTGAGTCCTTCAGAGAAAAATGAAATGACTAGACCAGGGGTGCCCAAACTTTTTGGGCTTGCGAGCTACTTTAAAATGACCAAGTCAAAATGATCTACCAACAATAAAATTAAAAAACACAAAGCACACTTTATGCTGAGAAAATGTTAATTATCATTCCTATTCTGGGTTTTTTTCAAAGAGGTCAAGGCAGATGACTCTATGCATTGTCACCTCAGTAACAACCATACAAAAATAGACAAATATACCCCCTTCCTTTTTATTAAACCACAATAGCAGTTTTTAGCACAGGGAACTGCGCTAAATGCCCAGCGCTGCTCTCGATGCTCATAGGCTCCCTGCGCTAAAAAACACTATTGCGGTTTAGTAAAAGGGGGCCATAGTGCAAAATATAGACAGCATATATAAATTCTCAAAGCAGACACATTTTGATCACTAAATTTAAAATAAAATCATTTTTCCTACCTTGTCTGGTGATTTCATGAGTCTCTGGTTGCACTTTCTTCTTCTGACTGTGCATCCAATCTTTCTTCCCTTCTTTCAGCCTGTATGCTTCCTCTCCTCCAGACCTCATTCCCTCCCCTAACTTTTTCTTCCTCTCTCCCTGCCCTTTCTTTCTTTTTTCTCTCTTGATGCCCCCTTTCTTTTTTTCTGTTTCCATTCTGTCTCCCTGCCTGCCCCCTTTCTTTCTTTCTTTCTCCCTACCCTCCACAAAGCCACTGCTGCCACCATTGGGGGAAACAGGCCCTAAAGCCACCGCCGTGGCTGCCCCAAGCTCTCTCTGCTTCCCACCGTCGGGCCGACCAGCATTCTCCCAACGTCAATTCTGCCTTCGGAGAGGAAGTTCCGCCCAGCCAGGCAGCGATTGGCTGGCCCGAACTTCCTCTCCGACGGCAGCCTTGGGGGGCCAGGCAGACCTGGCCGGCTGTGCACCCCCCCTAAGGCTGCACCCGGGGCGGATCTCCCCCCCCTTGGTACGCCACTGAAGACGTTGCAGTGGCTCCTCTCACGAATCCCCACCTGCGTCGGAAGTCCGATGCAGTCGGGGATCTTGAGAGGAGCTGCTGCTGCATCTTTCAACTTAAAATACACTAAGGCGAGCAGGGCAGACCGCTGCCACTGCTTCCTCTCATCTCTGCCCGCCCTCGATTGAGCGACACGAGAAAACGTATGAGCGACGCCACTGAAAATAGTGAGCGATCGCTCATGCGCTCAGCTTAGAGGGAACATTGGCACCAACCCAACACAGCACACCATCACAGAATCCTCATATGTGTTATTATCAAATAATAAAAAAGTGTAATAACACCAGTGTTTAACCAAAATAATAACTCATTAGTATATATACACCAGAGCTGCTCCAACAGTCAGTCAAACAGGAATACTGGACAAACATGAAAAAATTACTTATCTCAGTGTTCCTCCCTGCTTTCTGCTGCTGCGTTTTTGAGCTCACAAATCTAAAGGTTCCTGATGAAGGATAATTCTCCGAAACTGAAGCTCAGTTGAACCCTTTACTTTGAAGCGGCCTCTGTTTTTTTAATGTGCAGCTTCCCTTTGGGCTTTTCTTGTCCCACTACATTCTGGGAGTCTTGATGTCTCGCACAGAGCCCCGACTGAGATAAGTAATTTTTTCACGTTTGTGCAGTATTCCTGTTTGACCGACTGTGTTGGAGCAGCTCTGGTGTATATATATTAGTGTCTATAAGAAGCAAGATCTTCAGTGTTCAAGGGCCCACACTATGGAACTTGCTTCCATCTAACATTTGTTTAGTAGAATCTATATCGCTATTTAAGACCACACTCAAAATGTACCTATTTGAAAATGGGCTATAAATGATGTCCCTCAAGGCCAAGAAGGTACGGGACCGCTTTCTTGCAGTGTCAACTTCTTAGATGGTTTGTTGATGCTCTTATACTGCTATCCTTTCCTATAATATTGTAGTTCCTTTCTGCTACCTTTTTATTTTGTAAACCATTTTGATAATTTTCTCTCTAGCGGTATATTAAGTCTTCAATAAACTTGGAAACTTGGACACTGGTGCAAATCTGCTATTTATATTGTCATATAATAAAATGGTACAATCTCCCCCCTCCCCAATCCTAAGCTTCTGTGCTTTAAGTAACTCCAGGAGCCCGGAATTCATGAGGCTTAAATTCTGTACTGTAGACATTTTGGTATATTTGTATAGTTGTATAGTTGTTACTGAGGTGACATTGCATATTTTAAAGTTATCTGCCTTGACCTCTTTGAAAACCCCCCCGAATATAAATGCTAATTAACATTTTCTCTGCGTACAGTGTGCTTTGTGTTTTTTTTAAATTTTATTGTTGGTAGATCATTTTCACTTGGTCATTTTAAAAGTAGCTCACGAGCCAAAAAAGTGTGGGCACCCCTGTTATAGAGTCTTTCCCTGTGGTTTCATTTCCCCAGTGTTTATGGAGTCCTTCCCAGTGGATTAACTTTCCCGGTGAATTCACTTCCCCAGTGGTTATGGAATCTTTCCCAAAAGATGCAATTTCCCAGTGAACTCTACTACTACTACTATTAATCACTTCTATAGTGCTGAAAGGTATACGCAGCTCTGTACATTTGACATTTAATAGATGGTCCCTGCTCAGAAGAGCTTACAATCTAACTTTTACAGATAGACATGACATATAGGGTTGGGGATGTAGAGCCCAAGGTGAGAGGAGTTAGGAGTTGAAAACCCTCTTGAAGAGGTGGGCTTTTAACTTGGACTTGAAGACTGCCAGAGACGGAGCCCACCATAGGGATTTGGCAATTTGTTCCAAGCATACTGCACAGCAAGACAGAAGGGATGGAATCTAGAGTTGGCAGAGGAGGAGAATTGCACAGATAGGAGGGACTTATCTGCTGAGCAGAGCTCATGGGGTGGGGGTGGGGGGATGGAGGAACATAAAGGGAGATAAGTGAGGAGAGAGAGTGGGGGACAGCTGAATGAATGCCTGTGTACGTCAGTAAGAGGAGTTTCAATTGTATTCAGAAATGGATGGGAAGACAGTGAAGTGTCTTTAGGAGAGGGGCAACATGAGTATAGTGGCTCTCATGGAATATGAGTCATGCAGCTGAATTCTGGATGGATTGGAGGAGGGAGCAATGGCTGAGTGGAAGACCTGAGAGTAGTGAGTTGCAGTAATCTAAGTGTGATGTGATGAGGGCATGGATAAGGGTTTTGGTAGTGTGCTCAAAGAGGAAGGGTCAGATTTTGGTGATATTATGGAGGAAGAAGTGGAAGGTTATAGCAAAATGTAGCTAGGTGGAGAAGGAGAGAGAAGAGTCAAAGATGACCCCAAGATTGAGAGTAGACAAGACAGGGAACATGAGAATGTTGTCCACAGAGATAGAGAAGTGGGGAGGTGGATTTAGGCAGTAAGATGAGCAGCTCCGTTTTAGCCATATTCAGTTTTAGATGGTGGTGAGACATCTAGGTGGCAGCATCGAACAGGCAGGCTGAGACTTGGGTCTGGGTTGCAGTAGAGATATTTGTGTGGCGAGGTAGATCTGGGCGTCATCAGCATAGAGGTGATATTGAAAACCATGGGAGGAGATCAGCGCTCCAAGTGAGCAGGTGTAGACTGAGAAAAGGAGCGGTCCCAGGAACAGAACCTTGAGGTACACCAATTGATAGTGGGATTGTTGTGGAGGACTGTGTGCCTTCAATAATTCTCTGTTTGAAGTCACTATCTACCTCTTCTCTCTGAGTATGGGCATTAAAGTGGGTTTGTAGTTCTGGTGTCCCTTTTATAAGTGTTGCCCTATTGACTTTAACTTTGATGTGACACTGACAGTTACATCCTGTGGTCACTGGGCGTGCTGATAGTGTCAAGTCTTTTGCCAGCTGCAGTCTTTCTAGTTTGTTTTTAATTTATATGGATTTATAAGTCATCCAATCTAAAAAAACAACAACCTCTAGACAGCATACAAATTAACACTGTAAAAGACAATTGTCCTTTATGCTTTCTGGGTGTCTATTGTCAGATCAGAGCATCCAGGCAACAGGTGAATGTTGTCATTGCATTGCCGTTTTGCAGTGAGTCTCACCCACTCCTTCACTGCCCAGGGATGGTACAGAACCCATTCAGTACCCTGGAATCAGACAGTGATCAATCACCCTTGCAGTTAGCAGGTAACTCATAAGTCCCCCCCCCCCCCACACCCCATATAAATCATCTTTCACTGGTATACTCAAGGAACCTCTTCTTGCAGTGCCGAGCTTTAGAAATCCTTATCCAGTTCCTGCCACGGTGATGCTGCCTCGTTCTGCAAGGGAGACATTTTTCTGTGTTGCTTAGCTCCTGTCACTAGTCATATGTCTTGTCGCTCCAGACTCAATGCACCAACCTTGCATAAATCACTTTAAAATGTCTATCCCATTGTTTCGTGGCTGTGTCACTGGTTCTAGTGTAACCCTTTGCCCAGGTGCTCTGCTTTTCAATCTTTCTTTAAATATCCTTCGTTATTGCACCAGGTGCATACTGCCTTTTCCTCCTTGTGTGCTTTGATGTCTGCAGTTTTCAGTGCGCCCTCCCTTCCGGTTCCCACTATCCTGAATGGTTTCCTTTCTGCCCAGGAATTCTTTCATGAGTTCGTCTTTCTTAGAGCTCAGATTTGGGTCTTGCTCAAGCGTGTTGTCTGTAGATCTCAACATACGAAGGAGTAAGATTGCTACATATCCGACATAATTCCTTATAGCTGCACTACCACATCCATCACGGCATTTACATAGCCACGAATCTCCTTTCTTGTGACCACTCATTTAGCTTCTTCAGAAAGAGCCTATTATTCAAGCGGATCCTTTCAATGCATTCTATATACCATTTGCATTCCCCACTCCCAAGGGATGTTGTTACATAAAAGTTATTGATAGGACACTATCCTTTCAGGCAGGAGTCTGGAACAACACCCTAAGCGCACTCCTCCTCCTGAACTCTCCATCATACCAATCCTTCAGAAAATCTCTGAAAACCCACTAATTCAACAAGTTTATCTGATCCTAAGAAACCCATTATGTGTCTTACTAATAATCCATTTTGGTATTGTTTAGTATCCCTAACTTTCAAATTTGTTTTTATGTAATTTTTATATTGTACACCGCTTCTAATTAAGCAGTTTACAATTTTTTTTAATAAACGAAACTACTTCATCATAAGGCAAATGGGGACAGACTTAAAGATCTCAATCTGTATACTTTGGAAGAAAGGTGGGAGTGGGGAGATATGATAGAGATGTTTAAATACCTATGTAATGTAAATGCGCATGAGTCGAGTCTCTAATTTGAAAGGAAACTGCAATGAGAGAGCATATGATGAAGTTAAGAGGTGATAGGCTCTGGAGTAATCTAAGGAAATACTTTTTTACAGAAAGGGTGGTAGATGCCAGAAAAGGTATGGAGACAGAGACTGTGTCTGAATTCAAAAAGGCCTGAGATAGGCACGTGGAATTTCTCAGCGAGTGAAAGGATAATGGTTACTGCAGATGGGCAGACTAGATGGGCCATTTGGCCTTTATCTGCCATCGTATCTATGTTTCTAATCTTTGGCTTTTCAGTTAGCACTAAAATCATGATTTATTATTCAAGAAATATGGATATCAGACATCTAGAATTCAAAGCAGAAACTTATTTTACATGGGCCATCAAACAGCTTTCAAATGACATTATAAGCAAATAAAAATAAAATATTTTTAATACATTTCTAATTATTACCTGCATCTTTACCTAAACTGTTTCTCCATAGCTCTCACTATGATCTTTATCTGCTACTTTTTTATTTTGCTGTAGTGCAATCACACAGGTCTCCTTCAAGGCTCAGTAACACCTCTCTATAAATTACAGTGGTACCTTGGTTTACGAGCATAATTCGTTCCAGAAGCATGCTCGTAATCCAAAGCACTCGTATATCAAAGCAATTTTCCCCATAGGAGATAATGGAAACTCTTATAATTCGTTCCACATTGTTCCTCACTCTTGCTTTAATGGCAAGTTCTGGGTACGTCCAACTTCACCCCCCAGCTTAGAATTATACGTCAGTTGAATGGAATAATTCACAAAATGTGTTGTTGATTTGGACACAGTTTTTAAACCCTCAGATTCTATATACTGTACTGGTACACGTTTTGAAGACTCAGTTCCAGTAAAACGAAACAGGGAGCATACCTGTAGGGATTTTGAACATGATTGTTACTTTGTTGAACTAGGACAGGACAATAAAGCCTGTGTGAGCAGCGCAGATCGCCTCTTGCACTTACTTTATTAGCCATTCTCTTGCGTGCTGTTTCAGGCCTGCATTCCCTCTTCTTCAGTGCAGGATCCGTCCGCCGCCAACGGCTGGGAAATTACAAGCCGGCCCCAGTTAGTCTTCTTCCTGGCTTGAAGGTAGGTTGGTCCGGCGCCCCCTCCCTGGATCCCTGAGCTGATTTGCGTGCCACTTTCAACCCGCGCCACTATCTGGTATGCCTTGACTGCGCATGGGCATAGTTGTAAGTCTTGTAATAGGGGAGAAGTGGAAGTTTAAGTTCGAACTCTTGAACACATGGGTTCATTTGTGTTTTCAAATGAGAGAATGGTGCTGATTCCGAGAGGCGGCACATGTGGTTCGAGGAGTTTCTCTTATTGTCCTCACAAGTTCCCTGTGTCGGGTGAGATGCTTGGAATTGGCTGTTGCTCGCTGCTGGCTTCTCTTGGGGTGGGCATGCGCAGGGCAGAATGAGCCTCGCTTCAGCTCCAAGCACATCGCTGAGATTGTGGAGTGTCAGGGTTGGAAAATCAGCTTAAGCTGCGGGTAAATTTTACTCGTTTTGTAAGACAGTGCTCGGTTTGCGAGTTACAAATTGCTGGAGTGTTTTGCTCGTCTTGCAAAACATTCGCAAACCGTGTTACTTGCAAACCAAGGAGTGACTATGTGGAAGAGGTCTGGAAGTGGGAATCGCATCTATTTCATATCCTCAGTGAGACCTCAGGAAGGAACCTAGAGATCAAAACATTATTAGAGGTGTTGCAGAGCCGTTTCTTGTATGACTAGATGAGCTATATTTATCTTTTTTTTTTAGTTGTTTAAATTCATGCAGAAATAAGTGGCTAGATTGAACCTAATGACTTCATTAATGCATTTCCCTTTTTTTAAACCTCTATACCATTTGAAAGAGAGCAAATATCTAATTATTAATTTCTAGAATTGGATACTTCTTAAATTTAATAAAAATATTCTGGCACCATTGTCAAACCTTAAAAAAGGAAGTCATATTGAGCATTGGAAAATAATTAATAAAAATAGTACACCTTTCATTTTCCCCACCATCAAATTTCCCCATCCCACCCCATCCGGCTACTTTTTCATGCCACCCGGCTGGAAAAAATTTCTGGGAAGAACACTGCATCCAGCCTACCTACAATCCCAACACGTACTTCCTCCTACTTTTGCAACCCACCCTCTTCCCTCCCCCCCTCTAAACCTATGCTGTAATCTGCCTGTTCTTTTCACTTGAATCGATACCTGCGGAATCCACACTATATTTCTACTTTACTGTATACCGTCGTGAACTGAAATGGTATGACGAGGTATAAATAAAGCTATTATTATTCTTGGTATAAATTAACAGATCATCTTCCACTAATAGACACGGTTGCCATTATCTGTCTATTCTTTTTGCCCATTCCTCTGATATTACTTTTGGCCTCTCTGTGGCGATAACCTCCCACTGGTTATCTTTGGATAAGAGCATTTTTATGTTAAACTTCCTAAACTGTTAGCTCTTCTGATCCAGTGTACTCTCAGAAAGTTAGAGTTCAGAGTTATTGGCTTTATCTGGAACTTTCTCCAGGCCTCTTTAATCTAAGTTATTCTTAGCTGATAGAATGAGTTTGTTCTAACATACTCAAGAACAAGATATAACAGAAATCAGAAATAAGCTTTTTTTTTTTTTTTGTCTTGTTGGGATTTAAGGCAGGAATCTAGTTCCTAGATTGGGTAAAAAAAGTAGTGTAAACCATGTGGCCAGTGGCATAGGGAGGGAGACAGGCAGTGGTGCCTGGAATTACCACGCTGTGTGGCCCCTACTTTTCCCTACCGCTCGAGTTCCCGCTGCGTACCTCTTTAAATGTTCATTAGCGTGAGCAGCATGTTCTATCTTCTGCTCGTCCCAGGTTAGGCTCTCTTTTGATGTCATATCGTGGTGCCATGACCAGGAAATGATGTCAGAAGGGAGCCGAGAAGAGCGCGAGCAGGAGGCGGAAGATGCTGCTTCTGCTGACGAATATTTCAAGAGGTACATGGAGGAGGGGGGGGGAGGTGGAGAGGTGCTGGCGCATCTGCCAAGACAGTGGCCAGGGTGATCCACACCCCCACCCACCCTTACTATGCCACTACATGTGGAAGTGCAGTGGCAACAGCATAGCTAGGAAATTATAAGTTCTAGTCTCCTTAAAAATTTTATAGATAATCAGAAGATGGGAATAAGGGGTGTTCCTCCTCCCTCTCTCTAGCATGTTCTCTCTCTCTCACACACACACACAGTTTCTCTGTCTCTCTCTCACCCACTCTCTCTCACTCTCACCAACTCTCACCCACTCTCTCTCACTCTCACACACACATTCTCTCTCTCACACACACTCTCTCTCTTACACTCTCTCTTACTCACACTCTCTCTCTCTCTCACACACACACACACTCTCTCTCTTACATTGTCTTTCACACACACTCTCTCTCATACACACACTCTCTCTCATACACACACTCTCTCTTTCACACACATTCTCTCTCACACACACACACTCTCTCTCACCCACACTCTCTCTCTCTCACTCACACACTCTCTCTTTCTCTCTCTCTCACACACACACACACTCTCTCTCTCTCTTTCACACAAACACTGTCTCTCTCACACACACACACACACACACTCTCTCTCTCTCTCACAGGCATACCCCTCGCTTTCTCTGTCTCATATGCATCTGACACACATACTCTTCTCAGGCGCACACATATTCACTTTTTTTTTCAGATATACACACACAAACACTCTGATTTTACTTTTTGTTTTGGGTTTTGTTGTTGTTGTTTTATTACTTTTTTCTTGCCTTGCCTTTCCTTTTTATGTTATTACTAGCTGATGCCCCGGCGTTGCACGGGTATTTAATTATAGCAATAACACTGTAAATGGATTCAAATAAAGATACTTTATAGTGGTGAATGAAATAATTTTTTAACAGCTTTATAAAAAGTACAATATTCAAATTATAATGTGAAATATTTGACAAAATGAATACAATACAACTAACACAAAACTTGATTATAAACAACATTTTTAGTTTCACCTCCAGGAGCAAGAACATATAAATTCTTGGGTGAAGAGACCCCCAGAACATATCACCCCAGGTAGTGAGGGATCTGCATACAAAGTTTCGTTGAAATAGGTCAAGCCGTTTTTGATTTACTGTGAGAATGGCAGCTGTTTACATTTTTTCCATTGACATGAATGGGTGAAATCTGATTTTCTGTTTGTAGCTCCGCCCATGTGTGCAGGTGGGCCGCGAGACCCCCAGAACATATCACCCCAGGTAGTGAGGGATCAGCATACCAAGTTTCGTTCTAATCGGTCAAGCCGTTTTTGAATTACTGTGAGAATGGCAGCTTTTTACATTTTTTCCATTGACATGAATGGGTTTGATTTTCTGTTTGTAGCTCCGCCCACGTGTGCAGGTGGGCCACGAGACCCCCAGAACATATCACCCCAGGTAGTTGGAATTACTGTGAGAATGGCAGCTTTTTACATTTTTTCCATTGACATGAATGGGTGAAATCTGATTTTCTGTTTGTAGCTCCGCCCATGTGTGCAGGTGGGCCGCGAGACCCCCAGAACATATCACCCCAGGTAGTGAGGGATCAGCATACCAAGTTTCGTTCTAATCGGTCAAGCCGTTTTTGAATTACTGTGAGAATGGCAGCTTTTTACATTTTTTCCATTGACATGAATGGGTTTGATTTTCTGTTTGTAGCTCCGCCCACGTGTGCAGGTGGGCCACGAGACCCCCAGAACATATAATGGTAGTTGGAATTACTGTGAGAATGGCAGCTTTTTACATTTTTTCCATTGACATGAATGGGTGAAATCTGATTTTCTGTTTGTAGCTCCGCCCACGTGTGCAGGTGGGCCGCGAGACCCCCAGAACTTATCATCCCAGGTAGTGAGGGATCTGCATACCAAGTTTCGTTCAAATCGGTCAAGCCGTTTTTGCGTGATCGCGGCACATACACACACACACACATACATACACACATACATACCTCCGATTTTATATGTACTGTATATAGATATAAATTGCCCTGGTGGTTGTCTATTTCAAAGGATGGTGAGTAAGGCTGCTGCCATTGGCATGCCTCGGAAGTCTTCATTCTGCAGCATTCAGTTGCTGCAGAATGAAGACTTTCGGGGCAGGCCAATAGCAGCAGGCTCACTCGTTGCCACTGATAACTGCCTGAAGATTTAAAGTGACAGCGGCCAGGGAGGAGGTAGGTGGGGGAGCCGGGAGCAAGAGAAAGAGGTTTAGGGCGAAACTTTAGGGCACCCCCAAACAAAAAGTGTTCTGCTGCCTATGGTACTTAGTGCATATTTTTTGAGTGCCCATATTTGGGCATCATTTATAGAACTGAGTCCATGTACCTTAACCTTATATAGTTCACCCTCAGACGCAAAATCTTAGCACATTTTAGAAGATGATGACCAAAATGTGGTAGATTACACTGTTCTGCAACATAAATGAAGAGTGTTGAAGGGTAGTGTAACATGACAGTGATCTGGTGAATTTCTGTGGCTTATAAGAGCAGTTTGGACAAACAGATATTGGAATGATAGGCATAAAGTTTGCGCTGGAGGTGTAGAGTGTGGAATACATGTGCCCTTCTGTTCCATACCAGCTCCATGTTTCTGGTAATTCTGAAATTGGAGTACAATCCCTGATCACAGTACACTTTGGGATTTTGTAAAAGGGGCAGTTTGGGCCCAATATTTAGTCAGGCTGACTCTCACTGTTGGCACCAAGCCTAGATAGTAACATACATAGTAGATGATGGCTCCAACTGCTGAAGTCTCCATCAAAGCTCCCTCCAGCCCAACCACACCCTCCCAGCCATTGAAGCCCTCCCCAGCCCATCCTCAACCAAAAGGCCATATACAGACACATACCGTGCAAGTCTGCTCAGTACTGGCCTTAGTTCTTCAATATTTACTATTCTATTCTGATTATAGATCCTCTGTGTTCATCCCACGCTTCTTTGAACTCCTTCATCGTTTTCCTCTCCACCACCTCTCTCGGGAGCGCATTCCAGGCATCCACCACCCTCTCCATAAAGTAGAATTTCCTAACATTGCTCTTGAATCTACCACCCTTCAACCTCAAATTATGTCCTCTGGTTTTCCCATTTTCCTTTCTCTGTAAAAGATTTTGTTCTACATTAATATCTTTCAAGTATTTGACCGTCTGAATCATATCTCCCTTGTCCCTCCTTTCTTCTAGAGCAGGGGTAGACAGTTCCGGTCCGTGAGAGCCGGAGCCAGGTCAGGTTTTCAGGATATCCACAATAAATATGCATGAGATTGATTTGCATCTCAAGGAGGCAGTGCATGCAAATCCATCTCATACATATTCATTGTGGATATCCTGAAAACCTGACCTGGCTCCGGCTCTTGAGGATCGGAGTTGCCTACCCCTGTTCTAGGGTATACATATTTAGGGCTTCTAATCTCTTTTCATACGTCTTCTGGTGCAAACCTCCTATCATTTTCTTTGCCCTCCTCTGGACCGCTTCAAGTCTTCTTACGTCCTTCATCAGATATGGTCTCCAAAACTGAACACAATACTCCAAGTGGGGCCTCACCAACAACCTATACAGGGGCATCAAAACCTTCTTCCTTCTACTGACTATTCCACTCTTTATACAGCCCAGCATCCTTCTGGCAGCAGCCACTGCCTTATCACACTGTTTATTCACCTTTAGATCTTCAGACACTATCACCCCAAGATTCCTCTCCCCGTCTGTGCATATAAGCTTCTCACCTCCTAGCATTATTAATCCCCAAATGCATTACTCTGCATTGAATTTTAGTTGGCAGGCATTAGACCATTCTTCTAACTTTTGCAGATCCTTTTTCAAATTTTCCACTCCCTGTTCGGTGTCTCTACTCTGTTACAAATCTTAGTATCATCCACAAAAAGGGAAACTTTTCCTTCTAACCCTTCAGCAATGTAATTCACAAACATATTGGACAGGATCGGCCCCAGCACCGGACCCTGAGGGACTCCACTACTCACCTTTCCTTCCTCCGATATTCAATGCCGGGCTCTTTCCAGTGACCTCCGTTGAATATCAGGTCTATTTCTGGCGGCTAAAAAACTTAGCCAGCCTTGCCAATATCCAACTATTTAAGTGACCCAATGTGGCCACTTGATTTAGCCAGCCAGCGGCCTGAATTTCACAGATAGCCAGCTAAGTCACATGAGATAGCCAGCTATCCACTATAGGGTTGCCAGATTTCCTAATTGAAAAGAGAGGACACCTGGCCCTGCCTTGTTCAGCCCCCACCTCTGCTCTGCCCCCATTCCGCCTCCACACGAATCTCCCTCAGCTCGGGAACACGTATGCGTATGTGTGGATGCTAGCACAATGACATCATGTGCATTTGCGCATTCATATGATATCATCACATTGATGTCTGTGCATGCGCAGATGCCCTCCAGACGCAGCCCTGAGCTCAGGGACTTCCAAAACCTGGACAAACTAATCCCTCCGGGCACCCAGACAGTTCTCTAAAAAGAGGACGTGTCCAGGTCTTCCCGGATGTCTGTTAACCTAGTCTACTCTCCACTAATATTCAGTGCTAAGTGCTGCATATTAGCACTTAGGTGGCTATGTACTATTGAGCCGGCCAGGAGCTGTTCCTGGCTGGTAAAATAGTGCTGAATAGTAGGTGGTTTAAAAAAAAATAAATAAAAAATCCTTCACTGCAAAAAGGCTGTTATCTCTATCTGCCGAGTTAACTGGGCACTGGTCTGAATACTGACTGCAGTTGCCTAATATTCAGACCTAGTGCTTGGACATGGCCCAGCATTGAATATCTGAGGTTAATCCAGCCTGCGGCTCTAAACAGCTTAAAAACTGCTCTGGGCTAAATATCTATTCCTGAAAACCATACTATTCAAGAAATTTGTCAAATGATCTAACCAAACCATATCGACCATTCCCAGATCCTGACGCATACTATAGCTATCAACCTTGTAATCTCCTTAGGCTTAGCGGGGATGGGCCGGGAAGGGGTGGGCCCGCCTCATTTCGACGAGGCGGGCCTGCCGGCTGGACTGCCGGCTGGACAGCACCAAGACCCGTCCAGCCGGCCAACAATTAAGAGGTTAGTTTGGGGGGGTGGAGATTAGGGGGGTCATCGGGTTAGCATGGTGGGGGGATGGGGGGCGTTAGCGCGGGAGGGTTCATGGGGAGGCATCCTCCAGCAGGAGGGGTTGGGCACCCTCCTGCCGGCGATCGGGTGTGTCAGGACGCCTACAGCTGCCTAAAATCGGGACGCACTTTTCAGAATCAGGGCCTAGATGTGTACACTTTGCTGTTAAATGCACACAGCCATGTATTGTTGAGTGCAACATATTGAAATATTTTCACTGGCTGTACCAAGTGTGCCAAGGCCTGAGGTATTTAGCTGTCACTGCTAAACTGCTGTTAGCATGGTATTTCAAAGTGGCCAGCTCGACAGATTTCTAAAATCCCCTCTCCTTCCATATATGGCACATAAGCAAAAATGTGCGGATTCTTTTCTATAAATGTCAGAGGTTTGTAAAACAAATGATGCACACGCGAAATTCTCTTTGGGGCAGAGCTGAATTTATTTTGAGCCAGCTTAGTTATCTTTTTTTTTTTTTTTTTTGTTTTTATTTTGCAGCATGAGATAGAAATATTGTAGCCAGTTCTCTATATTCTATCATGCATGTGGCTGCTGGGGATTTTGTAGGCGATTGAGGAGCTGGTAATCAGAATTCTTGCTCCCTTTCCAACAGTTCTTCAGTATCCATCTCAGCAGCTGCATCATTTTGCTCAGTTCTTAAATTTAGCACTTCTGAGTGGGGCACAACATTCCTGAATGTTTTTTGTTGAAGCTCTCACTTGCACATATTTTCCTGTGGATTTTTCCCCTTTTTGGGGAGATGAAGAAATTAAATTCATGTGTAAACATGGCGCTGTTTCAGGATTGGTCAAACTGCACTTTATTTTTAGCTTACATTTCACCTTCTCTCTTTGCACCATATACCTGTGGGGATGGAGGTTGATGGAGAAGGCATTTCAATTTTGCGTTCTTTTGACTCTGTCCAGGTGACCTCTCTATTGAGACAAGTTTCCACTCTGATGCTTGTGTGGAAGGAATTCATAAAATTTGGTATCTAATGTACTGTAGGGCCGGGTGTTGGGGTTCAAGATACTTGACCATGTCACAAGTGAATCTGCGTTCTATCAGGTCTAAAGTACAATATGTAATAACAATCAAACTGTGTTGTATGGAGTCCACAGTGCATTTTAAGGTTGCACATTTCTGTATAAACTCAGATTAAAGTAGCATGCAACAACCACCACCACAATAATGAAAATGTCTCATCGCAAATCCATATCCATGAAATATAATTTGCATGTGAAATCTGCTAGACAGTGGGCAACTTATCCAAAGTATACTGTAGTTTGGGGTTTTTCTTGTACTAAGTATGAAAATACATGATGAAGAGTCAATGTCATTTATAGCTTCATATGAATCTGTCAAAATTCCATGGACGCTAGTATAGCAAGCCAGCCTGCATTCTTTCACCCCCACCTGCCTGATTATAGTGAGGCTCTGCTGACTGGCCTATAGAGAGTATTTACAGTGGGAGGAGCACATCACCTTGTGGAATGCTTCCCAGAACACTAAATGTCAAAGGGATCATTTGATAGTGTCACAAATATACACTGAAAGCCTTCCAGTGGAGTCAGTGGAAGCATCACTAGTTATTGACACAGTGAAATATAACCTTGCCTAATCATGGAACACTGGAAGAAGATATTGCCCCTTTTAGGGGTATATTTTTTAATAAAGGCTTTTCTGTGTGTAAAGCCTGTTTGATGTGTGGGAAGGCCTTTTTTAAAATACATAGCAAATATGTACAACAAAAAAGGAGGGCTATTCCTTGTGTATGCCTGGATATTGCATGGGAGATCGCTTACTTAATAAATTTATTGGTTCAGGACTGGGGCTGGGACTGACAGATGCTACAGCCTTGGCACCCTGAGGTTGTGGGTTCAAGTCCCATGCTGCTCCTTGTGACCCTGGGCAAGTCACGCAATCCTCCATTGCCCCAGGTATGTTAGATAGATTGTGAGCCCACTGGTACTGATAGGGACAAATGACTGAAAACCTGACTGTAAACCGCTTAGACAATTAATAGGCTGTATATAAATAAATAAAAAATAAATCTACACAGTCACTAAGGCAGACCTCTCCAAGACTGGTGTTCTGAACCAATGAATTTACTTAGCATCACTTTAGTATATAGAAATTGAGACAATATCAATTGCAGAGGCAGAATATAAACAGTTTGTAAAGGGCGGTCCCTTGTGTATGCCTTGGATACTCTATGGGGAGACCATTTACCAAACAAATTTAATGGATCAGGACCAGAGCCGGGACCAACAGACACTGAGATCTCAAGTAGTAAAACAGATTTTATGCTGCTTATCCTAGGAATAAGCAGTGGATTTCCCCAAGTCATCTCAATCATGGCCTATGGACTTCTCTTTGAGGAAATTATCCAAACCTTTTATAAACCCTGCTAAGCTAACTGATTTCACCACATTCTTCAGCAATGAATTCCAGAGTTTAATTACACGTTGTGTGAAGAAATATTTTCTATGGTTTGTTTTAAATCTACTACTTAGTAGCTTCTTCACATGCTCCCTAGTCCTATTATTTTTGGAAAGAGGAAACAAGCGATTCACATCTACCCTTTCCACTCCACTTCACTCAGTATTTTATAGACCTCTATTATATCATCCCTTTTCTCCAAGTTGAAGAGTCCAAGCAGCCTTTCCTCATAGGGAAGTCATCCCATCCCTTTTATCATTTTTGTTATCCTTCTCTGTGCCTTTTCTAATTCTGCTATATCTTTTTTGAGAAACGGCGACCAGAATGGCACACAGTATTCAAGTTGTGGCTGTACCATAGAATGATACAAGGGCATTATAACATTTTCCTCTTTGTTTTCCATTCCTTTCCTGATAATACCTAACATTCTATTTGCTTTCTTAGCAGCTTCCGCACATTGAGCTGAGGGTTTCAACATATCCTCAATGATGCCACCTAGATCTTTTTCCTGGGCAGTGACTCCTAGCTGCCCTGCTGGAAATACACAACTATACCCAGTTTCTTCTTTCTCATTTTTTGCGTCTGTATTTACCGAAGAGGATATACACAACATACCAGAAGCCGACAGGCAGGAAACAAAAACAGGAAACTGACAGGGTTGACAGTCAGTCTAGAAGAGGTATGCAGGTAGATTGATAGGCTTAAAAATGATAAATCCCCAAGACCATCAAAGAACTGAAAGGAGCTATAGCTGAACTGCTTCAACTAATAGCCAATCTGTCGATCAAATCAGGAAGGATTGCAGAAGACTAGATAGTGGCAAATGTTATGCCGATCTTCAAGAAAGGTTCTAGGGGAGATCCAGGAAACTACAGATTGGTGAGTCTGACCTCAGTATCGGGAAAGATGGTAGAGGCGCTGATAAAGAACCGTATCATTGATCACCTTGACGGACACAATCTGTTGAGGACCAGCCAGCACGGCTTCAGCAAAGGAAGATCTTGCTTGACGAACTTGCTGCACTTCTTCAAGGGAGTAAACAGGCAGATAGACAAGGGTGACTCGGTCGACATCGTATATCTAGATTGTCAGAAGGCGTTCAACAAGGTTCCGCATGAACGACTACTTTGAAAAATTGCGAGCCATGGACTCGATGGTGAAATACATGAATTAAAAACTGGCTGGGGGAAACAAAGAGTGGGGTGAAAGCATCACGAGTGGAGTGCCGCAGGGTTCGGTACTTGGACCCGTGCTCTTCAGCATATTTATAAACAAACTGGAATTGGTACGACGAGTGAGGTGATTAAATTTGCAGACGATATGAAGTTATTCGGAGTAGTGAAGACACAGGAGGATTGCGAAGACCTACAATGTGACATAAACACACTCAAGAAATGGGCTGCGACATGGCAAATGAGGTTTAACGTAGATAAGTGTAAGGTGATGCATGTCGGTAACAAAAATCTTATACACGAATATAGGATGTCCGATGCAGTACTTGGAGAGACCCCCAGGAAAGAGACTTGGAAGTACTGGTCGACAAGTCAATGAAGCTGTCTGTGCAATGTGCGGCGGCAGCGAAAAGGGCGAACAGAATACTAGGAATGATTAAAAAGGTGATCACGAACAGATCGGAGAAGGTTATCATGCCGCTGTACCGGTCCTTATCTGTACCCCTCATCTGGAATACTGCGTCCAGCACTGGTCGCCGTACATGAAGAAGGACACAGTACTACTCGAAAGGGTCCAGAGAAGAGTGATTATAATGGTTAAGGGGCTGGAGGAGTTGCCGTACAGTGAGAGATTAGAGAAACTAGGCCTCCTCTCCCTTGAAAAGAGGAGACTGAGAGGGGACATGATCGAAACATTCAAGATAATGAAGGGAATAGACTTAGTAGTTAGAGAAAGGTTGGTCACCCTCTCCAAGGTAGGGAGAACGAGAGGGCACTCACTAAAGTTAAAAGATTCCGTACAAGCGTAAGGAAGTTCTTCATCCAGAGAGTGGTGGAAAACTGGAACGCTCTTTGGAGGTTGCTATAGGGGAAAACACCCTCCAGGGATTCAAGACAAAGTTAGACAAGTTCCTGCTGAGCCAGAATGTACGCAGGTAAGGCTAGTCTCAGTTAGGGCCTAAGGGCCGCCGCATGAGCGGACTGCTGGGCATGATGGACCACTGGTCTGACTCAGCAGCGGCAAATCTTATGTTCTTTATTTCCAGGAGTCGGTACAGCAGGTTTTTCCTTAAAGCTTGTCCTAGCTAGATCATCCACTTCTCTCTTCACTTGATTGTATTCAGAGGCTAAGGCTTATGGGCTGGTTGAGCTCTCCCCTCAAGTGAAGGAAGGAGCCAAAGGCAAGAATTTAAACTGTGCGAAGAGTTTTATACCCCTGGCAAGTTCTTTCCATAATTAGTTTCCTCCCCTAATTATAATATCAGTCTCATTGGAAGCTACTTTTCTCTAAAAACCAGTGATATAGTAATAAACTAAATAGCATATTGTTCTGGTAGAGCCTCTAGGTGTCACTGCAAGTACCCTTAAAGCAGGATCCTAGGAGAGTGCCAATCAAATGTTTTCTGGTTCTGATGCCCAAATCATGGCTGCAGCAACGCTCACAACCTTCTCAAGGTGCATCATAATAATGTGTTTATGTAGTGCTCACCTACGTTGTGATCACAAAAGTGGCATGTGTGACCCCACTGGGGTTGGGACCCACAGTATGGGAAATATAAGAACATAATTGCTATACTGGGATAGACCAAAGGTCCATCAAGCCCAGAATCCTGTTTCTAACGGTGGCTAATCCAGGTCACAAGTACCTGACAAGATTCCAAAAGAGTCAAACAGAATTTATGCAGCTTATCCTAGAAATAAGTAGTGGATTTTCCCAAGTCCATCTTAATAAAGGCGCATAGACTTTCCTTTTAGGAAATTAGCCAAACTAATTTTAAACCCCGTTAAGCTAACTACTGTTACCACATTCTCTGTCAACAAATTCCAGAGTTTAATTACATATTGAGTGAAGAAATATTTTCTACGGTTTGTTTAAATTTACTACTTTGTAGCTTCATTGCATGCCCCCTAGTCCTAGTATTTTTGGAAAGAGTAAACAAGTGATTCATGTTCCACTCCACTTAAGATTTTATTGACTATCTCACCCATTCATTCGTTGCAGTATAGTAGCTTTCAATAAGCATAAACATATCAATGAGAGATAAGAGCCAAATATCTTCTAATAATAAACTTTTGCTCATTATGACAGGGGTTGCCATACAGCAAATTATGAAAAATTGGAAAAATTGGGATCGGCTGAATTATAATTTTTGGTGGAATTCGTTATGCCAAATCTTTAAAATGGAGCGGGTAATAGCCATACAGCAGGGGCATTTTAAGAAATTTAGAGATGTTTGGGAGCCATTAACAAAATATTGTACAGAATGAATATTATTTTTTCCCTTTATTCATACACGTCCAGAGTGGGGATGGGAGGAGGGAATACTTTATGATTTCTTGTGCTTAAGTACAATTATTGGGTATAAGGGGGGAGGGATATTTGATGTGAATTATACTTTTATATTAAGTGATGTTAAACTAAACTAAACCTTGGGTTTATATACCGCATCTTCTCCACAACGTGGAGCTCGGCATGGTTTAGAGGGGTTGGGATAGAAAGGAACTCCAATGGAATTATAGAAATAAGTATAAAGAGAGGTTAGAGGGCTTAGTGTGCCAGAGAGGGAAAGAAAAGTTACATTTTAGAGAAAAGCCAAGTTTTCAGATGCTTACGGAATAGTTGAAAGGAGCTCAAGTTATGAAGTGGGGAGGTAAGATTATTCCAGAGCTCAGTGATTCTGAAGGGGAGGGAAGACCCTAATTACCAACATGGGATATGCCTTTTAAAGAGGGGAAGGATATTTTTAGTTTTTGGGCGGATCTGGTGGAATGTTAAAGTATAAAATGATTGTATCTTATGTTACACTTGTTGAAAGTTTTAAAAATGAATAAAGACTTAAAACCCCCCCCAAAAAACCATATCTCCCCTGAGCTGTTTCTTCTCCAAGTTGAAGAGCCCTAGCCTCATGAAAATTGTCCTTTCCCCTTTATCATTTTCAGTGCCTTTCTTTGTACCTTTTCTAATTCTGCTATATCTTTTTTAAGATACATTACATTACATTACATTACATTAGGGACTTCTATTCCGCCTATACCTTGCAGTTCAAGGCGGACATAAACCAAATTGCACACAGTATTCAAGATGCGGTCACACGTTAGAGCGATACAAAGGCGTTATAACATTCTCATCTTTGTTTCCCATTCCTTTCCTGATACTTCCTAATCTTCTATTTGCTTTCTTAGCCGCCGCTGCACACTGAGCAGAAGGTTTCAGCATATCCTCTGATGATGATACCTAGATCCTTTTCCTGGGTGGTGACTCCTAATGTTATAGCTGTAGTACGGGTTTCTCTTTCCCACATGCATCACTTTGCACTTGCTTACATTAAATGCCATCTGTCATTTTGATGCCCAGTCTCGTAAGGTCCTCTTGCAATTTTTCACAGTCCTCTTGTGTAGGGTTACCAGATTTTCCAAAAGGAAAATCTGGACCCTTGACCACGCCCCAGGCCCGCCCATGTCCCGCCCCATCCCACTCCCATCCACGCCCCCTGCCCTACCCCCTTAACCTGTTGGTGCATCAGGTCGGCATCTGCGCATGCAACGTGATGATGTCACACCCATGCGTTCATAGACGCCATCCTGATGGTGGAAGTTTTTTTAAAACCCGGAAAAGTGCCTGGTAATGAAAAGTCATTTTGTTCCCCGACATAATAGCCTTTGACAAAATAGCCCCTGCCATTTCTTCTCTCTCCTTGTCTGCCACCCATCAATCTCTGTATTCCTATCTGTCCTGCCCATCATCTCTCACAGCAGCAGCAACAGCGGGACAGGCAGCAACAGCAACATGGGTAAAACAATTGATGGCATGCCCATTTGTTGAGGAGCTTTTTTTATGTTGGGGCTATTTTGTGTTGGGGCTGATTTGTTGGGGCGTCTTTGTTAGGGCTATTTTGGCCTGGTACCTATGCAATATCTTAAGCATTTACACTGCCTAGAACTATGAATAGTTGTGATCCATAAATATTTTAAATAACTATATTAATTTCTGATAAGGCTGTACGAACTACTATAACATTTTCACACGCATGCGACAGTTGTTATAATTTGCAGCAGTTAGGTTACATGTTTTTGTTATTTTGATCAGCTCGACAGGGATGAGATGGATCCCCAAAGGCAGCATAATAGCTGGATGAATGACCCGACTCAGAGCAGGTGTTTCCAGATTATCCACAGAACAAAAACTAATGCCTGGAATATAAAGGATGAATTAATGTAACTTCTAACCCTCTGATTAAATATCGTTTACGTTTTCATAGCAAGTCAACTTTACTTCCAAGACTAACACAAAGGAGAAAAGATTCTCCTCTCGTCATAATTGATTGATTTTGAAGTCTTAGATTTATGATTTGTCTCCTTAATATTCATGTACTGTATATTTGTTTTTGCAAATGAGGTTACTAGACAGGGAGCCCATTAGACTGATAAGCTCTTAAACTGAATTGCAGCACATGACTGATGCATTCAGCTATCTTTTGAACCCAGCTGGTGGGGAATGAAACTTGTTCCTCTGCTCCTCGTTCACTGACATTCGTGACATGTGTCGTGGCAAAAAGATACCTAGTATTGATCATATTTACTAATTGTCGATACTTCAACAGATGAATTTCACCTTGAACAATTGCATGGTACTGGGTTGTTGTTTTCTTAGTTCCAAATTTTTTATTAAAATTTTGTATAACATACATTAAAGCAGGAGAAACAAGTTGAACAAATTGCTCACAACATTATTAACACAAAGCTTAGGATATTAAGAAACAAAATCCTTGAAATAAACTATCACTGCCCACCCATCCCATTTGCAGAGAGTGAAAAACCAACCTCCATCTATCCATACATACATACTGTACATTCAT
This sequence comes from Geotrypetes seraphini, assembly GCF_902459505.1. NCBI lineage: Eukaryota > Metazoa > Chordata > Amphibia > Gymnophiona > Dermophiidae > Geotrypetes > Geotrypetes seraphini. The sequence continues at coordinate 114,014,498 of NC_047086.1, forward strand.
CTCTATTCTCTCAATATTATTCAAATATTATCCACAAACTCTTGTATAGGCACCCACAATAATCTGAATTTAGCCTTTTTGCCTCTCTTTTCCAGTATGGCTGCCTTGTATTTTCCAATTAAACAAACTGAGTTCCACCAAAATTGCAAAGATAACAGGGATGCATTTTTTCCATGTTTTCAAAAAAGTTTGAATTGCTACAGCAGTAAGTATAGCTATTAGCCTTCTATGAATATTGATAATATCAACAGAAGCAAAGCGATTGAAGACCACTCCAGTATAAGTTAAGGGAACACTTATATGTAATAACATTTGAATATGACTCCACACCTGTTGCCAAAAGTCATGAACCATAGGGCAATAGAATAACATATGATCTTATGTTCCTTTTTCATGTCCACAAGAATATTCTGAGTTAATTTTGTTTAGTCTAACACAATGGCTCCCAACCCTGACCTGGGAGACCCCCACAACAAGTTGGGTTTTAAAGATATCCCTAATGAATATGCATGAGAGAGATTTGCATATAATGGAAGTGACAGGTATGCAAGTCTCTCTCATGCATATTCATTAGGGATATCTTGAAAACCCGACTGGCTGGGGGTCCCGCAGGACAGGGTTGGGAACCACTGGTCTAACAGGAGTCCATACTACATGTCAAATCACAAAAAAACAGAGATTGTTTCATAGAAGCAGATTGACAGCATCGAAAGCGTTTAAGGAACATGAATTGCCATTGATAAGCAGATATAGACATCATTGGTTCCTGTGACTATATGTCACGTAACAGGTACTTTGTATGAGTGCTTTTTAGGTCTGTCCTCTTATTTTTATGGCGTTATTTTTTTATTGTAATTGTATGTATTTTGTAAACCGCTTAGAACTGTTGGAAGCTGGAGCGGTATATCATACGAGGGTCATTTCATAAATAATGCACAGGTTGGCAACATTGGGGAGTGGATGATTCAATTGCAGTAAACCTTGTTTCACTTTCACTTCAGTGCTTGAAGCAGCAGGATGTGTGCTTAGAAGCTCTGTAGTGTACATAGTGTGGTTGTGGCAAGTGTGGGAAATGGAGGCTGCAGATGTCTCGGGTATTGTGTCTGTTGACGATCAGAGATGCCTGGACAATGCAACCATGCTGAAACAAAGATTTGATGTTGAAGGTCAGGCATTCTTGAGTCACATTGTTGCTATTGATGAAACGTGGGTCAGAGGCTTTGAGCTGGAGCTGAAATCACAGTCCAATGAGTGGAGAGCTCCATCTTCCCCATGACCAAAAAAATTTCAACGAGCTCAATCAAAAGTCAAACAAATGATGATTTTTGCTTATGATCATGAAGGCATCATCATCACAGACAAAGTTCCATGTGGAAGAAGTGTCACAGCAGTGTATTATGTGATTTTTTGCAAAAAATGTGCTGAAAAATGCACAAAACACAACCTCAGTTGCTCTTGGCTGGGCCACTCATTCTTCACGACAACGCTCGCCCGCACATAGGGAATATCGTCATTGAAAAACTACGCGAATACGGCTGGGAGGTGTTACCTCATACTCCCTACAGTCCAGACATGAGTCCACCAGACTTTGACCTTTTTCCAAAGTTGAAACAACCGGACATCGTTTTGCATCCCTGTAAGAACTTTCTTCCACTGTTACCCGAGCCATTCGGCAACTGAACAAAAACGGTGTCTTGGATGGAATAATGAAGCTTCCCGGACATTGGGACTCGGTCATTGCAAAACAGGGAGACTATTTTGAAGGATTGTAAAGAAATACTTGAAAAAAAAGTAAAAAAATAAAAATAATGTGCATTATTTATGAAATGACCCTTGTATTTTAATAAAACATAGAACATTTTAAATATTCCATTCTCTCCCCAAGCTTGCTCTTTAAATTTCAGGTTGCAGTACTTTGGTCTGAAGTTTGCAGGTGTTTACTGCTTTTGACTGTTCTGGTGGATAACTGGAATAAAAATTTTATGGCAGTAAGAGCATACCTTTATGAATGAAATTGTATTGTGTTTATTATTCGCTTTATACAAAGCGAAGCACAAGTAAACAAACATACATACTAGTGCAATCACTAGTACTTTCTACACTGGATTATTACAATATCATTTATGTGGGTATACCCCAAAAAACAGTGAGGAAACTTAGGATTGTCCAGAACACAGCGGTCCGCTTGATATTTGGATTGAAAAAAAGCGACCACGTCAGCCCTTACTTCAGACTGCTGCACTGGCTGCCAGTCGAGGCACGAATAATATTCAAGTTCTCTGGGGACTAGCTCCTACCTACCTGCTACCTCACTTCATACTATACAGCCCTACAAGACAAACCAGAAACTGCAATTTATTTGCATACCCAAGCATTACCGGCTGTAAATACAAAACCTTTCTGGATAGAACTTTTATGTACCAAGCAAACAAACAACAACACTGGTTAGACAACTCCATTAATGGAGCTAGACTGACCTACGACGCCTTTAGAAAAGCCATAAAAACTGCCTTATTCGACAGATATATCACCGAAACATTAACTCCTGCAAACACTAATTCCAATTCTTTTTTTCCTAATACATCCCCTCTGAAAATTCTTAACAAATTGTATTCTGTAATTCGCTGCATTTTTAAGATTCTGCATACTGTAACTCGCTGATTGTCCAGCTCTCTTCAATGTGAACCGCCTAGAAGTCGCACGATTGTGGTGGTATAGAAGAATAAAGTTATTGTTATCATTATTATTATTACTATAAATGTACCAACAAACATAAAAGCAATTGAAGCAAAACATGGCATTTAACTGCAACCATAGCCAATGTTGATTAAAAAATCACCCTCACTGCCCCAGAACAGTCGCACCTTTTTCAACCGTGCTTCATTTTACAGAAAAAGCGATGTTTTAACAATTTTTAAACTACTGTATCATCAATTTCCCTTGTTGCTGTATGTATTGCAGAAGCTTATTCCATTTCTCAGGACCTGCGCAGGAAAACACTCCCGCCCTTATCACTTGCAATCTAATCTCCCTTCTACTTGAGACTGTTGAAGTCCCAATGTCCAGAGAAACGCAACATAGGGAGCACAATATAATACGGAAGACATTCAATTAGGAATTTGGATCCAACCCATGCAGGGATAAGTAGACTAACAACAGCAGCATATACCCGACTCTAAAATCCATCTTAAGCCAATACAGCTTAATATAATAGTCAGATACATGTTCGCCTTTTGTTAGTCTAAACAATGTCCTAATGATGGAGTTTTCTACTACCTGTAGAACTATAGAGATGAGGTAGGGTGTATATTTCTGTTTTCTGTATTAATAAGGTATTCCATGGTTCAGGAAATAGGACAAACAGCCAAATAAGCAAAACAGCATGACTGTGCTATTGATGTGGTAATCTGAATAGTGACAACTGGACAGAGGCCACTGACACGTCACATGTAGCTGGATAAATGTCACACAGCTGTCCTGTGGTGCTGCTAGTCACTGGCAAAGGATTTGTTTGAAATGGCTCTCTTTCCCTTTTACATTCGTTTCTTGGCCACCTTAGAGGACTGAAATAAAAGATGTTCAAAGTTCAAATATTGCAAATGGTATTTTTCTTAAACCTTTCGCTGATGTATACTAATGAAATCATTTTGAATTCATAGGGGGGCAGTTTTTGAAAGGAGTTGTCAAAGTAGGAGTGGCTCTCTCCCAAATAATTCCCACTCAACTGGGTCAAACCTGGGTTTTCAGCAGCACTATCCAGTTAGCGCAAGATCAGCCTGGGGCAGATTTAGAGCAGAGCTGGGACTTATAGAGGCACCGTTAACTGGGTAACGGTCTGGGTACCATCTCTGAATATTGATGGTACCCGAACAATCCCCGGCAGCTACCCAGATATTCAATGCCAGTATCTGGATAGGGGCTGGCACTGAATATCGCGCTCAAATTCAACCAGAGGCAGCCAACATTAAAAAAAAAAAAAAAATAAAATACTCACTGTTGCTGCATGAATATTACCTTCATAACTTCTTTAACCATGAGAATGAATTTTTGCCACTGTTATTATTTTTTAATCTCTCTTGAGAACAAGAATGCAGTATAAAACCAACAAAATACAATGCACAATATATACCGCATTTGCCGGCGTAGAGGACGTAGTCCCTTTTTTATACACATTTTTAAGAAAAAAAAAAATTTCTACGTTTTTTCATTAATTTCTATAATGATTTACTGTACTAATTTTATAGTTATTTATGTCTACAAAAAAATGTAACTAGGGAGCACTGTAGTTAGGTACCTTTTAATCTTCATCCTCAAAATCCAGAAACAACCTGATGTGCGCGTACAGTGCATACTTGTGAGACCTTGTGGCATCTGAGAGAGAGCAAAAACAGCGTGACCCGCGCGTACAATGCGTACCTGTGAGACCTTGAGGCGTCCGAGAAAGAGCAGAAACAATGTGACAGTGTATTAATATAAACCTGAAGTTTTACACTGACTGAAATTTCAACTCATAATTTTGATTACTGGCGTATAAGACGCACCCCATATTTTAAGTGTATTTTGAGGGGAAAAAAGTGTGTCCTATACACCGGCAAATACAGCGCATCTCTTTCAGTGAAACAATACAATGATGAACAATGAAGGAATAAACAAACGTTTCCTGAACAGAGATGGGCAAAGGAAAACTATGAACATAAATCGCTCATTGGCATCCATGAAAACACAACAAAGCAAGACAGAATATGAAAGTGATGCCACTGTTAGTGAGATTCTGTTGAAGGGAATGGGATAAATTAGGGTTGCAGCTGTGATTCTGTTTGTTTATGAGCTGCCATCTCATAGGACTGGAACTCAAGCAGCCTTTGGTAAGAATAAGAAAAATGGATTAGATTCCAGACTAACAGGTCATGTATAAAGCAGGGATAATGAACAGGGGGAGTCAGAGGGAAGATAGCAATAGATGAATGGAATGTACAATACGGCAGCTCCCACTAATTACTCTAGGCTGAAAATCATTATGCCTATCGCGCCAGCCTTTTCAAAACTAACGCTGTTAATGGTGCACGTTGAAATTGATGGGCTATAAATAGCAGAGAACTCCTGACCATGAGTCAACAGAGCACTGTGTCGGCCTTGGATGTCCTCTAGTTGACAAAACCCTTCAGAATCTCTTGAAATATTTATGCGTAAGTGCAGGACAGAACTGCAGGGCCCTTAACACTTTTTCTCCCACAGTTCTGATAACATTGCAGTTTATTATGCAATAGTTCCAATGCATCTAATTTATTAACTGTGAAAGGGAAGAATGGTTTTGATGGATTTTTGTATGTGTAGTTATAGATCTCTTTAAAAAAAAAAAAAAAAAAAAGAGTCTCTGCGAAAATTTATGTATAAAATATGTATATGTAAAAAAAATAAGTGGGCTTTTTTCCAAATAATTAGGGGCTTTCTTACGGATACAAATTACCAGCATTATTTTGGCTGGGTACATTTTCTGGTTCAATCAAATATATATTATTTGCTTAGTTGAGACATACCCCCTCATTTATCAAGCTGCGCTGTCGAGCAGCGGGAGCTAAATGCCGAGCTGCCCATTCTATTCCTGTGGGTGGCTCGCGCTGCTCTCTGCTATGGCCTTAACCTCTCTGAGCTCCTTGAACATCCCTCCTATGGATTCCCTCACAGGTTTTCTGCTTCTAATGTATCTAAAAAAAATTGTTCTGAATTTTTGCCTCTTTTGCAAGTTTCTCTTCATGTGCTTTCTTTATCAATGCTTTCCATCTAACTTGCCATTGCTTGTGTCTCTTCTTATTTTCTTCATTCGGATCCTTTTTCCATTCTTTAAAGGATAGTTTTTTTTGGCTCCAATAGCCTCTTTCACTAGGACAGATTTAGGGCTCCTTTTACTAAGCTGCATTAGGGCATTAACGCATGGAATAGCGCACATTACAATGCCGCACGTGCTAGATGCTAACGCCAGCATTGAGCTGGCGTTAATTCTAGCCGCGTAGCGTGGGTTTAGCGTGTGTTAAAATCCTGCGTGCGCTAAAAACGCTAGCGCACCTTAGTAAAAGGAGCCCTAAGTTATCTTCACCTTTATATACCATCCTCTTGGATAGATATTGAAGAGAATGAAATTCTATCTTAAGCCAGAAAGTCACTAATGCTAGTTTCACTGTAAGAAAACTGTCAGTCAGGTCTGTCTGGCTACCACCAATGACCTGCACCCTTCTATGGCTGTAACTGGACTGACATAATTGTAAAAGTAACGATAATCAAGTCATCAATTATAGTTCTTTCTAGCCATATATAGCAATCAGGGCACTATTCTGCTTCGTTAGTGATTCTGCGTATGTTAAGGGCTATTTTATAACAGGGTGCCTAGGTTTGGAGGCGAAAAACACATATAGTGCTTATTTTTCAAGTCTCTCGTGTTTTGGATATCTGAAAACTGGCATTTAGATGTCTAACACTGCAGGACTAGGGAGGGCCTGAAATGTGGATGTCCTATAGTGATTACCGAAGGGGAAGAAATGTCCATACCTAAAAATGATGTCCTTATTTTAGACTGGTTCAGATATGTCTAAGGTACAGAAAGGTGCTCTGACCAGCTGCTCACTGGAAGGATTAAGATATATGCTTTCCACGAATCCTCAGTGAAACTGCCTAAGGTGTTTTTATTTGAAAATTTAGCAAGAATAAATTGTGCATGCAAATAAATTGTGCTGAGAGGGGCAAAATAGCACACACCCATTTAGAAATCTGATGTACATATTGGATTGGATTGATTCCATTTAATATATCACTTGTACAAATGTATTAAGCGATTTACAAAACTACAGATTTAAGAAAATAATTTTACATTACAGTACATAAATCTTTTGTATAATATGCTGTTTTCCATCTAACCTAAATGTACCCAAGAAACATCTCTTTGACCATGCTTAAAGCTAGGCCTATTTTTAACCATACCTTTTAACCACTTTTTAATCAGGTCATTCTAGCCTTTCTGAAAACATGAATCGCTAATGAGTAGACTTGGAGATTTTAAGAATAGAATTATGCCCAGAATAAAATTTGTCTTAAAATTTGCTCCTCTACAGTGTAACTCCCACTCACCATAAAAAAAATTACCTATGTCCTTCCTATCATTCTCTGCAAGACACTCCCCAATCCTTCCTTTATGTCCTGTCTGTCTAAATTAGATTGTAAGCTCTTCAGAGAAGGGACCGTCTGTTGCATGTATGCTTTTCAGGGCTATAGAAATGATAAATAGTAGTAGTAGTAGTAGTAATGTCAAATGGCCCCTTCCCAGTCCAACCCATTTTGAGCATTGGCCCTCCCCTTCCAGCCAAGGTATTTTATAATTTTAATTTTGATTGGGAGAGGGTTAGAGAGGGAGGGAAAGCAAGGAGAGGCAGCAGAAAAAGGGTGCCTACAGCCTTACCATGTTAGTTGTTGCCCCCTCGAAACTTCATTTCTGGCTTTGCTACATTTTTTTTGTTGCTGAAATTTTTTTTACATATCAGTTTTGAGGTTTAATTCACATCTCTTGTTTGTTTAAAAAAAAAAAAAAGGTGAAAAATTTTGGTCCTCTGGACCTTTCAGAGGGAATTTTAAAGAGAAGGATGTTATTTACATGTATAGATTTATTTGTGCAAATCATCAGGCATATACAGTAAAAGTGATTTTAGTAAAGGAAGTATTCTTCGTAGGTGCCATCGACTTGTGCTTGAGTCATAGCGACTTGAATTACAGATCTAAAAAAAACAGTTTTGTGCTAGTCTGGTGTAATGCATTGTCTTGGATGCCAGTTTCAGAGTCGTGTAATGAGGAGAGGATGGTCAATGGTGTCAAAGGCTGCACTGAGATCCACTAGTACTAGAAGGAAATTACCTTTATCCATGTTTTTCCAGCAGTATCAATGATGGCTTCAGTATTGTGGAGTTTCCTGAATCCCAATTGGAAGGTGGATGGGGCTCTTTGTTTGTCGATGAAGGAATGTAATTGGTTAGCACCATTTTTTTCCAGGATCGTGGAGATAAAGGGTAGGTTAGAGATTGGCCTAAAGTTGCTGGACATGCTAGAGTCAAGTGTGGGTTTGATGATTGTAGATTTCAAGTTTGTGGGCACTGAGCTTGATTGTAGAAAGGTGTTGATGAAAGGAAGGATGGAGTTTACAAAGTTGTCTTTCGCAGCTACTAAGAGGTATGGTGGGCAGGGGTCTAGGATGGAGCGAATAGAGTCTAGTATCTTAGTGAGGTCATCATGGGAGACAGTTTCGAAGTGAGCTAGGTTTCCAGTTGTAGGTTTAAGTATCCTGTCTTGGATATGGGGAGTTGATGTTGGTAGTGTGGTGGAGTCAAGATGAAGACAGTATTTTGTCTAGTTTGTCAGCAAAGTAATCTGAGAGAGTTTCATTGTCGAGTTTGATGTTAAGGCTTTGGCTGTCTCCTTGCAATGTTATAAATATCTTTTCTGGTAGTTTAAAAAGGTTTTTTGATCTATCGGGGGTCTTTAGTAGTTGTTGGGGGTGGTATATCTTTTTAGCGTCTAGAGTAGCTTGTTTATATTCTTTCTGCAGGTTCTTCCAGCTGGACTTGTCATTGTTAAGCCTGGCTTTATATCATTTTGTACCTAGATCAATGGAGGGTTAAGTGACTTGCCCAGAGTCTCAAGGAGCTACAGTGGAAACTGAATCTGATTCCCTAGGTTCTCAGGCTGCTGCACTAACCGTTAGGCCATTCCTGTGCTCCACTCAGTTCCACTGGTTCTCAGACTACTTCATTAGTTGCATAACAGCATTTACAATAGGTGTAATGGGGCATATGAGATCCACACTCGTAAGTTAGGTGCACTCAGCGCTAGTATACTCCTTTCCCTTGCAAAAATATCATTTCCAAGTTTATACCAGTGGATAAGGCAGATTGGGTCCTAACTCTTTGTTCTCCAGACAGATCGCTTGGTATGGTTATGCAATGTGTAGAAACTGTATGTGGCTGGCTTTTATCTTCTGACCCTCTGGGGCCTGGATCAATTCTTAGTGCTAATGGCACATTATGGGGCTCATTTTCAAAGTACTTAAGACACACAAAGTACCATAGGTACATATTTGAAAATGAGCCCTACATAATAGTCCTCCATGACCTCACAGTTCTAGGCGGATTGCAAAAGATAAACTTGGACAATTCCAGGAAATACAGCAAATTAAAACATGTATCAAACCATACAAGTCATTTACTGGCTATAAACATATTTTCAAAATAAGTACATCTTAACCCCACCTCAAAAGTCCCAATAGTCGCTGGCTTGCAACAGCAACAGAGACATCCTTGTCCAATTTAGCTGCCCAATAAGTGAGCAAACTTCCCGGCAGCTTCAGTCTCCTTTTCCCTCTAACAGAGGGATAGGCAAGTAGGCCCATAACCCTCAAAGACCGTACTGCCACTGCTAATATAAAATGGAGTCAGAGCAAACAACATTTTGTAGCGTAAACAATAAAATTTAAACAAAACCCTTGCCTGAACTACACAATTGCTAACTGGGACAGAGATGAATGATACCCTAAGTTCATCCAACTCATAGCTGCAGTTAGTCTGAAAAAAATAGGCCGTCACATTATTCACAGCATTATCTGTCATTACATGTAGTTTTAAGAGTTAACCTAGCAAAATTATAGCACAGTCGCAGCTGCCACCAGGCTCTCAGACTATGGCCCAATTTTCACATTTTCCAAACAGTGCATTATTAGCACAGCAGGTTCAGAAATACAATTAAAAAAGTACTTCTCCTGCCACAAACGGGTTACTGAATAGACTCTGTAAGTAAGCGACACAGAACATGATTTACAGCTGTGACTCCAGCAGTGACAAACAGCCTGTTCGGAGGTGGAAAACAGGTACATACGTGACTACACATTGGGTTGTTAAAGGCACGCTTATTAAGTGACAGGCGACACAATGTAATTTCTATCTCCTCTTTCATTCCACTCCTGCTGAGAAACCTTGACTGACAAGACTGTCATAGCTTTGTTGATTTTAACCTTGTTTACTGTTCAAAAAAGAAAAAAAAAAAAAAAAAAAAAAGACCTGAGACTTTTTGTGTTGACAGAGCATGAAGTTTCTCTTATTTAACTGCTTGGTTCTATATACATCTGCTGCCACAAGAGGAAGCCTTGGTCATAGGACCCCAGATCCAAAAAGTAGGTGTGTCCGGAGGGGCATGAGCGTATTGGGGTGTTCCTGGAATCTGCACGCAGTTTTATAGAATAAGGGAGGTCCATGCGTTATTTAGATGCAAGAGTTTATACCAATTTTAATGTGGTATAAATCTTCACTCCTAAGATTGGGCATGAATCCCGTGCCAAATGCTAGTCTATAAATGATGCTCCACTCTGAGTGCCATTTATAAAATAGTGCTTAGCACAAAATTTTATTGGCTCAGATTTTGGGTACAGCTTGAAGGGCTGATCAGAATTCTCAAACCTGACCCCATGTGTACCCCCATCCCCATCCTTATCCATTCCCACCTTATAAGACCCTAATACCCCCAATCATACCCGAAGCCCCCTGCACAAGGCCCCCACACTTCAATCCTCACTTAGACTTCGCTGCACAAGGCTCCAACCCTTCTTATCAGCAGCCTCCCCTGATGAGTACCCCACTCCCAAAATAAACCTTCTCTTAGACCCTTTAAGACTACCTGAACAGGTCCTAGGTAGTCTACTAGTCCTGCCAGGCAGGAGTGATCTCCATATGCTCCTTCCCTTGCTGGTGCCCCTAGTGGTAGTCTTGCAGTACTGCTACTAAGGGTAATTTTCTTTATATACAGTAGTTGAGTAGTAGGGCCCATTCTTTAATGAAACTTAGATGCCCAGATTCTATTATAGAATACCTAGTATTGATGTACCTAACATTTACATGCCCACACTTACACCAGATATAGACTTTGTGTAAGTTTATGCTCATTAATATAGCAGGGATACAAGTATGTAACATAGTATTCTGTGCATATAACTGGGAGCCCCTCTCATATCCTGCACATGGTCCTGTGTGCATCTCCATTGCAGGTAGTTGCAGAATAGCACATGGTTGCTTTATTGGTACTTTTGAAGGTAAGTGTACATTTTCATGTGCAAGGGATGCATAAATATGGGCAGCTCAATTGTAGGATTACCATTATAATCCACAGTAAAGCCTTCTGCGTTAATACAATACAATACAATTTTTATTTGTATACCGCCAATACCTCCATGAAGTTCACAGTGGCTTACATAAGTAATTATGGTGATACAAATTAAAAACTAGTGTTAGAATATTTAGGAATTATTAGTAACAAACTCATGAAATAGGTCTTTAGGACTTTTTTTTTTGAAACATTTGATATTAGATTGCTGGTTAATATTAGTTAGTAATGCTTTTCACAGTTTTGCTGCTTGATATGCCAATGTGGAGTTAAAAGTTCTATTGTATCTAATGTTCCTGATTAAGTGTAATGCACAATCCCCGCCCCCTTCTGTGCCCCCTTCTGCATTAGCTGTTTCATCTAAGAATTTCTGCATATTGTTAAGGGTTCATAGACAACGACGCGAAAGACAAAAGCGCGCGCCGACAATTGAGCGCAGCGTGCACCGCCGCGCCGCTCTACATTTTTAGGGGCTCTACAGTTTTTAGGGGCTTCGACGGGGGGTTTTGTTGGGGAACCCCCCCAGTTTACTTAATAGACACCGCGCCGGCGTTATGGGGGGGTTTGGGGGGTTGTAACCCTCCACATTTTACTGTAAACTGAACTTTTTCCCTAAAAACAGGGAAAAAGTTAAGTTTTCAGTAAAATGTGGGGGGATAAAACCCCCCACACTCCCCACAACGCCCCCACAACGCGGCGCGATGTCTATTAAGTAAAGTGGGGGGTTCCCCCCCATGCCCCCCCGTCGGAGCACTAAAAACAGTAATTTAGAGCGGCGCAGCGGTGCGTGCTACGCTCAATTGTCTGGGCGCGCCTTTGTCCCGGCGCGCTTTTGACCTGACACCATTGTTAAGGTGTGGAGTTAATTGTTAATTCATGGTATTTCCCACATTAAACACCTAACACAACTTAGTAAACAGGCTTCTCTAAAACAATAACTTATCAGTGATAATCAAATTTATTAAATATTTGAAATGAAATATGGTCACTACATAAAAGGGAGAAAGAAAATCCAACGTCACTACATACAATATGAAACAAAGTGGATATCCATAAAATAAAAGCCCAATTCCATAGCAAGTGGTTATAAAATCAACTCTTTCCTAAGGCCTGTACTATAAGCCATGAGAATGGTAGGACAATAGTTTTTTCTAAATTCAAATTAGAAAGTTGCGCGGGGACAGAAATCCCACCCGTCCCCGTCAAAGTCCCACCCGTCCCCACCCGTCCCCGTGAGGAATTCCACTCGTCCCCACCCGTCCCCGTGAGGAATCCCCTCCTTCCCCACCCGTCCCCGCGAGGAATCCCCTCCGTCCCTGCCCATCCTTATAAACTTCAAAAATAGTTATTTCATTTAATTATGCTACTGAATTAAAGGCTTTGGTTGAAACCCATTTACAAATAAGCAAAGAGACTTTATTTGGAAATATTAATTTGGAAGAATACATACTTTGTAAACGGGTTTCTACCAGAGCCTCTAATGTTTATAAATTTTTATCAACACAACTAATATATTACTTTATCCTGAAGCAAAAAAAAAGAAAAAAAGAAATAGAATTGTTTTCCTACCTTTGTTGCGTGGTTTCTGCTTTCCTCATGTTCTCATTCAATTCCTTCCATCCACTATCTCTCTTCTCTCTGCGTCTTCCATTTGCTCTGTTACTGTGCCTCTCCCTTTCTCCCCCCTTCCAAATTGGTCTGGCATCCATCTTCTTCCCTCCGCTCCCCCCATAGTCTGGCATCTCTGTCTTCTTCCCTGCCAGTGTCTTCGCCCCACTCTCTCTTCCCCATTTCCTTTCAGCGTCCTTCTCCCCCCCATCTTCCCCATGTCCTGTCAGCGTCCTTCTCCTCCCTCTGTCTTCCCCATGTGCTTTCAGTATCCTTCTCCCCCTCTGTCTTCCCCATGTCCTTTCAGCATCCTTCTCCCCCTTCGGTCTTCCCCATGTCTTTCAGCGTCCTTCTCCCCCCCCCATCTTCCCCATGTCCTTTCAGCATCCTTCTCCCCCCTCTGTCTTCCCCATGTCCTTTCAGCATCCTTCTCCTCCCTCTGTCTTCCCCATGTCCTTTCAGCATCCTTCTCCCCCCACCGTCTTCCCCATGTCCTTTCAGCGTCCTTCTCCCCCCCATCTTCCCTATGTGCTTTCAGCTCCTTCTCCCCCCTCTGTCTTCCCCAGTGCTTTCAGCGTCCTTCTCTCCCCTCAGTTTTACTCATTTCCCTTAAGCGTCTTTTCCTCTCCACTCCACCTTTCCTCCCTTTCTCCCTCCCTGCCCCTTACCTTCGTGGTGCTTCCTTGCCCGACCGACAAAAGAACGGGCCCGGTCCGACAAACCTCCCTGCCCTGAATCCAGCTGCTGTAAGAAGGTAATTTAGATTCGCGGCTACAGGGCAGGGAGTTTTGTTGGACCAGGCCTGTTGTCGGTCGGTCGGGGGAAAGCGCCACGAATGTAAGGGTATCTGGCCGGCTCTGCACCCCCCTAAGGCTGCCCCGGGGCGGACCGCCCTCCCCCCTTGGTACGCCACTGCCTTGAGTTTTTCCTACCTGCCCTGCCGCAGCACACAGCCGACTGGAAGTCTTCCCGATGTCAGCGCTGACATCGGAGGGAGGGAGGGCTTTGCTTAAGCCCTCCCTCCGACGTCAGCACTAACATCGTGGAAGACTTCTGGGTCAGCTGTGTGCTGTGGCAGGGCAGGTAGGGAAAGAAGACTAGCCTCGCGGCTCGAGTGAATCCAACCCTGCAGGAACCCCGCAATCCTAGGGTGCGTCCCCAAGGGATCCCCCCAACCCTAGGGGGGCGTCCCCACAGGATCCCCGTGACCTGAAGGGGGAACTCGCGGGATCCCCGCGGGTCCCGCAGGATTCCCGTCATCTCCGTTCCCGTGCAGCTCTCTAATTCAAATAGATCAGGCATTAGACCAATCTGTTTGGTAAAAGAATTCTAGTGGGTGGGATCAAAAACTGAGTGTAAAACCCCCTAGTGGCGATGTGATGCAATTACATTACAATTTAATTTTTACAATTAAATGTATGAGATGTTATAATCACAGTCAGATGTTTCAGTAGGTTTCCCCTTCACACCAACAGAGATGTTAAACATTTAAATATTTGTATTTATTTGTTGCGACTAAAAAACAATAACTAAGAGTGAAAGAAAAATAAATAGGTATGACCAACAATTGTTGTCACATGTGGTTTAAACAAGGTAAATTACATTTAAATATACAGTGCTCCCCAACAAATTTGCGGTCAGCATTCACGGGATTTTCCGACCACAAATGACCAGGCAGGAGAGGGCAGCTTGTGAGGGAGGAGAGGGCACCCTGAGCACCAGCGAGTGAAGGAAATCACTTGCTGTATGCTCCGACCGCCTCTTCCTGTACTAAAGTCGGGCCTTACCAATCAGGAGCTGCATGTCAAAGCACACATTTTATGGAAAAAAGAACAAAAATGGATCTATACCCTGAACACTTTACATCCAAACGGGCTTAATAATGAAATTGAGTGGTTGGCGTTTCTTTGAACATTCTGAATAAGCATTATTAATACACTTTTTAGGAGCCACACTATTTTCTTTTCTTTTACTTGTTTTGACAGCTTTATCAGTCAGTAACGCTTCCTACAGTTTTCATAGCATACATCTGACATCATCACGTAACAATCACACAAAGAAGCCCTCCCCTCTAATCTCTTTTAAATAACGCAGTAGAAGACAGTGTCCCTTTGGCAGTTGAACTTTTTGGAGCAAGCATCGTTACTTAGCAGTGGTATGTATTGTTTTTATGCGTCTTCCTACATGGTTAGCCAAAAGAGCATTGTACTAACACATTAAGTGTGGGTATGAAGATTTTATCCACACAATATATGCTGAAAACTATTTTGTTTTGTAGAAATGATTGTATGTCACGGAAAACTTATCAACCAGTTATGATTTCCTATTAAGGATTTTGAGAGTTTATTTCGAGTCTCCTGAAGCAGATTTTGAAACGGGGCCACGTTGGGACCCCTCAGATAGCAGTTACAAGCTAAGTGAACAGTTTGTTACAATTAAAAAAATCCACTAGTGATTTTTTTCGTTTTCCTGCACATTATGAACTTAAATACATTTAAATGAACTTGAACATATGAAGAACAGTTATGTTTCTGGTTTAACTTTTTGAATCTTTTGAAGAAGTACAAGACAGTATTTTCCATCAAGTCTCAGAGAGTGATTGGTAACATATGAGGTCTCAATTAGAGAATGACACGGTGACAAAATTCATCACCGTTCCCGTCCCCGCGGATAACCGCGGGAAATAATCCCATGTCATTTTCTAGTGTCTATTTCAACCTCAGTCCTTCTACACCAGCATTCTTCAAAGCAAAGCTTGTGGGTCAGTGATTGTGGCCATTCATACTCTGATTCTTATGGGAGCCAAGGATAATGAAGCCATTGTGACATCACTGATGTGATTGGCTCTTAGGCACTGGTGGAATGAGGCATTATGACATCACAATATCTGCTCTGGATACCAGAGACTGTCATTCTGTAGTGTCTATTTCAGCCTCAGTCCTTCTACACCAGCATTCTTCAAAGCAAAGCTTGTGGGTCAGTGGTTGTGGCCATTCATACTCTGATTCTTCCCTCTCTCCTTCAAGAATGACATGAAGATGGTTTCCCGCGGGGACGGGAACGGTTATGAATTTTGTCACCGTGTCATTCTCTAGTCGCAATGACTGGGAGATGAACTCTTTTTTGCCAAGGTGGCTTTTTAGCCTTCCTTGTTAGAGTTTCATATCTCTGAGCGCATTACAGTGGTACCTTGGATTACGAGCATAATCCGTTCCAGGAGCATGCTCGTAATCCAAAATGCTCATATATCAAAGCAAGTTTCCCCATAGGAAGTAAGGGAAACTTGCTTTGATATGTTCCCACCCCCCACCTTCCCCCCCCAAGGCCAGCAGCGCTGCTCCCCCCCCCACGAGAACCGGCATTGCTCCCCCCGAAGGCCCCCACCCGCAAACCGGCACCCTCCCCCCGTGATCCGGCACCCCCCACTGCCATTGGGCACCCCCCTGCCGCGACCTGAGATCCCCCAACTTACCCGAACCCTCTTCTTACTTCCAGTGTAGCCTCCGCATTGGCATCGGCACCGGTACCAGCATGTCCTGTGCGTTGGTGCCGGTGCCTGAAAATCTGCTTCCTGTGCCGGGCCATGAGCATGCGCACATGCTCAAGGCCCAGCACAGGAAGCAGATTTTCGGGCACCGGCACCAATGCACAGGACATGCTGGTGCCGGTGCCGATGCGGAGGCTACACTGGAAGTAAGAAGAGGGTTCGGATGGGTTGGGGGATCTCAGGTTGTGGCGGGGGGGTGCCCGATGGCGGCGGGGGGGGGGGGGCGGATCACGGGGGGGGGAAGGTGCCGGTTCGCGGGGGGGGGGGGCGCTCGTACAGCGAGGCAAGCTCGGTTTACGAGGCACTAAGTTTGCGAATGTTTTGCTTGTCTTGCAAAACACTCGCAAAACGGTGCACTCATAAACCGAGGTACCACTGTATATTTAAACCAATCACCCTCACGAGGTATTTTTTCATTTTAGTCAGGCTTTTTGATATATATCCAAAATTCTTTTCTGACTTCTATCTTTATATATATATGATCCCTGACCTTCTAAGGAAATACCCTAGATTAGTGGCATGGAATGCTGCAACTATTTGGATTTTTGCCAGGTATATGTGACTTGGATAGGCCTCTGTGAAGATACTGGGCTAGATGGACATTGGTCTGGCCCAGTAAGGCTATTCTTATGTTCTTACTTCTACTACTATTACTTATCATTTCTATAGCGCTACTAGAAATACACAGCACTGTACACCAAACATAGGATAGACCGTACCTCCTCAAAAGACTAGATGGCTCATTTATGGACAGACTAGATGGGCCATATGGCCTTTATCTGCCATCAAAAATTACACTTGATGAAGTTACAGGGAAATACTTTTAAAACCAATAGGAGTAAATTTTTTTCACTCAGAGAATAGTTAAGCTCTGGAACTTGTTGCCAGAGGATGTGGTAAGAGCGGATAGCGTAGCTGGTTTAAGAAAGTTTTGGACAAGTTCCTGGAGGAAAAGTCCATTGTCTGTTATTGAGAAAGACACGGGGGAAGCCACTGCTTGACCTGGATCGGTAGCATGGAATATTGCTACATCTTGGGTTTTGGCCAGGTACTAGTGACCTGGATTGGCCACTGTTAGAGCGGGCTACTGGGCTTGATGGACCATTGGTCTGACCCAGTAAGGCTATTCTTATGTTCTTATGTTTCTATGAAAGATCTTACAGTCTAGTTATGACAGACAAACTAGACAAAAAGGTGCATCTTTACATGGTGCTGAGGTGGGGAATTACAGAGGGCATGATATGACAAATATGGGTGCTTAGCATATGGGTTGGGATTGGGACTTGAAAGCAGCTTCAAAGAAGTTGGATCTGAATACTGTCAGAGACAGAGCTTGACGTACCGAGTCATGCAGTTTGCTCCAGGCATACACTGCAGCAAAGTAGAAGGATTGGAGTTTGGAGTTGGCCATAGAAGAGAAGGGTACAGATAATAGAGACTTACCCAATGAGTAGAGTTCCCGGGGAGTAGTATAGGGAGAGATGAGAGAGAAGAGATACTGAGGATTTTAGATGTTTGTATTGCCTAAGCAGCTGAGGGAGGAAGCTATCAATATAGGTTACCTTTTAGGGGGGAGATTATCAGTGTGGACTACTGTTAAAATGGGTGGGCCTCATCAAATCCCATTCTCTTCCCTTTGTTATGACAGTGTCCCATTGATTATCTTCTTTTTACCATGTCTCTGGGATGCTTTATTCAGTGATACATAATCTTATTTTCTCATTTTATTTTTTAGTCTTCTATCATTTTTATACAGACATTTCTAAATATGTGTTTGTTTATTTTTATAATCCACTTAGCAGTTTACAAGGATAATTTGCTGCTACTACTACTACTACTACTATTTATCACTTATATAGCGCTGAAAGGCATATGCAGCGCTGTACATTTTGACATATAATAGACAGTTCCTACTTGGTAGAGCTTACAATTTAACTTGGACAGACAGACATGACATATAGGGCTCCTTTTACGAAGGTGCACTAGTGTTTTTAACGCACGCACACTAGCTGAAAAACTACCGCCTGCTTAAAATGAGCTGGTAGTGGCTAACGGGTGCGCGCTAAAACCGCTAGCGCACCTTTCTAAAAGGAGCCCATAGTGTTATGGATGTAGAACCCAAACTTTTAATTCTCTTTTCTTAAAGGCACCTGGGTTACTTTTGCCTTTGTTGCAACCTCTTTATCAGGATACCCTAACTTCCCTGTTTTTATCATATGCTTCAATGATACCCCCCTCTGAACTACGCACATCTGAGTGATTGTCAAGTTTAAAAGCTGCTCTATCTTCCTTTTTCCTTAGTGGTGTACCAAGTGTCCTGCTGGCGGTGTTTCATAGTAAATTTCAACTAAGGTTGTCAAATATTTTTTGAGTTGAGTGAACAGATAGGCAAATGTACAGTACATTGAACAGGAAATGTGGTTTCATAACTCACTACTGTCTGTACTGTGTTGCTCATCCAAAAATTTGCATTTGCAAATGTTTTTCCTGTGTTGTTTCTGTCAATTCTTTGGCGGTGTTTGAATTACAGTACTGGAATAGGAGTTGGGTTGGGGGAAGTGTGGAGTAGAGGGAGTAATGACATCATTAGAAAGAACTGGAAAGTTAGTCTGCCAGACCCAATCAGCATGGCTGTGGGTTTTCTTCTGGTCTGGTCTTCTAATCTAATCTTTCATTTGTGAGTCGCACAAACCTAGACAAGCTCAAGGTGACAGATCAAAGAGGAAGTGGGAAATTAGAGGTGGGGGGATGGAGAAGCAAAGGGGAGGGGTCTAGAAGTAGGGAGTGCAATACAGAAGCTGAGACAGTTAAATGTCAAAGAGGTGGGTTTTTAGGTTCTTCTTGTCTGTTGTTGGTTTGCACTCATTTTGAATGTTTGCCTTTGAATGACTGTGCATGTTTTGTTTTGTTTTTTATATTCTTTATTCATTTTTAAAACTTTCAATAAGTGCAACATGAAATACAATCACTTTACACTTTAACATCACTTAATATTCCATCAAAGTCTAATTCACATCAAATATCCCTCCCCCCTTATACCCAACAATTATTATTAAGCATAAGAAAACATAAAATATCCCTACACCCCCATCCCCACCCTGGACGTGTATGAACAAAGGGGAAAAAAAATACTCATTTTATACTATATTTTGTTAATGGCTCCCAAACATCCCTAAATTTCTTAAAATGCCCCTGCTGTATGGCTATTACCCGCTCCATTTTAAAGTTATGCATGTTATAAATGGAATAACAGATCACTTTAATGTGCAATACACAGTCAAAAGATAGCAGTTCATTAAGAGTAAATGAGGGTTTCTGAAAATTGTATTCTTTAGAGAGGAAAACAGTAAGGCTTTTCTTCTTAATATGCAAGCAATTAAGGGGTAAGATGTGAAGTTAGATTTTCTTTTTTTTTCTCTGATATTATATATAAGATTATATTTAACTAGCTTTATAGCCCGTTACATTAACGGGTGCTAGAATGTATGTGTGTGTCTGTCTTTATTTTTTTCTCTCTGTCTCCTTAGCCGCTTTCTGTATTTCTGTCTTTCTTTGTTTTGGCTGTCCATCACCACCCCTTGCGTGCTCCCCCTGTCCATTCTCCCTTCCTTTTACCTCCCCT
The DNA here is from genome assembly GCF_902459505.1 of Geotrypetes seraphini. Taxonomy (NCBI): domain Eukaryota; kingdom Metazoa; phylum Chordata; class Amphibia; order Gymnophiona; family Dermophiidae; genus Geotrypetes; species Geotrypetes seraphini. The sequence continues at coordinate 114,034,459 of NC_047086.1, forward strand.
TATCCAGCAGCAGCTCTTCTCCCTTGTTTACCTCCCCCCTGTCCATCAGCACCTCTTCCTGCTCCCCCTGTCCAGCAGTACGCATCCCTTCCTTCCCCCCCATCCATCAGCACCTCTTCCTGCTCCCCCTGTCCAGCAGTAGGCCTCCTTTTTTTTCTCCCCTATCCATCAGCACCTCTTCCTGCTCCTCCTATTCCCCCTGTCCAGCAGTAGGCCTCCCTTCCTTTTTCCCCCCTGTCCATCAGCACCTCTTCCTGATCCCCCGGTCCAGCAGTAGGCCTCCCTTCCTTCCTTTCCCCCCCACCCCCTGCCAATCAGCACCTCTTCCTGATTCCCCTGCCAAGCAGTAGGCTTTCCTTCCTTTTTCCCCCCTGTCCATTAGTACCTCTTCCTGCTCCCCTTGTGCAGCAGTAGGCCTCCCTTCCTTTCCCCAACCCCCACCAAAGCAGAATCTCCCCTCTGTCCATCCCCCCCAACAGTCCAGCATGTCCCATCAATCCACCCTCACCTCTGTCTGCCGTTCACCATGTGGTCGATCCGCTGCCGATAGGCGGGGTCCAGCTCCGGCGCATCGCTCGCGCACAGCAGCGGGAGCACCACCACCAGCAGCAGTGCTGCCATCGGGAGCCCTTCTCGAGGGAGTGGGACAGGCTGCTGAGGAGCTTCGGGGGCTGCTGAGACGGCAGAGACGGAGCGGCCGAGCTGAACTGGCGTCCCCCACCCCTCCCCGGTGCCAGCGACGCTCTCCCTCTCAGCGAGCCAGGCTGTAAAAAAAGGAGACTGTGACGTATAAGCGCGCATGCGCACTCGTGCCGTTGCGACGGAACAGGGAACACGCGGCACGAGTGCGCATGCGCGCTTAACATTTTATTATTATTGATGGATTACAAGATCCGAGGCAACATGCGTTTACTAAAGTTAAATCGTGCCAAACAAATCTGATTGAATTCTTTGACTGGGTGACCAGAGAATTGGATCAAGGACGTGCACTAGATGCAATTTACTTAGATTTCAGCAAAGCCTTTGACACGGTTCCTTATAGGAGGCTCTTAAACAAATTCCATGGGCTGAAGTTAGGGCCCACAGTGGTGAACTGGATTAAAAATTGGTTGACGGACAGATGCCAGAGAGTATTGGTAAATGGAACTTACTCAGAGGAGAGTGAGGTGAGTAGTGGAGCGCCTCAAAGATTAGTGCTGGGACCGATTCTGTTCAATATGTTTGTGAGCAACATTGCTGAAGGGTTAGAATATAAGGTTAGCCTTTTTGCGGTTGATACCAAGATTTGTAACAGAGTTTACACCCCGGAGGGAGTGGAAAACATGAAAAAGGATCTGCAAAATTTAGAAGAATGGTCTAGCATCTGGCAACTAAAATTCAATGCGAAGAAGTGCAGAGTGATGCATTTGGGGTGTAGAAATCCAAGGGAACCATATGTGCTGGGAGGTGAGAGGCTGATAGAAACATACTATGTTTTCCCAAAAATAAGACAGTGTCTTATATTCGTTTGGGGCCCAAAAAAGGCACTAGGTTTTATTTATGGGTAAGACTTATTTTTTTTCATGTACATGATCATCTCTCCCTTCCTCTCCTTCACCCCAAACTCTTCCTCTTTCTTTTCCCCCACATGTACAACATCTTTCCTCCCCTCTCACCCATCCCCTTGTGCCTTCACTCTGCAGCATCTTTCCATCCCTCCATCCCTCGTGCAGCAGAACCCTTGAGCAACCACCATCACCCCTGTTGCGCAGCCGAACCGTCGAACCCCTGCTGACCCTCCATCCTTCCTTCCCAACCAATCCCCACCGACCACGACCATAAATACCTTCCGGCAGAGGAGCATCGGGCCAGCAGCACTCACATGCTGCTTTGCGGCCTTCTCGCTGGGGCTTTCTATGTGCTGCGTTACTGATGATTTTATTTCATTTAAAATACTGGTTCAATCATCCATTCGTTCAGTGCTGGAGTACTGTAATGTTGTTTATTTGGGTGCTCATAAAAAAACAACTAGTAGATTCAAAACACAGCAATTCGTTTGATTTTTAATCTAAAAAAACATGATCATATCAGCCCATATTATCAAAGGCTACACTGGTTGCCGTTTGAGGCTAGAATGTGATTTAAGTTTGGATGTATTTTCTACAAAGTCTTATTTGGGTTGGCCCCATCTTATCTTGTTGCTCATTTTAGATTTTTTATATGTAAAAAAAATATACATAGAACCGTCTGGTTTTATTTTCCTTCAGCGAAAGCGTGCCGTTTTAAGAAATTTTTAGATAGGACTCTGGCTTTTCAAGCAGGAGTAATGAATACATGCTTAAATGTTCTTATTACTCCAGCCCTCACTTATCAGCAATTTTGGAAAGATTTTAAGATCTACCTATTTAAACAGTACAATACTTAATAGATATCAATATCAATTTGATAAATTTATTTTTATTATGTTTATGGAATAAGGCTTACAGAAGCTTATCTATTTTAGTATAAATAATCTGTATTGTGCATACTTTGTTTGAATGAGTTAGGGTCGTACTTTGTTAATTAGCATTTTTTATTGAATTGTGTTATTTCCTTCTATAAGACACTGTTATCTGGCTTTGTATTTTAAATACTTTGTAATTTATTGTGTAAACCGCCAAGAACTGATGGTGTGGCGGTATACAAAAATAAACTATTATTATTATTATCAGTTCATTAGAGGCAAGGCTAGCCTCCAGTGACCACAACATGGTGTGGTTCTACCTCAGGAAAGGCTTCCCTAGATCAAACATGAAAACAAAGGTACTCAGCTTCCAAGGCACTGACTTCGAAAGCATGGGAGATTTCGTCCATCGGACACTGCAGAACCAAGCTACGACCGATAATGTGGAGGCTATGTGGTCATCCCTGAAATCTACCATACATGAAGCAAGAAGTCTCTACATAAAATCAGTAAATAAACGACAGAGAAACAATAAACCCCAATGGTTCTCCGCAGAAATCTCGGACCTTGTCAAAGAGAAGAAAAAAGTATTTATGTCCTACAAACAAACGGAGAAAAGGGAAGCTAAACTAGAACATATGGCCAGGTCTGCAGCGGTCAAAATGGCAGTTAGGGAGGCCAAAATTCGAGTAGAAGAAACTCTGGCAATAAACATTAAGAAGGGGGACAAATCCTTCTTCAGGTATATTAGAGACAGAAAAGGAACATGGACGGGATAGTACTTCTTAGAAAACCAGATGGGAACTACGCAGAATCAGATTCCGATAAAGCCGAACTACTGAATGAATACTTCTGCTCGGTCTTCACCTGTGAGGCACCGGGGCACGGTCCGCAGTTGCAGTCAAGGCAAAGTGCGGAAGACCCGTTTCGGAATTTTGTGTTCACACCCGGCGAGGTCTACTACGAACTGACAAGACTCAAGGTGAACAAAGCCATGGGACCGGACTATCTACACCCCAGGGTGAGCTGCGTGATGTCCTAGCGGAACCGTTATCCGTGCTCTTCAATCTCTCCCTAAGTACAGGGAGAGTCCCCTTAGACTGGAAAACAGCTAACTTCGTTCCACTGCACAAAAAGGGTTGCAGGGCAGAGGCTACATATTACAGACCGGTGAGTCTCACATCAATAGTATGTAAACTCATGGAAACACTAATCAAATGTAAATTAGATGCAATCCTTGATGAGGAGAACCTACGGGATCCCAGTCAGCACGGATTCACCAAGGGTAGGTCCTGCCAATTCAATCTCATCAGCTTCTTTGACTGGGTAACAAGAAAGCTGGACTTGGGAGAATCCCTGGATGTCGTGTACCTAGAGTTCAGTAAAGCTTTTGATAGTGTCCCACATCGCAGGCTTTGCACAAAATGAAATCGATGGGGTTAGGAGAAACACTAACTGCATGGGTCAATGACTGGCTGAGTGGTAGACTTCAGAGGGTGGTAGTTAATGGTACCCTCTCTAAATCATTGGAGGTGACCAATGGAGTACCGCAGGGTTCAGTCTTGGGCCCGCTCCTTTTCAACATATTCATAGGGGTCTTAACCCAGGGGCTTCAAGGTAAGATAACATTATTCGCTGACGATGCCAAACTATGTAATATAGTGAGCAACGGCAATTTGCCCGATAGTATGACACAGGACCTGCATTTGTTGGAGCATTGGTCCTCGACCTTGCAGCTAGGCTTCAACGCTAAGAAATGCAAGGTCATGCACCTCGGCAACAGAAACCCGTGCACAACTTACACCTTGAATGGTGAGACCTTAGCTAGGACTTCTGCAGAACGAGACTTGGGAGTGATCATCAGTGCAGACATGAAAACTGCCGATCAAGTAGAGAAGGCTTCATCTAAGGCAAGACAGATGTTGGGTTGCATCTGCAGAAGTTTCGTCAGCCGGAAGCCTGAAGTCATATTGCCATTGTACAGAACCATGGTGAGACCTCATTTGGAATACTGTGTGCAATTCTGGAGGCCACATTATCGTAAAGATGTGCTGAGAATAGAGTCGGTTCAACGGATGGCCACCAGAATGGTCTCGGAGCTCAAGGATCTCTCGTACGAAGAGAGGCTGAAAAATTTGCGGTTCTATTCTCTCAAAGAACGTAGGGAGAGAGGAGACATGATCGAGACGTTTAAGTATATCACCGGCCGTATCGAGATGGAAGAGGAGATTCTCTTTCTCAAGGGACCCTCGGCCACAAGAGGGCATCCACTCAAACTCAGGGGCAGGAAATTTCATGGTGACACCAGGAAGTATTTCTTCACCGAGAAAGTGGTTGATCCTTGGAATGAGCTCCTGGTGCAGGTAATCGAGGCCAACAGCGTGCCAGATTTTAAGAGCAAATGTGATGCCCATGTGGGATCCCTCAGAGGGTCAAGTTAAGGAGATCAGTCATTAGTAGTGGGATCTCTAGGAAAGTAGACTTGGGGGTGGGTAAGTAGAGTGGGCAGACCTGATGGGCTATGGCCCTTATCTGCCATCATTTTCTATGTTTCTTGGAACATGTCTCCCCTCTCAAAAATATGTGAGATCTACCACTTTCAAATCATTGCACTTTGTAAGCTTTGTGTATCACAGACTGCTTTTATGCATTATTTTTTTTTTTTTAACTAATGTTCATGTCACAAAGCTATTTATTGATGGTGTGTTATTAAATGATGATTTCTACCGAGGAACTTTTTGTCCAGAATCCCCATTTTAATGGTTATTTACATGTTGGTTTGTCTTTCATCACCCCAGGCCCCTTTAGTTTTAAAAATATTTGGTTTATGATATTTTTCTCTCACACAACCACTGTAGTCCTGTAGCCATGCCTATTAGGAACATCTTTTTAAATTTTACCAAACATCAGAAAAATGCACCCCCTGGGGGCTTGTAAATAGTGGTCATATGCATGTCCTTTCATCAGAGGCTACAAATTGATTGATTGCCTGGTTTGAATTGGAGTTTAGCCTCTGTGCTAGTAGCAAATGCAGCTGGATATACTTTTGGTGGCTCTGTTTCAGGGTTCCGTACGGGAGTGATTAGAATTCAAAATTCATATGAGTCAGCCATTGCAAAGGCCTAGACACATAACTGCTATTGTTGCTAGTCTGTTGTCTAGATTCCAATTCCCTTTTGTGTGCACAGTGGCATATTGTGTTACTGCTTTTGTACTGCATTTAGTTGCTGAATGGGAAGCATGCCCAAACAGATCAGATTGAATAACAAGGCAGGAAATTAAATTCTTTAACCATCCTGTCTTCTCTGAAAAACCATTGTTTATGATTTATTGTATAACAGGACTGTTGTATTTTTTAATATACAACAGTAAAAAGTGGGAGAACTGTAGAAGATATGGAGACTTTACAGTCTTTTTGCTGTATCTAGTCACAAGGAACTTCTTGTCCTTAAACCGTGATTTTTTTTTCCACCACCTCTCTCTGTCGCCTGCACCTTATTAACAGGTCATAACTCCCTGCAGGGTTGGCTTTATTTATTTATTTTGATTTATATCCCGTCTTTCCAGAAAGCTCAGGACGTGTAGGGAAGGTAAAGGCAGGGTAATTCACTCAGGAGGTCTCAGGCTAGGGTTACCAGATTTTCCATCTGGAAAATCCGGACCCCCCTAGACCCGTCCCCAGGCTCGTCCAGTTCCACCCATCCCCACCCTGGTCCCGCCCCTCGCTGCCTGCTCTCATCGGGCAGGACATCCGCGCATACACGGATGATATCATTGCATCGTATCTGCGCATGCATGGATGCTCTACTGTGGAAAGGAAAGATTTTCAAAACCCGGACAAAGTGCTAGGTTTTGAAAAGCCGTCTGGACCCCCGGACATGTCCTCAAAAGGAGGCCATGTCCTGGGAAATCCGGACGTCTGGAATCCTTGTCTCAGTGCTTCGTGAAGATGAAGAAAGTATACACTGTGGGGCTCATAATCGAAATAGAAATACATCTAAAAACCCAACCAAATCAGCACTTGGATGACCTAAAAGACAGGTCATCCAGGTGCCGAAAATCAAAATGGGTTTTTAGATGTATCCAGAGATTTTTTAGGCCTCTGAATCCCACTGTGCACCCAGAGCTGAAAGGGGCATTTTTGAAGAAGTGATAAGGGTGGGATGTTGGCGGGATTTCGGCCGATCTAGACTTAGTTGTACTGCAGGGATAATCGGAAGTTTTGTGAGGCTGCCTGTATGGATCTAAGTGCCCAGAAGGTATCCCAAGTGACCAAATAACCACTGGAGACACAAAGTACAGACCCCTACACACTCCCCCAGTGATCACTGATCTCCCCTCCCGCCATAAAAATCAGAATAAAAATGTACATACCTGCATCCAGAACATCAGCACCTGGCATAGGAAAGCCTAGTAGAGCTGAACAGATTTGACTTAAGTAGTCTGGGGAGTGGGTTTGTGAACCATAGAAAGAAGAACCCAGGCCCATAAGCCACTCTAACCACTGCATTCATGATGAAAAATGTGAGTCCACCAACCCCCCCCCCCAAACTCTACTGTACTGCCATATAGATGGCACCTGCAACCATAAGGACTATTGGGATTGTAGACAGGTAGGTATAGTAGGTTCTAGGGGTGTTTTGGGGGGGCTCACCATGAATTGCAAGGGAGTTGTGGTGAGATGTTTATGTGGCACCCTTTTTGTGAAGTTCAAAGCAGTAAGGTGCCCCACTACTCTGTTGCCATGTCTGGGTGGCCAGTCCATCACTTTGCTGGCCCCGCCCGTATCCTAAAGGTCTTTTTCTAGGCGTTTGGGACTTGGACGATCTTTTGGATGAGAATGTAGTATAAAGATAGATGTACTAGTGGTCTGGACGATCAAATGGCTGGACGTAGAAGTAGATGATGTTTGAAAAAAAAAAATTTTTAATGTATTTTTCGAGATTGGACTTTGGACGCTGCTGACTTTCGGTGACTAGCGCCCTAGGCCCCAAATGGACTTAGACGTTTGTTTTGGTTATGCCCCTCCACAGGCTTTGGGGCTCTCTCCTAAATTTTGCTCTGGGCCCCAGAGTGTCTAATACTGTTTATGCCTTGACTCTTTGGCCATATCTATTAAAATTTATGAAATGTTCATGCTTTTAATTAAATTTAAATCTTTTAATTTGCCAAAATTAGTACTTGTGAATCAAGTCCTACACAATTTACAACATAGTTTGACCTTTTTACCCTTATGTTAAGGCTAGCTTGAGGCTCAAGCATCAGAAGGATCTCCTCAGGGCCCTTCATATGGCTCTCTGACACCAAATAATTTTTACACTCACAAGTTAAAAAGGAGTTGGCAGATCATAAATTTAAATGGTAAAAATCTTGGCAGGGGAGAGATTGGTAAGAATGGGCTGGGGAAGGATGAGAGACTGGTGTTCCATCAATCTTTCATTCTTGTCCCAGCCCATTTCTCATGTTTAATGGGAAAGAGTATGGGATTTGATAAACCACCTTTCCATGGTTACAATCAAAGCAGTTTGCATATTGTACGCAGGCACTTAGGCCCTGATTCTACAAAGTGCGTCCAGATTTTAGGCAGCTGTAGGCATCCTACAGCTGTCTAATCAGCCAATCGGGATGCACGTTTTTTAAAAAAATGCTCCCCAGGCAGGCCGCCTATATTGAAGGCGCCTCCGGGAGCCTAGGGAGGCCCGCAAGACGCCTAAGCTCGCCTAAGGGTCTTAGGCGGGCCTTAGGCGAACCTAGGCGGCCCTACGTGTCTCCCTAGTAGAGGAAGAGACGCTTATAATGTAGGCCAACAAAATGCTGGTCTACATTGTAAGTAGACGCAGCCGCTATATTTATTGCTGCAAGGGATCTCTCTGCTGCTATAAGTATAGCGGGCCGCGGCCGCCTGTCCAATTGCCGGCAGGAGGGTGCCCAAACCCTCCTGCCAGAAGATGCCCCCCCCGACACTACCGACCGCCCCCCCGACACTACCGATTGCTGGCAGGAGGGTGCCCAAACCCTCCTGCCACCCCCCCCGACACTACCGATCACCGGCAGGAGGGTGCCCAATCCCTCCTGCCGGAAGACGCACCCCCTCCGCACTCCCCCGCGCTAACAGCCCCCAAACCTCCCCACCCAACAAACTAACCTTTTCTTGTTAGCCAGACGGGACTTGCCCGTCTAGCCGGCAGGCCCGCCTCGTCGAAATGAGGCGGGCCCGCCCCTTCCCGACCCATCCTTCCAAAGCCTAAGGCCTGATTGGCCCAGGCTCTAGAAGCCTGGACCAATCAGGCCTTAGGCATAGCGGGTCCACCCATCCCCACTTAATCTAAGGCCTGATTGGCCCAGGCTCTAGGTGCCTGGGCCAATCAGGCCTTAGACACCCTCCTGCCAGCGATCGGTAGTGCCGGGGGGGGGGGGGGGGGTCGGTAGTGTCGGGGGGGGGGGCGGTCGGTAGTGTCGGGGGGGGGGGAATCTTATGGCAGGAGGGTTTGGGCACCCTCCTGCCAGCGATTGGTAGTGTTGGGGTGGGAGGGAGATCGGTAATGTCATGGGGGGGGGCATCTTCTGGCAGGAGGGTTTGGGCACCCTCCTGCCAGCGATCGGTCAGGGGGCCGCGGCCCGCTATACTTATAGCGGCAGAGAGATCCCTTGCCGCGATAAGTGTAGCGGGCCGTGTCTAATCTAGCCCGATTCTCTAACCAGCGTCTGTACCATGGACGCCGGTTACAGAATCGGGGTTTAGTGTAGGCCCGATTCTGAATAGGACACCTCTCCCGGGCGTCCTATACAGAATCAGGACCTTAGTTTGTATCTGGGGGGCAATGGAGGGTTAAGCCAGTGTCTCTCAAACATTTTTAGCTCCGGCACACTAAACGGAGGAAGTGTTTTTTGTGGCACACTAAACGGAACAAATGTTTTTCATGGCACATTATGACTGAAATTATAAAATTGTAAAACCAACAAAGAATTATATTTGAGAGCTTTTATTTAAAGTTCTTTAAGCTATATATGGGTAATTGTAACGATGGTGAAACTAAAGTAGATAGACTTGCTAATCAATGCGATGGGTGTACTTATTTTTGAATGCAACTTAACTTAAAATGCAGCTCGTTAGTTGACAACCAAACACATATTTCATCATCCACCATTTGCAGTCTCAATTTAGTTTGTTAGAGCTGAAAATCCAAGTTCGCAAAGATAAGAAGATCCAAATGGTAAAGCCTTGATAGCTTTATTGCTCACATTAGGATAACTACTACATAAAAAAATTAAATAAAACTACAATTACTTGCCGTCAATTTTCAAGGACCAATCATGCCAAAGAATGATGTTTGGGCGGTTGTATCATTATCCCAGGACAAGCAGGCAGCATATTCTTAACGTATGGGTGACGTCACCGACGGAGCCCCGGTACGGACACTTTTAACTAGAAAGTTCTAGTTGACCGCACCGCGCATGCGCGGGTGCCTTTCCGCTCGACAGAGGAGAGCGTGGTCCCCAGTTTCTTCGTTTCCGCGGAGCGAAGAAGACGCATGTGTTTTCAACAGCCGTTGAAAAATCAATTCCTGCCTTCCCGCTCGCGTAATTTTTCGTTGTTTTTCTCTTTTTTCCCTTCGGGTTACTTTCCCTTTTATTTTCAAAAAAAAAAAAATCGTCGGACTTTCTTTATTTTTCAGGCCGGCCCCGGCGGGGCCTGTTGCCACCATACAGGCCTCCAACTTTGATTTTGCGGAGGCCGTGTTTCCCTTCATGCCCCCTCAACCGGGCTTTAAGAAGTGCCAGCGGTGTGCACGCCCGATCTCTCTTACCGACCCGCACAATTGGTGCCTGCAGTGCTTGGGTCCAGAGCATCGGGCGGACACCTGCACCCGCTGTGCTACGCTTAAAAAGCGCACCTTAAAAAATAGGCAGATCCAGCAAAATATTCTATTCGGTACCGGATCTGCCATAGAATCTGCCGCGACGTCGACGGCACCGCAAAAGTCGACACCGACTACTTCGACTCCACCGGATCCTTCTTCGGGGTCGCTGGCCCCAGGTAAGCCGGCTAAGAAGCCTTCCACTTCCCTTGAGCGCCCTCCTGTCACGGTTGCGACACCGGCAACCCCGGCACCGCATCGACCCCGCAAACGCTCCGCTTCGATATCGGTGAGTGCCTCGTCATCGGCCTCGTCATCGCCAGAGCGTAGAGCGGCACCTATGGTACCGAAGAAGAAAAAAGCGGTACTGGTGCCTCCCCTGGATGACCGCATCGCGGCCATACTCCAAACACAGTTACAGGAGCAGCTGCAACAACAGCTCCAACAACTGTTGCCGGTGTCGACCCCCTCGGTACCGCTCAACACTTCCATGCCGGTCCTCTCGGCTGAGCCACATCTTTCCCAACCTACGGTACAGACCCGCTCTGATGCCGATCCTCCTCGGTATCAGGTATGGCACCGGTCTTCCTCACCCGGTACCGCCTCGGTCCGCTCTGGCAAGTCTCTCTCCAAAACCCGCCATGCCAAGCCCTCCACACCGATGTCCCGCCGTGCGCACCCCGACATCAGAGACCCTGACTTATGGGAAGAATCCCCACACGGTACCGAGGAAGACGCTTCCTCCACGGACGAGGAACCTTCAGTGACTGATACCATCTCAAAACCTGAATAGTCCTCGTTCACCAAATTCCTTAGGGAGATGTCTGCTGCTCTTTCCATTCCCTTAGAGTCCGACTCTAAAAAGTCACAGGCCTTTCTCGATGCCTTAGACTTTGAGCAACCTCCTAAGGAATTTCTCAAGTTACCCGTACATGACATCCTACGGGAAACTTTTTATAAGAACTGGGAGAACCCCCTCACTGTCCCGGGGGCCCCTCACAAATTGGATAGCTTGTATCAGGTCATTCCCATCCCAGGGTTTGACAAGCCTCAATTGCCCCATGAATCTCTCCTGGTGGAGTCCACCTTAAAGAAAACTCAGGGCTCCAGTGTCTATGCCTCCACCCCTCCTGGCAGAGAGGGAAAAACTATGGATAAGTTTGGCAAGCGCCTTTTCCAGAATGCAATGCTGGCCAACAGGGCAAATAATTACACCTTTCACTTCTCCTTCTACATGAAGCATCTGGTGCAACAACTCTCCGCCTTACAAAAATACATCCCTGAACGTAAGGTGCCTCTTTTTCAACAACAAATTTCCAGTCTGCTCCAACTCCGGAAATTCATGGTGCGCTCCATTTATGACTCATTTGAGCTGACCTCTCGAGCGTCTGCCATGGCTGTTGCCATGCGGCGTCTGGCCTGGTTGAGAGTTTCTGACCTCGACATTAACCACCAAGACCGCCTGGCTAATGCACCTTGTCTTGGTGATGAACTCTTTGGGGAGTCCCTGGACTCAACAACCCAAAAACTCTCGGCTCACGAGACCAGGTGGGACACCCTGGTGAAGCCTAAAAAGAAGACCCCGCCTGCTCGCCCCTACAGACAGCAGTCTTCCTACCAACGCAGGTTCTCGGCCAGACCTCTCATCCCGCCTCAACAGCAGCCTCGCCGACCTCGTCTACAGCATCAAACTCAGGCTCGCTCACAGTCTCACCAACATGCCAAGCCTCTTCCTCCATCAAAACCTTCTCAGCCCTTTTGACTTTTTCTTCCAGGGCATAGCCAGTCTCCCACCATCATTGCCTCTTCCTCAGCCTATCAGAGGTCGCCTCCAACTCTTCCTCAGCCGTTGGGAGGTCATCACATCAGACTAATGGGTCCTCAACATCATTCGCCACGGCTACTCTCTCAACTTCCAGACTCTTCCACCAGACAATCCTCCCGTAGAGTCTGCTTCTCACTCCTCCCAAACCCCCCTCCTCCTGAGGGAGGTCCAATCCCTCCTTCTTCTCAATGCCATTAAAGAGGTGCCTCCGGACCAATGGGGTCAGGGATTCTACTCCCGCTACTTCCTGGTTCCCAAGAAGACAGGAGACCTCAGTCCCATCCTCGATCTCAGGGACCTCAACAAGTGTCTGGTCAAGGAGAAGTTCAGAATGCTCTCCCTTGCCACGCTTTACCCTCTTCTCTCTCAACACGACTGGCTATATTCCCTGGACCTCAAAGAGGCCTACACTCACATCCCAATCAATCCGACTTCACGTCGCTACCTACGGTTTCAGATACAGCACCATCACTATCAGTACAAAGTGCTACCCTTTGGCCTCGCATCATCACCCAGGGTGTTCACCAAGTGCCTTATTGTGGTGACGGCCTTCCTCAGGTCTCACGACCTCCAGGTGTTCCCCTACTTGGACGATTGGTTGGTGAAAGCGCCTACATCTCCGCTTGTGCTACAAGCCACTCATCACACCATCTCGCTCCTCATCTACTGGGGTTCGAGATCAACTACCCCAAGTCGCACCTACTTCCCACACAGTGACTTCAATTCATTGGAGCAGTTCTGGACACCACTCTGATGAGGGCGTTTCTTCCCGCCGACCGACAACGGACCCTGCTCCATCTCTGTTGTCAGGTGCTCCTTCATCACTCCGTCCCAGCTCGGCAGATGATGGTCCTCCTGGGCCACATGGCCTCGACGGTCCATGTGCTTCCTCTGGCGCGACTCCACCTCAGGACACCTCAATGGACTCTTGCCAACCAATGGTCACAGACCACGGATCTTCTTTCTCATCCCATCTCTGTGACATCGTCTCTTCAGCAATCTCTTCACTGGTGGTTGAACTCCTCAAATCTTTCCAGGGGTCTACTCTTTCATCTACCCCCTCACTCCATGATCATAACCACGGATGCCTCCCCCTATGCGTGGGGAGCTCACCTGGGAGATCTACGCACCCAGGGACTCTGGAACCCTCAGGAGCGTCAACATCATATCAATTTCCTGGAACTCAGAGCCATGTTCTATGCTCTCAAGGCCTTCCAGCACCTTCTCCACCCTCAGGTTCTTCTCCTGTGCACAGACAATCAAGTCGCCATGTACTACATAAACAAGCAAGGCGGCACCGGATCCCCCCTCCTCTGTCAGGAGGCCCTCCAAATATGGACCTGGGCCACGACCCACAGTCTCTTCCTCAAGGCTGTATACATCCAGGGTGAACAGAACTCCCTGGCCGACAATCTCAGCCGCATCCTTCAACCCCACGAGTGGACTCTGGACCCTCCAACACTCCACTCCATCTTTGCTCGCTGGGGCACTCCACAGGTGGACCTCTTTGCAGTCCCTCACAACCATCAGCTGCCCCAGTTCTGTTCCAGACTCTTCTCTCCTCATCGTCTGACCCCAGACGCATTCCTGCTCGACTGGACGGATCGGTTCCTCTATGCCTTTCCTCCTCTACCTCTGATGTTGCGGACGTTATCCAAACGCCGCAGGGACAGGGCCACCATGATTCTCATCGCCCCTCGGTGGCCTCGCCAACACTGGTTCTCCCTCCTGCTTCAGCTCAGCTCCAGGGAGCCCATTCCTCTTCCTGTGTTTCCTACTCTACTTACGCAGCAGCATCAGTCTCTACTACATCCCAATCTATCTTCGCTTCACCTGACAGCTTGGTTTCTCTCGGGCTAACCTCTTCAGAGAATCTGTCTCAGCCCGTCCGTCGCATTTTGGATGCATCTAGAAAACCGGCCACCCTCCAATGTTACCATCAGAAGTGGACCAGGTTCTCCTCTTGGTGTCTCCTGCGTCATCACGATCCCACCTCATTGGCGGTGGAAACTGTATTGGACTATTTGCTCTCTCTCTCCGACGCTGGCCTCAAGTCTACCTCAATCAGAGTCCACCTCAGTGCCATCACTGCGTTTCATGAGCCTATCCTCGGAAAACCGCTTATGGCTCATCCTTTGGTTTCCCGGTTCATGAGAGGCCTCTTCAATGTCAAACCACCTCTGAAGCCTCCTCCTGTCGTCTGGGACCTGAATGTGGTTTTATCAGCTCTCATGAAACCTCCTTTTGAGCCTTTTGCCACAACTTCGCTTAAACTTCTAACATGGAAGGTGCTTTTCCTCATTGCCATCACCTCTGCCAGGAGGGTTAGTGAGATGCATGCACTGGTTGCCGACCCTCCTTTCACTGTTTTTCACCATGACAAGGTGGTTCTGCGTACCCATCCTAAATTCCTTCCCAAGGTGGTCTCGGACTGCCACCTCAACCAGTCCATTGTGTTGCCTGTCTTTTTCCCTAAGCCCCATTCTCATCCTGGGGAACAGGCGTTGCACACGCTGGACTGTAAGCGTGCCCTTGCATACTACCTTGACCGTACCAGGGCTCACCGCTCTTCACCTCAGCTCTTTCTGTCCTTCGACCCTAACCGTCTAGGTCGCCCTGTCTCTAAATGTACGCTTTCCAACTGGCTTGCTGCCTGCATTGCGTTCTGTTATGCTCGGGCCGGTCTCTCACTGAAAGGTGCTGTCACGGCCCACAGGGTCAGAGCTATGGCTGATTCTGTGGCTTTCCTCCGTTCCACGCCCATCGAGGAAATCTGCAAGGCTGCCACTTGGTCCTCAGTTTACACGTTCACTACTCACTACTGTCTGGATACCTTCTCCAGACGGGATGGACACTTCGGCCAATCTGTGTTACAAAATTTATTTTCCTAATGGCCAACCATCCCTCCTCCCTCTCTGTTAGCTTGGAGGTCACCCATACGTTAAGAATATGCTGCCTGCTTGTCCTGGGATAAAGCACAGTTACTTACCGTAACAGGTGTTATCCAGGGACAGCAGGCAGATATTCTTAGGACCCGCCCTCCTCCCCGGGTTGGCTTCTTAGCTGGCTTATCTTAACTGGGGACCACGCTCTCCTCCGTCGAGCGGGAAGGCACCCGCGCATGTGCGGTGCGGTCAACTAGAACTTTCTAGTTAAAAATGTCCGTACCGGGTCTCCGTCGGTGACGTCACCCATACGTTAAGAATATCTGCCTGCTGTCCCTGGATAACACCTGTTACGGTAAGTAACTGTGCTTTATGCATACAGATGCTCATAACATTGACGGACTCTTGCGTATGTGATGTACTTGTCATCTAGTGGATACTTATGAAGGGAATTTTTAAAAATAAAGTAAAATTCTAGAATCTCTCGTGGCATATCCCGAATCTCTTCAGGGCACACCACTGTGCATGGCACACAGTTTGAGAGACAGTGCATTAGGCTGTACTTCTACTCTGCTCATCCTCCATTATCACCAGTGGCTTAGCCATTGTGGTGGTGGTGGGGGCCCCAGGAACCACTTTGGCCTCAAGCCCCCCTTCAAACTTGCAGCACCAAATGCTGAATTCAAAATTAAAAGAAAAAGTAATAAACAGAATTAAAAAGAATAAAACATAAAAGTTTTATAAAATGTTTATCCTCTTTGTTTTTTGTTTTGTTTGTTTGTGTGATTAAGAAGACACCAATAAGATCTGTTTTTTCCTTGAAGGCTAGTGTCTGTCATATCATGCATCACGTTTGTGATGATGTCATGACGCCCGGCTCTTTTGAATAAGCCGGGTGCATCTCTCGGTTCCGCAGCCATTGTGAGATGTCAGCCAAGTTGGTTTACTACACGAACATGTTTGAATATTCTGATATGGCAATATGAAATGCATTTCCCTTGATGTAGCCTGGGACAAGGCGAAACAGAGGTACTTTCTGTTGGGAAGCAGCAGTTTTGAAAAAGAAAAGAAGCTGGTTGCAGAAGCGTCTGAGAGATGCAATTTGAAGATAAGTTTGCCTTCTATGTTCATATCACGTGTAACTAACTAGACCTGTTTATAAGAACTGAAATCATTTTTTTCCAGGCTGTTGCCATTGTTGTTACATTTTGACAGATTTAACCTTATGCTCCTTTATATACAATTATGAAAACAGAAAATGAACTTTGAAATTGATATGAAAGAATGAAATGAAGAATGAAACATTGAGGATATATATGTATGGAGTTTTTTCAGACCAGTGATGATATGAATGGCTTAGGGTACTGCGTAGTCCCGGCTGTTTAAACTAAACTAAATCTTGGGTTTATATACCACATCTTCTCCACAATGTGGAGCTCGGCACGGTTTACAGGAGTTGGGATAGAACGGAACTCCAATGGAATTATAGAAATAAGTATAAAGAGAGGTTAGGGCTTAGAGTACCAGAGAGGGGAAGAAGGTTACATTTTGGAGAATAGCCAAGTTTTCAGATGCTTACGGAATAGTTGAAGGGAACTCAAGTTACGAAGAGGGGAAGTAAGATTATTCCAGAGCTGAGTGATTCTGAAGGGGAGGGAAGACCCTAGTTTACCAACATGGGATATGCCTTTTAAGGAGGGGAAGGATAATTTTAGTTTTTGGGTGGATCTGGTGGAAATTGGATTTGAAGAATTCCAGGATAGTGGAAAAAAGGAGGAAGGATGCCGGGTAGGATCTTGAAGGTTAGGCAGGCACATTTAAAGTGGACCCTGGAGATAACAGGAAGCCAGTGGAGCTTGGACAGGAGTGGTGAGACATGGTCAAATTTACTTTTTGAGAAGATAAGCTTAGCTGCGGTGTTCTGGACTAGTTGGAGTCTATGGAGGCTTTTCTTTGTTAGGCTTAAGTAGATAGAATTGCAATAATCCAATCTGGAGAGGATAATGGATTGTACGAGGACGGCAAAGTGTTTTTAGTGGAAGCAGGATCTCACTTTCCTCAGCATGTGAAGGCTAAAAAAGCATTTTTTTATCAAGGAATTGAGGTGGTCGTTGAAGGATAGTGAGGAATCAATGGTGATGCCCAAAACTTTGCTAGAGAACTCTAACTGTAGTGAGGAGCCTGAGGACAATGGGATGGAGGTGGGTAGTTGGTCTAGTTTAGGGCCGAGCCAAAGTAGTTTTGTTTTGGACTCATTCAGTTTCATTTGTACAGTGAGGGCCCAAGATTGGAGGTTCGTTATGCATGAGGAGATGTTCGCTGCGAGATTAGTGAGGTTAGCGTCGGTCTCGAGGAGGACCAGGATATCATCGGCATAAGTGTAAAGTATTTCTAGGGGGGATAGGTGGAGGAGATTCAGGGAAGACATATAAATGTTGAAAAGAATAGGAGATAGGGGGGAACCTTGCGGGACTCCACATGCCGGTTTCCATGGGGAGGATGAGGTGCCATTCTTGGTAACGGTGTAAGAGCGAGAACGTAAGAAGTTCAAGAACCAGTCAAGGACTGTAGAGCTAATGCCTATCTCAGAGAGTTGGAAGACTAGAATGTCATGATGGACAACGTCAAAAGCTGCAGAAAGGTCGAATTGAAGGAGAACAGCGAATTTATTATGAGAATGAAGTAGTTGAACCTTAGAGATTAAAGAGGCCAGAAGGGATTCAGTGCTGAAGTTGGGTCTGAAGCCGTATTGATAGGGTAGGAGAATAGAGAATCTTTCCAGGTAGGATGAGAGTTGGGAGGAAACGATAGACTCTAGCAGTTTGGTTAGGAGAGGAATATTTGCTATTGGGCGATAGTTGGATGGAGTGCAGGGATCCAGGTCAGCTTTTTTCAGTAGGGGGGGGGGGGGGGTCAACGCAATATGTCCCATTTCTGGGGAGAAAAGGCCCGATAATAGGGCAGAGTTTATAAGTTTGGTAAGAGATGAGATGGCCTGTGTGGGAATTTTCTCAAATAGGTAGGATGGGAATGGGTCCAAGGTGCAGTTGCAGGATTTCAGTTTCAGGCAGAGTTTAAGGACCTGAGATTCAGATACTTGCTCAAAGGCAGTCCAGGATTTGTTGACTGGGATAGGGTTGGAGACATTTGGGGTAGGGTTGGGAATGGCGGACACCAGAGAGTTGTAGGAGACTACAGGCGGGAAGGAGCTTCTTAAGGTGATGACCTTTCCATTGAAGAAGTTTGCTAGGACATCGGCTGATGGAGAGGAGGGAAGCATGGAAGGGTCGTTTTTAGAAGTTAAGGAGCGCCAGATGTTGAACAGCGCACTATTCTGGTTGTTTGATCTAGAGATCTTGTCACCATAGAAGTTCTTCTTTGCTTTTTTGAGTATAGTATTGTAAAGCTTAATGTTGGCCCTCCAGGTTTGTTTGTCTGTGGGGGATTTAGAATTTTTCCAGATGCGTTCCAGAGATTGACATTTCTGTTTCAGTTCTCTGTGATATGGAAGGTACCAGGGGGGCCTTGCGGGAGTAGGAGATGGTTTTGGTGGAAAGTGGGGCGAGGGAGTGGTAGGTGGACTCTGAGAGGGTAATCCAGTTGTGCCAGTTGGTTACTGAATCTACAGGCTTAGGCATGGAGGAGAAGTTGTTGAGAAATTTGGTCCAGAACTGATCGCTTGAAATTTTTTTGCTGAAAGTAATGGACTTAGAGGTATGGGGTGAAGTCCCAAGGTGCGACATGAAAATGAGGAGACAGAAAGCTCCTAAGAAGTGGTCGGACCAGGGGACGTGATCCCAGCGGGTGTCATCGGTTTAAGTTTTGTAAGAAGTAAGATCGAGGAAACTGATGAAGTCTAGTGTGTGACCTTTTTCATGGGTTGGAGAGGAGGCAGGGGGGGAAAACCTAGAGAGGTGAGGAAGTTATTAAATTCAGATGCGTCTTTGCTGGTGGTGTCGTCAAGGTGGAGATTGATATCCCCAATGATTTAAGGAATGTGTTTGTTATGGTTTCTCTGCTGAATTTATCATACACTACGTTTCTTTTGAACTTGTTGTTGTTATATACTACTGTACCCAGATAATAATGCAACAACATGCATCCATAAACAGTTGAGGCATTGTCAATTGTCCTTGAAGGATATAAGAACTAGCTGCTGAAGTGACTTAGGTAACAGTTACAGAATGAACTGTCATTGATTTTATTAAATATGTTTTGGGTAGGCCAGGTAATCGATGGGTCATGAGTCACTGGTTACACAGGTCAAATGGGTCATTGATAAGCTTGCATGACCCATTGTGTGCTCTGGTTTGGTTTTTTTTTTTCTTCATAGTTCAGTTTTGTAATTCATATCCATTCAGTAGCAGCACCAAGATTATACTATTGGAATCTCTTATATCTGCAATTGATCTAGAACAGGGATAGGGAACTCCGGTCATTGAGAGCCGTATTCCAGTCAGTTTTTCAGGATTTCCTGAATGAATATGCATTGAAAGCAGTGCATTCAAATAGATCTCATGCATATTCATTGGGGAAATCCTGAAAACCCGACTGGAATACGGCTCTCGAGGACCGGAGTTCCCTACCTCTGATCTAGAAATTGCTGAGAAAGTTACAGTTAGTCCACAACAGAGCAGCTGAGGAACTTCTGAATACAGCTGAGGAAAACACATCGCCCCTCTTTTTAGTGACTTACTTTACCTTGGTGAAGAATGGAAGAATTAAGTCTAAAACCATGACTGCGCTTTTAAGAATTAAAAAAAATGCTTTCATGTTTCCCTTATATGTATACAGTATACTGATTAAGAAATACTGATTTTGCCAACATTTGCTTATTTCTGATCTGAGGAAGAAGGGGTTACCTTTGAAAGCTAACCATAAACTACATTAAGTTAGTACAATAAAAAATACATAATTTTTCCCCTTTGTTTTTGTTTTATTTCTACATAATCATCTAAGAATTTAAAAAGAGATTTAGAGAATTTAGAGGAAAAATTAATGATATATGAACCATATAACTACATAAATAACTACATAAATAGAACCAGTCTGACCTACGGCACATTCCGAAAATCAATTAAATCCACTCTGTTTGACAAATTCATCTCCTAAACAGAAGCCTCTCCACTCTCAAGGCTATATTCTCTATCTTTCACGATGTAATTTGATATCCTCTATCTATTTCTTTTTTTTTAATTTTTAATTTATTTATCATTTCAAGTTATCATTACATCACAATGATAAGGAAATACTGAAATATTATACAATCAGTACTTGCTGATAAGCAAAAGTTAACACAAGGTAATATTACATTCAAGATAGTTCACAATAGGAGAAGGAGAAAAGAAAAAGAAAACAACCCTTGGGGCAGGGACATTAACCTAAATTACAGTTCTAGAAAAAAAAAAAAAAAGAGAGCAGTTACAACCTTCCATCAATTAACACCACAACCATCCTGATTCAATCTGGATGCGTAGAGATACCCTTACCTACTAAAAAGAAACCTAATTGGGCAGGTTTAAAGAATATATATTTACTTCCCCGAAGGGTGACCACGCATTTACAGGGAAATCTTAACTGAAAAACTGCCCCTAATGAAATCACTTTCGTACTGTATGATAGAAATTCTTTTCTTCTAGATTGCGTCCATTTTGAGGCATCAGGAAACATATATAGGATACCAGTTTCAAATTAAAGTACAATTTCAGCAGCATTTCCTTATCCTGATGAAATACCAAAGAGACTAATAAAGTGGCCCGACCCTCAATTTTAATATCAGATGATTTTAATATCTCAGTTAATCCATCTGATCTCCACCTCTTCCTAATTCTCCTTCTTTAATTGAACTTTTCTTTAGGTAGTAAATTTTTTGTAGTGGTGGAAGATCAGATTCTGATACCTTTAATGTAGTTATCATGAAATTCCTAAAAGTATTCCGGGGTGACATAAACTTGGCTATTGGAAAATTTAAAAGTCTCAAGTTCAAACTTTTCTGTTGATTCTCCAAGTTTTCAATCTTCCTCAGGAATAACATTTTGTCTGAAATTTGTTTAGTCATCAGATTTTTAGTCTCAATTGTTGTTTTCTCTAAATTCTTTATCTCCAATTGTTGCTTAGAAGTTAAATTTAATGTTATTGAAACAAAGTTTGCACATACCAAGTGCAGGTTCTCCAACGCCGTCCAGATGGAGTCAAGTGTAACCGCCTGAGGTCTCACAAGTGGCTTGAGGGGGAAAATAACCTCCAGCTTCTCCTCAGCATTCCCTCCAGGTGCCGAATCCTGGGTTCCTTCGTCCTCCCTACCACTTGCTACTCGAGACGTAATGCTCCCAGAACGCTTCGACTCCCCGGCTGGAATCGGCGTCGGCGTCGATGTTAACACTTCCGGTTCAGCATCGGATCTCGGCAGTGTCTCCCCCGCTGTACTCAGGGAGCCCCCCAACAGTGACCGGTCTTTCAGTTCTTCTCCAGGCATTGGGGGCATGTGTGGTCCTCTTGGGCTCAGTGTCAGGTCGCTGTCTAAGCTGAGTCTTTCCCTAAACTCAGCAGCAGATCCGCCCGAAGTGGTTGGTTGGACTGTAAACGATGTAATTACAGTCTGTCGCATATTGGAGCTAATAGAGGTAGATGGGGGCAATCCCCTCTGTTTCCAACGTCTTTTGGGCATTAAAGAAAGTTAAAAAGTTGTATTTATTTCGAAAAAGTTGTCCCTAAGACGGAGAGCACTCCAATATGTGCACTGCTCAAGACGCCATCTTTCCTCCCCTTCTATCTATTTCTTATGTAACCCTCATTTCTTGCCTCCTGTAATTTGCTGATTGTCCAGCCTTCTTCGAATGTGAACCGCCTAGAAGTCTTTCAACTATGGCGGTATAGAAGAATAAAATTATTATTATTATTATATAAGGACTTTAAATTCTCTTGATGCCTTGAAGCTAGAGTCATCTGGGGTGAAGAGATTAGAAAGATGTCTAGTGTGAAACAGATTTTACCTTTGATCATGCCAACCATTTGGAGCACAACCACCAGTCATATGTGGCTTTTGAAATGCCTGATGGTCACTTCAATGAGGCCTTTGTTTGCTTGCTGGACAGGGGTTGAACGGGAAGATTGTAGGCCATAGGCCTTTCAGGGTTTTTTCAAAAGCTTCCTCTGTGACCTGGTTGAATGAGTCTCAATGGCTGTGCATGGGGGTGGGGTGAGCAGTGACATACCAAGGGGGGGGGGGCGCCACGGGTGCACGCTCCAAGGGGGTGCACAGCCGGCCAGATCCAGAACCTCTTGCGCTGCTCCAAACTGCACCTCAGCGCGGCTGCCGTACTTAGAGCAGAGTCGGCAGCTGCGCTGAAGTGAATGAAGGTCTCGCGATGATTGCGCTATCTACCGCCTCTGTTCTGGAAGAGGTAAGTGACGTGGGGGGGACGGGGAAGACTGGCAGCCGCAGTCATCGCGGGATCTTGCCGCAACTAACTGCGTCTGCTGGCCCAGCCCTTTCCGACGTCACTTACCTCTTCCATCCGGAACAGAAGCAGTCATCGCGGGACCTTTGGGATGGAGAAAGAAAGGAGCATAGTAGGGTGGTGAAAGGAGGTCAGGGTGGCATGGAAGGGTGTGGAGGATGAGAAAGGGGTCAGGGTAGTATGGAATCATGGTTAAGGATGACAAAGGGTGTCAGGGTGGTATGGAATCATGGTGAAGGGTGACAAAGGGGGGTCAGGGTGGTATGGTATCATGGTGAAGGGTGACAAAGGGGGGGCAGGGTGGTATGGAATCATGGTGAAGGGTGACAAAGGGGGTCAGGGTGGTATGGAAGGGTGTAGAGGGTGACAAAGGGGGGTCGGGGTGGTATGGAATCATGGTGAAGGATGACAAAGGGGGTCAGGGTGGTATGGAAGGATGTGGAGGGTGACAAAGGGGGGTCAGGGTAGTATGGAATCATGGTGAAGGGTGACAAAGGGGGGTCAGGGTGGTATGGAATCATGGTGAAGGATGACAAAGGGGTCAGGGTGGTATGGAAGGGTGTGGAGGGTGACAAAGGGGGGTCAGGGTAGTATGTAATCATGGTGAAGGGAGACAGGGGGTCAGGGTGGTATGGAAACATGGTGAAGGGTGACAAAGGGGGTCAGGGTGGTATGGAAGGATGTGGAGGGAGAGAAAGGGGCAGATGCTGATAGAATTGCAGGGAAAGAGACATAAGGGGGAAGGATACTGCATGGAATTGGGTTGGAGGGAGAGAAAGGGGGCAGATGCTGATGGAAGTGGGGGGGGGGAAGGGAGAGGAGAGAGTGAAATGCCAGACCATGGGGGTGTGGGAGAGGGAAGGGAAGAAGAGGAGAGGAGAGATGCCAGACCATTGGAGGAGGGAAGGGAGGAAGATGGATGCCAAACTAATGGGGGTGAAGGGAGAAATGGAAGGGGGATGCATAAAGTTTCTAGAACGGGAATAAAAAGAGAGAAGATTCCATATAGAAGGGGCAGAGAGAGGGTAGACAGTGGATGAAAGGAAGAGAGTGACAAAAAGATGAGGAAAGCAGAAACCAGAGAAGACAAGGTAGAAAAAAATTCTATTTATTTATTTTTTGCTTTAGGTGAGATGCATCGCTATTTCTGTGATGTTGCATTGTATGCAGAGTCCAGCTTCTTGGTGCTTCAGTTTAACCTTTGGCTATGTATTTTTATTCTATCTCCCCATTTACAAAAATGTAGAGCATTTTTTAGCGTTGGCATCTGAGCTGTTACTACCGTGGCTAAAAACCACACTACAGTTTTGTAAAAGGGGGAGGAGTTAGTTTGTGATTACATACTAGGCGAAGGTGTTTTCTGTGTGTTCGAAAAGACATGGTTTTCTATTAGGATTGACTGTGTAGGATTGATCTGTACTAGTCTGGCTTGTTTAGTTTTACAATGGGCTTATTGATGTACTGCTCACTGTAGTATGTAAGATGCTGCCTTTTCCTAGATATTCATGTGTGACATGTGGATTGTTACTAAAAATCATGTTTTTCATATAGATGAGGTGTCAAAAAATGATGGGTTCCGGGTGTCACATATGTTAGGTACGCCACTGGGGGTGAGAGACTGTTCTCTTCATTAGCTGATTGGAGGTTTGATGGAACTGACTGTAGATCATGATGGAGATCTTTAATTTTGTTGGCAAAACCATTGCAATTGGGAGAGCTGGTTCTGTTGTGGGATTTGCAGTAGGCTGTTTACTATTTTAAATAGTTGCTTGGTTGAATTTGCAACTTGTTCGATGTTTTCAGAGAAATATTGGTTTTGGGCTGTTGTTAAGGTCACGCATCTACCACCTTTCTTCAAAATATGCACTCATGAATGCATATCTCTACTATCTTCTTTCTCAGCCCCCTTGCCCTCAGAAAAATAATCAGTTAATAGTTCCGCCACTCAAACAGCACAATAAATTAGTTAGTCATTGTTAGCGGTCTCTTCAACAAACCAACTCTTCACAAAAATGATTGACAGTAATTCTACCCAAAAACATAAACTCCTAAAAAAACTTCCAGTCCACATAGTCAGTCAAATTCTCTATCACACAATCAGGAAGGCTTGTACAGAGAGATGGATTTTCAAATGCCTATTGAATTGTTGAAAGGATGGGAGTGTGTGGCGTAGTGGTTAAAGCTACAGCTTCAGCACCCTGAGGTGGTGGGTTCAAACCCACATTGCTCCTTGTGACCCTGGGCAAGTCACTTAATCCCCTATTGCCCCAGGTACATTAGACAGAGTATGAGCCTGCTAGGACAGACATGGAAAAATGCTTGAGTACCTAAATAAAATTCATGTAAACCATTCTGAGCTTCTTGGGGAGAATGGTATTGAAAATTAAACAAATAAATGTACAACAACACAGTGGTCCAGGGAGTGCATTCCACAATTGGGGTCCCATAACAGAGAAATAGTCACAGCATGACAGATCAGTTGTAAATCTGGTCCCACTATTTTGTTTTCTTCATTGATCATCAATGCTCTTCTGGCAGCATAGAATTGTATTATATTCATAAAATAATGATGTAACATGGAGACATAGAAATATGATGGCAGATAAAGGCCAAATGGTCCATCCAGTCTGGCCATCCACAGTCTCCTCCTCTCTCTAGGAGATCCCATGTGCCTGTCCCATGCGTTCTTGAATTCAGACACAGTCTTTGTCTCCACCCTCTCTAGCGGAAGCCTATTCCACGCATCTACCACCCTTTCTGTAATCTGTAATTCTGTTATCATAGATGGTTAAAAAAAAATAAAATAAAAATAACAGTGGTACACCGGCCTGGATCAGTAAAACAAACTGCTTAATTTGAGCTATTATGCAGTGGTCAGAGCTGAGCAGATTTAATAGGAGGACACAGTTTAGCAGAAATGTCTGCTTAGATCAAAATTCTCATAGATGGATATTGTGCTTTTAAAGTGTAAATTCGTAGAACCTGTAAATTAGGAAAAAGACGGCAAAGCTTTTTAATATATCAAATGTGGCTTTTACAAAGACGCAGTAGAGCAGGGCTGCCCAAGTCCGGTTCTCGAGATCTACTGGCAGGCCAGGTTTTCAGGATATCTACAACAAATATGCATGAGAGAGATTTGCCTGCACTGCCTTCTTGGTATGCAAATCTCTCTCTCATGCATGTTCATTGTGGAAAACCTGGCTTGCCAGTAGATCTCGAGGACCGGAGTTGGACAGCCCTGCAGTAGAGGTTTCTACCATGAACCGGTGAGGTAAATGCTCAGACGTTCATAGAATTCCTATGAGGGTCAGAACATTTACTTCTCTGACCTGTGGCAGAAACCTCTACCATGGTTTTGTAAAAGGAGCCCAAAGATAGTAGCACTCATATTCCACTCTTTCAATACTAATATAAGATAACTTACATTCAGATACAAAAGGTATTTCCCTGCCTCTGGAGGGCTCACTGTCTAAGCCTGAACCTGAGGCGAGGGAGGGTTAAGTGAGTCGCCCAAGATCACAAGGGAGTGTCTTGGGATTTGCACTGGACTTCCTTGGTTCATAGCCCATTGCTCTAACCATTAGGTTACGCTTCCATAATGTAATGCATGAGTAATAGGGCAACAAAATTAAGGATTTGCTTTCCAGATTTTCCACATAGATTCTCAGAAAATGTAATTATTTTGTATGAGTAAGTTTTTCAAGATCCATTTTTTTCTGATCACACACTCCACAGCCCCCCTTTCAACGTTCTCCTGTTTTTTCACTGGCAGTTTTTAGAGCCAGATGGTTCACTGTATATTATAGTTGGAAAGATTGCTAGCAGTTACTAATCTCTTTGTGCTGATGACTGGTAAGGTCAGTAGAGAACCAGGAAGGACTTGGACCTCTGTGTTTTTCTTGGTTTCATTGGGTCTTTAATTTCCTTTTAAATAAAGCTTCAGATTTCTGCAGCTGTGCTGTTCAGCAGTAAGGGTTGTTGCTTTCTCTTTTCCCCTTCCTGTTTGCCAAGTCTATGATGTGCTTGACCATGAACAAGAATGATTGCCTACACGTTGTGGGACTGAAATTATCAACACTTATAGGCTTATTTAGTCTGTGGTTCATCAGCTTTTATTTCCAGTAGATTGGAAAGAGGTTTTTGCTGCAGTAGGACGTTTTTGGGTTATTTAGAAAAATATTGGGGGGGTCCCTTTTTTCTGGATACAATATAGATTACTTACGTAAATCCAAAGATGTGCACGGTGGCGTAGTAAGGGGGGGCAAGGGGGCCAGTCCACCTCCTCCCCTCCGCCTCTTCCCACTCCTCCCCTCGCCACGCGCACGCCCCCTTCCCTTCTCCAGCACCTCTAGTTGCTTACCACCATGAGCACCAACTTCAACATGCTCCTCGTGACCACGTCATCTCTCCCGCTGATGTCATTTCCAGGTGCTGCACATAGGAAGTGACGTCAGATGGAGAGCCGATGGGGTTGAAGTTCACTTTGCGTAGAATAACCTTTAAAATTTTACTGTTAACGTTTAAAATTCAACAAACTCATGCTCCAACTTTTCTACATCGTTTCTTAATACCGTATTCTCCATCCAGGGCATTGAGATCAACACAACAACTGCTATTGACTATTCCTTCATTAAAGATAATAGGAACCAGAAGATCTACCATTTTCTCAGTTATAGCACCCCCTGCTTTGGAACAATCTACCAATTTATATTTGTAATGAATCTTCTTTAGAAAAATTCAAGCGTTCCTTAAAGTTTTTTGTTCAAGGATGCTTTTGAAAAATAGACAACATTATTTTACAAATCACCAAACTTCTTAGATCTAAATTAGATTTCTATATAGATTATAGATTCATCTTTTTTCTTTTTCTTTTTCTCTTTTTTCCTTTTTGTATTACCTACCAAATGTGCTCCCCGCTAAATGTTTTCTTTCTTTCTTTAAAGATTGTAGTGTCTCTATTTATTTAAAAATTTGCATCCCACTACACAAAACATACATAATAAAATAATTGACAAAAACATACCACATGAAATCACTGAGAACTTTTCAATTTAAAGCACAGTTCAATGCACCTCACAGTAATACTGTTTTTTTCTAACAGATATCTTAAATGTAGGCCAGTATTTTGCAGGCCTGCATTTAAGGTGTCTGTGTCGTGCCTATGAAGAAACATAGGGATGCTTATAGATGCCCAAGTTGACCTCTGGTGGAAACCTCGCCCACACCAGCTTTGGGCGTTGGTAGACATGCTTAGATGTCTCTGTAGGCGCGAGTCAGACGCCTATATTGTAGGCGTCCTTCTCGGCATGGATTTAAAAAAAAAAAAAAATGTGCATCCCAATTGGCTGGTGAGATGGTGGCAGAATGTCTGCCGCCACCTACAATTGGGACACTGTTTGTAGAATCAGCCCCTATATGCATAACTTTGAAACACACCTATGAACTGCCTGAGCATTGCCACCATGCATAACCCCTTGCAGTGACATGCTAATGCACTTCTATGCTATTTTATAGGACACATATGCATGATAATGTTGAGAAACTGACATAAAAGACTCACCAAACACTTGGATTTCATATAGGACCATTCTATAACTGCATGAGTGTAATTACACATGCCATGTGTGCATATGTGCTGTCAAAATTGACACTTGCACGCATATATGTACAACGTACTGTGGAAAAATGCATTATAAAAAAAAAAGATATAGCGGAATTTAAAAAGGTACAGAGAAGGGTGCCAGAAACGATAAAGGGGATGGGACAACTTCCCTATGAGGAAAGACTGAAGTGGCTAGGGCCCTTCAGCTTGGAGGAGAGATGGCTGAGGGACGATATGATATAGGTCTATAAAATACTGCATGGAATGGAATGGGTAGATATGAATTGCTTGTTTACATTTTTCAGAAATTCTAGAGCTAGGGGGCATGCAATGAAGCTATTAAGTAGTAAATTTAAAACAAACAAGAGAAAATATTTCTTCAATCAGAATTAAACTTTGGAATTCGTTGTGGTAAAAGTAGTTAGCTTAGTAGGGTTTAATAACGGTTTGGACATGTATTGAGTTAGGATACAACGTTGTGTCGCAAACTTGTACTGTAACTATGCCAAATTGTAACCTGTTAACGACATTTATGTATGTTTACCTGTAACCCATTCTGAGCTCTTTGGGGAAAATGGGATAGAAAATGAATTAAATAAATCAAATAATTTTCTAAAAGAAAATAAGCCATTGTTAAGATGAATTTGGAAAAATCCACTATTTATTTCTAGGATAAACAGATTTTAAGCTGCTTTAATCTTTGGGATCTTCCCAGATATTTGTGACCTGAGTTGGCCATTGTTGGAAACAGGATACTGGGTTTGATGGACCTTTGGTCTGTCCCAATATAGAGCTTGTATGTTCTTAAGGTAGTACATTAATAGTCCGTCGCTGTAAGGGGGTATAGATGTGAACAGTGTATGTGGGACATGGGTGTGCTGCAAAGTTATGTACATAAGTTACAGAACAATACTACAAGTTGTGCGCATGATGGGTTGCACTTAGGCACACTCGCTTATGCCTGTCATTGATTGGCATAAGAGAGCTGTGCCTAACACTTTACACACATCTGGGGGCTTACTTTAGTATTCTGTGTGACTTAAAAATCTCATGTTCTTGGATTGCTTTCTGGTTCTCTTTAAGGGGGTGACAGGTCAAAAGCGCGCGCCGACAAAGGCAGAGACAACTGAGCACAAGGCGGAAGCCCGCGCCGAAGAAAAACAGTGTTTTAAGGGGCTCCGACGGGGTGTGTGTGTGGGGAAACCCCCCCCCCCCACTTTACTGAATACAGATCGCGCCGGCGTTGTGGGGGGTTTGGGGGGATTGTAACCCCCCACATTATACTGAAAACTTCACTTTTTCCCTAAAAAACAGGGAAAAAGTTACGTTTCCAGTATAATGAGGGGGGTTACAACCCCCCAAACCCCCCCAACGTCGGCACGATCTGTATTCAGAAAAGTGTGGGGGGGTTCCCCACCAACACCCCCCGTCGGAGCCCCTTAAAACACTTTTTCTTCAGCGCAGGCTTCCGCCTTGCGCTCAGTTGTCTCGGCGCGCCTTTGTTGGCGCGCGCTTTTGACTATGAACCCTTTAAGGATCCCAATCATAATGATATTACGGTAATAGAAAAGTCACCTTGATTTTCTCTGTGCGGATTGATCGTGTGTCTGTGACGTTTCTTCTTTCCCATCAGTGTAACATCCCTCTTCACATTATTGGAGGAGCAAGAGGATCCCGTGTATGTTGACTGTCTTTCTTATGTGTGTGGACGTGTGTGCTCTTATAAAATTGATAAACTAAACTAAAGCTTAACTTTGTATACCGAGTCATCATTCTGAGAAGGCTCGACTTGATTTACAGCAATTAAATAAGACTTAGCACGTTTAAATATAAAAGAAACACTTAACTTAATGAACTGAAAATAAATAATAAAACATATAATGATCCTCTGACGACAGAACACATAAAGCTCTGTGTAGTGAAAAGTTATTGAACACAGAATGGTGTTTCTGAGGATCAAAGAATTCTGGAGAGGTGGTATTACTGTACTTGAACCTAGTACAGTATTCTCTGTATGGTATAACTGAATAGATTAACGTTTAATTACGAAAGCGCAGCTATTGCTGATATTCCCTTGTACATGCATATGCATAGTTTGCAGTGTTGTATATTGTAGGGATTTACACCATTCTCTTCTGCCTGAGTTTCTGTTAAAAGTTTGCTTTTTACTAATTTATGCATCCAATTAGTTGGTTACTGGAAGGCCAGTGCAAATAGAACTGGGGATTTTTCATTCAGTGAGTCATCTTCTAAGAGTACTGGCTGGCACTGGTCTTTCATGATTTTTTTGATTTTTTTTGCTAGTTTTTCCTGTATGCAGAGCTGGGGTTAGGGTTAGGCAAACATGGCAATTGCCTTGGGCCCCCGTGTTACAGGTGGTCCCAAACCTGCCTGAAACAAGCTTTGAGGGTCCCTCCCTAGCATATGTATGCCCTGAGCCCCATCAAGTCTAGCGCCGGCCTTAGTTTTATGTTAAAGAGATATTTGTTCTGTGGTTTTTCTTTCTTTATAATGCAATAGATTTATCCTGCATGGTTTTATTATTATTATTATGCATTTCAAAAAAGATTCACAAGACAATTTCTTGTTACAAGAAACCCAGAAACATAAATGTATTATGAAGGAAAAGAAAGCAACTTAATTTTTACTCCTCCTTAGACCACTATTAATGGAGTGTGGACAAAAAGAAAATAAAAGGAGTTAACATGAATCAGATTTTGAGGGAAAGGCTTAATATGATCCCTTTTGTATCACTCTATTCCCAACATTAATCATTTATAATTTTTTTTCAAATCTAGGAAGTCCTTCAGTTCTGGGAAATAAAAAACATATTTAGATCCCACATAATGAACCTGGCATTTACATGGGTAAGCCAACAAAAAAGTCGCTCCTATTTTAATAGTCTCTTGTCTTAAGAATAGAAACACTTTTCTCCGTTCCTGTGTAGTCTTTGCCACATCTGGATAAACCCAGATTTTTATACCTCCAAAAAGATGAGAACTTTTAAAGTAAAGTCTTAATACCGTATTCATATCCTGTTCAAAGACAAAGGATACAAGCTGCATTGCTCTCTCAGAAACATTAACTATAGATTGTTCCGGAACCTCCAAAATATTATCAAAATCAATCCAATCTTCCTCTATTTTCTTTTTCCCCTACTCCTTGAGGAACTTCCATAATAGGTAAATAAAATATATATATTTTTAATTTATTTATTTACAATTTTCAACAACAAATACAAGAAAATATAACTTCTTGTAAATATTTTATTTATTGGAGGAATAGAGTTCGAGGAAATTTTTTAATTTTCCATTAAATGCCACTTGAATAGATCAACTGGAGTTTAAGGGAAATTCAAAAAATGGATATTCAAATGTCTGTTGCAGTTTTCCATTTGTTCAAGTTTCCTATGTATAACCTTTATCATAGAAACTTTAAACTGATGAAAATGTTGGATTTCCTCATGCATTTGCCTGACCCGTCCTGTGAGATCTTCTTTCACAAATTCAACAGTCTTTGTTAAATTATCTACCTTATTTGCGATAATTGTTACCTCCTCAACTGACTTGGATACTGGGGAATCCAAATGCTGAAGGATTTGTCATATAGGGGTCCTTTTACTAAGGCACGATAGCCTTTTTAGTGCGTGTTAACACATCCATTATATCTTATGGCCGTGTTAGCGTTTAGCGTGCGCTAAATTGGCTAGCGTGCCTTAGTAAAAGGACCCCGTAGTAACCAAAGATATCTCCGTGGGAGTAGTAGACACCTCTACTTCCATGCTCTGCTTTTTCAGCATCTCTGACTCTGACTCAGTGCCCATGCTGGGCCTCTTCTCCCTCGAACAGAGGAGATTGAGAGGGGACATGATCAAAACATTCAAGGTACTGAAGGGGATAGACTTAGTAGATAAGGACAGGTTGTTCACCCTCTCCAAGGTAGGGAGAACGAGAGGGTACTCTCTAAAGTTGAAAGGGGATAGATTCTGTACGAACGTAAGGAAGTTCTTCTTCACCCAGAGAGTAGTAGAAAGCTGGAACGCTCTTCCGGAGGCTGTTATATGGGTAAACACCCTCCAGGGATTCAAGACAAAGTTAGACAAGTTCCTGCTGAACAAGAACAGGCGCTGGTAGGGCTAGTCTCGGTTAGGGTGCTGGTCTTTGACCAGAGGGCCGCTGCATGAGCGGACTGCTGGGCTTGATGGACCACTGGTCTGACCCAGCAGCGGCAATTCTTATGTTCTTAGCACTTCCGGGTATGAGAGTCTCCTCCACCAATGTCACGCCGGTCGCTGGACATGGAGGACTGTTGGGATCCAGGGGAGATAAAGATGTCTCAAACCCTTGAGACAGCCAGCTCCTTCGTCCTTTCTCAATGCAGGGGCTACAACTCTGGATTCAGGTGAAGGGGTTACCGTTATGAAATAGTCAATTGTTTGCTGCACAAGGGAAGAGATGAGGACAGGCAGGGGAACAGTCCTCACTATCCCCTTTCTCTTAACATGTGGCATTGCTGAAAAAGCAGCAAAGTATAGAGGCAAAAATAGCAGCAGGCTCTTGGCGTTCTTCATGGTAAGTTCACTCTGCCGCCATCTTGTCTACACTCCCCTATCCTGCATGTTTTAAGTAAAGAAGCAATCTTCCTAGAGATGAGTTTGGAGTTGTAGCTTTTATGTTTGAAGGATTCATTTGAGACTTTGAGTTGTTTTGTCATTGTTCTTTAAGATCCACCGACCAAAAACTTCTTTTCATTCCATCCTTAAAAGACTCCTACTATACCAGAAAAACTAATTATGCTATAATAGCTCCCACTTTATGGAATTCTCTTCCTCAATACCTCCGTGACGAACTTCATCTACCCAAATTCAAGATCCATCTTAAAACTTATCTATTTCAAGACGCCTTTGATAAATCTTAATCTATAAATTTTCTATTTATTAGTATCTCTAAAAAACCAACTTTCTTCAGCATGCATCACTTTTTCCATGCACCCTCATCCTTCATGTTTTATCCCATTCCTCTATCTCATTTTCCTCTAATAATTATGTAACTTTTCTTCTCCTCCTAACTTATCCTCACTTTCTAGTCTGTTTGTATGTGTCATATATGTTTACCCTAATTTTTCTTACACACCCCCACTATTTCTTTCTAATCTATATTAAAATTTTTATTGTTAACCGGTCAGATATTTATTTTATGATCGGGATATTAAAAACTAATAAACTTGGAAACTTGGAAACTTGGGTCAGAGCATACATGGTAATTTATCTATTTAAGTATTTATCTACCACTTACAATCTAAGTAGTAGATAAATTCAGGAACTCAAGCATTTTCTCCCTAGCTGTCCTGGTGGGCTCACACTCTATCTAATACTGCATAGCTTGGGCTGTTTATAGTGTACTTTTCTATATTTGGAGAATGGCATGTAGAACAGTGAAGGCAATTGCAAAAGCCATTCTCTATCCTGTTTTCAGATGTTGTAGGTGGGCATTATTGATAGAAACTGTGGTATTGACATTAAGGAAATAGAGCAGGACTGCCCAAGTCCGGTCCTCAAGATCTACTGGCAGGCCAGGCTTCAGGAAATCCACAATGAATATGCATGAGAGAGATTTGCATACCAAGAAGTGCAGGCAAATCTCTCTCATGCATATTCATTGTGGATATCCTGAAAACCTGGCCTGCCAGTAGATTCTCTAGGACCGGACTTGGGCAGCCCTGAGATAGAACATCATGGCAGCCAATACATTTTCCTCTTATCACCGAAATGGTGAAGCACAAAAGGAAACCTCGTGTTTTGCCTTCAGACTCGCCTGTTCTTTCTGGGCTTATCGCCAGCAAGTCGTTTGCGATTCGATCTTAGATTTCTGTGTTGCTTAGAGAGTTGCCATTGAAACTTTGGATAGAGGAAGGTGAGGTGGTTGAATCTTCCCAGGCTCGAAGATTTTCTGAGCTTCAACCTGAGGGTGCTACCTATTCCACACAAGGGGGTAGTTCTCTACATGTTGCCTAAAGGTAGGTGCTGGGATGATGAGTACTGAGCCCAAATTCTATAAAAGTAATTGCACAGGCAGTTGCCATTATAGAATACCAGTGTAGGTTCACAGATTCACCCTAACTTTAAAGGGATTGGACTTGTATACAGTATAATCTCGTTACAACGGACTTCAAGGGACCTGGAATAACAGTCCGTTATATCTAGAGCCCGTTATATCCAGAGTTGCATTTTTTCAAACTTTATTTAGGTCAATTTGAAACAATGTTCAGTCAATGAACAACAGTCACTGCACAAGCATATCAGCAACATCAATAACAAAACTTAGCAAAACATTGGTATGGCACGAAATGATTGCAAAACCAGAACACTAAAAGATGTTCTAAAGCATTATATCGTACTGTACTGGAAAGAAAAATACTCCGTCATTTTCTTCTGGGCTGCATTTTGATACTATATCACCGGCACGCCACGTGCCTTGTAGGCGGAGTCTGCATGTCCGTTATAGCCGAACAAAACTACAGCTAAAAGCGGCTCTGGGGACCAAATTTGTTATGCTTCATATCCGAAAGTCCGTTATATGCGAGTCCTCTATATGCGATGATTTTCTGCATGTTTATAAAGGCACATGGCCGGGACCAGTGGACCTCGTCTGCTATAGGCGAGGTTCCATTATAAGCGAGTCTGTTATAACGAGATTATACTGGACCCCCCTTTTGTAGTTGGGCATGAGCAGTTATACTAGTTCAAAGGTTGTTGTAAATGCACAGCCTAACTTTAAGCAATTAGGCGCATAATCTAATCTAATCCAGTATTTCTGAGTCACGCTATGCCTAAATAGGTTCAAGGCGACTTACAATATAAGGAATAATAAAATGCATATGTTACATTATAGCAATTTGTAGAGGATGGAATTATGAATGGAGTATAAATTCTAGTCATGCCCTTGACCATCCATATCTCTTCCTGGTCCATGTCTCTCCTAGATTTTCAAAAATAAAAAATAGATGTTTGGTAGCTTTGAAAATGGACATTTTACCTGCTTGGTTTGTCGATTTCTTGCACGAAACGTCCAACCTCAGACTTAGGCACATTTTTGATTATCCCCCTCCACGTGTGTAAATGATCAGTGCTGCTTAAGCAGTCTCTATGAGTGCTATTGATATCATGTCTGCTGACAGACGTGGACTCTCCAAGAAAAAGGCTGACCAGAAAACACCTTTGTTAACTCATTAGGCAGGAAATGCTGTTATAATATTTGAAAAATGAAGCAGCTGCTTAGATCACATACTTACACTCAGTGCAGTACAAGTGTGACCGACTTCCAGCTCATGCAAATAAAGTCATGGAATTTCAATAAATTATTCAGGCATGGCTCTTGGTGTCTATTTCTGTTTCAATAGTGCCTGACTGGCTGTAAGTTTTCCTGAGCCTGATGCTTGGTTCGAGGAAGGTAGGAGCACTGCTGAGATTTGATGCCACATAGAATTTCATGCAGCCAGTTCATTTTCTAAGGGGAGATATTGTGTTTTGGTTTAGCTGTAATTTTTCTTATAAAATTTCTTTCTTTGAATTCCAGATAAATTGTGTGCTCCTGAGCACTGTGTATTGATGTACCTTCTTGTCCAGCTTGTCTGTCTTGACTAGATTGTAAGCTCTTTTGAGCAGGAACTGTCTCTTCTGTGTTGTGATATACAGCACTATAGAAATGATGATGATTATTATTAGTAGTAGTATATTGTTTGACAGATAGCCTTTGCTTCACTCTTCATGCAGGAAGTTAAATTCA
Organism: Geotrypetes seraphini; assembly: GCF_902459505.1. NCBI lineage: Eukaryota > Metazoa > Chordata > Amphibia > Gymnophiona > Dermophiidae > Geotrypetes > Geotrypetes seraphini. The sequence goes on from NC_047086.1 coordinate 114,070,296, forward strand.
TGCAAACTTCTCAGGCTCTGGCTTTTGTTGTCTGACTACTGAAAGCATTGAGTGCTGTCTTAAAATTTTTCTTCCGGCTTTCTCTCACTGAATATTAGCAGTTAGACAGCTAAACACTATTTACTGTATTTTTCACTCCATAAGATGCACCTGACCATAAGACGCACCCTAAATTTAGAGAAGGAAAACAAGAAAAAAACATTCTGAACCAAATTCTCCTTGCCAGGCTCTGCACCCAACCCCACACTCATTGCCAGGCTCTGCACCTTGTCCTCCCTCCCTGTCAGGCATTGTACCCTGTCCCCCCTCTGGTGGCCTAATGGTATGCAGGAACAGGGCACAGATAATAATAATAAATAATAATAGTTTCTTTTTATATACCGCCATACCCGGAAGTTCTAGGCGGTTCACAGGAATCAAGCATAATACATACAGTACAAATAGATGTATTAAATTATCTAAAAATTCGACAAAGTTGAATGCATACAATATAGGAAGAATACAAACAATTTAAAATAAGATAAAAGTATTAAGTTAAACGATAAGCTACATTAAGAACCCAACCTGTTGAATAGTTGTGTTTTTATCTGTTTTCTAAAATCAAGATAAGAGGAAGCTTCTAACACAAGTTTGGCCGCCTGAAAAGAGAAGGCTCTCGCGAGGAACCTTTTGTAATGACTGGATTTTATTGAGGGATATGCAAACAAGTGTAATCTTCGAGAGCTCTTATTAGTGTAACTTAGAGTAAAATGAGGGGTAAGAAAACCTGATAGCATGCCAAATACTGCTTTAAAGCAGATACATGTAAACTTAAATAAAACTCTAGATTCCAATGGCAGCCAATGGAGCTTTTGATAGAAGGGGGTAACATGCTCCCAGTTTTTTTAAACCAAAAATGAGGTGAACAGCCATATTCTGGACCACCCTCAATTTTCTAAGAATTTTCTTGAAAGCACCCAAATATATGATGTTGCAGTAGTCAAGAATACTTAAAATGGAAGATTGAACTAACAAACGAAAAGATGTCAAGGCAGATGACTTTTTAAAATATGCAATGTCACCTCAGTAACAACTATAGAAAAATAGACAAATATAGTGCAAAATATAGACAGCAGATCTAAATTCTCAAAACTGACACATTTTGATCACTAAATTGAAAATAAAATCATTTTTACTACCTTTGGTTGTCTGGTGATTTCTTTCTTTCCTTCCTCAGGCCCAACAATTGTCCCTTCCTCCCTCCTTCCTATGACCCCCCTCAATGTCTTCCAGCCTTTGTCTTCTTCCTCCCCTCCCCTTTGTTGTCTGGTAATTTCTTTCTTTCTTTCTTCTTTTCTCTCTTTCTTTCCTTCCTCAGGCCCAACAATTGTCCCTTCCTCCCTCATTCCCTCCTATGTTCCTCTCACTGCCTTCCAATCATTGTCCTCTTCCTCCCCATTGTCTGGTGATTTCTTTCCTTCCTCGGGCCCAACATTTGTCCCTTCCTTCCTTCATCCTATGTTCCCCTCACTGCCTTCCAACTTTTGTCCTCTTCCTCCCCCATTTTCTGGTGATTTCTTTCCTTCCTCAGGCCCATTTGTCCCTTCCTTCCTTCCTTCTATGTTCCCCTCACTGCCTTCCAGCCTTTGTTCTCTCCTCCCCAACTTAGGCCCAACAATACCGGTATCCCTTCCTCCTCCCTCCTATGTTTCCCTCACTGCCTTCCAGTCTTTGTCTTCTTCCGCCCACTGAATTTAATTACCTCCCGCTGCTGCTGCTGTGAGGATATGTAAACGAAGCAGCGGCGGCAGGAGGGGGTTAAACTTCTGGCTCAGCAGCAGGTCGAGGGACGAGCGGGGAGCCGGCATGGAACAAATTGCTGGGAAGGGCTAGGTGAGTGCAACAATTGCATGCCACTGGCCCAGAAGCCTTACCCCCGATGTCAATTCTGACGTCAGACTGAAGGTTAGAATTGACATCAGGGGTAAGACTCCACCAATTTTAAGATTGGTGGAGTTGGATGACACGGGCGTTCTTGGGAGACCCTTGATACAGCACTCTTGTAGTGCGAAACATGCATGTCGGGTTCAACTCCCGGACGTTGGCTGATAAAAACAAGCTAAGTACAATGACGCTTTAAAGCATTGAATATTTATTACTATTATTGAGGTACATGAAGACTTTTTGATATAACAAACTTTTGGTATAAAAAATATGTTAGAGGCAGCCAATGATGAGTTCTCACATAATTCTTCCCGCAATGAAATATTGATTTAGCGGTGGAGTGGTGGGGCTGAGGCTACCTTTTAGTAACCTTAAATGAATGGTGAAGGTGTCTTTAGCCTGGGTCTAATCTATTGGACTGTTATTTATGCTTGAGTGACTAGGGCTGAAATTTAACATTGAATCTTAAAGCCATTTTTTGAAGGCTGGATAGTAGTAGTAAGCATTAAAAAAGGCTGATTAGCTCTGAATATTGGGCACTAATTGGACTCCATCCCTGAAATGCCCTCAGCATAGCCAGTTTCCACTTTAGCTACTGAAAATAACCAATGAGCTGCATACAAGCAAGTTAACTGGGCTGCGACTCTTCTCAGCTGGTTAACTTGCTTTGAATCTTGGCAATTTTAATTCTAATTTACTGTACCTGCAGGTTATTTTGAGTTTTTGTTTGCTTTTAACTGTCTGAGTAGCTCTGTTTGTGGTGGTTCCACACCCAAACCAGTAAATTTTGTTTTGGAAGAACTCTGCCTGGTCTGATTGTAGCGGTATATAAGAAATAAATTACATTACATTACATTACATTGTGTGGTTTTCTGGTTTTATTGGGAGGAGCCAGAAGTGATTGCCAAAAGTATAAGTGCCTTGAAAGTGTCTTTCATTCCTGCCAGAAAGGTACCTGGAATGTTATGGAGTATTTAATAGCCTCACAGCTCCCAGAATAATGTGTGTCGTACCAGAGAGTAGATCGTGGAACAAGGATTGCAGAAGTGTGACTGTCTATGGCAGGGGTCTCAAAGTCCCTCCTTGAGGGCCGAAATCCAGTCGGGTTTTCAAGATTTCCCCAATGAATATGCGTGAGATCTATGTGCATGCACTGCTTTCAATGCATATTCATTGGAGAAATCCTGAAAACCCGACTGGATTGCAGCCCTCAAGGAGGGACTTTGAGATCTCTGGTCTATAGGATATAATTTCTTGTCATTTTTCCCTTAGTTGAGAACATAAGAACATAAAAATCACTGCTGCTGGGTCAGATCAGTGGTCCATCATGCCCAGCAGTCCGCTGACGCGGTGGCCCTTAGGTCAAAGACCAGTGCCCTAACTGAGACTAGCCTTACCTGCGTACGTTCTGGTATCCAAGTCAGCTTGCAGCCCATGCTAGGGAACTTGCTATCTGGTGACTGATTGAATATACAAAAGCCCTGCTACAGTTTTGTTGGTCGACCTTGTCTCCAGTTACTGGAACTTTGATGCAGTTTTGTTACTGCTCTGTGTAAGATGACTTTTGGTCCTGTACTGCAGGAAAAAGGGGTATTATTGCCCTTGTATGGGCTTAAAACCTTAGCCCAGTAGTTCCCAAACCTGTCCTGGGCGACCCCCAGCCAGTCAGGTTTTCCAGATATCCCTAATGAATATGCATGAGAGAGATTTGCATACCTGTCACTTCCATTATATGCAAATCTTTCTCATGCACATTCATTAGGGATATCTGGAAAACCTGACTGGCTGAAGGTCCCCCAGGACAGGTTTGGGAACCACCGCCCTAGCCCCATATAGCATACTGTATGTAACTTTGTAAGTCTATATTCTTTGATATTGAACCTTCACATGTTTTTTTTCTTTGCTTTTGATGCTCTATACCAGTGGTTCCCAAACCTGTCCTGAAGGACCCCCAGGCCAGTCGGGTTTTCAAGATAGCCCTAATGAATATGCATGGAGCAGATCTGCATTCCTGGCATCTCCATTATATGCAAATCTCTGTCATGCATATTCATTAGGGCTATCTTGAAAACCCGACTGGCCTTGGGGTCCTCCAGGACAGGTTTGGGAACCACTGCTCTATACCCTTTATTCATAGTTTGAGCACTGGTTATTATTTTTGAAAGGGTAGTTTATTGAAATTATGAGGTCTGTTCAGAAAGATCCAGGACAGTTTGAATTGCACGCCTACGGGAAATTTTTATGAGATGCACTAGATCAGGGATCTCAAAGTCCCTCCTTGAGGGCCGCAATCCAGTCGGGTTTTCAGGATTTCCCCAATGAATATGAATTGAAAGCAGTGCATGCACATAGATCTCATGCATATTCATTGGGGAAATCTTGAAAACCTGACTGGATTGTGGCCCTCAAGGAGGGACTTTGAGACCCCTGCACTAGGTGGCGTTGAGTAGTTTGAAACCTCAGAAGTAACCTCCTTTTTTCTGTTTGTTGATATCTGTTTTTTGTTTCCGAGCTACAGCAGTTTTTGTGAAAGTGTGTTTTCGTGATTGGCTATTTTTCATCATGTGTTACCTCTATGAGCAGCGCTACAGCGTGAAGTCCTGTTTTAAATTGGGTGAGACCGCTACAGAAACCTATGAAATGTTGAAAGTGGCTTATGGGGAACATGTCATGAGTCGTGGAAGGTGTTTTGAATGGTAATCATGCTTCAAAAGTGTTCGTGAATCAGTGTAAGATGATTCGCGAACTGGGAGACATCATCGTTAATTGATGAGGGTTCTTGTGTGTGCTAATCGGTGATTAACTATTAGAGAATTGGCAGGGGAATGCAACATCTTCATTGGTTCATGCCACAACATTATAACAGAGATGTTGGGGATGTCTCATGTTGCAGCAAAGTTTGTTCCATGGTTGATGACCGATGACCAGAAGAACAACTGTGAATTGTGTGCAAAAATCACACTGACAGTTCCTTCCCAGCCACCTTACTCTCCTGACTTGGACCCTGCTGACTTCTTCTTGTTTCCTAAACTTAAGTCCATGCTGAAAGGAAAGCAATTTGACACCATTGAAGACATAAAGTATAATTCAACGCAGAAACTTTTGGCGATTCCTGAAGATGCATTTAAGGACTGTTTCCAGAAGTGGAAACGACATTGGGAAAAGTGTAGGGAAGGGGAGTACTTTGAAAGGGACCCAGTGGAATAAGTTGTAAGATTGTTTAATACATTTTTATAAAATCGGTCCTGGAACTTTTCAAAAAGACTTCATTTTCATCCCAATATTGGTTTTGTTTATGGTACAGTGGTCAGGGGACCCAAAGATAAAGTTTACAGTGGGGCTGGGTTTTATACTGCTCTCAGCTTTCCTCCAAAAGGGATTTGCTCTCACCATTACCTCACTGGTCAGAAGAAACCTCTTTTTGTTCCAGAAACTGCAGGATTATGAGCAGGTCACAATGTGACATATTAATGGAGCCACTAGAGGTCTCTGACACATAAGCAGGACAAAATCCCAGGAGTCTTTACACTTGCATTCTCATTGGCTTATTTCATATTTGGCAATATTGACCTTAAGGAAGTACTTTCTTGTCCTGGTGAAAGACACTTGTTTTTAGTTGTAATTTTATGTTCAAATATCAACTAGGAATAGAAGTATTTACTGTAGTGTTGGCATTTAGAATCCTGTATCTTTCATCTTGTGCCACTTGATCAAAATTAAAAAGCAATCTTGTCTGCCTTTATTTTGAGGATTTTGCTTTGGAAGATGCTTCTATGTTTTCTTAGCACCGAAATATAGTACAAAAGCACATGTGGTTTCCATAAAATATGCGTATAAATCAGAACTCAATGTGACACCAAGCACGCTCCACCCAAAACATGCCCCCAAACATGTATATACCCTGAGTTGCATAACAGGGAACAGGTTCTGGTCACCATCAAGGCAGGATTAATTCTTTGAGGGCCCCTAGGCACACAAGTACACTGGGCCCCCTATCCCTGCTCTGCCCTGCCCCGCCCCCATTTATTTACCTGTTTTCTTATTTACTTCTTTATTTCCACTTGTATTTCTTATTTTCTTTTATTATAAAATTCAAAACAAACAACAAAGATTACCATACCAGTGCCAGTGTACAGTTTTAGTTCGATGCAAGCCCCAAACATCTCTGAACAAATCCCCCCATCCTTCCCTTCCCACCTACTTGCCCAGTACTTTAACTCTGAACCCTTTCCATACGTATATAAAAGTGTTCAAATGCATTGTAAAGCAGTAATACTATCCAAAACATAAGTCTATATTAATAACCAAGTTTGCAACTCCTCTGAACTGCCTCACTCTGTCGTCCAACTTTAACCCATATGTACTGTATGTATAAACAACCAAATCTGTAACTCCTCTGGTACGTTCCACTCCATGTATGTTAATTTGTAACAAAACAATAAGGCAAGCGGTCCACCAAAGAATCCAACATGGAACAAAAGAAGATCAGCAGACAATAAGGAGATTCAAATCAGGTTTATTCAAGGTGCTCCCAGGAACCATGCCTGATGCATTTCGCCAAACAAGGATGGTCAGTGCTAACAGAAAACCATGTCTTTCATACACATAGGATACAGAACTACCCTCACCCAGTTTGGAATAAGTAATCACAAACTGCTCCCCCCCCTTTTTTTTTTTTTTTTTTTTACAAAAGCACGGAAGAGGATTTTAGCACTGGCTGGCAGGCTGAATGTTCTGCGCTGTTCTGACAATCTTAGGAATTCTATGACCATCGGAGCAGTGCAGGGCATTCAGCATGCTGGCTTGTGCTGGAACGGTACAGTTTAGGGCACAGGTGTCAAAGTCGGTCCTCGAGGGCCGGAATCCAGTCGGGTTTTCAGGATTTCCCCAATGAATATGCATGAGATCTATGTGCATGCACTGCTTTCAATGCATATTCATTGGGGAAATCCTGAAAACCCGACTGGATTACGGCCCTCGAGGAGGGACTTTGACACCCCTGGTTTAGGGGGTGAAGAAATAGTGGTGCATATCCCCCAATACTGAACAAAATATAAAGATAGCAGATGTAAATTTGAAAAAGAGAAATAACAAATCACTTTACAAATTAACAAATAAACCAAAAAATGGAAAATAAGATAATATAATTTTATTGGACTAATACATTTTTAAAATTAGGTTTCAGAGGTCAAACCCCCGCTTTCCTTAGGTCAGTAAAGTATACTGCGGTTACAGTATCCTGTCCTGACCTGAGGAAGGCAAATATGGTCTCTAAAAGTTAGTCAAAAATGTATTAAAATTAGTCCAATAAAACGATCATCATATTTCCATTTTCTATTTATAAACATTTATCAACACAGCTACAACACTACTTTATCCTATAGCAAAAAAATAAAAAAATATAAATGTTTTTCTACCTTTATCATCTTGATTTTCATATAGGCTCTGTATCAGCTGAATTATGTGTTTAGGTATTCCCATTTGCACTAGAGTTCTCCATAGTTTATTATAATCCACACAGTCAAAATCTTTGCTGTAGTCGATGAAGCAAATATATAGAGGGTTTTGGTATTCTTTGCTCTTCTCCAATATTCATCTAACATTGGACTATGACTCGAGCACGAGTTGATGGCCCCTAACAACCTTTGTCTCCCAATTTCTGTTTTCCTCATCTTGTCATTTTCTTCCTTCCATCCACTGTCTGCCCCTTCCAGAAACCGTCTGCCATCCCCCTTCCATCTTTCCATTTCTCCTCCTGCCCTCCCCCTGCCCCAATTGGTCTGGCATCCATCTTCTTCCCTTTGTTCCCCTCATGGTCTGGCATCTCTCTCCTTCCATCTCTCCTTCCTTCCCCCTCTCTCTTCTCATTTCTTCCACTCAGATCTGATATTTCAGTATCCTTCCCCGTGTCCCCCCATTCTCTGGCATCTCTCTCTTCTCTCTTTTCTGCTTCTGTCTAAATTAAATTCTCTCTTACTATTCAGTCCTCAGTTTTCCTCTTTTCACTGTGTCTACCCACAGATTGCCACCCCTTTCCTTCACCCCTCCACTATCTCATTAGCTCTCTTCTTTTCCCATCCAGCATATGCCCTTTTTCTTTATCCCCTTCTTCCATCCAGTATGTGTTCTTTTTCCACTTCAATTCAGCATCTGCTCTCCCCTCTCAACTGATCTGTCTGCCCTTTTCTCTCTCTCTCCCTTCTCCCCACTTCTATCATCTGCCTCTTCTGTTCCTCCACCCCTATTCCATCGTGTTATCCTACCCCCTCACCTCCTCACCATGGCACAGGTTCTTCCCATTTCCATCATCTGTCCCCTTTTCCCCACTTCCATCAACTGCCCTGCCCCCTTCTCTCTCTCTCTCCACTTCCATCATCTGCCCCTTCTCCCCACTTTCATCATCTGCTCTGCCCCCTTCTCTTTCTCCCGACTTCCATCATCTGCCCCCTTCCCCCACTTCCATCATCTGTCCAACTGCCCTTTCTCTCTCTCTCTCCTGTTCCGAGCCTCCACCCCAGGCCCATTTCCTCCCTTCCCCTCACCTTTGCACGGGTCACCACTTACCTTATTCTTTCAGATTTTTTTTTCCAAACGGTGATGACAGGCCACTGTACATCCATCTTTAGCATTAACTTTTAACATTCAACTTTCTTCTCAAAATCTACTTTTCCTTTCCTTCCCTTCCCATCTATCCATGTGTACCATCTCCTCCCTCTTTCTTCTCCCCTACTCCCATCTATCCATATAAAACATTTCTTCTTATCTCTTCCCTGTTGCACCCATCGCTGTGCACCATCTCCTCCCTCTGTCTCCCCTTCCCCTCCATTCCTATGCATCACCTCATCCCTCTCCCATGGTCAGACATCTCTGTCTTCCATCCTTATTTGGTCTGGTATCTTTCTCCCCTCCTTCCCATAGCCTGGAATCTCTCTCTCTCTCTCTTTCCCTCCCTCTTCCCAAGGTCTAACATCTCTCTCTTCTCCTTTCTGTGGTCTGGCATCTCTCTCTTTCCTCCTTCCCTTCCATTCTGTGGTATGGCATCTCTCTCTCTCTCTCCTTCTCATTCCAGTGGTCTGACATCTCTCTTTTCTTTGGGTCATCTCTCCTCCCTCCCAGTGCAACATTTCTTCCTCCCTCCTCTCCACCACCTCTTTCTTCCTTTCCCCATATACATCATCTCTCTTTCCCTCAAATGCCAGACACCTGTGTCCAACAATTCTCCGTTCTTTTTCCATTTCCCACTGGCAGCATTTATTGCTCTCCCTTTCCACTACTCTACCTGTGCAGCTTCTCTCTTTTCCTCCTCTCCTAATCCCCCTCCCCAGCCTTAGCATTTGCCCTTCCTAACTCTCTCCCTGTACATGCAGTATCTGTCTTTCCCAACCCCCTGAGCTTCTGTCATCCCTGCCTTCCCAAAGCCTTTCCCCCTGCACCCAGCCTCTCCCTGCCAGGCTCTGCACCCAGCCCCCTACCTCCCAATCAAAGAAGCCACTGAGCGCCGAGCAGGCAGCGCCAAAACGCGCTGCTGCTGGTTGCCGCTCAATGGCAGAAGAAATCAGCTGCCACCGACCGAGTTAGCAGTGAATAGCAGCGCAGAAAGCTTGCTCCTGCCTGCTGCTCCCCTGGACTACCAGGGATCAAATTTTGGGGAGGCCACTGCCCCTGTGCCCCCCCTGTTCCCCCCCCCCCATTCCGGTGCCTATGTCCTCTTTATCTCAAATACTTAATGTATGATGAAATTATGGTTACATAACCTACAAACCAGCAAATATAGTTTTTATTTGCCTGCCAGGAAGAGACAATTGTGAACGTTTAAGCCATGCCCATAACCATCCCAGTGATTTAGGGATTCTTGCCTCTGACAACAGCCTCGTTTTTGTGTTCTCAGTGCCCTTCTGAATCTGAGTTTAATATAGCACATCAATACTGGATAAATGTCAAGCTGTGTGCTCCAGTATCTTTCTTCTTGTTTATACGTCATCATTACTTGAAACATGCTGTGCAGGATAATTAAGAGTTAGGTCTGGGCATGGTGAAGTGACTCGATGTGCTCCAAGTGATGTGGTAACGGGGATGAGCTTCACTACGCTGCATGTTACTTGCATTTGTACTCTGATGCTACTGTAGAATATTAGTATTTGTAATAATAGTTTCCTTTGGGAAGACTCTATGCATATACTTCATCTGAGGAGCCTGCAGATTTCCAGAGCTGTAAAAGGCAATTATTTCAGACTTTGCAGCCAACAAGAAGGCAAGAGAGTTAACAGATGCTTGGAATCCTACATTGAAGTCTTCTGGACATGAGCTGAAATAAAGCTGAATATGGGAAAAGACAGTTTTGTGAGCTATTTTTCTGGGTAAACATGCAAGCTTTTATCTAGATCGTGAAGAGAGATATTACTGATGGTCAAGACGTGTAGGTGGGCATTGTTTTGCTTCCATTTGAAGAAAAAGTTATTGCACACGGCATCTTACTTGTTTTCCTTCGTGTAGCATCGTGTAACAGACATAAGAGAAGCTCACACTTAAATTTTGTTTCCCCTCCGGTTAGAGGATGTAAATTTAAAAGACATCATCAGCATCTTTTCTCACATCAGGCAGCATTATGGGGTAAAGATATGGAACAATTGCTTATGCCTACTACTTACGGGGAATTTAGGAAACACCTAAAAACATATCTGTTCCTAAAGTACTTAGGCAACTAACCTGCACAATCTCATTCCACAATAACTGATTCCTAGAGCTGTTAACCCTTTCAGGACCATAAGGATCGTAGGCCAATTTTTGTGGTTTTGATGACATTTTTATGGTAAAAAGGGCTTGCAGATGCCAAAAAATTGATTTTTTTTGTGAAATATCATTATTTTTATTTAAAAAAATCACACTTCTGGCTTATGGACAGTGTGGCAAGTGAATCTTCTCGTCAATCTAGCAACGACGCTAATGAATGAATGTCGGAACCAGTTTGTTTACATAAAGGCAGTATCATATGGAATCCGTACATATCAAATTTAGAACTGTAGACTATCCCAATCAAAATTTATAGGATTTTAAAGTTATGGGACAAATATGTCCCTTGGTCCTGAAAGGGTCACTAGCTTTTAACTTTGTTAAATCCACTCAATCTGTAACATCTTTTAATGATTGTAAACCGCATAGAATTTCACGATCCTGCAGTATATAAACTGTTATATTATTATTATTATCATTGTAACCTTCCCTAGTAATGTAGTGTATCTTCCTTCTAAATGCTGTAAAATTTCCCCATGTTGCTACATGGGCCTCTTAACTTGTAAGTCGCCTTGAACCTGAACTAGAAAAGTGCGATTAAGAAATCCTGATTTAGATGTTTATGCTTATGTTTGATTATTAAAGTATGATATCCTGAAAAAGCTTACAACAGTTCTCAGTGGCTAACAATAAAAACATGTATTCGATAAAGGAAAAGAACTCCATAACATATAGGAAAGACCTGTGAAAAGAGAGAGAAAAGATTAAATTAGATTATTATTTACAATTCTTCATATATACCGCAACATATTTGGCATCTATGCAGTCAGGTGCAAATGCAGAAGCATAGCCAGAAACTAATTTTTTGGGGAAGGGTCCTAGGGTGAACTGGTGAGGATGCCCAGTGGCGTAGTGAGGGTGAGAGGCGCCCCTTCCCCACCCTCTTCTCCGTCCCACCCCATCCACTCCTTCCCCGCCCCTTATTGCCCTGCGTGTGCACGCCCCTTCCCCTGTATCTCTTTAATGTTTGTCGCTCGAGCAGCAACCCCAACCTATTGCTCGTGCCAGTGTCGGCTCTTCCTCTGATGTCACTTCCTAGGGGTCCAAGAAGTGACGTCAGAGGAAGAGCCGACGCTGGCACGAGCAGCAGATTGGGTGCCGCTCGTGCCGCGAACATTAAAGAGGTACGAGGGAAGGTAAGGGGCTTGCATGCACAGTAGTGGGGGGCAGGGAAGGAGTGGGTAGGCAGAGAGGAGAACGGGTGCCGGTGCACCCATGGCAGACTACCCTCCCGCCCCACCCAACCTTACTGTGCTACTGAGGATGCTTAAGCTAGAGCTCCTAACAGCGAGTAAGCTGGCTGGGTGCACCAACCTACAACACAGGCACTTCCGCACATGTGTAGTTCAATGCATGAATTGAGCTTATGTGGAAGTACCAACATCAACAGCTGGAGCACCCCACGAAATTCCTGCTGCTCAGGCAGCACAGGTAGGAGCTTGGATAACAAATCTTTCTGGCTACTGGGGCTTGAGCATCCCTGCCAGCCAGGCATCCGGTGCAGTTTTGGAAGGGGTCTGAGCCCTAAGTATGTGTGTGTGTGGGGGGGGGGGGGGGGACGAGGGGAGCAGGCTGCCAAGGTCCTTCCTTGGCTATGCCCTTGGAGTACTTTTAACCTGTCTTCCTCATAGGTAATTTTCTGAGGAATATTACCCAGGCCATTTTCCTTTGAAACTTTGTCATGCATCAATATGTGTTTTGCATCAACACTTTCTAGTCAGTGTTGGCTCATGCTATCCAATGCTGATTTCTGGTTGCAGGCTGTGTTACTGTTATATAACTAGAAATCAAAAGGGGCACAGGAAGCTTGTGTTAGAAGAAGCAGGTGGGAGTGGCCTGCAGCATCACCCAGAGGTGGAATGTGTTAAAGCAGAGCTTCAATCAGAACATTCCATAGTCACCATTATCATTTTGTTCTTCTGTATGCAAGTAACTTTATAAAGGGGGTAATTTTATCACAGGGTAGTGAGGGTGCCTGACTAGGGTTACTAGATGTGTTGATGCAAAAAAGAGGACACATGGCCACGCCCCATCCCTGCCCATTCGACGCCATCCCTGCCTTGTCCCGCCCCCACACAAACCTTGCCTCTTATCCTTTCCTGATCTCGGGGCCGCAACTGGAGGGCCTCCGAGCATGTGTGGATGTGGCGCAATATCTTTACACCCACATGTGCACATACGCTTGACAGCATCGTGTTGCATCTGTGCTTGTCAGTGTCGAAGCCTTCCAAAACCCGGACAAACTGCTGAGTTTTTAAAATCTGTCCGGACACCTGGACAGTCCTCTAAAAAGATGACATGTCCAGGTAAAACTGGACATCTGGTAACCCCCATGTCTGACTATCCCCCTTGATAAAATGTTCTGTAAAGCAGGGGGTGCTCAACTCAGTCCTTGGACACACCTCGCCAGTCAGGTTTTCATGACCCCTGTAATGAATATTTTATGAATGAGAGTGATCTGCCTACAATCTAGGCAGCTGAGGATAATTTATCTTATGCATAGTCATTGATCTAGAGATGGGAATAACTAATGAGATAAATAAATTTGCTGATGACACAAAGTTGTTAAATTGCAAGAGGATTCTGAAAAATTGCAACAGGACCTTTTGAGACTGGAAGACTGGATGTCAAAATGACAGATGACGTTCAATGTGAAAAAGTGCAAAGTGATGTTTGTAGGAAAGAGGAACCATAGCTACATGATGTAGGGTTCCACATTAGGAGTCGCTGCCCAGGAAAAAGATCTAGGTGTCAGCTCAATATGCGGCGGCTAAGAAAGCAAATAGAATGTTCAGAATTATCAGGAAAAGGAATGGAAAATAAGAATGAAAATGTTATAATGGCCTTGTTTCGCTTTATGGTATGACCGTTTCTCAAATACTGTATGCAATTCTGATCACCATATCTTTAAAAAAAAAGTAGCGGAATTAGAAAAGGTACAGACAAGGGTGATGAAAATGATAAAAGGGATGGGATGATTTCCCTATGAGGAAAGGCTAAAGCAGCTTGGGCTCTTCTATGGCAAAATGAAATACATAAAAAAATATTCAGCAGAAGATAGCCGGCTATCTCCCGCTGAATATCGGTACACTACTACTACTATTTATCACTTATATAGCGCTGAAAGGTTACAATCTAACTTGTACAGACAGACATGACATATAGGGTTAAGGATGCAGAACCCAAGGTGAGAGGTATTAGGAGTTGAAAGCAGTCTCGAAGAGGTGAGCTTTTAATTGGGCCTTGAACGCTACAAGCCAAGAGCTATTTCCAGCTGGTAAAAATGGCACAGAATATTGGGCTGTGTGTGGGCATATTTGGGCATATGCCCAATATGTACCTGAAAGTTAATTGCATAATGAGCCAGTTAGTGATAATAATTGGGACTTCGATGAGCGTTTATTGGCGCTAATTAGTTTTAATCAAATTTTACACGAGTCAAAAAAGGGGGCATGGAAATGGGCGCATTAGGGGGGTGTTCCTTGGATTTACATGTGTAGTTATGGACTAAGGGGGATCTATGTCTATTTTTTTTTTTTTTTAATATCCTTATTCATTTTAAAGCTAACAATAAGTGCAACATATTATACAAACATTTTACACTTTAAATAGCACTTAAATTCTTTCAAATTATATTTCATAACAAATACATGTCTCTTCCCCCTCCCCCCCCTTTATACACACAAAATTCTTTGTCTACTTTAGGCACAAGAATTTGGTGCAAATGGTCCCCGGGGCAACAAAAACGTTTTTCTTTAAACCATGCCTAACTTTTAAGCGCCATGTATAGAACAGCACTAAGGAGCTATTTTTTTTTTCAGTGCCATAGGTAGAATTTAGTCCTTTGTGCACATACGAGGCAATCAAAGAAAACACAAAACAGTTTACATTCTCTTCATGGCAAACAGGTCAAATAAGGAATTAGGAAATTTCAGGGCCGCTAACCAATTAAATCGCTTGGTTGGTGCTAGCTGCTAATATTCAGTGGCACTTAACTGGCTAAGTACTGCTGAGTATCACATCATCCCCTTTTATCAATCTGTGCTAGAGGTTTTTAGGGCAGGCTGGCAAGATAAGTGCTCCGACGCTCATAGGAATTCTATGAACGTTGGAGCATTTACTGTACTGGTTCATGCTAAAAACCTTTAGTGTACTTGATAAAAGGGGCCAGTGGCGAGTAAGAGGGGCGGTCAACCCCGGGCGCCATCTTGGTGAGTGCCGGCACCCCTTCTCCTCTCTGCCTCCCTGTTCCTTCCCATTACACCCCCATTGTAAATGCTCTGATGCTCACAGAATTCCTGTGAGCATTGGAGCACTTACCTTGCTGGCCTGCAATGAAATCCTCTAGCGCAGGTTGATAACAGGGTGTGTGTGAGTGGGGGGGGGGGTGGTTATTGTTTTTTTAATCTATTATAAACCACTTCATCTGTTCAACAGTTAAAGCAGTATTGAAATTTAAAAAAAAACATTTCAATTCAAAATTTTTATTGGGAATTTTTGCAATACAAAAATACTTACACAAGAGTACAATCAAAGATGCATAAAGTTAGAAATAACATACAGGAAAAACAACTATAGTGACAGTAATCTCTCTCCATATTTCCAAAACTAAAGAAAAAAGTTAAAAGTTGAAAAGGGGCATCGACTACCGTATTTTCGCGGATATAACGCGCACCTGTGTAAAACGCGCACAGGGGTATAGCGCGCAGAAATCACGATGATATGTACCAAAACTTTTCTATACCGCGCTCAGGCATATAACGCGCATGATGCCCGACGCTCCTTTCGCCCGCCCTGACTTTCCGTGCGCTGTCCCGACTCTCCGTTCACCCCCCCTGACTTCCGTGCACTGTCCCCCCTTGAAGTCCTGTCCCCCCTTGAAGGTCTGTCCCCATCCTGAAAGCCTGATGCCCCCCCCCGACGTCCGATACATCCCCCCCCCGGCAGGACCACTCGCACCCTCACCCCGAAGGACCGCCGACTCCCCAACAATATCGGGCCAGGAGGGAGCCCAAACCCTCCTGGCCACGGCGACCCCCTAACCCCACCCCGCACTACATTACGGGCAGGAGGGATCCCAGGCCCTCCTGCCCTCGACGCAAACCCCCCTCCCCCCCCAACGACCGCCCCCCCCCCAAGAACCTCCGCCCGTCCCCCAGCCGACCCGCGACCCCCCTGGCCGACCCCCACGACCCCCCCACCCCCCTTCCCCGTACCTTTGGAAGTTGGCCGGACAGACGGGAGCCAAACCCGCCTGTCCGGCAGGCAGCCAACGAAGGAATGAGGCCGGATTGGCCCATCCGTCCTAAAGCTCCGCCTACTGGTGGGGCCTAAGGCGCGTGGGCCAATCAGAATAGGCCCTGGAGCCTTAGGTCCCACCTGGGGGCGTGGCCTGAGGCACATGGGCCAAACCCGACCATGTGTCTCAGGCCGCGCCCCCAGGTGGGACCTAAGGCTCCAGGGCCTATTCTGATTGGCCCACGCGCCTTAGGCCCCACCAGTAGGCGGAGCTTTAGGACGGATGGGCCAATCCAGCCTCATTCCTTCGTTGGCTGCCTGCCGGACAGGCGGGTTTGGCTCCCGTCTGTCCGGCCAACTTCCAAAGGTACGGGGAAGGGGGGTGGGGGGGTCGTGGGGGTCGGCCAGGGGGGTCGCGGGTCGGCTGGGGGGGCGGTCGGAGGTTCTTGGGGGGGGGCGGTCGTTGGAGGGAGGGGGGTTTGTGTCGAGGGCAGGAGGGCCTGGGATCCCTCCTGCCCGTAATGTAGTGCGGGGTGGGGGTAGGGGGTCGCCGTGGCCAGGAGGGTTTGGGCTCCCTCCTGGCCCGATATTGTCGGGAAGTCGGCGGTCCTTCGGGGGGTGGGGGGGATGTATCGGACGTCGGGGAGAAGGCCGGGCAAGAGGGCTTGGGCTCCCTCTTGCTCCGATCGTGGATGCGGGTGCGGGTGGGAGCGCGTGCGAGCGGTCGTTCGGGGTGGGGGTGCGAGCGGTCCTGCTGGGGGGGTGAATCGGGCGTCGGGCGGGGTGGGAACTATGTTTAAAAACTTTTCTATACCGCGCTCAGGCATATAACGCGCGAGGGGTATGCGCGGTAGGTACAATCGCGTATAACGCGCGCGTTATATCCGCGAAAATACGGTAATCCAAAATAATTTTTCAAAGTAAAAAGTATGAGTATAATTTCCATTGAAAATTACTATAAATTATGCATGTTTTTGCTGGCTTCTCTATGCAGGCTTCTATACATTGACTAAAAGAGAATAGTGAATATGTATACATTTTTGACCTCTCTCTGTTCTAGGCTGGCTCTGATGGGGAAAGTATTGGGAATTGTCCCTTCTCTCAGCGTCTCTTCATGATCCTCTGGCTCAAAGGGGTTGTGTTCAATGTCACCACTGTAGACCTGAAAAGGTAATCAATTGCCTAATTAATGAAGATATAGCCTTATTAATATACGGTAATTATGATCAGTCTAAATATCAATCGCTGTGCATTAATTTTGAAATGCCCAGGGTACTTCATCAAAGTTGGTAGTATAAATAGCTTTATGAAAGCATAGTACTGGGTGTAATGCCTTAACAGCTACAAAAGATCTGGGCACATATTTTTACATTTTATTCCTTTCTGTACTGAAAAAAAAATTGGGAAAAAGAGCTTTGCATATTCATGAAGTTTTTCTTACGTAGAAAAGTAGCCTAATAAAGCAGTGGGCTGAATATCACAGGGGTCATGGTTCAAATACTACTGTCACTTAACCCTACATTCTCTTAGATGTAACATAGAGGCCAATGAAGAAAGTTATGGTGGGCAGATGTGTGTAGTTATGAACAATCTATGTCCACATTACCGGCTGCATGATGAAGAAAGAGGTTCAGCACCAAAGTTAACTCATGTGATCAATGGTGTAGTGAGGGTGAGAGGCGCCTGGGGTGGTGGCATGGTGGCACCCCACCCCCACTCTTTTCTCCGCCCTCCCACCTCTCTAGACATTCCTTCCTTGCCCCGTACCTCTGTAACATTCCTGACATGAGCAGCAACCCCCAAGCCATTGTCATGCCAGCGTTGGCTCTTCCTCTGATGTGATGTCCAGGAAGTGATTTCAGAGGAAGAGCTAACGCTGGCATGAAAGCAGCTTGGGGGTTGCTGCTTGTGCCAGGAACGTTACAGAGGTACGCGTGGCAGTGTGTGTGTGTGTGTGTGTGTGGGGGGGGGGGGGACGGAGAGAAGGAAGGGTGCCTGTGCCCTCACCAAGATGACCTCCCTTTTCTACTCCATTGATTCCATAAGAGGTGTGTGTACGTGATATGGTGAGACAAAGCATAGCGAGTATAATTCGGCAAAACATAGTATGTCAAACATAATATTACAAAGCATGGTTAATATAGTATGACACAATTTGGCAAAAATGGTAAGGCAAGTATGCATGATGAAATATAACATGGAAGACATGGAATGGAAAACATTGTGTGGCAAACATCGCATGAGAGATCATAGCAAGAGAGACATGCGGCCTCTTTTACAAAGCCACGTTAGCAGCTGCTGTGCGGCAACAGCCCCGAAGCCCTTTAAATCTCTATGGGCTTCAGGGCTGGTAGCGCAGCTTTGTAAAAGAGGCCGATAGTGTGGCAGATTTAGCTGGCTATCTGCTGAATATTGGCTTAGTCTGCCAATAATAAACCGGATATTCAATGCTGGTTGCCGGATATGACGCCGGCATTGACTATCCAGGTTTGCTGCAGACCATGCTAGATTAACAGTGATCTCCCATAGGCTGAATATTAGGGGGATAGACTACAATTGTACAAGATGGTGCTGAGGCTGTAAAATTACTGGGGTGAGTTGTGGCTGGGGGCAGGGGTTATAGACACTCAGAAAACATAGAGCCGGAACAGACGCTAGGCGGTGAGCTCTGTGCTAGCGCTGTTCCACAAGCCCTCTTTCCCTTTACCTGCTCTGTGCGGCTTGTCTGCGTGATTCTTCAGTATCGCAGGCAGTTGCTTGTCTCTGCAAGAGTTTAAGTCTTTTTTTCCCTGCGGGCCTCAAACAGTGCTGCGGGACTAAGCATGGAATGAGTCCCGAATGGGGAAGAGGAAGGGAACTATCCGATCCATTCCTCTGGTAGCAGGGAGTTCCAAGACCTTGGCGCAAACAACGTTGGACGGTGGGTTCTCTCACCAGCTGAAGGAGACGCCCCTGACTCTGGCAGAAACGCTGGCTTCGGCGAACCTTAGCGATGATTGGGTTTCCCTAAGCCCGATGCAGGGGCGAAGTCCTGTCCAATCAGGAAGTAACCCTGCAGAGAGAATGGCTGAACAGCTTACTCTGGAAGGTGGATTGCTGTCTGGCCCTGGAAGAGCAGTGGGAGGAGAAGTAATGGAGGAAGAAGTCCCCACTGGAGCCCAGATATCGGCACTCAAAGCAGAGGCAGGAAAAACTATTGTGAGTAACAACATTCAATTTGGACAATTGACTAAGCCAGCAATAGTGAATTTAGAGGAACTTTGGAGGATATAGAAATCATGGATTCTAACCTCCAGAAGGGGATGATTCAGGTACAGGCGGACTGTATCTCTGTCAGCTCTCAGGTTGGGGCCCATGAGGAAAAGTTAAAAGAACAAGCAGATGAAAACAAAAAATATGAAGAACAGATTACTCAAATAAAGAAGGTAGAAAGGGAGATTATTAAAGAAAGATCTTTTATTTTTTTAAAAACCTTGAATATATGGAAAATAAACAGAGAAGAAATAACAAGACTTTTAAATTTTTCCAAATCTCCAGTATTATCTCCACTTGAGATGGTGTGCAAATATTTGAAATAAATTTTAATGATTCCGCAAGATAACTTGCCGTCTATCACCGCGGCTCAATATTTATCTACAGGGAAAAAACAGGATAGTTCTACTCCTGCTGAAAGGGGAGAAATGGAGAAGGGAGGAATGAATTTAACAGATTTTTTGGAGAAGTCCCTGGAAGTAGTTACGGAAAGGACAACTCTCTTGGTAACGTTTGCCTTGGAGCATGACAGAGACTTTGTATTTAAACTTTACTTCAGACACATGAATGATAAGTTCTTTGGTTCGGCAATCCGGATTTTTCCTGATATTGCTCAAGCGACACAGAAGAGACAGAAAGAATTTCTTCTTTATAAACCCAGAACCTTGGCTCTGGGTGCATCCTTCATTCTGAAATTTCCAGCAAAATGCTGTGTTTCACTACAAAGAAAACATTTTTTATTTTTCAAACCAAAGTAATTGTTGGAATTTATATCAGCTAAGGAAGGGGGGGGGGGGGGAGGAGAGTGGTGATTGGTCCAATAGCTCTACCAGAAGTTTAAGGACTCCTTTTACAAAGATGCGCTAGCTGTTTTAATGCACGCACCGGATTAACTTGTGCTATAGCACGTGCTAGTTGGAAATCTACCACCTGCTCAAAAGGAGGCAGTAGCGGCTAACGAGTGTGGCAATTTAGCATGCGCTATTCCGTGCGTTAAGACCCTAGTGTGGCTTGTAAAAGGAGCCCTAAGTCCAGGCTATTGGGGGGTTTCCATCATTGTCTCCTGAGCTGTTCTTGTAATTAATATGTATATTTTCTTTTATTATTAGTCTAATACTTGGATCCATATTTGTGGACTAAATAATGTATATTATTTCTTTTCCTTACATTACTGTTGTAAGTGATGCTAGGTTTATTAATTTCTTTGGATTAGTGGTGTAAATCTGTATTCAAGTATTGAAGTGCTTGTTTAATAATTTGAAAAATTAAAGAAATAAAGTAATAAATAAAAAGAAAACATAGAGCCTACTTTTATGTGTTATCCCCTGGATTCTATATCTGGTGCCCAAAATTGTGTGCATCAGGCATATTCCATAATTACATGCACAACTTAATTGACAAACAGTTAATTGGCAATAATTAAAATTTATACATGCATCTTGCTAGGTGGGATTCTATAAAGAAGCTAATAGAGCTGACTTCCACAGACTAAATATTAACCAGTATAATTTTAGTACGCAAATAGTGCTTAAATTTAGACACTAAGGGGGAAATTCTACAAACAGCACCTAAACTCTGACCGAAAATTGGGTATACAGTTAGACGTTCTGGCAGCCTAGATGTCCCAGTGGCCAAGACGTCTAAGTAGACGATTTTCAAAAAAATATATATTTGGATGTCCAGAAGTTTGCCATTCGAAAATGGCCATTTCTGTTCATCCAACTTTGGGCATCTAGCTGGAAACGTCCAAGTTGGACTTAGACTTTTTTCCTGAAAATGCTTCTCTATGTTAATTAAGATACACCGTTAAAAATGATTAACCCCCCCCCCCCCCCATTATAATTAAATTGCCTATCAGCACCTAAAAAATCAGTGCCAGAATCACATCTCTGTAGACACTTTAGGTCACCTAACGCCACTGTGGGCATGGTTAATGCCCAAAATGACATTAGGCAGCCTAAAGCACCTATGTAGGCACAATTCACAACAAAGATAGGGGCTGGAAATGTAGACCTGGAAAAACCTGGCCTATACTTCCTGCACCTATCTTTCCCAGAGGCATGATTCTGTATATGATGCTGTCACGTGATTGATGCGATCTGTGGCCGCTTTGTAGGCGGCCACTGATATCGGAGCTGTATAGAGAATCCAGGCCTAAAGTTATATAATAATAGGGCTAATATATTTCAATTATTTATTTATTTATTATTTTGCTTTCTATCCTGTTGTCCCTAAAGAGCCCAGAACAGGTTACAGGTTTAACATACGTGGAGGGGCATAATAAAAAAAAAAGTCTAAGTCCCCATTTGGCCTAAGGCCTTAAAGGTTGAAAGTAGAAGCAGGGAAAATGTCCATTATAAAAAAAAAGTCCAAAAGGAGGTTTTTTTAAAAATAATGGCCTGCCTCTTGTGGGACCGGGATCCTGGCGAGGCCTAGTAACTCCACAGAATCCCAGTCTTGGCTCGAGCGTAACTGTGGTGGGCCACAGCTGGCCTGGTGCCTCCCATAAACTGCACACCACACTGGCCGGGTTTTTGTCCAAATATATCACTTTTATTTATCCACAAGAAAAGTTTCAAACAAAAAGGGTCAAAATTTGGCATTCAAAGTAAAAACCCAAAACATTCCAATTTTCTCTTGTTCTGCTTTCTTTCTCTCATGTGCCAGTTCTTTTCACTGCACCCTCAGTGCTGGCCAATTCAAGTTCACAAATTAAGAACATAAAATACAGTTCATGTTAGGTATTCTTTCCACAAGCAGTGCTAGAACCATACCTGCCTTGGCAATAGTTAGGCTACCCGGTTCTAAGCACTAATTAGGCTTCTGGTAGATTTGAGTGGCAGTTCCCTTTTCCTAGGAGCAGAGGGACTTGTACTCCCACAGGTGTGGCCACTGTTCCACTTATCTAACCCAACAGTAAATTCAGCAGCTTCCAGCCCAGGTTGAAAACAGGATACAAAATCCTTCACAAAACATAAAACTCAAAAAGGAAGAACAAAAAACAAAACCCCTTTTACCAAGGAAAAAGGACATTCAGGTTTTCCTAAACCTATTCCCATTCCATAGGGTGTTCTTCCCCAGACATAGCATTACTCTCTAACCAGTCCATGTCACAAACCTCAGATTGTGTTTCAGGGTTTTGCATTTCCCTATCCTGGTGAGAACTTCTGAAGGCTGGCCAAAAGTTAGCTGCTGTAGCTGGTTTCCTTCTCAGCTTCCCCTGAGCTTCCAGTCCCAGCTGTCCCTCCTCTCTCACTGACGAGGGAGCTTCAGAAAAAGGGAGACTCGGCACATAACCACGCCCCCTCACAGCAGCTTTAGCTAATTCCTTAAAGAGCCCTGTCCTTTCCGTTCCAGCCTGAGCTCTGTGAGCTATTAAAGGGACAGGCTCCCTCTTAACCTTGTGCTCAGGATTTTCCCTAAACTCAGGATATTTCTTCTCCTTAGTCCCTGGCACATTATTAATGCTTCCCTGCTCTTTTCCCTGGGCTTTTCCCCGGGCTTTATTAGGACTAGCCAGATCCCTGTCACATTCCCCCACCCTCAAAATCTTACCCCGGGTAAGAGAAGGATTCTGTGACGATAGTTCCGACAGACGTGACAGAGTGTCTACATTGGTATGCAGCTTCCCTGGCCTGTGAACCACCTGGAATCGGTATCCTTGTAGAGCTAAATACCATCGCGTGAGCCTAATATATTGCGGTGAGACCCTTCTTCTTTCTTCTACCCCTATGGGTCATGGAAATCGGTGGCCCTGTTTGAAAATCATCAGGCCAATTGAGAATAGGGTACTCCGAACTTTCAGCAAAACCCCCTTCTCCTAACTCCTCTGGGTGTTCTAGCCCCTCAATCCTCTCTGTCAGAGCCCCAAGAGAATCTTTTAGTTCCCCTATTTTCATCTTCTCTAGAGTCTCCACCCTGTGAGCTAGAGCCCCCACTCCCGTTTGGATTTTCTCTAGGCCAGCCTGGATTTCCCTCAGCCGGGTATTCTGTTGATCCCTAGTCTCCTGTTCCATGATCCACCGTTGGCACACTTCCGCCACCTGCCCCCCCTTTTGCTCCGTATCCTTTTGTAAGGACGCTACCTGTTGCGCTAACATTTCTGCTTGGGGACAGGCTCCTGATTTCCCTGTGAATTGTTCTTTTAGGGCCTGAACCTGTTCTCGCAGGACCTGAGATGCTTCTTGTAATTGCTCCAAGTTCCTCTGACATTCCTCAGTACCCTCCTTCAGTAACTTTAAGGCCTGCTGACTCCCTGGGTCAGAAGACGAATACTCCTGGGCTCTATCCCTGTCTTCTTCCTGTTCCCCAGCCTCACGCTCCTTCTTCCAATGGGAAAATTGTTCTATTTCTTTCTTTAGGGCACGTACTTGTTCCTGTAATGGTCCTAGCTGCCTAGCTTCAACCTCTCCCAGGGAACCCCCTTCCACCTCCTTCCTTACTTCTTCAGGTGCACCTCCCTGCATACCCGAAGAGCCAAATCCGTTTTCACCCCGAAGTGTTGGGGATAAATGAGGCCATTCTTGCAAACGGGGTTTACATAATCGTTCACATACTAACTGAGCTACCTTGTCCCCCGCCTGTATAGAAAAGGGTTCAGTGCCAAAATTAAATAACAGGACTGAGAGATTACCCCTATAATCAGGATCGATAACTCCCGCCCCTACATGAATCGCATGACGGAGCGCTAAGCCCGATCGCGGGGCAACCCGTAAATACGTCCCTGGTGGAGGTGACACTTGGAGATCAGTTTGTACTAAGCTTCTACCTCCAGGAGGAATCACTTCCTTCTGAACGGCATACACATCATATCCCGCTGCGCCCTCATAAGCTTGTGTAGGTGCTCTAGCCTGGGCAGACATACGTGCATACCGCAAAACAGGGTGTTTGTTCTCCCTTCGTGCTTGCTGTTTATAACGTTGGTGGATTGTTCTAACCCCCATAACTACCTGTGGGTCAGGTCTCTCCCTCCTCTGGGGTCTTGATATCTTTTTACCCCCTATTCCAAGTCCCCTAGAGAGATCAGGCCAGTCTCTGCCCAACAGTAGCGTAAAAGGCGCATCTTTAATTACCGCCACTAGCAGAGAGTGCCTTCTGCCTTCATATTCAACTGTGAGCAAATGCTGCGGGCAAGATTTCGTAATCCCATGAACACACATAATAGTCGCCAGTGTCTGACTTTGGTAGGGATTTTTATTTCCCCGTATCTTTTGCCAATATGTGCTTGATATCAGGGTCTGATCTGCTCCTGAATCTAACAGAGCCCATACCGGGTGTCCCTCCAGAGTCACTTTAAGGAGATACTGATTCCTCCGCCCCGTACCCCAAGTTGTTTGGGAACTAAATTCTTTCCGGACTCTACACTCTCTTTGTAAGTGTCCTACTTTTCCACACCTATAGCACACCACCTCCCTCTTAGGCCCCCCTCGCTTATTAGGCAAGGTTTTAGGCACTATACCGGGAGCTGCTATTCGTCTGATCTCATTCTCCATATAAGCACCCCTTGAGGTTTTAGCCCCACTTTCTGTACCAGGGTAGGAAGCCGTGGCATCCATAAAGTGTTCTGTTGCTTCCAACACTTGTGCCAACTCATCTCCTCCTAGCTTCTTGACCCAGCCACGAACCATCTCTGGTAGTGCTTCAATAAATTGTTCCTTTAGGATCTCAGCAAATAATGCCTTAACGTCAGTTAAACAAGACTGTAGCCACCTCTCCGCCATGCGTTGCAGGCGCTGCAGTAGTGTTTTAGGGCGCTCCCCTTCCAACATATGGGAACCCCGGAATTGCTGACGGTAATATTCCTTCGTGAGACCTAAAGTTTCCAAAATATGGGTCCTAACTTGATTATAATTGGTAACATATTCAGGATTTAAAGTTTGGTATGCTGACAAAGCTTTCCCCGCCAGACAAGGTGCTAATCTTACGGCCCACTGGCTCTCTGGCCATCCAGCCGCCGTAGCAACACGCTCAAAAGTATTAAGAAAGTCATCAGCCGCATCCTGCGGACCCATTTTACATAGCGTTAGAAATTGTAAAGGTTGAGGTCCCACCAAACTCTGAACCCCAGCACCTGGCATACTTGCGTCCATAGGTGTCTGTCCACCCGCAGGTCCCAGACTAGAAGTTCTTAACTGTGTTGAAAGTACTTTCACCAGTTCCTCATGCCGGTGTTGTGCCGTCTCCTGGGTAGCTCTCCATATTTCTTGGTTCGCACGAATCACCGCACGCAAGTCCTCAGTCAATTGTTGTCTCCCGGCATCCATTACCGCCGCCAACTGCTTGACATCCATCCTGAAATAAACAAAAGGACAGGAAACACCAAGTGCGGCTCCTTAAATCAGAGATTCTCCCTCCCTGGCTAAACTGGGAGACCACTTCCCTTTAGGAATCCTCTTCAGTTTCCCCCCTAGGTACCTCTTACCTCAGGGACTGAAGAGTCTACGCCTTTGGGATCTCAGGGCGTCCCAAAACCACAATCCTGTCGTTCCTCCGTCTCCTGGATCTGCACTCTCGATCATTCACGCCTCAGCCTGCTGTTGTTCCCACGTTGTGATTCTCCACCGACTCCGCCCAAGCGTTGTTTCCTCATGAACAAAATCCTCTTAGCCGATAGTTGTTAGGCCCCAGCAGACTGATCGCTCCTCCGAAGAGTAGCAGGAGAGAAAAGAAAGCCAAAAACCAAAAAAAAAAAAAAAAATTTTCTGTGTCCACCTGGAGGCAGTATAATCCCCTCTGATACCACTTGTGGGACCGGGATCCTGGCGAGGCCTAGTAACTCCACAGAATCCCAGTCTTGGCTCGAGCGTAACTGTGGTGGGCCACAGCTGGCCTGGTGCCTCCCATAAACTGCACACCACACTGGCCGGGTTTTTGTCCAAATATATCACTTTTATTTATCCACAAGAAAAGTTTCAAACAAAAAGGGTCAAAATTTGGCATTCAAAGTAAAAACCCAAAACATTCCAATTTTCTCTTGTTCTGCTTTCTTTCTCTCATGTGCCAGTTCTTTTCACTGCACCCTCAGTGCTGGCCAATTCAAGTTCACAAATTAAGAACATAAAATACAGTTCATGTTAGGTATTCTTTCCACAAGCAGTGCTAGAACCATACCTGCCTTGGCAATAGTTAGGCTACCCGGTTCTAAGCACTAATTAGGCTTCTGGTAGATTTGAGTGGCAGTTCCCTTTTCCTAGGAGCAGAGGGACTTGTACTCCCACAGGTGTGGCCACTGTTCCACTTATCTAACCCAACAGTAAATTCAGCAGCTTCCAGCCCAGGTTGAAAACAGGATACAAAATCCTTCACAAAACATAAAACTCAAAAAGGAAGAACAAAAAACAAAACCCCTTTTACCAAGGAAAAAGGACATTCAGGTTTTCCTAAACCTATTCCCATTCCATAGGGTGTTCTTCCCCAGACATAGCATTACTCTCTAACCAGTCCATGTCACAAACCTCAGATTGTGTTTCAGGGTTTTGCATTTCCCTATCCTGGTGAGAACTTCTGAAGGCTGGCCAAAAGTTAGCTGCTGTAGCTGGTTTCCTTCTCAGCTTCCCCTGAGCTTCCAGTCCCAGCTGTCCCTCCTCTCTCACTGACGAGGGAGCTTCAGAAAAAGGGAGACTCGGCACATAACCACGCCCCCTCACAGCAGCTTTAGCTAATTCCTTAAAGAGCCCTGTCCTTTCCGTTCCAGCCTGAGCTCTGTGAGCTATTAAAGGGACAGGCTCCCTCTTAACCTTGTGCTCAGGATTTTCCCTAAACTCAGGATATTTCTTCTCCTTAGTCCCTGGCACATTATTAATGCTTCCCTGCTCTTTTCCCTGGGCTTTTCCCCGGGCTTTATTAGGACTAGCCAGATCCCTGTCACATTCCCCCACCCTCAAAATCTTACCCCGGGTAAGAGAAGGATTCTGTGACGATAGTTCCGACAGACGTGACAGAGTGTCTACATTGGTATGCAGCTTCCCTGGCCTGTGAACCACCTGGAATCGGTATCCTTGTAGAGCTAAATACCATCGCGTGAGCCTAATATATTGCGGTGAGACCCTTCTTCTTTCTTCTACCCCTATGGGTCATGGAAATCGGTGGCCCTGTTTGAAAATCATCAGGCCAATTGAGAATAGGGTACTCCGAACTTTCAGCAAAACCCCCTTCTCCTAACTCCTCTGGGTGTTCTAGCCCCTCAATCCTCTCTGTCAGAGCCCCAAGAGAATCTTTTAGTTCCCCTATTTTCATCTTCTCTAGAGTCTCCACCCTGTGAGCTAGAGCCCCCACTCCCGTTTGGATTTTCTCTAGGCCAGCCTGGATTTCCCTCAGCCGGGTATTCTGTTGATCCCTAGTCTCCTGTTCCATGATCCACCGTTGGCACACTTCCGCCACCTGCCCCCCCTTTTGCTCCGTATCCTTTTGTAAGGACGCTACCTGTTGCGCTAACATTTCTGCTTGGGGACAGGCTCCTGATTTCCCTGTGAATTGTTCTTTTAGGGCCTGAACCTGTTCTCGCAGGACCTGAGATGCTTCTTGTAATTGCTCCAAGTTCCTCTGACATTCCTCAGTACCCTCCTTCAGTAACTTTAAGGCCTGCTGACTCCCTGGGTCAGAAGACGAATACTCCTGGGCTCTATCCCTGTCTTCTTCCTGTTCCCCAGCCTCACGCTCCTTCTTCCAATGGGAAAATTGTTCTATTTCTTTCTTTAGGGCACGTACTTGTTCCTGTAATGGTCCTAGCTGCCTAGCTTCAACCTCTCCCAGGGAACCCCCTTCCACCTCCTTCCTTACTTCTTCAGGTGCACCTCCCTGCATACCCGAAGAGCCAAATCCGTTTTCACCCCGAAGTGTTGGGGATAAATGAGGCCATTCTTGCAAACGGGGTTTACATAATCGTTCACATACTAACTGAGCTACCTTGTCCCCCGCCTGTATAGAAAAGGGTTCAGTGCCAAAATTAAATAACAGGACTGAGAGATTACCCCTATAATCAGGATCGATAACTCCCGCCCCTACATGAATCGCATGACGGAGCGCTAAGCCCGATCGCGGGGCAACCCGTAAATACGTCCCTGGTGGAGGTGACACTTGGAGATCAGTTTGTACTAAGCTTCTACCTCCAGGAGGAATCACTTCCTTCTGAACGGCATACACATCATATCCCGCTGCGCCCTCATAAGCTTGTGTAGGTGCTCTAGCCTGGGCAGACATACGTGCATACCGCAAAACAGGGTGTTTGTTCTCCCTTCGTGCTTGCTGTTTATAACGTTGGTGGATTGTTCTAACCCCCATAACTACCTGTGGGTCAGGTCTCTCCCTCCTCTGGGGTCTTGATATCTTTTTACCCCCTATTCCAAGTCCCCTAGAGAGATCAGGCCAGTCTCTGCCCAACAGTAGCGTAAAAGGCGCATCTTTAATTACCGCCACTAGCAGAGAGTGCCTTCTGCCTTCATATTCAACTGTGAGCAAATGCTGCGGGCAAGATTTCGTAATCCCATGAACACACATAATAGTCGCCAGTGTCTGACTTTGGTAGGGATTTTTATTTCCCCGTATCTTTTGCCAATATGTGCTTGATATCAGGGTCTGATCTGCTCCTGAATCTAACAGAGCCCATACCGGGTGTCCCTCCAGAGTCACTTTAAGGAGATACTGATTCCTCCGCCCCGTACCCCAAGTTGTTTGGGAACTAAATTCTTTCCGGACTCTACACTCTCTTTGTAAGTGTCCTACTTTTCCACACCTATAGCACACCACCTCCCTCTTAGGCCCCCCTCGCTTATTAGGCAAGGTTTTAGGCACTATACCGGGAGCTGCTATTCGTCTGATCTCATTCTCCATATAAGCACCCCTTGAGGTTTTAGCCCCACTTTCTGTACCAGGGTAGGAAGCCGTGGCATCCATAAAGTGTTCTGTTGCTTCCAACACTTGTGCCAACTCATCTCCTCCTAGCTTCTTGACCCAGCCACGAACCATCTCTGGTAGTGCTTCAATAAATTGTTCCTTTAGGATCTCAGCAAATAATGCCTTAACGTCAGTTAAACAAGACTGTAGCCACCTCTCCGCCATGCGTTGCAGGCGCTGCAGTAGTGTTTTAGGGCGCTCCCCTTCCAACATATGGGAACCCCGGAATTGCTGACGGTAATATTCCTTCGTGAGACCTAAAGTTTCCAAAATATGGGTCCTAACTTGATTATAATTGGTAACATATTCAGGATTTAAAGTTTGGTATGCTGACAAAGCTTTCCCCGCCAGACAAGGTGCTAATCTTACGGCCCACTGGCTCTCTGGCCATCCAGCCGCCGTAGCAACACGCTCAAAAGTATTAAGAAAGTCATCAGCCGCATCCTGCGGACCCATTTTACATAGCGTTAGAAATTGTAAAGGTTGAGGTCCCACCAAACTCTGAACCCCAGCACCTGGCATACTTGCGTCCATAGGTGTCTGTCCACCCGCAGGTCCCAGACTAGAAGTTCTTAACTGTGTTGAAAGTACTTTCACCAGTTCCTCATGCCGGTGTTGTGCCGTCTCCTGGGTAGCTCTCCATATTTCTTGGTTCGCACGAATCACCGCACGCAAGTCCTCAGTCAATTGTTGTCTCCCGGCATCCATTACCGCCGCCAACTGCTTGACATCCATCCTGAAATAAACAAAAGGACAGGAAACACCAAGTGCGGCTCCTTAAATCAGAGATTCTCCCTCCCTGGCTAAACTGGGAGACCACTTCCCTTTAGGAATCCTCTTCAGTTTCCCCCCTAGGTACCTCTTACCTCAGGGACTGAAGAGTCTACGCCTTTGGGATCTCAGGGCGTCCCAAAACCACAATCCTGTCGTTCCTCCGTCTCCTGGATCTGCACTCTCGATCATTCACGCCTCAGCCTGCTGTTGTTCCCACGTTGTGATTCTCCACCGACTCCGCCCAAGCGTTGTTTCCTCATGAACAAAATCCTCTTAGCCGATAGTTGTTAGGCCCCAGCAGACTGATCGCTCCTCCGAAGAGTAGCAGGAGAGAAAAGAAAGCCAAAAACCAAAAAAAAAAAAAAAAATTTTCTGTGTCCACCTGGAGGCAGTATAATCCCCTCTGATACCACTTGTGGGACCGGGATCCTGGCGAGGCCTAGTAACTCCACAGAATCCCAGTCTTGGCTCGAGCGTAACTGTGGTGGGCCACAGCTGGCCTGGTGCCTCCCATAAACTGCACACCACACTGGCCGGGTTTTTGTCCAAATATATCACTTTTATTTATCCACAAGAAAAGTTTCAAACAAAAAGGGTCAAAATTTGGCATTCAAAGTAAAAACCCAAAACATTCCAATTTTCTCTTGTTCTGCTTTCTTTCTCTCATGTGCCAGTTCTTTTCACTGCACCCTCAGTGCTGGCCAATTCAAGTTCACAAATTAAGAACATAAAATACAGTTCATGTTAGGTATTCTTTCCACAAGCAGTGCTAGAACCATACCTGCCTTGGCAATAGTTAGGCTACCCGGTTCTAAGCACTAATTAGGCTTCTGGTAGATTTGAGTGGCAGTTCCCTTTTCCTAGGAGCAGAGGGACTTGTACTCCCACAGGTGTGGCCACTGTTCCACTTATCTAACCCAACAGTAAATTCAGCAGCTTCCAGCCCAGGTTGAAAACAGGATACAAAATCCTTCACAAAACATAAAACTCAAAAAGGAAGAACAAAAAACAAAACCCCTTTTACCAAGGAAAAAGGACATTCAGGTTTTCCTAAACCTATTCCCATTCCATAGGGTGTTCTTCCCCAGACATAGCATTACTCTCTAACCAGTCCATGTCACAAACCTCAGATTGTGTTTCAGGGTTTTGCATTTCCCTATCCTGGTGAGAACTTCTGAAGGCTGGCCAAAAGTTAGCTGCTGTAGCTGGTTTCCTTCTCAGCTTCCCCTGAGCTTCCAGTCCCAGCTGTCCCTCCTCTCTCACTGACGAGGGAGCTTCAGAAAAAGGGAGACTCGGCACATAACCACGCCCCCTCACAGCAGCTTTAGCTAATTCCTTAAAGAGCCCTGTCCTTTCCGTTCCAGCCTGAGCTCTGTGAGCTATTAAAGGGACAGGCTCCCTCTTAACCTTGTGCTCAGGATTTTCCCTAAACTCAGGATATTTCTTCTCCTTAGTCCCTGGCACATTATTAATGCTTCCCTGCTCTTTTCCCTGGGCTTTTCCCCGGGCTTTATTAGGACTAGCCAGATCCCTGTCACACTCTACGTTCAGCTGTTTAAACGCCCAGACCACCACTCCGTCTACACTAATAACATATAATCAACCAAAAACGCCTAAGTCCCAAACGCCCAACACAAGAGCTTTTAGGCAAAGGAGGAGCCAGTCCTTCACCTAAAATCTGGATTCTGCAACCAGTGTCTGTCAAGAACAACACTGGTTACAGAATCCACCCCCCACCCCCCTTACAATGATCGGGCCAGGAGAGAGCCCAAGCCCTCCTGGCCTTGCCAAGTACAATCGGGGCAAGAGGGAGCCCAAACCATCTTTCCCTGCGAGCCCCCGAACCTCCAAATACAATTGGGGCAAGAGGGAGCCCAAGCCCTCTTGCACCGGCGATCCTGGAACCCTCCCCCCGCCGATAACAATCGGGCCAGGAGGGAGCTCAAGCCCTCCTGGCCATGCGACCCCCCTCCTACAAGATCAAGCAGGAGGGAGCCCAACCCCTCCTGCCCAGGCGAACCACCTACCCC
The DNA here is from genome assembly GCF_902459505.1 of Geotrypetes seraphini. Classification (NCBI taxonomy): domain Eukaryota; kingdom Metazoa; phylum Chordata; class Amphibia; order Gymnophiona; family Dermophiidae; genus Geotrypetes; species Geotrypetes seraphini. The sequence continues at coordinate 114,102,194 of NC_047086.1, forward strand.
CCACCCCCACTAAAATACGGGCAGGAGGGATCCCAGGCCCTCCTGCCCTCGATGCACCCACGTTCGCCCTCCCGAATCCCCGATCGGCCCCCTGACAGCCCTAGACCCCCCTCTGTCAACCCCTCGATCCCCCCACCCCTAATCCCCTCCACCTTAACATCATTGGACGTACAGACGGGTGCCAAGCCCGTCCGTCCGGCAGGCCAGCCATCGCAGGAATGGCTGGCCTTAGGGCCTGATTGGCCCAGGCAGCTCAAACCCCGCCCACAAGTGGGGCCTGAGGCACCTGGGCCCACCAGAATAGGCCCAGTAGCCTTAGGCACAGGAGGGGGTTCGGGGGGGATCGGGGGTTCGGGGGGGCGAGCGTGGGTGCGTCGAGGGCTGAAGAGCCTGGGATCCCTCCTGCCCGTATATTAGTGGGGGTGAGGGGTAGGTGGTTCATCTGGGCAGGAGGGGTCGAGCTCCCTCCTGGCCCGATCGTTATTGGCGGGGGGAGGGTTCCAGAATCGCTGGTGCAAGAAGGCTTGGGCTCCTTCTTGCCCCAATCGTAGTCAGGGAAGGTCGGGGTGCTGCGGGGCAAGAAGGCTTGGGCTCCCTCTTGCCCCATCAAGTCGGGGAAGGTCGAGTTGCCATGGGGCAAGAGGGCTTGAGCTCCCTATTGGCCCATCGAGTCGGGGAAGGTCGGAGTGCCGCAGGGCGAGAGGGCTTGGGCTCCCTCTTGCCCCGATCGTACTCGGCGGGGCTAGGAGGGCATGGGCTCTCTCCTGGCCCAATCAGTTAGGGGGTAGGGGTGGATCACTGCAGGAGAGATGGGTCATCTCTCCTGGCACTTTAGCCATCCCAAGTGCCACGTTTGGCGGCACTTGGTGGTATCGCTATTGCGGCAGGGGAGATGAGGCATCTCTCCTACCCCGATGGTTGTGGTGGGGGGTGGGTAGGTTGCCGGGCTGCTGAGCTGATCGTGCCGGCTGCCATCAGCTCAGCGGCCCCTTTTTCGGCACTTATACCTGTTTTGATTTGGTCTAAATCAAAACAATTAGGCAACCTATCAAAACGTTTGGTTATACCTGCTGTATGCCTAGGTCTAGGTCGGCCCACCTCCCGCCCACTGCCTGCCCTTTCCCCTCCTCTAAAAACACCTCTTTTCGCTCTATGCATTTAGATGCAGGGGAAAGGCCTAAGCTGGTTTTAGATACGTCTAAAACCAGCTTTGATTATGGGTACTTGGACAATCAGGCTTTTTGATCGTCTAAGTACCCATTTAGGCCACTTTTTAGACTTTATTTTACTTTATTATGAGCCCCATAATATATAGTTTAAAAGTTACAATTTATACTAGATTAGCCATAATTTCAGTACATGTTTCTGATACAAGTTTTTTTCTAGCTAGACACATATTTAGGGTCTAATACTAATATACAGTTTACTGGTTATAATTTACTCTGGTTATTCTACAGTGCAAGTTTTCAAGTACAAGTTTATCCTAATTGACAAACAGACAGTTTATAGGCTGGATTTGTTTTCCTTATCCTTGAATGTCTCCCTCAGAATCAATTGCCTGCCAGGACCAATTTCTTTTGTTGTTTAACTATGGTTAAAGGACAATTCTTTTAATGTGACACTCATCCTATCTTACTGAACACTTGTGTTGACGCATTTCCACAGATGAAGAGACAAGTGGAAACAAATTAGTAGAACAGACTTCAGAGGATACTGCTTGATGGTGTCATGAAGCATCTTTTTCTCGTTGCAGGAAACCAGCAGATCTGCACAATCTGGCTCCAGGGACTCACCCACCATTCCTGACGTTCAACGGAGAAGTCAAGACTGATGTCAATAAAATCGAAGAATTCCTGGAAGAAGTTCTGGCACCTCCAAAGTACAGAATCTTTTTTGCTTGTTTCCTATGAGTTTGCCATGGAGGGAACACTAAAAAGGGAAGAGGCTTCCAGCGGGAGCAATAGTTGCAATAAGTTTATCCCACTGGCTAGATTGAATAAATTAATCTGAAAGATATCTGATTTACCACTGGTGAATTATTGGTAGCCTTGACTTAATTTATTTATTAAATTTGTATATAATAGTGTCCTAAAATGGGCCACTCAAAGTGCTGTGCAAACAAAAAATAAATAAATGATAAACTATAAGTATATACCTAAAACAATTAAACATAATGAACAAGATCAGAGATTTTCCCAGGAACAAATAAATCAAAAACTATCCTTCAAGGCTGTCTATAATCCCAAACCTCTAGTTGGTTTGGTTGCCATATGACCCAGCATTGCTGATTCCAGGTTCATTTAGAACCCACATTTCTTTACAGTGGTTCCTGAATATAGATTTCAGTGTCTTACACTTCTAAATTATCATGTGCATGATATGTACCTTTAAATGCTGAGTATGTAGTAGTGGCTGATGTAGTATGCTGATCATAGCTCTTGTCTATGTATATGGGGGGGTCAAACATTAGTTTGAGGGAAGAATAGAGGCTGGATTTGACTTCAGCTAGAACTGAAGCAGGACTTTTGGATGCTGCCATTTGGGCACAGCAGTTAGGGCGCCAGACGTTTTGCTTCCAAGCCATTGGCCGTTGGCAGTGTTAAAAATGTCTCTTTCTAATTTTCCCCTCCGATATTTATTGGCAGAAACTGCTGGCTGCTTTGTCTGGGAGTCCTTGGAGCAGAAGGGAGATGTGGGATGCTCTAGGCAGTGTCTATGAGGAAGGATGGTTCTTCAGGCAGCCTGCTCGGTCCTCCCACACAGGCACTGCCTGGGACAGCCCACATCTCCTTTATGTTACGTGGACCCCAAGCCGAAACAGGAGCAGCCATGGGCCCTGCTTTCCACCAACCAGTACTGGGGAGCTAGAAAGGAATTTTTGACATTGCCATTTGGGTGTTCAAAAGACTGGTGCCAAAAATGACAGTGCCCAGAACTCATGTACCCTCTAGAACAGTGTCTTTCAAACTTTTTTATAGCTCCGGCATACTAAATAGAGCAAATGTTTTTTGCGGCACATTAAATGGAGAAAATGTTATTGCAGCACATTATAATTGAAATTATAAAATTGCAAAACTAACAAAAAAAATTAACCCCCTGAAACCCTTTTAATCCCTATGGGCTTTGGGGAAGTTACTGCAGCGGCAGCCACTAGGGTAGCTTTGTAAAAGGGTGGGGGGAGGGGGAATTTGAGAGTTATTTATGTAAAGTTATTTAAGCTATGTATGGGTAATTGTAATAACGGTGAATGTAAAGTAGATAGAGTAGAATTGCTAATCAATGCGAAGCATGTGCTTGGTTTTGAGTGCAAATTAACTCTTAACGCGGCTCGATAGTCAAGAAGCAAAAACACATTTCATCATCTACCATCTGTGGTTCTCTTTTATTTTTTTCTATTTAATTTTTGTCGGTTATGAAAATCCAAGTTCGGAAAGATAAGAATCATCAAATGGTAACAAAGCCTTGGTTGTTTTCTTGCTCAAGTTAGGATAACTACTGCATAAAAAAATAAAAATAAAATTACAATACTTGCCGTTAGTTTTCGAGGACCAATCATGTCAAAGAATGATGCTTGTCTGGGCGGTTGTATCCTTACGCACACAGACACTACTTATAACATTGACAGATTCTTGTGTACGCAATGTACATATTTATTCTAGTGAATACTAATGAAGGGAATTTTTAAAAATAAAGTACAATTCTGGAATCTCTCATAGCACACCTGGAGTCTCTTTGGGGCATACCACTGTGCCATGGCACACAGTTTAAGAGACACTGTTCTAGAATATCTGTTCTTACAAAACTTTTTGGGACAGGACATTGGAGTATCAGGCTAGGAAGATGAACTCCTGGTTAAATCCGCTGATTGCACAAATCTACTTTTACTTTACATTTAGGAAATCATTAAAAACGTATCTATTTGATAAACAAGAATGCTGATTTTAATTTTATGATGGGGTTTTCTATTTTTATTCTTTTAAACTTTTTTAGTAATATTGGGAACTGTATTTTATTAATGCTTTATCTGACTGCTGTATGAAGTGCTGTTTTTTATGAAATTGTATTTATTCGCCAAAATGTTTCAGTTTTTCTTCTGTTGTGAACCACCTAGAACTGTTGGTGGGGCGGTATATAAGAAAATAAATTATTATTATTATTATTATTATTATTAATAAAGGTTGTAGTAATACAAAGAACACTAAACAAAAGCCAAGTCAGAGATATGATGTACACTCACTGGTTATGTTTTTGTGACTGAATACCTGATACTATTTCTTGAAAGAACTTCAACTCAAAAAAAGTTTCAGTCATCAAGGTTTCAGTTTAGCTGCTTAACAAAATGTCTTTGATTACTGTATCTCCAAAAGGAAAAATAAATGTACTCACATTTTAAAGTTACCATTGCTACTAGTTTTAAAATCATATCTAAGATTCAGCATTTCTGTAGATAATTAGAAGCATGGGTACAGTCTGGTTCATGGTGGGCTTGATCAGGAAAAGGAAGGTAGTCACATTTTCCAAGATTTAATTATAAAAATCAGAACTAATTAGCGGTTGATGCAACCTGATACTGAATAAATCATGAGTTTGAGACAGTACACATGCCTGGGATTGCCAGGGGAGTGCTATACCACTCTCAATCCTTGATGGAAAGTTAATCCCAAATAAATTATAAAGCCATTATAATCAGCCTTACCATATACTGTAGCAGGGACGTCCAAGTTTTTTCAACAGTGGGCTGCATGATCAGAAATCTATGCATGTGTGGGCTGCATGAATGTTTTAACCTGTTATATAGCATGATTTATACTCATCAGGATCTGTGAAACTCATTTGCATTTTTAACTTCACATCTACTAATTAGCTCTGCAATGCTGTCAAATCAGGTGTGCCGGCTAATTAGGTGTAATTTTTGTCCTTAAAAATCAAATGGGCTTCATTCAAAGGTCAGTGGGCCACATATTGGAAGCCTTTTTTCATGTGGTTGGGAGTGAGAGGTGGTGCTGGATACTAAGACATAGGGGGAGGGGCTTAATTCCCTACACCCAGGTATTTCTGTTCTTATAGTCCGTCATTCTCTTTACTTCTGTGGTACAGCATTGCTCCTGCAGGCAAATTACATGAACCATGGCTCCCTTCATATCCTGCTGCACTGGCACCCTTTAGCTTACTAGAGGGTGGCGCTATTGATCTGCATTTTGAATTCATTTCCTGCTGAGGATCTTTGAGGACAATCATGGTTGTGTCAATAAACAGAACTCGACCTCTTTTAAAATAAATGCATGTTACATTTTTAGCAATAAGTCTTTATGTTGCGTCCTTTCTGGATTCCATATGTTAGGGGGCTCATAATCAAAATTTAAACAAGTCTAAAAACCCACCCAAATTGGCATGTGGTTGTCCTAAAAGACAGATCGTACAAGTGTTGATAATTGAAACAGCTTTTTGGACGTATCCAGGGACATTTTAAGCCTCTGAATCCTGCTGTGCGCCCAGAGTTGAAAAGGGGGTGGTGGGGTTGGAGGAGTGGCTAGGGTGGGATGTGGACCGACCTAGACTTAGTCGTTCTGCAGGGATAATCGAAGGTCTGACGAGACTTGCTAGGCAAAACTTATTAGTTGTGAGTTAGATGATGTAAAAGCAGATATAAGTGACAAAAAGTTATCCAAAGTGAACAAATAACCACTGCAGAGACAAAGTAAAGACCCCTACACAACCCTCCTCCCGTGTTCATTGAGGATCATTAATATTCTGAATTATTAATTTGGTCTTAATTGATCATTATCGGTTCTAAGTGCTGGAAGTTGTTGATGTTGAAGTTACTATAACCGTAATAGGGACATAAATTGCCATTCTAAGTAAAGCCAGTCCGGCAGATGCTCTAAGACTTCAGGAAGGATCCAATACATACCCTGACACAGTATGAAAGCTTGATGGTATCTATAAAAATTTGGGAAATTTACCCCACCCAGCCAAATAAATTTTGTGAGAATACCATTTACTTTTTTATAAAAGGACCCTTGAAAATAAATTGCTAACATACTTATTTGGTAACAAACTACTGGCAAAATCATCATCTTGACAGTTTGGACTCTCCCCCACCAAGAAAGATGTAATAGGTTACATTTCTTTGACCTTCAGATTTTTCATTTACTCTCATTGTATCTTCCAGCGTGTTTTGAATTATAATACCTAAATATTTTTTACCCTCTTCCTTCCAATGGAAAGGGAATGAATCAAATAATTATTTTACATAATGTACATTTAGCGGAAGAACCTCTGATTTGCTCCAATTTATTTTATATCCAGAAAATTTTCCAAATTGGTCAATCAAATCTAGTAAATGTGGAATGGTAGATTCAGAATTCTTCAAATGAAGCAAGATATTATCTGCATAAGCAAAGACCTTATATTCCCAACCTGCATAAGGAATACCTTGTATCTCCTTTGCCTGTTGAATAGAAAAAAAAAACAAGGGTTCCAGAACAATGTCAGAAAGCAAAGGGGATAATGGACATCCTTGTCTAACTTCCCTCTCCAGACAAAAACGTTCTGAAAAAGTATCATTAATATATAATCTGGCAGAAGGGGAACTCTACAAGGTTTGAATCATTTGAATAAATCTGGATCCTATACCAAACCAATCCATTGCTGATACATGAAGGTCCATTCTACACGATCAAAGACCTTCTGTGCATCCAAAGACACTGAGAAGGCTGGGTCATCCATGGCTTTCATTAAATTTAACATATGAAAAGCCAATCTAGTGTTATTTAAAGTATGTCTTTGAGCAACGAAACCCGTTTAGTGCATACCAATAATATAAGGGTATGAGGGACTTCAACACTGCCTGTGTTTTTGGAGGGGATCCTGTCGAAATTGTTCCCATTGAGCTCAAAATTTCCATTAGAAATTGAGCTCATAGGATTCCAATGAGGAGAATAAACGGTCAGGTGGGCCCACAACCGTTGATTTTTCAAGTGCTGCGTTTTCAACAGGTACTTGAAATTTTGAGGTTGGCAAAAGCAGACAGGGATTTAAAATACAAAGAATCTAAATTAATATTTGTCCTGGATTTTGCTAAGGCTACTGCCAATTTGCGAAGGCAATTTCTCCTATTGAGACCAAAGCTGTTATCACTTCTTAATATTTTGCAGAGCAAACCAATTCATGAATTACTTATGTTGATGGGGATTCTCCCCTGCACCTCTTTGTCATGGATTTGTTCAGGTATGTTGCTTGGCTTTGGGACTTAACTAGATTTGTTTACTAGCTCTCATGCTAAGGGAGGTGGAGCATGTGCTCAGAAAAGTTGTGGATGTCTGCAATACCTGGACTGTGGGTTGCAATAGAGGGGCATAATCAAAAGAAACGTCTAAGTCCGATTTGGATGTAGGGCGCTAGTCGCCCAAAGTCGGCAGCGGCACAATGTCCATTCTCTAAAAGTACGTCCAAAATTTTTTTTCCCAAAAAATCGTCTGTCTATACGTCCAGGCGTTTGATTGTCCAGATTGCCAGTACGTCTATCTTTATATCACATTTTCGACCAAAAATTCGTCCAACTCTGAAATGTCCAGAACAAGACCTTTTGGACATGGGAGGGGCCAGCATTGTGATGGACTGGCCCCCAGACATGGCAACAGAACAGTGGGGCACCTCACAGGGCACTGCTGTGAACTTCACAAAAAGGGTGCCACATAAACTTCTCACCAGAACTCCCTTATAAGTTATGGTGAGCCCCTCAAAGCACCCTCAAAACCCATTATATTCACCTGCCTACAACCCAAATAGCCTTTATGGCTGCAGGTAGCACCTATATGGCAGAGTAGAGTTGGGTTTCTGGGGGTTTCGGTAGGCTCACATTTCCTACCATTGATGTAGTGGTTACTAGTGGCTTATGGGCCTGGGTCCTCCTTTCTATGGTTCACTAGCCCACCCTCCAGACTCCTTAAGCCAACTCTGTGCAGCTGTACTAGGCTTTCCTATGCCAGGTGCTGATGCTCTGGAGGCAGGTATGTACATTTTTATTTTGAACTTTGTGGGTGTGCTTCGAGGTCAGTGAACATGGGGGGGGTGTGTGTGAGTCTTTACTTTGTCCCTGCATTGGTTATCTGGTCACTTTGGATACCTTTTGGGCACATATATGTGTCTTTACATCATCTAAGTCACAACTTATAAGTTATGTCTAGGCAGTCTTGTGAAACCTTCGAATATCCCTGCAGGACGACCAAGTCTAGGTCGGCCCACATCCTGCCCAAATCCCGCCCTAACCACTCCTCCAAAAACGCCTCTTTCAGCTCTGAGCGCACGATGGCATTCAGAGGCCTAAATGTCCCTGGATACATCTAAAAAGCCGTTTCGATTATTGTCACTTGGACGACCTGTCATTTAGATCGTCAAAGTGCCAACTTGGGTGGGTTTTTAGATGTATTTCAATTTTGATTATAAGCCCCCTAGCATATGGAATCCTACAGAGGCACTAACAAAAAGAAGATTGTCGAAGGCATAAACCTAATCTTCCATTTCAGAATGTCTTCCTCTTTCTTAGGTACCCCAAATTGGCCGCTAAGCATCGTGAGTCAAACACTGCAGGGATTGACATCTTCTCAAAATTTTCTGCATATATTAAGAATACAAAGCAACAGGACAATGGCAGTGAGTAAACAGATTTTCTACAAAATGGTATCTTACGGGTTTTTATTTCTTTTTTGCTCTAGACCACCTCTCATTGGCATGTGAACTAAAAAAGAAAACATGAACTGGCTGATATATTTTTATTTATACGTATATCGCATAAACCTTGCGGTTCTATGCGGTTTACAAAAGAGGAAAAACTGACCAGTGTCAGTGAGCTACAATAAGACTTGGGAAGGAGATAGCAGCAGAGTGGTTGACAGTATGTATTTACAAAGAGGTAGAAAGATTAGTGACAATGGGCTGCCATATAACTTGGCAACAGCGGGAAACTGTAAGGTTCAGAGGTAGGCAGATGAGCCTTACAAAGGCAGTATAGCAGATAAGTATCAGTGAGCTTACTCAATGGCGTAGCGATGGTGAGTGATGCCTGGGGCGGTGACGCCCCTCTCCTGCCCTCTTCCCCGTACCTTTTTAACGTCGGGTGTGAGCAGCCACGAACTTGCTACCCGTGTCGGCTTCAGTGCTCTCTCTGATGTCACTTCCTAGGTGCGGGTCCCCGAAGTGACGCCAGAGTAGCACCGAAGCTGATGCGAGCAGCAAGTTTGAGGCTGCTTGCGCCAACATGCAGTAGGGGGAGGAGTGGGAAGGAGGGGTGCCAGCGAATTGAGGAAAACTACGCCCAAGGCAGATTGCCCCCCCCTTCCCACAACCTGCCTCCCGCCACTGAGCTATGTTTTGTGACAAGCTAGGTTAGCATTTGAGGTAGCTTCCGAGAGTATCAAAGAAGGTTTGCTGAATTTTCGGAAAAGGTATGTGGGAGTTGACATTTAAAAGGTTTAAGGCCAATTTGAAGGCATACTTTTTAAAACAGGCTTTCCATTATTAGGGTTACCATTTTCTGGGCTGCAAAACTCCAGATACATGCTCCCCCCCCTGTTCTGCCTCTGGCCCTGCCCCACCCCCACCCAGTTCCACCTTCAGCTCTATCCCGTTCCACCCCAGCCCCTCCCAGTTACGCCTCCAGCCCAGCCCCCACAAACTTCCTCTCTTCTTCCCCAACAAGCTTTGGCCGCGTCTGGAGGGCCTGAAGAATGTGTGGATGTGTTTGACGTCATCCACGCATGCTCAGATGCCCTCCAGATGCGGCCAGAGCTCATTATGGCTTTCAAAAACCCAGACAAATGCTGGGTTTTAGAAAGTCCATCCAGGAGCCCGGACAGTTCTCTAAAAAGAGAACATGTCCAGGTTTTCCTGGACGCCTGGTAATCCTATCCATTATAACATTATCAAACACGCCATTCAGTTATAAATATTATTGCCATGGTAATGATGAATTTGCAGCAGTCAGAAAGATTGAATGAATAAGGGGTCAGGCTAGGGTTCTTGGTGTGTGTCTGTGTATGAGTGGTATGGAGGTCTTTCATTTTTTTATTTGAAGGAGTACCAGACAGACTTAAAGACCTTTGCTTCCTTTCACATTAATAATAAATTTAAACTGCTTTGTCACTTCTCTGTCTCCAGTGTATACTTAAGTAGAGCATGGGCATGGTTTCCAATTGCCCGCAGTTACGCCAGGTCTATGGCTACTGTAACTGGGTGCCTAAATGTTAGGCACACTGATACTGGGTCACACCGCTATTCCATAATAGACTAGTTTCCTACTGCATGACCTCTGGGCACCTAAATGAAAGCGCTCACTTTTAGAATTGCCTCCCTGCTTACTTAGTCATGTTTTTTTTCTCTTTTTCCTGAAAACCAGCTGTTTCTATGGATATCTTTAAAGGCATAGAATTCCACAGCCTGGAGGCAAAGCATCAAAAAGCTTTGTCCTATGTTCTCAATAGCACAGTAAACTTAATGCTGCCACCTGTCGGTTTAGGCACAGGGGTTAGAGCTACAGCCCTGAGGTTGTGGGATCAAATCCCATGTTGCTCCTTGTGACCCTGGGAAAGTCACTTAATCCTCCACCACTCCAGGTACATTAGATAGATTGTGAGCCCACCAGGCCAGATAGTGAAAATGCTTGAAGTACCTGAATGTAAACCACTTAGTCGCATTGGGATTTCAGGATATCCACAATAAATATTCATGAGTTAGATTTGCAAGCAATTGAGGCAGTGCATGCAAATCTATCTCATGCATATTAATTGTAGATATCTTGAAAACCCGATGCAACTAGGTGTGCCCCGAGGACTGGGCTGGGAGTGGCTATTCTAGGGCCTCTGCAAAGCAGCTCCTGCACCTGCCTGATCACGCACAGCTTCATCCACGGGATTTCTGGCCTGTCTCTTGTCCACTTGCCTGTTCTTCATGTTTGCTGTGTTCATTCACCTTTACACATCCATGGGGGGTGGGGGGTTGGAGGGAGGGGAATAAATATTGATGGTGACATTTGGGTAACTTTATTCTTCTTTTATACTATATATTATGTTATATTATGTTATTGTTATATGTAGGAAAACTGAAAACCTTGAATGATATATATGTTACCTGTACAGATATTAGTATAATGTATGTAATACCTACTGTTTGTTCATTTGTATGACACTGTTTTAGATTAAAAATCAATAAAGATTTTAAAAAATAATATGCTGCATACGGGATTTCATCTTGCTTATTTTGATACTGCTTTAAAAATACCGGGCTCAATATTCAAAGAATTTATGTTCCTAACTTTGGATTCTTTTTACTAATGTGCATGAATAGATTTTGTGCCCACTTAATGCTAAGAAGCCCATGGAATAAAACGGGCTTCTTAGCAAGTAGGTCCTGATTCTATAAAAGATACCTAAAGTTAGGTGCCTAGATCATTGCATCTAGCCGATCTTGGTGCCTAACTTAATTTTCTTAATTGGCGCTGATAATTGAAAGCGCCATTAAAAATAATTAAAAACCCATTTAAAAAATGAATTAGCTGGCAGGCAGCTAACTCAGTAGACTTTGTTCCTTTCATCTAGCTGCCCCCAATGCCTGTAATAAATGACCCGAGTTTGTCTGTCAAGCCCCTTCCCTTGTTTAAAAGCAGACTGAAAATCCACCTTTTTGATATAGCCTTCAATCCATAACCCACCGACTCAGCCAGCAGATTAACGATTCCCCTTCTGTTTAGATTGTAAGCTCTTTTGAGCAGGGACTGTTTTCTTCTTTTTATGACTCTGTACAGCACTGAGTAAGTCTGGTAGCGCTATAGAAATAATTAATAGTAGTAGTAGTACTAGGTGCCTACCACTCCACAGTAGGGGGTAAATTCTCTATTAGTACGTCTAACATAGGCGTGCTTAGACGTCCGGCAAATGCAAGTGTCAATCAAACGGTACTTAGGCGTGCGGTAGACGTCCCTACAACCTCTTCGCGCAAGATAGATGCAGGTTTCTGAAACGTCATTAAGACGTCTCCAATGGACCCGTGATAGACGTGGGTACGATTTTTTTTTTTTTAAGATTATACTTTTTTTATACTCTTTATTATCACTCATTCAGCATTGTAAGTATAGGATGATGAAAAAGATAACCAAAACACAGCATACCATTTTGTAAACTATATATTAGTTGATCTAGCAATATCAGTGAGGTAGGGAATGGCAGACAGAGAACACTGCTGTGTTGTATCTTTTTCCTCTAGGATATCAGAATTGTACAGTTTACCATTAATACAAGGAAAAAAATATGTTATGTTTCAAAGGAGAACTAGAAGATGAAACGTACCGAGTGGGTGTTGAACTTACATTATCAGTATGGAAGGTGGGAACCGGTAGATGTATGCTACACAGAAAGCTGTACAGAAATGTCATACTCACCTCCTATTAGAAGTGGAAAGGATAGGACTTTGAACACCATATAAACTTCGTTTAAGTTCCACAAAGACTGGCAGGAAAGGCACCCTAAGTCATCCAATAAGCTTTCTCTCGATTTCCCAGAGACATTATTTCAGAGAGGATAGTTTAGAAGTGATATCTTGCTTGAAAGAACACTCTCCTGGTCTTAAAACATTGCAACAATCAGCTCATTCTTCAGAACAAAGGTAAATCCCATAACTTACACTGGCCCAACTTAGAAACAGAATCAAAACACAGATTAGACCTGAATGTGGCTTCTAGTTCACAGGAAGAGGAAGTAGCAAGCAGCACAATGCTGACCTCATTGTGACATCATCAAGGTGCACCTGGAAGGTAGATATGCCACAAGTAAAAGACAAGCCGGGAGTTGAACTCACAACCTACAGATGATCAATATAGTGCTTTTACTCACTGACCTACACCTGTGTCTCTGGTTCCCCTGTCATAGCATACCTTAGTGATGTGCTAAAGTATACTCTACTTAGCTATCATATCACAGTCAGTTGAGGCAAAAGACTGGTAGCTCAATGGTGTAAAGCACTGTTGTCACGGATGCAACACCCATATTCTTAAGTATGGTTCAATAAATGTAATACAGAGTCAAAATTATGCTGTTTATTTTATCAAACCCAAGCTCAACTTTGTAATGTATTGTGTATAGTCTCGCTAATGTGTTTGTGATGAAAATGAGATACGATAGGTGTATATCCTATATAATAAAACCCTAGCCGCGCATGCGCACATACCTGCGTGCTTCTGTGATCTCTGCTCTGTGATCAGTAGGTCTGTGGCCAGCAGGAGTGCAGATGCAGCAGCCAGGCGACTCCCCCCTCCCACCCTCACTCACCACCAAAACCACCACCGCCAAAGCCTCCTCCTTCTGCCCAGCCGGCAGGAGGGCTCCGAGTCGCTGAAGACTGTCCCAGATCAGCTTACACAGTCCCTAAAAAATTAACCTTTTCATCTGAGGCGCGAGACTGCAGTGACCTTCCTCCCCCGGCTCACTAAGGTTTCATCTTAAGAAATTCAAATGCATTGTTGAAAATGCAAGTGACTATTCTCTGTCATCCTAGACACCCCTGCAACACCCCAACAACACACTTCTGCAGCATAAACCCCTCATGTTATAATCAAGTAAAAGACAAGCCGGGAGTTGAACTCACAACCTATGGATGATTGGTACAGCACGTTTACTCACTGAGCTACTGAGCTACTTAACTCTAGCCCTAACCCTAAGCATAAAGTAGCGTCTGACATCATAGAAGCCGTTAGAATTTTGAAATCGTTTTGGAAATTCATTGGGTGTTCTCAGATCAAATACACCTGTAGATACTTGCAATGATTACCCCTTGTCAAAGCTTGTACCTAAAGCCATTTCTGGAGACTCCCATTCCCAAGTCCCCAACATAGCTCAGTGCTTAAAAGCACTGCATGTATCTTCCAAAGGTCAGGGGTTCAAGTCCTGACTAAGGTTACCAAAGACATAATATTCTTTTTATTTTCCACCCACCCAAATATGCATAGCTAAGCTAAAATATGTGAACCTCACTTCCCAATCTTCATTTATTTAATTTATAACTTGTCATTGTGTTTGGGGGAGGTGAAGTTTCATTAGGTTTACATGGTAAGCTTCTAAGCGTTCTGCTATACTTTTTTGTATAACAGCGACATCGGCGTGCTTTAGGATGTAATCAACAGTGTTGATGTAGCGCGGAGCGGCCGTTGCAAGCACGCCCAAGCGGCACAAAAACGTCATCACGTTTTTTTTTGCGTTGTGACGTCATAGAATCACCCGTTCTTCATACGCAGTTATTTCTCATAAAATGGCTGCCAGAAGACAGCCAAACTTTTCCACCCAGGACTCCAGGCTGCTGGCCAGGCTGTTTCTCTCCCAGGAGCACCACTATTTTGTAGTGCCTAGCCATCGCAGGTCATACCTGCAATTCAGGGACTCATGGACCCGCCTGACCCGGCGGTACAATCGTAGAGCCTCCTGTCCCAGGGAAGTAAGTATTCCAAGTCAGGCCCTCACAATTAATCATGTAAAAAGAATTATGATGGAAACCTGTCTCGATCAAATTGGTCATGTTTTTTGTGATTCCTTTTTAAAACTACAATTGTGCATAATAAATCTTTTACATTGAATACTAAAATTAAAGCACATCCCAAAGGAGCAGTAGTAGGATTTCAAAGACAAATTCAGCTCCTACAAGGCATCTATTCCATTCACAACATGCACACAACTAATTTTTGTGTCACGAGCATCGCATTTGTAATAGAAACATCTTGAAATCAACTTTGCCAAAGGAAAACAAATATATTAAAGTGCTGCTATGTCATTTCAAATACCTTCAACTTTCCTGTATCAATCTGTTGGTCTAGGGAGATAGTGGCATGACGTTTAAAGTGATAGCGTCAGTACCCTGACGTCAGGGGTTTCAAGCCACGCTGCTCCTTCTGACCAAACTATTTTATTGCCCCCTGCTGCATGATTGTAAGCTCACCAGGACATGCTGTAATGTGGGGCAGTGCTGATAGGTTACAGCCTCAGCACCCTGGGGTTGTGAGTTCAATCCCACACTCCTCCTTGTGATGCTGGCCATGTCACCTCACCCCCCCCCCCCCCCCCACTGTCCCAGGTACAGTAGAGAGATAGCGATGCCTCCAGCACAGAAAGGGGAAAATGCTGGAGTACGTGAATACATTCATGTAAAACATGTGGCAGAAGGGGGTGGAGGCAGGCAGCAAAGTGGATAGGGGCTCTTGGAGGGCAGCGTACTCCATTTTTATTTGCTTATAGAGGTCAATACTTAAGTAAACATGTTATGCCACAGTGCTAGATGGCACTCATCATATTCCTCCCTCTCTGTTCTTTCTCTCTCTCTCTATTATCCAGGTTGAGGATCTCAGGAAAAGGGGGCGGCTGCTGAGGCGCCAGGAGTGGGCCTTCCTTGAGGGGGTGAGGGAGGAATTGCGCGCTGAAGCCGGTGAGTAATGAGTCCAGCGTGTGTTTCTTTGTGATCAGCCTACCAGAATAAATAGATGAAAATGCTTGAGTAGCTGTAAACCATTCTTAATCATAAAATCTGCAGTAAAGCTGCTATTGTGATATCATGTCACAATGGCATTATGGTGTTCTACTTGCCTCACTTACTTACGCTACATTTTGATGTTTACAGTGGAGTAGGTGCTTTGCATCCTGTTATTAGCATTTGAAGAAAATAACGTAGTAAAGAATGTCATGTTCAAAAGTGTTGTGGACATATCTGACTGTATCCTATTTCTCTCTTGTCAAGCAGCAGTTCAGGCACCCCCTCAGGAGGCCCCGCAACTAATGGAGGGAGCCCCACCCTGGTCCTCGGCGGAGGAGGAGGAGGAGGAGGAAGAGGAGAGGGAAGAGGAGGAGGAGGCCTGGCAGCCCTCAGGACCACCCACACCGCCTGCCCCACCACTGCCCCCTGGACCTCTACCACTGCCCCCTGGACCTCCACCGCCTTCCCCACCACTGCCCCCTGGACTGCCTGCCCCACCACTGCCACCTGGATCCCCACCGCCTGCCCCACCACTACCTCCAGGACCACCACCACCATCCCCTGTTGGACCTTCCCCTTCCCCCACCCATAGCCCTTCCCCTCACTCTCCTGCCCTTCCTGTTCCCATCCCACCCCCTTTCCTTGCTGTTCCTCCCCAGGAGCAGCCCGACCAGCCTCAGGAGGGGGTGGTCAGGGAGATAGAGCCCTACTCTGCCCTCTTGGAAGAGGTGCAAGTATTGAGAGGGTGTGTTGAGAGGATGGAACATGCCCTCTTGCGGCTGGTAGCCGAAAGAGGGCATGCTGCCAGCAGCCATACACCCTCTCAATAACTGCACCTCTTCCGCCCCCCTCGCTGGAGGTAGCTCAAGCTGCTCTTGGGGGGCACCCACCCTCTTTCCCTGCGTTATGTGTTATGTAAATAGTTATTTTGTTCAAAAGTTTAAATTTTAAAAAAAGTTTTATATTTGAATAAAAAAATTGTTTAAACTTTCCTGTGTGGTTTTAACCTTGTAGCATCAGCAGTTTAGTGGACAGAGTCCAAGGTAGATAGGGGTTCAGGAGGGACTGCTGAATGGGCCCTTTTCAATATAACAACAAGGTGACATATAGAAAGTTTGACAATCTTTATTGGGGTCTGTCATTCATTCTTTTACCTGCTAGCCACTCTGATGTCAAATCATTGCAGAATATAGGAAAAAAGCAAGTGAATGCAAGGGTATATGCAACTGTAGGTAGATGACGACATCTCAGCTATGATGTGCAAAGTAAGCCAGTCCCTGTTCCAAAGTAAATGGCTACATAAGGAAGAGAATATAAGTCACTGTGGTAGATTTGTTGTTAAGGAATAGGGTTACTGCTAGTAAGAGTTGGCTCCACACCAGGAGAATCCAAATGAGACATGTGAGTTTTTCTTCCTTTCACGGAAGGTGATGGAAGTAAAGGCCAGATACCTCAATCTATCCTCCTGGTTCTTGAGCTGCACTATTTTGGTTAAGCAGGTGTGGAAACCACAAAGATGCTCACAGCTGCACTGCTCTCAGTAATACAAAACTCCATCTGACAATACTGCAGTTGCCTGTCTAAGACACCTGAAAACAGAAAAGAGGAGAAGATGGTTTACACAAGGTTCACAAACAGGGGGTTCAACCCCCAAGGTCCATATCTGTCCTCCCTTCCATGAAGCAATGTATTAACCTCATTTATGTTGAGCTGCTTAGATGTCACCGTGGTATAGTTGTTAAAGCAATAGCCTTAACTCGCTGATGGTGTGGGTTAATATCACCTGTAATCCACTGTTTAGAACTCATGTGAGGGAATAGACTAACTGAAAACAAAAAGTTTGTGTGCATATAACAGCAGGAATGCGTGCCATGGTGTTCTATGAGGCCAACATTATCAATTTACTATTGTTCCTGAAAGTCATCAAGGATACCTGTGTGAAGAGAACAATAGAAGTGTGAAACATGTTAGCTTTGTGAACATTTATTTCACTCATCAGAAGAGTGACTCAAGTGAAGAATAGTAGAGTAAGCAAATAAAGGTTACCATATATCATTCTCACCTACAGCTGTTTGGCTAGGTGCAAGCTGGTGTGCTGAGCTGCTCGTCTGGTCTCTCTCTGGCAAACACATAGGTGATGAACAGAGTTAACCTGAAATGAAGAATAGAGAGAAGCTGTTAACAAAGACCTATGTCTCCAAAATTAAACACTGAAGTTGTGGCAGAACACACACCTAGAAGTAACAGAGCTGCTAACATACCTTTAGACTCCTTATTAAAAATGGCAGCCATTAGGCACTCATTAGGAGTTTTCCACCTGAACCATGTACACTGATTGGATGTCCACTGAATGGCAGTGTTTCCCCCTCCCCCAACACACCCGACCTATTTTTATCAATGAGTTAGTACACAGAACCATTCCTCACCTGATTTTAACTTGCCTGTAATTTGATTCTACAAAGAATTAACTTTAGCTCTATGAGTAAACCCTCTCAGATGTGTGAACACATCCATTTTACTTACATATCCATTTTTCTACCAGCAAAATTTCTACCAGCATGGTCTTTATCAGTCTTCTCAGTCATTTTTGTCAGCCCTGTGGAATGGAGAATAGGAGATATCAGAAATAAAATAACTATTATAAACAATAGCACACAATGAAAGCCCATAAAGAGAAGTCAGTTTTTCTGGTTGGTTTCTTTAGTTCTATCATAAGGACACCTAAGTAGCTTACAAAATATCATTCTCACCTGGACTTACTATCTGAGCTGCTTCTAGAAAAGATAAAACAACATATTAGAATGACATATAGCTTGTTAATGGCTCTGCGGAATAGAGAGAAATGGGAGGCAGAGATAGGAAAAAAAATGTAAAAGACTAAGACAGAGTAAAGTCTCAAACATCTGCATAAGCAATAGGACAGAATAGAAAGGAAACACTACTCACCTGGACCTTCTTATACCCATGCACGCCTATGTAGCGTCTGACGTCAGTAGGGCGGGAAAACTTTCCCAATGCCTATTGGGCGCCGTTCGGGCGTGGTTGCTTGTCCCGCTTCCTAACCACGCCCATCACACCTCATTGGCTGTCCTATGGGAGAAGTGTTTGAACATGTTCTACAAGTAGCCTGAAAAGATGTCTTCACCTTACAACATGGCTCCAAAACGGAAATCGAATTTCTTGCATGGAGAGTTGCAGATATGGAAAATGGAGGTAGAGCAGACCATGACATTATGAAAGCAGGGAGAGTGGTGGGTGTGGGCATCTGTGTGTAACCTGGCCTGGCCCCTTCTTTTCCCTAACAATTGATTCCCCTCCACACTTAACACAAAACCTAAGTCCTCAACAATCCCTCACACCAACACCCAGAAAAATCCATAAACTAAAGAAATACAGATAATGGGGGTGGGGAGGAGTGTCAAAGGCAGAAGGGAGTATAAAGAAGAACAGCCAAGTCATAGCACAAAGTTTCATCATTGAGGAAACGGAACACCACAAACACCAACTCACATGAGGGGGTCCTACATAGGAAAAATGGCTGTGCCAAAGCTTTCTATATACTATGCACGCCTAATTAGCGGCTGACATCATAGGAACCGTTAGGATTCAAATCTAATTGGATGTGCATTGGATGTCGTTTTGCCATATACAGCTGTAGTGACGTTGTAGTCATTTCCTTCACATCTCTAAGCTTTGATACGAAGCTCTATGTTCTAAACAAAGTTACCTCTATAGCTCTATGCCTTAAGGCATTGCTTTTCATCTTCCATACATCAGGGGGTTCAAGTCTTGAGTAAGGTTAGCAAATAGTTTATATTCATTTCTCAGCCAAGACTCCTGGTAACTCTTTAGCCTTGCCTTTACATATCAATATTTTGCTTCAGCTTTTATTATGTGCAGCCATTGTCTAATATTTAATGCAACCTGTTCTCTCTCATGCTGAACACCCTCCCCCACCAAAAACATCCCCCCCCTAACTGGATCATTCTTCAACACCTGTCCAAGCCCTCTGAAGTTTGATTTAACTCATAGCTGTTGGCCAATGCCTATATTGCATCAAAAGAAACACATTCCTACTAGAATGGCTTGTAGTTAGGAGTAAATTAAAGTATCTCATGCACCTGTGGCTGCAGAATGCTGAGGAGAAACAGCAAATTCCACCACTTCTGAGAACTGTTAGGATGCAAGGAAACAAAAGTGAACAACAAACAGCACTGCAATCGGCTCTCTTTTGAAAGCAAAGAAAAATCAGCACACATTATCAGCACTTAAAAAGAGAATAAACAGATACACACCTTAACATTCAGCTTCCCTTATTGCAAAATGGAGGTCTTCAGTTGCACAAAACTGACCTCATTGTGACCTCATCAATCTGTACCTTCAAAGTAGTATGCCACAATTAAAAGATGTGCTGGGTGTAGAACTCACAACCTATTTTCAACTTACCATGGCTCGGACATCCTAAGCAGTGATGAGAGCACATTAACCAGGCGATCCACAAATGTCATCTTGCTGTCAGAGGAAAGGTTTCCTCTCATCACTGCTTAGGATGTCCGAGCCATGGTAAGTTGAAAATAGGTTTGCCTGGAAAGGGAAATGTGCACCTTACAAATGGCAAAGTCCACCATGTAGACCCTGTTATAAGAGCTAATAGGAAAAAACTAGGACCTTATTAAAATGAGCAAAGGTGGGAGTTGAACCGGTGAGTTTCAGAGGTTAGAGCTCGGAGCAGGAGCATTACCGTGTTGAGCTAGAAATGCTTTCTTGTGCTTATAGCAGTTTGGATTTGCTTATACCGCTTCTTATAGGCCGTTAATTCTGCTAAGAGACAAAACACTGCAGTTGTATATTATTGTTTCTTCACCATTTCAGAAATGTATACTTTACCATGATAAAAACTAACAAAGTATGCCATGTTTAAAAGGAGAAATATAAGATGAGTTGAACTCAAATTCTTAGCATGGAAGGGGGAAAAGTTTATTTTTCTGCTACACAGCAAAGTTGTACAGTAATGTTATATTCAACTCCTATAAGAAGTGGAAAGCATCATCAAAGTGCACCTGGAAGGTAGATATGCCACAAGTAAAATACAGGCTGGGATTTGAACCCTCAAAGCCCGGAAGATTGGTAGAGAGTGCCTTTCCTCACTGAGCTACAGCAACTTTTGCTCCAATGTCTCTGGCTCCCTTGTCATATCATATCTTAGTGAAGTGCTAAGGGAAAAGGAGTTTAGCTATAATGTCATAGTAGGCTGAGACAAAAGAGTGGTAGCTCAATGGTTAAAAGCGCTGCTTTCACTGAGCCCCAAACCCATATTCCCAAGTGTGCTTGAATGCATGTGAGGTGGAGCTCCATTTTTCTCACACGCTAATCTTCATTCTAAGCACTGTACTAATGGATATATGACTGTAAGTAATCTGTTCCGTTTAGGCGTCATACCGGAAAAGTGGTGTTTTTTTTGCCCTTACCGATCAGCGTCATTTGTGCTGCAATTCTTTAATACATATTTGATATTTGTTTTCTACTTGAAAACCTTCCAAATCTTTAGGCATTCCTTTGCTTAAACTTATTTGAGTTCATCCTGATATGATAGCTAATGAGCATAGACAGCTCAGTCAAGTATGATATGAAAGGGTGGTGAGATGGACCTAAGTAGAAGCAGCTGTAGCTCTATGTGTTAGGAGCCAGCCTGTGCTCCTAACATCCAGAGGTTGTGAGTTCTACACCCAGCACATCTTTTAATTGTGGCATACTACTTTGAAGGTGCAGATTGATGAGGTCACAATGAGGTCAGTTTTGTGCAACTGAAGACCTCCATTTTGCAATGAGGGAAGCTTGAATGTTAAGGTGTGTATCTGTTTATTCTCTTTTTAAGTGCTGATAATGTGTGCTGGTTTTTCTTTGCTTTCAAAAGAGAGCCGATTGCAGTGCTGTTTGTTGAGAAAAAAAAGGGGGTTGTAAAAGCCATGTGTAAATTATATTATTGTTCGGGCAGAAATGTGGTTTGTTATCCATGCAATATAATGTGTTCCATTGACATTATATTTATTAGGACAGAGAAAAGATGAAAATTACCTATTCAAACTCACTATTGGAATTATTGATGAAAAACACAGCGAACGTCTGCCTCGCGTCTAACAAAGAGCCGCAATTACGAAAGTTGAAACGGCATTGAAATCCAAGTTAGACCAGGGTTTCTTACGTCTACATAATACACGATATTTAGACGCAGGCTTTCACTCAGATAGCGCCTATCTAGCGTCCCCATTTGGCACGCCCACGGAACGCCCACGTCCAGAGCTGGAGACGGGACTATGCTTTTTGTAGATATCAGTTCGTCAACTACCTCTTAGGGACGTCTATGTGTCGTTTATCTCCCAATTAACATTAATTAAGACCCTTAACTCCGTAATTATTCACTTACATCGGACGTCCAAAGCACGCCTAAGTTAAATGCAGTAATAGAGAATTTACCCCTAGGTGTCTACACCAAGGTGCCCACCAGTAAATAGACATGGTTAGGGGCTGATTCAAGGTAGATTTTGAATGTGGTTTGACTTGGCGCCTACCTTAGGCACACTGATTTAGGCCAAGAAATCCCTGACCCAGTGACTTAGTAAGGCGGGGTGGGGGGGGGGGGCAGACCATCCCGAGCACTGTCTTCATAGGGGGCGCTGGAACTGGTGTCTCTCCTCTCTGCCCCGCTTGTATCTCTTTAGATATTCCACTTGCTGCTCGTGCTGGCCTTGGCTCCCTTCTGACATCACTTCATGGTTGTGCAACAGGTGGAAGATGCTGCTCACACTGGCAACCGTTTCAAGAGATACGCAGGGGGCAGGGGCACCCAAGCAGCAGAGAAGAGTGTAGGGGGGTGCCCAAGTGGCAGGAAAGAGTTGGGGGATGCATGGCATGGTGATACCAGGTGCCACCGCCCTGAGTGCCAACTTCCCTTGTCTAAATGGCACTGTGCCTATGGATTCAACACCTACCTCTGCCTAAAACTGCTTAGGTGCCACTAGGCGTGATTCTATATATAGTTCCAAGAGGATGATTGACAATTGCGCTTAACGGCACCTAGGAGTTAGGCACTGTTTACAGAACCAGGACCTTAGTGCGCTCTAAATCCATTAGCGCACCTTAGTAAAAGGAGCCTTTTGAGAGTTATGCACTTATGGCTCCTTTTACAAAGGTGCGTTAGGGTCTTAATGTGCAGAATAGTGCGTGCTAAAATGCCACGCACACTAGCCGCTACTGCCTCCTCTTGAGCAGGTGGTAGTTTTCCAGCTAGTGCGTGCTATAGCACACATTAATCTGGTGCGTGCGCTAAAAACGCTAGCGCACCTTTGTAAAAGGAGCCTTTTTTAAAAAAAATCTTTATTCATTTTTAATACTTTCATTAAGTGAATACAAGAAAAAAGATACATTTTACACTGTATACATCACTTAAAATCCTTAGAATATATAATAAGATCAACATATTTCCCCATTAAAAATGATTATAGATATAGTTATTGATAAAGTACTGTATATTTATACCCTTCCAAAAGTGCAAATGTCAAATTTCATCTTTTTAAGGAAATATTAAGCGCCTATATAAATATTTAATTATTCAAGACTCAACCCAATCTCTCCCACCCACCCTATCCCTCAATCAATAAAAAAAAAAAAATGAAATTAAAAGAAAATCCCCCCCTCTGGATGTGCAATTGATATAACAACAAATTCAAAACTATAATAAATCTACAAATGACATCAATGGGCCCTATATTAATTAAAAAATTTTATGTTTCCCGACAAATCAGCATTCACTTTCTCATATTTATAAATTAAACATAAATTTGCCCACCAGAATGTGAAATTTAAAGGGTCCCGATTTTTCCAGTTTCTCATAATTAATTGTATAGCTGTTAAAAACAATCGCCTCCTATATTTATCTAGGGGATCTTTAATATACAATATAGTCCCACAAATCACAACTTCATAAGATAAAGGAATCTCAGCTTCTAAGATATTATTATGTCCCCAAATCGACTTCCAAAAACTCAGAATCCTAGGACAATAAAACAGTAAATGATCCAAAGTACCTACTTCTAAATGACAGTGCCAGCATCTATTAGACCTAGAACTATCTAACTTATTCAATTTAACTGGGGTCCAATAAGAACGATGTAACAGAAAAAAACAAGTTTGCTTCATAGATGCTGACGCTGTACATTTTATTCTCCAAGACCAAATACGTGGCCATCGAGATGCAGAAATATATTACTTAATCTCGATGCTCCAAATGTCTCTAAGTGCTTTTTTGGGTTTCTTATTTACCAATTCGGAAATTAATTTATACCACCTGGCGGCCTGATGTCCTAGCATATTTGTTTGGAAGGACAGGAACTGCAAACTATAATATTTTTCCAAATTACGCCAATCAGGGAACCCTTTCTGAATGGCCTGCTTCAGCTGCATCCAATTATAAAATTGAAATTTAGAAATACCAAATTTTTGTTGCAACTGTGAAAATTCAAGCAGTTTTCCATTTAACATGACATCCTCTAATATTCTTATTCCTGCTTGCATCCACCTCTTCCAGGCAATTTTAGACCCGCCTATTTGAATCTTAATTAAGGAGCCCTTAATTTAGCTGCTTTGAAAATTTACTTGGCCTGATTGCCTATATTTAATTTTAAAATTTCACTAAAGTCCTAATATTTGGATCATAAATAGCAGGTGGCTGCAGGGGCGAATTTAGGGCAGGTGAAAAAAGTCAAGAGCTTAGCACTGATTTTCAGCCCTAGGTTCATAAATTAGGCTCATAAATCTTGAATAATGAATGGCAGAGTAGTGAAGCACCCAAGGGGACACTACAGTAACTTCACATAAAGGGTCCCAGGTACACAATCCACCATAACCCCGATACATTGTCTACCCCAAACCAACTGTACCCAACTGTACCCACCCCTAAAGCCCTTATGCCTGCAGGTATCACATAAGAACATAAGAATTGCCGCTGCTGGGTCAGACCAGTGATCCATCGTGCCCAGCAGTCCGCTCATGCGGCGGCCCTTAGGTCAAAGACCAGTGTCCTAACTGAGGCTAGCTTTACTTGCATACGTTGTGGTTCAGAAGAAACTTGTCTAACTTTGTCTTGAATCCCTGGAGGGTGTTTTCGCCTATAACAGCCTCTGGAAGAGCGTTCCAGTTTTCCACCACTCTCTGGGTGAAGAAGAACTTATTTATGTTTGTACGGAATCTATCCCCTTTTAACTTTAGAGAGTGCCCTCTCGTTCTTCCCACCTTGGAGAGGGTGAACAACCTGTCTTTATCTACTAAGTCTATTGCCTTCAATATCTTGAATGTTTTGATCATGTTCTCTCTCGGTCTCCTCTTTTCAAGGGAGAAGAGGTCCAGTTTCTCTAATCTCTCGCTGGACGGCAACTCCTCCAGCTCCTTAACCATTTTAGTCAGATCGACAGTAGGGTTTTTGTGAGCTCACGCTTTCCATCTCAAGTGTAGTAGTTAGAGTGGGATATGGGCCTGGGTCCCCTTCTCTGCAGTCCACTGTAATGACCAACAGGCTACTCCAGACACCTGCTTGCTGCTCTAATAGGACTGGCTTTTACATCTGTTGCTCTCATAGAGATAGATAAATACTGTTTTGTTGACATCTTAGAGGGGGTGGGGGGGGGGTGTTGGAGGGGATCAGTGACCCATGTGGGTCATTCTTTCATATCTCCAGTAGTCATTTGGTCAGTTTCGACACCTTTTTGGCCCTTATTCGTTTCTAAAATAGGGCTAGCCACAGATGTCTAAATGGTACCCTGGACATTTTGTGAAATGTTTGATTATTGCTACAAAACATCCAAGTCCTAAGTCTGCCCTATTCCCACCCTAAACATGCCTCTAGCATGCCCTTTTGAGATTTAGATGCACTGGAGATGAACAGCCTAGAAATCTTCTAGCAAGTAGGTTTAAAAAATGTTTAGATGATTTAGATGTTTTGACGATCCAAATGCCCAAATGCCACTTGATGCCATTTTTTAGGTCATAATAAAGAGTAATAGATTTGATATAGTGCCTTTATAGCGGTATATAAATAGATTTTTATATTATGTTTCAGTGATTCAGCCAAAGTGGTTTACATATATATTGTGTAGATATTTTAAACATTCTGGTATTTCCACTAAATTGTTGAAGAAACTTCAGCTTTTGGAGAACACCACAGCTATGTAGATTTATAGATTAAAGCTCTGAGACAGCTTCTTTGATTGCCAGTATTTTTAAGATTATATGTGCAGTTTTATAAAATATGCTATGGACAAGCTCCTGATTTTTTATGCTCCACAATAATGATTTCAGATTTGCACCCCACATTCTGTTCACTAGATCTTTTTTTTATTATTATTTATTTATCATTTTCAAATTACAAATCAATTATCACTTGTACAGAAAGATAAAGGTAAGCCAATAAGGCAATAATATATTCATTCTAACATCTCAAACATCAGTAAAAAGAAAATCATTATAGCTTAACTTCAACTCAAGTCCACAATAAGGATCCAAGGTATACTTAGTGGAAAATTAAAGTAATATTGTCAAGCTAAATTGCTATATAAAGAAGAAAAAGACCCTTTAGACTGAGACAGGAAAACAATTGATCAATTTCACCCTCATATTTCCCCTTAAACTTGAGGCGCTGTAGACAAGAATGTTGTCAGCTGGCTTGGATCAAAGAAAACATATTTTTTCATACGATATTGTATCACAAATTTTATAAGGATGTCGAAGATAAAAGGTCGCCCCCCAAAGCTATAACCCCTGGTTTTAAAAGAAGAAATTCACATCTCCTTCTTTGTGTATCTCAAGCCAGGTCTGGAAAAATCAATATTTTAAGTCCCATAAATTTTTTTTGTCTATTTTTGAAGAAAAGCCTAAGCAACCTGTTTTTATCTGGTGCTAAGGCTACTGTAATCAAAAGTGTCACCGGTGTAGACATTTCTATATCAGAAAGTTCCAATATTGCTGTCACATCTAATGGTTGCTGGTCCCTTTCTTGTTGTTGTCATTGCTGTTCTTCTCTTTTAATAGGTGGGTAATAAGCCTGCGTCAGTGGTGGCAACATATCTTCAGAAATTTCCAAGATTTCCATCATATAATGTTTCACTATATCTCTTGGAGATATTGTTGCAACCCTCGGAAAGTTGATTAATCTAAGATTATTATTTCTAGAAGTATTTTCTAAGGATTCTAGCTTCCTTCTCAAATTGGTATTATCCTTAATTAGTGTTTTTCAAATCTGTTTAGAAACTTTCAGTTCATGGTGGATATTTTCTAGGGAACTTTTTGATTCATCAAATTCAACTTTCAAATTCCCCACCATAGACTTGGACTTTAAGTCTTTCTTTCAACTGATTCAGTTAGGGTTTAACTGATTTTGCCAAGTCTGCCACCAGATCCCATAGTAAATCCAGGGTTACCTCTCTGGATTTTTCAATATAAGAAACATTAGTAAAATTAGAAGTCTCACCAGCTGATATCCCCTCTTGAACAGCACTAATCTGGTTCCAATTTATCCCTGCAGTTGTTGGACTCTCAGTCTCTTCCAAACTCTCCTGCAAACGGGAGTTTGTCTCCATTCTCCCCTCTCTTTTTCTCTATGGCCTCTGAGGGAGACTACTGCCCATGCTCCGGACGCACCTCCTCTCATGGGGAGCTGGTAATCTGAGGAGGAGGGGGAGGTGCTCTGGTGTCGGGGCTTAACGTTGTCTCCAAGCCCAAGGAGACTGCATCCATTCCGCCCCTCCAGAGCGTCTCCAGCGGGTCTCCCGACGCCCGGGGTGTCTCCTGCATATGCCAAAGAAGTTCCTCTATGTTGCCGAAGACTACGGCTCCGGACTGCCGCGAGGCTCCAGCGGCACTGCATCTTCTTCGTTTTGGCATGGAGAGAAAACAAGTATCTCGGGCAGCGATTCAAAAGTTGTTGGAGGTAAGCCTCTGTGGCGTGTTACTCAGCCAGAAGAGTCTGCAGCCATCTTGGATCTGTTCACTAGATCAGTGTTTTTCAACCTTTTTACACCTATGGACCAGCAGAAATAAAAAAATTATTCTGTGGACCAGCATCGGTCCATGGACCGGCGGTTGAAGAACACGGGGCTAAGTCGTGGGCCTGACCACGCCCATCTCTACCCAATCTCCACCCCAGACCACGCCCCCATAATAGTACTAATTGCACCTTGCACGTCCCGTGCCTCATCTGGAAGCCTTCTCTCTGATGTTGCAACATCAGAGAGAAGGCTTCTGGTTCAGACGCAGGATGCCTGTAGGAGCCACTGCCCGTGGCTTTGTGCACTGAATCAGTTAGGAAGAGGGAGCTGGCTCGAAGATAACACTGCATCGATCGCACCGAGGACCGGTGGTTGAAGAACACTGTTTTGGTCCTGATGCATGTGCTGGCCCTGTGGACCGGCAGGAAATTTCTGTGGACCAGCACTGGTCCATGGACCGATGGTTGAAGAACACTGCACTAGATCATTACCCCTATTTGTCTATTTTAATTAGATTGTAAACTCTACTGAGCAGGGATTGTCTTTTTACATGTTTAATGTACAGCGCTGTATACGTCTGGCAGTTATATAGAAATAAGTAGTACTAGTATTTACTGATGTTTTCAACAGTTAAGAGAATATTTATTTATTTTATTATTTAAATACCACTTATATTATTGTAAACTGCCTCGAACTACTACGGCTTTGGCGGTATATAAGAAATAAAATTATTATTATATCCTAAGTGGTTTACAGTCAGGTACTTTATCATATTTCCCTATCTGTCCTGGTGGGCTCAAACTCTTATCTAGTGTACCTGGGGCAATGTGGGGATTTAGTGACTTGCCCAGGGTCACAAGGAGCAGTGAAAGATTTGAACCCACAACCTCAGGGTGCTGAGGCTATAGCTCTAACCACTGCACCACAGACTCTATTCTTTATCAGACAGCGAGTATGCAGTGTGGAACTATAGATCTTTAAATATTAAGTAGAGATCTTAAATGTTTCCCTTTAACAAATTTTTGATAAAAGAAATTAACCGGGAAATTTTCAGCTGGCAGTGGGCAGCACAGTGATTGCCTGCCATCAGCACTGACCCCGGATATTCACCGATGGACCATTTCTGGTGCGCAGCAGTGAATATCCAGGTTTTCACCTGCGAGCCAGTGCATGCCCGGTTAAGCTGACTTCAGCACTAACTAGTACATACAGATAGGACAGCTATTTCTGCAGTCCTATCTATATGGTAACCTTGCCCAGTTTGCGCCGAATATCAGGGCATAACTGTAACGTGCTTCCAGATAGCCAGCTCGTTTTTACATGCTATCTGTGAATATTTAGCAGAGATAACTGGTTATTTCTCACTGAATATTCAGGGATAGCCGTCTGTAAGCGATTTAACCGGCCAGCTAACACATTCCCATTAGTATGCGTTAACTGGATATAGCATGAGAGCACTTACAGGCAAATTATTTACAACATCTGCACGCTTAGCCAATACAGGTGCCTAACTTAATTGTGCAATAGACTTAATTGGCACCGATAATTGAAAATTAGCACCTCGTAATTGACATAAATTGCACTTTATTGGATGTTAGGCGTCTACCACTTTGAAGTAGGTGCCTAGTCCAAGATGTCTATCATAAAACGGGCATGGTTAGGGAGCGGATCATGGGCATGTTGCATAAGAACATAACATAAGAATAGCCTTACTGGGTCAGACCAATGGTCCATCAAGCCCAGTAGCCTGTTGGCATGGTGGCCAACCCAGGTCACTAGTACCTGGCCAAACTCCAAGGAGTAGCAATATTCCATGATACTGATCCAGGGCAAGCAGTGGCTTCCCCCGTTTCTTTCTCAATAACAGACTATGGACTTTTCCTACAGGAACTTGTGCAAACCTTTCTTAAAACCAGCTACGCTCTCCGCTCCTACCACAACCTCTGGCAATGCGTTCCAGAGCTTAACTATTCTCTGAGTGAAAAAATATTTCCTCCTATTGGTTTTAAAAATATTTCCCTGCAGTTTCATCGAGTGTCCCTTAGTCTTTGTAATTTTTGACGGAGTGAAAAATCGATCCACTTTTACCCGTTCTACTCCACTCAGGATTTTGTAGACTTCAATCCTATCCCCCTCAGCTGTCTCTTTTCCAAGCTGAAGGGCCCTAACCTTTTCAGTCTTGCATGTAGGCATCTGTTTTGGACTTAGATGCCTAATGTAGGCGCAGGTAAATAGGCAAAGAAAACCCTGGCATAAATAGGGTGCACCTAAAATTAGGATGCCTAGTGATGTCTAAAGCCGTTTAAATGGCGCTATATGCTATGATTCTATAAAGTGCGCCTAAATTTTACAGAATCACGCTTAGTGTCACACTAGTCAGTACCTAATTTTAAGGCATCATATATAAAGAACTGGGGCTTTAGTGCTGCTTAAATAGGAAAAACTAGCATAGGATTTGCAAAAAGAATAAAGTCTTATTTTGGGCAGTATAAAATATGGTCTTAGCTCATGGGAAAGTCCAGTGTTTAAACATTTTACAGGCTAGATTCAATAAATGGCGCCCAAGGTTAGGGGCCAGGAAAATACATGCTAAGACAGTATTCTGTAAAGGGCACAACCCTTATAGAATAATACCTTGGCATGGTTCTCATGCCTAACATTCAGTGTGAGGTATTAAGCCTGCCAAAACCTGGTGTATATCCTCACGTCCAACTGCCATCAGTTAGAGGCAAAAATCTAAGCATTCTATAAGATTAGGCCTAATTTATGGAAATACCCCTGGCCTGCCCATGCCCCTCCCATGGTTTTACCCTCTTTTGAGTTGTGTGCTATGAAATTTAGGTGCTCATATATTTATTTATCTATCACTTAGAAACATAGAAACATAATGGCAGATAAAGGCCAAATGGCCTATCTAGCCTGCCCATCCACAATAACCATTATCTCTTTCTCTCTCTGAGAGATCCCACGTGCCTATACCAGGCCCTCTTGAATTCAGACACAGTCTCTGTTTCCACCACCTCTTCCGGGAGACTGTTCCACGTATCTACCACCCTTTCCATGAAAAAGTATTTCCTCAGATTACTCCGGAGCCTATCACCTCTTAACTTCATCCTATGCCCTCTCATTGCAGAGTTTCCTTTCAAATGAAACAGACTCGACTCATGCACATTTGTATTACGTAGGTATTTAAACATATCTATCATATCTCCCCTCTCCCACCTTTCCTCCAAAATATACAGATTGAGCTCTTTAAGTCTGTCCCCATACGCCTTATCACGAAGACCACACACCATTTTAGTAGCCTTCCTCTGGACCGAGTCCATCCTTTTTATATCTTTTTGAAGGTGCGGCCTCCAGAATTGTACACAATATTCTAAATGAGATCTCACCAGAGTCTTATACAAAGGCATCAATACCTCCTTTTTCCTACTGGCCTAACCTCTCCCTATGCAACCTAGCATCCTTCTAGCTTTTGCCGTCACCTTTTCAACCTATTTGGCCACCTTAAGATCATCACATACAATCACACCCAAGTCCCACTCTTCTGTTGTGCACATAAGTTCTTCACATCCTAAACTGTACCGTTCCCTCTGGTTTTTGCAGCCCAAATGCATTTCTTAGCATTAAATTATAGCTGCCAAATTTCAGACCATTCTTCAAGCTTTGCCAGGTCTTTCTTCATGTTATTCACACCATCCGGTGTGTCTACTCTATTGCAGATTCTGGTATCATCCGCAAAGAGGCAAATCGTACCCGACAACCCTTCAGAACTTTGAGGCACACCACTGGTAACATCCTTTTCCTCAGAGCGATTTCCATTGATCACTTTCCTCTGTCGCCTTCTACTCAACCAGTTCCTGACCCAGTCCATCACTTTAGGACCCATCCCAAGGGCACTCAGTTTATTTATCAGACGTCTGTGTGGAACACTGTCAAAGGCTTTGCTAAAATCTAAATACACCACATCTAGTGCACATCCTCTATCCAATTCTCTGGTCGCTCAGTTAAAGAAACTGATCAAACTTGTCTGACAAGACCTACTTCTAGTGAATCCACGGGATTTCAGAAACTTGACCATTCTCTGTTTTAAAAGCGTTTCCATTAATTTGCTTACCACAGAAGTCAGAATTACCGGCCTGTAATTTCCTACTAATTCCTTACTTCCACTTTTATGGAGATGGACCATATCTGCCCTTCTCCAGTCCTCCGGTACCACTCCCAACTCTAGAGACTCATTGAAAAGGTCAGTCAGCGGAGCTACCAGAACTTCTCTAAGTTCCTTTAGCAACCTTGGATGTACACCATCCAGCCCCATCGTTTTGTTTACCTTTATTTTAGCTAGCTCCTCACGAGCACAACCCTCTGAAAATCGATCAGGGTTTATTATTCCTCCATTTCTATTCACGTTTGTCTTCTGCGGTCCCGCTCACGGCTCTAACTGTCCCAGTGGGCTCAAACTCTAATGTACCTGGTGCAATAGGGGGATTATTTGACTTGCCCAGGGTTACAGGGAGCAGTGAGAGATTTGAACCCACAACCTCAGGGTGCTGAGGAAGTAGCTATAACCATTGCACTCCCCTTATAAAATAAGATGCAAGCTAGTTCCTCTTGCAACTTCAGTTGAGTGCCAGTTAACACCAATTATTGATTGTTAATGCATCATTAATTAATTAGTTTGCATGCGGTTCTGAGATTTGCGTCCAAATTTGGCTGATCTATACAGAATTTGGGGATTACCTATTTTTAGTGCATTCTACTAAAAGGGACCCTAAGTTTGTACCTGAGACAATGAAGGGCTCAGTGACTTCATTTTCTTTTTATCTGTAATCTCCAAATTTCAGTTGCTGTTTTTTCATAAAATGCTCCTTCTACCCTTTTCTTTATAACCTGTCCTTCCTGTTATGACTGTATTCAGTCATGGAACTCATTACACCATGTCTCTGTGAAAACAAGAATATCCAAGTCTGCCTTTGCCATTAGGACCTCCAAGTCTAGGATTTTATTACTCAGACTGTACGCATTTGCACATATAGCCTTCCAGATGTTGCTCCTTCCCTTGTTTGCATAAATTCCAGCTAAATTCCCTGGGAGGTCTACTGGCATTACTTCCCATATAGAAACAATGCTATCACCTTCTCCAGAAGTATAATTCCAGGAGGCTATAAGCTTTGTTCATATTAAACTGGGCAAGTCTATTGGCTCAACCTCAGTGCAGTCTTGGAAAGACGCCAACTGGAGACTCAGCCGAAGCTACTAGTCTGGCAAAGCTAAATTCTTCTGTGGATGTCCTCATCCTTATTAGGAAAAATCCCTTCCTGTTTCTGTATCTTTCCATGAGTAATGATTTTGTGTAATCATTTATGCTGTCATGACCAGGGAGAATTTTTTTTGTCATGTGGAGGCTTATTCTATAACAGTGCTCCTATCAATAGGAGTCCATTCTATAAAGAAAGTTAGGCACCTACCTTTCTTTAAAGAATACTAGAGTATCAGATCAAATACATGCCTATATCTTAGACACGAGCACTTACTGTATTTTTCGCTGACCATAAGATGCACCCTAGATTTAGAGGAGGAAAACAAGAAAAAAAAACCATTCTGAATCAAATTCTCCCTGCCAGGCTCTGCACCCTGTCCCCCCCTTCCTGCCAGGCTCTATACCCTGTCCCCCCTCTTGTGGTCTAGTGTAAAGCCAGGACAGGGCACAGGGCAGGCGGGGACAGTGCACTGGGCAGTGCGTAGTGGCTGGCAGACAGGTAGGGTCAGGGCAGGCAGGGAAGTCTTTCTGTTTCCTGCTCAGCTTTGGAAAATTCACCTCTCTAATACCTTTACATTTTTATTTCCTCTTTTTAAATTTTTTTTAAAACAATTCACATGTCCAGCACAAGGCCACTTGGCTCAGCTGTACATTTGTTGTAAATTTAAATTAGTGTTTAATTTACTGCAATTCCAGCAGGAGAGCTCCCTTCCCCGGTATCTTTCTGCAGGGTACCTTTCTGCAGGGCTGGGAAGCCTCCTGATTAATTTAATTCTTGCAGGAGGGACCCTGCCCCTATACCTTTCTGCAGGAACGCCCCCCCCCATACCTTTTTGCAGGACCCCCCTCCGGGACATTTCTGCAGGACCCTCCCCCCTGCCCTGCCAGTACCTTGATGCAATCCTGCTGGTCCAGCACTGCATCGGCAGCCTCCCCTGCTGGACAGCCACCCAAGTCCCCATCTGCCACGGCAGTGAGAGGCAGGCAAGAGCCCCAAGCGTGCCTAACTGGTCTTGTGCCGCCACTCAAATGGTATCAGCTCGGTCCAACGCTGCATCGGCAGGCTCCCCCATCTGCGCCGGAAGTGAAAGGCAGGCGGGAGCCCCGAGCACATCTGCCTGGTCCCACGCCGCCGCTCAAATGGTGCAATCAGCTCCTGCGAGTCTCGCAAGAACCAACAGCACCATTTGGGCGGCAGCATAGGACCAGGCAGGCGCACTCGGGGTTCGCGCCTGCCTTTCACTTCTGCGGCAGATGGGAAAGCCTGCCAATTCAGTGCTGGGCCAATTCAGGCGGCTGCATGGGACCAGGCAGGCGTGCTCAGGGCTCGCGCCTGCCTGGCAGATAGGGACTCGGGCAGCCGTCCAGCAGGGAAGCCTGCCGATGCAGCATTGGACCGCCAGGATTACATCAAGGTTCCGGGGGTAGGGGCATGTGGTATTCGCTGCATAAGATGCACCCTTATTTCTACCCCCTTTTTGGGGATGGAAAAGTGCATCTTATGGAGCGAAAAATACAGTACTTTAGCCATATAATTGGTATAAATACTTGCACCTAGACCAAATCTGGAAAATTGTTGGTTTTTAGAACTTTGTTGCTCACTTGAAAAGAATTTTTTAGAACATGTCGTTCACATGAAAAAATTATTTTCATGTACCCTTCCAGTCCTTAGAGGGAATATTGTCCACAACCCAGCCTAATTTATAGGATTTCCACAATGGATATGTATGAGATGTATTTGCATGCAATGGAAGCATGCAATGGTACAATAAAGATGGTACAATAAAGAGAGGGCTGATCTTGAGAAAGCCTAAGGGCGAAACATGTTGGCCAGTCCCTTCCCTGCATTCTGAAGAAATTGAATGGAAAGTGCAAGCCTAACTAAATGGCTTAAAAGATAAGTGATTTGGGGCTAGATTCACTAACCTCCTTTCTGTGTCCAATCCATTCCCGATTGTATGCAGGCCGACCAACTCACTAAAGGCCTGCAAGTGGGGACGATCATTGGCATGCCCTCCACCCACCGCACGGATCGCTAGAGAGCGATCCTTGAGCATGCGCAGACCATCTTCCTTGCCTGTAGATGGTCTGCGCATGCTCTCAGTAGGAAACTTTTTTTTTTTAAATTTACAAGCCTGTGGTTTTAACCCACTTTAAGCCTGTGGGTTAAAACCACGGGTTTGCACTGCGGGGAAGGGCAGGAGAGTCAGGGTGGCAGGAGAGATTCGGGGCTGAGAGCAGGAGATTGTAGCAGGTGGCAGGTCAGGGCTGAGAGCAGGAGATCGGGGCTGAAAGAAGAGAGCAGGGCGGCCAGAGCAGGAGAATCAGGGGTTTTAGCACAAGCGACCAGTTGCTAGTTTTTTGATCGGCCAGCCAGTCGATGAGTTTAGTGAATCACGTCTTTCCTGCTTTGCATGCCGATTCCCCTCATTTGCATGCATAGATTGAGATTGGATCGGAGGAGAGGTTAGTGAATTGGGTCAGAGGGAAATTGGGTTGCAAAGGGTTTGCAAACCGATCAGTACATGATCAGTTTACTTAGTGAATCTAGCCCTTTGGTGCTTCTTGCAAGAAATAATTAAAGCTAACTGCACTATAAGGATTTTTAGAATAAATTATAAAATATTAAAAAGTTAAAAGTAAAAAATATTTTTTAAAAAGCAAATATGATGATGACTATATATGCCAAAAGTGATTCACTCAGCTGATCTACATAACGTATAGCTGGGGGAGGCATATCTGAAAAATCTGCAACCAAAAGAGTGATGAATGTATTTTTGAATGCTTAAGGCTGCATCTGTATAATATATAATACATCATTACAGAAAAGCATTTATTCGCTGTGCTTCCCCTTGTGCACATAAGTGTGCATGAAAGTGGTGGTATTCTGGACATTTACATGGTGCATAACGGTGGGCAAAAAGAATTGCCTTTTATGTGTATAAATATACACCCCACTCAGACTCCACCCAGATGCAACTATCAATGATATGCGCAGACTTATGGTTTAGTTTCTAAACCATGGAGATGTGTGTAAATACGTACTCATATATATTGATTGTTGCTGTTTTCCAGGTCTCGCCACATCTGGGTAGGTAGAATCAATATTTCAGCCATCATTCTGTGGCTTTCTTCAGGGTATGCTGTGAGATATGCAGTTTGTCTTTATATACAGTGGGCCTATGGACCTGATTGAGAACAGGGAGGTCAGTTGGTCATGAATTTGAATTTTGATGGGATAGTTCAAATTCATGACCAACTGACCTCCCTCTTCTCAATCAGGTCTACTGGCCCATTATAAAGACAAACTGTAGATCTCACAGCATACCCTGAAGAAAGCCTCAGCATGATGGCTGAAATGGCGGTTCTGTAATACACTACAAAACAAAATCTGGTAACCCTAGTCAGGGGTATTCTAAAAGGTTGTGCATGTAGTTATAGAGTATGGCCTCAATGTGCCTAACTTGGGCACCAGCATTTGTACTAGGTTTTAGCAGGCATAAGTCTGGCACCCAAGATTAAATGTGGGAGTTGGCACTAAGTGCCATGCTATAAAGGGTACATGCCTTTTATTGGAATAGCACATAGTGCTCAATTTTTTTAAGCACACATTTTTGAGCACCATTTATAGAATTTCATAAGAACTTAAGAATTGCCATACTGGGACAGACTGAAGGTCCATCAATTTGTTTGTTTCCAACAGTGGCCAATCCAGATCAAAAATACCTGGCAAGATCCAAAGGAGTAAAACAGATTTTATGTTACTTATCCTAAGAATAAGCAGTGGATTTCCCCAAGTCAGCTCAATAATGGCCTATGGACTTCTCTTTTAGGAAATTATCCAAACCTTTTTTAAACCCTGCTAAGCTAACTGATTTCACCACATTCTCCAGCAACAAATTCCAGAGTTTAATTACACATTTTCTCCAGTTTGTTTTAAATCTACTATTTAGTAGCTTCATTGCAAGCCTCCTAGAGCTAGTATTTTTAGAAAAAGCAGACAAGCGATTCACATCTTTCCTTTCCACTCTACTCAATATTTTACAGATCTCTATCATATCTCCCCTCAGCTGTCTTCTCCAAGCTGAAGAGCCCTAGCCACTTTAGCCTTTCCTCATAAGGAAGTTGTTCTATCTCTTTTATCATTTTTGTCACCCTTCTCTGTACCTTTCTAATTCCACTATATCCTTCTTGAGATACAGAGACCAGAATTGCACACAGTATTTGAGGTTTGGCTATATCGTAGAGCGATACAAAGTATCTCTCAGAATTGCATTTCAAAATTGACCAACCCAAGTAAAGTATATTGGCAGCAGTGCTTACCAACCTACTTGCCAAGTTTATTCCAGTTTTGGCATTTTATACCATTTCTAACATCACTAGAATGTTAGCATTGTTAGACCCATCATGGGGAATGTG
This sequence comes from Geotrypetes seraphini, assembly GCF_902459505.1. Taxonomy (NCBI): domain Eukaryota; kingdom Metazoa; phylum Chordata; class Amphibia; order Gymnophiona; family Dermophiidae; genus Geotrypetes; species Geotrypetes seraphini. Next base: position 114,139,412 of record NC_047086.1, read on the forward strand.
TCAGATGGAAGAAAGCAAGTGTGAATAGGAAGAAAGGAAGGCTTTGCATCAGGAAGCTGCAGCCATTTGTATGCCTTTGCCATGCAAAATAATGAAAATTGTTCTGTTCTGTGGTTTAACGTGGAAGAGACTTTATTTGAATTTCAAGGAAGCAAATTACCTACCTTTATCTAAGCAGCATATCTTCACATGTAAGGCTCAGACTCTTATCTAACAAACTTCTGTCTAAATATTGCAAAAAGCACAGTAGCCGATATTCAGACTATGGCGCTGGATATATATTTTTTTTTTTTAAAGATACTGACTGCTGTTAAAATTACACCAGATATTCAGCACCAGTATCTAGATACCGGCTGGTGGCGAGTATCTCAGTTTCAGTGCACATGGATGGTGCTATATGAGTTAGCCAGCAAAAAAAAAAAAAAAAAGGGGGTGGCAAACCACAAAAATCAAATAAAAAATGCAAGGAGTAGAAAAGCCACAAATAACCAGGATGAGAGCAAGAGTCCAAAATAAAATCACTTTATTAAAAACACTATATAAAAAAAGAAGAGGCAAAATCCAGATTAATGGATGTGCTAAGGACCCAATATGGACCGTGTTTTGGAATTTTATTCCTTCATTGGGAGTCCATAGGAAAAGGAAGATGCATAGGTTGTATTAAAATAGGGGGCATGCAATGAAGCTACTTAGTAGTAGATTTAAAACAAACCTGAGAAAATATTTCTTCACACAACGTGTAGTTAAACTCTGGAATTAGTTGTTGGAGAATGTGGTGAAATCAGTTAGCTTAGCAGGGTTTAAAAAAGGTTTGGATAATTTCCTAAAAGAGAAGTCCATAGGTCATTATTGAGATGGCTTGGGAAAATCCACTGCTTATTCCTAGGATAAGCAGCAAAACATTTCTTTTATTACTTGGGATCTAGCTAGGTACTTGAGACCTAGGTTGGAGATTGTTGGAAACAGGATGCTGGACTTGATGAACCTTCGGTCTATCCCAGTATGGCAATTCTTATATTCTTATAGGTTGGTGACTGACTTTTATTTGAGTGCACTTAAGAATTAGCCCCAGTATTCAGGGCTGAGTTATGTCTGGGCACTGGCACTGAATACTGGGAGCTTGGTGTGAGAGGGCAGGCTGCTGGAGCTTATGCAGCCCTGGCTTTTATTCAACCAGGCCCGTATAAACGAATTATACAGCTCTGGTGATCAACTGAGCGGCTGCAGCAGGGAATCCCTGAACCCCACTGTGAGTTGGCCGGCAGGAGGGATGCCCACTCCTTCCTGCCAGTAGGCTCCCTTCTCGAACCTATGACCCCCCCAGACCTGAACCCCCCACTCCAGCACCTCTACAGCATGCTATACTCTGCACCTAACTCCAGGCAAATGGCAGTAAGTGGCCAACCCGACACTTGCCATGGGTATGCCTAAAACCTTGGAAAGGGAAATTCTAGCAATATGTATGGCACACAGAGACGATGATAAGTTATCAAGGATGGAAAATCCAACTTTTAAGGCAAATCATCAGAGAAGGAAATGAAACTGAAAATGTATTTCAGCAAGATAAAAGTTGAAGCCTGCAAGCAGTGTGATAGGGGCTCAAGCAACAATGTGGTCACCCAGAATCCAACGAGTTGATGAGGGGAATAAAATTTCCCACAATCACAAACAGAGATGAAGACTGTACAGTGAAATGGTGACACTCGAAGCAGATCCGAGCATCCTAGGCCTGAGCTGCATAGCTAGACCTTGTAGTATGGTTACAGCAATGCTGTCAATCAGGCCCTCAGGCCACTCCCACTGCATTCCAAGATGCATTGGGAGGGGGTAAGGCCCGTCATTCTGAAGAGGTAGCCCTATCAGTAGGAGGGTGTGGGCTTACCTCCTGCCGATTTTTCATTGGAAGGTACGGGGGTGTCGAGTGATGGTAGGGGGGGTCAGTGATGCCAGGTGGAATGTCAGGTGATGACATGGGGTTGTCAGTGATATCAGGGGGTGTGTTGGGTGATGGCAAGGGTGTCAGTGATAGGAGGAATGTCAGGTGCTACCTGGGTGATGTCAGGTGTCGGGGTGATGTCGGGTGATGGGGGTGTCAGGATGTTGGGGGGAAGAGCTGTAGGGCTCTGAGGACAGCAGCTATTTGTGGAGGGGGGCTGGGGGGATTGGTGGGTGTGAAGGAAGGAGGGAGAGAAAAAACATGGTTCTCCCTGCCGGTTCAGCTGATCCTGGTAGGGGACTCCATGAAACTGGCTCAGCTGATCCAGATTCCCCTGCTGCGATCAGTTGATGGCAAGACATTTGGACAGGCTGGACAGTACTGGGTTTTTTGGTTTTTTTTAAGATCTTTGGGTGATGTAATAATTCATTCTTCTTTTCTATGTGAAATGTAATATAAAATATGATTTAAAAAAAAGATCTTTGGGTAGTGGGAGGGGGGTCGGTGACCACTGGGGAGTAAGGGGCGGTTATGCCTTAATCCCTCCAGTGGTCATCATGTCAGTTTGGGCACCTTTTTGACCGGTATGCATGTCTGAAACAGGTCTAGCTCCATACGTCTAAGACTGTTTCCTTAAAGGTTTGATTATCCCTGCTGAACATCTAAGTGCTAATCCCACCCAAAACACGCCTCTATCATAGATGCACTGGAGACAAAGTAACCAGAAAGATGTCCAGAAAGTCAGTGTTGAAAATGCCTGCTTGGCTGTCCAAGTGCAAGTTAATGCTGTCTATTGGACATCTATCTTTTTTGAAAATGAGCCTGATAGTAAATTTCAGCAAATAAAGGGCTAGATTCACTAAGCCCAACGATCAAGTTCCGATCACTTAGCGACCCCTTTGCGACCCGATTCACTAACCTCTGTCCCGATCATCCTCCGATCCGTGCATTCAAATGAGGGGGAATGGCATTCAAATATAGGCAGGCAGCAATTCGCTAAAAAAAATGAGGGACACCGACTGGGCTGACCGATCCAAAAATAAGCAACTAATTTAAAGAGAAAGATTGATTTGTTTGAAAACTTTATAACAAATAATAATTTGTGCTTCCTGAATTTTCTGTGCCTTCCTATGTTCTCTTCTTTGGGATATGTTGAGATATATGATTGAAATACGTACTTAGAATTTTGATGGACTATCTCCTTCCTTTCACACATATTTATTACCTTCTTAGAGTTAAAAAGAACTAAGCTATAGGTCAAGGGGAAACTTCTTATTCTGCAGTGGCACCTAACAACAACAAGCCTGACTTCAGGGCCGGGCCAAATAGTGGAAACAATTATAAAAAAAAAATTGTGGAACACGTAGATAAACAGGATTTAATGGGACAGAGTCAGCATGGGTTCAGCCGAGGGAGATCTTGCCTCACCAATTTGCTTGACTTCTTTGAACCGGCTGTCAATAACGAAGCCAGATGCCATGGGGGCCTTTCCTCATGCTAAATCGCTATAGGCTCTGCCACTCTTGATCCCGCCCCTCAAAATCAGGAAGTAACTTCAGAGGGGGCTGGATCGAGACAGACAGAGCCTATAGCAATTTAGCAAGAGGGAAGGCCCCCGTGGCATCTGGCTTCGTTATTGCCAACCAGTTTAGCCAGTGACTCTATTCCCCACAGCCTGGTAGGCTTAAATTTGGATATTTTTTAAAACTACGGTAATAGACTCAAATATAAATCGAGAACCCCATTTTTGGGCCATTTTTCTGGCCCCACAATCTTGGTTTATATTCAAGTATATATGGTAATAAATTAAATGAAATAATTTCAAATGCAAAAATGAATGGGTAATTCATCTGAAAACAAACCAAACAAAAAATGTTTTCTTTGTGCATCTCTAGAGCCAGTAGATGGCGCTATTCAGTAGTCAGCCACAGTGCTGACAGGGAGGCTCTGGTATCCTTCCCAATAGCGAAAATGAGACTCTTTGGAATCCTAGATGCTGGTTTTGACAGGATCATAAGAGAGTGTGTGGGGGGTATGGTGGGAGATTCTGGAACCAATGACAGAAGAGTAGAAATTGGGAGTAGAACTCAAAGTTCAGGAGTTTATGAGACTGAGTACTGCTGCGTTCAGGAAGGAAGAATTGTGGCATGTGAGGGCAAAGGATTGTATGACTTTTATTTGCTGTCACAGTGGTGCAGAAGGCAAGGGATCAAAGTACAGCTTCTTTATTCAGACATCAGGGGAATGGATGTATAGCCTAATGGAGAACTTCATAGAAGAGGCATACATGGAGGCCGTGGAAAAACACCAGCAAAGTGGAACTGCTGGGATATGCCTACAGAGAGTGTGGACCACCAGACAGACAGCCACCAGGAGGAAATGGGGGATACAACAGCAAGATCTGGAAACAGTAGAGGGAACCCACAAGAAGACGAATGCCACGATGAGAGGAAATGGATAGGAACGAAGGACACGGACCTACGGCTGGAGAGATGGACATACACCTGGGACACAGACATGCGGCTGGAGAATCAAGAGAAGATAGAGAGGACCGCAATCGTTGTGGGGGACTCTACCATCAGACAAGTTGACAGCCACATAGCGGGAGCAAGACTGGATCAGCTGGTGACCTGCCTACCGGGAGCCAAGGTAGAAGACATAGTGAGCCGCATCGACAGGATCATCGACAGTGTGGAAGAAGAAGATATGGCGGTGGTGATCCATGTGGGGATGAACAACGTGAGCAACAGGAACTACAACAGGGAAGTACTGAAGGACCAGTTCCAGATGTTAGGAATGATGCTGAAGACCAGAACGCAGAGGATAGCATTCTTGGAGATCCTGTCGGTACCCAGGGCTGATAAGAAGAGGCAGATGGAGCTGCAAGCAGTCAACGTGTGGATGTGGTACTGATGTGAGAAAGAAGGATTCCATTTCGTGCGCAACTGGACGACGTTCTGGGGGAAGAGCAAGCTATTCAGGAAGGACGGACTCCACCTCAGCAGAGACGGGACGAGGCTACTTGCAAGCTACATCAAGAGAGAAGTTGAGAAGTTTTTAAACTAGGAAGAAGGGGAAAGCCGTCAGCCGACCGAGAGAGAGAGTCGATGGTTCGGGAACCGGTATACCTAGAGGATACCGTGCAGGAAGATAGTGGGGAAGACTCACCAGATTGCAGACAAGACAGACCAAAAGGGACACAAAAGGGAAGGAAATGCAAGAAAGGAACAGGCTGCAAACTCAAGTGTATGTACACGAACGCAAGGAGCCTTAGGAATAAGATGGGTGAATTAGAAGCTGTGGCACAAAAGGATAACGTTGACATCATCGGCATCACAGAAACATGGTGGACTGATGAAAATGTCTGGGATACGGTACTACCGGGATACAAACTATACTGCAGAGACAGAGTGACTCAAAAAGGAGGAGGCATTGCCATATACATCAAAGAGGAAATTGAATCTACTGGAGAGAACATGCCACAACAGACGGATAATTTAGAGTCTCTATGGGTCAAAATTCCAGGAACAAATTGACCGGAAATGAGGATAGGCATCTATCCAGGGCTGTCCGAAGAAATTGATGGAGAAATGATGGATGAGATTAAACGCATCTGCAAGGGAGGCAACACAGTTATTATGGGCGACTTCAACAATCCAGGGATAGAAGGGATAGAGGCACCTCCAGCTGTGCTAGAGAGACCAGGTTCCTGGAAACTGTAGGCAATTGCTTCCTAGAACAACTTGTCAAGGAAAACACGAGAGGAAATGCAATTCTGGACTTAATTCTAAATGAACTGCGGGGACCGGCACAGGATGTAGAAGTAGAAGGTACCCTAGGAAACAGTGATCACAATATGATCCACTTCAACCTGGAAATAGGGGCAAAACATCGGTCCAGAATGACAGCCATGATGCTAAATTTACGAAAAGAGAATTACGATGGGAGAAGATGCATGATGGGGAAGAAGATTAAGAAGAGGATATGCACTGTAAAGACTCTAGAGCAAGCTTGGTCTCTTGTCAAGGATACAGTCACCAAGGCGCAAAATCTATATATACTGCGTATTAACAAGGGATCAAAAAGGAAAAAGAATAAAGAACCGGAGTGGCTCATTGTAGAGGTTAAGGAAGTGATCAGAGACAAAAAAAAACCTTGTTTAAAGAATGGAAAAGATCAAAAAGAGACGAAAATTGGAATAAGCACAAACAACATCAACACAGGTGCCATAAGGCAGTAAAAGGGGCCAAAAGAGACTATGAGGAAAAAATAGCCAATGAGGCAAAAAACTTCAAGCCGTTCTTTTGATATATCAAGGAGAAATGACCCATGAAGGAAGCGGTGGGACCGTTGGATGACCAAGGAATAAAGGGAACACTAAAGGAGGACAAAGCAATCGCTGACAGACTAAACACATTTTTTGAGTCTGTATTTACCGAAGAGGATATACACAGCATACCGGAACCAATCAGGCTATATGCTAGAAGTGAAAACGGGAAACTGACAGGGTTAACAGTCAGTCTAGAAGAGGTATGCAGGCAAATTGAAAGGCTTGAGAGCGATTAATCCCCGGGACCGGATGGTATCCATCCGAGGGTCATCAAGGAACTAAAAGGGACCATAGCTGAACTGCTTCAACTAATAGCCAATCTGTCGATCAAAACGGGAAAGATCCCAGAAGACTGGAAAGTGGCGAATGTTACGCCGATCTTCAAAAAAGGTTCGAGGGGAGACCTGGGAAACTACAGACCGGTGAGTCTGATCTCGGTACCGGGAAAGATGGTAGAGGCACTGATAAAGGATCGCATCATTGAACACCTTGACGGACACAGTCTGATGAGGACCAGCCAGCACGGTTTCAGTAAAGGCTTGCCTGACGAACTTGCTGTACTTCTTCGAGGGAGTAAACAGGTGGATAGACAAAGGCAACCCGGTCGACATTGTATATCTGAATTTTCAGAAGGCGTTTGACAAAGTTCCTCATGAACGACTACTTCGGAAAATTGCATACCATGGAATCGAGGGTGAAATACTCATGTGGATTAAAAACTAGCTGGAGCATAGGGAACAGAGAGTGTGGGACAATACTCTGATTGGAAGAGCGTCACCATTGGGGTGCCGTAGGGCTCAGTGCTTGGACCCATGCTCTTCAACATCTTTATAAACAATCTGGACATAGGTACGTCAAGCGAGGTGATTAAATTTGCGGACAATACGAAGTTATTCAGAGTAGTGAAGACGCAGGGGGGATTACGAAGATCTGCAACATGGCATAATCAGGTTCGAGGAATGGGCATCGACATGGCAGATGAGATTCAACGTGGATAAGTGTAAAGTGATGCATGTCAGTAACAAAAATCTCATGCACGAATATAGGATGTCCAGGACAGTACTTGGAGAGACCTCCCAGGAAAGGGACTTAGGAGTTCTGATCGACAAGTCGATGAAGCTGTCCGTGCAGCAAAAAGGGCGAACAGAATGCTAGGAATGATAAATAAGGGGATCACGAACAGATCGGAGAAGGTTATCATGCCGCTGTAGCGGGCCATGGTGCGCCCTCACGTGGAGTACTGCGTACAGCACTGGTCGTCATACATGAAGAAGGACATGGCACTAATCAAAAGGGTCCAGAGAAGAGTGACCAAGATGGTTAAGGGGTTGGAAGAGCTGCCGTACAGCGAAAGATTAGAGAAACTGGGCCTCTTCTCCCTTGGACAGAGGAGATTGAGAGGGGACATGATCGAAACATTCAAGGTACTAAAGGAGATAGACTTAGTAGATAAGGACAGGTTGTTCACCCTCTCCAAGGTAGGGAGAACGAGAAGGCACTCTCTAAAGTTGAAAGGGGATAGATTCCGTACAAATGTAAGAAAGTTCTTCTTCACCCAGAGAGTGGTAGAAAACTGGAATGCTCTTCCGGAGTCTGTCATAGGGGAAAACACCCTCCAGGGATTCAAGACGAAGTTAGACAAGTTCCTGCTGAACAAGAATGTGCGCTGGTAGGGCTAGTCTCAGTTAGGGCACTGGTCTTTGACCAGAGGGCTGCCGCGTGAGCGGACTGCTGGGCATGATGGACCACTGGTCTGACCCAGCAGCGGCAATTCTTATGTTTTTATGTTAGGGACAAGCCAGGGTTCAAATTCCACTGTCACTTATAAACTTGAGCAAATCACTTAACCCTCCATTCCCTCAAGTACAAACTTGGATTATAGACATAAAAACATACATAAGACATAAAAACATACATCCTGCCCAGCTCATGCAGCAGCCCTCAGGTCAAAGACCAGTGCTCTGGAAACAGCAAAAGGCCTGCTCTATTTCCAGATGACTCATCTTGAGTTACTACTAAAAAAAAGGTAAGAATTAAATCCAAATTCACTTCTGTCTTCTTGTGTTTGGGTCCAGGGGCAATGCACGTTGCTGATGAGGGAAACAGATTACAGGTGAAAGCACTTATATTTGAAGTTTCTAACTTCGTCTCTTGATCAAACTGCCCATTTTTTAAGTATCTAGATTTAAGGAGCTGTGACCTAAATTTAGTTACTGCGAAGGTGGACATTTTCAACAGAAGTTTAGCAGGTTAGCTCTTGAAAATAGACTCCAGTGTAATTATCTTTCTATACAAAGCTGAGGTGAGAGTAGGGGGCTCCTTTTACTAAGCTGCGTTAGCGTTTTTTAGCGCATGCAGCATTTTAGCTTACGCTAAACGCGCGCTATGCGGCTAGAACTAACACCAGCTCAATGCTGGCATTAGCGTCTAGCGTGCGGGGCAATTTAGCGTGCGCTATTCTGCGCGTTAATGCCCTAACGTGGCTTAGTAAAAAGAGCCCTAAATGTACAGAGGATTTGATGTTGGCTTTTCATTAGAACACTAGGGGTCACCAGAGCACCATCTGTAGAATCCAGGCCACGAGCACTCATAGGTTTCATAGCTATTAAGAATTCTCAGATTCTAGAAACACTCATTGTTTGCCATTGTTGAACTGAAATGTCTGATAGCTGGCAAGTAGGCAGAAGTCATACTAGACAGCTAGACTGAAACTTCCTCATACATTCTTCAGATATAAATGGTTGTCCAGTGATGAAAAATCACACTTCACTTTACAGTTCAGACTTTAGGATGTCATTGAAAATGTACTGCAAGCATAGGAGCCAACTTTTATTGGGGTGCCCAATATCCTACCTCTCTCGGCCACCAACAAAAAATAAATAGTCTTACATTTTGTTGAACTTGAAGGTATGGAGAGCTCACCTCATACTGAGATACCACAAAAGTCCAGTGTACTGAGAAGCAGCAAACTCCTACGCTAATGGCCACAGTGTCCTGCAAAAACACACTTAGAACCTATAAATCAAGTGTGTCATGCTATTACAGAACTGAAAGAGCTCAAACAACAACCCTGTCTATGAAGAGGCAACATTTTACACTGAGATCTAGAATACAAATACATCATCACCTCATATGTGGAAAACAGCATAAGCTGCTCTGCTATCAAAACAGATTCTTAACAAATACACAATGAATAACTAAAAATGAGAAATACAAATATACAGACAAAACCTAAACCCCAGGAAGACAAACCTTCTATGCAGTAGAACACTGGGAAAATAGAAATCAGAAATGCATTTCCTCTATACTATGTCAAATATGAGAAGAGATGCATATTCCCACAGGTTACAAATTACAATCCAGAAAAATCAAATAATAGAGGCTTTGTATTTATTCTTCTTGTCAGAAAATTAATTATTCATTTTTTTCCAATTTAGTAAGTGGTGTACCTAGTATATTTGACATCTAGGGCCAATAATATTTTAACACCACCCTCCTTTATATGAAAATTTTTTTTTTAGTAATAATCCACGAGCCACACAACAAGGGTGTAACTAGGAAAGGCAGCATCTTAAACACTGCAGTGAGCACTAGAACATAATACACCCATTGTAAAACTAAACAAGCCAGATTAGTACAAATTGATCCTGCACAGTCAATGCTAACAGAAAACCATGTCTTTTTCATTCACACAGAACACAGATACACCCTTGTCCAGAATGGAATAAGTAATTACAAACTGTGACCCCCCCCCACGAGCCCTACAGAAGTGTCTTTGCCAAGCTGCTGGCACTGCTTTCATCAGGCTCTCTGGCCAGCTCTGGGGACCTTTGTCAGCTTCCTGTTGCTGCATGGGCAGAAACCAGCTGAGGGAAAGAAACTGTGGAGCTACTGGAGAGATCCTAATGTAAGCAGTACTGTTGATCAGACAACTTTGTAGGACCTCTGGGGCGGGGCAGGAATGTTGTCAAAGGGAAGGGAAGATGTGGGACATGAAAGAGAGAACTGGGCAGGGAGGAGATGCTGCACTTGGATAGAAGGTGAAAAGGGAACAGGGAAAGGCAGCATTTGGATGGGATGGGAAGGAGGGAGAGTGGGAAAGACTACATATACTGTAGATGGAAGAGAAGGGAGAAGGGGAAATGGACATGGATGGAATGGAAGGACAGGCAGAGGGAGAAAGGCTGCATATGAAGGGGAGGAGGTAGGAAGGAAGAGGGGAGATGTACTGTACATGAAGGGACAAGAAAGGAAAAGGGCAGCGGGAAAGCTAGAAAGGTTTGAGAATGTGGCAGAAAAACTGAAGGAAGTTGAATATGAAAGATCACTTCCTGTCTTGTGCTTGGTACTGAAGAAGAAAGGAGGTGAAAAAAGAAATAGCAGATGGAAAGGAATCCTAGAAACAGAGTTAAGAGCACAGATGGAGGAAAGCAGAACAAGATGATTAGAATAATAAAATCATCACACAACAAAGGTAGGAAAAATGATTTTATTTTCAGTTTAGTGATTGAATTATGCCATTGAGAAGTTACATCTGTTGGCTTTATTATTTAGGGTTACGAGATTTTCTGGAACTAAAATCCGGACCCATGGCCCTGCCCCCAGGCCTGCCCAGTTCTGCCCATCCCCACCCATCCGAGTCATGCCCCAATCTGGCCCCCAGTCCTGCCCTTCCAATTGTCTCACTTCCTTTTTTATTTTTTAATATTCAAATGTAACTAGTATCTCCCCCTGCCTCATGTACCTTGTCTATGTCTATTATAAGTATTGATTAAGCTCCTCAACAACTATGTTAATCTTTTAATTTTGTATGTAGACTGCCTAGACAGCTCAATAGGCAATATATCAAAATAAAATAAACTTGAAACTTATAATGCAACACCACTGAAACAGTGGTGCATGTCCCCAAATACTGTACAAAATATAAAGATAGAAGATGTAAATTTGAAAAAAAGAGAAATAAGCAATCACTCTACAAAATAACAAATAAAAATAAAACAAAAAATGGAAAATAAGATAATACCATTTTATTGGACTAATACATTTTTGATTAGCTTTCAGAGTTCAAAACGTCTTTCCTCAGGACTGTAAAGCATACTGCTGTTACAGTCTCCTATCCTGACCTGAGGAAGGAGAATTTGGCCTCTGAAAGTTAGTTAAAAATGTCTTAAAATTAGTCCAGTTAAAGGATCACCTTATTTCCATTTTCTATTTATAAACATTTATCAACACACTACAATACTACTTTATCCTAAAGCAAAAAAATAAATAAAATATAATTTTTTTCTACTTTTGTCGTCTGGTTTCTGCTTTCCTCATCTTCTTGTCATTCTCGTCATTCTCTTCCTTCCATCCATCCACTGTTTGCCCCTTCCAGAAACTATCTACCTTCCCCTTCCATCTCTCTTCCCCCTCCCCCCATTAGCCTGGCATACATCTTCTTCCCTCTGTTCACCTCATGGTCTGGCATCTCTCTCCTTCCATCTCTCCTTCCCTCCCCCCTGTGGTTTTTAGCATCTTTCTCTTCTCTTCATCTGATTAGATCTGATATCTCTGTCTCCTTCCCCCTTCCCCCATGCTCTGGCATCTCTCTCTTCCATTTTTTTTTCTTCCCCGATCTTCCTTCTCTATTTTCTGCCTCCATCTAAATCAAATTCTTTCTTACTATCCAATCCTCTTTTCACTGTGTCTACCCATAGTTTGCCTCCCCTTTCCTTCACCCCCCTCCAGTATCTCACTAACTCTATCCTCTTTCCCCTATCCAGCATATGCCCTTTTTCTTTATCCCCTCCTTCCATCCAGTATGTGTTCTCTTTCTCCATTTCCATTATAATAACAAATTTAATAATAACAAATTTTTTTATATACCGCAGGACCGTGAAGTTCTATGCGGTTTACAATGATTAAAGATGTTGCAGATAGAGTGGAATCAACAAAGTATAGACTTGGTGACTGACAGTTCTAAAGATCATTTGTTGAGGGCTAGGATTGTATAGGTTGGTTTCCTAAGTATTTCAGAAACAGATGTGTTTTTAGACGTTTCCTGAATTCAACATCTACTCCCCCCTCTCGCCCCTCCTGACTGACATCCAATGTCTGCTCTCTTATCTCTCTTCCTTCTCCTCACTCCCATCATCTGCCCCTTCTCTCTCTTCCCCCTCCCCCTCCAATTCCTTCAAGCATCCGGCCCCCTTCTCTCTCTCCATCCACCCCAATTTCATCGAGTTATCCTGCCCCCTCACCTCCCCACTGCTGCTGCTTTCTCACACACTCCTGATGACACAAGATAAACCTCAAGCACCACTTAACCTCTTCCCCATGTTGGCACATCTCCCTCCTTCTCCTCACCTTCATAGTTGCCTTTCCATTTCAAAATCAACGCTTTCTTTTTCAGACAGACCTAGCATCAGCAACCGTTCTCTTAAGTTGCAAGCGGCTGCTTGGCCCAAAGCGTCACCTTTGACGCAAGCCGTCCAGGTGGAAACAGGAAACTGCGTCAGAGGGGAAGCTTTGGTTCGAGCAGCCACTTGCAACTTAAGAAAATGGTTGCCGGGGCCCATCTGAAAAAAAACATGTTGATTTTGAAATGGAAAGGCGACCGCGAAGGTGTTGGGAAAGGAGAGAGATGGGCTTACTAGGGGAAGAAATACCCATACCAGGGGGCCCCCTGCTGTGGGGCCCAGAGCTGCCCTGTTTGCCCTCCCATAACAACGGCACTGGTCAAAGCACCACACCAGTGGACCCCCCTGATGTTTTCGGGCTCGAAGCACATGCCTGCTAGGCCTACCCTTTAATCTAGCCCTGGTCTGCTTCTATCTGCTTTTGCCTCTTTTTTTTGAGTCCACAATAATCTACCTCTTCAGCCTCAAAAGTCTGCATTGCTCAAAGTATTTTTAATAGACTTTGCAGTTTTACACCACATAGGGTCAATTTGAAGGACAGATTTTGGACAGGTGGTAGTGATACAGAACTTAAGTTTCTTCACATCAGTACAGAAGTCAAAAGGAGAAGTAGCAAATGTTATAGGTGACTCTCATAAAGACACCAAGACGTGGTATCATTCAGCACAAACAATGAGAACATTAACCTTGATTAAGTGTATGTTTTGCTCTGTTTAGCACAGGAGTGTCCAACCTCAGTCTCCAAGAGCCTCATTCTAGTCGGGTGTTCAGGATTTCTCCAATGAATATGCATTAGATTATTTGCATGCACTGCCACTATGGCATGCAAATAGATCTCATGCATATTCATTGTGGAGATTCTGAAAGTCTGATTTGGCGAGGACTGTGGTTAGTCATCCCTGGTTTAGCTCATTTACTGAAACCCCTGCTATAAATACTGCACGCCACTGGCGAGAAATAATGAAACTCCTCTATTTGCTAAACTATCTCATGTTTTCCAAAATAACGTTTGAGGATGTCACATGACATAAGATTTGCAGCAGCATGTCTAACTTTTCATTTGCCTTTCATGTAAACCTTAAGAAAGAAAGACGTCCAGAATTATTCAGTACTGGCACCTAAAATTAACCACAGAACAATCCACCTTTCAATATAATACTTTCCGCCTTTTTCCGCATTTCTTTTCAGACTGTTTCACTTAAGTTAACATAAACTGCAGTCAGTCAGTGATCACAGACTGAAGCATGTTCCCATATGGACATCAGTCATTTGCCCTGAGAAAGGCATTACTGGCCTGAACTAATTATATTGTTTTTATTTGCTTACCTCCTAGGGTAGAATGTGGTGGATTGGTCCCTTGTAAGTTACAAAGGCAGATTATATTTTTACATTTGGAGAGGACAGATATTATTTCTCTGAGGAACTTTTGCAAAGAAATGTTTTGTTCCTTTTGAAGAAGAGTTTGCAAATAACATTTTTTAAATCGAGGAAACCAAATGATTGAACAATAGGTCTGAGCACTTTCTCTTTTATTTTATTTAATGATTTTGAAAAACATATAGACAGTGCAATCAAATACAATAAACTAATCTCATAAAAGCACTTATATATCCTATATAATAAAAGGCTAACTCGCGCATGCGCACTCCTATTTGCGTGCTTCCATAATCTGTAGTTCCGTGGCCACATGAGTGCGCATGCGTGAGTCTCCAGCCTTCTTCGCAGCACCTACCTTGGCCGTCAGCAGCGGCGGCTCATCTCCTGTGGGGACCTGATGTGTGCTGTGTCCGTCCGTGGCCGTGGCTTGAGGCGTATGCGCCAGTTAGGTGCATTGGGCGACAGGAGCGGCGCTGGCGGCAGATGGCGGGAGGAGGGCTCATAGTCCTGCCGCCGCTGCTGCTCCTGTTCACAGCAGCCTGCACGTCGCCGACTCCACCCCTTCCCGCAACAACCGCTACCGCTCCTGTTCAAAGCGGCCTGCTGAGGTTCGCGGCCGACTGTAACGAACCTCGCAGGCCGCTCTCCACATGGTAGCACGTTCCCTCTGACGCGATCGCGTCAGAGGGAACATGCTACCGAGTTGGAGAGCGGCCTGCGAGGTTCGCTAAAGCCAGACACCATCGCAGGCTGCTCTTTACATGAGGATCAGCCACCACGGAGATCGTGAGAAGAGCTGCTGAAAAAAAACCTTCAGCCGCAGCAGGCCAGCCCGCGGGAAGGGAAGGGGGAGGGGCCGAATGGAGCAGGGCAGCTCACGGTAAGAGAAGGGAATGGGGGGTGGGGGAAAATGCTTTTACTGCTTCAGCAGGAACCTCGAGGGGAAGGGAAATACCGCTGCTGCTTCTGCAAAGGAAAGTGGTGGGGGGGGGGGGGAGAGAAGGGAATGGGGGGTGAGTGGGGGAAAATGCTGCTACTACTTCACAGGGATCTGGAGGGGAAGGGAAATATCACTGCTGCTTCTGCAAAGGAAAGTGTGTGTGTGGGGGGGGGGAGGGAGAGACAGAAAGAAATACAGACAGACAAAGGAGGCTAGGGAGAGAGACAGACAGAAATAAAGACAGACAGGGGACCAGAGAGAGACAGAAAGAAAGACAAACAGACAAAGGGTGCCAGGGAAAGAGAGAGAGAAAAATTGCAGCAGGGTATGAGACAGAAAGAAAGGAAGAAAGAGACAGGAGCAGGGAGAGAGACATAAATAAAGAAAGACAGACAGGCATATATTCTAGCACCCATTAATGTAACGGGCTTAAACACTAGTAACAAATATATATTAGAATAAACCCTCTATCTTATAATCCCTCCCGCCCATCCTCCCTCCCTTTACTGGAAGTGTATTTAGCTTGTAATATCAGATCTGGTAAAATAGATTAATTTATGACAACTTCAGTTACCTTGAACATGTGTTACAAAATCATCTGATGGACTCCAGATTTCTTTAAATTTCTGGGTAACGCCCTTATGTTCTGATAAAATTTTTTCAAATCTATCTACTTTTCACCAGCACTGTATAAGGAATTGGACAAAGAGATCAGTAGATTTATTTGGCAAAATAAACAACCAAGGATTGCTTTTAAAACCTTAGGTACTAAGGAATATGGTGGATTGAATTTACCTCATCTTTACAGATATCATAGTGCTTATATACTGAGACAAGCTATGTATTGGCTAATGCCAAAGTGGTGTTTATTAGAGCAAAATTTACTTCGTCCATTAGGCTGCAAAATCTAATTGGTGTTGTGCTCGCTATTCTTGTGCGTGCACTAAAAACGCTAGTGCACCTTAGTAAAAGGAGCAGCTTGAAGTCTTTCTCAAATTACATGCTAGTCACCAAGTTAGATTTTTGCATAGCTTCAAGTGATTGCAGTTTCGGCATGCCATCATAAGTTTAAGAATTCCATTAAAATCACCAGAACCTAATGCTCTTTCAATATGTAAAAAAATATTGGGATTAGGTCATGAAGCATCAAACTGGTATAAAATACTGGTACATATGGAGCAATAAAAATGAAGCATTGATGGTTTACATAACATATAGTCACAGGAACTAATGGTGTCTATATCTGATGATCAATGGCAATTCATGTTCCTTAAATGCTTCCGATGCTGACAATCTGCTTCTATGAAACAATCTCTGTTTTTTTGTGATTTGACGTGTAGTATGGACTCCTGTTAGACCAGTGGTTCCCAACCCTGTTCTGCGGGACCCCCAGCCAGTCGGGTTTTCAAGATATCCCTAATGAATATGCATGAGAGAGATTTGCATACCTGTCACTTCCATTATATGCATATTCATTAGGGATATCTTGAAAACCCAACTTGCTGTGGGGGGTCTCCCAGGTCAGGGCTGGAACCACTGAACAAAATTAACTCAGAATATTCTTTATGCTGGTCTTGTGGACATGAAAAAGGAACATAAGATCATGTTATTCTATTGCCCTATGGTTCATGACTTTTGGCAACAGGTGTGGAGTCATATTCAAATGTTATTACATATAAATGTTCCCTTAACGTATACTGGAGTGGTCTTCAATCGCTTTGCTTCTGTTGATATTATCAATATTCATAGAAGGCTAATAGCTATACTTACTGCTGTAGCAATTCAAACTTTTTTGAAAACATGGAAAAAATGCATCCCTGTTATCTTTTCAATTTTGGTAGAACTCAGTTTGTTTAATTGGAAAATACAAGGCAGCCATAATGGAAAAGAGAAGCAAAAAAGCTAAATTCAGATTATTGTGGGTGCCTATACAAGAATTTGTGGATAATAGTTGAATAATATTGAGAGAATGGAAATGAATGTACAGTATGTATGGATGGATAGATGGAGGTTGGTTTTTCACTCTCTGCAAATGGGATGGGTGGGTAGAGATAGTTTATTTCAAGGATTTTGTTTCTTAATATCCTAAGCTTTGTGTTAATAATATTGTGAGCAATTTGATCAACTTGTTTCTCCTGCTTTAATTTAGGTTATTATATAAAATTTCAATAACATTTTGGAACTTAAAAAAAATAATTGTATTTTGTAAGCCACTTAGGTTTAAGCAGGTGAGAAATTTTTAAATACCATATTTTTCATTCTATAGGATGCACCTGACCATAGGACGCACCCTCCCCCATAGAGAAAGAAAAAGCAAGAAAAAAAATGGTTCCGAATTTTGGTTTTCTTGGTTCTTCCTCCTCTACTCTTAGGTGCGTCTGGTGGTCTGGTGCTGGGAAGCCCGCAGCCCGCATGTAGAACCCAGATGGCCTGGTGCTGGGAAGCAGCAGCGAATACACCTCCCCCTGCCCCCAGGTACCTTTTTAAATGGGTGGTGGTCCAGCGCGGTCTCTTGCTGGACAGTTGCTTTTTCTCCTTGCAGAGCAGCCCCTTTTTGGGGGTGGAAAAGTGTGTCTTATGGAGCAAAAAATATGGTAAATAAAATAGGTGTGACAAGACATGGTAAAGTGAGCCTTGTTAGAGTGGTAGACTCTTGGAGGAATGTGTGTGTTTGCATGTGGATTGCTGGGTATGTTGTTTGTGCATATGTGGCTTTAAATTTTAAATAGGGTAATAAAAAGAAATGTTTCATTTCTAATTATTACCTTTAAAAGTGGACTAATATGGCTACCATACCACTTCTTTCAAATAAAATAAAGACATTTTTGGCTGGTTTTCGAAGGCAATATCTTCTTCAGATCAGCAATAAGCAAATGACGACAGATATCAGAAAATATATGTGAATCATAAAAGCATCCCCATAAAAGCAGGGGGATAAGTAGGAATTGGTAGGGAGGGGGGTGAGAAACAGTGAGAGATCGATGGGTGATCAGAGGGTGTCAAGGCAGTATAATGTTATGGTTTATAATGTGATAGGAAACCCAGATATTTGATAAGTCCCATCTGGTGGGTGCCAAAATATTTCATCATCCAACTTTTTTTTCATTTCGAAAATCGTCTAATTATACGTCCTGCCGATCTGATCGTCCAAGCCAATAAATCATCCATCTTTATACCACATTTTTGTCCAACTTTCCGGCCAAGTCCAAAACACCTAGAACAAGCCCTGTTGGACGTGGGAGGGGTCAGAAAAGTGATGGACTGGACACCCAGACATGGCACCTGAATAGTGGGGTACCTTACAGGGCACTGCTGTGAAATTCACAAAAAGGGTGCCCCATAAACATCTTACTATAGCTTCCTTATAAGTCATGGTGAGCCCCCCAAAACACCCCCCAAACGTACTATACCCACCTGTCTACAACCCCAATAGCCCTTATGGCTGCAGGAGCCACTTATATGGCAGTACAAAAGGATTTTGGGGGTTTTTGGGTAGTGCACATGTTTCACCCCCAAGACGACTTAAGCCGCCTCTGTGCAGCTCTATTAGCCTGTCCTATGACAGGCTGCCAGGTGCTGATGTTCTGGAGGCAGATATTTAAAGTTGTGATTACGATTTTTAGGGAGGGGGTCGGTGATCACTGGGGTAGTGTGTGGGGGTCTGTACTATGTGTTTGCATTGCTTATCTGGTCACTTTATATAGGTTTTTGTGACTTAGACCATGTTTTAAATGGCCTAAGTCACAACGTCCAGGTTCCGTCTAGGCTGTGTTGTAAAACTTTTGGTTATACATTCAGTACGACTAAGTCTAGCACAGCCCACATCCCACCCAAATCCCGCCCTCGACACTCCTCCTGAAACACCCCGTTTAGCTCTGGTCGTTCAGCGGCACTGGGAAGGCCTAAGTTGTTTGTAAACATGTCCAAAACCCGTTTCGATTATCAGCCCTTGGACATCTTTCGTTTATGATCGTCCAAGTGCCAACTTAGGCCGGTTTTTGGATGTTTTTCTCTTTTGATTACGAGCCCCATAGTGTTTAATGTGGTATTGATATAAATTGAGCCTACTCATAATATAGCATATATCCTGACTGTCCAACATAGCATTCTTCTTCACGTTTTGTTGTTGGGGTTTTTTTTTTTTTTTTGCAAAGATGAGGAAGTGTAGGATCCCCTTGTGCTGAATGTTTTTCCCATATGATTTTAGATAAGAAAGTTCTGCTCTAAGATCAAAGGGAAGAGAATTCCATAAGGAAGGTGCTAAGTAGGAAAAGAGAAGAATATGATCTAGCTGAATTTTGAATGGGGGAGGGGGAATAACCAACATAATGATCAGGCTTAAATATAGAGAAAAAGATGATTAGCTGAAATTCCAGAGAACCAGTGTAAAATATCTGATGATCCAGCAGCAAGATCTTGAACTTAACATCTGCTCAGAATGGGAAGCCAATGCTGACTAACTGAACGGGTAACATGATCATACTTACACACTCCTGACAGACATTTGACAGCTGTATCTTGTATCAACTTTCTAGCCTCTAAGTCCAATTCAAACTATACTGCATATTATTCAAAACATTAAACGGAACGGCACCCACCCACCTAAACAACCGTCTAAACAGGAACCTCTCAACCAGACAGAGGAGAACCCAATCCCCTTTCTCCTACCCCCCTTTTAAAGGAACTAAACGCAAAAAGATGTATGACAACTTACTAGCAACATATGCAGTTAAATTGGACCCCACCATCACCAACCTACTGACAACTTCAACTGACCTCAAGGCTTTCCGCAAAGAAATCAAGACCCTACTATTCAAGAAATTCACCCAAATGTCCTATCCCCTTCCTTTTCACCTCTCGCCCCCTCTTAGCATCCTCTCTTCAAAATTGTTTTAGACCTTACGCCTTTAATTGTATTCTTCTTCCTGGAAAAGTCCAGCTATCTTTTTGATGTACTAGGTCCAACGTCTTTAATTGTATTTCTCTTCCTGGAAATGTCCAGTTATCTTTTTGATGTAATCCGCTTAGAACTGCAAGGTACAGGCGGAATATAAGCCATTAATGTAATGTAATGTAATTTTATAGGGCATTACAATAATCTAAGCATACAGTATGCAGTATAATATATAAAAGCCATATCACTGGTGTCTAGTTCCATAAAACAAAACAGTTAACAAAACATACAGTACATAAATACAGTATAACTCTCACATCGAGCAACTCCATGAGCATTAAATAATCATTTTGACCTGTCAAGTGATTGTGAGGGGCTTGATACCAGTCTGTGCCAATGAAGAGGAATTTGAGACAAGCAGTGAATCTCAACCTCCTGCTTGACAGCACAGAGCTCTAATCTATGAGAAGAATGTTAAGACTAGCCTATGTATTGTAATAGTGAGGAAGAGGGAGATTTTTTTTTTCTAATCAGTAATTTGTTCTCTTTTATTGATGAAGACTTGGAGAAAGGTCTGACAAAGGCTTTAAAAAAGCTGGATGATTATCTGGACACTCCACTGTCTGAAGAGATCGATGAGAATAGCAGGGAGGAAGAAAAAGTTTCTAAACGCAAGTTCCTGGATGGAGATGAGCTGACCCTTGCTGACTGCAATCTGCTACCCAAGCTTCACGTTGTCAAGGTAAAAAGGTCATGCTGACTACTGGCCAACCCTGTCTTAAGTGGTAGATGACATGGCTCATTATAGAGCTATCTCCAAAGTTTATGTCTTTGTAATAAAATACGTTCAGTTGCTCAGATTGTACATTATTAGTTCCTCAGCTCGTGTGAATGTCCATGGCTTCAATTTAGCCATGATTTCTACTGGGTGACCTTAGGAATTTTTTTAAAGACACAATAAAATTCCTGTTGTACACTTAAACTAAAGCTATATAGGACCCGGATTTTTGCTTTAAAGTCAGCCAATTTTTTGATCACTTCGCTGTTTTTGTCTTGGTAGCCTTCATCCTACTTCTTGGGCTTTTGGGGCATTCAGAACCTGCCTCATCCATGCTCATTATAGAAGTGCAGTGGGTGTAGAGGTCCTGAACAGTTGGATAGTCACCCTCATACCGTGTGTTCCTTGCAGAAGGCATCAATCATTTTCATTGGCTCCACCTCCTTCCTCAGTGGACTGTGCTGTAGCCCCTCACTTTTTTCCTTTTGCAAGCGTGTTCAGAAGGTATCTGATCTGCTCTGACATTTTTGTTTTATTTTTTGTGTTTTTGTTCCTGGATTTTGAGGCTTTCGGTGCTGCAGAGGTTCCCAGTGCTCCGGAGACAGTTCTGACTGCAAGAAGACACAGGCTCATGGCAAACAAGTCTGTAGCTAGTAAGCTTCTCTGTTTTCAGGCGACCTGCCTAGCCAGCCTGCTCTAACAGTTAAGGAAGCTTGGGAACTGTTCCCCATAGAGCAAAGCTTGCCCTGAATTTTATCTGGGGCTTGAGCTCAGGCTGTGTAGCCCCAAGTTGATCCTGAGGGCCAGAGTGGGAGCCGGCTGCATAGTTCCCTCCCCCCATCGATGCCAGAGGAGCTGTAGGGGGTGCAGATCTCAGCCTGCCTTTTTGGTTCGGCTGGCAATTAGAAGAAGCAAGCATCGGAATTTTGTGCTGGCCTGAGGCAGATGTCTTCTCTCCTTTACAGTTGCAGTTGCATCTTAAGCAGTCCCAGCACAAGCAGGCACAAGTGAGTACTGGCTATTGTTAGGATTACCAGACGTCTGGATTTCCCCGGACATGGCCTCCTTTTGAGGCTCTTTGTCTGGGTTTTGAAAAGCTGTGTCGAGCAGGGAGGAAGGCTACGCATGCACGGCCATCACGCAATGTCATTGCGTAGTGGCTGCACATGTGCAGACTTCCTTCCTGCCGGACAAGAGCAGACAGTAGGGGCAGGGCTAGGGCAGGGGTGGGCGTAACTAGGCGGACCTATGGGCGGGGCTAGGGAAATTGGGGTGGAGAGGGGGAAAGGGTGTCTACAAATTACAGTTTAGAACATTTCTGGGACTAGATTGGGGGGAGGGTCCCCCACCTTTAACCCCCCCCCAATTTTTTGTGTTTTGATTCAACTCTCCTGAGATGTTTTTAGAGCCAAAATCACTATTGCAATGGCCATCTTGGATTTCCCGACTTGGATTAAAAAGCCTTTATGTGTCTTAATATTCCTAATGCATTGGATGGTCAGCTGAGGAACACCCATGCTCCATATGCCGCGGGGGTCTCAAGCTGAGATTCCTCTGACCCCTTAAGGGTATTGGGATTACAGACAGGCCACACTGGGGGATTAAAGCATGGAGTTCTGTCATGATTTTGGATCTTTACAATGTACTGTGATTGAGCAGGTGGTTTATTCCACTCGTCGTGGTAACTGGAGACGTCTCCTGTGGCAGAAGGAGCAAAGGTGGATCTATCTGTTAAAATCGGTGCAGCCTGATGGATTGAATGCCCGGATTGAGTGGGTGGCTTTCTTTGGGTCCTGAGGTTACTGGATTGGTGGATGTCAGCAAGGGGAGGAGTCTGTGCTGCTTTTTCAGCGTGTGTGCTTTACTGTTTTTTCCTGCACCTTTTTTGTGATTCATGACGTGGTGGGTGTACTAGAGGAGCACCGAAGGATCCATGGACTGGCAGATGAAGCCGTGTAGATACCCCTGACGCAGCAAGAACTGGCGAAACGGGAGATTCCCCGTTGGGTACTCTAGCTGCTGTGTTACTACGCTGGATTGAGACATATCTGATGGACTTTAGCAGCTAAGTGGGTTTTTTGGCCTAATGCTATGATTTTGGATCACTGTGCCTTTGGGCCCTGTTGCCACATTTTTTTCACGTGTGGGGTTATGTACCCTTGGTGCTTTTGAACATTGACTTTGCAAGCTATTACAGTGCTTCACCCTACCGGTTTGTTTGTGTAGGAGTGTATTTGAAGTGGGGTTTTTTGCCAAATGAAGCTGAACTGAGGCTTTTTCTCCACTTCTTTTTTTGTTTTCTGTTTGATTGAGTGTATCTCCTGCTGTGGATGGTTGGGTGTATGTATGTTTAAGCCTTGTAGCGTTGCTGAGCAGGTTCGTTTGTTCTGTGTGGGGTTGTGTTTGAGATATTTATGGGATTAAAGCATTCCCAGAAGTATCAAAGGGCAAATCCACGTCTGTGGTAAAGAGACACCACATGGAAGATGCTGGACCCACAAGGAAACAGGCTGAGCACTCACAGGGGGGCCTCAGGGCCTTCTGTTCAGGTTTTACACCTGATTTTGTTAATCTGCTTTATTATGCTTATTTGAATTATAAACAGCAATCCACAGGTTCTGTGCCAGCACCAGTGTTGGCGTAACAGAGAGAACCCCCTAGGAGCGCAGCGTCTGCCGGACAAGTTTCAGCTGCAGACCAGGACTATTTATTTATTCGCTTTTTTAGCCTGTCCTCCCAAAGGAGTTCAGAATGGGTTACAAATCAGGTGGCTTGGTGGGCTCTCAATCTAATGCAGTGTTTCTGAACTCAGTCCCGGAGTACCCCCTTGGCAGTCAAGTTTTCAGGATATCCACAATGAATATGCATGAAAGATATTTGCATATAATGGAGGCAGTGTATGCAAATCTTTATGCATATTCATTGTGGATATCCTGAAAACCTGACTGGCAAGGGGCTACTCCGAGACCGAGTTCAGAACACTGATCTAATGTACCTGCGGCAGTGGAGGATTAAGTGACTTGCCCAGGGTCACAAGGAGTAGTGTGGGATTTGAACCCACAACCTCAGGGTACTGAGGCTCAAGCTTTAACCACTGTGCCACATTGTCCTCCTACTATGCTCTGTATGACCACCAGTCAGAGATGGACTCGAATTTTGGGAGCTGAAACTCTATGCCGCTTTGTTCCCAAAGCAACTTTCCATTTTGGGGGATTCAGAAGCTCAGCCAGAGTCCAGCAGGCAGCAGGCTGTTGTGTCTCTGGACCAGGGAGATGACCTGACAGTATGCAGGCTTTTTAAGTCAGTGGAGCTGTTGAATATCATCACAGAGGCATTGCAGGAATTGAAATTGGAACCGCCTCAGACTTTGGCTTTGCAGACTTCTGTAATGAGTGGGTCTAAAGCACAGTCCTCATACTTCTTTTCACATCCGGATGTTATGTTGTTCATTATGGAGCAATGGGAGTCCTCTGAGAGGTCATTGTGGATGGCTAAAGCCATGACAAAACTATTTGGATGGCTGCTGATTTTCAACAGATTTATGTCACAACGAAGGTAGATTCATTGGTAGTGGACTTCCCAGCGAAGGGGGAGTAGTTCTTAAAGATGCACAAGATCACAGATTAGATTCTGTCCTCAAAACGCAAATTGAGGACTTCAAGTTGGAACACAAAGAGGCTTCGGCAGCATCTTTAGCTGCTCGCGCTTCTCTTAATAGGCTGCATCGCTCCCCTCTGTTGGAGGATCTCTCTTGCCCCCACTTGGCAGAGGTATATTATGTCACAGACACTCTGTATGACATTTTTAGGGTCATGAGCAAGGTGTCTGCTTACTCAGTTTCTGCCCACAGAATTCTCTGGATCAGGCAATGGGTGGGTGACTCCTCCTTCAAAGCCACTTTGAGTAGGCTATCTTTCGAGAAGCAAATGCTCTTTGGCAAAGATTTGGATGATCTGATGGCCAGTGTAGAGGAACAATGTCTTAGGACCTTACCGGATGCTCATCCAAGGACCAGTAAGGGGTCTGTATGTGGTAATTTTCTGGACTCTCGGCTTTGTGTTGCTAGTGCTCAGATAACATGAAAATCAGGATATTTTTTATTTTTTTTGGTATGGTGACTTCCATGGAGAAATGTTCTAGTTCTGATCTGCATCTTGTGGGGAGGTAGAATATCAGCTCCCATATAACTAATTTTATTATGGTGTGTTAAACTGAGTTTTTCTTTTACTTTCTTTCTCACTTTGCTCCTTGTTGTTTGAGCATCATATATCTCCATTGTGTTTTTGCAGAAAAGCAGGTTAAAGTATGTGTGACGAGAAACGTGGTTCTTTGAGTTTGTCTGGCAGGATCTATTGTTTTGCTTTAAACATGTGTGAGGCTCTGCTGTCATTTACTGTGTTACTGAAGCTGCTACCTTCTAAGAAGCTGCTGCCATAGGCAGCTGGCCAGTCTTGCCTAATAATTGGGGTAACAATTGCCCCACTCCCATTTTGGATGCTCGGGGGGGGGGGGGGTAGGGGGCACCAGCTCATTCCTCGCCTCAGGCAACAAATAGCCTTGAGCCACCCCTGACTAGTTGAGGGGTGAAATGGGAGGGAGGGAGAGAGAGTCTGCTGGATGGGGTAGGAAGAGGGGGAGAGAGAAAGAATCTGTTGCATGGGATGGGGGAAGGGAGTGAAAGAGAATGATGTTCACCTGCTTTGGGCTCAGGCTCACTCATAATAGCAAATCAATAACCATCTCCTAACAGGGATTCCCTGTTTCACAGACAGATGCTGCATCAGGGGAAAACTCCTGTATTACTCAAGCACTGCATTTTCAAAATGGCCACCTGATTTCCCCCCAAGTGGTGAAGTACTTAAGGTCCAAATCTTATTGATACTTCTTGACATAGGCAACGGAACACTTTTTTTGTGTGTGTGTGTGTGGGGGAAGGGGGAGGCGCAAGCTCTGCCCTAGACCCCGCCCAATTTCCACCCCAAACCTTGCCCCTGCTGCTCCCCTGGACCACCAGGGATCAAATTTTTTGGGAAGGCCAAGGCCCCTGTGACACCCCCCCCATTCTGGCGCCTGTGCTTCTTGAGACGTTGGGCAAATTATTTCATCTTTCACTATCTCAGACACCAATAAGGAAGGTAGCTTTGTAATTACCTGCATAAGTACATATGGTTGGTACACGTAGAAAAAGTAGCAGCTTTAATATAAGGGGAAAGTACACATATACCTTTCCCTATAAAATCACCAGCAAAAGTGTAACAAAAATGTATGAAAATGAAATCTGTAAAGTACTTTCTGTCTTGTTTCAGATCGTGGCAAAGACATACCGTAATTATGAAATTCCAAAAGAGATGACAGGAGTATGGCGATACCTGAAGAATGCCTACGCCAGGGATGAATTTACCAATACCTGCGCAGCAGATAAAGAAACTGAGCTGGCATATGCCGATGTGGCAAAGAGGCTCTCCAAATGCTAACACCACCAAGGCCTTCCATATGACTAAAGTATTCTCTTGCTCACAGACCGCTTTCCTTGCTGCCTTAGGACATATTTCTCATTACCTTTGGACAATGCCACCAGAGTGACTTCAGCTACTCAAAGTATTTGTCTTTAGGGTGATTCTGCCTTACCTGTGAGAACAATCCAGGCAGCAGCAATGAAAAACTGTAAATATGTGTGCATAAACTCTTCCAAGGTTTCCAATGAGTATTTGAAACTTGAAGACAATTTCAGCACTGTTCATCAGCCATTTCCTAGTGATTTTTAAATGTGTATGGCTTAACAGGAAAATGTAACCCTTCTACCCCATTATAAACAGAACCACATTCTATTGGGTAGAATGGCAACAAAGGTGGTAATGGAGCTAGCCTGATGTTCACTTCAGATTGTGTTGCACTGACAGTACATTGGATGAAGTTGTATTACCATTAGGTATCTTTCCCTACATCAGCTTTAGCCCTTACCTTATGTATATTAGGGTTACCATATGGCTCCAGAAAAAGGAGGACGGATTGAGATATCCAGTGGCAGTGAAACCTGGATGTCTCAATCCGTTCTCCTTTTTCTGGAGCCATATGGTAACCGTATGTACATGCATTACAGTTACAGCATTTGTAGGAACTGTATAGTTCAGTGTTAAAGTGCCTCAACATTGGGTACAAGATCTCAGCCCAAAAGGTCATGCTGATTGAGTTAAATAACTGTTGATTTGGAAAGACAGGCTTGAAGCCATGCAATAACTCTCTTGGTACCATCCACACCATGCAAATAACAGTTTGCTAGTGATAGTTCTAGACCAGTAGTTCTTATCCTGGGGGAGTCAGTTGGGTTTTCAAGATATCCCTACTGAATATGCATATCTCAAGATACAGAAAGCTAATGTGACAATCACTAAATAATATATCATTTATTACTATAACTTATCATATAACATAGAAACATAGAAAGATGATGGCAGAAAAGGGCTATAGCCCATCCAGTCTGCCCACTCTACTGACCCACCCCATTAAGTCTGTATGCTAATGACCCAATTCCTTAACTCGACCTTCGTAGGGATCCTACGTAGGTGTCCCATTTATTCTTAAAGTCAGGCACGCTGGTGGCCTCGACCACCTTCACTGGAAGCTTGTTCCAGTGATCTACCACTCTTTCCATGAAGAAATACTTCCTGGTGTCGCCATTAAATTTCCCGCTTCTGAGTTTGAGCGGATGCCCTCTTGTGGCTGAGGGTCCTTTGAGAAAGAAAATGTCATCTTCCACCTCGACACGTCCTGTGATGTATTTAAATGTCTCAATCATGTCCCCCCTCTCCCTACGTTCTTCGAGAGTGTAGAGCTGCAATTTGTTCAGTCTCTCTTCGTACGAGAGACCCTTGAGCCCCGAGATCATCCTAGTGGCCATCCGCTGAACCGACTCGACTCTGAGCACGTCTTTACGGTAATGTGGCCTCATTAACTCATACATAAATCAGACATACCGAACCCTACCAGTTCATTCAACCCAATTAAAATGTCTCATATTAAAATGCTTTGAAATGTTCACCCATATGGCCATGAATTAGCAGCAGAACAAATTTTCAATTGATGTTTCTAATTGGAGATGTCTTCACTTGACTCAATACTTCTTTCTATACTATCACAAATATCTAGATGTCATAAACAGTAATCATGCTCGACACATTTCCATGTTTCGCCACAAAGGCTTCCTCAGTAGCTTCAATGGCTACGGCTCCGCTCCTGTTTATTCATTATACCAGCATGTTTACAGGCAGCTAAAGTGGCTGAGATCTCCAGACCAGGATCCTGCAGCAGAACCCCAGAACAGTTCATTTCCGTTATGTAATCAATTTTTGAATTTATAGTAATAAATGATATATATTATTTAGTGATTGTCAAATTAGCTTTCTGTATCTTGAGATATTTATATATATTTTAAGGCTATTTATATATATTGATAAGTCCCGACAGATAATAGTCATTACTGAATATGCATGAGAAAAATTTGCATGCCTGCTACCTACTTTATGCAAATCGCACTCATGCATATTCAGTAGGGATATCTTGCAAACCTGACTGGCTGGGGGGTCCCCCAGACAAATTTATGAATTACTGTTCTAGACTTTAGTACAACCAATATCAGTGAGGCCCTCTGTTGGTCATTACACAGTACTCCTGCATCATACAACAGCAATAACTTTAATAGTAACGGTTGATGTTTAAAACGAGTGCTACCGGAATAAAGGCTATAGGTTTGCTGAAGGATTTGAATCAATAGGATACAGAATAGGCAGGCTCATGTTATAAAGAAACATAAATTCTAGAAGGTTTGCTGTGGATATTATGGGCCCGATTCATCAAAGTGTTTGCCCATAAATCTAGAAAAGGAGGGATGCCTAAGTGAATCAGACCCAAAATTTGAGATGGTTTTTGGAAAATGATACCGTTAATATTCAGCCAATAAACATAAAGGACCTATTATTAACTTGTGGTGTGTTCATGAGTTTGTGAATTATTTTACCTTAGGAAAATTTATTGTGGAATTAACTAACCTACAGTTCCGTAGTATTGCAAGTTAGTGAATTCAAAAATACATTTGTTTCTTGCAACTCAGATCAGGCTGTGATGTAAGAAAACCTTTCTTCTCAGTCCCCAATTTCTTCTAAAACCATTCCACTAGGCCTCCCCCTTCAAACAATGAGTTAGATAAAGACAGTTTTCCTACTCCTGGCAGTCCCCCACTCCTCAGTCCTTTAGAAATGTTATGTTCCTATCTAGATCTAGCAATTTGATCCCTTTTTTTTTTTTTTTTTTTTTTTTTTTTTAATAAAGTCAGAACTCAATTCATACTCTTTCACCCCATTCTCCACCCCCAGCACATACTAAAGC
This sequence comes from Geotrypetes seraphini, assembly GCF_902459505.1. NCBI lineage: Eukaryota > Metazoa > Chordata > Amphibia > Gymnophiona > Dermophiidae > Geotrypetes > Geotrypetes seraphini. The sequence continues at coordinate 114,168,450 of NC_047086.1, forward strand.
TTCTTTGGTAGTTAGTGTGTGGAGAGTGGGCAGAGCAGGAGTAATCTCTGCTTTCCTTAGGGGTCCTTTTATCAAGCTGCGGTAGGGGTTACAGGTGTTAGTTTTTTAGCCATCCGCAGGGGTTAGCGCGTGATGAAAGGAGTCCTTAGTTGAAAGATCACACAGTATAAACTAGTCAAGTTTCAAGTTTATTAGGATTTTATATACCGCCTATCAAGGTTATCTAAGCGGTTTTTACAATCAGGTACTCAAGCATTTTTCCCTCTCTGTCCCGGTGGGCTCACAATCTATCTAACGTACCTGGGGCTATGGAAGATTAAGTGACTTGCCCAGGGTCACAAGGAGCAGTGGGCCTGATTAAATAAACAGCACCTAACAACACCTAACTTGTAGGTGCCACTAGGCACTGCTTATAGAATCAGGCTTACTAGGAGTGCTTAGGTGTCGCTAGGTGTCCCTGTGGTAGGCGCTGGTTCATTAGGCCAAGTTGTACCTGTATTAATTTAACGGCACCTAATCTAATCTAATCCTTAGGTTTGTATACTGCATCATCTCCACGTTCATAGAGCTCGACACGGTTTACAGTAGGAGAAATAGGAAGGAACTACAACAGAGGGTAGAGGTAGAAGTGTGAAGAAAATTTAGAGGACTTGGGATGCCAAGATATAAGAGTTTCCTTGATTCCTAAGTTGGAGGTAGACTTACATTTTTTGAGAAAAGCCAGGTTTTCAGATGTTTGCGGAAAACTTGGAGAGAGCTCAAGTTCCGAAGAGGGGAGGTAAGGTTGTTCTAGAGCTCAGTGATTTTGAAGTGGAGGCACCTAACTCAATTACCTAGCGATGCCTGTCTACAATGTTTATTCTCTGCCCCTAACATGCCTACTTTTCAGGTAGACATCATTAGGCATTGGAGGGCACCTCAACTTAGGCATTGCTAGTGTTTTGCCTAGCCATATCTGTCACAACAGGCTAGTGCAAAACATGTTTGACAACCCACTGATTTCTGTAAAGAGAATAGAACAGCACACACTAACTCCTTTTAAGAATAAGTATTTATTTAAAGAGAAAAGAAATAATACTTTACTGTGGGTGCCTGTGTCTGCATCCTCTGCCTCTCACAAGCCAGGTAGCCCTTAATGGTCAGGTGGGGAGCTCATCCACGGGAGAGGCTTCTGGGCAGTGTGCCTGTTCACTCCACAGATGAGATACAAGCATAACAATGCTGAGGGGCTTCTATTATAGTAACATTTGCATGCAATGGTTTCCTTTCAAACACACACAGGATAGCACATATCCCAAAACAAGTCATTTGCTTGCTGTTATCAGTATACAATGGTTCAAATACCAGTCAGAGAGGACATCTGTTCTGTCTGCATAACAACCAACAGACACTATCAGATTTCAGCAGGTAATACTGACAAGAATGCAGGTGGAGCTGACTAGAACTATGAGTCAGATAGAGTAATGGTCAAAGGAGACAAACAAGTCATAAAACTATACAATGCTATTCTTAGACTTACAGAGCCTGGCTTGCAAGTACTACAGCTAGGCACCATGTGGATATCCACCCACAGCCTAAATGGTCAATTATCAATTGGTTTTTAATGATTTTTTTTTAATGGGGTGGTCAAGTACTATACCATTAAACCCATTAAAAAACAAGTTGCATGCAAATTTTAGTTAGGCATTGCTAGGTGTCCATGATTAGAGCGCCTAGCAGAAAATAACATAGGCACCATTTATAGAATTCCCCGCAACATGTCTACTGACCTCTGTGACTATTTAAAAAAACAACTACAAATTAGGCCTTAAAGCTCCTTGGTTGATTAGTCAAGAAGACATTATATACCATATATACTTGAGTATAAACCAGGATTTCTGGGCCAAAAAATTGGCCCCAAAATGAGGGTCCCGGTTTATATTTGGGCCAGCGCCCAACTGTGAGTACATCTACTATATTCAATAAAATATATTTCAGAAAATTATAAGGACTGCCTGCATATGCACTGGTGTGCTAAGGTTTAGCTTTCTGTTGAATATACCACATGTCTGCTGAGAGAGTCCTGGACTGAGGCAGCACGCTATATGAGAAAAGAAAAGCCATGTAAATGACTAACACTTATTCTTTTTAAGGATGAATGCATTTTCAGTGTATTTTCAAAAAATATATAGAAGAAACTGGACCAGATATCTGACTGGCCAGTTGGATTTGGTGTGGTGTAAGGCTATGCTAAAAATTTATCTATTCAGGTTGATATTCAATCACCAATCATTTATGTTTACTTTAGGCCTGCTAGGGAACAGACATGAACTAACTGGATAGTGCTGGTATAGTGACTGAACTATTCTTATTCAGAATTTCTACCTACATAAATAGCAATGCTGAGTATACAGATTAACTTAATCCAAATGCCTTGCCCACTCAATACCTTCCTCATAATATTCACAAGGATCTGTGGTGCAGCATGCTGGGGGGGGGGGGGGGGTTTACTCTAATTCTGATGGTCCAGGGGTACCTCAGGCTGATTATAAATCTCTCCTCAAGAATGCTACAGGGAATGGATGTGTTGAAAAGTCCCTCAAGTTTTCAGATTTTAAACTTGGAGCCGTCAAGGCTAGCTGAAAAATCAAAGCCTCTCTTCTTCCAAACTGGAGTTGGTGTGTTGCTCAGAATCCTCTTTGGACTTGTTTGGATTTTGTCCATTATGTTCACTGTTCATTGTATGCAGAGGGAGAGATGTGCTACTGAATGACCGTGAGTAATGCTCAGATTGAAATAACATGTATAACAAAATTAAAAATATGCTTAGAATATTTATTTCCTTTCTTTTACTAAATCTTACAGTCTGGGAATATTATATTTTCCAGTGAATAAATCCTGAAGTGTAGTCACATCTATAAAAACTAGATTTGGGAGGCTCTTCTTTCTGCATTTGTTTGGTTGATGTCTTGTGAGTGGAAGAGGAGACTCTAGTGGTCATGACAAAACATTACTTAGAAGATGTTATGAAAATATCAAGAATTTTCATTTCATTGTCAAAACGTGTGATATTTTTTTCATCTAGCCCTAAAATCTGTTAAAAACAGTTTGAAACACCTTCCTGTTCACACCCCTGAGAATGTTACAGAAGAAATCTCAGGAAATAGAGCAACCAGTTTAAATACCAGAAGAAATTTCAAAGCTATATTAGGGTTGACATTTGAGCTTGAATGAAAGAGTCCAATGTACTAAACTTCAATATTTTTTACTTACTAAGGAAAGGGGAGGAATATGTACATTTCAATTATATGAAATCCCCCTACACATTCAAAGTTGCCAGCACAGGGCTTTTATATAGTTTTGTTTCCATACATGGGGCCCATTTGCCAGAAATAAACCGTTGTGCAGTCTGCTATTCTTGAAAATTCAATAATGATGAGAAGCAATTGAAAATTAATTTTTATGCAAAATTTTTTGATGCAGCTTATTTGCATTCATAGAGAAGCTGCATAAGTAAAGGCTGCTAACCCCTCGGAAATCGCATGGGTTACTTCATTTGCCTTAAGAGGCAGCATAATGGCATAGCCAGAACATAAGAATAGCCTTACTGGGTCAGACCAATGGTCCATCAAGCCCTCACTAGAACCTGGCCAAAACCAAAAGAATAGCAACATCCCATGCTACCAATCCAGACCAAGTAGACGCTTCCCCCCATGTCTTAATAATAGACTATGGACTTTTCCTCCAGGAATTTGTCCAAACCTTTCTTAAAACCAGCTATGCTATCTGCTCTTTCTAGGATGTAGTATACTAATGGTGTCAAATGTATTCAGATCAGCTTGGGCATCAAAAAGCAGTGATGCTTGAGATTCAGTCATAAGAACATAAGAAATGCCATACTGCGACAGACCAAAGATCCATCAAACCCAGTATCCTGTTTTCAACAGTTGCCAACCCAGTTTTCCAAGTACCTAGCCGGGAACAAAAATGGCTGCCGTTAGTTCCCGTAAGACCATGAGAACTCAGGGCAGTCATTTTGTTCCCAGTTCTGCACAGGGCAAGAGTGCAGGAAGATTGTTCCTGCCCTGCTTAACTGCTAGACCACCAGGTTTAAAAAAGCAAAGTAAGTGGAGAGGTCCGGGAGGTGGGTCACCCAGACAAAAAACGCGAATAACTGAAATTTGTGCGTTCTGAACTTGGGAATATGGAGGGAGATGGGTATTCAATATATTTAGGCATACAGTTGTAGCAAAAATGTAATCCAGTGGCTCCCAAACCTGTCCTGTGGGAGCTCCAGCCAGTCGGGCGTTATGGATATCTGCACTGAATATTAATGAGATTGATTTACATGCACTTATTCCACTGCACACAAATTTCTCTCATGCATATTCAGTGCAGATATTCAGAAAACCTGATTGGCTGGGGTTCTACCAGGACAGAAATCGAATCCATTCATGTAAACTATAGTGCAGCTGTGGGTAGAGCTATGGCTGGTGAGAATCCGCAAGCTCCACTGGCTGGAGATTCTGCCCCCAGCTGATGATTTAGCATCTCTCCCCAACTCTCAATCCTCCCCAGTGCACCTTTGAAAACCTCTCTTCCCTTCTGGAGGTTTCCAGCAGGAGAAGTGATTGACACTTGCCAGACCTAGATCCTTCCCTCACCGTGATTCTTCTACCTATGCTGAAAGAGGAAGTTACATAAGAAGGACGGCTCAGGGGCCATCGCAAGCAGTGTTTGTGTGAATCGCTGCTCACTTCTGTTGACCTCCTTAAAGGAACAGAAGTTACAGGGGGGGAGGGGAAGGAAGGTAGAGAATATGGTATCATGTTTCCCCAAAAATAAGACCCTGTCTTATATTAATTTTGGGCCCATAAAGGCACTAGGTCTTATTTTCGGGGATGTCATTTTTTTCATGTACAATAATCATCTCTCCCTCTCCTCCACCCCAATTCTTCCTATTTCCTTTCTCTACCCCACATGTGCATCTTTCCTCCCTTCTCACCCACCCCCTTGTGCAGTATCTTTCTATCCCTCCCTCCCATCCCTTGTGCAGCAGAACCCTTGCAGCTTCTATCCCTCCCTCCCATCCCCAAGTGTAGCATCTTTCTATTCCCCCCACCCCGTAGAACCATCTCTCCCTCCCATCTGAACCGCAAGACAAAAATAAATACCTTATAACAAACCGGCAGCGTCAGCAGCAATCTAGACAGGCTGCTTTGCGACCTTCTATCGCCCAGCCATTCCTCTGCCTCATCACTGATGATGTCATCAGCAACGCGACAGAGGAACGGCCGGGTAATAGAAGGCCGCAAAGCAGCCTGTCTAGATTGCTGCCAATGCTGCTGGTTTGTTATAAAATATTTATTTTGGTCTTGCGGTTCGGATGGGAGGGAGAAATGGGTCGGGGTGGGAGGGGGGGTGGCGCCGCTGCTGCTGGCGCCTAGGACTTATTTTCAGAGGTAGGGCTTATATTAAAACCTACCCCGAAAATCATGCTAGGGCTTATTTTTGGGGTAGGTCTTATTTTCGGGGAAACACGGTATGTGGGAGAGGAGGGAAAGACGGTATGCTGGGGAGAGGAGGGAGAGAGAGATGGTTCATGGACGGGGTGAGGTCTGGAAGAGAGAGATAATAGTAGGTTGGGAGGAGGTGGAGAAATTTATCAAAGGGCAGGCAATCAGTGTGCATTTCACGCTAAAGGCACCCATAGGAATATAATGGGCATCTTTAGGGTTTAGCGTGTGCTAATCAGTGCATGCTAACACGGTAGCCCCTGTTGATGAATTCCCCTATGAATGTAGGTTTACTCTACAACATGGAAGCAATGCTTGCACTGAATATCACTTTCTAACTAGGAAATACTTAGCACCGATGCTTTTATGATATACTAGGATTAATAAATATGCAACACAAACCCATGGCTCATTCATAATTCTGCAGAAAGGAAAAAGGATGCTCTGTTGCTGTCATTTGAGTTTCTATATTGGTTATCCCTTGCCTGTATTGATATACTATTACTGTTATCGTTCATGGTTCTGCGATTTGCTGATCCCACATGTAGTTCCCTTGGCCTATTTGACTGGCTCACTCTCATTTCTTGTTCTTGCCCTTGATTTAAGTTTTGTTATTTTGGAGAGAGGGAGAGAGATTCTATTCATGTGAAACCATCCCCATATGGTATTCATCGACTGCCAATTCTGAGGCAAAAGTATAGCAAAAGCTTAATGCTTGTCAAAGAGCTATTTTTCTTTTGTTTTCTTTTGAGTTTATTGCTAAAATTACAAATCATTCTTAGTTTAGAACTTTTACATTGGCTCCCTGTTATTTAGGCTTCTAACATTATTGCAGGCCAGTTTTGTTGTACCTCAGTTAAGCTTGTGCCTGTTAAGTTAAGATGTGGAATGGCAGCTGTATGGTGTTTCAGCTTTGAATTCGATTTATCAGGCCACTGATTCATGTCAATGTGCTATGGAGGACATTTTCAATATGACGTCAAAGTACAATTTTGGACGTTTTGGGAAAAAATATCCAAAACTCCACAAGAGAAACTGACCGTTTTCAAAACAGGAAAAATGACTTGTCTTTTTGTTTTGAAAATGGCCAATTCCTAGATGTATTTGTCCTCAATGTGGCTATCTTATTGAACCATTTTTGAAAAAAACCCCATCCAAATAAAAAAAATGCATAAAAACAGTTACTGGGATATAGGAGGAGCCAGTAGAGCAGTGGGGCACCCTAGGGGGCACTGCAGTAAACATCGAAACATGATGGCAGATAAAGGCCAAATGGCCCTTCTAGTCTGCCCATCCGCAATAACCATTATTTCTTTCCCTCTCCGAGAGATCCTACGTGCCTATTCCAGGCCCTCTTGAATTCAGACACAGTCTCTGTCTCTACCACTTCTTCTGGGAGACTATTCCACGCATCTACCACCCTTTCTGTAAAAAAGTATTTCCTTAGATTACTCCGAAGCCTATCACCTCTTAACTTCATCCTATGCCCTTCTCATTGAAGAGTTTTCTTTCAAATGAAAGAGGCTCGACTCATGCGCATTTACATTACGTAGGTATTTAAACGTCTCTATCATATCTCCCCTCTCCTGCCTTTCCTCCAAAGTAAACAGATTGAGATCTTTAAGTCTTATGACGAAGACCACACACCATTTTAGTAGCCTTCCTCTGGACCGACTCCATCCTTTTTGAAGGTGCAGCTTCCAGAATTGAACACAATATTCTAAATGAGGTCTCACCAAAGTCTTATACAGGGGCATCAATACCTCCTTTTTCCTACTGGCCATACCTCTCCCTATGCCACTTGTTTATATTTATTGTAAGCTTATATACCGTCTCTCAAGAACATTGAGATGGTTTACAAAATTAGGGAAAAAGGAAAGGAACTACAATATATATATATATATATATGTATATATATATATATTTTGTAATTGTTTATTTATAACAAAAAACAAGACAGAGAAACAGCAGTACAGCACAAATGTAGTACATGCAGCAAAACTTCAAAACCCCACTGAAGTCACCCCCAGCCCCCAATATTGATAGAAACTCACATGTCAGATCAGAATGCTTGGGGTGAATAAACGTATCTTAAGAAGGGAGCAGAATTTCAAATAAGAATTTTCTGAATTTAAGTCTAATGGGGGGGAGTTCCATAGCATATGTTCAAGTAAAAAGAAGGCAGATTGTCTGGTGGATATAGTGTAAGATTGGTTAGGTGGACTGAGGGGGGTGATTAATTGATGAGCAGTTGCTGATCAGAGGGAACAAGAAGGTCTCTAGGGGACAAGAAAGGAAGCCAGATATGAAGGAGATCCCAAATTCAAAGTTTTGAAGGCCAATTAATAGTGTGTGATCTTGCATTCTTCACCTACAAAGAAATGTATATTGATACAAGATCCTCGGTATGTGTCGCTTTAGGATAATAACGTGTATTGAGAAATCTTGCACTGCAACTACAGTATAATCTCGTTATAAAGGACTCGCTTATAACAAAACCTCGTCTATAGCGGACGAGGTCCGCTGGTCCCGGCCGAGCGCCTTCATAAACATGCAGAAAATCATCGCATATAGCGGACTTTCAGATATAACGGACAACCAATTTGGTCCCCAGAGCCTCTTTAAGCTGTAGTTTTTTTCGGCTATAAAGGACATACAGGCTCCGCCTACAAGGCGCGTGGCGTGCCGGTGATATAGTATCAAAATGCAGCCCAGAAGAAAATGACAGATTATTTTTCTTTCCCGTACAGTACGACATAATGCTTTAGAACATCTTTTCTTTTCTTTTTTTTATAAATTCTTATTGTTTTTCAAACTTTAACAGTGCATTACAAATAATATAACATTAGAAGATTACATAAAATGCACCACAATACAAATAGAATTGCAAAAACAACCATTTCCCCATCCCCTCTCAATTATGAATACATTAAATCATATTATTTATATAGCATTATACTCAATTAACTCCTCAAAATATCCTTCCCTCCCCTCCCCCCCACCCTGGATGTGTAAGGAAATCTAAGAAAGAAAAATACATTACTATTATTGCGTATTAACAAATGCAGTCAACGGGCTCCATATTTTATTAAATGCATTACTAAAACCCAAGCATTCCGCGTTCATTCTTTCATATTTGTATGTGTTACACACACTTGTCCACCAGAATGTGTAATTAAGTCTGTCATGACATTTCCAGTTTCTCGTGATCATTTGAATAGCTATTGCTGTCAGGATAAATAAAAGACGGCTTTTGTATTTATCTAACATAGGCTTTACCTGTAACAACGTACCATAAATAATGGCTTCATATGATAAAGGAATAGATGACTCTAATATAAGATTGATCTGGCCCCAAATTGACCTCCAGAAATTAAGTATCATTGGACAAAAATATAACAGATGGTCCAACGTCCCTATATTAATATGACAATACCAGCATCTATCAGATTTTGAATTATCAAGTTTTTGTAACCGAACTGGGGTCCAAAAAATCTTATGCAACAAAAATAACCATGTTTGTCTCATAGATTCATGGCCATCAAGATGCAGAAATACTGTTTTATCTCGATGCTCCAAATGTCTCTAAGACTATTTTTTGGCTTCTTATTCAAAAATTCAGAAATTAATTTATACCACTGAGCGGCCTGGTGTCCTACTAAATCTGTCTGATAGCAAAGAATCTGCAAGCTATAATAAGTTTTTAAACTTTTCCATTCAAGGAACCCATTCTGAATAGCCTGCTTCAACTGCAACCACCTATACTGTTGAGATTTTAAAATGCCAAATGATCGTGAAAAATCCAGCAGTTTCTCATTAGATATAATATCATCCAATGTTCAAATTGGCCTGCATCCAATTCTTCCAGGCGATCCCAGCACCGCTCACTTGAATCTTGGAGTTTAACCAAATAATCAAATAAACGCTTAGAGAAGGTGGAGCAGCGAATGGAAAAAGTGGAACAAGAGCAGACTCAATATAAAAAAGATCACATGGAGATGCATAACTTGTCTAAAAGGATGGAAGATATGGAAAATAAATCTAGGAAAAAAAGCTTTAGAACATCTTTTAGTGTCCTGGTTTTGCAATCATTTCGTGCCGTACCAATGTTTTGCTGAGTTTAGTTATTGATGTTGCTGATATGCTTGTGCAGTGACTGTTGTTTATTGATTGTACGTTGTTTCAAGTAGACCTAAATAAAGTTTTAAAAAATACAACTCTTGATATAACGGACTGTTTTTCCAGGTCCCTTGAAGTCCGTTATAACGAGATTATACTGTATGACAAATTTAACCTGTAAACTGTATATTATGTATGTTAGCCTGTTACCTGTTCTGACCTCTTTGGGGAGGATGAGATAGAAAATGAAATAAATATGCTGGGGGGGGGAAGGAGGGCATCCCTTCTGCCAGTTTTCTTTTGCGGGGGGGGGGGGGGGGGAAGAGCGGTCGGCATGGCAGGAGGAAATGGACATTCTTCCTGCAGTTTTTGCTGCCATGGGGGGAGGTCAGTTTGTAGTACTGGTGCAGTTTGCAGTACCGGTTCGTCAGGGAGGGCAGTTATTGGTGGTGGTGGGGAGGGGCTGCTTTTTTTTTTTTTTTCAATGGGGCAGCAGCATCTGTGCCTATTTAAAAAAAAGGTTTCCTGCCCCTGTCTCTCAGCTGTTCGGGCTTCCCCTGCCAGCTCTGCACATGTGTGAGAATTACTCTCATGGCTGTCAATCGGATAGAAGAGTCAGGGATTATGAGGAACCTCTGTGTGAATCATTTGCATGCAAACCTTTTAATGCATCAATAGCTCTTTTTGCATCGGTCAAAAAAACTGGATCGGAGCAGACCCACATGGTCTTACCGATCCTCTTAGTGCATCTAGACCTCTAGATCTTCTTCAGTCTCCTTTGGCCATTTTTAACATAGAGAAGACATTATTTCTTTATTATAAATGCTTTCCAACCTTGACCCAGAAATACTGTCACTCCTTTCGGGTATTTATGAAAATACTGCCTGTAAGTGATGGTGCATATTAATAGTCTGCATATAAATAGAGTGTGAGCCCATCAGGACAGATAGGGGGAAAATGCTTGAGTACCTGAACGTAAAACCACTTAGAGCGGCATAATCGAAAGGGACGTCTAAATCTGTTTACGTCAGTGGCGTACCAAGGGGGGGGGCGTGGGGGGCGGTCCGCCCTGGGTGCCAAGCCCTGAGGGGGTGCTCTTGGTCCGGTTCCCCCCCCCTGCGCCGGGTGTCGCGTTTGGAAACAGCCTGCAGCAAGATTGCGATGCTAGCGATCTTTGCCTGCTTCGGCTGTTTCCTCTGCCACGGTCCAGCCCCTCCTCTGACATCAGAGGAGGGGCAGGACCGCGGCGGAGGAAACAGCCGAAGCAAGCAAAGATCGCTGGCATTGCGTGATCTTGCTGCAGGCTGTTTCCCCAGAGAAATGAAGCGTGGAGGCCGGGGGAATGAGCAGTGCTTCGTGGTGGTGGTGGTGGTGGTGGTGGTGGTGGTGGGTCCTTCGAGGTAGTGGGGGAGGGGCAGCAGGCCTTCAGGGTGGGGCGGGCAGGCAGACCTTGTTGAGGGGGAGGAGACAGGCCTTCAGGAGGACAGGCCTACATGGAGAACAGGCAGGCAAGCCTTCAAAGGGGGGACAAGCCTACGGGGGGGGAGTGCAGTCCTTCGGGGGGGACAGGCAGACCTTCGGGGGGGGATGCAGGCCGTTGGGGGGGGACAGGCCTTCAAGGGGGACAGGCAGGCCTTCGGGGGGGGGGGGGGTGACAGGCCATCGGGGGGGTGCAGGCCTTCGGGGGGGACAGGCAGGCAGGCCTTCAAGAGGGGGACAGGCCTTCGAGGGGGGTGTAGGCCTTCGGGGGGGTGCAGGCCTTCGGGGGGGGTGCAGGCCTTCGGGGGGTGTAGGCCTTCGGGGGGATGCAGGCCTTCAGGGGTGAGATGCAGACCTTTAAGGGGAGGACAGGCCTTCAGGGGAGGGGGGGCCCTGATGTAGAAGTACACGGAGAGAAGGGGGAGGAGTTCAAAGAGACGTGCATATGCTGGACTTTGGGTGGGAAGAAATAATGGGTCTGAAAATAGAGGAGAGAGAGAGATGATGGACATGGGTTTTAGGGAGGGAAGGAACAGAAAGGGAGAGAAGTTGGACACAAGGGATGGTGTGGAGGTGGGGGGATAGAGATACTGGTTAGGAGGGTAGTTGGGAAAAGAAAGGGAGAGATGGTGGACCCTGGGGTGGTGGGGAAGGAGGGAGAGCTGCTGGATGAAAGGGTAGTTAAGAAAAGGTGGATCTTTGGAGGGAGGCAAAAAAAGGAAAGATGCCAGACATCTGGGGGAGAGAAGGGAAACGGAAGGGGAGGACAGAGATGGCAGATGGATGGTTAGCACGGAGAAAGAAGAAAGAAGGAGACCCTGGCAAGCAAGTTATCAGAAGACAAGCAGAGCCTTGGACCAACAAGATTTGAAAAATAACCAGACAACAAAAAGGTAGAAAAACTAATTTTATTTTCTGTTTTGTGATTACAATATGTCAGATTTGAAATGTGTATCCTGCCAGAGCTGGTGTTAGACCGCAAACGTGAGCTAGGATTTAACAGAGAGAGGAAAAGTCCTTTTTGTTTCTTTATTTTATTTACACCACAGCACCAGTGTGGGTTAGGAGAAGCCAAGGGGGGGGGGGGTGAAAAAGCTATAAAATAAACCCACCAGGATGTTTGAAAAAAACACCCAATTGGGCAGGAAAATCGAATCGATAAACCAATTCAATAGGCTGAATCGAATCGAAATTTTTTTTCCTGAATCTGGAAGCACTAGTTTGTGCTACTGTCTTAGACTTTAGGACCTGGGATTGGGGAGAGATGGCATCCTCAGTACTTTATAATGCAAGTGAAATGAGGATTTGGTCAGATTTTTGAAGGGTCTGCACTCTGCAGAAGAAAAATATTGTATAGGCAGGGGAAATGAGACAGCAGGAAATGGGAACTTTTCTTCCTTCTATTTTTGTGAATGGAAAGGCTGAAAATGTCAGAGAGTTCAGTTAAAATATGTGCTTTATAAGAAAATTTTATAATATGTTTTATAAAGTTTATAGCATTGCTGGCCTACCCGGTGAGGTGTTCCTAGTGGTGGTGGTGGCAGCGTGTCAATGTGTTGAGAGGAAGAGGTGATCTGGGAAATTCTGCTGAGTAAACTCTGGGCCCATTTCCACCCCCCAGTTAGTCCACTCCACTCAACTGGTTCACACACTGAGTGGGTCTTTGGGTGTTGTTCCTGGGTAGTTGTTTTGGGATCTCATCCAGTGGTTTGTCAGCATCTCCTTCTGGTCCAAGGAAGGAAACTTTGTTAACCTTAGCACTGACCTACAGAATATGTTTGTAACAGCGCTGCTTGTGTGGCATTAGTCTATGTAGTGATTGAAAGAAAAAACCAGACCTTTGCACATTTTTGCACTATATGGTGGGTGTATGAGGAGATTCACATTTCCTGCATAGCTAAGTCCGTGTGAAGTTACCTTGTGCTGTATTTGACATCTAGCAAAGTCTATGTTTGGAAGGAAAGATCTAAGTTTAAAAATGAAGTGGCCAGAAGTTATGGTAAAAGCAGATAGCGTAGCTAGTTTTAAGAAAGATTTGGACAAATTCCTGGAGGAAAAGTCCATAGTCTGTTATTAAGACATGGGGGAAGTGTCTGCTTGCCCTGGATCGGTAGCATGGAATGTTGCTACTCTTTGGGTTTTGACCAGGCAGTGGCGTACCAAGGGGGGGGCGGGGGGGGGGGGCGGTGCGCCCCGGGTGCCAGCCCTAAGGGGGTGCTCCCGGCCTTGCCGTTCAGTCCCCCCCACCCCCGAAGGACCGCTCGCCCCACTGACCTTCCTGCACCACCTGTGAAGCAGCCCGCAGCAGGATCGCGAAGTCAGCGTCAGCGATCCCTGCGCTGCTTAGGCGCTGCTTCCTGCACCACGATCCCGCCCCTCCTCTGACGTCAGAGGAGGGGCGGGACTGTGGCGCAGGAAGCAGCGCAGGGATCGCTGACGCTGACTTCGCGATCCTGCTGCGGCTGTTTCATAGGTGGTGCGGGGAGGCCAGGGGGGCGAGCGGTCCTTCGGGGTGGGTCGGGGCATCAGGCCTTCAGGGTGGGGCGGGCGGGCAGGCAGGCAGGCTTTCAAGCGGGAGGGGGTGACAGGCAGGCAGGCAGGCCTTCAAGGGGGGACAGGCCTTCGGAGGGGGTGCAGACCTTCAAGGGGTGCAGGCCTTCAAGGGGGGGCAGGCAGGCCTTCAGGGGGGGTGCAGGCCTTCGGGGGGGGTGTATGCCTTTGGGGGGGGTGCAGACCTTCAAGGGGGTGCAGGCCTTCAAGGGGGGGGGACAGGCCTTCAAGGGGGGAAAGGCAGGCAGGCCTTCAAGGGGGGGACAGGCCTTCGGGGGTGTGCAGACCTTCAAGGGAGTGCAGGCCTTCGGGGGGGTGCAGGCCTTCAAGGGGGGACAGGCCTTCAAGGGGGGGAAAGGCAGGCAGGCAGGCCTTCAAGGGGGGACAGGCCTACAAGGGGGGGGGAGAAGCTACAAGGGGGTGGGACAGGCCTTCAAGTGGGGGACAGGCCTTTGGGGGGGTGCAGGCCTTCGGGGGGGTGCAGACCTTCAAGTGTGGGACAGGCAGGCCTTCAAGGGGGGGACAGGCCTACAAGGGGATGGGACAAGCCTTCAAGGGGGGGACAGGCCTACAAGGGGGGACAGGCAGACCTTTAAGGGGGGACAGGTCTTTGGGGGGGACCATGATTTAGAAGTACACGGAGGGAAGGTGGTGTTCAAAGAGACGTGCATATGCCAAACTTTGGGAGGGTAAGAAGAAATAATGGGTCTGAAAATAGAGGAGAGGGAGAGAGATGATGGACCATGGGATTTAGGGAGGGAAGGAACAGAAAGGGAGAGAAATTGGACACAAGGGATGGTGTGGAGAAGGGATAGAGATACTGGATAGGAGGGTAATTAGGAAAAGAAAGGGAGAGATGGTGGACTCTGGGGTGGTGGGGAAGGAGGGAGAGATGCCGGATGAAAGGGTATTTAAGAAAAGGTGGATCTGTGGAGGGAGATGAAAAAAAGGAAAGATACCAGACTTCCTGGGAAGGGAAGGGAAATGGAAAGGGAGGACAGAGTTGGCAGATGGATGGTTAGCATGCAGAAAGAAGGAGACCCTGGCAAGCAAGTTATCAGAAGAAAACCAGAGCCTTGGACCAACAAGATTTGAAATATAACCAGACAACAAAAGGTAGAAAAATTAATTTTATTTTCTGTTTTGTGATTATAATATGTCAGATTTGAAATGTGTATCCTGCCAGAGCTGGTGTTGGACTGCAAACGTGAGCTAGGATTTAACAGAGAGAGGAAAAGTCCTTTTTGTTTCTTTATTTTATTTACACCACAGCGCCAGTGTGGTTAGGAGAAGCCAAAGGGGGTGAAAAAGCTATAAAACCCACCAGGAGTTTTGAAAAAAATCACCCAACTGGGCAGGAAAATCGAATTGAAAAACCAATTCAATAGGGCTGAATCGAATCAAAAATTTTTTTCCTGTATCTGGCAGCATTAGTTTGCGCTACTGTCTTAGACTTTAGGACCTGGGATTGGGGAGAGATGGCATCCTCAGTACTTTATTGTCTTAGACTTTAGGACCTGGGATTGGGGAGAGATGGCATCCTCAGTACTTTATAATGCAAGTGAAACGAGGTTTTGGTCAGACTTTTGAAGGGTCTGCAGAAAAAAAATATTGTATAGGCCGGGGACATGAGACAGCAGGAAATGGGAACTTTTCTTCCTTCTATTTTTGTTGCTACTCTTTGGGTTTTGACCAGGAATTAGTATCCTGGATTGGCTACCATGAGAATGGGCTACTAGGCATGATGGACCATTGGTCTGACCCAGTTAGGCTATTCTTATGTTATGTTCTCATCTGTAGGGGCCTTTGTTTTCACTTCTTATTTTAATGTATTTTTTTTCTGGGAACTTATCAGTGTTTTTTATAATGGGAACAAAAATGGAAGAGAATTAATGTGTGTGGGATGAGGGGGTAACTAATTTCTTCAGCTAAATAATTCAATCCACTTCAAACAGACATAGGAGAACTCACGCACCATTCACACACCCTCCAACCAAAAACGTCAAAAGAAAAAAACTGTTCGCAACCTCCTAGCCATTCGAGCTGCAACACTCGACCCCCAACTCTACAACCAATTGACATCGACCACAGACTGCAAAACCTTCAAAAAGAAATAAAAACCCTTCTATTCAAAAAACACATAAAACCGAACTAACACAATCAGAACTGTCCCAAGCATCACCTGCAACTACTCCATATATACTTCTGATGTCATGACAATTCAGACATAATTTATGTTATGTTATGGTATGTTTGGAATAATGGTTACATATATGAGGTTCAATAAAAGAAAATTTTCACTGCCTGTTTCTATTCTGACCATTTATTCTGTTTCATGGTCATTACAAAAAATATTTTTTTACATAGGGGGGGGGGGTGTCAAAAAATGATGGGCCCCGGGTGCCACATACCCTAGGTACGCCACTGTGACCAGGTACTAGTGACCTGGATTGGCTTCCATGAGAATGGGTTACTGGGCATGATGGACCATTGGTCTGACCCAGTTAGGCTATTCTTATGTTATGTTCTCATCTGTAGGGGCCTTTGTTTTCACTTCTTATTTTAATGTATTTTTTTTCTGGGAACTTATCAGTGTTTTTTATAATGGGAACAAAAATGGAAGAGAATTAATGTGTGTGGAATGGGGGGGTAACTAATTTCTTCAGCTAAATAATTCAATCCACCTCAACCAGACATAGGAGAACTCATGCACCATTCACACACCCTCCAACCAAAAACGTCAAAAGAAAAAAAACAGTTTGACAACCTCCTAGCCATTCGAGTTGCAACACTCGACCCCCAACTCTACAACCTATTGACCTCGACCACAAACTACAAAACCTTCAAAAAAGAAATAAAAACCCTTCTATTCAAAAAACACATAAAACCGAACTAACACAATCAGAACTGTCCCAAGCATCACCTGCAACTACTCCATATGTACTTCTGATGTCATGACAATTCAGACATAATTTATGTTATGTTATGGTATGTTTGGAATAATGGTTACATATATGAGGTTCAATAAAAGAAAATTTTCACTGCCTGTTTCTATTATGACCATTTATTCAGTTTCATGGTTATTACAAAAAATATTTTTTTACATGGGGGGGGTGTCAAAAAATTATGGGCCCCGGGTGCCACATACCCTAGGTACGCCACTGGTTTACGTCCATCTCACAAGTCGTCCAAAGTTAAAAAGAGCTTAAGACACATTTTCGAAAGATACATCCAACTTTTTTTTCATTTCGAAAATCGTCTAATTATACGTCCTCCCGATCTAATCGTCTAAGCCAATAAATCGTCCATCTTTATACCACATTTTCGTCCAACTTTCCGGCCAAGTCCAAAACACCTAGAACAAGCCCTATTGGACGTGGGAGGGGTCTGCAAAGTGATGGACTGCACACCCAGACATGCCACCTAAACAGTGGGGTACTTTACAAGGCACTGCTGTGAACTTCACAAAAAGGGTGTCATGGCTTCTCCTCCCTACAGCTCCCTTATAGGTCATGGTGAGCCCCACAAACCACCTCCAGAATCCCCTAGACCCACTTATCTACCACCCCAATAGCCCTTATCTCTACAGGAGCCACTTATATGCCAGTACAAAAGGATTTTGGGGGTGTATAGGGGAGTGCACATGTTTAAGTATCAATGCAGTGATTACAGGAGCTTATGGGCATTGGTCCTCCTCTCCATGAGTCCCTAACCCACCCCCAAAACGGCTTAAGCTGCCTCTGTGCTGAACAACTAGGCTTTCCTATGCCAGGCGGCCAGGTGATGATGGTCTGGAGGCTAAATTTTAAAGTTGTGATTAAAATTTTTATAGGGGTGGGGGGGTTGGTGATCACTGGGGTAGTGTGTGTGGGTCTGTTTTATGTGTTTGCAGTGCTTATCTGGTGACTTTAGGTGGGTTTTTGTGACCTAGACCATGTTTTACATGGTCTAAGTCACAACGTCCAAGTTCCGTTGATCCTGGGCTGTATAACTTTCGGTTATTCATGCAGTACGACTAAGTCTAAGCCAGCCCACGTCCCGCCCAACTCCCACCCTCAACAAGCCTCCCGAAATGCCCCGTTTAGCTTTGGTCGTTCAGCTGCACTATGAAGGCCTAGGTTGTTTAGAAATACGTCCAAAACCCGTTTTTATTATCGGCACTTGGACGTTTTTGAGAAATGTTCATCCAAGTGCCGACTTAGGCTGGTTTTTGGACGTTTTTCTCTTTCGATTATGAGCCCCTTATGCTATAAGTGGTATATAAATAAATACTAAATAGTCCAACATTTTTAAGAGAAATCATTTCTGCACATAACCCCTATATTTACACTAAAAAGCTTTTAAAATTATCACTACATGTCATTTCAGAATGCACATTAAAATTTTAACATGTGCTAAAAATGTTTAGTGCATGAACCAAATATCCCTAGTTTACCATGTTATGTTATACTTTGAAGATAGCTAACATGTACCGCTCTTGCCTGCAAGTGATTTATTTGGTCCCACTCCTCTTTCATCTTTTATTTGCCATGTTCAATTTTAAACCACTATCAAATTTTGTCTTTGTTTAAAAGGGAAATGTGGATATTGAAGAAAAAGAGTAAAGCAAAGTTTAATGAAAGGAACATTCTGCTCAAAAGTCAATTTTGCATTTTTCAAAACCCTGTATTTCAATCTTTTTGATATTTCAGCTTTCGGAAAATTATAGTGTGAGAGTCCAATGCAGCACTCTGTTGGTTGGACGTAGTACAGTGGTTTCAAGTCGAGCTCAGAGGTATCATTATAACATTCCTGATAACTCTGATATATGCGTACTGAATAGTTGCGGGCAATGAGTGCAAAAACTGTTGAACTGCCATTTATTTTTATATCTGTGTTTATATGTGTTTTTCCTAGGTTTATTCAATATTTAGAGAAGGCAAACAATATGTCATATTTTTCCATCTCCTGCTGCTTTTTGTCTAGTTCATATGCTTATTTTGTCTTGTTTTTTCCCCCCTTTGTCTACATTATAACCTATAGTTTTTCTGCTTCTTTTATTCTTGTTCTGAATCTTTTCTTGTTTTCTCTTTCCGCAACCATGTGACAGCCAAAGGAAAGGTTGTCCAAGGTGATAATGACTAGATCCTGGAATGGCTGGGCTATGGAAGTTTAAGATTTGGAAGGCCTTGTAGTACTTCAGCTAAGACACATATTAAAACTTTCATAGCCATTTTGCACAAAGACTAGGGAACACTCGATGAAGTTAACAGGGAAATACTTTTAAAACCAAATAAGAGGAAATATTTTTTCATTTATAGAATAGTTAAGCTCTGAAACACATTGCCAGAGGTTGTGGTAAGTGCGGATAGCGTTTTAAGAAAGATTTGGATAATTTCCTGGAAGAAATTTTAAGCATTTTAAGAAAGGTTTGGATAATTTCCTGGAGGAAAAGTCCATAGTCTGTTATTGAGAAACACATGGGCAGTGGTGTACCAAGAGCAGTGCAGGGGGGGAGGGGGGGGTGCGGACCGCCCCGGGTACACACACTAGGGGAGTGCACAGCCAGCCAGGTCCAGAATCTCCTGGGACCTGTACTTCAGTGCGGCTGCCGGTCCAACTCCTGCAGCCAAGAAAAAGACTAAGGGGGTAATAATAAAAAAAAAAAAAAACGTCTAAAAAGTGTCCTAAGTGGCTACTTGGACGATCAAAATGCCTGATCGTCCAAGTACCCACAACCAAAGCTGGTTTTTAGACGTATCTAAAAACAGCTTAGGCTTTTCCCCTGCCACTAAATGCACAGAGAGAAAAGAGGTGTGTTTAGAGGAGGGGAAAGGGCGGGCAGTGAACGGGAGGTGGGCCAACCTACACCTAGGCATACAACACCTATAACCAAAACAGTTGAAGGTTGCCTAGTCGGCACTTAGACCTTTTTCACTTAGACGAAATAAAACCAGGTCTAAGTGCCGAAAAAGGGGCCGCTGAGCTGATGTCTGCTGGCGCCATCAGTTCAGCGGCCCGGCAACCTAACCATCGTGGCAGGACAGATGCCTCATCTCCCCTACTGCAATGCCATCACTCCTCTACCTGAACTGCTGCGACCCGCGGCAGTTCCGGTAGAGGAGTGATGGTATCACGGTAGGGGAGATGAGGCATCTCTCCTGCCATGATGGATCACTTCCCCCCCAACACAACATCGGGGCAAGAGGGAGCCCAAGCCCTCTTGCCCCGCGGCAGCCGCGACCCCCCCCCCCCCGATCCGATCGGGCCAGGAGGGAGCCCAAGCCCTCCTGGCCCAGGCGACCTCCCTACCCCCCGACTCGATCGGGCCAGGAGGGAGCCCAAGCCCTCCTGGCCCAGGCGACCCCCCTACCCCCACCCCCCACTACATTACGGGCAGGAGGGATCCCAGGCCCTCCTGCCCTCGACAACCCCCCTCCTGGGGTCGGCCGGGGGGTCGCGGGTCGGCTGGGGGGGGCGATCGGGGGTTCTGGGGGGGGCGGAAGTTGGGGGGAAGGGGGGTTGTCGAGGCAGGAGGGCCTGGGATCCCTCCTGCCCATAATGTAGTGGGGGGTGAGGGTAGGGGGGTTGCCTGGGCCAGGAGGGCTTGGGCTCCCTCCTGGCCCGATCGAGTCTGGGGGGTAGGGAGTTCGCCTGGGCCAGGAGGGCTTGGGCTCCCTCCTGGCCCGATCGTATCGGGGGGGGGGGGGGGGTTGCGGCTGCCGCGGGGCAAGAGGGCTTGGGCTCCCTCTTGCCCTGAGCATGTCGGGGGGGGAGTTGGTGGTTTGACATGGCAGGAGGGCTTGGGCACCCTCCTGCCTGGATCGTTGTGGGGGGGGGGAATTCTGTAACCGGTGTTGTTTTTGACAGACACCGGTTACAGAATCCAGCTTTTAGGCGAAGGACTGGCTCCTCCTTCGCCTAAAAGCCCTTCTGTTGGACTTTTGTGGCTTAGGCGTTTTTTTGTTTCATTATGGCTAAAAAGTGTAGACGTGCTGTGGGGGTACTTTTAGACGTAGTGGAGATTGGGCGTTTAGGCAGAGGCAGGCCATAATCACAACATGGACGTTTGTTTTGGGTATGGACACTTTTCCTGCTTCTGAGTTGAACGTTTAGGGACTTAGGCCAAAAGGGGACTTAGATGCTTTTTTTGATTATACCCCTCAACATATTTACCTACCTCCTGAAATAAATGAGGTGGATTTTTGTATTCAAAAGCTCATGCCTCAATAAATTGGTGCCACCTGCCTCTGTCATTTTTGTTACATCAGACCAATGAAAACACCCCTTTTAAAATGTTTAACAGCCATGTTATTTTTAATCACTCCCAGAGTAAATGAGACTCCCTAATCTCTTATTTGTCCTATTTGTCTGGTTTGAATAGCCTGTAAATTCTTTCGGGCAGGGAGTATCTTTTATGTGTTTGTATACAACATCTAGTCATGCTAAAAAAATGCTGAGTAGTAGTTGTGGTAGTTACAAGATCAATGTGGTAAGAAAGATTCATAATTTGGCATTGATGCGTTACTACTTGAGAAAAAAGTGTTGAGATGCAATGATATTGTAAAGGTTAACGTGAAAGGAAAGGTGATGATACTGGGTGTCTTTAATCTGCTGAATGTGGATGGTGAGTATCTTTCTACAAATATGCAAAGAAGTAGTAAGATAGTGGTGCCTTAGAAGGGGCTTTGCTGAGACATGAAAATATCAACCCTGAAGAGCACTCAAGTTGAGAATCTATTTTTTTATTAGGTTCTTAAATTTAAGTCTGTAAGAATTAGGCAGTCAGGGATGGGGTTGGGTAAAGGAAAGTAAGTTAGGAGTCTAGCATTGATTTTCAGCAGTAGGGAGTAAGTAAAATAATAATAATAACAGTTTATATACCGCAGGACCGTGAAGTTCTATGCGGTTTACAATGATTAAAAGGTATTACAGATTGAGTGGAATAAACAAAGTTCCGAGTTAGTGATTAACAGTTCTAAAGATCATTTGTTGAGGACTAAGATTGTATAGGTCAATTACCTAAGTACTTCTGGAACAGTTGTGTTTTTAGGCGTTTCCTGAATTCTCTATAAGTAGTAGGCACGAGCAATTGTTCCAAGTCTTTACCCCATAATGCTGCTTGATGTGAGAAAAGATGTTGGTGATGACTTATAAATTTACAACCTCTAACTGGTGGAAAAACAAAGTTCAGATGTGAACTTCTCCTATGTCTGTTGGTTGTGAAAGAGAAAAGGTCTGTTATATATTTAGGGGCTAAGCCGTAAAGTACCTTGAAGCAAACACAACCAAACTTGAACTTCACACGTGCCTCCATCTGCAGCCAGTGTAGAAGTCGATAGGAAGGTGTTACATGATCAAACTTCTTCAGTCCACAAAGTAGCCTAACCGCTGCATTTGTGCATTCCCGATTCATGATTTTGCTTATCCGCAATTGCATGCATTGTGACTGCTATTCACCATTTGCACTGCGTGTTCACGTAATTGCGGACCTGCACTCATAGAAAACAGCTTTGCTTGCTTTCACTTTCACTTCACAGTTTTGGCGTTTGATTCCAGAAATGGCCACCAAACGTCAAGAGAGTGAGTTACAAGCATCTGCAGGAACAACTCCTCCCCTAGGGGAAGGATGTACGCTGGATTTAGTGCTTACAAATAGAGAAAGTATACCTGGTTGGCAGTGATCATTACATAGTGTAGTTTGATATAAATACAGAGGTGGAGTCCAGACACACCAAACTCAAAGTTCTAGATTTCAAACATGCTGACTTCAATAAAATGGGAAAGTACCTGAAGAATTATCTGGCAGGATGGGAAAAATAAGGGAAGTGGGAAGGCAGTGGGCTAAACTAAGAGGGGCTATAAAAATGACTACCAATCTTTACAAAAGGAAAGTAAATAAAATCAAGAGAAAAAGGAAACTGATATGGTTCTCCAAAGAACGGCTTTAAAAATCAAGGCAATACAGGTAGCATTCCCAAAATGCAGATCACAAAAAGTTGCTCTGATGTTTGTGTTTTCTGCTGTATGTGCCACCTGCCATTCTCAATAAAAATATATGTGTAAAAACACAACAACACCCCCCATGAAAAACAAGAACTCCGCATAAAGCTGAAAGAGTCAAAGAAAGAAATCAGGAAGTAAAAGCAGAGACTAAATAAGAATGGTTAAACATAAGAGCATAAGAAAAGCCATATTGGGTCAGACCAATGGTCCATCAACATTCTGTTTCCACAGTGGCCAATCTGGGTCACAAGTACCTGGCAAAAACCCAAACAGCAGCAACATTCCATTCTACAAATCCAAAGTCAACCAGTGGCTTCCCCCATGTCTGTCTCAATAGCAGACTATGGACTTTTCTTCCAGGAACTTGTCCAAACCTTTTTTCAACCCAACATTAACCAATATTACCACATCCTCCGGCAATGCATTCCAGTGCTTAAATATTCTCTGGTTTTATTCCTTGGAGAAGCAGTATAAAATCTGTTTACTACTTGGGATCTAGCTAGGCATTTGGGACCTGGGTTGGCCACTGTTGGAAACAGGACACTGGGCTTGATGGACCTTTGGTCTGTCCCAGTAAAGCAATTCTTATGTTCTTATGTAGCTCAGGCTTCCAGGATGGTATTTTTGAATAACATTCATGCCTGATGAGTATTGTTTACCTTTGTAGCTGCTCCTCTAAGTTTCTTTTTTACCATTCTCCTCATTTAGACTAGAAGGTGGCTGGACATCGGCATGTTGAGTTCTGAGGCTTTTAAATTAGGTATGCTGTTTAGTCACCTATACAGTCTGTTCTCATTATTCACAGTAGTTTGGTTCCCAAAAAAGTTCACAAACCGTGAAATTGTGAATAACGAAATGCTGCATCTATGAGAAAATAGAGGTTAAGTCCCAGCAGTACATTTTGCGCCTCAAAACCATGTGAGGTGTGTGTGGCGCAGTGGTTGGATCTACAGCCTCAGCACCCTGGGGTTGTGGGTTCAAACCCCGCACTGCTCCTTGTGACCCTGGGCAAGTCACTTAATCCTCCATAGCCCCAGGTACGTTAGATAGATTGTGAGCCCACCGGGACAGAGAGGGAAAATGCTTGAGTACCTGATTGTAAAAAACCGCTTAGATAACCTTGATAGGCAGTATATAAAATCCTAATAAACTTGAAACATGTAAAGTGAATAATGGATCCTATAGGATAGCTTTTGACAAAAACCATAGTAGAACATCTAGAATGTTGCAAACGTATTTTGTTATTTGCAGTACTGCTTATAGAAGTATCATTCTTAAACAAAATAATTGCACAGGACAGTGCTGGAAAATAAATACAGTAATGCATTGTACAGTGTTGCACAACCATAGTAAAGTACCAAAGTAATGCACCATGGTTTTCTCACTATTAGAAATAACGCTGTTAAATTAAAAAAAAAAATTGCACACAACAGTGCTGGAACATAAATAGAGTAATTACACAACCACAGTAAACAATTAAGGCCCCTTTTCCAAAGCCACCGTAGTGATTCTCCTGTGACGAATGCACCCTAGCTCATACGATTTGAATGAGCTTTGGTACGTTAAACCGCACTATTAGGACAAAATGGTTTAGAGGTACTGTAGGATGCTACAGCGAAGATTGGGAAAAGGACATATGTAAAGAGAGAGTACACTACCGTTATGAAAACATTGCTTGACAAAATCCAGCTTTACAAAAATACAGGTGTAGCCTATACTGTACAGTACTGTATCACTCAAGGTGAACTTCTGTCAGATTAACCACTGGAGATGGAGAGGCTTGCAGCTCCAGAATAACAGTAGATGATGAAGGTGTTGATGCTGGTAGGTCAACCTCAGCCTGATCAATCTCTGGCACATGAGTAAAGGCATTAGTCAACCTGACCTCACAGAAAAGGGTTTCACATTTTCCTGCCTCTGGGTGATGTGTTTGTAAATCTCTCTGGCTTTCATCCTGACAACAATGTTGCCCACTGTGCTTTTTTTTTTTCTCATTCACCATTTGCATTATCCACAAATTTAGCCACTTCTCCATCTTTTCCATTGACTTGATCATGAACCACAGATGTTATTTTGGAGCTTTCCGGTACAGCTTCACGAACAGACCAATGAATATCTGACTCTTTTTGCTGGATGGCTCAGACTGTAGATTCATTCACATTGAACTGACAGCTTTTGGAATTAATTCCTTTCCAAATGATCATATTCATTAATCTAGAGGTCCGCAGGCAACCAAACTACAATAAGATACTATTTTATTGATTGGATGGATTTGAATGTATATCAGATATGTATGTTTATAGCAGGTCTTTTCTCTATATTATGGAATTCTTTTCTGTTTTTATTTGTAATTTTTATGTAACCTGCTGAGATCTATTGCTAGATTTGGCAGAATATCAAATTTTAAAAAACATAAACATCATAAAACAATAAAGCAGTAATATATTACTCATATATTTTCCCTCCCTTTTACAAAAGTGTGGTACGTTTTTTAGTGCCAGCCATGGCGGCAACAGCTCTGACGCTCATAGAATGGAAAGTACTAAAAACCGTGCTATGCCATTGTATAAGGGGAGGTTTGTCTGCTTTATGAAACAAAAAATTGCAGCATAACATTTCTGGTGTGAGAGGACAAGTATTATACACCTACAAATGGGTTTCCTTGTGACTGTTACTTTAAATGGGTTTTAATAATATCTATTAATGCTCTGCCATGCAAAGGACAGAATTTAATTTTCCATTAAGAATTGATAAATCAGTGAATGGCAGAACTTTGGCTTACTTTTACTGCATTAAATACTTCTTGTTTGAATTGTTTTCCATCATTTGTTTTTTCTTTGTTTTCCCTTATATATTTCAAGTATGCCTGTTTTTGGCAAGTAATAACTCTGACATGTATAGTGGAAATGTTTTAGGATTGGAAGGGCCTATTTATCTAAACTTCCTTCTGCCCCCAAAGCTCTCTAGTTGAAGATGCTTTGTGGAACAAAACATTTATTGGGCCAAGCCTAAGTGGTCCACCCTATTCCACTGCCTTTGACGCAGATGGTCCTTTAAAGCAGTTGTTCCCAAGGTTTTCGGGATATGAATATGCATGGAGCAGATCTGCACTCCTATCATCTTCATTACATGCAAATCTCTTTCATGCATATTCATTAGGGCTATCCTGAAAACCAGACTGGCTGGTAGTCCTCCAGGACAGGGTTGGGTACCACTGCTTTAAAGCCCACACCTTCTTATGTTCTTATGTTCTTATGTTCATGTACTGAAAGCACCAGTACTAGGAAACAAACTGAAAAAGGGACTCATTAAATAGGACGTTAAAAATAAACTGAGTCAAGAATTGCAGAATAGCTATGTGGAGTGGCTGCTATTGATGGCACATTAATGTTGGCTACTGAATTGCTGAATTCTTTTGTTTGAGAGATTTCTACTATTTAGCTTGATATGACAGAAAAATTGTAAAGTGAAATTGTACCTCCAGTCCTGCTATTTATTTATTTTTATATGCTATTCTCCCAGGGAGATCATGAATTTATTCAGGTATTGATGCATTTTTCCTTGTCTGTCCTGGTGAGCTCATAATCTATCTAATGTGCCTGAGGTAATGGTGGTGGGGGGGGGGGAGGGGGAGGAGAATTGGGTAACTTGCCTAGGGTCACAGGGGACAATGCATTTGAATCTATAAGCCCAGGGTTTCTGAGACTGTGGATTTAACCACTGTGCCACACTCTCCCCCCTTTCTCTTTCTTGTTTTTGGAGCCCTGGGGGACAAATTTTTCCCTGTCCCCGCAGGAACACATTTTCCCATCCCGGCAAGTTCTTTTCCTGTCCCTGCCCCATTCCTGCAAGCTCTGTCCTCATCTGCCCAAGCCTCAAACACTTTAAAATCATAAGTGTTCAAAGCTTGCATGGTTAAGGCAGAGCTTACAAGAATGGGGTAGGGACAGGGACAGCAACAAGACTCACGGGGATGGGACATGGAAATGGAGTTCCTGGGGGGACGGGGAAAAGTTTGTCCCCGTATCATTCTCTGCCCTGGAGTCATTGAGACTCTCTGCTTCCATATCTTCCTAAGTGGTCGTTGCTGTTCTTCCTCCTCAGATGCCATCGCCAGATGCTCAGGAGACCCTAGTTTGCCTGAGGGCCTGATAGGTGTCTGCCACATTACCGCAAAGATGTGCTGAGAATCGAGTCGGTACAGCGAATGGCCACCAAGATGGTCTCGGGGCTCAAAGATCTATCATACAAAGAAAGGCTGAACGAATTGCGGCTATACTCTCTCGAAGAACGTAGGGAGAGAGGGGACATGATTGAGATGTTTAAGTATGTCACTGATCGCATCAAGGTAGAAGATGATGTTTTCCTTCTTAGGGGACCCTCGGCCACAAGAGGACACCCGCTGAAAATAAAGGGCGGGAAGTTTCATGGCAACACCAGGAAGTACTTCTTCACTGAAAGAGTGGTGGACAGCTGGAATAAGCTCCCAGTACAGGTGGTTGAGGCCAGCAGCGTGCCAGTTTTTAAGAACAGTTGGGATGCTCATGTCGGATCTCTACGAGGGAAAAGGTCATCAGAGAGCGATTAACTAGGGGGGTGGGTCAATGGAGTGGGCAGACTCGATAGGCCTTGGCCCTTTTCTGCCGTCACTTTCTATGTTTCTATGCTCCAAGGCTCTCCATTAGTGCTTCTTGCTGTACAGTACAAAACAATACAGCACATATTTGTTGAACTGCCTTTCACTGTAGGCGCCAAAGCGGTACAGATGCATTGATCATGTCAAGCTAAAAGAAATAAAATGTAAACAGAAAAATTATGCTTGCATGACTACAAGCTGAAGTTTCAAAGCTATCTGGCACTGTTGCAGCAGCCATAAATCCTTCCCTCTCAACGCTTGCGTGCTCCATCTTCATGGCAAAAACAAGTCATCTACGTACTACAGTGCACAATGTCATGGTCTGAGTCAGAAGGTTGGTACCAAAAAATCCTCCTTTGTTAAATCTCAATTTTATTCTTGGGAAGACACTAATTGCAGGCCTCAAACTCTGCACAGGCATCATAAGGGCTACTACAGAGTCTGTCCGGTTAAAGCCACAACAGGTAAAATTGCTAAATAGCATCCAAGAGATGGTGTGATAAGGTTGAACTCCGGAAGAAGGTTGTCAAATACTGAAACACCGTCCATGCCACAGATTTTTTACTGTGCACTAATAGGATGTATCGAGTATACTGTATGCATCGCTTGTATCTGAATGTAAACCACTTAAGCTATAAGTGGTATGTAACATAACATAACTTTATTCTTCTATACCGCCATAATCAAACAATTTCTAGGTAGTTTACACAGAAAAAGGCTGGACAATCAGCGAAATACAATTAATTGAAATACAGCAATTTTCCTACAAAATTCAGCATACAATTTTAGTTAACAGTAATGTCCTCATTTAGAGAATAAATTTGTCAAACAACTTTGACTTGATTACTTTTCGAAATGCATCATAAGACGACACAACTCCACCAGGACAGTTGCTTACTTGATTGAAATGCAAGAGTCCTGTCCAAAAAGGTCTTATATCTGCAGCCAGTCATTTTTGAATAGGCAAATAAATTGGAATTCCTAGTTATCATTGTTGGACTATATAACACAAAATGAGACAAAAGGTAATTGGGGCAGATCCCCCAAATCCAGGGATCTCAAAGTCCCTCCTTGAGGGCTGCAATCCAGTTGGGTTTTCAGGATTTCCCCAATGAATATGCATTGAAAGCAGTGCATGCACATAGATCTCATGCATATTCATTGAGGAAATCTTGAAAACCCGACTGGATTGCGGCCCTCAAGGAGGGACTTTGAGACCCCTGCCCAAACCAGTCTAAAACAAATGCATGAAAGTTTGAACAGCACTCGTGCTTCCACCGGGAGCCAATGCAGCAGTCGCTAGTAAGGAATAATATGGTCATTTTTCTTCAGCCCAAATATCAGTCGGACAGATGTATTCTGTACGATTCTCAATTTTCTCAGGATTTTCTTTAGGGCTCCCAGATAGACAAGTTTACAATAATCCAATATGGATAAAACCAATGCCTGCACTAATAGTCTAAAATATAAAGGATCAAAGTATTTTTTTGATATCTTTAGTTTCCATAGTGCAAAGAAGCACTTCTTTACCACTGAATTTGTATGTTCTACCATAGATAATTGGGAATCTAATAAGACTCCCTGTGTTTTCTTGTATCCCTTTAGTGCTTTCCACTCTGAGCCTTTTCCAAGTATCTACTGTCCTTACTCTTAGGAAATAAAATATCTCTTGTTACTCTTGCACCTGACCCCTTTGAACCTCATTACCCAATCTCTTGGTCTATAACCGGAGCCAGGTCAGGTTTTCAGGAAAGCCACAATGAATATGTATGAGATGGATTTGCATACACTGCCTCCTTGAAATGCAAATCTATTTCATGCATATTTATTGTGGCTATCATGAAAATCTGACCTATTTCCGGCTCTCGAGGACCGGAATTGCCTACCCCTGGTCTAGAACTTTCTTTCCACTGAAATATGTCTCTAGCTCATACATTATTTATATCTTATGTACCAAGAAAGTCAAACTAGGAGAAATGCCCCTCTTTCAACCAGTTCTGAGGCACTGGGAGATGTGATTTACCTACAATCCCTCAGCAAGTTCATGGCAAACTGTCTTAGCTCTTGCTCCCTACCTTCTCAAGAATCCGTTTAGTCCTTTAACCACTAGACCAGGGGTAGGCAATTCCGGTCCTCGACAGCCGGAGCCAGGTCAGGTTTTCAGGATATCCACAATAAA
This sequence comes from Geotrypetes seraphini, assembly GCF_902459505.1. NCBI lineage: Eukaryota > Metazoa > Chordata > Amphibia > Gymnophiona > Dermophiidae > Geotrypetes > Geotrypetes seraphini. The sequence continues at coordinate 114,197,893 of NC_047086.1, forward strand.
TATGCATGAGATAGATTTGCATCTCAAGGAGGCAATGCATGCAAATCCATCTCATCCATATTCATGGTAGATATCCTGAAAACCTGACCTGGCTCCAGCTCTTGAGGACCGGAATTGCCTACCCCTGCACTAGACCAACCTTCCCTAATGGCTAGTTTGGCTTCTTAGATCTCACAGACTGTGTAGCCCACTATATAGGCTACTGTTCTGTATGCTGAATAGTAAATTTTGTATCAATAAACAGCTGCAAAGTCAAATTAGTACTGTTTACTGTCAAATTAGCATGGAAAATGATACTCTCTGCTTTCGTTTACAGACCCTGCAAGGTCTACCCTGGCATGAGGATGATTAAATGGAAAAGGACAGCTCTTTTTGCTAGTTATTCTCACAGATCAAGCAGGAGGAAAATTTTGTTTGTCTTATAAAATAAACAGTATCTTTTCAGGTTCTAGGGCTCACAATAGCAGCTATCAGGTTTCTCCAGCTGTTTTTCATTTAGCTGCTAATTTTATGTCTTTAGCTGACTTGCAAGGGCCTTGGTGCATGGTTTCAAGGTTTAGTTCAAGTTTGTGGATGTGTGTGTGTGCAGAGGAGGGTGGAGAAGGAGGTAGCTGAGACAGAGGCATATAGTTTGCGGTAGACCATGCTTTTAAAGACAATCTGTGCTTTTAGTCCTGGCATTTCTTTTGTTTCTGGGATACTTGGTGAGAGGATGGATTTCAACACAGATTTGTCACATCTGGGAAAAGCTATATGGCCCAATCTTAGGCTGTGACTGCATCTTTCTTTCTTTTTTTTTGTTTCTCTTATAGCCCATCTAAAACCTAAGGAACTCGTAATAAAAAAACAAAAAAAAAACAAAAACAAAAAACATCTAAAAAGTGGCCTAAATGGGCACTTGGACAATCAAAAAGCCTGATCGTCCAAGTACTGATAATCAAAGCTAGTTTTAGACGTATCTAAAACCAGCTTAGGCCTTTCCCCTGCCTCTAAACGCATAGAGCGAAAAGAGGTGTTTTTAAAGGAGGGGAAAGGGTGAGAGGTGGGCCAACCTAGACATAGTCGTACAGCAGGTATAACCAAAAGTGTTAACAGGTTGCCTAGTCGGTACTTATACATTTTGACTTAGACCAAGTCAAAACTGGCATAAGTTCCGAAAAAGGGGCCGCTGAGCTGATCACGGCTGCCGCAATCAGCTCAATGGCCCCGGCAACCTGTCCACCGCCCACCAAACAATCGCGGCAGGAGAGATGACTCATCTCCCCTGCCGTGATCCTCTTCCTGAAGTGCCATGGTTGGTGGCAGTTCGGGGGATCGCTATCGCGGCAGGAGAGATAGCCAATCTCTCCTGCTGAGATGCGCCCCCCCCATCCCCACTAAAATGTGGGCAGGAGGGAGCCCAACCCCTCCTGCCCCTACGCAGCCCCCACCCCCCCCGATTGGATCCGGGCAATAGGAAGCCCAACCCTTCCTGCCCCGACAAAGCCCCCCTGATTGGATCCGAGCAGGAGGGAGCCCAGCCCCTCCTGCCTACAATGAATCCCCCCACGACCTCCCCCCAAACCCCTGATCGACCCCCCTGAACTCTACGACCCCCCCAGCCAGTGACCCGGCGACCTCCCACCTCCGACACCCCCTTACCTAAAATCCGTTGGCCAGACAGACGGGTCCCAAGCCCAACTGCCTGGCAGGCCTGCAATCCACCGAATGGCAGGCCTTAGGGCCTGATTGGTCCAGGCGCCTAAGGCCCCATCTACAGGAGGGCCTTAGGTGTCTGGGCCACTCCTGTGAGCGGGGCCTGAAGATTTCTGTGCATGAAGGTTTTTTTAAAAAAAATTTCTATATACATTTCTTAATACAATTACAAGAATCCTCTTGTTACAGTAACACAGAGAAGCAACACAAAAGAAATTATTCAGAAATGGAGTTTTTAAACAATACAGTCTCAAACAATATGCAATATAAAGTAATTAATCTATTTTTCTTAGACCACTATATGAGACAAGTACTTAAGAGATAAGGAGACCTCCAACTATACTTAATTTTACCAAAGAAAATGGCTTAACGTGACTTTTCAAGTACAATCCTAAATACAGCTCTACATATGAATCAACTTTTTCTCATCCAGAAAACTGCTCAGGCACAAAATAAACATATTTAATTCCTTGATATTTGACCAAACATTTACAAGGGTAACTAAATAAAAAGGTAGCACCTATTTTGATTGTTTCCTCCCTCATAGTCAAGAATAACTTTCTCCTCTCTTGAATGGACTTAGTTACATCAGGGAAAATCCATATCTTTTCTCCCAGAAATAGACTCTGGGAGGAGCGAAAGAAAATTTTCATGATCATATTTAATTAAGTCTTGCTCAAAAACAAATGAAACAAGCAAAGTTCCCCAGTATTGAATTTCTTCCTGAGATGTTTCAAGTAGACCAGTTAAATTTTTTAAGTCTAATTCCTTAGGAGAATAATTTTCCAATTTTTATGGTAAATAATATATTTTATTAATCGGTGGTATCGATTCAACTGGCATTTTTAAAATCTCCATTAAGTATATTTTAAAGAGATCCATTGGTGTAGTCAAACTTAGTTTAGGAAAATTCAAAACTCGCACATTCAATGTTCTATTGAAGTTCTCTAATTGTTCAATTTTACGTTGAAGAAACATTCTGTCCTTAACCATAGTGGCAGAAGCTGCCTGCAATGATGAAATATCTTTACCTACTTTTTCAAATTTTTTAGTTGAATCAGTTTGAAGATTTTGAAGATTTTGAACAGAAGTAGTTTACTCACAACTTTTAAAATATCTTCTGCTGATTTCGTGGTAGCCGCTTCGAGTCTCTGGAGGATCCTCAATATATTTTCTAAAACCGCCGCTGAGGAATCGATTTGCACAATTCCTACTGGAGATATTGACTCAGCGACTTGGGCAGCATCTTGGCCCCTCCATCTGGGGACGCCACGCTGCTCAAGTTCTCAGCTCTCCCAGATTGTGCGCTGACCTGTGCTGGATTCTGCATTAATCGAGCTGTTGGGGGGATAGTGATGTTTCAAGGCCCAAGGCGCTGGTGATTCCTTCCAGCGGTGCAACAGCAGGCGAAGCGCCCCCTCGTTCAATGACCGGCGAGCTCGTTAGAAACCGGTCCATCAGCGCTTGTCCGGGTGTGGAGAGGTCCCCCTGAATAACACCTTTACGCTTGGTATGAGGCATGATCCAAATCACGCCAGAAAAAACTGCAAATCCTGAGGTAAGACAGACTCCGACTCTAACAGCTCTCACACCACCGCCATCTTGTCCCCCGACTTTGGCCGTGAAGGTATTTTTTTATTTAATTTTAAGAAACAGGCATATGCATGGAGAGTGCTAAGGCCACAGGCATGGGAGTCGGTGTCAGTGTTGCTGTGGCAAAAGGCTCATGGACAGGAGCTACTGTGGGTGTGTGAGGGTTGCTGCAGAAGATGGTGATAAGATTAAAAATCTTAAAAGTAAAAACTGTCAGCCAAGGTAAGAACTTTTTAATATATATTTTAATATATATTTTCTTTGTCTGCTGATTAAAATTTGGGTTCTCCTCTGATCCTCCTTCCCTCAACCAAACAACATCTCTCTCTCTCCTTCCATAAGTCCAACTTTTCACTCTCTGCCCTCTCCCCCTTCCCCAGTGTAACATTTCTCCTTCCCTCCTTTCTGTCCGCCCCATTCATCTTGCCCTCTCCATGAGTCCAACACTTTCTGCCTCCTGCATGCTTTCTCTCTTTGTCCTTGCCTCTTTCCTCAGTGGCATACCTCCAACCCAACATGCTCTCCAATTCCTTCGCACCCCCCCAACCCAACATGCTCTCTCCCCAAGCACCATCTCGCCCTCCCCTCCAGTGTGTAGCACCTTTCCTTTCCCTCCCTTTTTGCCAGGTCCAGCAATACCTCTTCTCCCTTCCTTTTACCTCCTTCTTGTCCAGCAGTACCCCTTCCCCCTCCTCTCCTTGTCCAGCAGTACCCCTTCCCCCTTCCCTATTCCCATTGTCCAGCAGTACCCATTCTCCCTTTCTTCTTCCCCTCCTCCCCTTGTCCAGCAGTACCTGGTGCACACTGGGCAGGAAGAGAATCTCTGGCGTCGGCATCAGCTGACTAGCAACTTCCTGGAGCTACATCATATGCTGGGACTCCTGCCTTCACGTATCTGCCGGCTGCAGGAAGTTGCTAGTCAGCTGACGCCGATGCCACAGCTTCTCTTCCTGCCCAGTGTGCGAGATCATGCTGGCATCAGCTGACTTGCAACTGCCTGCTGCCGTCGCATATGCCGGGACTTATGCCTTCGCGAACGGGCAGTTATGCGAAGGCAGGAGTCCCGGCATACGCGATGGCAGTAGGCAGTTGCCCAGATTGTGAGTTCGGGTACTAGTCCGTGGGCCACAAAATAGCAGCCGGGGGGCCGCATGCGGCCTGTGGGCCATGAGTTTGAGACCGCTGTTGTAAAGGTACTAAATGGTCAGAGTAGGCAGTTGAGTGGTTTTTCATAGAGAGTTAGGACCTTTGTGTTGTGTCTGTAGTTTTTTGTAATTGAAAGGAGTAATGATATAAGGTTTGGATTTAAAAAATAAAATACTATCTGAGTGAATTTAGTTGTATTTAACTGGTGAAGCCCTTGGAAAATTTAGGGCTCCTTTTATGAAGTCGCGTTAGCGGCTTTATCGCACGCAACTTTTTAGCGCGCGCTAACCCCCGCGCTAACCGAAAAACTACCGCCTGTTCAAGAGGAGGCGGTAGCGGCTAGCGCAGCTGGCATATTAGCGCGCGCTATTACGCGCATTAAACCGCTAACGCGGCTTCATAAAAGGAGCCCTTAATGTTAATGTTTGAGTGTATTAAAGGTAGACTGCTGGTATGATTTGTGGCTTCTAAGTTTTTATTTTATTTATTCAATTTTCTATACCATTCTTCCAGGGGAGCTCAGAACGGTTTCCATGAATTTATTCAGGTACTCAAACAGTTATAGAATACCTTTATATTGCCTGTACTCTGGTTTAATTAAAAATATTTATTAGGAAGGTTTTATTTGGTTAGCAAGTGTGGAGATATCTTACTAGAGCTGTCTCACGGGCTAAAGAGGGTTAAGTAATATTGAGAAATAAAATACTGTTGGAAGATAAATTACTAGTCAAAGTAAAGTGTTCCTTTATTTATGCTTAATGTAATAGAGACACCTGGATCCAGATTCTTTATAGGACGACCAGTCTCAGAAGCCGCCTAAACTGCTTTTGGTAATCGCACACGGGCATCCTATAGAGAATTGCGCCTAAGCCCACCTAAGAAAGAACCTGATTCTTTAACCGACATCCATGTCACAGGTGCCGGTTAGAGAATAGGGTTGCCACTGAGCATATCGTGGCTAGGGATCTCCCTGCCACAATAAGTTTAGCCAAGAAAAACAAGTCTCCCCTGACCCAAAAAAGAGGGGTGAAGGGAAGAGATAGCCCTAACGAACAACCTACTGTAAGTTATCCAAAATTTTTTAAGTGAAGGAGAAGCCCTCAGTCACACAGCCTGCAATGGGAACGCACCCTAGAGTACCAGCTGTCACAGTCATACAGTGAAACATCCCCGAGCTGCCCCGTGTGAAAATGTAACTTAAATAAACTAGTGCACAAACTGGTATGCTAAAAGTGAACAATATAAATAATTGCATAAATAAATAAGTTCACTTAAAAAATTTAGGATAACTTACAGTAGGTTGTTCGTTAGGGCTATCTCTTCCCTCCAGTATTCCTCTTTTTGGGTTTCTATTGTTCATTTGAGCAATAAGTTTAGCGGCAACCCGTCCCCAACCCTCATGAAAACTACTGGCAGGAGATGTGCCCAAACTCTCCTGCCAGAACACCCCCCCCCCCGCGAACATCAAGCGGCAGGAGGGATGCCCAGTCCCTCCTGTCCGGCACCCACGAACCCTCCCCCGAACATCACGCGGCAGGAGAGTTGCCAAGTCCCTCCTGTTGGAACACCCCCCACTGTACTTTGCCGGCAGGAGGGATACCCAGTCCCTCCTGCTGGAACACCTGGGCCAACCGGAGTCTTAGGCATCATTCCCAGTGCGTTCTGGGATGCATTGGAAGTGGTCTAAGACTCTGAATGACCAGATCCCTAAAACCTGACTATGCCAATGAGGACATTTATAAAACTCAATTGTAGTGATAAGGGTAAATTAAGGCCTTTTGACTCCTCAATATTATTAGCCCATTGAACCAGCATAGGCCTAACTCTGGACATTCCTCCTGAGGTAGAATCTCACAAACCAAAGGACAAATTAACCAGTCTTTCTATTCTTCTGTTACCTCACAGACAACTTCTGGAGGCATAGGTGGGAGGCGACTCTTCCTTGGAATGCCTAGGATCCATCTACAGACACTGCAACCCCAGCCCTTTGAAACCTCTTCTGGAGAACACCATCTCCTGCCCTGGGCCCATCTTTCAACCCTGTAACCTCAGGATTAAAACACACTTGAAGAATACCTTGCTCCTTAGTCAAGGCCTTCCAGTTCTGTTCTTCCATAGAGCTTTTAACTTCCTCTTTGCCTGAGCCCTGCCCTTCCTTTAAGTAGCTCAATCTCAGTCTCAAGGCTTATATCACCCATTCCCTTACATGGCTAGAAATTTGGAAAGGACTGTTTGTTTTATGGATTGGATCAAAGGTTCACTATTTGCTCTGCTGTGCTTTCGATATGCACATAACTCATTTGGAGACTCTGCTCCATAACAGAAAGTGTTCTATAAGGTTTGGCTTTTTCTTTCTTATTAAGGACAGTTTCAAGGTAGCACGTTTTTTTTTCCATCTTACATTTCTCACAGTAAATACCTCACTACCACTTTGCACTTTATTATTGTTGGTTAGGCTGAAGAACTCACTGTTATATTTATGTAGGCAACTGTGATCATGCATATCATGGCTACAGTATTGCCCTTTACTGCACCTTGGTGGTGCATGTAGGGTTACCAGCTTTTCGGGAATGAAAATCCAGATCCATGGCCCCGGCCCCAAGGCCTGCCCCTCCTCCCTGAGTCATGCCCCATTCTGCCCCCCATCCCCGCCCCCTCAACCCGGTTGCTTGTTGGGAGGGCATCTGCGCATGCACTGGTGTGACGCAACAATGTTGTACACATGTGCGCGTGCGTGTGATGACACCGCGTTGCATCCGCGCAGGCGCAGATGCTGTCCTGACAAGCCACCGGGTTGAGGGGGCTAGGATGGGGGCAGAACGGGGTGTGACTCAGGGAGGTGGGGCAGGCCTGGTGGGTGGGGCCATGGATATGGATTTTCATTCCCGAAAAGCTGGTAACCCTGGAAAGCTTTTCAAAATGCGGACAAAGTGCCAGGTTTTGAAAAGCCATCCATACCCCCGGACATGTTCTTGAAAAGGAGCACATGTCTGGGGAAATCCGGACGTCTGGTAGCCCTAGGAAAATGGTTAGTTTATAGCAAAACTGACCAGTTTTTGAATCATCTGTTTATATGGTGTCAGGTCAAAAGTGCGCCGGGATAAAGGCGCGCGCAGACAACTGAGAGCAACGTGGAGGCGTGCGCTGAAGAAATGACTATTTTAAAGGGCTCTGACAGGGGGTGTGGGGGGGGGTCCCCCCACTTTACTTTATACAGATCGCGCCGCGTTGTGGGGGCATTGTGGGGGGGGTTTGGGGGGTTGTAACCCCCCACATTTTACTGAAAACTTCACTTTTTCCCTAAAAAACAGGGAAACAGTTAAGTTTCCAGTATAATGAGGGCGGTTACAACCCCCCAAACCCCCCACAACGCCGCCGCGATCTGTATTAAGTAAAGTGGGGGGGGGGTTGTTCCCCAACAAAAACCCCCATCGGAGCCCCTAAAAACACTCTTTTTCTTCGGCGCGCACTTCCGTCTTGTGCTCAGTTGTCGGCGCGCGCCTTTGTCTTCAGCGGTTTTGTCTATGAACCGTTTTTATACTTTATTTAGCTTGTAGCATCAACCTCATGAATCATTAGAACCACACTGTTAATGGCCTATCTCAGAATTATATACTAGAAAAAATTCCACTATCACTTATTCAGAGAAGTGCACTCACTTTTTAGCTATAACGGGAAAAGGCCTCAGAAATGGAGCCTACGCACGGTCATAGACTGAAAATAGCTGATTGAACAGCACAGTGTAGTAAATATTTGTTGGAATGCCCTGAATCCGGCCCTCACGCAGCGGGTTTTTTTGATAGATCCGCGAAACGCTGGCCGCGTTGGCATATGTGGGAGGCATCCGTACCACTGTGAAGCTAAGTTACAATTACAGCACTGTTTTCAGTGAATATAGAGTTGTGCATGAAAATGTATAAAAAAGAAAACCTATAAAAATGCTTTAGAACATAAGCTAAGTTTTAAACAATATAAAGTTAATTACATTACATTACATTACATTAGGGATTTCTATTCCGCCATTACCTTGCGGTTCAAGGCGGATTACAAAAGGTTAGTTTAAAAAAACAGAGTTACAATGATTAGCTAGAGAGGTAAGTTGTGGATCTTATAAACATTTAGCGGGTTGTTGAGGGTGAGGTGGTTTGTAAAAGAGTTAATAGGTGGTCATAGTGGAGGTTCTTTTGTTATTATTAGTGCAGTAATGAGTAGATCAAATGTCAGTTTTAGAGTTACTAAGAGGTCGTGATGTTATTGCTGCTTCAGGAATTTCTTGAAAAGTGTGGTTTTTATTTCTTTTCTGAACGTCCTATAGTCTGGGGTGGTCATCAGAAGGTTGGAGATCTGGTTAATAATTTATTATGATAGAATAAGATTTAAGCATTCTAGAAATAAAGTTAAATAAATAGGTTTTTGTTGGCCGATGCTGGAGCAAGGAGCGTGACAACTACGTTGATCAATTTGATCAATTCAGTCTATGACCGTGCGTAGGCTCCATTTCTGAGGCCTTTTCCCGTTATAGCTGAAGAGTGAATGCACTTCTCTGAATAAGTGATAGTGGAATTTTTTCTAGTATATTATTGGATCATATACTCCACTAGGGTTGGTTTATTGAGGTTACAATACTATCTCAGAATTAGCCAAACATCCACTCAAAATTTTTGCTTTTGATCTATAGATTTCCTTGAATTATTACTAAGAAATATTTCACCAATAAGTTCAGATGTTAACTTTGTATACCTCTATAATACTTGCTACACCAAAATTAAATGCCTCTCTGAATGCCCCACACCACAGTATGATCTAGTATTCCCATCTATTTGGAGGTCATACCTAATAAAAGGTTATATATTCCTTTAAACCCTTGCCAGATATCTCGTGAGACTCTACGGGCTCCTTTTACTAAGGTGCGCTAGCGTTTTTAGCGCATGCACAAAATTACCACGGCGCTACACCGCACGGTACGATTCTAGAATAACACCAGCTCAATGCTGGCGTTAAGGTCCAGCGTGCGGGGAAATTTAGCGTGTGCTATTCCGTGCATTAAGGCCCTAACACACCTTAGTAAGTCTGTCTTGTGTAAGACCTCTAGAAATCACTATCATTTTTTTTCCTGAAGAAATAATACCTTAATAGGCGAGTCAAGTTTCAAGTTTATTAGGTGACTTGATTAATCGCTTAATCAAACATTCTAAGCGATGTACACTATAAAATTTACAATTATTAAAAAACAATACAATACATACAAATACTTAAATAGCGGTAAATTGCTCTTAATTTTAACATTACTAAACATAGGGTAAGGAGGGATGAAATACAATTCATAAAGTAAAGAAGAAACATTGAGGGAAAATACAAAAGGGAAATAGGTAACACAGGTATAACAAAAGTAAAATAAAATACTCCAATAATAAAATTATGTTGAAAATGCATCTTTAAAAAGGAAGGTTTTTAATTCGGTTTTAAATTTCCCAAACTCTTTCTCCTCCCGTAAAAAAATAGGGAGGGCGTTCCAAGTCTGTGGTGCTGTACATGAAAAAATAAATTGTCTCCTCGTATTAATAATTTTTAATGAAGGAATAGATAGCAGATTTTGTTCGCTAGATCTTAGAATTCTCTTTGTAGAATATGGAATAAGTAACCTAAATAAAAATGCAGGGGTCTTATTGTTTAGAGTTTTAAAACTAATTATGCATAACTTATAAGTGATTCTATGAATAACAGGGAGCCAATGCGCCTTTTTGAGGAGAGGTGTTACATGATCAAATTTTTTAGACTTAGTTATTAATTTTATAGCTGTATTTTGTATAATTTGTAGTCGTTTGATTTCATATAGCGCAATTCCTTTGAATAAAGAATTGCAGTAATCAATTTTAGACATCACCAAAGAGTGAATCAATATAGTAAGTGCCTTGGGACAGAGAAATTTAGAGATGGAACGAATTTTACGCAACCTATAAAAGGTAGTTTTCACAATGTTACTAATATGATCATGATAATTAAGTTTATTATCAAAGATTACTCCTAAAATTTTTGCATTTTTAACTAATTGTAGGGGAGTGTTATGAATTGAAATTGGAGAAACAAGAGGAAAACTATCCTTCCAAGGAAATAGCATAACATTAGTTTTTTTGATATTGAGGGCCAGTCTGTAGATTCCCTGGAAAAACTCCACGTGCTACCTAGACTGGGGGCTCCTTTTACTAAGGTGCGCTAGGGCTTTAACGCGCGAAATAGCGCGCGCTACATTGCCGTGCGCACTAGACCTTAACGCCAGCATTGAGCTGGCGTTAGTTCTAGAAGCGTAGCGCGCGGTAATTTCCTGCGGGCGCTAAAAAACGCTAGCGCACCTTAGTAAAAGGAGCCCTGGGTTTCCGGCTAGGAGGAAAATGCATCAAAACTCAAAAGGGAATAAATTTAACTGATTGCTGAAAGCGCTTGAGTAAAACCTATGCTTTGTTTAGATTGAGTAGGAGTTTTGAAATGATATCATCTCATTGACCGAGAGTCCACTCCTGCCATAGCATTGCTTTAGTTAATTCCAGGGAGTTTTGAGAGGAAATCGTGCTAACTTCAGCCAGAATAAATTCTGCCAGAACTGTGTATGTCATGTTGCTGTTAGTTCAGATGAGAGATGCAATATTCATTCACTGTGAACTGCCTGCGGACTGGAATTTTTCATTAATATTACTCTAGAAGATCAACAGATTGTGAAACCCCAGCGGAAGCTGTAGCCTGACCATGAGACATGTTCACAAGATAGAGAAGAGACTGGTAGTCATCTGTGCAGTACACTGAAGCCCCATCAATCCTTTCACAGTGAATAATTCATTTCAGACTTGCACACTGCGTTGTCCGTTCAACCAGCATTATTAATGCATGTGCAAGACCGGAGGGTTAGGACTTCGATGGGAAGATAGGACTCAATGGGAAACCAAGGTGGCAAGGGGGCCCCTTCTGGTGACTCAGACAGGCCGTGACCTGTTCGGGCCGTCGCGGGAGCGGACTGCTGGGCGGGATGGACCTATGGTCTGACCCGGCGGAGGCACTGCTTATGTTCTTATGTTCTAACCTAGTAATTTATTTATTTATTTAAAAACTTAATATACCGCCTGGAGTCACAGCGGTTTCCAAATAAACATACATAAAGCAAAAACAATACAAATCATTCTTCAAAATAATAGCAACACATTTGAAAAAAAAAAAAAAAAAGACCTACAAATTCTTCAGTAACGTATTTGATAAAATGTCACAAAAATGTCCAAACACCATTAGGAAAGACAGATCAAAAGTATTCATCTACAAACAGCTTGGTTTAATCCAGGCAGGGATTAGTACCCACCCACCAACCAAGGTTGAGATGCAAAGTTTCAAGTTTTATTAAAATGTGTTACACACGCAATGTCAAATATTTCAATGCGTATTACAAGTTAAAAAATTGGGGGAAAACCATAAGACATTCTACTACAAGATAATAATATACATACGTAGAAATTTAGTACCAATGCAAAAAGAGAGAGGGATGAACTACAATCGTTAAAGAAAATAGAGAAACATTTATGGGTAACATATCAGGAGGGGGCAAAAAGTGAGTATAAAGAGGGAGGAAAAAAAAAAGACGAGAAACAAAATTTTTGTTTAAAGTTCCATAAATGAGGACTTAAATAAAACTGGGTATTAGTATATAGAATATAAGATGTTAACCATAAGCTGGTTAACTTGTCTGTGTCTCAAATGTGACCTTATACAAGAAACTTTTAAAAATACAGTACCTTTGAATTTTTCTAATGAGGCTTCACCATGCAAATAGTTTGGTAGATTATTTCAGAGCTGAGGAGCTATAACCGAATAAATTGCATATCTCCTAGTACCAATTACTTTTACGGAAGGAATGGTCAAAAGATGTTGTTCAGTTGATCTGAGTGTCCTCAATGGAATGTATGGTATCAGGAAGCGGTGATAATTATTTATTATGCACTTTGGAGGGAATTCTATAAGTGGCGCTCAAAAATCAGCACTGGAAAAAACCACCACTAAGGGCTCCTTTTATGAAGGTGCGCTAGCGTTTTTAGCGCGCGCACCTGCTTAAAAGGAGGCGGTAGTGGCTAGCACATGCGGCATTTTAGCACATGCTATTCCGCGCGTTAAGACCTTTACGCACCTTTGTAAAAGGAGCCCTAAGTTTAATTCTATAAAGGGTGTATGTCCTTTTATAGAATTGTACTTTGTGCTGATTCCCATACCAGGCTTATATCTGCTGAAACCTGGTGTAAATTCTGGTGCTCAAGTAGGCGTGCTGAGGCAGTATTCTGTAAGAATGTGCCCCCGACACCCCCAAGCCCCTCCCATGGCCACACACCCTTTTTGAGTTATGCCCTATTAGAGTTGGGTGTCATGCTTTATAGCAGTGTGCCACAAACTTTTTAAGCGGCTGGAGGGCACCCGGAAATGCGCGGATATCGATGCAATGTCACGTGCATATGTGATATCATCGCGCCGATGTCCACGCATGCATGAATGTTCTCCAGCCACAGCACCGATCCTCCTATTACCGCCGGTGGGAGGGTGCTGCAGAAGGAGAGGTGAGGAGAAGGAGCGGAGGCGCCAGTGAAGGGGAGAGGCGCAGGTGCTGGCTGACTGACTACAGGATGTGCCTCTTGCTGTGAGCAGTCAGCCGTCATCTTTCCTCCTTGCCAACATCTTGGGGCACATTTGGAACCTCCGGGCACACAGTTTGCAATACACTGCCTTATAGAATAGCAAGGAGCCAGACATGAACGCAGGTTTTAATAGATGCCAATTAATGTCAATAATTGTTGTGGGTTCAAACACACGCTGCTCCTTGTGACCCTGGGCAAGTCACTTAATCCCTCCATTGTCCTAGGAACATTCGAAAGATTGTGAGCCCGTAGACAGAGAAAATGCTTGAGTACCTGACTAAATTCATATAAACCGTTCTGAGCTCTCCTGGGCGAACAGTATAGATAAATAAATAAATAAATATATCTTTCTTTCTGAAAGAAACTGAAGACATTTTTATTTGATAAGTTTCACTGTTTTATTAGTTAATTTTTTTAATTTATTTTTGTAAGTTCCTCACTTATCTTATTGTAAATCGCCTTGAACCGTTATTGGTCTAAGAGTGAGAGATTTTGAAAAACTTCTGAAAACATACTTATAGGTATCAACATTTTATATGTTTCCAGGAGAGAGGTTTATTTTACCTCGAATGTTGTTTGATTGTGGGATTGCTGACCCAGAGAGTTTTTTATCCCTTGAATTTTGTTTGAAATTCCTGTTTGATGTGTAAATGTATTTGCTTATTTTGTATGTTCTTTGGTTTAAATGAACAAATGAATAAATTAAGATTAATTGCCATTAATTGGGCTATTAACCAATTAATTAGGGCATGCATCTTGAGAGCATGCCCAAATTTTGCCATGCAAATTTAGGTGCCACATTTAGAACCTGAGGGTTTACCACCAAAAAGACATCTAGGGCCTGATTTTATAAAAGACACCTAACCGATTCAACGGTTGTCAATCAGCCGCTAGGTGTCCTGTATAGAATCACAACCAGCCACGCCCAAGCATAAGAACATAAGATTTGCCGCTGCTGGGTCAGACCAGTGGTCCATCGTGCCCAGCAGTCCGCTCCCGTGGCAGCCCTTAGGTCAAAGACCAGTGCCCTAGTCGAGTCTAGCCTTACCTGCATATGTTCTGGTCCAGCAGGAACTTAGCTAACCTTTTCTTGAATCCCTGAAGGGTGTTTTCCCCTATTGCAGCCTCTGGAAGAGCGTTCCAGATTTCTACCACTCTCTGAGTGAAGAAGAACTTCCTTACGTTTGTATGGAATCTATCCCTTTTTAACTTAGATGTCACCAGGTGTCCTAGAGGTAGGCACCAGTATATTGGACTAGGTTTTACCCAGTCTAAATTCCTAGTGCCTACCTCAGGCACCTAGTAACACCTAAGTCAACCACGCCTATTTTTTTAGATAGTCGTTGGGCATTGTAGGGCGCCTTGATGTGGTGTTGATAAGTGCCACACAATATTCCGTGTGCAATTTAAATTGATCATTAAAATAATGGTTTTAAAAATTGGTTTTTAATGGCATGGCCAACTACCATTGTAGTTAAACAATTAATTAATTAATTAATTAATTAATTAATTAAAAACAATTAATTGTGCACGGAACTGTGTTAGGCATCCATGATTAGGGCACCTAGCAGTGTCTAATTTAGGCACCATTTATAGAATCAGGCCCCTAGAATGTGGCACTGAATACCAGAAGATTAGTATTAAACAATTATGAAGTGCTATAAGATGTGTGCGGTGCTTTACAAACACATAGAAGCAGTGGCGTAGTAAGGGGGTGGGGGGTGGACTGCCCAGGGCACCTATCCGCCACCTCCACACCACACTCACACCCTCTCTTCCCCTCCCCTCGTACCTCTTTCACCAGCATGAGCAACTACTCTAGCCTGATGCTTGCACCGGCCTGGCTCTCTCTGAAATCACTTCCGGGTCGTGGGACCAGGAAGTGACATCAAAGGAAAGCCAGTGCTAGTGTGAGCAGCAGGCTGAAGCTGCTCACGTTGTGAGGAAGAAGACCTCCATGAGAATGAAGGTGAAGACCCTCATTGGACCCCCCAGAAGAGACATTTAAGAGAGACATTGTGCTACTGAATTAAACTTACCCAAGCCTTATGGATAGTGCAAAAATCATATCTTTCCCTGTCAGCACAAACAACATGGTTTTGAGAGCATAACTGGAAGGAGAGAAATGGGGAAACAAATCTGATCTGCTCTGTAGCAAACATATCAATGAACATTATAACATTCAAGTATCTGATTGAGACAGATATCAAAATTATATGCACCCTGCACTAATATTATATAGAGTTCAGAGCTACTTACATGTCCTGCTATCAAGCAGAGACTTAGACCAGATGTTACTTTCTTGCATGTTGTGGGGTCTATTTCAGCTTATCTGAGAGATGAGAAGGCTCCAGAGCTAGGTGAAGCCCACTGCTTCAGGACTACTAGACGCATCTAATATTTCTTTCTAGTGCAAAGTGTCTAGTAGTCCTGAACGCTAGGGATGTAACAGAGCAGTCCCCTGAGTCTAGGGTAGGTCCACTGAGCCTGTCTTCAAAACAGAGGACCAGAAAATGGCGCTACATCTACTGCATAAAACCTGGTTAAGGCATAAAGGGTAGACCATGTAGCTGCTCTACAGATTTTCTTGTGTGAAATTGCCTGAGTCTCTGCCCATGAGGTAGCAACTCCTTTGGTAGAGTACACTTTCAATGCGATCGGCGACTGCTTACTGCAGCCCACATATGTGGAGATAATGGCGATTTTAATCCATCTGGAAATTGAGACAGTGGACACCAGCCTCCCTTTCTTAGCATGACTGGTCAGAACAAAAAGGTGATAAGATACGTGAAACTTTGAAGTACCAAAAAAGCACTCGCTTGACATCCAGTAAATGCAACACTTTATCCCTCTTTATTAAACCCTGTAGGGTGAAAAGTGGGCAAACGGACGTCCTGATTGATATGGAAGGCAGAGACTACTTTCGGCAAGAAGGGCAGAACCATGCATAAGGAAAGGCCTGCTTCTGTAATCTTAAGGAATGACTCCCTAAAGGACAGATCTTGTAACTCAAAGGCTTGTCTCATCGATATAATCGCCACCAAAAATACTGTCGACTAAGATTCAGAAGGAAAGCCTCCCGTAAGGGCTCATATGGAGCTCTACTGAGACATGATGTATGTTTTTTTATATTTTGTAAGTCGATGGTACACTGCTTTGGTTTAAAGCGGTATATAAATTTTTAAATAAATAAATGTCTATCTAACAGCCATATTAAGATTCAAGGATGGGAATGGGATATGCACCAGAGGGTGCAACTGAAGAGCCCTTTAATGAACTGGGTGAGAGGCCTAAGAGCATCTTCCCCCCAAGCTTGGAAACAGGAAAGGCCTGTTACCTGCACTTTCTCCAGTTCAGCTGACAGACCATTTTGAAGTTCCTCTTGCAAAAAGTTCAGGACTACCAAAATTGGTGCTTGTAAGGGCTCTACATTATCCACAGCTTACCAGTGCTGAAAGGACTTCCAGGCCTTAGAAAAGGCTGCCACTGTCAATGGCTTCTTAGCTCTAAGCTGAGTAGCGATGACCATGTCCAAGTAATCCTTGCTCTTCAGGACAGCCCACTCAAGAGCAATGCCCAATAAAATAAAATAGATTACAATATAAATTATTACAGTAATCCAGTTGTAATACAATTAGGGCCCTTACCAATATGTTTAGGTTTGAATTGATTTAAGTACAGACCCGTCTGACAAATATGTATGTTTCTCCATCTGAAGGGGGAGCTGCAATTTTGAAAATTGTACATGGGGGAAAAAATATCTCCAACATGTACTTGAGGGCAGCTTTCCTAAACTGTAGCTCCTGCATAACCTGAGTCAGCAGAACTGGTTTTCCCATCCTGATCACCCTTTCCAACCGAGATTCTTTCCCTGATAACTGACAGATAACTGAACACCTTTTCGTCTCCCCAAGACAGCTGCCCCCTTGAGATCTGATCCTATGCAACCCACAATCCCTGAAGCATCTGATCCTTCTGACCTGAACAACTCCTCTCCCTTCTTAAAGACCCTCCAAGGCAAGGAGAAAACCCTTTGAGAGACTTCAGAAAGACTCCACCACTATTCAAGGTCCTCCATTGGAGATGCCCCCTCTGATCCCCGTGCCTGGCTTTACCATGGACCCTCATGTCTAGTATGAGCAAGAACCTTATCTGCTCACTCCTGCTCCTTAATCTCCAGGTTCCAAAATGGCTGCTGTGACCCCTAGCAATAATCTGGCAATAGTACTCCTAAAGTTCATGCTGTCAAATAAGGGCATTTATTCAGGTGCTCAATAATTCTCTGTGACATTTTATAAGTTGAATTCAAATTTGCATACTATACAATTCTACAACTATGCACCTTCATTTAGGTGCCTTAAGGATGTATGGTTGAAGCCTATTCTATGATGATATCTGTGGGTCCAGATTTTATTATAGAATTCTAATGTAACCTAGTATTGGTGTGCCTAATATATAGGACACTCACTTATACCAGCCCCACCTACGTGTACATCCACTTGCATTTATGTACAGTGCAATTTAGGGGCTAGCATTCTAGACATTTACATATGTAGGGGACATGTTATATCTTTTCTATTTTAATAATTGTTTACTCAGGTACTTTAGCTAGATTGTGAGCCTTCAGGACAGATAGAGAAGTTCTAAGTACCTGTATTTTATTGTAAACCGCTTAGATCTGTAATATGCTTACATAAAAACATAGAGTATGATGGCAGAAAAGGGCCGTCAGCCCAACAAATCTGCCCACTCAAATAACCCACACCCCCTAAGCACTTCCTCGAGTGAATCCACATGTTTATCCCATTTATTCTTAAAATCGAGCACGTTGTTGGCCTCTACTACCTGATGTGGAAGATCATTCCAACGATCAGCCACCCTTTCGGTGAAGAAGTACTTCCTAATGTCACCATGAAATCTCCCACCTCTGATTTTTAGCAGATGCCCTCTTGTCGCTGTAGGTCCTGTAAGGAAAAAGATGTCTTCTTCCACTTCCATACGGCCAGTAACACATTTCAACGTCTCTATCATGTCTCCCCTCTCTCTGCGTTCCTCGAGAGAGTATAGCTGCAACTTACCTAGATGTTGTTCATATGGGAGATCCTTGAGTCCTGAGACCATCCTAGTGGCCAATCTCTGAACCGACTCTATTCTCAGCACATCCTTTTGATAATGTGGCCTCCAACATTGAACACAGTATTCCAGATGTGGTCTCACCATGGACCTATAAAGCAGCATTACCACTTCGGGCTTTCGGCTGACGAAACTTCTCCGGATGCAACTCAGCATTTGTCTAGCCTTGGATGAAGCTTTCTCAACTTGATTGGCAGCCTTCATATCTTCATTAATGATTACTCCCAGGTCCCGTTCTGTAACAGTTCTAGTTAAGGTCTCACCGTTCAGAGTGTAGGTTCTGCAAGGGTTTCCGCTACCAAGGTGCATAACTTTACACTTCTTGGCATTAAAGCTCAGCTGCCAGATAGTAGACCATTGGTCCAGTAAAAGTAGGTCCTGTGTCATAGTGTCGGGTATGGTACCTCCGCCCACTACATTGCATAATTTAGCGTCATCGGCAAATAATGCAATTTTACCCTGAAGTCCCTGAGGCAGACCCCACGAAGATATTAAATAGGATTGGACCCAGGACCGAGCCCTGCGGTATTCCACTGAACACCTCTGACGTTTCGGAGGGAGTACCGTTTACTACCACCCTTTGAAGTCTGCCACTGAGCCAGTCTTTAACCCATGCAGTTAATGTTTCTCCTAGTCCTAGCGAGCTCATCTTGTTCAATAATCTACGGTGTGGGACACTATCAAAAGCCTTACTGAAGTCCAGATACACTACATCCAGGGACTTTCCCTTATCTAGTTTTTTGTTACCCAGTCAAAGAAGCTGATTAGATTGGATTGGCAGGACCTTCCCTTTGTAAATCCATGCTGGTGGGGATCCCTCAGCCTCTCATCATCCAGAACCATATCTAATTTGTGTTTAATCAATGTTTCCATAAGTTTACACACTATTGATGTAAGACTTACCGGCCTGTAATTTGCAGTCTCTGACCTGCATCCCTTTTTGTGAAGTGGAATGATGTTAGCTGTTTTCCAGTCTAATGGAACTTTTCCTGTGCTCAGGGAAAGATTGAAGAGCGCGGCTAACGGTTCTGCCAGGACATCTCTCAATTCCCTAAGCACTCTGGGGTGCAATTTATCCAGTCCCATGGCTTTGTTCACTTTGAGCCTTGATAATTCTTGGTAGATGCTGCTGGTAGTAAATTCAAAATTCCTGAATGGGTCTTCTGAGCTCTCCCTTGTTTGCAGCTGTGGAACGGATCCCGGCGCCTCACAGGTAAAGACTAAGCAGAAGTATTTGTTTAGTAGTTTGGCTTTATCGGAGTCCGATTCTGCATAGGTACCGTCGGGTTTCCGTAGGCGCACTATCCCATCTGTATTCCTCTTTCTATCATTAACATACCTGAAAAAGGATTTAACCCCTTTTTTAATATTCATAGCTAACTTTTCTTCCATCTGGAGTTTGGCATTTCTGACCGCTGTTTTGACAGTTCTAGATTTCTTTGACTTTTAGTCGTGATTGTTTGTAGGATACAAATGCTCTTTT
This sequence comes from Geotrypetes seraphini, assembly GCF_902459505.1. Lineage (NCBI taxonomy): Eukaryota > Metazoa > Chordata > Amphibia > Gymnophiona > Dermophiidae > Geotrypetes > Geotrypetes seraphini. The sequence continues at coordinate 114,217,603 of NC_047086.1, forward strand.
CTTCTGTTTTACGAGTTCCGAGATCTCCGCAGAGAACCACTGGGGTTTGTTATTTCTCCGTCGTTTACTCACGGTTTTTATATAGAGATTGGTTGCTTCCTGTAGGGTAGATTTCAGAGCTGACCACATTACCTCCACATTATCTGTTGTGTCCTGGTTTTGCAGCGCCTCATAGACAAAATCTCCCATGCTCTCGAAGTTAGTGCCCTTAAAGTTAAGGACCTGTGTTGATGTGTTCGACCTAGTGGTTCCTTTCCTGAGGTGAAACCATACCATGTTGTGGTCGCTGGAGGCCAATGCTTCACCTACCGAAACCTTTGTGACACTATCTCCATTGGTGAGTATCAGGTCTAGAATTGCCTGATCTCTGGTGGGCTCCAGTACCATTTGTTTGAGTCGTGCTCCCCGTATAGAGGTTAGTAGCCTTCTGCAGTATATCAAATGTTCATAAAACATAAAACATGTAAATTCAGGAACCTAGCTTACAGAATTGCCCTTTAAGAGCTAAGGACTTCTCATCACTAATCCTTACAATAAATTGTGCCAGTCTGTAAGAATTTTCAGAGGTACTATTCACATAGGCCAGATTCTTTAAACAGTGCTGTTGTTTGTGGCTGCCTTAAAAGCGGCCGCTGATCACGTGTCAATCATGCGACAGCGCCATTTAGAGCAAAGGTAGGCACTGGAAACGTAGGCCTTGAAAAACCCTGGCTTATATCCTTTGCCAGAGGCGTGATTCTCTAAACCAGTGGTTCCCAACCCTGTCCTGGAGGACCCCCCCAGCCCGTCAGGTTTTCAAGATATCCCTAATGAATATGTATGAAGCAGATTTGCATGCCTTTCACCTCCATTGTAAGCAAATCTCTCTCATGCATATTCATTAGGGCTATCCCAAAAACCCGACTGGCTGGTGGTCCTCCAGGACAGGGTTAGGAACCACTGGTTTAGAGAATCACGCCTCTGGCAAAGGTATAAGCCAAGGTTTTTCACGGCCTACGTTTCCAGTGCCTACCTTTGACGTGAATCACACTTTATGGTGCCTAATGTCACTACCGGCATTCGCCATGTCTACAGTGGTGTTAGGCCGCCTAAAGCATCTATGGAGGTGCGATTCTGGCGCCACTTTTTTAGGCGCCAGTAGACACTTTGAAAATCAGTTTAAACACTATTCAAATGGTGTTTTTCACTAAGTTAAGATGCTATTTATAGAATGTGGGCCGTAGTGCTACTGCAAAGTCACAGGGGACTTATTCATTTAGCTGCTGCCATTGTCCAGATAAGTGTTTTGGAATATCAAGATCTCAACGAATAAGTGCTTGAGAGAATATGAAAATGTGGCAAAAAGTCTGGGCAATTTTTAATTTATTTTATTTTTGCTCTGTCTCTGCACTTTTCTCTAGGGCCTGATGGCAGCAGAACACACCTGCATGTTCTCAAAATAAATAAGGCCAGTAAAATGGGCTGTGTCTTGGAGGTGGGTCATCCTAAAATACCTCATTTTATATTCATTACTTGTCACTACTTGTCCAAACATTTTGATCTCAGAACAGAATACAAAATAGTAACCTGACCTTCCAAAATGAGTATTTGCTAGGGCCTCCTTTCTGCCCCCTGAATGAGTTAATTAGCCCTTAAGTCAATATGCTGGGACTTTATTGTACAATTTGTGTTTCTTAGATATCTGAGCATACTAAGTGTTTTCAAAGTTCAACAGTCCAAACGAGTGAGAGTAAGGTCTTTTGTATTAAAGTATAATATTACAATATACTAAACACTAACATTTGAAAGCCCTTAAGAAGGATATACAGGGCAGACCACTAAAAAGATGCAGATTTTTGTGGGCAGTCTGTGGGTGCCCACAGGAAACTCCATTGCTTTTCATGGAGCTGCCCACAGATTGCTCACCGATATTTACAAAACTCGGCAACTTTTTAGCACTCTGTGCTCCAGTGATTATGCAAGAAAAGGAGCTATTTTAATATTAAAATCTACTGGAGACTGACAATGTTTCGAATGGAGAAACTGAAACAAGAATATAAAAAGGAGGAAGTCTTGCAAAATATTACTGTACATAATGGTCTGCATCTTTCATTTTTGTTTTCAAGCAAAACCTACCCCTTCTGCTGTGCACCTTGCTTGCACCATGTCCAGAAAGCATGTCATTGAGGTCTTGATTCATTAATACGTTTCTCCTATTTGTGTCTATGAGAAAGTATCAAGGTGAACGAAGCCCTAAATGGATTCATTGTGTATTGGCATATCTGGGGCCATGTGTTTGATAAAATACGTATTACACACTTCGAAGAAGTGCTTAGGGGGGTGGGTTATTCGAGTGGGCAGACTTGTTGGGCCAACGGCCCTTTTCTGCCGTCATATTCTATGTTTCTGTGTTACACACAGATTCTAAATATGGTACCCAAATGCACAAAATTGCACACTATTCTGAGATATGTGTGTGTAAATAAACTGTCTAATGAGCTAATTAGCTCTAGTAATTGGGCACTAACAATCAATTATTGTCGTCAATTGCCAAAAATTTGGATTACACTTGCCTCGCCAAATGCTATTCTATAAAGGGAACCCCTGACCCCCCCGCGAAGTCGGGCGGCAGGAAGGATGCCCACTCCCTCCTGCCTCCCCACCGATGCATCCCCCTGAAGCATCTGCCGGCGATAGAATAGCACTTAGGCAGAATTTGGGCATTTGTATGCATTTGTGCATAGATGTGCACATACATATATGCCATTATTCTAAGTACGTACATGCATAATTGATGTGTAGATATTAGCACCATTTTTATATTATTGCCCCTGATAATTTATTCTTTTAACTGTATTATAAAGCGACATTCCCTTGTGTATGTATTGGTTGGCAGAGTAAAACAACACAGGTACAATATGTTTCAAATATTTGTATGCTATTTTCACCCTCTTGGTTGGCTGCAGAAAGGAGTACAGAAATAGCCTAATGGTTAGTGCAATGGACTGTGATCCTGGAATAAAGTGCTCTCCCACTAATTTGCGGTCCGCGGTTCGCAGTCATTCGTGGTATTTTCCGACTGCGAAGGGGAGGCAGGAGAGGGCAGCTGGAGAGGCACAAGAGGGCAGCCGGAGCGCCAGAGAGTGAAGGAAATCACCCGCTGTTTGTTCTGACCGCCTCTTCCTATACTAAAGTCAGGCCTCAACAATCTGGAGCTGCTTTGACACACAGCTCCTGATTGGTGAGGCCCGACTTTAGTACAGGAAGAGGCGGTCGGAGCATACAGAGAGTGATTTCCTTCACTTGCCAGTGCTCTGGCTTCCATCTCTTGTCTACCCTCCCTAAAAACCATATTCACAGTTTTTTGACATTCACAGGGGTTCCTGGAATGGAAGTACTATATGGGTTTGGGATGGGAGTACTGTACTGGGTTTGATTCCCACTATAGCTACTTGTGACCTTGGGCAACTCACTTAACCCTCCATTCTCCAAGGGCCAAAATTTAGATTGTGAACCCCCTAGGGACAGTTTCCTGCATAAGTGTGTACCCCGTTCTGAGCTCCTGGGAGGAAGGTATAGAAATTGAAGCAAATAATAAAATAAATAAATAGCGAGTGTACAGTGCTTTGTACATCTAGTAGTGCAGTAGAAATGATGATGATTATTATTAATAGCATATATAAACCAGGTAGTAGGTTCAGTGTACCTACCTTACTCAGATTTTCAAAGGGTCCAGAAGGGAGCTGCCCCAACGAGAGCAGGCGGCAGGAGAGAGGCACGGGAGCCAAAGCTCCGCCTCCCCTGCTGACATCACCAGGGCTGATGGATTCCACAATTGTTTTTCAGAACAGCTACGGTCCACCCAAGAGCTTCCCCAACGGGACCACGAAGTAGGAGAGAAGCGTGGGAGCCAAAGTTCCACCCTCTGCTGATGTCACCAGGGTCACCTATTTGAGTGACGCAAGCCAAAGATGCTCTTCATAGCATACTTCTTTGCATAGCAAATTGTCCAGCCACAACAAGCTCTCCAAATAAGACTCTCAGACACTGAAAAAACTGCTGAAAAACCCACGCAATGAGAACTAAGCTACATTACCTATTGTATAAAAAATACCTCCTACCTATTTCTACCTATTGCAACACTCAGAATACTTTGAAATATACCTAGAATGTGGTTTACTGGTAATATTACTAGGTCAACTAACAGAAACAGAAAGCACACTACTAAAAAGCCCATTACCTACATTATGAGCAGTAGAATCCAGATAGAGCAGAAGGTAAACCTCTCACACATAAAGTTCCAAAAATCCACGACCCAATAACAAGGAAAATTGAGGTAGTCACAGGCAATACACCCCAGAAGAAATTACATAAGAAACCAGTAGATTGATAAACAACCTTATGACCCCAAAGGTTTAATATAACTCCTTCTCAAACAATTCCTCGTTCACAGTCTCTGGCTACTATAGTAAACAAAACTGACTAATCAGGGACTGGCTAATGCAAGATCAACCATGTTTATTAATAGTAACTGAAACCTGGTTGCAATTACAGTCAGTGGCATAGTGAGGGGAGTTGGCGCCCGGGTCAGTGGCGCACGGCATTGCCACACCATGTGTTCCCCCACTCTTCCCTGCTGTTTGAGCGCTCCCCACCCCCTGTGTACCTTTTGAAATGTTCACTAGCATGAACAGCATCTTCCACTTGCTGCTTTCGCTGGCCTCAGCTCCCTCTTGATGTCACGTCCTGGTCCTGCAATCAGGAACCTGATTGAAAACTATTTTACACAATTAGCAAGTAACATCCAAGACAACTGAAACAAGTGAAGTCCACCAGCAGAAGAAGCTTCATTGTTGAAATCTCCTAGTAGATGTACCAATTATTGATTAAGATACCAATAAAGCTGTGTTGCAGAGATTATATAAATAGGTTGTCACATTCTCTTACATTCAAGTGTGTGTGAGCCACATGATAAATGCGATGTCTAAAGCCTGAAATATTTAATGTATCATCAAAATATTTCCTGTATTGGTTGATGTCCCCATCCTCTTTCATATCCATTTTTAGGTATTGAGAGACGATTAAGGTCTCACCTGCTGTCTCTAACTTTTTCTTAGAGGAGTACTTCTAGGTTTTTGCCAGTTTTTCCATATCTAAATCCTGGCTTGGCCTGATGCAGTTTAGCTTCCAAAAGCTAACAAGTTCAGGCTGTCCCAGTCCAGTGCTACCAAGGGATATTGTGATTAAATATACTTAAGAAAATATAGTAATGCAATGAATTGTTAATAGAAGCCATACATATTTAGTACAAAAAATGGAATTCCCTGTGCAATACAGTTTAAATGTAAGTTAAGAATTTGCAAACTAAGCGGTATGGTTAACTTAATTATTGCAATGCATAGAAAGGGCAATTTTAAAAGCCATTTTCATGGGTAAAGCAGTGATTGTTCACAGGCATGGGATTTTATAAAACTGAACCAAAATAAAGTGGAAAAAATGCTGGTATGGTTTCAAAAATACAAATTGAAAAATAGAATAAGTGATTTAAATCAGAGTTCATTGCTGTATCTCTCAACATCTAGAACTATAAGTATGTGCATGGAAGAAAGTTGAATCAAGAGACAAAAAAAGGAGTATACTGTACTGTTTTGTATTCTTTTATAAAATTGCTCACACTGCAAAGCAGGATTAACCCTAAGCAAAAACAAACATTGCCCTCCCCAAACCCATTGTAATAATAAATTATTATAATATAAATATTTATTATTTAGTTATTAGAATTTATTTGTGGCATTTATTTTAAAGCCTATTTGGACCAAACTAGTCCGAGCTCTGCCATAAAGCTAAAGATTAAGGTTCTTCTGCCTTTACACAAATGAAAAATAACTTTAAACTGGCCATAGAGACCTGCTACACATTTCTGGTCAGTGGGCTGGGGCAGGGGTCAGTGAAATACGTTTTTGGAATAACCAATCTTTGGCCCCTCCCCAAAGTTGTCGATGCTGTATTTGGCAACAGATTGGTTGGGCTGTGGCTCCCGTGGCCAACTCCATTTCACTGTCTAATGGGTAGAGAAACAAAATAATAGCTGAGAGTCCCTTTCCCCAGGACCTTAGAAGACTGCATCCAGAGCATCTCCAACCCTGGCTGACCTGAGGAGAATGAGCTTTAAAATTAAAATCTAGGCTCCCTGCAGGCAGTAGCGTCGCGAGAGTGAGAGGCGCCTGGAGTGGAGGCGCCCCGCCCTTTCTCGAATCCCCTCTCCAGCACGCATGCCCCGCTTTCCTTCCCTCGTACCTCTTGTTGTTCACCACTGCGAGTAACAACTTCGACATGCTCCTCGCGACCCGGCAGCTCTCCCTCTGATGTCACTTCCCATGGGCGGCACCCAGAAGTGGCATCAGCGGGAGATCTGACACGGCTGTGAGGAACATGTTGCGGTTGTTGCTCGCGGTAGTGAACAACTAGAGGTATGGGGAAAGGGAAGGAGGGGCGCGCACGTGGCGAGGGGAGGCATGGTAAGAGGCTGAGGGGGCAGAGAGGAGGAGGGGTGCCAGCGCCCCCACTAACATGGTGCCCGGGGCGGACCTCCCTCCTCCCTTTTATCCTGCACAGCATTTCCACACAGGACTCAATTTTGTAAAAGTGCCCAAATTTGGGCACCAAAATAATGTACACTAAACACTATTCTTTAAACAGCATTCCAAGTTATTATTTATATACCACCTATCAATGGAGGTTGTCTAAGTGGTTTACATTCAGATACTCAAGCATCACAATCTAACTAATGTATCTGGGGCAATGGATTAAGTGACTTGCTCAGGGTCACAAGGAGCAGCGTGGGGCTTGAATCCACAACCTCAGGGTGCTGAGGCTATAACTCTAACCACCAGTCCACTCCTCCCTCCTAAATTAGGTGCCATTTGTAGACTAGTGCTCAGCGTTGGGATCCATGTCCAATTTTGGACACGAGGGATTCAAACCAACTGAATCCTGGTGTAAATTTGGTGTGGATTCCCCAAATTCTAGAACACTGCATGCACATTCTCAAAACACCCCTGACCTGGCTATGCCCCTGCCACACCCCTTTTTTGGATCTATGCCAAATTTACATGCAGCAACTATGCACACTTAGGGCTCCTTTTACTGAGCTGCGTTAGCGTTTTTAGCGCACTCAGCATTTTAGCGCACGCTAAACCCACACTACGCAGCTAGAACTAATGCCAACTCAATGCTGGCGTTAAGGTCTAGCGCGCACGGCAATTTAGCGCATGCAATTCCGCGCGTTAAAGCCCTACTGTGGCTTAGTAAAAGGAGCCCTTAAATTCCAATTGTTGCCAATAACTATTAGTGCACAATGATCAATGCTAATTGTCTCATTAAGCAATTAAATTGCATGCACAATTTGGGGTGGATGCCCAAATTTGAACATGCAATTTTGAATTAGAGATTTTAGTGTGCACCATTATCAGCAAATGACATGAAATATGCATTTTCTACTTGTTTTCATTTGATAAAGACACAAAACTCATACATGTCATTGATATTGCCTATATCATTGCAAACAATAGCCAATCCTAGTATCTGCCCATAATTTTATCAGATGGATATTACTAATTGCCACAGTTTGAATCCAATTGGTAAAAATGTAAAAAAATTGCTATTTTTTGTTTTTAGTTTGATATCCTCTGTTTAGATGATAAATACTGGTGACTATGCACTGGAAGACACCCTGGATAATGACAGGAGCTTCTCACCATGTTCAGTGATCACAAATCTTTTGGCCCAGTGCTATCCTATTCATTGTTTCTCATAACTCATATCTCATCTCCTTAAAGTTAATGCATAGTAGCAAATCAGATCCTTGGCTTGCCTATATCATGGTTAAGGCTTGGCTCTTCCCTCCAAATTTTTGCTTTTACTCAGTCCTATGAAACAGGATACTCTGTAGATTTTCATTCTCTAATCTAATTTGTCCTTGAGATTTCTGAAGCCCTGGCTCACCACAGTCTACGTTTTAGTGTCCAAGTGTTCCAGTACTTTAGGGGTTGAAGCATCTTGCTCTGAAACCTATGGTACCAGCTTCCCCGTTACATGAGGTTTAAGCTTTGTTGGGACTGCTAAACTGAGGTCCTTCAATTTGAAACTAATTGGAGCCATGATATCATGCACATGTGTTTCTAAATTAACATAATAACAGCAGTCAGATTGTTTGCTTAGTGTCACACTGAATTTATCTCCATGCCTTTTTGCTTCATTTTAATATGATATTTTTTTTCTGTTTATTTGAGCAAATTAACAGGCCTGGCAGCACAAAATAGTGATTGGAAAACAGAAATATGGAACATGGAGCTCCAGATCCAAATTCCATCGTCACAATTCACCGCATGGCTCTCGGTAGTCACTAAGGCCTGGATTTTCTATACTGCGCTGATATTGGCTAGGGTTACCATATGGCGCCAGAAAAAGGAGGACGGATTGAGATATCTGGGTTTTACTTCCATTGAAAGCAAGGGAAGTAAAATCCAGATTCTCAATCCATCCTCCTTTTTCTGGAGCCATATGGTAACCCTGATATTGGCAGCTGCCTAAAAAGCAGCTACTGATCATGTGTCAATCATGTGATGACATCATAGAGAGAATAGTGCCTCCAGGACAGATAGGCACCGGAAATGTAGGCCAGGGAGCAGACTGGTGGGCACAATGGACCACCAGTCTGACCCAGCAGCGGCAATTCTTATGTTCCGGCTCCTATCTATGCCGTGAATCGTACCTACATAGGCACTTAATGACGTTTAACACCACTTTTGGTGTTAGCCATGCCCATAGTGGCGTTAAGCATTCTACATAGGTATGATTTTAGTGCCTTTTATTTAGGCCAACTGGAATATATACAAACAAATGACCCCCAATCCCAGTAAATAGGAACCTTTTTTGATCAGATTTGCTCAGAGACACAGAGTCCAAATCCCTGTTGAAAGACCCTATGTGTGAACAATTATAACTTGTGCTTTCAAGTTGATTTTCACTACCTGCAATATAATTCAAACATTCACTGTTGTATTGAGATGTAACATTGACTAGGAGCATAAGCTCTTTGTCAGGGAACCCGATGGGTAAGTTATTCTGAGTGTCTACGTTAAATAATTTCCATTTGCAGTTTTGAATCAGTCAATAAGGGAAATTCCTCACCTTTCAATGACGCTCTATCAGCTGTTGACCTCAGGAGATGATCTTCATTCCGACAGGTCTAAAGCAATCGTTTTTTTTTTATGATCGCTAAAACCCGATGCAAAATAGCCAAGCGATGTTAGTGCATCAATTGCTTGGCTATTTTGCATTGGGTTTTAGCTAATTTGCATGGCCGGATCGGAAAATGGGCAATCAAGGAGAAAAACACGTGGTGGGCCATTTTGTGCATTGGGTTGGTTATCAGTGATCGTCGCTAAAGCTGTGGAAACAGGTTTAGCGACCATGGCTGACTTTAGTGCATCCCCCCAGTTACTCATGCCACACACAGTTAACAGATGATTAACAGGAAAAGATAAACTATTGATACTGGTACAAAAGGAATGTATTTTACCTTCACACTTGCTTCCATGGGCTCAAACACATACAAAAAATGCTATGTACATTTCCTAAAGCTGAATCATTTTGGTTTTACATATATTTCATTTCACCATGAATTACAGAATGGGCATTTCCCATTCTCTGGATATTAAAGGTTTTTGTGTTCTTTCTAAATCGGTCTTATTAAGACTTGTCACATTGAGGATTTTAGCTGTTCTTGATTTCACCAAGGAATTTTATCTCCCTAGCATGCCCTGATGATACATTTACCCAGTCAATATCAGGGTAGTTGAAATCACCCATTATTACTTTGTTACCCAGTTTGTTAGTCTCCCTAATTTCTGATAACATTTCAGCATCTGTCCATTCATCCTGGTCAGGTGGATGGTAGAACACTCTCATCACTATCCTTTTCCCCCTTACACACGGAATTTCTACCCATAGGGATTCCAAGGTGTGTTTCTGCTCCTGTAGAATTTTTAGTCCTTAAGATATAACACTACGCCTCCACCGATTCGATTCCCCCTATCACTACGATATAACTTGTACCCCAGTATGACAGTGTCCCATTGGTTATCTTCCTTCCACTAGGTTTCATTTAGTGCAATATATTCTAACTTAAACATAGTAAATGACGGCAAACAAAGACCCAAATGGTCTATCCAATCTGCCCAACCGTACCCTCTCTTTAAATTGATGATTTAATATAAATTGTCTTTTTTCCTAGATATTTCTGGCCAGAAACCCAGAGCTCTGCCCAGTACTGTGCTTAGGTTCCATCTACTAAAGTCTCCGTCAAAGCTCACTCCAACCCATATAAACCATCCCAGCCATCGAAGGCCTCCCCAGCCCATCCTCAACCGAATGGCCATATCATGCAAATCTGCCCAGTACTGGCTTAGTTCTTCAATATATTCCATTATTTTTTGATTAGAGATCCTCTATGTTTATCCCATGCTTTCTTGAACTCTGTCACCATTTTCCTTTCCACCACCTCCCTCGGGAGTGCATTCCAGGCATCAACCACCCTCTCTGTAAAAAAAAAAAAATTCCTAACATTACTTGAGTCTACCAACCCTCAACCTCAAATTATGCCCTCTGGTTTTACCATTTTCCTTTCTCTGAAAAAGATTTTGTTCTATGTTAATACCTTTCAAGTATTTGAATGTCTAAATCATATCTCCCTTGTCCCACCTTTCCTCTAGGGTATACATATTCAGGGCTTCCAGTCTCTCCTCATACATCTTTTTGTGCAAACCTCTTTCCATTTTTGTCACCTTCCTCTGGACCGCTTCAAGTCTTCTTATGTCCTTTGCCAGATATGGTCTCCAAAATTGAACACAATACTCCAAGTGGGACCTCACCATCGACCTGTACAGGGGCATAAACACCTTCTTTCTTCTACTGGTCATGCCTCTCTCTATACAGCCTAGCATCCTTCTGGCAACAGTCTTGTCACACTGTTTCTTTGCCTTTAGATCTTCGGACACTAACACCCCAAAGTCCCTCTTCCCATCCATGCATATCAGCCTCTCACCTCCCAGCACATATGGCTCCTTCTGATTTCTAATCTCCCAAATATATTTTTCTGAATTTCTTTGCATTGAATTTTAGTTTCCAGATATTAGACTATTTCTCTAACTTTTTCATGGTTTTCCACTCCCTCCTTGATGTCTACTATGTTACAAATCTTGGTATCATCCTCAAAAAGGCAAACCTTTCCTTATAACCCTTCAGCAATGTTCCTCACAAACATATTGAACTCTGAGGGACTCCACTACTCACCGTTTTTTCCTCCGAGCGAATTCCATTAACCACCACCCTCTGGCATCTGTCCGTGAATCAGTTTCTAATCCAGTTCTCCACTTTGGGCTCCTTTTACGAAGGTGCGCTAGGGTTTTTAGCGCACGCACAAAATTACCGTGCGCTAAAGCGTGTGGTAGCCGAAAATCTACCACCTCCTAAAAAGGAGGCGGTAGTGGCTAACGCACTCGGGAATTTAACGCGTGCTATTGCGTGCGTTAAGGCCCTAGCGCACCTTTGTAAAAGGAGCCCTTTGTGTCCTTACTTCAGCCCGCCAAGTTTGTTCAAGAGCCTCCTATGTGTCAAAGGCTTTGCTGAAATCTAGGTAAATTACATCTAGCATCTGTTCTTGATCCAATTCTCTAGTCACCCAATCAAAAAATTAAATCAGGTTCATTTGGCATGATATACCTTTAGTAAAGCCATGTTGCCTCGGATCCATTCTACTGTATTGTCTACCTTGGATTATTGTAATATTGTTTATTTGGGTTACCAAGAAAGACTTTATTAAGACTTCGTTTAGTTCAGAATGCTGCAGTCCGTCTGATTTTTGGTCTTAAGAAATATGATCATGTCAGTCCTTTTTATGCAAGATTGCATTTGCTGCCTTATGAGGCCAGAGTGTTTTTTAAGTTTGGGTGTATTTGTTACAAGGCTCTTTTTGGTTTATTGCCCTCTTATTTGGTATCTTACCTGAAATTGTTTAATTCAACAAAATGTACCAGAAATTCAGGTATGTTCATCTTCCTTACCCCAAGAGCCTGTCGTTATAAGACTTTTTTGGACAGGACATTGGAATATCAGGCGGGGAAGATGAATTCCTGGATGAGCTCGTTGATTGCCCAAGTCTATTCTTATCTTACATTTAGGAAATTACTGAAAACTTACCTATTTGATAAACAAGAATGTTGATTTTTAATTATATATTTATGATGGTGTTATTAGGCTATGTATTTTAATTGTACCTTTCTAATTGATGCTGTATTTAACTGATGCTGTATCTATTGTAGTAGTGTGTTTTTGAAATTGTATTTTTTAACTGAAATGTCTCAGTTCTCCTGTTGTGAACCGCCTAGAATTGTTGGTGGGGCGGTATACAAGAAAATAAATTATTATTATTATCCTGTATCCCATTAGATTCTAGGAATCTCACTATCCTTTCTTTCAGCAATGCTTCCATTATTTTTTCAATAACCAAAGTGAAGCTTACCGGCCTGTAGTTTCATCTGGGCGGGGCCTTAAACACATAGGTCTACCTAAGATTCTGGTTGTCCCAGGCGCCTTTGACAAGCCTTCTTGCCCCGCCAGCCGTGACCCTCCCCGACAACATCGGGGCAAGACGAAGCCCAAACCCGGCCCATGTGCCTAAGGCCCAGACCACAGGAGGGGCCTAAGGCTACTGGGCCGATTCCAGTTGGCCCAGGCTCCTCAGACCCCACCTGTGTCAGGGAAGGTTGCGGCTGGCAGGGCAAGAGGGCTTGGGCTCCCTCTTGCCCCGATGTTGTCGGGGAGGGTCACGGCTGGTGGGGCAAGAGGGCTTGGGCTCCCTCTTGCCCCGATGTTGTCGGGGAAGGTTGCGGCTCGCGGGGCAAGAGGGCTTGGGCTCCCTCTTGCCCCGATCGTAATCGGTGGGGCCAGAAGGGCTTGGGCTCTCTCCTGGCCCGATTGGATCAGGGGGAGGGGTGGATTGCTGCAAGAGAGATGGGTCATCTCTCCTGCCACTTTAGCGATCCCAAGTGCCGTGTTTGGCGGCGCTTGGTGGTATCGCTATTACAGCAGGAGAGATTACGGCATCACTATTACGGTATCGCTATTACGGCATCTCTCCTGCCCCGATGGTTGTGGTGGGGATGGGTAGGTTGTCGGGCCGCTGAGCTGATCACGCCAGCCACCATCAGCTCAGCAGCCCCTTTTTTGGCACTTATACCTGTTTTGACTTGGTCTAAGTCAAAATGTATAAGTGCCGACTAGGCAACCTGCCTAAACTTTTGGTTATACCTGCTGTACGCCTATGTCTAGGTCAGCCCACCTCCCGCCCTTTCCCCTCCTCTAAAAACGCCTTTGTTTGCTCTATGCGTGTAGAGTCAGGGGAAAGGCCTAAGCTGGTTATAGATATGTCTAAAACCAGCTTTGATTATGGGTACTTGGACAATCCGGCTTTTTGATCGTCCAAGTACTCATTTAGGCCACTTTTTAGATGGGTTTTTATTTATTATTATGAGCCCCATAGGGTAGTTTTTCTCAAGTGCTTAATTTCACTTTAGTTTGATACATTGTAAACCACTTAGGTCTGTAAAATGCTGGAGCAGTATATCAAATCTTAAATAAACATAAACATATTTACAGATCAGTGCTTAGGCAGAATTTTGGTATGTGGGTATGTTCATACATACATATGTATATGCCATTATATTATTCACTAACGTAAATATTAGCACTTATTTTACAGATTTATCCCAATAATGGGAAAACCTTTTAGTATATCTGACCCTATATGCACAAGTTAATAAACACTTTCCAGAAATGTACGAGTATATACAATCAACATTTCTTGACTGGTATATGAGTAAAGGCAAAAAAATGGTAGTCATACAACTTGATCTCACCGCAGCATTCGACCTGGTAGACCATGACCTCATACTATGAACAATGGAAGCAATAGTAATCACAGGTAGAGATATAGAGTTAAAAAAAACAAACAAAATTCAGATTCTTGGACCAACCCCTGTGGAGTCCCCCAAGGCTCTCCACTATCTCCAACAATTTTCAATCTCTACTTAGCCACACTTGGTACTTGCTTTGACGAGCTAGGCATAACCTCAAACAGCTAGGCAGATGACATCACCATCTTCCTTCCTTCCTTTCAACCAACCTACCTCCAACACAACAAACATACTACACATAACACTAGAAACAGTGACATAATAGAACTAAACAGTGGCACAATGAAACTAAAGCTGAACCAAGTCAAAATAAATTCCTACTTCTCGTAAAAAAAATCCAAAAACCCCAACCATTACAAAACTTGAAATAAACTCCATCACCTACTCCTTGCAACCCAACCTAAAACTGCTGGGAACAGTGATAGACATAGGCTGCACCATGCAACTCCAAATCAACAAGACTGTCCAGAAAGCTTTCACAGTCATATGCAACTTAAGACAAATCCAAAAATACTTTGACAAAAAAAATAATTCAGACTCCTGGTCCAGTTTCTAGTTCTAGGACTCTTAGACTACTGTAATCTACTATACCTGTCATGCCCCGCAAACATGATTAAACATTTACAAACAGTGCAAAATACAGTGCTCAGACTGATATACTCGTTGAAAAAATATGACCACATTACCACTACATTCCAAGACTCACACTGGCTCCCTATACAAGCAAGCATACTCTACAAATTCTACTGCACGCTGTTCAAAGCCCTCAATGACAATGGACCAACCTGTCTAAACAATCGCCTAACCAGGAACAACACATCCAGACCAAGGAGAACACAAGCACCCTTTACTCATCCCCAATCAAAGGCACACAACGTAAGAAAATGTATGACGGCCTACTAGACACCCTAGCAGCTCTCCAACCTGCTGATCAAAACACCCAACTACAAAATGTTCAAAAGAGAATTAAAAACCAAGCTATTCAGGAAATTTGTCATGTCACACTAACCTTCTCAATATACTGCCAGACCCTAACATTTCTTCTAATCATCTATCTTGTAACTTCATTGGGTATGCCCAGACTAGAACCGAAAGGTATTGGCGGAATAGAAGACACTAATGTAATTGCTTTTGGCGTGTTAGCTCATCTCACTATAACTCCTAGACTGGTTGAAAATCTGACTGCGTTTAGCCACCTCCTTGTTCATCTTGAAAGAAACAGGAGTGATATGCAGTAGCAATCAGCTTCTCCAAGTCTAGCAGGTCCTGCAGGGCTGTTGCATGACATTACAATGAGAGAGTCAGCCATGCCAAGCAGTGTAATTGTGGGCAGGATTTGTGATGATGTAGACAATTGTCCAAAATGGTAACAGAACAATTAGGGTGAGGAATCACCAACTCATTTCCCTTGGGACAGAAGATTTATTGAAGTCAGATGTCCAGGGGGAAAGGCCAGGTCACAGCACATCATGGCAGCTTGCCTGTCTTTTGTGGTTTCTTTTAAAACCAACAGCTGCAGATCAGCAGATGACAATTTCTTTCTTTCTTTTTTACTTGTAACATATCTGCTGAACCATCCACATAGTATCTCTGAAAACTAGACACAGTGCAAATTATAGACCTAACAGTGGTGTTTTATATTCCTCTGAGCCTCCGGTACCAGAATAATGAGTAGTTTGTTGAAGTGGAATGGAAAAGGGCCCCTAACTGGATTAAGAGATGGTAGCCTGTTTTATTCAACATCTACCTGGCTTAATTTAATCACTTAACTTTGAGAAACCCATGATCATAAGAGCATGTAAGAAAGAATTCCCACTGTTTAGTTTCACTTGGGTCTGCTTATTCTAACTGTTCAAATGCTGAATGGTATACGATCACTACCAACTGCATTTCATGTCTCTAAGGACTGTGCCGCTCACAAAGACTGGAATTAGTACACATCAATATGTCTATGAGAGGCTAGAAAGGATGTTGGGAATCCAAGATGACTGCAATCTGACTCTACCAACTGGTGGAGCATCATATCCTCAGCCTTTCATGTTTTTCCCTCATTTTTTTTAAAAGGCCAAGAGAAAAACAAAAATGTCTAAGAAGCAGTTTGTACTATAGTGAAAGATCCAGTCCAGGCACTCTTTTGGATCTCTGAGCATCTAGAAGATCTAATTCTGAAGACTACCTTGAATCTTGATGTTCTACTCTTCCCTCCTCGTATTTGGGTGTGTTGGCCTGAATGCCACTATGATGCAGCCATTATTGCTGGAAATAAATGGCATCCCACTGGAGTCAGTGGAGGAGCATAAAAACAACCAATTTCAAGAGTTGGGCCTTCAATTACTGCAGCCTATGATAAAGAACTAGAGGAGTATTCTGGTTTGGACTCCCTGGGGCTGGTGCTGTACAGCAGAAATTAAGAGTTGAGGCTTCAGATTGCATACTTCTATACCTCAGCAAGTACTAGTCACTATCCCTTCACTAGGAAGTGCTCTTTAGGACCAACTCAAGGACTATTATCATAAATGTTAATGTTAGGAGCATAAATCCTTTGAATATTGGACCTGTGGAAGGTCATTTTTGAAAAGGATGTCTAATTCCAACTTGGACGTTTCCTACTAAACGTCCAAAGTCAGAAGCACAGAAACATCCATTTCCAAAGGCTAACCTGCTAGATGTCCAAAAATATGTATTTTTTGAAAATTGCCTAGTTGGACATCTAGGTTGCCAGGATAGCCAACTCTTAGAATGCCAAACCTTATACCCCATTTTCGACCACAGAAACGTCTAAGTTGAAAATGTCCAAATCCAGACCATTTGGACATGGACATGGACATGGACATGGATTGTGATGGACTGGCCACATAGATATGCCAACAGAGCAATAGGACACCTTATAATTTATGGAGAGCCCCCCAAAACTCCGTCAAAACCTACTATACCGTCTACTACCCCAATAGCCCTTATGACTGCAGGTGGCACCTATATAGCAGTAGAGTAGTATTTTGGTGGCCTTACACTTTCTATCATAAATGTAGTGATTAGAGTGGCTTGTGGGCCTGGGTCCTCCTCTCTAAGGTTCACTAGTCCATCCACCAGGTTACTTAAGACACCTGTGTGATGCTCTACTAGGCTTTCCCATACCAAGTGCTGCTGTTCTAGAGACAGTTATATACTCTTTCATTCAGATTTTTGGGGAGTGGAAGGGGGTCAGTGAGCAGTTGGGGAGTGTGTTTGTGTAAGGTGAATGCAGGGGTCATCTGGTCAGTTTGGGTACCTTTGTGGCACGTAGATGCTTCTAAAACAGATCTAGCTCCGAACGTCTAAGTTCCATCCAGGAGGTTATGGGAAAGGTTTGATTATTGCTGCAAGATATCCAAATTAAGCCCACCCAAAGCATGCCCATAACCAGGGCAGGATTAACCAATAGGCCAAGTAGGCACGTGCCTAGTGACCGAAATGGACAGGGGGGCCTGATGAAGAAGGGCATCAACATTGTTTTTTCCAAATGGCGATGGACTCCTCCAGCATCGATCGGCAACGCAGCCCCCCCCCCCCATCGACGGAAAGTAAGACAAGCAAGCAATGCGAGTAAGAAAGGCAACGGGAACTGTAATTGTGCAAGCGGTGCTGCTTGCCCAAAGTTTCCCTCTGATGCAGCTTCCTGTTTCCGCCTGGGGCAGGGGGGCCCAGTGTACTTGTGTGCTTAGGGGCCCTCGATGAATTAATCCTGCCCTGTCCATAACACACCTCTTAACATGCTCCCTGGAACTCTGAACGCATAGTGGGCAAAATGTCTTGCTAGACGTCCAGAACACCAGCTTCAGACATCGGCACTTTGACATCCCAGCAATTAAGACATGCAAGTGCTGACTTATGACAGTTTTTGGATGTCTTTAATTTTTTATTATGAGCCCCATAGTCAGGGCAGGATTAATTTGAGGGCCCCTAGGCACACAAGTACACTATCGGAATAGATTAAACTAGAATGTAACTAGGGGAAAGTGGGTCCTAAAGGTGTGGGCCTCAGGCACTATCCTGTTGTTCATTGGTCAATCTGCCCCTGGTTGAGAGGCTCTATTTCCTATTACTGAGGCCTACTATAGATCAGGCTTGGATGCAAGCAATGATATCATTAAACTGTTTAAATCTTACAACCATGTTGGAAAGGTCACAAGAGGAGATAGTTGAGTAACTCGAACATTGTTTCATGTGACAAACATTTTCAGCATTGTTGACTTTGTTTTTTTCTTTATAGATATAGGGGCTAGATTTCAATCAGAATCTAAGCTTGATGGCTACAACTTAGCCAGTGATCATAGGAATATTTTCAGCTGCAATGGTTTCCTGCTAAAAATGAGTATAAATCTATATGAATGAAAGTTAGCTGCCAGGGCAAGTCTGGTGGCAATGCTGTATACTGCCTTGCGGAAGGTTGAAATTTTGATCCTGTCATGTCTTCCACTACTACTTATCACTTCTATAGCACTGCCAGATGTACACAGTGCTGTACATTAAACATGTAAGAGACAATCCCTGCATGGAATGCTGTTACTATTTGGGTTTTTGCCAGGTACTTGTGACTTGGATTGGCCTCTATGAAGATGAGTTACTGGACTAGATGGACCATTGGTCTAACCCAATAAGGCTATTCTTAAGTTCTTTCTGAGTTGGCTGAGGGTGGGGATGCTATGGAGGTAGTGTTCACAGTCTAAGGCAGGGGTGTCAAAGTCCCTCCTCGAGGACTGCAATCCAGTTGGGTTTTCAGGATTTCTCCAATGAGATCTATTAGCATATAATCAAAGCAGTGCATGCAAATAGATCTCATACATATCCATTGGGGAAATCCTGAAGACCCAGGGCCGCCATCAGAAATTTCTGGGCCCCTTATTGAGCAATCCTATTGGGCCCCTCATGCACCCCTTCCCCCCCATGCACCCCCCTTCTTCCATGGGCTGAATACACACATACTTTTCTCTGTCGCCGCACTCTTTGACCAAAAGATTTGTAAGCCTGCAACCACGTCAAGGTAGACTCTTTCAGCAGGGCCCTAACCTAACCTAAACTAAACTAATCTATACCTATCTATTCTAAACTAACATATGTCTAATACTGAACTAATAACAAACTAACAAACATCTGCATAATAAATAACTAATAAATAATAGTGCTAGTAGCTATAATTCACTTTTGAATGTAAAATCTCAGATAAGGATTTCTTTTGACCTTTGTAGGCCAGAAGTAGATCACAATTGCACAATATTTTTTGTAACAAGTATTAAATGTGTTTTTATAAATACTGTAAGCTTAATAAATATATCAGAAAAAACTGCACATCTAAGCGCATATCCAAACATACACATCTGTATGATCCCATCCTTCTCAGCTTGCCTATAGCTGCATCATGCATGTTAAAAATGTACAATATGTTGATATGTGCACCTTCCTTCCTTCCCATCCATTCTCCTCAGCCTGTCCTTACACATCCACAGCTGCATGTTAATGATGATGTATATGTTATAATGATAAATAAGTGTATATGAGCACATCATTAACATGCAGCTATGGATGAATATAAAAAAGAAACAATATTCTGTACAATTGTCAATTTATATATCAGTGTCTTCTCCCCACTCTCTCTTCCCCATTTTCCTTCAGCGTCCTCAGCCCACTCTCTCTCCACTTTTCTTCAGCGCACGCACATAAAAACAAGCAAGTAATTTATATCATTTTCATTCTATTCATTCATAGAAATTAAAGTCTAAATAATGCCAGTCACATAACAAAACATGATTTTACAAAAATAATTCCCTCACAGTCAAGCCTGCAAGGATTACTAGATGTCTTTCTGCAGCTCCCCTCCCTCCCTCCCCCTTACCTTTGTGGCCAAGTCAAAATGATCTACCAACAATAAAATTTTAAAAACAGAAAGCACGCTGTACGCAGAGAAAATGTTAATTATCATTTATATTCTGCGGGTTTTCAAAGAGGTCAAGGCAGATGACTTTATACAATGTCACCTCAGTAACAACTATACAAAAATAGACAAATATTCCCCCTCCCTTTTTACTAAAACGCGATAGCGGTTTTTAGCGCAGGGAGCTGCGCTGAATGCCCCACGCTGCTCTCAACGCTCATAGGCTCTCTGCGCTAAAAAACGCTATTGCGGTTTAGTAAAAGGGGGCCATAGTGCAAAATATAGACAGCATATATAAATTCTCAAAGCAGACACATTTTGATCACTAAATTGAAAATAAAATCATTTTTCCTACCTTTGGTAATTTCATCAGTCTCTGGTTGAACTTTATTCTTCTGACTGTGCATCCAATATTTCTTCCCTTCTTTCAGCCTCCTGTATGCTTCCTCTCCTCCAGACCTCATTCCCTCCCCAAACTTTTTCTTTGTTTCACCCTGCCCCTTCTTTCTATTTCTCTCTCTCCATACCCCCTTTCTTTCTGTATGTCTGTTTTTCTTTCTCTCTCACCCTGCCCCCTTCTTTCTCTCTCTCCACACTCTCTTTCGTTCTGTATGTCTGTCTTTCTCTCTCTCTCCGTGCCCCATTTTTCTTTGTTTCACCCTGCCCCCTTTCTTTCTTTCTGGCTTCCTGTCCCTCCCTTTCTTTCTTTCTCCCTGCCCTCCCCTATGCCACCACCATTGGGAAAATGCTGCCACTGCCACTGGGGAATAGGCTGCACTGCCGCCATCGGGAACAGGCCGGCGCCGAGTTCGCTCTGCTTCTCTTCCCTGCGGGGCCGACCAACTCTCGCCACCCGACGTCAATTCTAACGTCGGAGAGGACGTTCTAGGCCAGCCAGGCAGCGATTGGCTGGCCCAGAATGTCCTCTCCGACATCAGAATTGACGCGAGTGGCAAGAGTTGGTCGGCCCCACAGGGAAAAGCAGAGAGAACTTGGCACCGGCCTGTACCCGATGGCGGTGGTGGCACTCAAGTGGCTAAAGAGCCGCAGTTTGCCGGCCTAGGGAGAACACTGGAGGGTGGCCAGCTGTGCACCCCCTTGGGATGTAAACCCGGGGCGGGGCAGGGTAGACCGGCTCCCCCCACCTTGGTATGCCACTATCTGTACCTCACTCCCTCCCTATGACCAAAAATTCTCCTTTCTTCTATTCCCCGTGTACACAACCATCTCTTTCCCTCCCTTCCTCTCTCCCAAGTCCATGCTGTCTATGTCCAAAAACACATTCCCTCCCCCACCTCAGCATCTCTTTTCCTCCTTTCCTCTCTCCCAAGTCCATGCCTTCTGTGTCCAAAAACCCATTCCCTCCCCCACCTCAGCATCTCTTTCCCTCCCTTCCTCTCTCCCAAGTCCATGCCTTCTGTGTCCAAAAACACATTCCCTCCCCCACCTCAGCATCTCTTTCCCTCCCTTCCTCTCTCCCAAGTCCATGCCTTCTGTGTCCAAAAACCCATTCCATCCCCCACCTCAGCATCTCTTTCCCTCCCTTTCTCTCTCCCAAGTCCATGCCTTCTGTGTCCAAAAACCCATTCCATCCCCCACCTCAGCATCTCTTTCTCTCCCTTCCTCTCTCCCAAGTCCATGCCTTCTGTGTCCAAAAACCCATTCCCTCCCCCACCTCAGCATCTCTTTTCCTCCCTTCTTCTCTCCCAAGTCCATGCCTTCTGTGTCCAAAAACCCATTCCCTCCCCCACCTCAGCATCTCTTTCCCTCCCTTCTTCTCTCCCAAGTCCATGCCTTCTGTGTCCAAAAACCCATTCACTCCCCCACCTCAGCATCTCTTTCCCTCCCTTCCTCTCTCCCAAGTTCATGCCTTGTATCCAAAACGCACTCCCTCCCCCCTTTTGTGTTCCGCGTTTGCCTCCCAGCCCATCTTTGCAACTTTCTCAGCAAAACGGAGCTCGAGCCGAGAGGCTTGTCTCCTGTTTCCTGCCTGCCCTGCTGCGCACAAATAGCCGACCAGAAGTATTCTCCGACGTCAGCGCTGACATCGGGGAACACTTCCGATCGGCTATATGTGAGCGGCAGGGCAGGTAGGAGCAGAAGACGAGCCTCGCGGCTCGAGATGTATTTAACTCTGCGGGTCCCCAGTCTAGCTCTCTCCTGTGCACCTGGGGCGGACCACCCCCACCCCACCCCCCCTTAGGTACGCCACTGGGACTGGCACCAGTCCGCGGACCGGCGGTTGAAGAACTGTGGCCTAGGACCCTGGGGGAGCCCGGGCCCCCTGTCAGCTCTGTGCCCCTGAATGCAGGACTGGTAGTACTACCCTGATGGCGGCCTTGTGAAGACCCGACTGGATTGCAGCCCTTGAGGAGGAACTTTGACACCCCTGGTCTAAGGGATAAGGTGTGAAAAGTGAAGGTCATGTTCATCACAAAATGATGGAACCTATTGCCTTGATTCGGGGCCCCTGATAACAGGATTCCCAAAAGATCCCTTGTACATGATCCTGGTTAAGGGCCTTCATTTCATAAGAACATAAGAATTGCCATACTGGGACTGACTAAAGGTCCATCAAGCCCAGTATCCTGTTTCCAACAGCGGCCAACCCAGGTCTCAAGTACATTGCTAGATCTCAAGTAGTAAAACAGATTTTATGCTACTTATCCTAGGAATAAGCAGTGGATTTCCCCAAGCCATCTCAATAAAGGCTTAAGAACTTTATATATATATATATATATATATATATATATATATATATATATATATATATATATATATATATATATATATATATATATAAATAAAAAAGAAATTTTTTAAACTCTACTAAGCTAACCGCTTTCACTACATTCTCAAGCAATGAATTCCAGAATTTAATTACCTGTTGAGAGAAGTTAAAATATTTCTTCACTCAACAGGTAATTAAATTTTGGAATTCATTGCTTGAGAATGTAGTGAAAGCGGTTAGCTTAGCAGAGTTTAAAATGTACTACTTAGTAGTTTTATTGCATGCCCCCTAGTCCTAGTTTTCTTGGAAAGAGTAAACTAGTGATTCACGTATACTCGTTCCACTCCACTCAGTATTTTATAGACCGTTATCATTTATTTATTTATTTAAAATTATTTATAACCCACCTAGCAATACAATTACAATATTTATAACCCACCTAGCAATACAATTACAATACAACAAAACAAATACAGTGGTACCTCGGTTTACGAGTGCACCGGTTTGCGAGTGTTTTGCAAGACGAGCAAAACATTTGCAAAATCGGTGCCTCGGAAACCGAGCATGGCTCGATTTACGAACGCCCCCCTCAATCTGGCACCCTCCCCCCCGTGATCCGGCATCCTCCCCCGCGATCCGGCATCCTCCCCCCGTGATTGGGCACCCCCCGCCGCGATCGGGCACCCCCCCGCCGCTTCTTGCCCTCATCTGGGCACCGTCACCGGCATGTCCTGTGCTTGATGCCAGTGCCCGAAGATCGGCCTCCTCTTCTGCTGGGCCTTGAGCATCTGAGCATTTGGGCACCGGCATCAAGCACAGGACATGCTGGTGCCGGTGCCCAGATGAGGGTAAAAAGCGGCGGGGGGTGCCCAATCGCGTTGGGGGTGTGTGTGCCCAATCGTGGCAGGGGGGAGGGGGTGCCTGATCTCAGGGGGCCTTCGGGGGGAGCAATGCCAGTTCTCGGGGAGGGAGGGGAACGCATCAAAGCGAGTTTCCATTATTTCCTATGGGGAAACTCGCTTTGATAAACGAGCATTTTGGATTACGTGCATGCTCCTGGAATGGATTATGCTTGTAATCTAAGGTACCACTGTATTTATTTAAAATGATCATATCTCCCTTGAGCCATCTCTTCTCCACACACAGACCTTTCTTCAGCAACAAGTTTTCAACCAACCTCTACCTTTTTTCTCAAAAATATTTTAAAAGGTGGTTTTTCAACAGCTTTCTCAGCATGTTGAGATAACTAATATTTTACACCTACTGCAAGTTAGTTTCCATTTCCACTATAGTACTGAAACAATTTTGCTGGCACTTAAATAATTCTATTCATATTTCCCTGGATTCTCACTGCTCTATAGTTCTTATTTCCAGGCAGGATTAATTCTTCGGGGGCCCCTAGGCACACAAGAACACTGGGTCCCCCTAGCCCTGCCCTGCCCTGCCCATGCCCCACCCCATTCATTTACCTGTTTTCTTATTTACTTTATTTCCACCTGTATTTCTTTTTTCTTTTATTTTAAAATTCAAAACAAACAACAAAGATTACCAAACCAGTGCTAGTGTAGTTTTAGTTCTATTCAATCCCCAAACATCCCCCCTTCCTGCCCTTCCCACCTACTTGCCCAGGACTTTAACTCGGAACCCTTTCCATACGTATATAAAAGTGTTCAAATGCATTGTAAAGCAGTAATACTATCCGAAACATGTCTATATTAATAACCAAGTTTGCAACTCCTCTCAACTGCCTCACTCTATGTCAGGTGTGTCAAAGTCCCTCCTCGAGGGCTGCAATCCAGTCGGGTTTTCAGGATTTCCCCAATGAATATACATGAGATCTATTAGCATACAATGAAAGCAGTGCATATTCATTGGGGAAATCCTGAAAACCCGACTGGATTGCGGCCCTCGAGGAGGGACTTTGACACCCCTGCTCTATGTCGTCTAACTGTAACCCATATGTATGCATAAACAACCAAATCTCTAACTCCTCTAGTATATTCCACTCCATGTATGTTAATTTGCAACAAAACAACAAGGCAAGAGCAGGTAGAGCTTACCTGCAGCTCGACTCGATCTCGGGGCTGTAACTAGCTAAAGGCATCACCACGGGATTCACTTTATAATCTAGTCCTCCCCAGAGCATCCCACGGAACTACCACCTGTGCCACATCCAGCCACCGCATCTGCTGGTCCATCCCCTTATGACATCACTTACTCCGAAGAAGTAAGTGATGTCGTAAGGGGATGGATCGGCAGATGCAGTCATCGTGGGACTTTCTGTAACAGAGCCGGCCGCATTGCTTTCGATGCTGGGGGAGGGGGGGCCATTGCTGTCGATGCTGTGGGGGTTGCCATCAATGCTGGGGGGGGGAACGTTGCTGTTTTAAAAAATGGCAAGGTGATTCATCCTCCTTCAGCGGGCCCCCCCCCCTCACAGTTTCGGACCC
Source organism: Geotrypetes seraphini (assembly GCF_902459505.1). Lineage (NCBI taxonomy): Eukaryota > Metazoa > Chordata > Amphibia > Gymnophiona > Dermophiidae > Geotrypetes > Geotrypetes seraphini. Next base: position 114,242,707 of record NC_047086.1, read on the forward strand.
TAGGCATGTGCCTACTGGGCCTATCTATTAATCCGGCCCTTCTTATTTCCCTAAATCTGTCTTTTAGATCACTATCTTCTCACCCAATGGTTCAATGCCATTGGCATTACAGGTACAGTCATCTTGGATTGCAAGTTATCTTTCTAGTCGAACCTATCAGCTAACTTTTAATAGACTCCATTCAGCTGCTGCTAACCTTGAATTGGGGTACCCCAGGGATAGATACTGGCCCCTGTTTTATTTAACATCTTACTTGCTCCACTGTTGACTATAATTCAAGATAACGGTGTACACCTTTTTGTTATGCCAATGATACCCAGATCTTCTGCTGCATCACTGATTTTATCCTTTCTATTGACTCTCTAAATGCCTATCTCTCTTAGATGTCACATCGGCTTAAGGAGAATCTTCTTGCTCTCAACCCCTTAAGTATGAATCCATCTGTTTTCTCTATTCTTCTAATGTTGTACCTACCCCCCTTCTGTTGACAATCATCTCCTTCCTTTTAAAGATACTGTTGGGATCTTAGGTGTGACCTTTGATGCTAAACTGAGTTTTACAGCTCAGAATGACTCAATCATTTGCTCTTCCTTTTTTGCTTTACAATGTATTCGTTCAGTCGACCATATCTATCTCCATTGCTCCTTTGACCACTCATTCATGCTTCAGTCATATCCCAACTTGACCATTGTAATTCCCTGTTTGCTAGTCTTCCACTAACTTCTCTTAAGTGTCTACAGCTCATACAAGCTACCTCAATTAAAATACTTCATTCAACATACTGCTTTGATCATGTTATCCCCTTGCTCAAGCTTGAACACTGGCTCCCTGTTTCTGCACATATCAGTTCTAAGCTTTTAACCTTAGTGTACAAATCACGTTCCTCGTCTGCCCCATTCTATCTCAGTAAATTGATTTTTCCATGTACTCCCTCTCGCTCACTTCGCTCTGCTGATATTAGTCTGCTTTGTCTTCTTTCTCTCTCTGAACAACATCTGAGTTTCTCCTGGCTTTCTGCTTTTTGCCACATAGACCCAAAACTCTGGAATGAACTTCCATTTACTGTAGTATTAGAAAATCAACCCACTCACTCTGGATATAAAAAGTCACTGACAACACATCTGTTCATGTAAACATTTGGTCCAACATTCACCCATTCTTTGTAGGGTTGGCTTTTGTTGTGCTTTTTTACTGTTGGTATCTTTTTGTGTCAACTGTAAACTGCTATATAGTTATTTATGTCCTTGTTTTCTTTCTTTTTTTAATTGTAAACTGCTATGAAGTCTAAGTAGCCCATTTATCAAGTGACAATAAAAGATTAAAATAAAGATTACAGGCTGAGGGAACTGAACAAAGATGTTAGTGTTCCAGTAATCACATCTCCAACATGGCCACATTTTGCCCAGATAGAAAGAACTACATCACAGAGACCAGAAAAGAAAAATCAGTTTACAAAAAAGGGTTTGGCTCATGCCTAAAACCTGTTATGGAAACCCATTAGTAAAAAAAATTGCCAAAGCTACTGATGTACAAGAGAACAATGAGAAGATTATATATTTGTGGTAGTTAACTCCAGCCAGGATTGCACATTGGTTTCTGCAGGCTGCCTTAGTGTGTTGGAGGCAGTGTGGGGGCTGGGGCACTGTGGATAATATATGGTAGCAGTGCCCTAAGGCTAGAGCTTATTGAAAGAAAGTTCAGTTCCAGATTAGTTGGCTTATGGGGCTTAGGGTGGTTCGATATTTAAATGCAACTAAGCTGACATTAGCAGCTGCTTGGAAAGGGGTGGGAATTCCATCTATTAACTTATGGTGAGCAAAGCTGGGCTATATATACCGGATGGAGAGGTTTACTGCAGTAAGAAGGAAAGCTATAGGGAAATGGGAAAAAAGTCTGGGCTGCCCTTGGGGAGATTCCTTTTGGTTAGGCTCATGTGAGGGTTTGTTTTTTTTAGCTATGGTACCTTGGATTTGCTTTTTGCGAGGCAAATTAGTGGGGAAAACTGGTTTAAATATTTTAGAGGTTGTGTGGTATGGCTATATATACAAATTGAGAAATTGGTTCATAGTACGGTGTTGAATTTGATGCTGTGCTTGCTTGGTTCTTGCATTTTTTTAAAAAAAATCTTTATTCATTTTCAAAAGCCAACATTAAGTGCAACAGATTAACAAACAAATATTACAATAATCAGCACTCATTACAATCAAATGATATAATAAATGTATCTATTGTTGACCGCTTTGATTTGACTTTTTTGTTAAAAATGTCTTGGCTCAGTGCTGAGTCAGAGGGGCAGCTCTCAGGCAGGAGTTTTTCTGCCCAGGCTTAACTCAGTTAGAGGGAGGTCCAAGGGGGAAGGAGAGATCTGAGGTAGACACAATTTGGCTGAGGTAAGCTAAGCTTTATTATAATATGTGAGGCAAACAATCAGAATAAAAGTTATTGCATAGAATTGTGTGTGTTTGTGTCTTGACCCTCCTAAAAGTACAGGCCAGCTTGCCACTCCAGGTTGTCTGTTACACGTCCTTTAAATACATTTTTTTAAAAATCTAGTATGGCCAAAGTTGCCTTTGTCCATAAAAGATGTTGCGCCATGGGAACCTGGTGACTACTGGAGCTGGCTTATCTAACAAAATTGCAAGCAAGGTAGGACACAAGTACTGGATAGTTGGAAATAAGGCTTTGCTTAGGTATCCAAGGAAGGAATCTTTGTTGAAACAAAGCTGTGGCACTTTTCTTCCACCTTAAGAAAGATGAGAAGGGTTGTCCACAACTGCTTAAATCAGTGGTCTCAAACTCAAACCCTTTGCAGGGCCACATTTTGGATTTGTAGGTCCTTGGAGGGCCTCAGAAAAAAAATACGGTAGTTCATGTCTTATTAAAGAAATGACAATTTTGCATGAAGTAAAACTCTTTATAGTTGATAAATCTTTCCTTTTGGCTAAGTCTTAATAATAATATTGTCATTTATAGCTAAAGAGACATATGATCAAGAAACTGTTTTATTTTACTTTTGTGATTATGATAAACATACCGAGGGCCTCAAAATAGTACCTGGTGGGCCGCGAGTTTGAGACCACTGGCTTAAATGATTGTTTCTTAAGCATATGCAACAATGGGTTATGTTTTGTGAGGTTGTTCCCTTGTTGCTATCCTTTTCTTTCACACGTTATATATTATTTCTATTTTTTGGTAAAATGAGTTCTTACAAAAATAAAGGTTTAAATAGAGGAAACGAGAGCCATGAACTTCATCTTGTGGCTACAACAGACTGTGGCAAAAAAAAAATATAACTACAAATTCCTCCTAGGGCTGATATCACACAGCTGATCACTTTTTCAGCATTCATTGCATTTGTTGAATTCATTTCAATGTCTGAAAAGTCCAAACTGCAGATAGCATTTTGGAGGACTTGAATGTGTAATAAATTCTCTACATAATTAGTCTGTAGTTTGAGAAAGCAAGTTAAAAAAAAAAATCATACGCATTTGCTGTCAAGGGGCTCTGGATCATTGCCCGTTCTTAGTAGACTTATTTTTCATCTTTATGGCTGTAGAGTAAATATTCCATGACTTTGAGTGGTTGGGTGTGAATGAGTGTGGGGAAGGGGAATATTTTATCAACTCTAGTGATAGGAGGTGGACACCATGCATCATTAAGAAAAATAAGGGGTCTAGAATCAGACTGTGTTGGTGATGTGGCCACACAGCTTTATCTCCATGGTTTTACTACACTACATGTGAAAGGCAGCTTTTGCACAAATGGTTTCAGGATAGAGGGGTGGCAATGGGAAAAAAATGTTTGGCTTCTGTCGCATAGAGTACACACAATTTTATGGGGGGAGTTCCCCCTTCTATTCTGTTTGAGTATCCAGTTAAAGCAGGGGTCTCAAAGTCCCTCCTTGATGGCCGAAATCCAGTCGGGTTTTCAAGATTTCCCTAATGAATATGCATGAGATCTATGTGGATGCACTGCTTTCAATGTATATTCATTGGGGAAATCCTGAAAACCCGACTGGATTGCGGCCCTCAAGGAAGGACTTTGAGATCCCTGAGTTAAAGGGAATCTGCATTCTGTGGGCTATGATGCCATATGACTTAATCTACAACTACCTGGAGGGAGGGGTCCTCCTTGGGGTAAGGAGTGTGTCAGTAGTAAATGGACAGAGGGTTACTTTTGAACATGGCAAGGAAGGAAGATTCCACTGTGTTGCTCTGGTGCAACTACGCCGGCTAGGCCCGCCCATTCCCCATTCCTCCCTTATTTATAGTAATATTTACCCGCCAGTCAATATTCTGCTTGTGAAAGTCTGGTTTTTTTTGTTTTTAACATTGTATTTATAACTACAGTGGCATACCTAGCATATGTGACACCCGGGCCCATCATTTTTTTTGCACCCCCCCCCATCTGTATGAAAAATATGATTTTTAGTAACAAGCCATGAGTACCTAGGAAAAGGCAGCATCTTACATATTGCAGTGAGCAGTACATAAATACACCCATTGTAAAACTAAACAAGCCAGACTAGTACAGATCAATCCTACACCGTCAATCCTAACAGAAACCCATGTCTTTCGAACACACAGAACACAGAAAACACCTTCGCCTAGTATGGAATATGTCATCACAAACTATCCCCTCCCCCTTTTACAAAACTATAGTGTGGATTTTAGCCACGGTGGTAACAGCTCTGACGCTCATAGAATTCTGAGCATCAGAGCTGCTACCACCATGGCTGGCGCTAAAAAACGCTCCACAGTTTTGTAAAAGGGGGGATAAAATAGAAATACACAGACAAAGGTTAAATTGAACCAGCAAGAAGCTGGACTCTGCATAAAATGCAACACCACAAAAACAGTGACACATGTCTCCTAAAGCAATAAATAAATAGAACATTTTTGTTCTACCTTTGTCTTCTCTGGTTTCTGCTTTCCTTTTCTTCTTGTTACTCTCTTCCTTCCGTCCACGGTCTGCTGTCCCTCTGCCCCTCCCTATATGGCATCTTTACTCCTTCTATGCCCCTTGCAGAAACTGTATGCCTCCCCCTTCCATCTCTCATTTTACCCCCATTGGTCTGGCATCTCTCTCCTCTCCTCTCCTTCCTTCTCCTACACCTCTCTTCTGCAATCCCTTTCTTCCCTCATTTTCCTTTTCATTTTATTTTCTGTATCCATCTAGATTACGTTCTTACTACCCTCTCATCAATTTCCTTTTTTACTGTCTATCTACAGCTCGCCACCTCTTTCCCTTACCCCCTCCAGTATTTCCCTAACTCAATCCTTTTCCCTCATCATCTGCCCTCTTCTCTCTCCCTACTTCCATCATCTGCCCTCTTCTTTCTCCCCTTTCTCCCCACTTCCATCATCTGCCCCCTTCTCTCAATCTTTCCATCCACCACAGGCCCATTTTTCTCTTTTCCTCAACTTTCCGATTTTGGCAACAAGATCTGCAACCCCCCACCCCGCGATGACACTTAAGATTGGCAACAAGCCTCCTTCTACCCCTGGCATCAACAGAACTTCAAATCGGCAACGTGGTACTCAGTCAAAAGCGGAAACAGGAACTGAGTCAGAGGGAAGCTTTTGACGTGAGAACTAGAGAATGGCACGGGGAAAAAAATCTGTCCCCGTCATTGCACCGTCCCCTTCACCGCCCCGTCACCACCATCCCATTCACTGCCCTGTCACCGTCCCCGCAGCATCAATACAAGCCTCAGTACTGAAATATTTAGCTTATTCCTTCCTTATAAATCAAAGTTCTGGCTGCTGAACTGGAGAAAGAGATGTTCAACTGGCAGGGCTTTGTTTATAAATTTTTATCAACACAACTAATATACTACTTTATCCTGAAGCAAAAAAAAAGAAATATAATTTTTTTTCTATCTTTGTTGTCTGGTTTCTGCTTTCCTCATGTTCTCATTCAATTCCTTCTATCCACTGTCTCTCTTCTCTCTGCGTCTTCCATTTGCTCTGTTACTGTGCCTCTCCCTTTCTCCCCCCTTCCAAATTGGTCTGGCACCCATCTTCTTCCCTCCGCTCCCCCCATAGTCTGGCATCTCTGTCTTCTTCCCTTCAGCGTCTTATCCCCACTCTCTCTTCCCCATTTCCCTTCAGCGTCTTCTCCCCACTCTCACTTCCCCATTTCCCTTCAGCATCTTCTCCCCACTACCTGCCCTGTGGCTGCGAGTCTAAATTACCTTCTTAGAGCAGCCAAGCGTTGTGGTTGCATATGGCTGCAGTAAAGGTCGTCTCTGATGCAACTTCCTCCCCACCTTGGTATGCCGCAGTATAACTACAACCTAATTGTATTAATAATTGTACTGATCTACCTGTGCCAGCAACCATATTTATTTATTTATTCATTTTTATAGTCCGTCCTTTCCAGGAGCCCAGAACGGGTTACAAGAATGTATACTCAAAGTATTCAGGAACAGAGATACATACATTACAGTGGGTCATTAGAGTGGGCAGACTTGTTGGGCCATGGCCCTTTTCTGCCATCATCTTCTAGGTTTCTATGTTTCTACAGTCGATAACATGCTACAGAATCAAAACACAAAGCTATAGAATCAATAACTTACAACTTATGGAGAACGTGAGAACACATGCTTTGCAGAATCTAAGAAAATAAATCAGAGTCATGAATGGGTATTAACATATCTGCAGTGAACAGTAGAACTGGTTAGCAGACACAGGTGTTCTGAGGTAAGGTACATACGTTGAAGCAAGGTCTGTCAAAGTTTGAGACCAGAATTGATCCGGTCCATGAAAAGAAGCGTCTTTACTGCTTTCTGGAAAGTCAGTAGGTTATCAATTGCTCTAATGGCAGGAGGGAGTTGATTCCATAATTTAGGTATGCTATAGGAACATGATCGCTTTTGGGCTGTCTCCCGGTGGAGGCTATTTGCTGGAGGGTTGGAAAGTCTGAGTCCCCATTGCGAACGGAGGGACTGCTGAGAGTGGTATATTGGGAGTTTCTTCACTACATAGTCAAGTGAATGTCAATGTCAAACTGTCCATTGTAACAACCTTTTGTAATGTAATCTGACCTTGAACTGAATAGATAAAGGCAGAATAGAACATTTGATTAACATCACATCACATAACATATCATAACATTGACCACTGTGGGCAGAATTAGCTCCAAATATTCCATACTGGGCAATATCCTAGCAGTGACACTGAATATCTGGGGCTAATTTGCACATGCACTGGCCACTGGAGCTTATGCAGGTCCCAGCCAATATTCAGCTAAATATTTGGAAGTACTTGTATAAATCTGTTTAGTGCCTCAGCCCCTCCAATCCTTTTCCCCCCCTTCCAGTTCTAATCGCCCTTTCCACTCCCTCCTGAAGAAAAAATCTATTCTCAAACTCCCCCATCCCCCAGACCTTCCTCAACAGCCATGGTGGTTTAGTGGGGGACATAAGATAAGGAGTCCCCACAAGTTTTGTAGCTGTCCCTGTCCCTACCCCATTCCTGTAAGCTTTGCCTTAACTGAACAAGCCTCAAACACTTATGATTTTAAAGTGTTTGAGGCTTGTGCAGATGAGGACGGAGCTTGCTGGAATGAGGCAGGGACAAAAAAAAAACAAAACTCTCTGGGATGTGACGGAAAAATGAGTCCCTGCGGAGACGGGGAAAACAGTGTCATTCTCTAATAAGGAGTGATGCTCATTTGCTCCTGTTTGTTGTGGGTGTGGCCACTGCATCTCCTAGCGAGTACTGCGAGTCTGCTACTAGGAGTCATGCAAGTACTGCAAGACTGCCACTAGAAGTCACAGGGCGGAGACGGGGACAAATTTTTCCCTGTGTCATTCTCTAGTATACATCCCAGTGTACTAAAAGAACTCAAATATCAAATTGCTGATCTGTTGTTAATGATCTGTAACCTGTCGCTAAAATTGTCTGTAGACTGGAGGGTGGCCAGTGTTATACCAATTTTTAAAAAGGGAGACATTACAGACTGGTAAGTCTGACTTTAGTACCAGGCAAAATAGTAGAAACAATTATAAAAAATAAAATTGTGGAACACATAGACAAACATGATTTAATGGGACAGAGTCAGCATGGGTTCAGCCGAGGGAGATCTTGCCTCACCAATTTGCTGGACTTCTTTGAAGGTGTGAATAAACATGTGGATAAAGATGAGATATAGTGTATCTAGATTTTCAGCGAGCTTTTTACAAAGTTCCTTACGAGAGGCTCCTAAGAAAATTAAAGAGTCATGGGATAGGTGGCAAAGTTCAGTTATGGACTAGGAATTAGTTATCAGATAGAAAACAAAGGGTAGGTTAAATGACCATTTTTCTCAATGAAGGAGGGTAAATAGTGGAGTGCCGCAGGGATCTGTTGTGGACTGGTACTATTTAACTTATTTATAAATGATCTTGAAATTGGAATGACGAGTGAGATGATTAAATTTGCAGATGACACTAAACTGTTCAAAGTTGTTAAAACACATGCAGATTGTGAAAATTGCAGGCAGACCTTAGGAAATTGGAAGACTGGCCATTGGATCTCTAAGGGAGAGGAAGAAATACCGCTAATAGATGGTATGGTTAGGCAGACTAGATAGGTCATATTGTCTTTATCTGCTTTCATTTTTCTCTGTTTCTATGTAACAATGAGTCCTAAAAAATTCTTCCTGGCCCAGCTGCGCTGAATGGCCTGCACTGCTCCCAACACTCATAGTAACTCTATAAGCGTCGGGAGCAGCGCGGGCCATTCAGCGTGGCTCCCCGTGCTAGAAAACTGCTAGTGAGGTTTAATAGAAGAGGCCCCAAGTATTTGAGAAAGAGGGGGAAGTGCATCCCCTGCTTGAATAAGGTGGAAAGTGTAAGAACTTTTCCTCCACCCAGACAAAGAAGCATTTAACTGGTATCAGTTGTGAACTATAGGTGGTTCATCTCAGTAGTCACTAAGAAAGCTTGTACTTTGACATGTTGAAACAACCAAAATGGACCCCTATGAAGCTAAAGTCCTTTCATGTATTGCAGGTGAGTCTGTGCCAGTGGCTGGTGCTCCAGGGTACTGATTTCACAAAGGAATTCAAATAGCAGACAGACCCCTCTGCGGGTGGTCTGAGTGGAGTCTGTTTCAAAAAACACTAACTGCTGCAGCCTGAATTTTTCCTGACTGATGTGCTTTCCAGAGTGAGAAGAGTCGAGTAACCACCTAGGGGCCTTGAGAAGAGAGAAGCTAGAGCGGAGATCAGAGGGCGGGATTTACTGAGAAGCCTGTCACGACTTCTGAGATGAAAGTTAAAACTTCATTTTCTGTATGAACTCTTATCAGTTTGGATACTTGCTGCTGTTGTTTTCCTTTTTTTTTATTTGGCTTCCAAGTTTATTAGTTATTTATATACTGCCTATCAATGGAAGTTGTTGATGCGGTTTTTACATTCAGTTATTCAAGCATGTTTCCCTTACTTTTGGGGATTCCCCTAATAAAGGTGCTTTCTAAGAAAATAGCCTCTTGATTAGATATGAGTTTTGGGGTGGACTGGAGTTCTTTAATTTGTGGAGTGGTGTGAATTTATTTATTTTTTTTTAAGTTTATGGTCTTAATTTTGTTTTATACTTCTAGTATGCCCAGACAATCAAGACCTTGGGGGATTTGTCTCTTTCTGCTCACCAGAATTCTTTTTGCATTTGTAACAAAAATTTTGTGCTGCCTCTGGGTATAAGAAGATAAAAACCAAAACCCATAATGGCCTATGGGTTATAATAGTTTTGTAAGGAAGCAGAGATGTCCAAAGAACAGTGCATTAATACACACGTGTGTGAGGGTGCCTTTTTTCCCCTTTACTGGGTAACAGGATTTTGGAGGATCTGCGCTTCTCCTGGAAGTATTGCAAGCATCTTAGAAAGACAGAGAGAATAAATGCTAGACTGAACCCCTTGTATGGCTGTCCTCCTCTCGGAGTGACTGCCGTAATGATGTCCAAGCAAATGTTCAGTGTGCCCACATGAAATTTTGGGAGTTTGATAGTAGCTTGGAGGGATGGAAGGAACAGGATGAGCTCTTGTTTTTATGATGTAGTGTTGGGAGAAAGCTGCAAAATGTGTCTCCCGTCCTTGTATAAGTAGTACCTAGGTCAACTTTTCTCCTCTTTGCTCCCTGAAGAGCCACTTGAGGAGAGAAGTGTTCTGAATTCCGGAATCTTGAGAGGAGGGAAGTCAAAGGAGGAAAAGGATCTAGCACAGAAATCTGTCTGAGGTGCCTGATGTCTGTCATGTCAAACTGTGCATCACTATTCCAGTATGAGGAATAAAAGAAAATCTATCCTATCGGAATTGATCGAGGCATCCAAAAGAATCCACAGAGAGAGAGAGGGAAGAAATGTTTCTGAAGAGGAAAGATTCAATCTAAGTATCGCGTATCAAAAGAGCACCGGGGGGGGGGGGGGGGGGGGGGAAGGGGAGGGAGAGACATTTCACAGCTGTTTCAGAGCGGTCCTTTCAGCATGGGCCAGTACATCGTAGATGTTTCATCACGGCCCTTTCAGCGCAGGCCGTTTCATCTCTTAATATTAAAACGCCCTTTCAAAATCAACCTTTTACCCTGGAAGTCTTCCCTCTTGACAACTTTCTATTCTAATATAAAAGGAAACCTTATGATGTGCCTGTTAGAGCCCCTCTCCTCTTTGAACCCTTGAAGTCACCAGATGATGTGGAGGCAGGAGAAGAAGACCGCGGGTAGGTGAAGGGAAAGGAAAGAAGCATCAGTATGTGTGTATGTGTGTGTGTGTGGGGGGGGGGGGGGGTGGAGGGAAAGGAAAGAAGCAGCATTGGAGGGAGGGAGCTATGTCCCCTCTTCAAACCTTGAAGGCCATGGGTGGGGGAAAGGAAAAGAAAGAAGCACCAATGGGGTGAGGGGGGCTATACCCCCTCTTTCAAAACTCACAGCTTCAGCAAGGTAAGCGCTTGCCATTACAACAGCTGCAGTTAAACAGCCATGCTGAACTGGCCCTGCAGAATCATCCCAGACTCCCCTCGGGGGTCCTAAAAAGCCAATTCTAGAGGTAAAGAAGGTGGTTGCATGTGAGGCAGAAAATGCAAGATGAGGTAAAGATCAAACTGCGCTGCCGTATTGTTCATGCATATGGAAAGACATTTGCCATTGAGTATTTACCATAAAACAGTTTTTCTGTAAAGACTTTTATTCAGAATAGAACCCACATTGCCTGAAGTGTCTCCTTTTGCTAAGAATAATATGCCATGGGCCTTGAATTTGGATAATCCTCTCATCAGAAAATCTAATCCAGATGTTTCCCATCATCTCAAGAAAGTAGAAACCTGGAATCCTATGAGCTCCTATGTGAGAGCACCCCCTCAAAAAAAAGGGGTTACCTATGCATTTGTTAACTTGCCCGCATTCGCAGCTTATCAAGCATCTTTGTTTATGCATATGTGTTATACTATTAACAGGTATGGGGGAGGAGCAGCCCAGTGGTTAGTGCCGTGGTTTGAGATCCTGGGAAACTGGGTTCAATTCCCAGTCTCTTGTGACTGTGGGCAAGTCACTTAACCATTTATTGCCCCAGGTTAAAAAACAAAACACAAAACACCTTAGATTGGTAGCCTACTAGGGACAAACTACCCACATATATCCTCCCCTCCTCTTTTACAAAACCATAGTGCGGTTTTTAGCGCCAGCTGTGGTGGTAACAGCTCCAACGCTCGAAAAACCGCGCTACAGTTTTGTATAATGGAGGGAACAGGGGATAATGTGAACAGCACTGCATACATCTAATAACACTATAGAAATGATTAGTAGTAGTACTGAGCAGGCAATGTACAGGTAGGGTTCCTATAGGGCTCCAGAAAAAAGAAGACGGATTGAGATATCTGGGCTTTACGTTTATTAAAAGCAATGGAAGTAAAACCTGGATGTCTCAATCCATCCTCCTTTTTCTGGAGCCATGCGGTAACCTTATGTACAGGTGTTACTTAGCATGTGCCTGTGTCTTCTGGAATTTTAACATGTTCAATAATGCACTATTCTTAAAGGGGAATCATAAATAGATCCATCAAGTGAGTGGATCAAAGTTAATGACTGAACTTTCTTAACTCTGTTCTTTCATTACTAAACTGATTGCTCCTAAGGTTTTTATTTGGCTAAGATCAGATGTAAGGTCTGAGCCATGAGATGAGGGCAGTCCCTTCTAGGCATTTTTGCTGAGACCAAGAAACAGTACAACATGGAGGGTTAACACCCTGTCATCTGACTCCACTGGGGGACATGATGAAACTGGGTCCTGACCAAACCGGAAGGATTAAACCTCAAGGCAAAAGTAAATTGTAATTACTCTGCCAGACCTAATATTTAGACAAGCATCAGCAAATGTTTTCATGTTTGTATGACAAAAACAATGGAGCTGATTCAGACGTTTTGGGCTGGCACATATTCCCCACATAAATAGAATTTATGTACCGAAAAAAAGATGTACCAGCCAATCATATTGGCTAATCCAGTCCCTGTTGGTACATAAATCACCTCCTGAATCCAAATATATTCCAAGTCTAAAATGTTTAGCTCAGCAATAATGTTATTTCAATCTTGAAAATTTTGTTTGCAAGAATTTAGATTTTTACTTTTTAAATGGGTTATTCAGTAAGAGAGAGAGAGAAAAAAAAATAATTCCATGCCTCTTGCCAGTAGTTTCTTTCCAGGTAAAGTTATGAGCCAGTGTCAACTAATCTGAAATTTTTAAGCTTTTGAAGTTGTAAATAATGAATTGAACTGGTACTGGAAGATTTTATCTGAGCATTCAGTGAAAGTCACTATTGAGTCAAGCTGTCCCAGCCAGAAATATTGAACAGAGAGCCAAGTCAACAGCCATTTGAGCTGAGCTGAGCTGAGCTGAGCTATTGATGCTGACTATACAGGTATTAAGTGGAAAATGTATAATGTGGCATGTAAAAGTGATGAATGATAAAATATCCCCTGAGGTTTGATTCTTCCTCAGCATATCCTCATATGTAGACCAAATCATATGTCAAACCCGCTTAGCACCAGCCATAGAGGCAGCTGCAGAGTCATACACATTTTTAATGTACAGGGTAAGGCAAAAAAGTAACTGCCTAGTTTTTTTTTACAGTTTTCTCAACAACCGCTTAGAATTTCAAAGGGATATTTTACAGCTTTATTTGTTGTTACTGTGTTATGTGCCAAGTAAAATGAGATTATCTTTAAACATGGCAAAGTTACAGACTTTCTAGCATGACCACTGTAAAACTACCTTAATTTGAAAAAAACAAACAAAAAAAACAACAACCAGGGAACCAGCTTACTGTTAATGAAGTCACAGTGACATAGACTTGTGTGAACAATAATTTGAATTTAAAATAATTGGTTTTGATAATATGATAATTTACAGATAATTTAAAAGCATTTCAGATCAGAATACTGAACTCAAAGAAGTGCTGAAGATATCTGGGACAGCCTGCTACAGGGATCAATTAAGAAGTTGCTAAGAACTTCCCAAAGTGACTGAAGGCCTGTGTTAAAGTTGGGGGTGTACACCGGCCATATTCTATATTTGACACCCATAAAATTGGAGCTAATTAGAACGGCACTTAGTGTGATTCTATAGAAGGTATGCATACTTTATAGAATCGTGCTATGTTCCAGTGTGTCACATAACTTTTATATATAAATGCAAAATAATGTATAATATACATTAAGTTGATGTATAGCAGGTTCAACAAAGTTATATAGAAATACGCCAACTAAGAGAACATTGTTGTCACATAACGTTTAGGCGTACCCATTTAGGCCAAGGAAAACCTGTGCCTAACTTGTGTGCGCATCGGGAATATTCTGTAATGGTGTGCATAAATCTTAGGAATATCATGATCGCCAGTGCTTCTCCCCCTGACCATGTCCATTTTTCAGACTTGTGCATTAGAACTGGCACGCAGCACTTTACAACAACTAGGGGCTTCTTTTACTAAGGTGCGCTAGCGTTTTTAGCGCACACAGGAAATTACCGTGCGCTACACCGCATGCTACGCTTCTAGAACTAACGCCAGCTCAATGCTGGCATTAAGGTCTAGCACGTGCGGCAATGTAGCGTCAAATAGCATCAATTATGAGGTATTAATTGCCATTTAAGGGCACTGACTAGCCTGCTCTAAAATACATGAGAAATAGATGTCCATGTGCTGGTGACATCCAGCATGAACATCCATTTTACAAACTGAAACGTCCAAATTATGAATGGGGGCAAAAGAAGGGACATGGAGGAGTGTGTGGCGCAGTGGTTGGATCTACAGCCTCAGCACCCTGGGGTTGTGGGTTCAAACCCCGTGCTGCTCCTTGTGACCCTGGGCAAGTCACTTAATCCTCCATAGCCCCAGGTACGTTAGATAGATTGTGAGCCCACCGGGACAGAGAGGGAAAAATGCTTGAGTACCTGATTGTAAAAACCGCTTAGATAACCTTGATAGGCGGTATATAAAATCCTAATAAACTTGAAACTTGACATGGATGTTATTGTGATAACATAGGAACCTCATTGTTGGAAAAATGGCCACATAACTGTGTACATGGTGGAATAGCCTAATGCAGTGGTCCCCAACCTTTTTCTTGTAAAAGGCCACAATGTGAAAACAAGAAAGCTCTGAGGGCCACCAAAAGATTTCAGGCTTACACATTTAATCCTATGCTAGTTAAATACATCATTGAAATTTCTGTGTTTTATCATGTGTTTTAGCATAACTTTGGTGTGGTTTTGCCAATTCTCTGAATGCAAATTTCATGATTTCTCTGTGTCATACCATTGCAGTATGTGTGCATCTACATATGAATCCTGACCTTTGACCTCTCCTATGGCCATATGTACATAGGGTGCAGGCATAGTAGATCCTACACCTGCCCTATGCTGACCTTCACCCATGCTCAGTCTAAGGCAATCCTTTTTTCAGACATATACCCCTTCTTTTACAAAGGTGCGTTAGCCGTTTTAGGGCACGCTAACGTGTGTTAACGCGTCCATTATATCCTATGGACGCGTTAGCATTCAGCACGCATTAAAATAGCTACTGCACTTTTGTAAAAGAGGGGGATACTGCACTAAGTCGACAAGAGTGAACTTAATGAATTTCAGCCAACTGTTTTTGAGGGCTACAACAAAGGACTAGGTGTCATCGTTGATACATTGATACCCTCTGCTCAGTGTACGGCAGCGGCTAAGAAAGCAATAGAAGGTTAGGAATTATCAGAAAAAGAATGGAAAATAAGTATGAGAATGGTTTTTAAAAAAAAATTCTTTATTGATTCTCTAAACTTAAAAAGTGCAATACACAAATATATATCATATAATAAGTTAATAAAAGCACATTCGACTTACAAATATGCATAACCAACCATTTTCTCCCCCCCCACCCAATGATTATTCAATAAAACACAGAAACATAGACTATCCCAATAATCTTACCCTATTCAGATTAAAAATATCCTCCCACCCCAGGTGGACATATTCAAAAGTCAAATTAGGACAGAAATAGTCCACCCCACCCCCCACCCTTTCCTGGATGTGTATGAAAATAAACCAAAACTGACTCATAATCAAAGACCTACTATAGTGAGGTAATATATGATGTCAATGGCCCCCAAACCAGCTTAAATAAATTACTGTGCCCCAAACTATCAGCATTCATTTTTTCATATTTATAACTAGAATACAAATTTGCCCACCAGAAAGGAAAATTTAGGTGGTCATAGTTCTACCAATTTTGGGTTACCATCTGCATGGCTATTCCGGTCATGACAAGAAAAAGGCGACATTTATAACGATCCATAGGGGGTTTAACATGTAATAACGCTCCACACATGATCACCTCATATGTCAGTGGAATTGATGATCCCAATATGTTGTTAAACGTACCCCATATTGACCTCCAAAAGTTAAGTATCAAAGGACAATAGAACAACAGATGATCCAGTGTCCCTATGTCCAGATGACAATGCCAGCATCTATTAGATTTAGAACTGTCTAACTTGTGCAACCTAACAGGGGTCCAAAAAGATCTATGTAACAGAAAAAAACATGTTTGTCTCATAGATGCTGACGCTGTACATCTTATCCTCCATGTCCAAATTCATGGCCATCGAGATGCAGAAATATACTGCTTAATTTCAATGCTCCAAATGTCTCTAAACCATTTTTTGGGATTTTTTTTATTCAAGAAATCTGATATTAATTTATAACACCTAATGAATCCATCTGGAAGCATAGGACCTGCAAGCTCTAATAATTTTTTAGGCTGATAATGTTATAAAGCCTATGTATCACTCCATGGTACGGCTGCACCTCAAATACTGTGAAAGTTTGGTTGTTGCATCTCAAAACAGATGTAGAAGAATTAGAAAAGGGTGACAAAAATAATAAAGGCTAAAGTGGCTAGGGCTTGGAGAAGAAACAGCTGTGGGGAGATTTGATAGAGGTCTATAAAGTACTGGGTGACATAGAATGGGTAGATGTGAATAGCTTGTTTAATCTTTCCAAAAATACTAGGACTAGGGGGCATGCAATGAAGCTAATAAGTAGTAGATTTTAAGCCAAATCAAAGAAAACATTTTTTTTCACTCAACATGTAATTAAACTGGAATTCATTGCCAGAGAATGAGATGAAAGCAGTTAGCTTAGCGGGGTTTAAAACAGGTTTTGATAATTTCCTAAAAGAAAAGTTCATAAGTCATTATTAAGATGGACTTGAGAAAATCCACTCCTTATTCCTAGGATAAGCAGCATAAATCTGTTTTATTCTTTGGGATCTTGCCAGGTACTTGTGACTTGGGTTGGCCACTGTTTGAAACAGGATACTGGAGTTGATGGACCTTTGGTCTGTCCTAATATGCCAAATCTTATGTTTAGCCATGGCCTTCTGTAACCTTACAATATATCATTTAGTGAAGCATAAATGTACTTACTATGAAAAACATATCCTTTATTATTGTTTCCATGATCCCACAAGCTATGCACACTAAAAATCATACTTAGTAACCAAAACAATTGCTGTATTCACTCATACACAGCAACATAGTTGGTTAGGTTTAAAAAAGACCAAAGATTCTTCAAGTCAAATTTTTGATAGCCTAAAACCTGTATCTTAAAGGTAATCCAGGGTAAAGCAAAATAAGTACTGCAATTGTAGCTAGTTTGGCAGCAGGGAAGACAATTTTCTTTCCAGTCCCAAATATGAAAATTAGCGTGAATCACTGGATTAACATTTTGTCCTAGTTTCTATACAGTATATATCATCATACATGCTAAATATCTTTCTTCTCTAAACTTGTGCTCTATTTAGATATTAATCCACTTGGTTTAAAAGTTGCAAAATGTTATTCCCTCCTTTATAGGATGTTTTAAAACATGAAGTCACTGGATAAAGCTCCAAGTGGATACACTAATGAACAGAAAATATTTCTTCACGAGAAAGGTGGTAGGTGCATGGGACTGCATTTTAGGCAGGTGGTAGAATTTAAAAGGCCTGGGATAAACACAGAGGATTCCTAAATGAAAAAAAAAAATGTTGGGAAAGCCAGATATCAACCAGGCTCTATGGCATCATGCTTGCAAGTAAATTTGACAGATTACATATGAGAGGCCACTGAAATGTTAGCCCAACCAAAAAGAGAATGATGTGGAGCCATGAAACTTACAAATTATTTCATGGCTCCAAATCATTCTCTTCTTGGTTGGGCTGAGAACTTTTCAGTGGCCCCTCGTACACCATCATTATCCGTCAGGTCAATATTTAAACTCAATGGTCAATGGGGGGAGGGGGTGGGGGGGGGGTCACTATTGAGCTGGTGGCAGTGAGCATTCAGTTTCACACTGACCATCACCAGCAAAAATTAGATCCAAATATTCATTGCCAGGCCATGTCCAGGCACTAACATTGAATTTTCAAGTAAGCTGCAATACTTGGAAGTTATTTGAATATGGCCAACATTCAGTGCCATATCTGCATAGCAAACCAGGGATGATAGGACTGCAGTTTAGGTGGTTCTGCTTGCCCAGTTAGCTATGTGGGCATAACTTCTGGGACCACCTTGAGCTTGACCTAGGACTATCCTTTCAAGTCGCCATTTTTACTATGGTTAAATGCCACTGAACTTCAGTGGATGGCCAGCTCAGTGGGCTTTAACTGGGTAGAAGCTTCTCCTGTCCAATTAAACAGTTTTGAATAATGACCCTGATGCTGTGTTTTTTCAAATGCTGAGCACATCATTTAAATATATTTCTGGATATTCAGTGCAAGCCGCTATCTGGATATCAGCACTAAACTAAACTAAACCTTAAGTTTGTATACCGCATCATCTCCATAAAGATAGAGCTTGACACGGTTTACAGGTAATTTAATAAATAAGGAAAGGACTGAATATTTTTAAGAACATAAGAATAGCCTTACTGGGTCAGACCAATAAGAACATAAGAATATAAGCATCGCCTCTGCTGAGTCAGTCCATAGGTCCATCATGCCCAGCAGTCCACTCCTGCGGCGGCCATCCCAGGTCAATGACCTGTAAGTGATCCTTTACTCAAAAAACATTATGCTCTATTTAGTATCCCTCTAATTATACTCTTCAATCCCCTTTTCCTTTAGGAAATCGTCCAATCCCATTTGGAAACCCAAAATCGTACTCTGCTCTACCACCTCCTCTGGAAGCATATTCCAGGTGTCCACCACCCTCTGAGTGAAGAAGAATTTCCTAGCATTTGTTCTGAATCTGTCTCCTTTCAATTTTTCTGAATGCCCTCTTGTTTTTATTTTCCCCGCTAGTCTGAAGAATCTGTCCTTCTCCACCTTCTCTTTGCCTTTCATGATCTTGTAAGTTTCTATCATGTCCCCTCTGAGTCTCCGCTTATCCAGGGAAAAGAGCCCCAGCTTTTCTAGTCTTTCAGCATATGAAAGGTTTTCCATGCCTTTTATCATTCTTGTTGCTCTTCTCTGGACCCTCTCGAGTATCGCCATATCCTTCTTAAGGTACGGCGACCAGTATTGAATGCAGTACTCCAGATGCGGGCGCACCATTGCCCGATACAGTGGCAGGATAACTTCCTTCGTTCTGGTAGTGATACCTTTTTTGATTATACCCAACATTCTGTTCGCTTTCTTTGAGGCCGCTGCGCATTGTGCCGCCGGATTCATTGTTTTATCCACCATAACCCCTAAGTCCTTTTCTAATTTACCTTCTCCCAGTACCATCCCCCCCATCGTGTAGTTGTACATCGGGTTTCCTTTCCCTATGTGCAAGACTTTACATAACTCTACATTGAAGCTCATCTGCCATTTATTTGCCCACTCACTCAGTCTGTTCAGGTCCCTTTGCAGTTCTTTACATTCCTCAACAGTTCTAACTCTACTGGAGAATTTTGTGTTGTCCTCGAATTTTATAACTTTGCACTTCGTCCCTGATTCCAGGTCATTAATAAATATATTGAACAGCAGCGGTCCCAGCACTGACCCCTGCGGGACGCCACTCTTGACCCCTTTCCAGTCAGAGTAGTGTCCCTTTATTCCTACCCTCTGTTTTCTGTCCGCCAGCCAATTTCTGATCCATCTGTGTACGTCTCCTTCCACCCTGTGGTTCCACAGTTTCCTTAGTACGCGCTCATGGGTTACCTTGTGAAGGCTTTTTGGGAAGTCCAGATATACGATGTCCATCAAGCCCAGTAGCCGGTTCTCACGGTGACCAATCCAGGTCAGTAGTACCTGGCAAAAACCCAAAGAGTACCAACATTCTATGTTACTGATCAAGGGAAAGCAGTGTGTGTGTGTGTGTGTGTATGGGGGGGGGGGGAGTGTTGGTCATTAGAGAAATGCTGGACTGTGGGGATGGAGAGTTAAAAAAAATGAAAGATGCCAGACCTGCAGGGGTAGAATCATGTGCCAGAAGGTGGTAACATTGAGTATAGTTTAATTGGCATTGGACCCCCATTTTATACTGTTCCTGATGTAACAGCATAAAATATGGAGTTGAATTGTCCTAATCAGAATGGTGACCACAAACTATTATAAAAATGTCCTTTTACTCATCCAATGGTTCAAATGACTTTATTCATCCAATAACTCAATGACTCGACATGTACATGTTTCGGCCAAACAGGCCTGCTTCAGGAGTCTTGAGAGTCTTCTAAGTTATATCAAATGATGTTTAGCCCCCCCGAACGGCCCCCCTTACCCTGGACACCCCTCCCTAACCCCGGACACCCCCCTAACCCTGGACACCCCTCCCTAACCCCGGACACCCCCCTAACCCTAGCCACCTCCCAACTTACCTTAACGTTGGCCGGCTGGGTCTCAAGCCTGTCCGGCCAGCAGGACCGCCATCCTCAGAATGGCAGGCTTAGGGCCTGATTGGGCCTTAGGCCTGGGCCAACCAGAATTGGCCCAGTTGCCTTAGGCTCCTCCTGTGGGTGGGACCTTAGGCACATGGGATGGGTTTTTGGGCTGTGAGAACTCGCAGCAACCAATTAGCTAGTGGCTCTGCACAGGCAGGAGCGAAGGAAGGTCGCTCCTGCCACGGTTCACCGCTGGACCACCAGGGACTTAACAGGTACATGGAGGAGGAGGGAAGGAGATAAAAGGGCAGTGAGGGAGGGGAACTGGGTGCAGAGCCTATCAGAGAGGGAGAAGGGCTGGGTGCAGAACCTGGCAGGGTAGGAGAGGAATGGGGGGGGAGGGTTGGAAGCAGAATCTGGCAGGGCATTGCACTTGAATATTAACCCCCCCCCCCACCAGTTAATATTCGAGTCAACCTTTATCTTCCTTTTTTGGGGGGGAGGAAGGTTACCTCAGTTTATATTTGGATTGGTGTATATGTGCTGAGTATATACAGTATCTGGACCCATTTGGACCAGAGTGTTCTGAGGTGAAAAGCTCCACTTCACCTCAGATAAACCTGCTGCTCTCAGATAGGATCATTACTAAATGGAAGGTAAAGAACCATGCCATAATTTAGCATATCTTTATAGATCAGGAGTAATTCCCAAATCAGTGGGGGTAATGTTAGGGTAGGAAAATCAAAGGATAGCACAGTTTATTACGTCAAGCTTATGTTCGGTTAACCATACATGCCAGATAATTGGGCTTTTAGGTTAGTGGCTTGTCTTTGCATAAAGGATTTACATGGCAATGTGATTATTTTTAACACAGGATCCACAGTTTTTGTAACCCCCTTTTATTTTTGCAGGGCTCTTTCTTAAAACCCACTTTTAGAGGCTGCACAGTGTAAGAAACTAACTGCGGTATCTGGAACAGATTCTGGGACGGCGCCCAGGGGAGCTTTCACTCAGTCTCACAAAGAAAAACTCCACACGCCGAGTGCTGTTCCAAACCAGAAAAATAAACTTTACTGAAGTAAAAATCAGCAAAACAGTACAAAAAAGGTCACCAGCTTGGTAGGAATAGGCTGTAGATTTACACAGCCCAGTCTTCAAAAGAATACAAAGTTCATGAAGGAAAATATAAAAAAAAATCACACATTATCACTTCTCAGTTTATTTGGGTATGCCTGAAGGAATATTTCTTTTGGGTCTCCTTTTCCCTTAAGATCTTAGAAATTCCTGACTCCTCTTTTTCCGCAAGCAGAAAATTAGATGATACTGAGCTTATGACCTTTTTCTCTGTACAGATCAATGTGTCCCAGGATCTTGGGATACCTGGCTTCAGGATCACGATCCACTTGAGCCCCTCCTAGAACTCTTCCAACCCTCTCCTCAGACAAGCTGCCTCCGCCTTCCCCAACTACTTGGAAAGCCCAGGCTGCCCCTATTCCAGCCATGTTTTGAACAGACCAATTATAGCCATATAGAGCAAGGTATAAGCCAAAACCTGTTAAGTCTCCAGGCTTTCAAATTTTTTTAAAAAATCCTATTTACATGTTGAACAACTGATGCTGGTTGCATAAATTTTTGTAAATATGACTCTATAAAGCAAATATATAGGGTGAGGCAAAAAAATAGTAACAACCTAAAGGTTTTTTAAAAATTGTATACCTGGTCCTCCGAAGCGGCTTTCCCGCCTGCCCTCCCCCTTTGGTTCATGGTAGGGAGAGTAGAGTAGGGAGGCTTTGGCGGTATTCCGAGCTACTGGCTGGGCTCATCAGGAGATGAGCGGTGGACCGGCTGGGAGCCGTGCCTGGTGGGTCAGGTGACCCAGGATAATGGGGCATGTGGGGGACATGCCACCGCTCAGATCCTTGCTTCCACGGCGGGGTCGGGCGCCATAACTTGGTTTACAGTAGCTCGGGAATTTTGTGTTATAATGTAATATTCTGTTTATATGCTTATATGTTATTTATCAATTTATTATTACCGATAAACAGGGCTGCGGCTATTTTTCACCATAATTAGTGTTCTGTTTTTGTGGGAAATAGTGGTGGGATGTGGGTTAAAAGGTATATAGAGAGAAGGCCTATCCAGATTCTGCTGTTATGCCTTTCAAGTATGTAAATGTCTGTATCATGTCTCCTCTGTCCCTCCTCTCCTCTAGAGTATACATACTCAGGTCTTCCAATCTCTTCTTCTGTGTCTTTTGGCACAAGTCTCATACCATTTTTATTGCTTTTCTCTGGACCACTTCAAGTCTTTTTACATCCTTAGCCAGATATGGCCTCCAAAACTGAACACAGCACTCCAGGTGGGGGCCTCACCAATGACCTGTACTGGGGAATCAACACCTTTCTTCTGCTGGTTATGCCTCTTTCTGCTGTATACAGCCCAGCATCCTTCTGGCTACAGCCATCGCCTTATCACACTGTCTCATTGCCTTCAGATCCTCAGACACTATCACCCTAATAAATAAGTCTGTAAGTTTCTTGTTGAAATTCAAAGCAATTGCAGAGAAAATAGCAAATAGCTCGAGGGGTTACGTTTTTTTTTTTTTTTTTTTGCCTCACCCTTTGTATATAAAGTGCATTCTTATAGCAGAGGATTAGAGGGTGAATGAAGAATTAGTACAAATTGGTTTTAACTGAAGAGACCCCACATTAGGTCAAGGTGTAGCAGCCCTGTCAAACCTCATATACATGACTCTGACAACTTGAATTTTTTTCCCACCTTCAGAAATGTCAGTTTGCGCATGCTATTGAGTTTTAAGATACAAGATGACTACAGTATTTTAGCAAATGAAAGGATGGATGGGAGAGCCACACAAGGCAAATGGCCACAACATGCATTTTTGTCTTCATTAGTTCTTAAAGCTCTGTTGAAGTTGTCAGGTAGAGAAATGGAACTGTCACAGCTGACACAACTAACGGCGTACATTATGAAAAGGGGCAGAAGTAATTGAACGTTACCACAGCTTAAAAGAATGAATCACAGCGTCTGCGAGAAATGCATGCCTGAGGCCTGGTTTTTGAGAAATGAAGAAGTGAGAGATGCCATGTGTGTTTTTCATGCCAGAAATGATACATTTCTTGTAAACATTTTTTTGCTCAACTAGGGCATCCAATTACTACAAATCTTGTTTTGTATAAAAACTTTCTGGGTAGAAAAATATTGCTTTAAACAGCATTTAGCTGGTTGTCAGTCTAAACATGTGGCAGGGTAGGAATTCCATGGCTCAAAATACCGTCCTGACTTTAAGCAACATCTTAATATCAATAGGAGATTATAGTCATCACTCCTACTGAGTCATGAGTCAGAGGTGGAAAAATATGGACAAAGAACATTTCCAGCAACTGCATGGTAAGGAAACTAAACACGGCTGGCTGGAAACTTGCCGCAAGATATAAAATATGAAAATCAAGAGCTTTTGAGGT
Organism: Geotrypetes seraphini; assembly: GCF_902459505.1. NCBI lineage: Eukaryota > Metazoa > Chordata > Amphibia > Gymnophiona > Dermophiidae > Geotrypetes > Geotrypetes seraphini. Next base: position 114,266,487 of record NC_047086.1, read on the forward strand.
AGAAATCAGGCTGTGACTGGGAAGATAACATAGAAAAAGAGGCTCTGGAGTAAGTCAATATGTGTCTTTTGTGGTTTTGCTAAAGCCATCATGAGACTGAATACGGCTGATAGGTCCACATGACATTGCAGGGATATCTTATAAGCATCATATTAATAATACAAGGCATCTAGGTGGTGCAATGTGTCTTTAAATCAGAGCATCAAAGAGTTCAAAGTCCATGAGCTCAAATATACTCTTCCATAAGAAATAGGAACATCAAAACAAAGATGTGCCATACTGGGTGAGACCGAAGGTCCTTCAAGCCTAGCATCCTGTCTCCAACAGAAGCCAATACAGTTTACAAGCACCTAGCAGGATATCCATGAGTAGATATTTTACATCTTTTATTTTAGCATGTACTAAATGCTAAAGATGCCTATAGTAATATAATGGGCACTAGAAAATGTTCAAAGAAGAGCGACCAAGATGATAAAGGGGATGGAACTCCTCTCGTATGAGGAAAGACTAAAAAGGTTAGGGCTCTTCAGCTTGGAAAAGAGATGGCTGAGGGGAGATATGATTGAAGTGTACAAAATCCTGAGAGGAGTAGAACGGGTATAAGTGGATCAATTTTTCAATCCATCAAAAATTCCAAAGACTAGGAGACACTCAATGAAGTTATAGGGAAATACTTTTAAAACCAATAGGAGGAAATATTTTTTCACTCAGAGAATAGTTAAGCTCTGGAACGTGTTGCCAGAGGTTGTGGTAAAAGCAGATAACGTAGCTGGTTTGAAGAAAGGTTTGAAGAAATTCCTGGAAGAAAAATCCATAGTCTGTTGTTAAGACATATGGGAAGCCTCTGCTTACCATGGATCGGTAGCATGGAATGTTGCAACTCTTTGGGCTTTGGCCAGGTACTATTGACCTGGATTGGCCACCGTGAGAACGGGCTACAGGGCTTGATGGACCATTGGTCTGACCCAGTAAGGCTATTCTTATGTTCTTATGACTGGCTGGTGGTCCTCCAGGACAGGGTTGGTAACCACTGTTGTAGAGGACAGGTCATTGTTGCATGAGGGGAAGTAGTTACATCACATTGTAGGGGATGGTTGCATTGTCATGGAGAGAGGGCAGAGTCATTTTGCTGAAAGGAATTTGTTAAACAAGTATTTTTTCAGTCTTTCCTGAAGGCGAGGTAGTTTAGTCCTGTTCTTATGGGTGTTGGAAGGGCATTCCAGGTTCTTGTAGTGGCGTACGTGAAAAGGGTGTTGCATATTCACTTATATTTCACTCCCTTGGATGAGGGGATGATCAGCTGGTGGGTGTTGTTGATCCTGGTTTAGGTGAAGGAGGAGGAGGACAGCAAGTTGGTTATTTGCTTTGGTGAGTTGGTGTTTAGTGCATGGTGCACAATTCAGGAAAATTTAAACAGGATTAGGGCATTTACAGGTAGCCAGTGAAGCATGCAGTACTAGGCAGAGACAGGGTCGTATTTTTTTAAGCCAGATATCAGCCTAATTGCAGTGTTCTGAATCAGTGGAGTTTGTATGTTTAAGAGGAGAGAATTGCAATAGTCTAGATGTGTTAGGACTAGCATTTGGAAGTGATTGTTATAGAAGTAAGGTTTGATCAGTCTTAGTTGCTTTAAGCTGTAGAAAGTGTTTTTACCCCAGAGGTTGGATATTTGGAAAGTGTGGAGTCTAGCAGGATTCCAAGCACCTTGGAAGTCATCTCACTATTTAGTGTCACACCAGAGTGTAGGGATAGGCTCATGGGAGTGGCCTTTGGTATTTGGCCAATAGGAGTCTTAGGTCATACCCAGTGCATCCCAGAATGAGCTGGGAAGGAAGCCAAAGACTCCGGTTGACCCTCCTATGGAAGAGGCCTTAGGTGCCTAGGCCAAACAGAGCCTTAGGCCTCTCCCCAGTGCATCCCAGAATACACTGGAAAGGGGAAGGTCTGACATTTTAGAAAAAGCGGGCCTACTGGCAGGAGGGAGTTAACATCCCTCTTGCTGGCCCTCTCATAAAGGTACTGGGGGGGTCAGGAGGTGTCAGGGGGGATGTCGGAGTGTGAGAGAGTGTTGGGGAATATCAGTGGGTGTTGAGGAGTATTGGGGGTTTAGGGGATCAATGGGGCCAGCGGCAGGAGGGAGTGGGCATCCATCCTGCCAGGGGACTTTGAGGGGGGTATGGGGGTGGCAGTGGGAAGGATTGGGCATCCCTCCTGCTGCAGACAGTGTTGGGTGGGGGTTCAGGGGTGGTGGCAGGAGGAATTGGGCATCCCTCCTGCTAGCAAAGTTTGCAGGGGGTTCAGGGGTTCCCTGCCGCAGCCATTCAGCTGATCGTAGTAGGGGGATTCCCTTGCTGTGATCAGCTGATAGGAAGGGATCAGACGCAATTCTCTAACCAGTGCTTGTGACATAAGCGCCGGTTAGAGAATCAGGGTTGGGCATCTGTCCCTTAGGGCAGATGCAATTCTGTATGGGATACTGGTGTGTGATTCTCAGCTGTTTCTTATGTGACTAAAGAAACTGCCCCAACTTTGGGCTAGATTCACAAAGCAAACCGATCATGTACCGATCAGTTTGCGACCCCTTTACTATCAAATTTCCATCCGGCCTGATTCGCTACCTCTCTTGCGATCCGCTTTGAATCCGTGCATGCATATGAGGTGAAACGCATACAAAGTAGGCTGGGACGCGATTCACAACACCAAATTTCTGATCCGACTGGGCTGGCTGATCACCTGAAGCGACTGCTGGGGATCAGTCAAAAACGTCTTTCCGACTGGAAACCCTGCTCTCTGGCCTGCAATCTCTCCTGCCTGCTCACCCCGAATGCTGCCCTACTTTGCCTCGATCTTCCCTGAATTTCTCCTGCCACATCATCGTTCTCCTGTCCTTCTCTTAAGCTCTCCTGCCACATTGCCATTCTCCTGCCCTTCCCTGAAGCTCTCCTGTCGTATCGCCGTTCTCCTGCCCTTCCCCGAAGCTCTCCTGCCCTTCCCCACCCAGCGAGCCCGTGGTTTTAACCCGCGGGTTTAAAGCAGGTTAAAATCACGAGCTCGCAGGGCTAAAAACTAACCAAAAAAGTTTTCAAGTTAAAAAAAAAAAAAAAGGTTGCGTCTCAGACGGGCATGCACAGACCATCTACAGATGGTCTGCACATGCGCGGGGATCGCTATACAGCGATCCGTGCAGGCAGATGGGGTCGTTCCTCCAATCGCCCCCATCTGCATATTTTTCTTTCCTGAATTCATCGGTTGGGCTGAGAACTTTTCAGCGGCTCTTCATATGTGGGGGCTATTTGTATTGCTATCTGAGAAAAAAATGATAAGAAATTGGCACTTGAGGCATCATTTTATTTGAAGTTTCCTTGCAAATGTTTGGTTAAGATACAAGATACTGAATTTGTCTTTTGGGATCCCATTCAATTGCAACAATTTTTGGTAGCTCGTGAATATTCCGGAACTTGGAGGCAAGGAGGATGGCAGTTTGAGTGCAGAGCTCCTCTCCCTGGACAATCTGCCTGCTTTTAAATATCAGCAGCAGTGGGAGATCAATTGCTTTTACACCTAAGCAGCAACGGGACCAACCCACCAACCTCTGCAGTCCATTGGAGAGATCAATCTACCTGCTTTTAAATTTCAGCAACAGTGGGAAATCAACTGCTTTTTACACCTCAGCAGCAGTGGAACTATCCGCAACTACCAAGAGCCCACAGATTCAATCCAGCCAAGAGTTTGAGCTCCACCTCCCCCTGCAGTACACTAGGAAGATCAACTGTTTTTTACACCTAAGCAGCAACAGGACCAGCCACCACTACCGAGAGCCCTTTGCCCTGATCCAGCCAGACAAGTAAGCTCTTCCCCAGCATTCCGTTGGAAAAATCAATATGCTTGCTTTTAAATATCATCAGAAGTAGGAGATCAACTGCTTTTACACCTAAGCAGCACCAAGACCAGCCGCCACTATCGAGAGCCTTTGTCCCAATCCAGCTAGACGTGTGTGCTCTTCACCATACAATTTGTTGGAGAGATCAATCTGCCTGCTTTTAAATATCAGCAGCATTGGGAAAACAACTGCTTTTACACCTAAGCAGCAGCGGGTACATCCGCAACCACCAAGAGCCCACAGACCCGATCCTGCCAGGAGCGTGAACTCCTCCCCCTGCAGTCCATTGGAGAGATCAATCTGCCTGCTTTTAAATATCAGCAGCAGTGGAGATCAACTGCTTTTACATCTAAGCAGCAATGAGACCAGCCACAACCACCGAGAGCACTCAGACCCGATCCTACCAAGAGTGTGAACTCTTCCCCCCCCTGCAATCCGCTAAGAAGATCGACTGTCGGTTCCGGGCGGCTTTCCCGCAGAGGAGAGAATCCTGCATTCACCGTGGACCTCATCTGGGGCAGCCTCCTTGGAGCGGCTGGGGCACGGGCAGTGTGTCTGGGAGGGAATGCATGGATGGGAGAACATCGCAGGGGAGGAGACATAGGCATCCTGGGACTGTCGGCCAGAAGAAGCCCTTTCTGGATATGTCAATCGCTCCTCCTAAACTTACTTGCTCCACTTCATCACTGACGCTGACCCATTCTGCTTCTATTCCTTTCTCTCCTCTCTTCTACCTTCCAAAGTATTTAGATCAATGCTGTCTTTTTAAAATGTTTATTTTATTTTTATTTTTCCTCTAACTCTACTTTTCACTTCACTATTACCCTCCAGGTACTTTAGTTAGATTGTGAGCCTTCGGGACAGTAAGGGAATTTTCCAAGTACCTTTCTTATTTCTAATCTTAATGTATATTTTCTGTAAACCGCTTAGAACCTAACGGATGTAGCGGTATATAAGAAATAAATTACATTACATTACATTACATTACATTACATTACATTACATTACATTACAACAGAAGTGAGATTTCTTTTCTTTTTCATTCTTTGATGAGAAATTAAGTTAGGAATGTCCAAAATGTCCTAAATTAGTTGGGAATGATTTGGGTTCATCAGAATTCAAATAATCCTTTAAATGTTTGTGAATCACACTAAGCTTGCATAAACTTTTGGCTAAAGCACAAGTTAATATATCCAAATGAATATAATAGAGAACTACGAACGATCTAAGCTAAGTTGTGAAGCTAAGTACTTTATAGATTCTACTTTCAAAGGGAAAATACTGTTAAATAAATTAATGAAGACCAGTATATAAGCTAAAATAAGACTTGGAAAAATTTTTTAAAAAATATATAAATACTCAAAAGACTGAGAAAAAGAGAACACACAAGATCAATGATAGCTCACCCTGTGGCTATTAGCTTGAAACATACATCAGGCTTTTAGCTGTGAGCGCTTGAGATCGTTCGTAGTTCTCTATTATATTCATTTGGATATATTAACTTGTGCTTTAGCCAAAAGTTTATGCATGTTCATCAGAATTCAACCCATTTCTTTGTTTTCCTTTAAAACTTAGTTGGTAAATAAGCAAAATGCTCCCCCTTTTGTGGGCTTGTAAAGGATTGTTTTTTTGTATTGAAAATTTGTATGGAAACCTTTTTTTCCTTGATATCTTTATGATATCGTAAATGTATTAAACTTAAATAAATAAAAAAAAAAGAAATGGAGAGATACATTTTAACAGGCAACTTTATTAAAATAAACAACACGCGATTCTTTTCTATTCCAGACACATAACTCTAATCACTTTCCCCTAGCTCCAGTCTGTCATATTCAGATCTATGGGGGCATTTAAGATATTAATCAAGTCTGGGTTTCAGTACTGATTACAGCTAGCTGCTTTTATCTTCCAAATAGTCACTAAATCTAATTGCCTGTTTGTAATGGATTAACCTCTGAAGTCTGTAGCCACATGCAGTGTGTACAGAAAATATGTAACACATTATACAGTTTTTACTATCCAGTGTTTTCTTGCAAAGAATCAACATTTCACTGCAACTGTAGTTTAAATTGTAGTATAAGTAAATCTATATGGGCACAACTCTTTCAAATTCCTAACCTATATAAATACGAGACATCTGGAGATATTCAGCCCATGACATTTTTTTTTTTTCCCCCCAATTTGCAGAAAAGGATATTCTGGCTGACTTGGTGGGACATTAAGCTCCATTTCCACCTCCAGATTTCAGAGGATAGAGTCTGTAAGAAGGATATTGCTATAATCCTCTACACAGCAGCTTGTTGCTTTTACAGAGGTGCTAGAATAAATAGTCATCCCTTCCCAATTTGCTCCTACCAAGGAACCTTGCTACCGATTCTGTAGCGCATCATCCAAAGTTTCTATCAAATCCACACTATAAGAATATAATCAAATATAGACACCACATTTGGAGAATTGTCTTTGGAGCATTCTTGCCTTGTAAGGAGGTACGAAGTCATTTTCATCCAGATATTGCCGATGAAGGGCGAAGAGGGTGACCTGCAATCAGATGACTGGACACATTAAAAATAACCAGGGGGATGATGCTGGAGGACCTAACCAGACTGACACAAAACCAATTTCTTTTTAGTCGCTAGGACTTGAACATGAGTCGAGGGCACCCAACTAACTAACTAACTGCACTTCTCCCTCCACATTCGCAGGGGTTAGGTCCATAGACAACCTGCAAATATAAAAAAAAAATTTGCAAATAACTTTTTGCTTTCATATTCATAGGGTTTGGGGGTATAGCCCTTGCGAATTTGCAAATAAAACCTCTCCTTGATATTCACAATTGTTTTAATGGAAACAAATTATTGCAGTTCTTGCATTTTCTCTCTGCACCTCACAGCATCAACAGCAGGATTAGTTAGGCAAACAAGCTTTCCCACCACCTTCAGAGTTGTATTGTTCTTGAACAACCTAATACACTCCGACGCTGGCCTTTGCCCAAACATGCTGAAGCAAAGTGCTGAACTTTTCTTTCTGCTGCCGTTTGCCTAACCACGCTGAAGCAAACACACAGCTCTCCGACGTTGCCATTTGCCCAACCATGCTGAACTTTTCTCCGGGCACTCCAGGATGATGCCACTTGGTAGGGGAAGGGGGGGGGCGGAGTCAGCAAGATGAAAACCATGAATAATCAAAGTTGCAAGTGCCATACCCACGAATATGGAGAAATACCTGTATTGCTAATAGAATTGCTTGATACTACTGTGATTTCCCAAACAATGCATTGCTATATGAGTGTTTGTAGATAGCAGAGATTAGTGGGAGGAGCTGGAAGCCCCTTTGCATGAATGGGAGGGGGAACAGTATAAAAGACGAATGAGGAGTGAGATCAAGGCTTGGCTATCCTGATCTCCCACCAGAGCCCTAGCACTGAGGGAGACATACTGACTGCTTGTGGAGGGAAAGTCTGAGAGAGTATGCCAGAAGAAATGACAACAAAGTGATAGAAGAGAAAGTGGAACCTGTAGAGTTTCACTGTGAGAAAAGGAAAGCGAATAAAGGAGACTTTACTTTTCCAAGAGGTCACCAGGAGAGGACAGAGTAAGGAGTGCATGGAGATCCATCTCAGAAGTGAAACTGAAAAGATCCTGCTATTGCAGAGCCTGTGTGGAGTATTTCACCTAGGTGGGAAAGATACAGTAGTCCTGGGCTGAGGAAAGAGGATGGGACCCAGAAGTGGCTCATCGTGTGTATAAAGGAGTGGAGTGAAGAGTTTGAGGAATATAACAAAAGTTTGTGTGTGTATGTGGGGGGGGGGGGGGTTGCTTTTTTTTAATGACTTGCATATACTGTAAACAGTTTTGGAAGAATACCAGTTTAAATATGCACACCAGAAGACATTGTAAATAGTTCTTTCATTGACTTTGAAATCAAGTTCAAGTACAAATTATAGTTATCAATTGCCCCTTGGCTTCAGCTTGATTCCTTGGGCGTGACGGTAATATGAGGATTGAGTGATGTAATTGAACCCCCGAATTGTGATCCTTTGGTCTACTGGATTTTATCCGGCCCTGGCCTATGCCCAGCTCAAGTGATACATAGACTTTCTCTTTTGTTTTGTTTTTTCTTTTTGTTGTGAATCCCAGTTGCGGGTCCCTGGTCCGAGGAGCTGGCTGGTGCTCAAGATTGTGCATGAACATGAGACTAGGGATCAAGTTGAAGGGAAAGAAATAACAAGGAAGCTTGACTTTACAAAGAGTTGAAAGTATTGAACATATCATTTGTCATCTTTGTGCTGCTGAATACCCTCCAGCTCCTCTCCAGCTATCATCATTCCAAAACAAAGTCACCTTCTTTATAGGCGGAGAGAAATGCCTATACCTCGGTGTGGTATACAGACCTCCAAGACAATCGGAGGACAAGGACACAGAATTAATTGAAGACATTGAGAATATCACCTTACGGGGGGACGTTGTCCTGTTAGGGGACTTCAACATGCCTGATGTAGACTGGAACACATTCTCAGCAACAACTTGTAGTAGCAGGAGGATATTAACATCCATGAAGGGAGTACAGCTCAAACAAATGGTACCAGAGCCCACTAGGGCCCAGGCCATCCTGGACCTGGTACTTACGAACGGGGAAAGCGTCACGGAAGTCTCGGTGGGAGAAACGCTGGCAACCAGTGACCATAACATGGTATGGTTCAACCTTAGAAAGGGCTTCCCTAGATCACAAACAAAAACGAAGGTACTCAATTTCCGGGGCACTGACTTCGCAAGCATGGGTAATTTCGTCCATCAGACGCTACAGGCTCAAGAAACAACGGATGATGTGGAAGCTATGTGGTCAACACTGAAAAGGACACTACACGAAGCAACTATCCTCTACATAAAATCGGTAAATAAACAACAAAGAAAGAAGAAACCCCGTTGGTTCACTGATGAGGTCTCACACCTAGTCAAGGACAAGAAAAGAGCATTTCTTTCATACAAACGCACCGGGGAGAAAGAAGCTAACATTGAATACAAGACAAGGTCTGCAGCGGTCAAAACAGCAGTCAGGGAGGCCAAACTTCGAGTGGAAGAAACTCTAGCAAAGAACATTAAGAAAGGGGACAAATCCTTCTTCAGGTATATTAGTGACAGGCAGAAGAACACAAACAGGATAGTACGCCTTAGAACAGCAGATGGGATTTATGTGGAAACAGATTCCGAAAAAGCCAAACTATTGAACGATTACTTCTGCTCAGTCTTTACCTGCGAGGCACCTGGACACGGGCCACAGCTGGAAGCAAAGCCAAGCAAGGAAGACCCATTTCAGAATTTTGGGTTCTCACCAGCTGATGTTTACAGCGAACTGTCAAGACTCAAGGTGAGCAAAGCTATGGGACCAGACAAATTGCACCCACGAGTGCTCAGGGAGCTGTGCGATGTCCTGGCGGAACCGTTAACCATGCTCTTCAATCTCTCCCTAAGTACGGGGAGAGTCCCTCTGGACTGGAAAACAGCTAACGTCGTTCCTCTGCACAAAAAGGGTTGCAGAGCGGAGGCTGCAAATTACAGACCAGTGAGTCTCACATCAATAGTGTGTAAACTCATGGAAACACTACTTAAATGTAAATTAGACACGATTTTGGATGAGGGGAATCTTATGGATCCTAGTCAACATGGATTCACTAGGGGTAGGTCATGCCAATCCAATCTTATCAGCTTCTTTGATTGGGTAACAGGAAAGCTGGACTCGGGAGAGTCTCTGGACATAGTGTACTTGGATTTCAGTAAGGCTTTCGACAGCGTCCCACACCGTAGACTATTAAACAAGATGAAATCGATAGGGTTAGGTGAGACACTAATTGCATGGGTCAATGATTGGCTGAGTGGAAGATGTCAGAGGGTGGTGGTCAATGGCACCCTCTCTGAGACATCGGAGGTGACCAGCGGAGTGCCACAGGGCTCGGTCCTGGGTCCACTCCTTTTTAACATATTCATAAGGGACTTGACCCAAGGGCTTCAGGGTAAAGTAACTCTATTCGCTGATGACGCCAAACTATGTAATATAGTAAGTGAAAGCAATCTGCAGGATAGTATGACGCAAAATCTGCTTACGTTGGAAAACTGGTCCTCGACATGGCAGCTGGGCTTCAACGCTAAGAAATGTAAGGTTATGCATCTCGGTAGCAGAAATCCATGCAAACCTTACACCTTAAATGGAGAAACACTAGCTAGGACTTCAGAAGAAAGAGACTTGGGAGTAATCATCAGTGCAGACATGAAGGCCGCCAAACAAGTAGAGAAGGCCTCATCCAAAGCAAGGCAACTTATGGGATGTATCAATAGAAGCTTCGTTAGCCGCAAATCTGAAGTCATAATGCCACTGTACAGGACCATGGTGAGACCTCATCTGGAGTACTGTGTGCAATTCTGGAGGCCACATTACCGTAAAGACGTGCTTAGAGTTGAGTCGGTTCAGCGGATGGCCACTAGGATGATCTTGGGGCTCAAGGGTCTCTCGTACGAAGAAAGATTAAACAAATTGCAGCTCTACACTCTAGAGGAGTGCAGGGAGAGGGGGGACATGATTGAGACATTTAAATACATCACGGGACGTGTCAAGGTGGAAGAAGACATCTTCTTTCTCAAGGGACCCTCGGTCACAAGGGGGCATCCGTTCAAACTCAGAGGAGGGAAATTCGATAGTGACATAAGGAAGTATTTCTTCACAGAAAGGGTTGTAGATCACTGGAACAAGCTTCCAGAGCAGGTGATCAAGGCCACCAGCGTTATTGACTTTAAGAATAAATGGGATGCCCTAGTAGGATCCTTACGAGGGTCGAGTTAAGGAACTAGGTCATTAGTACTCAGACTTAATGGGGTGGGTCAGTAGAGTGGGCAGACTTGATGGGCTATAGCCCTTTTCTGCCGTCATCTTTCTATGTTTCTATGTTTCTAAGGTAGCTATAACAGCTCTCCACTGAGAATATTGTCATTGTGGAGCACCAGATTGATGTTTTTTCAGAGGTAGTGTCCACGGTCTGTTAGTTTGTAAAATTCTATGACATAACATAACTCCTACATCAGGACACGTGGAATATAATTTCAATTCCTTTCACAAGTTCATAGGAGTGGCAGTTTAACAAAATGCCAAGTGACATCAAGGCTGATACTGTTCCAAAATATAATACCATTTTGCTGTAATTCCTGAAGCAACAGGCCCATGAATGGCTTGTTGAGTTGTTTCCCAGAAACAACCTTTCTACCTTTCCTTGTGTCTACCTGGGGTCCTGTTTGGTTACCTCTGATCCCCTGGTCACTCAGGTCAGCTCTGGCCAAAGGTTTAGGCAACTGCCAGCATTCAGCCCCAAGGGTCTTCTTGAGAGCTCCTGACAAGCTCTAACTTCCCAGGCTGATTGCCCTGGGTGTCCTCTGTGTTAGACATTTTTCTTTTCAGGGTGAAACTTATGATTTCATGTATTTAGTTTGGAACTTCCCCGTTCCCATTTTCCTAGACTCAGGAAGTTGCTTTGCCCCCCATAGGGCTGGTTCTTCCCTCCCTCTGGGCTCTCGCTTGTTCCCTGAGATAAGCAACTTATCAATATGTAAACCATATGCAAATGAACTCTCTTAATTCTTTCTCTGGGTCTCACTTATGAGTTCTAGTCCTGGGTTGTCCTTTGATAACAGGTTCCTACTGGAAAGTCTTCCTTAAGATTCACAGTTCCTGGTGATAGTAGGTTTACCCCATCACCCTAGAATTAGTCTAAGGTTATTGACTTTAAAGCTAAACTAAACTAAAACTTAATTTTAAAGACCGGATCATCAACCAGAAGGAGCTCGACTTGGTTAACAATAATGTAATAAATAACCATAATAAAAGGAAAAGTAAACTAGAGTGGTTAATTTCCAAAGTGTCTAGCAAACAAGAAGGTTTTCAAGGCTTTCCAGAATAAAGGAACCTAAACTTCTTAATGTAAGCGGTAAAGCATTCCAGAATTCTGTTAATTTGAAGATGAAAGAATGACTAAATCTCCTAAAAGATCTGTTTTTACCACTAAGGGAAGGAAATGTAAGTTTTAATTTTTGAGAACTTCTGGCAAGATGAGATCTATGCACATTCCAGCCTAAAGGCATCAAAGGAGCAGAAATGCCAAATAAGATCTTAAATGCAATACAAATGCACTTAAATTGAATTCTGAGATACACTGGAAGTCAATGTAATTCCTTGAGCAGAGGGGTTATGTGTTTGAATTTACTCATAACGAAAATAAGCTTAGTTGCAGTATTCTGTATTAGTTGGAGTCTCTGCAGACTAAAATTTGAAAGACCCAAATACACTGAGTTACAGTGTTGAAAATATTTAAGTTTAGCAGCACATTATCACGCAGTATCATTCCAAGATATTTGCTTCAATAGATTTATTCAGTAATAGTAGGTCAAACTGATTTTCATATCAACACAAATAAATACAGTATAATAGTAAAAAAGATACTTCAAAGCCATGACTTAAATCCAAATCAAAACATAAACAAACAACAAGAACCCAAAGAGGAGCTAGGCCCTCATAATGGGCAATAAAGGTCACAAAGAAGGAAAACTATAATTACATTAATGTCTTTAAAAAGTCCTTAAACACTATTGTTGTATTAGCAATTGCATTCCAGATCATATAAAGGAAATTTAAAGTCTACTCAAAAATACCTCATATATGCAAATGCTTAAAGGGCGCAAACTATGCAATATAACTAACTTTTTTCCACTCAAGATCTCATACACCGAAGGCACTACTTTCATTTCTTTTGTGCCCTTGCTGGAGTGGTGCATTCATCATTGGTCTTGTTGGCAATCAAATGTATGAATTAAAATATAGGCTATTATATGTGTGTGATTGATAACATATACAAAAAGAGCACTTATCTCCAAACCAGAATGTACAATTTACCTGTTTCACGTTATTCAGTTTCCTCAGGGGCCGTGCTTCTTCAATCGTATCTTTTCTTAATTCCTTCACACAAAAGCCTTTAGTATCATTCCATCTAGTAAATGGGCACAAGAATAGGGAAACCAAGCCATTGTAGCATCACCAATGAGGATGGGCCTTAGGCATTGTTGGAATGAAACATTATGACATCACAATATGAGGGGCCACTGAAATGTTCTCAGCCCAACCAAACAGAGAATGATGTGGAGCCATGAAACCAACCAGTTATTCCACACTTTTCTTGACACTTTTCATTTCATTTCATATCATTGAAGCGAAAAATGTCATGAAAAGTGTGGAATAACTTGTAAGTTTCATGGCTCCACATCATTCTCTTCTTGGTTGTACTGAAAACTTTTCAGCGGCCCCCTTGTACCTGCATTTGTGTGCCTGCCATTAGTTGAGCACAAGCATTTACACCAGTTTTTGACAGGTGTAAATGCTTGTGCCCAAAGCTAGGCATAAAGGCCTCAATTCTGTAAATTACATTTAAAACTAGGCACCAAGTAGAATGGCACAGCTTATAGAATAAACTTCAGATTGGAAGGATGTGTATTTTCTTACCCCTCCTAACTCTCTTCACAGTAAATAGTACAACATTTATAGATCCTCAGAAGTACCACCTAGCACTCATACAAATTCATTGTGTCAGGCTTTATGTAGTACTTCCTCACCGGATCTTCCATACTTTGCTATTAAATTAATAAATACTTTTTTCCACCTTAGTGTATAAATAGTTTAAATACTTAGCTTAAAACTTGTGGTCATGCTTTCAGGGATTTATACCGCCAACATGTTTCACCTGAAGGGGTTTTATCAAGGCACCATATCCCTAATAAAATCAAAATAAACATTTTAATACTCACATATCTAAACCATGTTACTATCTTAGACTTACAGCCTAGACAAAACTCACGAGGATGGGACAGGGAAATTGAGTTCCTGTGGGGACAGGGACAAATTTATCCCCCTGTCATTCTCTAACAATAGTATCTTAGTGCAGATCATCCCAGACCCTAATTGTGGGCATCTGTTTGTACTATTTTGTTAAATAACTTAACCTGGAGTCTTTATGCCCTTTAACCTCTTTTGTTTCTTTGTGTCTTTTGCCTCTGTAGCAGATAGCTGCTAGCAAGTCTTAAGCACAGTTTAAAAAAATAAAAAATTTTTTATTTAACTTACCCAAGATCATCCAATTTTTTGGCCATTTGCTCATTTCCATACAATCATGCTGCTTTTGGAGTATGGCAAATTATGGGTTTGGAATGGGAGCAGCTATAGTTTTAAGCACATTTGATTAAAATGGATGGAAAACCACACTATCTGAGCAGTGTAAGAGGGAACAAATGGGCATTCTGGGTGGGCCAATTAATTCTTAACTTTCAAAACCTCCAAAGTTATGTTATGTTAAGCAGTTTGATATTTTGAATACATACTTGGCTATTTGGGCACATATCTTCTGCTATGTGCAGTTTTGTTTAGAAACTGCATAAAATGGTAAGTGGAGAGCTACTTATGCAGTTTGGTAATCGCCTGAATATATGTTTTGTTTATGTGGGGGTTTTTTTTGGGTTTTTTTTTACTGTCTTTGAAAACTATTTCTTTCCTGGCATAGAGAAATCAATCAATCACTTCCCTGTACCTTGGAGCAATAAAATTGGCTTTGGGTATTTTCAGTTTTTGCCATCTCATCAGAGCCAGTGATAGGAATGGAAGGGAGGGGTGCAAACAGGGCAATTACCCTGGGCCTTCATGCTTTATAAACCCCCAAGTCTGACCATAGTTGAAGAAGCTATAACCTACTGGAAAGGTTCGGGGCCTCCTTTCAAATTTCTCCCCCAGGCCCCGAACCTTTCCAGTAGGTTATAGCTTCTTCAACTATGGTCAGACTTGGGGGTTTATAAAGCATGAAGGCCCAGGGTAATTGCTCTGTTTGCACCCCTCCCTTCCATTCCTATCACTGGCTCTGATGAGATGGCAAAAACTGAAAATAAACAGTCCAAATTAAAACTTAGTATCCTTACTCAAACTGAAAATACCCAAAGCCAATTTTGTTGCTCCAAGGTACAGGGAAGTGATTGATTGATTTATCTATGCCAGGAAAGAAATAGCTTTTAAAGACAGTAACCCCCCCCCCCCCCACACACACACACACACACATAAACAAAACAAGAATTCAGGCAATTACCTAACTGTCTAACGCCAGCCCTACATCTCATATAGCATTTTCAGCAATGTGAAATTTTATGAACATTCAGAACTTGTGTGTAGTTGTATTTAAGAACACAGCAAAATGTGCAGCCGAAACATTGCCCTACCTCATTTTAGATATCTTATTTAACACTAAAACAGTAAGCAGACCTCAGTAAATGTGCAAAAGCAGAACCTGCATAAACTGAGAATTTTTTTGCAAGAAGAAGTAGGAGCAGCACTGGGGGGGAAAAAAAAAAAAAGCCTGTTACATGTCATTTTGTGGTTTTGGTTAGATTAATGAAAACCTCACACAGGATAATTATGTTTACAATAAGCTTACTGCAATCTCCCACAAGGTAGTGCAGGGCCAAAGGGGAGCAGGCTAAACCAATTATTTCACTTTGCATAGATCTATTCTCTACTTGCCACAAAGTCAGAAGGACAGTCGAGGAGCTAATTTGTTGTACATATAACCTTCATGACAGGCTTGCTTTAATTGTGGTTAGGTTACCTAATGTGGGTTTGAGTATAACTCATGTTGACATATCCCACCAGGAAATGGATAATGTACCATATCTGGAAGCAGCCTCCACTGATGAGATGCCATGAGATAGCATAATTTGTACCTTTTGTTTCAACATTTGATCCTACAGAGCAATGGAAGCATAGTCTCTCTTGTAACTACAAAAACTATGAGGGCCCAATATTCAGCCAACGGTAGTCATGACATTTTGCGGCCTACCACTGGCTTTATCTTGGTTCAGTTTATTTGATACACCGCAAATATTAACAAAACAAGTTAAATCTAAGCAGTTTATAATATAAAAGCAAGGAGGGGGACATGCCTTAAAAAAAGTGGACATATAACAAAATAAAACCAAAACCAAATGGACACAAGAAGAAAAAAGGTAGGGGAAAATTTACAAAATATTATAAGTAAAAGGGGCCGAAAAACAACAAAAGGTTAAAAAAAAAAATTAAAAAAGGAAACTTGCTCCGGATTAAGTAAAATTGGAATTATGAGGATGTTGATTGCAAAAAAAGTAGGCTTGAAGTTTTTAAAATAGTGGGAGAGAATTCCATAAAATAGGAGCCATTACCGAAAACAAGAGTGATAAGAACATAAGAATAGTCTTACTGGGTCAGACCAATGGTCCATTAAGCCCAGTAGCCCGTTCTCACGGTGGCTAATCCAGGTCACTAGTACCTGGCCAAAACCCAAGGTGTAGCAATATTCCATACTACCAATACAGGGCAAGGAGTGGCTTCCCCCACGTTTATCTCAATAACAGACTATGGACTTTTCCTCCAGGAACTTGTCCAAACCTTTTTTAAAACCAGCTACACTATCCGCTCTTACCACATCCTCTGGCAACACGTTCCAGAGCTTAACTATTCTCTGAGTGAAAAAAAATTTCCTCCTATTGGTTTTAAAAGTATTTCCCTGTAATGTCATCGAGTGTCCCCTAGTCTCTGTAATTTTTGACAGAGTGAAAAATCGATCCACATGTACCCGTTCTTCTCCACTCAGGATTTTATAGACTTCAATCATATCTTCCCTCAGCCGTCTCTTTTCCTAGCTGAAGAGTCCCTGTTAGCATCCAAAATATTTGCTTGAAAGAAGGATTTTGCTGAGAACAGCAAAGATTCCTTCAAGGAGAGTAAGGAACCATGAGACTAGCCAAAAGAGAAGGAAGACCCAAAGACTGAATCTGAAAAGAAAGAATGTTATACTTAAAAGGAATTCTATAAATGATTGGAACTATGGGGCTCATAATCGAAAGAGAAAAACGTCCAAAAACTGGCCTAAGTCAGCACTTGGATGAACATTTCTCAAAAACGTCCAAGTGCCGATAATAAAAACGGGTTTTGGACGTATTTCTAAACGACCTAGGCCTTCATATTGCCGCTGAATGACCAAAGCTAAATGGGGCATTTCGGGAGGCGTGTCAAGGGCGGGAGTTGGGCGGGACGTGGGCTGGCTTAGACTTAGTCGTACAGCATGTATAACTGAAAGTTTTACAACAGAGCCTAGACGGAACTTGGACGTTGTGACTTAGACCATGTAAAACATGGTCTAAGTCACAAAAAACCACCTAAAGTCACCAGATAAGCACTGCAAACACATTAAACAGACCTCCACACAGTACCCCAGTGATCACCAACCCCCCTCTACCCCCATAAAAATTTTAATCATAACTTTAAAATTCAGCCTCCAGATCATCATCACCTGTCCGCCTGGCATAGGAAAGCCTAGTCGTCCAGGACAGAGGCAGCTTAAGTCATTTTAGGGGTGGGTTAGAGACCCATAGAGAGGGGGACCCATGCCCATAAGCCCCTGTAATCACTGCATTGATACTTAAAAATGTGCACTGCCCTATACACCCCCAAAACTCTTTTTTACTGGCATATAAGTGGCTCCTGCAGCCATAAGGGCTATTAGGGTGGTAGATAAGTGGGTCTAGGGGATTTTGGAGGTGGTTTGGGGGGCTCACCATGACCTACGAGAGAGCTATAGGGAGGAGAAGACATGGCATCCTTTTTTGACAGCAGTGCCCTGTAAGGTACCCCATTATTTAGGTGGCATGTTTGGTTGTGTAGTCCATCACTTTGCAGACCCCTCCCACGTCCAACAGGGCTTGTTCTAGGCATTTTGGACTTGGACGGAAAGTTGGACGAAAATGTGGTATAAAGATAGACGATTTAGTGGCTTGGACGATCAGATTGGCAGGACGTATAATTAGACGATTTTTGAAACGAAAAAAAAGTTGGACGTATCTTTCGAAAATGTGTCTTAAGCTGTTTTTTACTTTGGACAACTTGCAAGATGGACGTAAACTGACTTAGACGTCCCTTTCGATTATGCCCCTCCACGTGTTCAGACTTATGTAATGCACTAATGTGATCAAGCTTGGAGCAATGATAGAACAAATAAAGCGCAGTATTTTGCACAAGTTAAAGTTGGCCAAAACTTAGCAGGATAAATGTGATTTTCAGCACTTAACCGGTAAAGAAGAACTGCTTAATGACCTTTATCTTTATTGGAAGCTTCTATAATAATAATAGCTTTATTTATATCCCAACAAAGAAAAATGGGGAGACCCAATAATCCGGTTGGATTTTTATCACTGTATTTTTTTATCATTGTACTTTTTAAATTGAATTTTCATGTTTTTATATGTCAGTATTTAATAAATTATCTCCAGAACATCTGTATCCACAGTTTTTTGTTTTTATTTATATCCCTATCCACTTACGTAAATGCGCTGTCACACAAATCTCTATGCACTATCGTAGGATTATATGAGACTAACAGGGGTCTCAAGTGCTCACAGCCAGAGGCCTGAGGTAATTTTCAAAGCCACTGGCTGATATCGTGAGCTATCATCGGTCCCGTTTATAATCTCTATACCTATGATTCGTGCATTTATATTTTTTTCTTTATAAATTATTCATAAAATATGTATTATTTAATGATTCGCCATTCCATATAATTCAGGATTACTTAGCTTTTTTTCGCTTTCTCCTGCTATTTTATTCCCATTCCATATAATTCAGGATTACTTAGCTTTTTTTCTTTCTCCTGCTATTCTATTCTACGGAAGATCTCCGTTTCGCACCCAGATATTAACAAGGGGCTTCATCAGGAAAGCACCAACAGCCACTGTAGAAAAAGCAAACCATATCTTTATTATTTCACTTAAAAGTTAGACTACCGTATTTTCTCGCATATAACGCGCGCGTTATACGTGGTTTTTACAAACCGCGCATACCCTTGCGCGTTATACGCGTGAGCGCGTTGTACAAAAATTTTTTTACATTGTTTCCCCCCCCCGACGCCCGATTCATCACCCAGAAGAAGCGCTCGCACTCCCACCCCGAAGGACCGCTCGCACCCCCACCCGAAGGACTGCTCGCACCCCCACAGCCTCCCCCCCTCCCCCATGGAGAAGCTGTCTACCTTGTTTCCAGATGCCAGCCCAGCTGCTTCCTCTGCCGGTGGTCCTGCCCCTTCTCAGAGCCCTGTGCTGCGCTGCTTCCTCTTCAGGCAGTCCCGCCCTTTCTCTGATGTCAGAGAAAGGGTGGGACCGCCGGAAGAAAAAGCAGCGCAGCAGGGCTCAGAGAAGGGGCGGGACCGCCGGCAGAGAAAACAGCTGGGCTCGCTGGCATCTGGAAACAAGGTAGACTGCTTCTCCATGGGGGAGGGGGGTGAGGCTGTGGGGGTGCGAGCGGTTCTTCGGGTAGGGGTGCGAGCGGTCCTTCGGGGTGGGAGTGCGAGCGCTCCTTCGGGGTGGGGGTGCGAGCAATCCTTCAGGGTGGGGGTGCGGGTGCGTGCAAGCGGTCCTTCGGGGTGGGGGTGCGAGCGGTCCTGCGGGGGGAGTGAATCGGACGTCGGGGGGGGGGGCATCAGGCTTTCAGGGTAGGGACAGGACTTCAAGGAGGAAAGGAGAGTCGGGGCGGGCGAAAACAGAGTCGGGGTCTCCAGAGGAGAGTCGGGGCGGGCGAAAGGAGAGTCAGGCAGCATGCGCGGTATACGGGTGTGCGCGGTATATAAAAATTTATATACATAAATATGTGTTTTTTGCGCGCTATACCCATGTGCGCGTTTT
The DNA here is from genome assembly GCF_902459505.1 of Geotrypetes seraphini. Classification (NCBI taxonomy): domain Eukaryota; kingdom Metazoa; phylum Chordata; class Amphibia; order Gymnophiona; family Dermophiidae; genus Geotrypetes; species Geotrypetes seraphini. Next base: position 114,286,137 of record NC_047086.1, read on the forward strand.
ACACGAGTGCGCGTTATCTATGTGAAAATACGGTAAATGCTAACACTCTTACCCATAACTATTTGCGCTAAACAAGGATGCAAGGCGCTGGCTCTCAGGAACACTATCTGCTCTTTTAGATAATCTTTTAGATATTCTCTACAATTTATCATATCTATTCTTCTTACCATCACTCAATCCTTAAGGATTATTACTCTTCACAAAATTTAATTTAGTGGTGATTTATTTATATCCCGACATTTCTTTTCAGTTCAAGACAGTATTCCTCTACTAATGACTGGGGAGTGGTTCAGAGTGGTTTACAAAGACATGTGTAATGGATTCTAAAATACAGATTTGGATGGATTTCCCTGTGATTGCTGTCGGTCTCCTACCTGCTTGGATAGGTTACCATGATTGCATTTGCATTATTACACTATCATATTTGTGTACTATGTTTACACAAGATTATTATTAACCATTCTAAGTATGCTCAAGCTTATCAAGTTTATTTATACTTTGATATACCGACCATCACAAGTATCTGGTCGGTTTATAATAATAAAAAGTAAGAGATTATTTAAAATGTTAAAATTATATTTTTTTAAAAAAGATTGAAATAAAAGTAGGGGGACTGAGATCAAAACAAAGACTTTATTACAAAGGGTATGGAACAAAAGGGAAAGAAGGGGGAAGGGAAAATTTTAATTACATTGTATATATGAAAATAAAAGGAAGGGAAGGATAAAACATGAGGAAAAAGTGGGTGCTGCTTCCTGAAACCGTTTTTATTTTTCCGTTTTTTGGGGGGAGCTCAGTTGGAATTTTGATAAGTGTCTTTAAAAAGAAACATCTTAAGATGTGTTTTAAACTTGTTTAGGGAATTTTCAGAGCGAAGGTTCGATAGCGTTGCATTCCAAAGTGAGGGCGTGACAACAGGGAAAATATACACCCCTATAAATAGGTTAACTATTCCAACTAAGTAAACTATAATTACATGTATCCTAATTGTTCTAGCAAAGTGTACCGTATTTGTTCTATTTACACGCCTCCTAGATAATTCTAGTTACTCTCATCCTAACTATCCATCACTATATTCTTCATATCTTAAACCTTTCTGGAAACATCTACTATGTGCATGTATGTTATGTCCTGTCCTCCTATCATGTTCCTAGTGGGAGGGTGGAAGCCTGCTATTTTCCTCTACGTAGCTTTCTCCCTCTGTCGGCTCACAGTTTTAGCTCAAGTAGTCTCAGAAAAGAATAGTCTTTATCCCTTTCTTGAATATCCTTTAATGATAAATGCTCCTGGACGCTAACCGTGATTCAAGTTTCTCAGTGATGACCCCCAAGTCTTTGGAACTTGCTACTGCTTTATCTGATATCGGAAAAATCTCTTAAAGTCTACAAGTCTCAACTGAAAGCTTATTATTTTAGAAAGGCTTTTGATTGTGAATCCCAATTAATGTTTCTTATTCTGGAATCAACAAAACAAAAACAATGTTACCCTTTTAACTTTTTGCTTCCTTCCTTTGATTTCTTTTTTCCCCCTTTCCCTTACAAATATTGGGGTCATTTTACTAAGGCGTGCTAACTGATTTAGCGTGAGCTAAATCGGTTAGCGCGCCTTAGTAAAAGGACCCCATTGTAACTTATCCCTTTCCTGAGTATCCTTTTGTTCCAGTTTGTCTCCATTTTGGGGCATTCCCCTTGTCTGTTTTTGCTCTTATTTTAAACCCACTGATTTTAATTTTCCTAACCGCCTTAATTTGCAACATTATTTAAAAACTAGTCTTTAAGCCCGTTACATTAACGGGTGCTAGAATAGATGTGTCTGTCTGTCTGTGTTTCTTTATCTGTCTCTCCTTGGCCACTGTCTGTATCCTTCTGTCTCCCCCTCCCCCCCCCCGAGCAAAGCTGTCTGCCCCCAGCACCCACCTCCCCCCCAAATGTCTCTCCATGGCCCTCTTCTGTCTTCCCCCCCCAGAGCAAAGCTCCCAGCACCCCTCTCCCCAAAGCAGCCCCCTTTCCCTATCTCTCCATGGCCCCTTCTGTCTCCCCCCAGCACACCCCTCCCCCCTAACCCTCTCCCTGTCTCTCCATGGCCCCTTCTGTCTTCCCCCCCAGAGCAAAGCTATTTGCGGGCGGCTCCTTGACCAATCCGTGCTTACAACGGCCCCATACTCGTGGTCTGGCTGGCTCCCCCACCAAAGCCCTTCGCAGCGGCAGCCCCTCCCCCTCAAGACACATTTCAAATCTGACATATTGTAATCACAAAACAGAAAATAAAATTATTTTTCTTACCTTTTGTTGTCTGGTCATTATTCATATCATGTAGGGGTCCCAGGCTATGGTTGGCTTTTGATAACTGGCTTGCCAGGGCCCCTTCTTTCTTCTTCCCTCTCTCCATCCCGGCAGCTGAAGACAGGCACCTCCCCCCAGTGGTCTGAGACAGGAGTGAGCATGATAGTGAGTTAGGAGAGGGTCTGAGGGCAACGAGGGGCTCAACAGCGCACAGCCACCTTTCCTTCCCTCCCTCAATCAGGTGCAGTGAATCAACCAATGTTAAAAGGAGCCGCGTTGAAATCGGAGGCCTGCCACTGCCGTAGTAGCACTTTCCCCTCTGCCTTGGTCCCACCCCTTCTCTGACATATGGGACCGCGGCAGAGGGAACGTGTTACGGTGGCGGCAGGGCTCCAATTTCAAAGCAGCTCCTTTTAACATAGGCGGAGCTGAACTGTACCTGATGGAGGAAGGGAAGGAAAGGTGGTTCAGTATACAGGGCCGGACGCAAGAGGAGCCACCACCGCGAAAAACCCCAGCAAGGGAGCCAGGCGACGGAGAAGGGGTGCTAGTGGCCGGCAGCCGCCGCTCCGCAGGTGGAGAGCAGGGAAGGCCAAACCGTAAGCCGCGCATGTGCACTTCCTAGCTACAGCTCACGGAAAACGGACGCAAGCATAGGAAGTGCGCATGCGCGGCTTACCATTTTATTATATTAGATGTGGTATATCAAATAAACTAACTGTAACTGATAAGACTGCAGTCCTATTTATGCGATTTTCTTAGCCGGTTAAGTGCTGACAATTGGCATTTAACCATTTAAGTGCCGACTCTACTCCTGGAATGCCCACAAAATAGCTGATTTTGGCTTTGGTGCTAATGGGAATTTAAAGGGGCACTGTCTGGTTAAGTCTCCTGAAAAAAATAGGATAGCCCCAGACAGGCAATTTAAACAGCATGGAACCTCTCCTGGCCATTTAAATTGTTTTAAATATTGGACCCATGGTTTATCACCAATCTTTAGATTCAGTTATTCATTTTACTGATGAAAATAATATTAATTATATCCTTCAGATAGATCATGGACTGCATTTCCCTTATTTCAATTTTGAAGGTTAAATCTTTATTAAAAGAAAACCAAAAACAAAACCCCCAACTGTCCAAGTTCTCCAGCATATCTAAGATACTGGATTGGATGTTCCTGTAGAAGTTAGACTTCTTCCTTCTCTATTAACTTTTGGAAAGCTTTAAAAACTTATCTGTTTCAGAAATTCCTGACTCTTTAATTTTAAAATAGTAATTATAAATGACGATGCTTATAACTTAATATTTCTTTTATTTCCATGCCCTATAATCTATTTCTGTAAACTGAGTCGAGCCCTATTGTAGGGATGAATCAGTATATAAGACCAAGGATTGGACTGGATCACTTCTTTTCAGAATGACTTTCTACAAGCTGGCCATTTTCCAACTATATTGGGTGGAATTATTTTTAACACCACGTCTTAAAAATTCAGTTTTGGATACCACCCAATTGGCTAGCAATGGACCTGTGGCGAGTATACCTTTACTTGTCAAGTTAGTGGAAGTGCACATTGCAGATTTTCTAATTTCAATGGTTTGCACCATGTGCAGTTTGGCTTTAGGCCTTTTCATGCTACTGAATTGGTCTTGATAGCTATTACCCTGGAAGTTAAAACACTATTTGCATATGGCAAGGCAGCAATTCTTTTGCAGTCTGGTCTTAAAACTGCTTTTGATACTGTTGGTTATGACATCTTGTTATATAATTTAAGTTTCCTGGGTATTATGGGAAAAGTATTGCATTGGATAAACTGTTTAGTGCTAAACGGTATAGAAATTTTTAAAAATAAATAAATAAAAATAAAGGAATTTTTGACACAAAGATATTATAGGGTTAAATTGACTAACAATTTATCAGCAGATTGGAAACCACCAAGTGTCACACTTTCAAGCCTGGACCATGCCGGGTCCTCCCTATTTGTTTAACTAATAACCACATTGGATGATTGTCTATACTACAACCAAGAATTGGTATAATACACTTTTCTGCATTTTCTGGATACTGTGTTGGATTTTCCCACTGGGTTGTGTGGCTTTATTGTTTACTATCAACAGAATTGCTTTCCAGATTGCAAGTTATTTTACCACTTACTGTATATCCTATATTTGATAAAGTACATTCAGGTACTTTATCATATTTCCCTATAAGAACATGTGGTATATCCCTATAAGAACATGTGGTATATCAAATAAACTAACTGTAACTGATAAGACTGCAGTCCTATTTATGCGATTTTCTTAGCCGGTTAAGTGCTGACAATTGGCACTTAACCATTTAAGTGCCGATTCTACCCCTGGATGCCCACAAAATAGCTGATTTTGGCTTTGGTGCTAATGGGAATTTTCAGGGGCACTAAAGTCTCCTGAAAAAAATAGGATAGCCCCAGACAGGCAATTTAAACAGCAAGGAACCTAAGCCGTGCCTCTGCTGGGTCAGACCAGAGGTCCATCATGCCCAGCACTCTGCTCACACGGTGGCCCATCAGGTCCAGGACCTGTATAGTAACCCTCTATCTATACCCTTCTATTCCCTTTTCCTTCAGAAAATTGTCCAATCCCTTCTTGAACTCCAATACCGTAACCTGTCCTATCACGCCTTCTGGAAATGCATTCCAGGTGTCCACCACCCGTTGGGTGAAGAAGAACTTCCTAGCATTAGTTCTAAATCTGTCCCCTTTTCATTTTTCCGAATGCCCTCTCGTTCTTGTAGTTGTCGAAAGTTTGAAGAATCTGTCCCTCTCCACTTTTTCTATGCCCTTCGTGATCTTGTAAGTCTCTATCATATCCCCTCTAAGTCTCCGTTTCTCCAGTGAAAATAGCCCTAGTCTCTCTAATCTTTCAGCGTATGAAAGGTTTTCCATATCTTTTATCAAACGTGTCTCTCTCTTCTGAACCCTCTCGAGTATCGCCATATCCTTCTTTAGGTACGGCGACCAATATTGGATGTAGTACTCCAGATGCGGGCGCACCATCGCCCAATACAATGGCAGGATAACTTCTTTCATTCTGCTTGTAATACCTTTCTTGATTATTCCCAGCATTCTATTCACTTTCTTAGCGGCCGCTGCGCATTGTGCCGATGGCTTCATTGTCATGCCCACTATTACCTCCAAGTCCCTTTCTTAGGTACTCTCACTCAATAACAGCCCTCCCTTTGTGTAGCTGTACCTCGGGTTTTTGTTTCCTACGTGTAAGACATTACATTTCTCTACATTGAACTTCATCTGCCATCTCGTCGCCCACTCCCCTAGTTTGTTCAGATCCCTTTATAAATCTTCGCAGTCCTCTTTAGTCCTAGCCCCATTAAATAGCTTGGTGTCATCTGCAAATTTTATAGATCATTTATAAATACATTGAATAGCAGCGGTCCAAGCACTGACCCTGCGGAACACCACTCATGTCCCTCCTCCAGTCCAAGTAGTGGCCCTTCACTCCTACCTTCTGCTTCCTGCTCGCCAATCAATTCCTGATCCATCTGTGTACATCTCCTTCCATCCCATGGTTCTTCAGTTTCTGAAGAAGACGTTCATGGGTACCTTGTCAAAGGATTTTTGGAAGTCTAAGTATATGTCTATGGGGGCCCCTTTGTCCATCCGTTTGTTAATTCCTTCAATGAAGTGCAATAAGTTCGTCAGGTACGATCTTCCCTTGCAGAAGCTATGTTGGCTTGTTATCATAAGTTTATGCCTCTCTATCTGTTCCAGTGGCTCAAACTCTATCTAGTTACCTGGGGCAATGAGGGGATTAAGTGACTTGCGATTTGAACCCACAACCTCAGGGTGCTAAGGCTGTAGCTCTAACCACTGCGCCACACATGAAATGTTTGTAGGGATCTGCCCTGAATACTTAATTGGCTTGTTCTGTTTTCCTCTTTCCCCAACTCTTTCTTGAACTAGGGAGTCTAGGTTGTTATATTTCCCTTCTTTTTCTGGGGTAAAATATAAAAAAATATTTGCAGCTTAGTTTTCATTATTAACTGGTTCAGGTCTGGTGTTCATTGCCTACTGAAATTAGGACTTTGCCTACTTATTTATCCTTTCAAAAAACGAAGACTTATCTATTTAGGAAATCGTATTCTTAAACTTATGGCAGTTCTTGGCAAACATTTAGATAGGTGTTTGTTATGGTTTTTGGTATCTTTTTGTTAAGTCGCTTTGAACCTAAATTTTGGGAGTTGATGAATTATAAGCATCATTTCATATCTTTCTATGTCAGGCTTCAGAGACACAGGTAGGACAAAACCAAGAAAAAATGTGGATGAAATGTATTAACTTGAGGATGTTCAATTTATAGGACTCTCTCTCCCATGTACAAATACATATTTTCAGCCCTCATGGGCACTTTATCACATTTTTAATAGATTTTTCTCTTTAGAAATGCTCCATTTTTTTGAATTTGCACTATAAGAAAGAATTTCTTTTGTGATAATTGATTCCAGTGTTTTACTTGCCCCACTGTCTTTCATATGTTTCTTTCTAGAGAAGTTGGAAATCAACAGGGTTTACCACAATTAATTGGTAGAAATAACAAGAGCATGTTGTTAGGTTTCCTTGTATGATAATTGACATTCTAATGATGAACAGTCCAATGAAGCTACATCATACACTGTAGTATCCTGATTGCTACCAAACCAACACAATATTATTCTGATGATGCCATACCACTTTCTCCCTTAATATCTCCTTATTTCAGCTATAAAGTTAAACTGATAAGTGTTAGGCATGTGGTTTAATTTAGCAATTGTAGCATCCCAGCCATCTTTGGGGCTCATATGCAGTCTGGATCCCCATGAACTTTAGATAATTAAGGTAAAGAATCAGCAGTGATCAAAACTGAAAATACTAAGCAAATGATACAATAATATATTGAGAATACACTTGTATTGAGACTATTACTTGTATTCATGCACAACAAGGCTTCTCTTTTTTTTATTGCCACAATTTTTAAATTCAATTCCATCACATAGAACAGAGAAAAGACACTGAGAAGCAATTCTAAGAAATAATATATAATAAGACTAATTGCCTACTAGCCAACATCAATGGGGAGGAAAGGCTACTAGGAAATTAAATGTACAATGATGAAATTAAGGAATAATTTCTAATGATGTTTAACAAAATTCTCTAATTGCAAAGATTCCCCCCAAACATATTCTTTTCCCTGAAATGTGATAAGACACTTGCTTGGATATTTAAGAAAAAATGTTGTGCCCAGGACCACAATTTGAGGCTTCAGGACCAAGAAGACCTGGTGCCTAAGCTGAGTAGCCCTGGACACATTGGGAAAAACATTATTATTATTATTATTATTACAGTATTATTATTTTTTTTAACCACAAAAGATCACATCTTTCTTCAAAAGGGATCTCTTTTTAACCATTCATCATTTGCAAGTAAGCTTACACAGTTTGTTCAATACTGGAGGTGCTGAAGCACCCAGAGCACCCACAGAGCTGGCTCCTATGGATACAACTGATTGCCATGACATCCTACTACTATTTCCCACTGTGAAATTTGGCTTTGCTCACACCATGAGAATTTACCCAACATAGAAAAGGATGAGCATGACAATTGCTTAGAACAGGGGGTAGGCAATTCCGGTCCTTGAGAGCCACAGGCAGGTCAGATTTTCAGGATATCCACAATGAATATGTATGAGATGGATTTGCATGCACTGCCTCTAGGCCCACCTAGTTCTGCCCATCCCTGCCCTAATCCCGCCCCCAAGACCACCCTAGTCCCGCCCCCCACTGCCTGCTCTTATTAGGCAGGGAGGAAGTCTGCGCATGCGCAGACACTACACGATGATGTCACAGGCGCTTTTCAAAACCCGGACAAAGTGCTCAAAAGGAGGACATATCAGGGGAAATCCGGACGTTTAGCAACCCTAACCTCATGCATATTTATTGTGGGTATCCTGAAAACCTGACCCTACTTGTGGTTCCTGAAGACCAGAAGTACCTACCCCTGGCTTAGAGCACATGGTTGGAAGACTTTACAGAAAGCATATTATAACTCATAGCTGCCAACTTGCCCAGTTCCATGTGAGATAGTTCAGGCCATAATTGATTTCCAACTTATATCTCAAAGCAGTATGTTATTTGTAGTCCCTGATTCTGCCCATTGAAACCAGTACCACATGTCCCAAATTGCATCTCCATAGGGTTGTTAGCTATGGTAATTTCATAGAGAACTCTTTTACTAAGCCTTGGTAGAGGCTTCTACTGCGGCCCGGAATGCTAAATGCTCTTATGTTGCTCTGACGCTCACAGGAATTCTATGAGCGTAAGAGCATTTAGAAGCCTCTACTGCAGTTTAGTGAAAGGGGGGAGAGGGTATAGGCAGTGCTTTTTATTGTGAGGGCCCTTAAGGTTTGTCATGCTTATGAAAATTCTCTTTTTTTTTTCTTGGAGGATGTGAGCATTCATTATGGGAAAATGGATGGAAGCTAAGAAAGGAGCACCTCAGCTGAAAACAGCTGTGAAACAAATGTTGTGCTTTTTCAAAGAAACTATGAACAATGTAATCTGCACTGTATGGCAGGTACTGGCCTGGCAACCACACAGCAGACTAGATGGATTATATTGGTCTTTACTTGTCATCATTCTCTATTGGGCCAATAGCAGCAATCGGTTATTACAGAGGCATTGACCACCATGGGCAGGAAATGACCCAGATTTGCAATGCCAGGCCTAATCTGGACACCTGTATTGAACATCTGGGATTTTGGTGCACACTGGAAGTTATCCAGGTATCAGCTAATATTCAGACTGAAGCTTTTACTGAATAATTACCTGGATAAATTTACCTGGATAAATTTTACTGAATAATTACCTGGATAAAGTTAGAACAGCTTTTTTGCTGTTCTAACTTTATCTAGGCATATAAAGGGTTTAGGGAGCAATTCAATAAAGGGTGCTTAAAATTAGACACTCAAAATCTAGGCGCTAAACTAGCATTTTATAACAGCAAGTTTGTGTGCCTAATGTGTTATGGCATACTAATGTAAGTCAGAAATTAGGCTCAAAGAAACAGAGAAAGAATACTCTGCGAGAGCAATAAGCAAAACAAAAATACAGGAGTAGAGTACGTCAGGTCTTCAAATAAACCACACTTTAATAACAACCAATATTAAAAACATATAAATCATCAGCTGGAACAATGCGTGACTCAACACGGGTTGTGTTTCGGCTACAGAGCCTGCATCAGGAGTCGTAAAACACAGAGAATATAAAGACATGATATACCGTATATACTCGAATATAAACCAAGTTTTTTGGGCCAGAAAAATGACCCGAAAATATGGGGGTCTCGGTTTATATTCGAGTCCACCAGAAAGCCGACACTTTTGTACTCCCTTTACTGGCGCTGCTCTCCTGCACATCCCCTCGGTGACCGGAGTTGCTATCCTGCAATCTCCCCACCCCCCACCCCCTCCCCGTGACTGACGCTACTTTTCTGTACACCTCCAATGATCGGCGCTGCTGCACTATCCTCCACTCTACCCTTCCACCATCGCAGCTTTCTCCTTACCAGCTCCGGCACTGAATAAAGACCTCAAGTAGCTGTTCAACTAAGGCCTCTTTCCACTAACATCAATGCTTTGTCCTGGGCCAATGCGGGGTCTTGAGCATCTGCACATGCTCAAGGCCTGCCGGCTCCTGCCCCCTCTGAGAATCTCAGAGAAGGTGGGAGCCGGCAGGGTTGGAGACACCTTGAGGGGCTCTAATATCCGCGTGCCTCCTTTTCCTGCCCTTCAGCTGCATTCTCCCCTCCACCAAGCAGCGCGCAGCGCTCCAAGCATGCCATCCATACCTGACCGGAAGTCTTCCTTCTGAAGTCAGAGTAAATCAAAATGTTCAAATGCAAAACTTTCAAAACAAGCCCACCTGGAAGTGGGAAGGGCCATCATTTTAATGGATTGGCTAGACAGACATGCCAATTGGGCAGTGGGGCACCTTTGGAAGCACTGCTCTGAAATTTTACATAAAGGGTGCCAGGTACAGATTTCACCATAACCCCTTTATGGTGAGCTCTCCCAAACTCCCTGAAAATCTACTATACCCACCTGTCTACTACTCCAATAGCCCTTATTGCTGCAGGTGTCACTTACATGGTAGTGCAGTAGGTTTTCGGTGAGTTTTGGTAGCCTCATACTTTTCACCATAAATGTAGTGGGTAGGGTGGGAAATGGGTCTGAATACTCCTCTCTATGGTTCACTGCGCCACCCACCAGGCTACTCCAGCACCTGCTTGCTGCTCTATTAGGATTTTCCATAATATCTGCAGCTGTCATAGAGACTAATATGTACTGTTTCTTTCACATCTTTACAGGATGGGAGGGGGTCATGCCTTCATGCATCCAATGGTCGTCTGGTCAGTTTGGAGACCTTTTTGGTCCTATATCACTTTTGAAACAGGTTTAGCTCCAAACATCTAAATGATATCCTGTACGTCTTAAAAAAGCATTCATTATCCTTGCAAGATATCCAAGGCCTAAGGTCGCCCTAACTCTAACCAAAACATGCCTTTAACATGCCCCCTTAAGGTTTAGATGTACTAGAGGGAAAATGTCTGTTTTGAAAATCGGCACTTGAATGATTTGGCGATTAATATATTCAAGTGCCGTTTTATGCTGGGGGGGGGGGGGTTAATGTCTTTCTTTTTGAAAATGAACCCCATAATCTCCATTCTCCAAACACAAACTAAACAATAAAGTACCGTACCTTAAGAAGGATATGGCATTACTCGAGAGAGTTCAGAAGAGAGCGACACGACTGATTAATGGGATGGAAAGCCTTTCATACGCTGAGAGATTGGAAAAACTGGGACTCTTTTCCCTGGAAAATAGAAGATTAAGAGGGGATATGATAGAAACTTACAAGATCATGAAGGGCATAGAGAGAGTAGAGAGGGACAGATTCTTCAAACTTTCAGAAAATAAAAAAACAAGAGGGCATTCGGAAAAGTTGAAAGGGGGCAAATTCAAAACAAATGCTAGGAAGTTCTTCTTTACACAACGTGTGGTGGACACCTGGAATACAATTCCAGAGGACGTTATAGGGCAGAGTACGGTACTGGGGTTTAAGAAAGGATTAGACAAATTCTATCTGGAAAAGGGGATAGAGGGGTATAGATAGAAATTTACTGCACAGGTCCTGGACCTGTTGGGCCGCCGCGTGAGCAGACTGCTGGGCGCGATGGACCTCAAGTCTGACCCAGCGGAGGCATTTCTTATGTTCTTATATAAAAAATTAGTACTGTTCACTATTGCCCTTTTGCACCATTGGCACTATTGCACTAGGAGGTTGTTCGGTGATTATCATGACTATTTTCAATATAACATCTAATCTGATATTGGATGTTTTGGGAAAAATGTCCAAAAATCCTGTAGAGAAAATGGCAAAAGGTATCATATAAGAACATAAGAACATAAGCCGTGCCTCTGCTGGGTCAGACCTGAGGTCCATCATGCCCAGCAGTCCGCTCACGCGGCGGCCCATCAGTTCAGGACCTGTATACTAGCCCTCTATCTATACCCTTTTATCCCCTTTTCCTTCAGAAAATTGTCCAATCCCTTCTTGAACTCCAATACCATACCCTGTCCTATCACTCCCTCTGGAAGCACGTTCAGGTGTCCACTACCCGTTGGGTCAAGAAGAACTTCCTAGCATTGGTTCTGAATCTGTCCCCTTTTAATTTTTCATAATGCCCTCTCGTTCTTGTAGTTGTCGAAAGTTTGAAGACTCTGTCCCTCTCCACTTTCTCTATACCCTTCGTGATCTTATAAGTCTCTATCATATCCCCTCTAAGTCTCTGCTTCTCCAGCGAAAATAGCCCCAGTCTCTCTAATCTTTCAGCGTATGAAAGGTTTTCCATACCTTTTATCAAATGTGTCACTCTTTTCTGAACCCTCTCGAGTATCACAATATCCTTCTTTAGGTACAGCGACCAATATGGGATGCAATAGTCCAGATGTGGGCGTACCATCGCCCGATACAATGACAGGTTAACTTCTTTTGTTCTGCTTGTAATACCCTTCTTGATTATTCCTAGCATTCTATTCACTTTCTTAGCAGCTGCTGCGCATTGTGCCGACGGCTTCATTGTCATGTCCACTATTACCCCCAAGTCCCTTTCTTGGGAACTCTCACTCAATAACAGCCCTCCCATCGTGTAGCTGTACCTTGGGTTTCTGTTTCCTACGTGTAAGATTTTATATTTCTCTACATTGAACTTCATCTGCCATCTCGTTGCCCACTCCCTTAGTTTGTTCAGGTCCCTTTGTAAATCTTCGCAGTCCTCTTTAGTTCTAACCCCATTAAATAGCTTGGTGTCATCTGCAAATTGTATTACTTTACTCTTCATACCTGTTTCTAGATCATTTATAAATACATTGAATAGCAGCGGTCCAAGCACCGCCCCCTGCAGAACACCACTCGTGACCTTCCTCCAGTCCGAGTAGTGGCCCTTCACTCCTACCCTCTGCTTTCTGCCCACCAACCAATTCCTGATCCATCTGTGTATGTCTCCTTCTACCCCAGGGGTGTCGAACTCAATCAGAGAAGGGGCCAAAATCTAAAATCCAGCCTAAATCGCGGGCCGAATGGTTTACTGAACAGTCATAAACTGACAATGTTAACCAGAAATGTGAATTTAAAATGAGTGGAACAATCTTTTCCTTAACAGTGCTGTTAACCAACTCACATGCTATCAAGCAAAACAGTAATATTTGTATCAAGCAAAACAGTAATATTGGAATGTACCTAAAATGCTCATTGTTTTGTTTTCTGGCTAGATGTCTGACACCGTTTTCCCCGTATCAATGAGTCAATGTTCGGTTTTATTTCTTGGGCTGTAGCAACCCGCAAAACAGCATGGAGGTTGTCATCGGTAATGCGTGATCTGTGCTTGTTTTTGTTCAGATTCATTATTGAAAACATCTGTTCACAAAGATAGGTGCTCCCGAACATGGATAGAATACGGGCAGCATGAAGTCGGAGCTCTGGCATTGAGTCAGGGGGCAGTAGAGGGTAGAAGTCCTCAATTTCAACATCCTGAAACCTTGATTTCAGGCCACTGTCAGACTGAAGCTCGATTATCTCCATCTGAAGGTGATGGGGCACATTGTTGACATCAACTATAAAAGGATTGGCAAAGATGTCAAAGCCTGAGTGCTGTGTTCTAAAGTCAGAGAAGCGCCGCTCAAATTCACTTAGTAAACGGCTAACTTTGGTAGCCAGCCGACTGCAAGGAAAAGTACCAGAAATAGTGGTTGAGATACTCAAACAAACGGGAAAGTGGGCAAGATTGTCCTGTTCCAGTTGGGACTTCCATAGTTGAAGTTTACGCTGGAATGCTGTGATCATGTCAGACATCTTCGTGATGACTTGTTTGCGTCTCTGCAGCTTCAGATTCAGTTGGGCGAGATGCTCGCATATGTCACACATCATAGCAAAATCACAAAGCCAGGCGGGATCCGACAGTTCAGGCAAGGGCTTTCCTTTACTTTCCATGAAAAGAGCAATTTGTTCTCTGAGCTCAAAAAATCTTTTGAGGACTGCGCTCTTGCTCAGCCATCTTACTTCTGTATGGTATGGCACGTCTCCATGCTCTGCACCCACCTCCTGTAAAAACTGCTGGAACTGGCGATGATTCAGGCCACGTGCCCTTATAAAGTTAATAGTTTTAATGACTGTGGTCATTATGTCATTCATGTCCAGAACTTTTCCACACATAGCCTCTTGGTGGATAATGCAATGATAAGTAATCAAGGGTGTGTGGCAGTGACTTTTTTGCATTCTTTCCTTCATTAGTCCAACCAAGCCTTTCTTTTCTCCGCACATTGAAGGTACGCCATCGGTAGTTAGCCCCACCAACTTTTCCCAGGGTAATTTAAAATTATTTATAGATTTCTCCACAGCCTCAAATATATCTCTACCAGTCGTCGTCCCATGCATGGCAGCTACATCCAAAAGTTCCTCAGTGACAGAGAGGTCGGTCTTCGTAGCACGTATAAAGATGGACAGCTGCGCTGTATCAGTGTTGTCTGTGCTTTCATCGATAGCAAGTGAAAAAGCGAGATAACTGCATGCCTGTTCGGCCAGCTGTGATGATAGATTTCCTGAGAGTTCTTGAACTCTGTCTGCAATGGTGTTTCTTGACAAACTGACAGTTTGAAAACTCTGTATCTGGTCTGGGCATACTTTCTCACACACTTTTAGCATGCATTGCTTCAAAAAGGCACCCTCTGAAAAACACCTTGAAGTACGGGCAATTTCTTCAGCCACTATAAAGCTTGCTTTCACTGCAGCATCATTTTTCGCTGTAGCCTTTGTAAACATTTGCTGCTGTGATTGTAGTTTGCCTTTTAGTTCTTTAACAATTTAATGCTTTTCTTCCAAAGTATATTTGCCATACTTAACATTATGTTTGATGTCAAAATGACGACGTATATTGTACTCTTTCATCACCGACACTGTCTCATAACACAATATACACACTGGTTTGCCCTCACTAAGCACAAACATGTATTCATTTTCCCATTTGTCATTAAATTGTCTGCCATCATCGTCAACTTTTATTTTCCTGGACATTTTGGGATCAATATTGGCAGTAAAAGATGTAGTTTATTGGAAATCTGCGTTAGAATGAAAAAGTCAGTCAATAAATGCCTGGCTGGGTACAGATAGCAGATTCTGTTGCGATTTTTATGCCTACACTTTATGCCAGGAACTGGCAGCTTCTTCTGTGTATTTTTTTTACATAGTTCCCCCCCCCCCCCGACGTCCGATTCACCCCAAGCAGGACCGCTCGCACGAAGGACCGCCGACTCCCCGACTCCCAACATGATCGGGGCAAGAGGGAGCTCAAGCCCTCTTGCCCCCCCGACTCCCCGACATGATCGGGGCAAAAAGGAGCCCAAGCCCTCTTGCCCCGCCGATTCCCCAACTCCCCGACAATATCGGGCCAGGAGGGAGCCCAAGTCCTCCTGGCCCTGGCGACCCCCCCGCTAGTTGTTCGGGCCAGGAGGGAGCCCAAACTCTCCTGACCACGGCGACCCCCTACCCCCACCCTGCACTACATTACGGGCAGGAGGGATCCCAGGCCCTCCTGCCCTCTACGCAACCCCCCCTCCCCCCATCGACCGCCCCCCCCCAAGAACCTCCGACCCCCCTGGCCGACCCCCACGACACCCCCACCCCCCTTCCCCGTACCTTTCTGTAGTTGGCCGGACAGACCGGAGCCAAACCCGCCTGTCCGGCAGGCAGCCAACAACGGAATGAGGCCGGATTGGCCCATCCGTCTCAAAGCTCTGCCTACTGGTGGGACCTAAGGCTCCCGGGTCTATTCTGATTGGCCCAGGCGCCTTAGGTCCCACCAGTAGGCGGAGCTTTGAGACGGATGGGCCAATCCGGCCTCATTCCGTCGTTGGCTGCCTGCCGGACAGGCGGGTTTGGCTCTCGTCTGTCCGGCCAACTACAGAAAGGTACGGGGAAGGGGGGTGGGGGTGTCTTGGGGGTTGGCCAGGGAGGTCGCGGGTCGGCTGGGGGGGTGGTCGGAGGTTCTTGGGGGGGGCGGTCGATGGGGGGAGATAGATAGCAAGTACGGCCGGCGAGATCACAAGCCTCCTATGTCACCGTGCGTCATTGTGATGGAACGCAGCGGCGTGCAGTGATGACAGCGCGGTGCGGGCCACATTGCAAGGCCTGGCGGGCCAGATTTGGCCCGCGGGCCTTGTGTTTGACACATGTGTTCTACCCCATGGTTCTTCAGTTTCTGAAGTAGGCGTTCATGGGGTACCTTGTCAAAGGCTTTTTGGAAGTCTAATATACAATGTCTATGGGGTCCCCTTTGTCCATCCGTTTGTTAATTCCTTTGAAGAAGTTCAATAAATTTGTCAGACACGATCTTCCCTTACAGAAGCCATGTTGGTTCTATTTTAATAAGTTTATGCCTCTCTAGATGCTCCTCAATGCTATCTTTTATCAGCGCTTCCGCCATTTTCCCCGGGTCATCTCTTGATCCCTTTTTAAAGATGGGCGTAACATTGTATCATAATAAGATTGTGAGTTTGTCAGTGCAGATGGGGAAAATGCTTTGTTATTTGTGGAGGAGAGGCAGTATATCACGCGGCGGCCCTCTGATCAAAGACCAGTGCCCTAACTGAGACCAGCCTTACCTGCCTATGTTCTGGTTCAGCAGGAACTTGTCTAACTTTGTCTTGAATCACTGGAGGGTGTTGTCCCCTATAACAGACTCCGGAAGAGTGTTCCAGTTGTCCACCACTCTCTGGGTGAATAAGAACTTTGTTACATTTGTACGGAATCTATCATCTTTTAACTTTAGAGAGTGCCCTCTTGTTCTCTCTACCTTGGAGAGGGTGAACAACCTATCTTTATCTATTTAAGTCTATTCCCTTCATTATCTTGAATGTTTCAATCATGTCCCCTCTCAGTCTCTTCTTTTCAAGGGAGAAGAGGCCCAGTTTCTCTAGTCTCTCACTGTACGACAACTCCTCCAGCCCCTTAATCATTTTAGTCGCTCTTCTCTGGACCCTTTCGAGTAGTACTGTGTCCTTCTTCATGTATGGCGATCAGTGCTGGACGCAGTATTCCAGGTGAGGGCGCATAATGGCCCGGTACAGCAGCATGATAACCTTCTCTATTCTGTTCATGATCCCCTTCTTTATCATTCCTAGCATTCTGTTTACCCTTTTCGCTGCTGCGGCGCTTTGCGCAGACGGCATCATTGACTTGTAGACCAGTACTCCCAAGTCTCTTTCCTGGGGGGTCTCTCCAAGTACTGCACCGGACATCCTGTATTCGTGTTTAAGATTTTTGTTACCGACATGCATCACTTTACACTTATCCACGTTAAACCTCATTTGCCAAGTCGTGGCCCATTTCTCGAGTGTATTTATGTCATGTTGCACTAGGTCTTCGCAATCCTCCTACATCTTCACTACTCTAAATAACTTTGTATCATCTGCAATTTTAATCATCTCACTCGTCGTACCAATTTCCATGTCGTTTATAAATATGTTGAAGAGTACGGGTCCAAGCACTAAATCCTGTGGCATTCCACTCGTAACACTTTTCCAGTCCGAGTATTGTCCATTTACTCCCACTCTCTGTTTCCTATCCGCTAGCCAGTTTTTAATCCACATGAGTATTTCACCCTCGATTCCATGGATCACAATTTTTCAAAGTAGTTGTTCATGAGGAACCTTGTTGAACGCCTTCTGAAAATCCAGATATACAATATCAACCGGGTCACCCTTGTCTATCTGCATACTTTCTCCCTCAAAAAAGTGCAGCAAGTTCATCAAGCAAGATCTTCCTTTGCTGGCTGGTCCTCATTAGATTGTGTCTGTCAAGGTGATCAATGATGCGGTCCTTTATCTGCGCATCTTTCCCAGTATCGAGGTCAGACTCACTGGTCTGTAGTTTTCCGGATCTCTACTCGAACCTTTCTTGAAGATTGGCATAACATTCTGAACTTACCAGTCTTCCGGAATCCTTTCCAGTTTGATCGACAGATTGGCTATTAGTTGAAGCAGTTCAGCTATAGCCCCTTTCAGTTCCTTGATTACTCTCGGATAGAAGCCATCCGGTCCCGGGGATTTATCATTTTTAAGCCTATCAATCTGCCTGCATATCTCTTCTAAACTGACCGTCAACCCTGTCAGTTTCCCGTCTTCGTTTCCTGCATATAGCCTGTTGACATCTGATATGTTGTGTATATCCTCTTCGGTAAATACAGATGCAAAAATGTGTTTAGTTTGTCAATGATGGCTTTGTTCTCCTTTAGCACTCCCTTTATTCCATGGTCATCCACTGCTTCCTTCGTGGGTCGTTTCCCCTTAATATATCGAAAGAACGGCTTGAAGTTTTTTGCCTCCTTGGCTATTTTTTCCTCGTAGTCTCTTTTAGCCCCTCTTACCGCCTTATGGCACCTGCTTTGATGTTGTTTGTGCTTTTTTTAGTTTTCGCCCGTTTTTGATCTTTTCCATTCCTTAAATGAAGTCTTCTTGTCTCTGATCGCTTCCTTCACCACTACACGCCGGTTCCTTGTTATTTTTTTCTTGGATCCCTTGTTGATACACGGTATATATAGATTTCGTGCCTCGGTGATTGTGTCCTTAAAAAGGGACCATGCTTGCTCTAGCGTTTTTACAGTGCTTATCTTCTTCCCCACCATGAGTCTCATCCCTTCGTAATTCCCTTTGCGGAAGTTCAGTGCCATGGCTGTCATTCTAGATCGATTTTTGCCCCTGTGTCCAGGTTGAAGTGGATCATATTGTGATCACTGCTTCCCAGCGTCCCTTCTACTTCTACACCATGTACCAGTCCTCGTAGTCCATTTAGAATTAAGTCCAGAATTGCATTTCCTCTCATATATTCCTTGACAAGTTGTTCCAGGAAGTAATCATCTACAGCATCCAGGAACTTGGTCTCCCTACTACAGCCGGAGGTGCCTAGGTTCCAGTCAATCCCCAGATAATTGAAGTCACCCATGATAACTGCGTTGCCTCCTTTGCAGTTGTGTTTAATCTCATCAGTCATTTCTCCATCAATTTCTTCGGACTGCCCTGGGGGTCAGTAGTAGATGCCGATCTTTGTTTCTGTTCCATTTGTTCCCAGAATTTTGACCCAAAGAGACTCTACCTTATTTTTTGTTTCCGGCGTGTTCTCTCCAGTAGATTCAATTCCCTCTTTGACGTATAGGGCAATACCCCCACTTTTTTACCTACTTTGTCTCTGTGGTATAGCTTGTATCCCAGTAGCACAGTGTCCCAGACGTTTTCCTCGTTCCACCATGTTTCTGTGATGCCAATGATGTCAAAATTATCTGTTTGTGCCATAGCTTCCAATTCCTCCATAATCATTTTCAAACCAGAAAAAACATCCAACTTTTTGTTTTGAAAATGGCCATTTGCTAGATGTTTTTAAACTCAGCGTGTCTGTTAGGACCATTCTTGGGGGAAAAAAAAAGTCCAAGGGAAAATTGCACAAGAACAAGCCATTAAGATGCATGGAGGACCAGAATTCTTAGGAGGCACTGCAGTAATGTAATGTAATTTATTTCTTATATACCGCTACATCCGTTAAGTTCTAAGCGGTTTACAGAAAATATACATTAAAATAAAAAATATGAAAATAATAAAGGTACTTAAAAAAATTCCCTTTCTGTCCCGAAGGCTCACAATCTAACTAAAGTACCTGGATATTAATAAATTAATTAAAATAAAGATAGAAGAGGGAATAGAAATAGACATTTTAACAAGACAGCATTGAATTAAATTTTTTGGTAGATAGAAGAGAGAAGATCAAAGAATAAATGCATAAGGGGAAACCGTTAAACAATAGAATTCTGGCGAAATTTAAAATGACAGAGATGTTATAAAACGAAGAAAACAAGGCATAACAATAAGTAAGATTAAAGGTAATTCATAAACAAGTAGGGAAAGAAAATAAAATAACACATTGTCTTTTAAAAAAGAGCTTCTTCATGAAGAGACTTGGATGATAGCCACTCGGTATTGAAAGTCATCATATTCTGTTTCCGATGTTACTGGGTCCGACACAAGTCTCCCGTCCCGCTGTTTCCGTGCACATCTGCCGAGAGCTCTGGAAAGAAGCTGAGTCAATGGGCGAAGGGGCTCTGGGGTATTAGAAACCAGATTTTGGGTCAGGTAAGTGGAGATCAGATTTTCATCGTTGAAGTTATGAGCGCAGGAAGTGGTGAAAGGTTTTGCGCCGACAAGGGTGTGTTGCAGCCGGATATTGGGGTTAAGGTGGAGCTTCCCAGGGTCATTTCCAGTAATAGGCAGGTTAATGTAGGAAACGCCTCCACAACTACTGCCCTCGCATCCTGGTTGATGACTTCCGGCGATCCCCTGGTCGGTCCCAGCCGTGGTTCGCCGACATTCAACGGCGACAGACGACAACGGCCGCAACATCACATTGGCTTTCACACCGGAGAGCACGTCCGCCACACATGACAGCATCTCTCCGGTCCGCACAATCCCGGCTCTCCTCTCCACTCGGGTCTCAGTTTCTGCAATCCACTGATCAGGTGATCGAAGTCTCCAATGTTGTTGCGGAGAGTGAACCCTCTGTAAAAACCCCTGTCACCACCAACCTCCAAGCTTTATAACCGTTGGGCTTGTGTCAAACTGTCAAGAAAAGAAGTCGGTTCCGTTTCCAAAGTAACAAGATCAACAAAAATTAGATAATGTTACATGAGTGTAAATGTAGATAATAAAATCATATTATATAAAATCATAAAACAAAAATAAATAAACAAAGAAGGAAAGAAAGAAAAAACTGTGAGAGGCACCAGAATAGCAAACCTAACTCGGCGCCATCTTGTTAGAATGACATCACATAAAAGTTACCAAACACATTGTATGGGAGCGCCCTCCAAAACCCACCCAAAATCTACTGTACTCAATTGTACATCACAACAAAAGCCCTTATGCCTGCAGGTGTCACTTATATAAACGGTAGGTGTAGCATGTTTATGGTGGGTTTGGAGCAGCGGTCTCAAACTCGCAGCCTCCAGGTACTATTTTGTGGCCCGCGATCTGGCCGGCTCCCATGCTGAAGTCATTTTTAAGTTCATAGCCGCGGTGGCGGTGACTCCTCGCACAATCCACACCTGTGTCGGAAGCCTCTCTGACGTCACGACATCAGAGAGAAGGCTACTGACACAGGCGTGGATTGCATGATGAGCCACCGCCACCGCAGCCTGCGACTTTGAACTGAAAAATGACTTTGACAAGGGAGCTGGCCTGAAATGAGGAAGAGAAATGCTGCTGCCACTGCTGCCCAGGGAAGTGTTTGTGTGTGTGTGTGGGGGGGGATGTTGCTGCTGCTGCACAGGGAAGGGGGAGGGAAGGGGGAAGAGAAATGCTGCTGCTGCACCAAATCGGGGTGAGAGAGAGAAGGAGGGAGAAGGAAGGAAAGGGAGAGGAGAGGAACAAGTGATGCCAAGTCCATGGGAGGAAGGGAAAGGAAAGAAGTTAAGGAGATACCAGACCATGGAGGGGGAGGGAGAGATGCCAGGACATGGGTGGAGGGAAGGATACAGATGCTAGACCAGGGGAAAGGAAGGAAGGAGGGAGGGAGGGAGAGAAAGGAAGTAGAGAGTTATCAGACCATTGAAATAGGGAGGGAAGGAGAGAGAGATAGGAAGGGAAGGGAAGACATGGAAAAGTAGATTTTGAGAAGAAAGCAAAAAAATGGAAAAACTGAATGATAAGCTAATGCCAAAGATGGATGCAATGTAAACCTTTGGCACTATTTAAGCTCACTTAGATGAAGAACACTCCAATAACTAATATCATCAAATGTAAAACCTAATCTCACATTTATGCAGCACTTCATTCATCTAAAGTAACAGATTGTCTGACCCCTAATCGGGATATATAATCAGGGCAAAGACTAATACTACTTGTAAAACATCAAAAGTCATTTATATAATAGTCTGCCCATGTAATTTAGTATAAATTAAACGAACATAAATCACTTATTGTTACCAACGCTTTGCAAGCTCCAATAGTCCAACATTGGATAGATAAGGGTCATAGAATAGAACAAATTAAGTGGAGAGTGATTGACTGTATGGATGAGGTTAAGCTTGAGGGAGATTGGGAGAGGAGACTAAATTTGCTAGAACAACGGTGGATTTACCGTTTGAACACTGTTATCCCGAATGGGTTAAATAATGAACTTGAATGGGCATCCCTGCTATAGGAGGGTTGTCTTAGGGGTGTGTTCTACACAGTATCATTCATAAAATAATGAGGAGTATAATGGTCAAGTGATGTACGCTCTGACGTCAGACGTTGACGTGTGGAATACGTTAGGACGTTGACGCCTGCGGTGTGGAGCGTTTAAATTCTTTGATTAAGAACAGTAGCACCATTCCTTCCTAGACGCAATGGTCGGTTTGAATGGTTGTAAGTAGGTAGGTAAGCAGGGGTGAATGAAGTGGTTTTTAACTTATTTAAGGATTACAGAATGTCTGTGAATTTAAAATATGCACTAAAAATTAGCGATGGTTTATAGAGATTTAGTTCTCTTTCTATTTTTTCAGGGAATGGTAGCCTTGAGAAAGCCCTTTGAAACATATGGGCGAAACATGTTGGTGACTCTACCCCTGTAGAAAGCGTCTTTTGCATAGCTAAGTACTTATCCCCATCCAACATGTTTCTTCCTAATCCCTCTTTCTCCTTTTCTTACTTACAATGTAACTTTACCCATCCATTCCCTCTCTCCTCACTGTCAAGTCTGTCTTGTTATAGTCGTTAATGTTCACTATACATTATTTAATTTATTTAATATCTTTTGTTTTTTATTTTTTCTCAATTGTTTCTACTCTTATCTGTAAATTTTTTAAATCCAATGTAAACCGTCCAGATATTTGCTTGATGGTCGGTATATTAAAATCTAATAAACTTGAAACTTGAAACTTTTAGTACATATTTATTTAAGATTAACATTAAAGTATATTAAATTATAAACATTAAAAGTATTTAAAGAACTTTATATACTGGATCCGATGACGAGTGGGAACGTAAAGCCCGGCACTATGAAAGAAGTTTGAATGCCTGGTGGCCCGCTGAGGACCAGTAAGACAACCTGTTACTTTGGATGAATAAAGTGCTGCATAAATGTGAGATTAGGTCTTACATTTGATGATATTAAAGATGGATGCAAGGCATAAAGTGAAGATGGAGAGAAAAATAGTTAATGGACAAGAAGGCCCTGGAAACATAGTTAAAAGCACAGAAAAATAAAGTCACCAGACAACAAAGGTAGGGAAAATGATTTTATTTTCAATATAGTGAGTGAAATGTGTCAGTTTTGAGAAAGGAAAAATGTTAAACTTTAACTGTGAGGGCCGCAGAAAAAATAGTTAATAGTTAATCCAAGACCAACTATCTCTTATTCCTGTGGAAAGAAGGTATCCAGTTATCCATAGCTCTTCTTATCGACAACTGCCCAATGGAAGAGGTTCATTCCACTAAAATTCTGGGTGTCATCATTGACAATAAAGTAAATTATCATCACCAGAAAGTACCGTTGTCAAAAATTGCTTTTACAAACTGTGAATGATCTGATCTTTAGCCAACTTTCTAGATCCATCCTCTCTCAATATTTTAGTTCATTCACTAGTAATTTCAAAACTTGATTACTGTAACTCCTTGTGCATCGGAATATATCAAAAAGAAATCAAACGACTCTAATTAATCCATAATACAGCTATTAAAATCATTACTAATTCTAAGGAATATGACCATGCTTCTTCGTTATTGAAAAATGCCCATTGGCTCCCTATCCATCATAGAATCACTTTCCAAGTTGCATTACTTACATTTAAAACACTTCAATCCAGAGAACCATCCTTCATTTTGATAAGTTACTTATCCCTCATACCCCACTTAGAACACTCAGATCTTCATACCAAAACTTACTTTTCGTGCCTACTCTTAATTCATTTAGCACTTGCCTGGACTCCTGTTTCGCCACAACTGCTCCCCTCACTTGGAATGCTCTCCCTCCCCCTCCTTACATTAGAGAAGAAGCAAGCCTAGATAAATTTAAAGGAGCTCTTAAAGCTTTTTTATATAGAGATGCCTTTGAACAATGATCTAATCTCCTACTTTCCTCTCTCTCCATTCCGTGCGGATAATCAACAGTTTGAATAAAACTCCTACCCCCCTTCCCTTTGTTCTATCCTTCTTTTTTTGTTTTCTCTCCTTTACTATACCTTATTATAGTTCACCGTAAATCCTTTTGTGCCATGTTAGTCCGTTCTGTCTTTGTACCTGATAATATGTATTTTTGTTGTATACCCCCTGATTTTAAATATTTTGTATAATCGCTTAGTATTTTGGTAGGCGATATATCAAATAACCATTAAACTTCAAACTTATTAAAGAAATGACAATTTTGCATGAGGTAAAACTTTTTATAGTTTATAAAACTTTCCTTTAACAGTTAAAGGAAAGATTTATAAACTATAAAGAGTTTTACCTCAAGCAAAATTGTCATTTCTTTAATAAGACATTAACTATTTTTTCTACGGCCCTCCAAGTACCTACAAATCCAAAATGTGGCCCTGCAAAGAGTTTGAGTTTAAGACCACTGGAGGGCTCTTACTTTCCACCACAACTGTACTAGTTAGAGTGGGATATGGGTCTGGTTGCCCTTCTTTATAAACATTCTCTGAAGCTGTCATACAAGCTGGTATGTACTGTTTCATTCATATATCTTTGGGAAGGGAAGGGGATGGGGACATGTATACCACCTTTTTGTGGCTTTGGCATTTCAAAGTAGTGGGCACAGGAGGATTAAGTGACTTGCCCAGAGCCACAAGAAGCAGCACCAGGATTTGATCTCACAACCTCTGGGTAGAGAGTTAGGGGTCAGTGACCACTGGGGTAGTAATGCCTTCATTCCTCCAGTGGTCAACTGGTCAGTTTGACCACCTTTTTGGCATTTATTTGTTATTGAAATATGTCTAGCCTCTAGCGTCCATGTTTAGGCCTTAGATGTTTTCTGAAATGTTCCATTTTTGCAGAAAAATGTCCAAATCATAAGTCTGCCCTAATCCTGCCCAGGATACACCCTCAACCCCCTCCCCCTTAAGATTTAGATGCACTGTAGACAAACAGCATAGAAAACATGTCTAAAATGTGTTTCAAAAAAGGGCAATTTGGGCATTTTGTGCCATATTTTGGATGATTTCTCCACCTTCTCAGCTGCCTGTAGATACAAAGAAAAAACACAATTTGAAGTGTCTGTATACAAATGCAAGAAGTCCAAAAAAATAGAGTAGGAGAGTTACAGCACTAAATGCTGAAGTAGATATCGTAATAGGCATCTCAGAGACCTGGTGGAAGGAGGACAATCAATGGGACACTGTGTTACCTGGATACAAATTATATTGCAACAATAGAGTAGATCAAATTGGAGGGGGGAGGGGGTTGTGCTATATGTTAATGAGGGAATTTACTCAAACAAAATTAACATTCTGCATGACACAGATAGCAGTGTGGAATCCATATGGATAGAAATTCCATATGTGAAGGGAAGGAATATTCATGCAGTGGCATAGTAATTGGAGGTTCTGCCCTGGGCACTGTCATGGTAGGGGTGCTGGTACCTGTCCTTCACTCTGTCCCCTGCTCCTTCTTAACCCCCCTGCCATGTGCATGTACCCCTTCCCTTCCCCTGTGCCCCTAATTTTTCTGGTGTGAGCAGGATCACGAACTTGCTGTCCACATTGGTGTCAGCTTCCTCTCTGACGTCACTTCCGGGACCCATGCCTAGGAAGTGACATAAGAGGGAGAGCTGACACCAATGTGGGCAGCAAGTTTGTGATGTTTGCTCGTGCCAGGAAAATTAAAGAGGTATGGGGGAAGGGAAGGGAATTTCAGGAAGGAGCAGGGGTGTGGAGAAGAGGGCAGGGGAGAGGCACCACCACCCCTGGTGCCACTCACCCTCGCTATGCCACTGTGTACGGGTAGGGTTATACTACCATTCCCCGAGACAGAATGCGAAGTCAGACAAAGAAATGTTTTTTGAGAGGAGGAAAGCTGGCAATTGGGCAACAGTATAATAATGGGTGATTTCAACGACATAATCAAACCACAAATTTCACACTCAGTACATATATCAAAAAATGTTGAAGTTCGAGCCTTTACCCAATGGTGATGCATCAAAACTGCGGAGGACAATGGCGCGCCGACATTTGCGCACAGGATAAATGTACGCCACTGCTTTGAGGCCTTCCCTTTTGTGCTCTAAAGGGGTGGGGGAACTCCACAATACACTTAGAAGTCCTTGCGCTCCAGTTGGGATTCGATTTTCCTGCCCAATTGGGTGGTTTGTTTTTTTCAAACATCCTGGTGGGTTTATTTTATAGCCTCTTCACCCCCTTTGCCCTCTCCTACCCATACTGGCGCTATGGTGTAAACAAAATAAACAAACAAAAAAGACTTTTCCTCTCTCTGTTAAATCCTAGCTCACGTCCACGATGTAGCACCAGCTCTGGAAGGACATACATTTCAAATCTGAAAAACAAAAAATAAAATTATTTTTTCTACCTTTTGTTATTTGGTCATTATTCAAATCATGTTGGGCCCAGGCTCTGGTTGTCTTCTGATAACTCGCTTGCCAGGGGCTCCTGCCCATTTTTTGTTTCCTTCTTTCTCCGTGCTAACCATCCATCTTCCATCTCTTTCCTCCCCTTCCATTTCCCTTCCCTGGAGGTCTGGCATCTTTCCTTTTTTTCATCTCCATACCTGCAGCTGCTACGATGGACCCCACCATCCCCAGATCTACCATCTCTCCTTTTCTCAACTATCTTTTCATCCAGCATCTCTCCCTCCTTCCCCACCACCCCAGGGTCCACCAGCTCTCCCTTTCTCTTCCCAACTACCCTCCTATCCAGATCTCTATCCCCCACCCCCCTCCACACCATCCCTCGTGTCCAACTTCTCTCCATTTCTGTTCCTTCCCTCCTTCCATCCCATTGTCCACCATTTCTTTTCCTCTCCTGTTTTTATACCCATTATTTCTTCCCACACCCTCCCTCCCCCTGTCTGGTATATGCACATGTCTTTGAACCCCCTTCCCTCCATCCCTCCCTCCGTGTACTTCTACACCAGGGCCACCAGGCCCCCCCCTGCCCCCCGAAGGCCCTGAATTGGGCAGCACTAGTTATCAGCAGTTAAGAGTGAACCTTGGCTTCCAACTCCTCCCCCATTTCACTCCCCTCCTGCTCTATTTCCAGCTTATCCAGTCTTGCTCCCACCAGCTTCCCTCCAAGCCTCCCACTGTTACCTTCAGATACCGGTAATTACGGCAGCCTGCAGAGAAGATTGTCGGTGCTGTAGTGATCCTTGGAGGCTGCCATCAGCCTCCGCAGCACATTCCCTCTTGCCGCAGTCCCCCGCCCCTCCTCTGATGTCAGGGGCAGGATCATGGCAGTGGAAATGTGCTGCTGAGGATGACAGCAGCCTGCAGTATGCTGTAATTACCAGTATCTGAAGGTAAGAGGGGGAGGCTTAGGGGAAAGCTGGAGAACACTGCAGCACTTCTCAACTGACCCTCCCCCCTCAAGCAGGAGCGGCAATGGATGACCAGCAAGAGGCCGCCGCTTCTGCTTTAGGAGACCTGAAGGCACGGGGAGGATAGTTGGGCCCCGAATCAACGAGGCCAATTTTAAAAAAATAAGAATCGATTCAAGTCGATTCACCCAAAGTGAATCGGTGAGTCTATTAGAATCAGAAATCAGGCAGCACTACTCCCTACAGAGAACTCGATCCACTGTGGCCAGTCACACCTTTGGTAATGTACCTTTGCGTCCCTGCGTAGAGATAGCAGGGAAACAAAACTTGGCAGTTATGTCACTGGACAGTCCAATAGTAAGCCACAGTAATGGAGGAAGGGCTATCCTGCTGTCAGAGGAGCATGTCTCAGGCAGGGAGGAGTGTAAATACCCCAGAGTGCAGTGAGTCAGGGAGGTCCCCAGGAATGAGAGAAAGATTTCCAGCTTTCCCTAGCCATGGGTTGAGACAGAGCCCTGAGAAGCAGAGTGGCTCAAATGAGTGAAAGAGAGACTTTTAAGTGAAAGGAGTGTTCTTTGCATGGCTGAGGTAGGCCATTGATATATTGAAATTGTAGACATTTATTCTAGGTCTGGCTAGTGCTAGCCCATAGGCTGGATGGACTGTGTTAAACTTGTGTTTGAGGCAACAGTGAACCAAGAAGGATATGTGTAGTAACACAGAAGTTTACTTTTTCTTTTCCTTGAAAAGTATAACTTGCTTCCTGAGCCTGTGAAGTACAGGAAGAGTGAAGTGAAAAATAAAACTTCTTTTGTTCATATGCAAAGTGTGTGCTGGCTGTGTGTGTAGATCTCTCCTGGAAATCCTACCCAGCCTTGTTACAGAGACCCATTAGGAAAGTCTCCAATGACCTCCCAGCTGTACTCATCATACTTCAAGGCACCTAGTGGGGTCTTGATGCCATGAAGAAATGTCACTTTTTTGGGTTACAGGCGATTTCAATTGCCTCAGACTGACTGGCCACATTGTGGCAGAAGCAGAGCCCTTCTTGATGGGTGAAGGTGGTGATTCTTTTATCTGATCTGTGACCTGCTTGAGCGCAGATATCAGAAGCTCAGCACTGGACTTAATGAGACCAAGCTTTCTGATCAAGTCTTTGAGGTCTTTTTGGTTTGGATATGTATGGGTTTCTCTCATAAGCTGCACCACTGATATTGTAAACTGGATCTACAACTTTTCTCTCACTCTCTGACTTACTACTTTCTTCAGAAGATAGCTGCTCTCTCTCTGAGGAAGTAGGTATGGGGGAGCTCAGGGAAATGTAGTACTGGATTGATAGATGAAGGAATGTCCAGATATGTGATTGCATATGCATGCTTGACAGTTCGACGTTTGGAAGGGTCCACTGTTCAGAAGTAGCAGTTGTTTGAATGGTCAGTGGGTTCCCGCCATGTTCTTGGGATAGCAAACTTCATGGCTCTCTTTTCCCCTCTGTACAATCCTGTAGAATAACAAAATGAACCTGTAATCAAAACAATAAATTTATTTCAACTATGACTAATGTGTATGAGATTCTCACAACATATTTCATATATGATATATTTTCAAACATTAAAAATTTTTAAATGTAAATTATTCTTAAAAATGAAGCATTGGTATTTGATTATATGATAGGAGAGGGTGGGAAGGGTAGGAGATAAGAACATACTATTTGTACCATTGATGATTATTAAGTGATATATTTATTATCAATTTGTTTGGATTTATTGTCACACTTATTGTAAGTTTGAAAATGAATAAAGAATTAAAATTTAAAAAAATGAAACATTCTAAGAAATTTTATAGCAGAAAATTCCACCATCCTATAGAGAAACAAAATTGTCTTACCTTCCAGAGTTTTTGACAGTACTCGCATGTGAAGTGAGGTGCCCAATGTTTGTCTTGATCTCCAACAAGCATGCCAAAACAGACCTTGTAGGCATCGTACATCTTAGCAGATGCTACTTTTTCCCTCTTGTCTTGATAAATTGGTTGCATACAAAGCAAAATGCATCTGCTAGATATTTGTGCCTTAGTAAAAGGGCCCCTAAGTTTACTCAACTTGGAATCAATCTTTAATGTTTTGCAAAAAGAGTAAATTTGAAAATATCAATGTCCTGGTCACGAAAGCAAAGTTTGATGGGAATGATAACTATTTTCTATATACTTTTGTGGCATAGACAAAGAACACTTATTACGCAGGAACCAAAAAAAGAAATATTTATTACATAGTGTAATCATAGAAGGTTTCATTGATAATTAGCATCATCATAATTTAATAGTGCATGCACAGTCCTAAGCAAAAGTTATAGCCACTGTCTCTGTTGGACCCGTGCTCTTCAACATCTTTATAAACATTGGTATGACGACTGAGGTGATTAAATTTGCGGACGATACGAAGCTATTCAGAGTAATGAAGACACAAGGGGATTGCGAAGATCTGCAACGTGACATAATCAAGCTCGAGAAATGGGCATCGATATGGCAAATGAGGTTCAACATGGGTAAGTGTAAAGTGATGCAAGTTGGTAACAAAAATCTCATGTACGAATACAGGATGTCTGGGGTGGTACTTGGAGAGACCTCCCAGGAAAGAGACTTGGGAGTTCTGATTGTGCGGTGGCAGCAAAAAGGGCAAACAGGAATGATAAAGAAGGGGATCACGAACAGATCAGAGAAGATTATCATGCTACTGTATCGGGCCATGGTGCGCCCTCACCTGGAGTACTACATCCAGCACTGATCGCCATACATGAAGAAGGACACGGTACTTCTCGAAAGGGTCCAGAAAAGAGTGACTAAAATGGTTAAGGGGCTAGAAGAATTGCCGTACTGTGAGAGATTGGAGAAACTGGGCCTCTTTACCCTTGAAAAGAGGAGATTGAGAGGGGACATGATCGAAACATTCAAGATACTGAGGGAATAGACTTAGTAGATAAAGACAGATTGTTCACCCTCTCCAAAGTAGGGAGAACGAGAAGGCACTCTCTAAAGTTAAAAGGGGATTGATCCCATACAAACGTAAGGAAGTTCTTCTTTACCCAGAGAGCGGAACTGGAACACTCTTCTGGAGTCTGTTATAGGGGAAAACACTCTCCAGGGATTCAAGACAAAGTTGGGCAGGTTCCTGCTAAACTGGAACGTGCGCAGCTGAGGCTGGACTCATTCAGAGCACTTTGACCTAAGGGTTGCCACGTGAGCGGACTGCTGGGCAGCATGGACCACTGGTCTGACCCAGCAGCGGCAATTCTTATGCTCTTATGTTTTCTGTGACTGGTAACTTTACATAGGAACAATGCTGAAAACAATGCATTGTTTTCCTAAAACCTCAGCTGTAAAATGGGATAGCCAGTTAGGGCATGCAGTTATGCATCCCTTCATTGCCAATTCCTCATTAGATCTCCGTAAGCAGAGGATGAATAGACAGCTAAGAAATAATGCAATGAAAAAAGTACTGTATTGCCTTCCCTTCCCCTCTTTTCTGTGGGATTGGATTTATTTAAAAATGACATTTCTGGTCAGGCATTCAAAAATGCTGAGCGCTTCCAGCAATCCAGTAGAGCATGTTTCTCTACTGTTTCTTGGCAGGGCTTGCACCTGAAGTCCTGGTTTGAATTAAAGCACATGTGGCTCCAGTTTGGTACTATCCTGAAAATGAAATTGCCACTTTAACAAAGTCAAGTCACTTTTGGAAGTGAAAACTGCAGGTCAGGGCCCACCAAAATTTCAAAAATGCACAAACATGATGCAGAAGGTTCAGATCTGCTCTGCAGATGCTTAACCTTCGCTCCTGGTTTAGGAGAGCACTTGTGCAAGGCTTCCG
The DNA here is from genome assembly GCF_902459505.1 of Geotrypetes seraphini. Taxonomy (NCBI): domain Eukaryota; kingdom Metazoa; phylum Chordata; class Amphibia; order Gymnophiona; family Dermophiidae; genus Geotrypetes; species Geotrypetes seraphini. The sequence goes on from NC_047086.1 coordinate 114,317,430, forward strand.
ACATTTGTCACATCCTTCAAAGCAAACACCAAACCTCAGTCCATTGTTAGCATTAATTTGTTGAAGTTGTCTGTGGCTTCCCAAGCAATCAAGCATACTAGACCAGACAAAAACTAATTACAACCAGGCAGTAGAGAATGACACGGTGACAAATTTTTCCCGTCCCTGCAGGAACTCATTTTCCCGGCTTGTTCCGGCTTGTTTTGTTCCTGGCCCTGACCGATCCCTGCAAGCTCCATCCCCATCTGCACAAGCTTCAAACACTTTAAAATCATAAGTGTTCGAGGTTTGTGCAGTTAAGGCAGAGCTTGCAGGAATAGGGACGGCGACAAAACTCTTGGGGACGAGACAGGGAAATTGAGTTCCTATGGAGACAGGGAAAAAATTGTCCCCATGTCATTCTCTATCAAGGCAGTTCCTTGTTTGGACTCATTCAAAATAAAACTAACAACATATAAATTAAATGAATACAAGTGCTAGATGTTTACTTTCCTATGATCAGATGAGCTGATTTCTCAAAATCTACACATCTGGTGAGTCATAGCATATCTCAAAATGTGATCACTCATAATACACGGAGTACACTAAATATCTCTCTTTGGTGTACAATAATTGTTACTGGGAGGAGGAATGGCATAGCAGTCAAAGCAGTTCATTTACAAGTACGAGAATATTTTCCATTTGTCAGCAAAACTCTTGCTTTTACACTTGCACAATGTGCAACCATAAACAGTTTACCTTGACACTGTACCCTAAGTAATGACCCTTTATTATGTAATGTAATTTGTAATGTAATGTAATTTATTTCTTATATACCGCTACATCCATTAAGTTCTAAGCGGTTTACAGAAAATATACATTAAAAATAAAGATATGAAAATAATAAAGGTACTTAAAAAAATTCCCTTTCTGTCCCGAAGGCTCACAATCTAACTAAAGTACCTGTGGATTAATAAATTAATTAAAATAAAGATAGAAGAGGGAATAGAAATAAACATTTTAACAAGACAGCATTGAATTAAATTTTTTTGGTAGATAGAAGAGAGAGGATCAAAGAGTAAATGCATAAGGGGAAACCGTTAAACAATAGAATTCTGGCGAAATTTAAAATGACAGAAATGTTACAAAACGAAGAAAAAAGGCATAACAATAAGTAAGATTGAAGGTAATTTATAAATAAGTAGGGAAAGAAAATAAAATAATACATTGTCTTTTAAAAAAGAGCTTCTTTATTACCTCTCTAATCCAATCCAGTCCAATTGTGCTATGCGTTTTAGCGTGCACTAACGTGTACATAGACTAACGTGCACGTGTTAGCGTTTAGCCTGTGGTTAGCATACCTTTGTAAAAGGAGCCCTTCATTTCTATACCGGGTCATCCTCTTAAAAGGAAGCTCAACTCGGTTTACATAAATAATAATGAAGTACAATCCTAAATCTTCTAGAAGAACTATTTAGAGATTTTCTAAAAGTATAAAGAGAAGAAATCGAGCTGATCTCTACAAGAAGCTCATTCAAGTTTTCAAGTTTCAAGTTTTTATTCGTATTTAATGAATCGCTTATTAAATTTACTAAGCGATGTACAATATAATAAAACTATACACACAAATAGTTGGTGCCGACATACAAAATAACTTTGACATTTTATAGATTAAAACTAACGTGAGTCGTGAGGGGAATAGGGGGGGAGAGTTACAATGCTGTTGAAGAGAGGAAAAAACAATAATGGAATGAACACAAGGGGGGGTATATTTGGTACCAAATTAGAGGCTTCATATTGATATTTAATAAAATAAAATTATTGATTGAAATTTAAAAGATCGAATGCATCATTAAAGAGGTAAGTTTTTAATGTTTTTTTTGAACGATGACAAGTCTTTTAGTTCTCTAATGTATTGAGGTAAATGGTTCCACATTGAAGTGAAGGTGTATATAAAGGAACGAGAAATATAGCCTGGTACTTTTAGGGGTCCTTTGATCAAGCCCCGCTAGCGGGGTTAGCGCATTGGACATTTCATCACGTGCTAACCCCTGCGGCTGGCTAAAAAACTAATGCCTGCTCAATGCAGGCGTTAGCGGCTAGCGCAGCAGGTGGCTTAACACGCGGTATTACGCGCGTTAAACCCTTACCATAGCTTGATAAAAGGACCCCTTAGTCCCTTAAATGAAGGAAAAAAAAGTTTATACAATTGAGAAGTTCTTGATCTCAAAGATCATAAAGAGTTAAAGGAAATGGAGTCCAAAGGCAAAAAAATTCCATATAGAATTTTAAATACTACACTTGCACATTTAAACTGGATTCTGAAATGAACTGGAAGCCAGTGAAGTGCCCTGAGAAGAGGAGATGCGCGATCATATCTTTCTCTTTCTAAAAATCTAGAAATGTGAGTTCTTGTGATTGCCTATGTAAATATGGTAATGGTCATCTGAATAAAGATTAATAAAATGAGCAGTCATTGCATTTCTGTGCACTATGATGGCTATGTGCTGTGGTCAAAATGAAGAGTAAGAAAGGGCTTTTTCATGGAAAGGCAGTAAAAAAACAATAAAATTGCCATATGGTTGAAACAGATGATCCGTGAACCACACAAGATTCTGTAGCGATGGATTCCAATGGTTCAAATTCAGCAGGCTAGAATTGCATGAGCTAGCTCCTCTGTGAAGGAGGAAACAGCTGCCATGAGATCTGATGCTGTCAGAATAACAGCCTGAGCCAGACTGGCTTACAGGTACTGGGCAAGGATATATTTTGGACATAGGGGTGGGGATAATGGGAAAAAGCAGAAGATGAGTGGTACTTAGGGGTGGGGGGAGAAAGAGAACAGAAAAGAAGATAAATGGTACTCAAGGGTGGGGGACATGGGGACAGAGCAGAAGATGGATGTAGTTCAGGGGTGGGGGATATGGGGAAGAGAGAAGATGAATTGGACTCAGGATTGAGGGAGAAAGGGAACACAGCAGAAGACGGATGGGGACAGAAAGGGAACAGAGCAGATCAATGGGATTCGGGACAGGGCTGGCTCAAGGGTATCTGATGCCTTAAGTGAACCGTCACTGTGTTGCTTCTCCCAAATTTTTACCCCCCATGGTGGACAATCCTCCTGCCTGATGTGCACCTGCCTTGTGTCAGCCTATGGTAAACAACCCCCATTCACTATGCCCCCCTATGCCTACCCTTTTCCATTATGCCTACCCTTTTCCACTATGCCAACCCCCATCCACTATGCCTACCCTTTTCCATTAACTTCTTTGAAAATTAATATGAAATAGTTTGTATTTATAATACATTTATGACTGGGGCTAGCATCTCTCTATCTTTACATACACATTTATAGTTTAGCATCTCCATGTCCCCTATTCCCCCAACAGTGCACCTATTCCCCTCACCCAATTCCTCAACCTCAGCAGTGCAGCATCTCTCTCTTTCTTTCTGCTTCTCCTTCCTGCCATGGTCAGAATTTTCTCCTATCTCCTCCTTCCCCCATAGTCTGCAATAGTCAGCATCTCCCCACTCTTCTTGTCAAAGTCCCCTTAGCTTTTCCTCCCCTTATCTCCATTTCCCCCACTTCCCTGTCCAGCATCTCTCCATATCCCCTCCCCCATCTCCAATATCTCTCCCTGTCTTCCCTCCCTCCCATTGTCCAGCATCTCTGCCTCCCCTCCTTCCCTCCCACCCATGGTCAGTCAGATCTCCTTCCACTCTCCTCCCCAACCAATCCATGATTCAGTAAGTTCCATTTCCCCCCTCAGTGTACCTTCAAACTCATATTTTTTTCTACTTGACCAATTATAATAAAAATGAGACCTGCTGTAAACAACATATATTAATGCATGTTAGCGTGCACTAAACATGGTAGTTCCTTTTAGAAATACTAGCTCTATGTTTGCAATAAGAATGTCCTGCTCAAAATAAAATCCAGAAAATAACATATATAATTTAGGCCAATATGTATTAAAAAAAATTTTTTTGATGCCCTAGGCACACCTAAATTTAGGGAATTGTATACCTATGAACCATGTGGCACTTAGGGAGAAATTCAGGAAAGTTACTAAAATGGTCAGTGGTCTTCATCATAAGGTGTATGGAGACAGACTTAAAGATCTCAATATGTATACATTGGAGGAAAGGAGGGAGAGGGGAGATATGTTAGAGGCATTTAAATACCTACTTGGCATAAATGCGCATGAGGCGAGTCTCTTTCATTTCAAAGGAAGTTCCAGAATGAGAGGGTATAGGATGAAGTTAAGAGGTGATAGGCTCAGGAGAATCTAAGGAAATACCTTTTTTCAGAAAGGGTGGTGGATGCATGGAATAGTCTCCCAGTAGAGTTGATGAATACAAAGACTGTGGCTGAATTCAAGAATGTATGTGACAGGAAAGTGGGATCTCTTAGGGAGAGGAGGAGATAGTGGATGCTGTGGATGGGCAGACTGGATGAGCCATTTGGCCTTTATATGCCATCATGCTTTCATGTATGCCATCATGCTACCATCTTAGTGCATGCTAAATGCTAAAGATACCCATTATATTCCTATAGGCATCATTAATAATGTTTAGTGTGCTTTAATTGTTAGTCCGTACTAACACATTTTGTGTGCACTACCACAATAGCACCCTTTCATGAATTCCCCCCTTAATGCCACAAGGTCCATAGATATAAAATTCTCTAAATTATGGTTTGCCTAGGGCAGGGGTGTCAAAGTCCCTCCTCGAGGGCCGCAATCCAGTCGGGTTTTCAGGATTTCCCCAATGACTATGATCTATTAGCATACAATGAAAGTAGTGCATGCAAATAGATCTCATGAATATTCATTGAGGAAATCCAGAAAACCCAACTGGATTGCGGCCCTCGAGGAGGGACTTTGACACCCCTGGCCTAGGGTATCAACATTAAAAAAAAAAAAACCCAAACATATGATGGCTCTCTTTTATCAAGCTGTGTTAGGGGTTTTTATCACCGGCCACTACGGTAAAAACTCTGACGATCATAAGAATTCTTAGAGCTCAAGGTAAGCAGCATGTAGCAAAGAATCTCATGGTGCTATCCACAAGGGAGATGCTTTAGAGAAATCCTCTACGGTGCTAGGAGTTACCCTAGTTTCCTTACTGTCGTTCAAATACCAGATCACATCCCTAGTAAGGAAGTTCTTTTTTCATAATAAGACAACTGAGAATAATCAGATTGGCTCTGACAGCTTTAGGACAGCTTTAGGAAGGTGGTGCAAGCTGTCCTACTGCCCTACCTAGATTATTGCAACTCCCTCTACTACAGCATTACAGAGAAGGAATTGAAGCATGGATCAGAGTTTGAAATCTCAGAGATTACATGTCGAGTGGGAAAACATATTCCAGCAGCCCAGGGCACAGAAGTATGCACTTATACTAAGCCACTATGTTTGGGCTGCCTACATAATGTTGTTCCAGTGGTCAAGGAACAATCATCCAGCTCATGGAGCCAAGTTGAGATATGGGAGATGGCTGCAGAGCTTTACTAAGAGCCAAGAACAAAGATTTAGCAATTAAACATGAGGAATACCAGGAAGCCAAACCATGAAACGCACAGAGTTTGAGAGGCATTATGTCCCTTCTCCCCCTCTCTCCAACTTTGACAGTGATCTGCCACCTCTTCCTATTGCTGCTGCTGTGATACTTTTTAAGGTTAACCCCCCCAAAAAAAACAGAGAAACACTTCTACAACTCAATCAACAAAAGTAGAGATGATTCACTGGGACTTTATTGCACTAAAACAAACATCAGACCTAATGACCTGTGTTTTGGTACTTTAGTGTCTTCCTCAGGAGTCAAACTGTTGATATATTCTGTTGTTTGCAGGATGACACTTCATATAATGGTACACAAAACCCCTCAAATACCGCAATATCAATCTCTTATGTTCAAATAAATCAAGCTAACAGGAAGCACAACACTCAGGGGCAAATTCTATAAATGGTGTGCACATTTTTTAAAAACACACCTTGAGGCAGGATGCCTACAGTGACAAAACAGTGACAAAATAAAAAAGGTCACCTGCCTTTTCTCCTTACCTCCCTTCCACAATCCCATCCACTTTGGTTAACTCATTCTACTTAAGAACAATCTTCTCTCTGGATTTGCGGGGAAGGAGCAGTGACGGGGACCGAGCTCGCGGGGATGGGACGGGGACAGGGACCAAGCCCATGGGGACAGGATGGTGACGGGGGCGAGCTCGCAGGGATGGGGACAAATTTTTAACCCATGTCATTCTGTAATTGGAAGCTTCGATTCCATTGTCCTATGACGTGGAGGGGCATAATTTAAAAAAAAAAAAAACAAAACGTCTAAGTCCCCTTTGGCCTAAGGCCTAAACATTGAAAGTAGAAGCAAGAAAAATGTCCATTCTCAAAAAAAATGTCCAAAATGAGGGTTTTTTTGAGAATGGCCTGCCTCTATGTTCAGCAGTTTAAATGGCCATACAGTCACTACGTCTACACTTGTAACACATTTTCAAACAAAAAAAAGCCTAAGTCCCAAACGCCCAACACAAGAGCTTTTAGGCAAAGGAGGGGCCAGTCCTTTGCCTAAAAGCTGGATTCTGTAACCGGTATCTGACAAAAGCAACACCAGTTACAGAAACCACACACCCCCCAGCAACGATCATGGCAGGAGAGATGGCTCCTCTCCCCTGCTGCGATCCATCACTCCCCACCCCCACCAAACTGATATGGGCAAGAGGGATCCCAACTCCTCTTGCCCCCCAAAACCCCTCCGCAGCACCGGCAACACGATCGGGGCAGGAGGGAACCCAAGCCCTCCTGCCTTAGCGAAACCCCCTACCCCCACCCCCACCCCCACTAAGATACAGGCAGGAGGGATCCAAGGCCCTCCTCCCCTCGGCGCACCCCCTCCCACGCACAATCGCCCCCTAAACCCCCGATCGGCCCCCCCCACCTGCTGACCCCCTAACCCCCCAGCTGACCCACCTGAATCCCCGATCGGTCCCCCAACCGCTGACTCCGCGACACTACTACCCCCCGACACCCCCTGTACCTCAAAACAGTTGGTTGGACAGACGGGCTCGGGACCCGTCCGTCTATCCAACTGTTTTGAGGTATGGGGGGGTGTCGGGGGGTAGTAGTGTCGCGGAGTCAGCGGTTGGGGGACCGATCGGGGATTCAGGGGAGGTGATCATGGGTGTGGGGTGCGCCGAGGGCAGGAGGGCCTTGGATACCTCCTGCCCGTATCTTAGTGGGGGTGGGGGGTTTCACTGGGGTAGGAGGGCTTGGGCTCTCTCCTACCCTGATCGTGTTGCTGGTGCCGCTGGGGGTTTTGGAGGTCAGGAGGGGTTGGGATCCCTCCTGCCCGCATCAGTTCAGTGGGGAGGGGTGATGGATCGTGGCGATTGGCCACCCCCCGAACTGTGGCACTTCGGGGTTCAGGGTGAGGATTGCGGCAGGGGAGATGCCCTGCTGTGATGCTCACCCCAAAGTGCCGCGGTTCAGGGAGGTGGGCGATCGCTATCATGGCAGGAGAGATGAGCCATCTCTCCTGCCGTGATGATTGTGGTGAGGGGGGAGGTTAGGTTGCTGGGGTCGCTGAGCTCATTGCGGCAGCCATGATCAGCTCAGTGGCCCCTTTTTCGGCACTTATACCTGTTTTGACTTAGTCTAAGTCAAAACTTATAAGAATCGACTAGGCAACCTGCCTAAACTTTTGGTTATACCTGCCGTATGCCTATGTCTAGGTCAGCCCCCCTCCTGCCCCCCTCCAGCCCTTTCCCCTCCTCTAAAAGCGCCTCTTTTCGCTCTATGCACTTAGAGGCAGGGGAAAGGCCTAAGCTGGGTTTAGATATGTCTAAAACCAGCTTTGGTTATGGGTACTTGGACGATCATCTGATCATTTTTGATCGTCTGAGTACTCATTTAGGCCACTTTTTAGATATTTTTTTGTTTTGATTATGAGCCCCATAGTGTTATTTGGGACTTTATTAAAACCTAAGAGTCCAGTTACTGCAAGCAAGAACAGACTTCTTCTTATATGCAGTTGATGACAAAAAACTGGGACAAACTGAATTTCAACTTTTGGTGGGAAACTCTGTCAGTTTTATAGATACAAGAGAATGAATTCGGAACAACTGGGACATTATAAAAAATTTAAAGAGACTTGGGGGTCCATTAACGGAATTTGTAAAAATTGATTGAACAAATTAGCTTTTGATTCCTAATTTATTTTCACACACATCCAGGGAGGGGGAAAATGTACTTTATATTATTATTTGTTTGGATATAAGTGCTGATTATTGTATTAATTGATTATATATTCTGTGCACTTTTGTATGTGATTTGAGAAATTAATAAAGAAAAATATATTTTTTTTCAAGTGCATGAATATAATATTTTATAATCTATGCACATACTTGCATGATCATCTGCCCAAACTCCACCCCTGTCCAAGACACCTGTTCTAATATACTGAGATTAGGAACATGCATCATTTCAGAGTGTGAACTTTTGCAGCAGTCAGTATTTTATAAGAGGTCATTTATGCTCTGTGTGGCACCGTGTGTTTTTTTCACTTTAAGTACTGGTACATGTCTCCATATGAAATTATCCTCTACATGACTATAAATAATGTTATCTTAGGGTAAGCTTGCCAACCTGATCCAAATTCGCCCAATAGGGTTGATCCAGTTCTGGATTTACTCCATTGCATGCAGGGATTTGCAGTCTTGGTTTTTTTTTTTGTTTTTTTTAGGGAATGCAATGGGGAAATCAGAACTACAAGTCCCTGTATGCAATGAGCTAAACCAGGACTAGATCAATCCTGCCGGGTGAATCTCGATCCAGCTGGAAACTTTATCTCAGGATGATGGTGCAGAAAATCCATTTTAGCACCTAGCCATACTTACAAACCATAGCAGATTTGAAAAATACAACTCAAAATACTTATTTTACTGTCTGTTTTGCTGGTGTCTATTTGCTACAGCAGAGGAATTCTAAGTGGAATAAAACAATTTCAATCAGGCTACTCTAATCAGCATGAGATATAAAGTTCTGCCTAAATCTTTTCTGCACAGAGAAACCTGAATCCATACCCAGGCTTTTTCTGGTTATTTTAAAAGGAAAGACAAATTGTGTTTGACAAAGTGCTGTATTTATGGAACAAATATCTTAATTTCTTAGAGAATTGGGAGAGGCATTCATGAGTTCTGGCCTGTGGAAGAAATGTATAGCTATGAATTTATTGACTGGAGCCTTACCAGAGTGAACTGTAATATCTCCTGCCATAGCTTATGGAATGGTTTAAGACAGCTAAGAGCTCTGCATCTCTCTTAAACATGTTCTAATATACTGAGATTTAAGGCCTAATGATGTCTAATTTTTTTTTTTTTTTTTTTTGGGGGGGGGGGCGTTATAAGTGTAAATTTTGGATCCAGTTTTAGACTTTTGTCATGAGTTGGAAGGGGTGCACTGATTAAAGATGGGGAGTTCATGTGAGTGAATTAAAGGTAGATTTTCAAATTTCAACAAAGTTTTCACAAATCTTCCAGCACATTCTTCACTACTACTAGAAAGGCCTTTAGAAAAAGCAACTGAGCCAATACTCAAAGCCTTTTTTAATTTAAAAGAACCCATTTTTATAGTATCCAGGATATGTTTCTGGCTTTCCTATATGTCACATGATCTCCTGTCCAGATGTGCTAGTGTATATATAGTAGTGAATTGGCCAAACCACAGTGCTTTCCTCTTGCTTGTAGATTGTAAATGTAACTCAACCATACTCCTCTGGGCTACAGAAGCATTATATTAATAAATATGTGGCACAAGAACAATAACACAGGAGCGGATAAAGTCAACCATAATATTAACATAGATCTGAAAAACAGTAAGAATCAATTCAGAAGTTTATTTATAAGGCCCATAAAAGAGCAAAACTGAGCTTCCAGCTCACCCTCCAGTTCAGTTACGTGATGTTTGAAAATACTGGTATTATCCCCACTATCTCCTCTCTTCCCCATTATCTACAGGAAAAAAAAGTGTTTAACACATGAATTAACTTTTCTACGCACTCATGTGACATGGGCTTGTTGCGTCACTGGGGCCTGTGTGCCGCTGTGAAGCTAAAAGCTATGCCGTCGGTAGTTTCACTACCAGCAGGGCCTCCCAAGGCAGACAGGTTTCAGCGGAGATGTCAGACTAACGATGTTCAAATCAGAATTGGCCAACACTTTTATTCTCCTGGAGGGAATGTTTGGTGTAAAAAGGCTTTAAATAATGGACATCAGTATGAGCTCTTCAGATTATTGGCTCAGGCAGTAATTCATTGGTGGCCAGCACCAGACATAAGTCTAAATAAGAACTGCTTCATACATCATATAGTCCTGTTTTGTATAATCAAAAATAGAAAGTGTGTACTTTAAATCACTTGCAAACATTCTCACCAGGGGAAAAAATATATATAATGCTAGAAAAAATACAAAAATAACATGAATAAGTAAACTCCCAAAACGTCACAGAGTGAAAGTGCTTAAAGTCCTTAAAGTACAAGTGCAAATACTGACGAAAAAATCATGCTAAAACAGTGCAATAAGCTGTATCATACTTCCGTGTATTTCATTAGAATTCTCTGAAATATAATAAATAAACTCAGTGCAAAAACTGATAGAAACAATTCATGTAAAAGTTGGTACAAAATGAAGTAGAAGTTTCTAGACTCAATAAATAAATAGATAAATATGCAGTTCATATATGAGTCAAAAATAGGTCTATTAAGCGTTCTATTCCTTTGTAATAATTCATAATTTTATATAAAGAATTTCATCCAGAACTGTGTTGCACGGGAATACTTAGCTGAATCTTTATGAAAGATATGTGCTGCCTGTAGGAATCAATATCACTACTCGACAGAGCTCCGCCCATCGGGGCAGCAGCAGATGGGCAGTGTTGGAGGCAGAGGATCGCGTTTGATACGACAACAGCGACAGCATCAAATTTACACTGCGCAGAAGAAAGGCCCGGCAATCTTACTGTATTCTGCCATGAAAACTTGATATCATTATCAAGTTGCTAGGACTTGAACATGAGTCAATGGCACCTAACAGCTTTCTTCAGCAACCAAGCGCAAGGAATATTTTTTCAGGCTATAAAGCACCTGAGGGTCTTTGGTCAATCAACTCATTGGATTGAGAGAATATTCCATACAAATGGGGGAATAAAGCAAACGAGTTTTGTGGAGGGCAGCTGTAATCCCATCCAATAGCTCGTTTAGAAACCAGCTCTCACACATGTGCAGAGCCAGTTTGAGGAAGCTCAAACAGCTGAATGGCAGGGGAAGCCTCAAAGTAGCCTCCTGCCACTCAGTTGTTCAAGATTTTTTTTCTTATTTTTTTAATGGCACCGATGTGCATGTGTTACACAAGCACAATATCTGCCCCATAAAAAAGGCAAGTCGAGCCATGTCCCTCAATCATGGCACCCCAATACATCCTTCCCTGGGAGGGTCTTTAGGCATCTGAGCCAATCAAGGCCTTAGGCCTCTTCCTGTGGAACTTCCTTTATGCTTCCCCATACCTTGAAGAGGAAAAGAAACACTGCTAAGACTCTCATCTAGATTACTGCAATATGCTTCTTGCGGGTCTTCCATTAAGCCATCTCTCTCCTTCCTTCAATCTGTTCAGAATTACGCTGCATGTCTCTTATTCTGCTAAGGTCTTACACTCACGTTACCCCCCTCTTCAAGTCATTTCATTGGCTCCCTCTCCACTTCCACATACAGTTCAAAATCCTTTTACTGACCTTCAAGTGTATTCACTCACCAGTTCCTCAATATCTCTCCTGTCTTATCTCTCTCTATACTCCAACCCGGGAACTCCATCCCTTCTGCCTTGCTTTGCTGTATACCTGGAACAACCTGCCTGATTCAGTAAAATGGGCTCCATCTCTGTTAAGCCAATAAGGGCCTTAGGCCTCTCCCAATGCATCCTAAGATCTGTAAGGTCCAACTACCCCCTGGCCTGCTCCTCGGTTCATTGCTTTGTATTCCATCTGAGGGTTCCTGAGGAAGGGACGTTAATCTCCCGAAACCAGGCTTGGTTGAACCCGTCATCTGACATCCAGCTCTTTTCAACTGTTTCATCTTGCTCTGAAGATAAGTTGGTTATGACTTTCATTTTTGGTGGGAGCTCGCTGGGGAGGGTTCTTTGAGTGCGTTCTGCATACTTCACATTGAATATTATTATCACCTGATTATGGTTTATTACTTTTGTTTTGATTGATTTGATTTGCACACACGAGGCCACCAGTGATGGTGTGCAGGCAAAAGTATTGCACTTTTGCTTCATTGTCTGAAGCGCTGATGTTTTTCTCCTTTCGCTAAACCTCACACTGAGGTAGCCTCTATCACTTCATATTGAGTTTTCATTGATTATTTGCCTTATTTATTCAATTCAGGTATGTTGCTATTGCGTCCAGCACTCTCAGAACCCTTAGACTAGGTTTTGCCTCAATTTTGGATCTTTTAAGTACCGTTGGCAAATTGATTGAGGAGTTATTGTTTGCGCAAGGATAGGATAGAGGCAACTCGCAGCAGATACTTCACTGCAGGAACAACGCCATTCACTGTTCCACGGGGCGGTGAATAGACTTGTCCATATACCCATGGCAATAAGTCTTACACCCCCTCCCCCCATTCCTGCTGGCTAGCCACGGGTAACAGTCACTGTGTCATTCTCTAGCTTCATCCCTGCTGTTTCTGACTGCATTTTTCAATTACTTAGGTATTGTCAGGGCCAGTGGCGTACCTAGCATAGGTGACAACTGTCAGCCCTAGCATTGCTAGCAATCAGCAGTTTTGGTTGCCATAACCAATGTCAGCAAAGGCCTATGGGAAATTATATCAATCTGACTCTGGAATGTTGATGCAGAATTCTGTGCTCCTGCACAGAATTCACATACATTAAGCATCTAGCCAGACTGGATTGTTTATCAAGAAGATAGACTGCTTGAATGGGACAAAGAAGCCAGAGACTAATCCCATCTTCCATGCCTGCAAGTATCACACCCTCCTTATCAATTAAACTAACCATTGTTTCAAACAGTTTACAAATTATAAACAGAAAGATACTGGGAAATACAATAGTTTCTATTTCAGAATAAGATTCCAAGCTATAAAAGCCTCCTCTCTGCAACACACATGGATCTATCTCTTTCTCTATCTATCTCTCTATCTCGGGAACCCGAAGCTTAGATCATCACCCCTATCCCCCTTTTTTCTCTCTCTCTCTCTGCCTCTCCCTGGAATTTCACGCTTCTTTCTGGACTCTGTAAGGCAGGGAAACTGCTTTGCTCTCTCATTAATTGTAATGCTTATGAATATTGCTTTTCTGTAAGCCTATTTCTATAATATATTCTTTATGCGATCACCTCTGGCTGTGCTTCTTATTTGAGTCTACTTCCTGGTGAATCTTCGGTGACGGTATTGAACTCAGGACCTGGCGTTTTGTAAGGGCGCCTAACATAACCCCTACAACCTAACATTGTGGGGGCCATTACCATCCTTACAACAACCAGGGCCCATCATTTTTTGACACCCCCCATCTGTATGAAAAACATGATTTTTAATAACAATCCACATGTCATACAAGAGTGTACTTAGGAAAAGGCAGCATCTTATATACTGTAGTGAGCAGTACATCAAACTTATTGTAAAACTAAACAAGCCAGACTAGTACAGATCAATCCTACACAGTCAATCCTAACAGAAAACCATGTCTTTTCAAACACACAGAACACAGAAAACACCTTCACTTAGTATGTAATCACAAACTAACCCCTCCCCCTTTTACAAAACCGTAGTGTGGTTTTTAGCCATGGTGGTAACAGCTAACGCTAAAAAATGCTCTACAGTTTTGTAAATGGGGAGGTAGAATAAAAATACATAGACAAAGGTTATACTGAAGCACCAAGAAGCTGGACTCTGCATACAATGCAATACCACAGAAACAGCAATGCATCTCCCCTAAAGCAAAATAAATAAATAAATAAATAAAATTTTATTCTACCTTGTCTTCTCTGGTTTCTGCTTTCCTCATCTTCTTGTCACTCTCTTCCTTTCATCCACTGTCTACTCTCTCTCTGCCCCTTCTATATGGCATCTTCTCTCCTTCTATTCCCCTTCCAGAAACCTCCTCCTTCCATCTCTCCCTTCACCCCCATTGGTTTGGCATCCATCTTCTTCCCTTCCCTCCTCAAAGGTCTGGCATCTCTCTCCTCTCCTTTCCTCTCCCACACCCCCTTGGTCTGGTATTTCACTCTCTCCTCTCCCTTCCCCCCACTTCCATCAACATCTGCCCCCTTTCTCACCCTTGACCACGCTTCCATACCACCCTGACCCCCTTCTCACCCTTCACCATGCTTCCATACCACCCTGACCTCCTTTCTCACCCTCCACACCCTTCCTTACCATCCTGACCCCATTTCTCTCCCTTCACCACCCTTCCATACCACCCTGAACCCCTTTATGCTCCTTTCTCTCTCTATCGAAATCAGCAAAGTCCCGCGATGCCTACTTCTGCTGCCTCTGCTCTGGAAGAGGTAAATGACGTTGGAGGAGGGCTGGGCCGGCAGACGCAGGGATATGCGGCAAGGTCCCGCGATGACTGCAGCTGCCGGTTCACACCCCCCCTCCCCACCGACGTCACTTACCTCTTCCGGAGCAGAGGCAGCAGAAGTAGTCATCGCGGGACCTTGCTGCACTTCAGTGCGGCTGCTGACTCATATTTCAGAGCAGAGTCAGCAGCCGCGTTGAGGTGCCATTTTGAGTACCGCAGGAGCTTCCAGACCTGGCCGGCTATGCACACCCTTGAAGCGTGCACCCGGGGCAGACCGCCCCCTGCCCCTCCCCCCCCCTTGGTAAGGCACTGGTCAGGGCTTCTATCGATGCCTAAATGTAGGCACTGGTTATAAAATTTCCCACTAACTCTCAAAAATGCTTGTTCTGAAAAATCAAATACATTTTCTTTAAGGATATAAAGATATCTTTCAAACGAGCTACTTGAAACACAGATTCAATTACTAATAAAAATTCTTGTTTTATCTTCCTACTGTGTCTCCAACGTTTTCTTTCTTTCTAGAACAAGCAAACCATCAGCCTGTTTAGTTTTTGGGACTAAACCATTATTAAGGCAAACCTGGGGGAAGCCACTGCTTATCGGGGGATTTATGTTTTTTGTTTTATTAAATTTGATATACCACATAACCTATTACAGACCTCAGAAGTTTACATTAAGTAGCATGAAATCGTGTTACTTTTTGGGATTCTGCCAGGTTCTTTTAACCTGTCTTGACCACTTTTGGAAGCAGTATGCTGGGTTGGATGGACCTTTGGTTTGACCTGGTTTTGACAATTCTCTATGTTCTTATGATTCACTGTATCAGGAGTGTACACCATGAACTACAGTATACTGTATATTACATTATCTTTTATCATTTGATGTTCATATTCTGTTACAAATATCCTATTAACATTCATTCTCAGATATCCACGGCATTCTCACCTCAACCATTTTCAGCCATAATAATGCAAGGTTTACATGTAATATTTCTACAAGGAAGCCTTCATAAAAGCTGTATTGTGTCTTTCTAGTAAAGGATTTTCACTAAAGTACAAAAGAGCGGTGTAAATCCCTCCCTAGAGACAACGCACCATCTCTTCTTTGATGTCTGAGAAATATTTTACTCTTTTAATAAAACATTCCTGAGCCTGCTATTTGGTCCTAATCCTCCATGGAAGGAGGCATTTACTCCCCAGCTGTGTGTGCTGCATGCTGAGTAACTTTTGAAAGTCCCACATGCAGAAATCTAAAATTACACTGCAGTATTTTCATCAGCTCATTTAGGAAACCAAGTAGATCATTGCCATTATATGCAGAATTTGGTACCAAAATGACGTTGAATTGTAATAGCTGTAAAGTCTTCTGCAGTAGGCTGCTGTACACTGAGACAGCAGATGTGTGTTCACCTGTGCAGGCAGAAGCTTTAACCCTGCGGTCCCAGAGGAGGTCACACCACTTTCCCTTGTTTGGAAATATTAGATTATATAGCAGGCACAATTTCTGAATGCATGCTATCAAAGAGGAACCCCTAAGTATTTAACCTCATATCATTAGAACATAAGAATTGTCACTGCTGGGTTAGACCAGTGGTCCATCATGCCCAGCAGTCCGCTCCTGCCACGGCCCCTAGGTCAAAGACCAGTGCCCTAACTGAGACCAGCCCTACCTGCGTACGTTCTGATTCAGCAGGAACTTGTCTAACTTTGTCTTGAATCCCTGGAGGGTGTTTTCCCCTATGACAAACTCCGGCAGAGCGTTCCAGTTTTCCACCACTCTCTGGGTGAAGAAGAACTTCCTTACATTTGTACGGAATCTATCCCCTTTCAACTTTAGAGAGTGCCTTCTCGTTCTCTCTACCTTGGAGAGGGTGAACAACCTGTCTTTATCTACTAAGTCTATTCCCTTCATTATCTTGAATGTTTCGATCATGTCCCTTCTCAATCTCTTTTCAAGGGAGAAGAGGCCCAGTTTCTCTAATCTTTCGCTGTACAACAACTCCTCCAGCCCCTTAACCATTTAGTCGCTCTTCTCTGGACCCTTTTGAGTAGTACTGTATCCTTCTTCATGTACGGTGACCAGTGCTGGACGCAGTATTCTAGGTGAGGGCATACCATGGTCTGGTACAGCGGCATGATAACCTTCTCCGATCTGTTCGTGATCCCCTTCTTAATCATTCCTACCATCCTATTTGCCCTTTTTGCCGCCGCCGCACATTGCGCGGATGGCTTCATCGACCTGTCAACCAGCACTTCCAAGTCTCTTTCCTGGGGGGATCTCTCCAAGTACTGCACCAGACATCCTGTATTTGTGTATAAGATTTTTGTTACTGACATACATCACCTTACACTCATGAACCTCATTTACCAGATAGAAGCAGAGATGGGCAAATCAATATGGATAAAGTAACACCATTCCTTACCCCCTCCCTCCATCTAACTAGAAAAACTGAGCTTTATTTAGCTTCAGGCTTGATTTAATTAAAACCTGTGTCTTCTGATGTGTTCCATGATTTAGGATCTGGAATCTCACAGTGGGGCAGATGAATGAAGTTTCTGGGCCAGCTATATTCCTGTGGAAAAATTGCTGAGGAAAATGCATTAATACAAATAAAACACTGTGCCGTCAGAAGAAGGAGAGAGTAAAAGGCTTTTATTCTCTCCCGCTTCTGAGAACTTTGCATCAGCGCAGTGTTTTATTTGTATTTGTATTTTAATCCATGAGGTCTTATCATAGGACCCATAGGGACCCCTGAGGAAGACTGTATTGTCGAAACACAGACCGTGTTGGGTCCAATGTTTCCAGTGTATTGGGTCCTAGATACATTCATGTGGATTATGAAGATGTTTTAATAAAGCCTACATCTAGAACATTAGTTCTCCACAAAGCTTCTTGTTTCTGTTGGAATTCTTTTTGTGGAGTAAGCAGGGTCAATTGCTTGCTTGTAACTTAAAGAATTGTCACAATGCAAAGCTAGGCAAAAAAACAAAATAAAAAACCAACAAACAAAATAAAAATTGAAAGATGCAGAAAAGCACCACAGGATTTTTTTTTTCCCCCCCTTGGAGCTTATTCTTTGCTGTATTCCTATATAAATGAAGAAAAAAAAAAAGCCAAAATGTCATATTACAGCAGTGTTTCTTGGCCATCTACTTTTGCTGACGCTCATACTTAGATCTGCTTTTAAGACTGTCTTTCAATCACTCTCTCTCCATGTGGAAGACAGCCCAGATTATTCCTCCCCTCCCCCTTGTTTGATGTCTGTTATTTTCTGATCAAGGAAAAGAAATATTTTAAGGCGGTGTCTCCAGAAAATCCCCAGAAGTGCTTTTTAAGCTCAGAGATGATTCTCACGAAATCCTTTGCCTTACTTTTATTAGGCTGCAAAGTAGACCATTCATCTGGTAATTCAAGAAAAGTGGAACAAACATTTATCTTGAAACACGAGAGCCGTAATGATGTATCCTTCTTCTGGTCACCCTCGCTTTGTTCTCAAATGGATAGCATCATTCTCGCCTTCTTCAACTCAGATATGAACGTTCTTAATGTTGGTAATAGGAGATCCACTTTGGAGCATACTTTCCATGTGTTTTGTGATCCTGGCAATTTTTGCTGGCAATAGCAGTCAATAACAAAATGTTCTTTTGTGCTTTAAGTTCAGCAGGATAAGATTTAGAAGGCTCACAATACATGCCTCACTAGAATTGCAAATGTCATATTGAGAGGACTTCAGAATGTTTGCTAAGCTGGCATGAGTCTTGGAACCATTGGCGGCTTGGCTGTGCTTTATTTTTTCATTAGTTTGTTACTTTGCTGTTTCTGTGGCATCAGGCATAGGGGGCAAGCAGGAGTTAAAAGTTCTGAAGCTTTAAGGATTAACATGCAGTAAAAACATTGAAAGCAGCTAGGAGTGTATGTTTGTTTTTGGATGAAACCTTAAATGTGACAGATGGGGCATTTTCAGTTTGTGTACTCTTAAGCAAACCAGGGATGGAAGAAACCAAATACTCATTTGTGCCATTCACTTTTGACAATAGAGCTAGGCAGGGAGGGTAGACAAAGTGGAGGCACTTTGGTAGGAGGAAAATACAGACACACGAGGTCCCTCTCCAATCATGTTGAAATTTTCAGACAAGCAGCCATATAAGCCTATTCCTGTTTCCTACCTCCAAAATTCCATGGCTAATGCTGTAATTAGCAACACAGTGGGAAAGTGAAAACGTTTTCTCTTCTCTGTTCAAAAACAGAAGGCAGTTTCATATTGCTGCTTCACAAATTTACTTTGCTGAGGCATGAAAGATTGTAAAAAAAAAAAAAAGAAAACACCCAAAGATCAAAATTCAGCTCTGAGGGACTGATGCAGGAAGCCATAACGTAGAGCTGCATACCAATTGCTCAGCATGTGAATTCTATTGCAAAATTAGTGATAAAACACACTGGGGCTGTGCAGTAGACAATTAATGTGCGAATTATTGATGTGTTAAAATGCAGCAGTAATCCACAGCTCTTTGTGAACTGTCCCTTCTTCCTGTCACTGCATAGTGGTTGGCTAATGCACTGACAGGAAGGATGACATTTATAAAATAAACAATCTAAACAATCTACCAGGTCTGCAACCTGCCCCAAGCCCCCCCCTGTCCCAATGTAGCTTTCTGCATCGTCCCTTTAATCCCTGGTAGTCTAATGGCCCTCACTCTCCCCAACCTGACCTGACCTGACCCCCCAACTTTAAATTAAGCATCCATCCCTGGTGTCTAGCAGCTCCTTCCCTTTTCCCAACTTAACCCCCTGCACCAGACATTAAAAAAAAATTCCCCCCTCTCCCATGTGTTCCTGCCTCTTTGCTGCCATATTTAAAAAATGCCTGCACCGACTCCTGCTCTCATCCTGGTTATTTGTGGCTTTTCTGCTCTTTGCATTTTTGATTTGATTTTGTGGTTTGCCACCTCTTTGTTTTTCTGGCCTGCTTCTTTGCTGCCATTTAAAAAAAAAATAGCAGCACCAACCCTGCGCGGTAAATCCTATTCTTATGTAAACACATGTGTAGAGAAGGCTCCTGGTCTTTTATCTGTTGTGCCCAATTAGCTTAAAGGTATTGTCAAAAAATCCAGTCTTGTTCTTGCTGACCAACACTTCACATCCATACAAAAATGGCAGGAAGAGACACCGTGTTCTACTAAGGGGGCGTCAAGTTTCTGTTTACAGATACAGTATTTGGGTTCGGTCATATGAGTTTTAAAAGGTATTGATGTCTGACCAACATAATCTGCCAGTAACCTTAACATATCTTTGATTTGTTTACAACACACACGGTTTCCCCGATACAGCTAATGTGGAACAGGGGCCCTTGTCAGGAATTTGCCTTACTCGTACTTTGATCCAAGTTTCCAAGTTTACTAAAATCTTATTATCCCGCACTTTGACAATCCTTCTGGGCAGCTTACAACCTACAATTGGTAATACATATAACAACAATCTAACATTTCACATACAAAAATTTAGGGTAGTTTGAACTACAAAATGTTATAGTAAAGAAGGGGGTGGGAAAACACAGTATGGTAGTTTTATGTTTTGCAGAACTCAACCTGTACAATTTTGACCCTCATTATAAATCTTAATATTTAACTTATATCTTTACGATTTATAAGCGTCTTCAAATAAGAAGGTTATAAGGTCATTCTCAAACTTATCAAGAGTGTTCGATAGATATAGGTAAAAAAAAAATTCCAAAGTTTGGGACCTTGATATATTGGAATTCTGAGTTTTGAGTTTCTGACCTTAAAGATTTTAATGATATGGACGGGTTTAATAAGCACATAAGATGCAATGTATGGGTTTAATAGGTGCATAAGATACAATGGCTCTTCTGTGTTTCATGTTTCATAAACCAATAAAAGGATTTTATAAGTAATTTGATGATTTATAGGTAGCCAATGGGCTTCCTTCATTGAAGGGGCTATATGATCGAATTTCCGTAAATTATAAATTAATTGAATTGCTTTATTTTGAATTATTTGGAGCCTTTGGATGTCTTTCTGGCATAAGCCCATATAAAGTGAGTTACAATAATCGAGTTATTGAATCACTAATGACGCCTCCAGTTTAGCAGATGCTAGCTTTCTAT
The DNA here is from genome assembly GCF_902459505.1 of Geotrypetes seraphini. Classification (NCBI taxonomy): domain Eukaryota; kingdom Metazoa; phylum Chordata; class Amphibia; order Gymnophiona; family Dermophiidae; genus Geotrypetes; species Geotrypetes seraphini. The sequence goes on from NC_047086.1 coordinate 114,338,138, forward strand.
TTGCTATCGCACAGTGAATTCACCGTGAAAGTTAAGTAATCCTTACTTTTAGAATTTTGAAGATTTTGCATGGTTAAATATTTAATAAGGAAACATTACTGGCATACGTATTTTATATTTTGACAAATACGATGGGTTTTTTTTTAAAGACCGATGATGGTGTTTTTTTGTAAGGGCTTAGCTTCCCTATCCAGTTAAGTACATAAGTATTTGGTCTTCCAAATACTTCTACCAAATGTTCATGTTCATAGAAGTACCTGGCTCTTTGCCTCTAGGTCTGCAGACAGATCATGATGGTCCCCCCTTTCACAATAAGTCTATCTTCTCTGTACCCTTCTCCTCTACAGCCAACTCCAGACTCTGTTCCTTTGCTGCACCTTATGCCTGGAACAAACTGCCTGGAACAAACTGGTACATCAAGCTCCATCTCTGGCAGTATTCAAATCCAGATTCAAAGCCCACTTCTTTGAAGCTGCTTTCAATTCCAAACTCCAGTCCACCTGCTAAGCGCCAATATCAGTTTTATCATTCCCTCTGTAATTCACCCACCTGAGCACTATGTATAGATGCATCTTTTTGTCCAGTTTGTCTACCATAACTAGATTGTAAGCTCTTTCGAGTAGGGACTCTCTCTGCCATGTTTTGATGTATAGCGCTGCATATTCCAAGTAGCGCTATGGAAATGATAAATAGTAGTAGAAGAAGTAGTAGTAGTAATTTATCTAAACAATAACTCATAGGGCTAGATTCACTAAAGATAGCGACTCAAACGCTGTTGGCCAATTCTCCAACAGTGATTGATTCACTATCAAGTTTGCATGCAAATGACTTGCAGTGAGGTACAAATCATTTGCAAGCAAATGCGACCGATTCAATCGCTCAGTGAGCATTTGAAACATGTGCACAGCCAATATAGCAGTGACAGGGAAAGCAGCCTCCTGTCACTGCTGTTAGGATGTGCCTTCCCCATGCAGTACCATGCCCCCCCCCCCTCCCGGTGCAGGCACCCTCGAGCCACTGCCCACTCCCTCCTGACACCAGGCGCTCCCCCTGCTGAACTTAAATATAGTAGGAGGGATGCCCACTCCCTCCTGCTAGCAGAGGCCCTCTCCTCCATCAGCCTCCTCTTCCATGGTACTTTTAAGTTGGGAGCAGGAAGGGTGCTAAGTCAGTCACTCCTGCTCCTCCACCAGCCGCCGTCTACAATGCAGGCCTTAGGCCCTTCCCCGGTGCATCATCTGAGCATGGGGGGGGGGAGATAAGGCCCTGATTGACTCAGATGCCTCAAGCCCCACCCCTTGGGTGGGGGTCTTAGGCGGCTGAGCCAATCAGGGTCTCCCTTAGGCTCCCTCTGTATCCTGGGATACAGAGGGAGCCTAAGGGAGTCCCTGATTGTCTCAGATGCCTAAGACCTCACCCAAGGAAAGGGGATTGAGGCATTTGAGCCAATCAAGCCTTAGGTCCCTCCCCGTGCATCAGATGATGAACCGGAGAGAGGCCTAAGGCCCGCATCGCAGCACCCCTCCTGCTCTCAACTTAATGATACCAGGGAGGAGGGGGGCTGATGGAGGAAGGGGGGGCCGATGGAGGGTGGCCTGCTGGCAGGAGGGAGTGGGCATCCCTTTTGCCATATTTCAGTTTGGACGGGGGAGCGTCTGGTGGCAGGAGGGAGTGGGCATCCCTTCTGCCATATTTCAGTTGGGGGGGACAAGCATCTAGTGGCGGGAGGGAGTGGGCATCTCTCCTGCCAATTTTTTGGTTGAGGGAGGGAGAGATGAGGTACTCTTTTTGGGGAGGCACTTTGTTGTGAGTCATTGGGGAGGACTGTCAGGAGATTTTTCTTTTTTTTTTTTTGTTGGGTAGATATTTTGCCTGTGTAATACACACAAAATATCTGTGCCATTGCAAAAAAAAAAAAAAAGAAAAAAAAAACCAAAACAGGCAGAGCCATCAGTAACACAGTTACCGACAGATCTACAGCAATCGGGTTTTAGGATCAGTAAAATCCGATGCTAAATAGCCAAGCGATGTAAATGAATCAATCACTTGGCTCTTTTGCATGGGGTTTTACTAATTTGCATGGCCTGATCGGAAAATGGGCGATCGAGGGAAAAACACACGGTGGGCCGTTTAGTGAATCGGGTCGGTTAGCAGCGATCGTTGCTAAATCTGTGAAAACAGGTTTAGCGACAATCACTGTCTTTAGTGAATCTAGAGCATAATATTGTACTCTGCACCTTTAGTCTTGTATGTAGTTAAAAGAACTAACAACTGCTTTTCATTCACGGCTCTAAAGTGGCTCCACAATCAGACTGTAGTCTCAGTGATATATTTTTGTACTTTTAGGTCTTAAACAATGTGGGTTTGGGGTTTTAGAGTATTTCTGTGTGGCTTTCCATCACAGGAACTGTATGTTTCCTCAGTACTTCCCTTTACAGTTTTACAGGTTTGCCTTATTTAAATATATTCCCTTTGTTTATTTAAATTTGTCAGCTTCTACATTGATATGTTACATGTATTTTGTAAAAAAAAAATATTTTTCCAGAGTTGTTCATCACCTTTCTCCTGGAGAAGGTCTTGAAGATTTTAAATTTGTATGCTCCTTCTCTCTGTCTTTTTCTTTGGTGGCACGTATTTGCACACTTATTCATATATCCATAAAAGTGTTGTCTGCGTTAGTTATATTACCTTAATATTACTTGTTGGTCTTTTTTGGGACATATCTGGGAGTCATGTATACTGTACTGTCTGCATTTTATCTCCTTTCTATATTATTTTATTGGATAAATTGCATTGTATTTATATGTCTATTCATAATCATTTTGAGCTGTATGTATACATTGCTATTTATTATCTATGTTTTATGTTTTTTTTAATAGAGCACCGTTGCTATTGTTTTTGATCCAAAGATTTTCAAAGTGTTACATAAATAAATTGGTCACTGAGGAAGCTATAGTGGCCCCCGTGGCAACAGAACACCAGCAATTTGCTGGAAAAATCCTTATGAGGTTTATATAGGATTATGGCTTCACTATGTTATACATACAATCAATCAACTCAGAAGGCATTCATTCAAGAAGCTTCCGTTTTCTTCAGGGATCTTAGTGATGCCACCTATTCATGATTCAAACTGTCATAATCGCTAAGGATTTATACATTTCTTCACTAATCCCTCCATACAAAAACTTGATTGGTGAAGAAATGATGGTAAATCCCTAGTGATTATGAAACTTTGAATCATGAACAGGTGGGATCGCTGAGATCCCTGAAGAAAACGGAAGTTTGTTGAATGAATGCTTTGTGAGTTGATTGATTGTATGAGTTTTGCTAGCAGGATCAGCTCTGAATTAATACATTATTGAGTGGCCATTTTATTTGGATTTCGCTATATTGATGACATTTTTGTTATCTGGAAAATCACTGAAGATTCTCTTCTTGCATTCCACAGATTGTTGGATTCATGCCATCTGAAAATCCAGTTTAGCATCACATTTCATCCACACAAGATATCTTTTTTGGATGTGTTAGTAGTTAAATATGTGGATTTTTTGTTTATTTTATTTAAAAATATTTAGTCCGCTTCAGTCCTAAGTGGATTACATCTATAATAAACATATTAAAAATTCACAAACTTGAACAAAATTTAACAAACATGAAAGGATGTCAACTACAAGTAGATTACCCACGTAGCACATGACGATTCATAAACTCTTAAAACAGTTATCTGCCTAACTTCAAAAAGATCTATACCCACAACCCTACAAAAGTTAATAAAAGGCTTTAACAAAAAAAAAATGAGGCTTCAACAACTTCTTAAAACTCATTTTATTGCTGCATCTATCAGAATTCAAGAAAGCATGGGATAGGCATGTGGGATCTTTTAGAGAGAGGAAGAGATAATGGTTACTATGGATGGGCAGACTGGATGGGCCATTTGGCCTTTATCTGCCATCATATTTCTATGCTTTTATGAATTATTAAGTCCCTTGGATATCATGAAGATTCCTCCTGAAATACAGATGAATAGGAGTCACTAAATGTTATGAATGCGGTGAGGTTTCATTAGAGTCTTATACAGGGGCATCAATACCTCCTTTTCCCTACTGGCCATACCTCTCCCTATGCACCCTAACATTCTTCTAGCTTTTTCCATTGCCTTTACAACCTGTTTGGCCACCTTTAGATCATCACATACTATCACACCCAAGTCCTTCAACTCTTTCATGCACAAAAGTTCTTCACCCCCTAAACTGTACTGCTCTCTTGGGGTTTTGCAGCCCAAACACACAATCTTACATTTCTTAGCATTAAATCCTAACCGCCAAATTTTATACCATTCTTCAAACTTCACTAGGTCTTTCCTCATATTATTCACACCATCAGGGATAAGACTCTAATGAGACCTTACTTAGAATATTGAGTACCACATCTTCAAAGACATATAATCAGGATGGAGTCGGTCCAAAGGAAGGCTACTAAAATGGTTGGTGGTCTTCATCATCAGGCGTATGGGAACAGACTTAAAGATCTCAATATGTTCAATTTGGATGAAAGGCTGGAGAGGGGAGATTTTATAGAGACGTTTAAATATCTATGTGGCATAAATGTGCATGAGGTGAATCTCTTTCATTTGAAAGAAAGCTCTGGTATGAGAGGACATAGGATGAATTTAAGAGGTGATAAGCTCAGGAGTAATCTAAGAAAATACTTTTTTACAGAAAGGGTGGTACTGTAGATGCGTGGAATAGTTTCCCAGTAGAGGTGGTGGAGACAGACTGTGAATTCAAGAAAGCACAGGACAGGCACATGGGATCTCTTAGGGAGAGGAGGAGATAGTGGATGCTGATGATGGGCAAACATGTAGATCTTTCCCTTTTAGCTCTTTCCTTTTTTCTGCCTTTCTGTCCTCTTAAATTTCACCCTCTTTCTCACCCTCCAGTTCTTCACCTCTTTCTTTTTACTTTTTACCTACCTATTAACTTTCTGTCCCAGCTTCCTATTTCTGCTTTCACTCCTTCCCCGGTTGCCTATTTCCTTCTGTCACCCATTCACCATTACCACATTTTTACCCTCTGTACTCATCCTCTTCTCACTCATTTCCTTGACAGCCCCCCCATGGCTTCTTCCACATGGTTCCATCATGTTCAGCATCTCTTTTCTCCCTCCAACTTTGTAGTTCAGCATCTCCTCTTTCTTTCTTCTTCTCTCCAACATGTTTTTTTTATCTCCACCACTCATTTTTTTAGCCAAACATCTTCCTGTTCTCTCTGTCTTTATCCTCCCATTGTCTCCCCCCCCCCCCCCCCATCCATTGTTGCAGGAAAGCGACAGGGAGATGCTAGGCTTAATGGGGAAGAGCCAGGATCATCTTGTGAAAAGTGGTACATCAGATATATTAAATCACATGTCGCTTAGGAAAAGGAAGTAATGTTTCCTAATCTGCTATAATACACTGAAGATGAAGTAAGGAACATTCATTCAGTAAAGTGCATTTAGCTTTAAAGAAAACATTTACATATGTTATTTTTTTCCTGTGTCAGAAATAGTGCACATTCTTCAGAAACTAAAGGAAAATAATAAGCAGAATAAAAATTCCTGTAAACAACTTGGGAGATTAAATAAATGAAAATTTTGGGCTGCATAACTCTTGCCCAAAATTATGCCTAGATCCTTTTTCTGGATGGGAAGTTCTATAAAGAACCTAGCATTATGTAATTATAGTTTGGATTATTCTTCCTGAGGTGCATCATTTGGCATTTGTTCACATTAAATTTCATCTGCCATCCAGATACCCATTCTCCCAGGCTTCCAAAGTCTTCTTTACAATTTAACAACTTTGAATAATTGTGTATTACCTGTGTATTTGATCACCTCATTATTCCCATTTTCTGCTTCTTTTTTTTTTTTCACTAGTATGTTAAAAAGCACCAAGAGAAATAAGATCACTGGAGCATTCTACTATTCACCTTTTTCATTATCCCAACTCTCCATTTCTTTTGTTTAATCATTTTCCACTTGAGAATAAGACAATGCATCCAATCCCAAAACCTTTTTATTCCTAAGAATTCTCTCATTAGAGACTTCGTCAACCAGCTTCTGAAAATCTAGGCTATAATACGAGGGTCATTTCATAAATAAAGTACACTATTTTTTTAATTTACATGTTTGGGTTTTTTTTCCAAGTTTTTCTTTACAATCCTTCAATATAGTCTCCCTGCTTTGCAATGACCGAGTCCCAACATCTGGGAAGCTTCATTATTCCATCCAAGACACTGTTTTGTTCAGTTGCCGAATGGCTCGGGTACCGGTGGACGAAAGCTCTTCAAGAGATGTACAATGATGTCCACGAATAGGTTGTTTCAACTTTGGAAAAAGGTCGAAGTCTGGTGGACTCATGTCTGGACTTTAGGGAGCATGAGGTAACACCTCCCAGCCATATTCGAGTAGTTTTTTAATAACGAGTGGAGAGCTCCATCTTCCCCACCACCCAAAAAATTTTGACGAACTCAATCAAGTCAAACAAATTATGATTTTTGCTTATGATCATGAAGGCATCATCATCACAGACAAAGTTCCATGTGGAAGAAGTGTCACAGCAGTGTATTATCGTAATTTTTTGTAAAAAATGTGTAGAAAAATGCACAAAGCTCAACCTCAGTTGTTCTTGGCTGGGCCACTCATTCTTCACAACAACGCTCACCCGCACATAGGGAATGTCATTGTAAAACTACATGAATACGGCTGGGATGTGTTACCTCATGCTCCCTACAGTCCATACATGAGACTACCAGACTTTGACCTTTTCCAAAGTTGAAACAACTGCTGCATTGGCTCCCAGTGGAGGCATGAGTACTATTCAAATTTTCTTGCATCTGTTTTAAGCTGGTTTGGGGATTTGCCCCAAATTACCTTTTATCTCATTTTGTGTTATAAAGTGCAACGAGGATAACCAGGAATTCCAATTTATTTGCTTATCCAAAAATTACTGGCTGCAGATACAAGACTTTTTTGGATAGGACCCTTGCATTTCAAGCAAGTAAGCAGCAGTCCTGGTGGGGTAATTATATTGGTTGAGTTATGTTGTCTTATGGTGCATTTTGAAAGTAATTAAGTCAGCGTTGTTTGATAAATTTATTTCCTAAATGAGGAAATTACTGTTAATCAAAATTCTAGACTGAATATATTAGGAAAACTGTTGTATTTTAATTATTTGTATTTTGCTGATTTCCAGTCTTCTACTGTGTAAACCGCCTAGAAATTGTTTGTTCGGGCTGCCTTTATCAGAACCCTTTCAAATGACAGTAGGGATAGGAAACACTTCATGTAAATAACTGGTGGCAGATTTAAAACTAATTTTTAAGAAAATGCTTTATTTGCAGGCTATTTGCTGTCAGCTCCGTCACCAGAGGATGCTGCAAAGTCAATATTACAGCTGAGCTTTTAAAAGGTTTGGACAAGTTTCTAGAGAAGAGATCCATTAAAAACTATTAGCTAGGTAGACCTAGGGGATTCCACCTCTTATTACCAGGAGCTGGAAAGGAACAGTAGAGAATGAATCGGCACATTAGCATCTGTTGGATGCATCTTTTATTTAGTCAAGATTAGCCAGTGCCAGAAACAGGATGCTGGGCTTAATGAATCATTAATGTGACCCAGTTTGGCATTTCTTAGACTCATCCAAGGTGCTATTATTGTATCCTGTTGCTGGTATCATTAGACAGACTTTGCTATATATGTAACTTATGGGTCAATATTGAGCCTGCGGTGGTTTTCTATACCTGGAAATTCAGCGTTATGTCATGCCCGAATACCAGCACTGAATCTCTGAGTATTAAGCAGCCACCAGGAGTTACCTAGATGTTGCTGATATTCAGTGGTGGTACCTGGATAAAAACATAAGAATTTAAGAATAGCCTTACTAGATCAGACCAATGGTCCATCAAGCCCAGTAGCCTGTTCTCATGGTGGCCAATCCAGATCACTAGTACCTGGCCAAAACCCAACGAGTAGCAACATTCCATGCTACCGATCCAGAGCAAGCAGTGGCTTCCCCCATGTCTTAATAACAGACTATGGACTTTTCCTCCAGGAATTTTTCCAAACCTTTCATAAGAACTCCAAACCTTTCATAAGATAGATGCACAGTTTACTTAGTACAGTCTTTTTTCTGCCCTAAGTTAACTGGGTGCCACCACAGAATATCAGTGCTGCCTGAATAACTTCAGATTCTGCCCAAACTCCACATCCAGGCCACACTGGCACTGCCTAGATAAAGGGTAATTCTCAAAAGGTTGCCTAAAGGTAGGAACCTAAATTGTGTGTGCTAAGTGTGAATTCTATAATAACAATTGCCATTACAAATACTACTGTAAGTCTACAGTTACTCGCCCAACTTTTGGTACGAGTACTTATGATAGGCATGAGCATTTACACCGGCCATTGGGTTAACAGCTGTCAGGCATGTAACTAGCACTATTCTATAATCTTAGCATTTAAATGCTAGGTATGCCCCTGACCTGCCTAAGCCCCTCCCACATCCACACCCCCTAGCAGTTGCATGATAAATATATAACGTGCTAAAATTATAGATATCGACTGGGAGGGGTGGCAAGTTCTCAACTGGGCTACTGTTAAGACAAGTTATTTTACAACTAACTTGTACTATTATATCACAGGCTCAATTTTATGTAGTTGTAGACAAGACAATGAAACCGTCCGCGGTGGCGAAAAGGGCAAACAGAATGCTAGGTATGATTAAGAAGGGGATCAGAAACAGATTGAAGAAGGTTATCATGCCACTGTACTGGGCCATGGTGCGCCCCCATCTGGAGTACTGCATCCAACACTGGTCACTGTACATGAAAAAGGACATAGTACTACTCGAAATGGTTCAGAGAAGAGTGACAAAAATGGTTAAGGGACTGGGGGAGTTGCCGTATAATGAGAGGCTAGAGAAACTGGGCCTCTTCTCCCTTGAGAAGAGCAGATTGAGAGGGGACATGATCGAAACATTCAAGATACTGAAGGGAATTGACTTAGTAGAGAAAGAGAGATTGTTCATCCTCTCCAAGGTGGAGAGAACGAGAGGGCACTGTCTAAAGTTAAAAGGGGATAGACTCCATACAAATGTAAGGACGTTTTTCTTCACCCAGAGAGTGGTAGAAATCTAGAACGCTCTTCCAGAGGCTGTTATAGGGGAAAGCACCCTACAGTGATTCAAGAAAAGGTTAGATAAGTTCCTGCTGGACCAGAACATACACAGGTAAGACTAGACTTTAGTAGGGCACTGGTCTTTGACCTAAAGGTTGCCGCATGAGCAGACTGCTGGGCACAACGAACCACTGGTCTGACCCAGCAGCAGCAAATCTTATGTTCTTATAGAGGGGCATTTTTCAATAGGACATCTAAGTCTGTGTTTGGACATTTTGAGAAAGATGTCCAGAAATCTAGTAGAGAAAATGTAAAGCGTCTATCTTCTTCTTCTTTTTTTATTTTTTTAATGACTTATCTAGACGTTTTAGCCCTTAGTATGTCTATCTTTTTTTCGGCCATTCTCAAATATAATGACGTCTACATAAATAACGCACAAAAACAAGCTTTTCTGACGTCTAAGCAACCAGTATTCTTAGCAAACTGTTCACAGACAGTTGAGCAAAGCAGAGAGGCACTCTAAGAGGTACTGTACTGAATGTCATATAAAAAGTCCACGGTACACATGTAGCTATAACCTACTTATATTGTATGGTGAGCCGTCCAAAGCCCACCCAAAACTTACTGAACCTACCTGTACACAACAAAAAAAATAGCCCTTATGCCTGCAGGTGTCATCTTTATGTAGGCACAGTAGGTTTTAGAGGGCTCACCATACAATATAAGCAAGTTATAGTGGCATCTGACCTGGGACTTCTAATGTGACATTCACCACAGTAACCCTTAGAGTGCCCCTCTACTTTGCTGTGGAGATGTATATTAGCCATGCAAATCTGTAAGACAGGCTGGAAAAGTACTGGGGTTTTTTCACATATTTGAGTGGTGCGAAGGGGTTGGTGATCATTGGGATAGTAGGGTGGGGGGTGGGGGATCATAACTTAATCCCTCCACTGATCATCTGATCAGTTTGGGCACCTTTTTGATCCTTATTCGTTTTTAAAACAGGTCTAGCCCCAAACATCTAAATGGTACCCCTGATGTTTTGTTAAAAAGTTTGATTATGCCCAGGGCAGGATTAACCAATAGGCCAAGTAGGCACGTGCCTAGGGCCCGATGAAGGAGGGCATCAACATTGTTTTTTTCCAAACGGCGATGGGCCCCTTCAGCATCGATCAGCAATGCGGGCCCCCTGCGATCGGCAATGCGGGCCCCACCCCAATCGGCAACGCTGCCCCTCCCCCATCGACAGAAAGTAAGGCAAGCAAGCAACGCGGGTAAGAAAGGCAGCGGGAGCTGTAATTGTGCAAGCGGTGCTGTTTGCCCAAAGCTTCTCTCTGACGCAGCTTCCTGTTTCCGCCTGGGCGCATGGTGGGGCGGGGCAGGGCAGGGGGCCCAGTGTACTTATGTGCCTAGGGGCTCTCGACGAATTAATCCTGCCCTGATTAAGCCTGCAGAACGTCCGAGTCCTAAGCCCACCCTAAACTCGCCCAAAACATGCCTCTAACACAGCCCCTTAAGATTTAGATGCATGGAGACCAAACAACCAGAAAGATATCTTGAAAGTCTGTTTTGAGAATGCCCACTTGGACATTTAGACTAGTAAGACATCCAAGCACTAGTTTATGCTGTCTTTTGAATGTCTATCTATTTTGAAAATGAGCCCCCTAGTTACTAATAAACTGAATTAACAGTAAAACAACCCATTTTAAGGGTAGCTTCCCTCGAAGTATAGTTTTGCGCCTAACTGCAAATTAGTGCCAATTAAGACCAAGTCACTCTAGTTATATCTAGTTATTGTTAATGCTAATTGGTGCATAATTTAACGAAATTATGTTCTATAACCAGTATGTGCAATTGTGGCATGCTAACTCCCAAATTTTAATATAGCGCTCAAAAAATCAGCACCAACTACAACGTAGTGTCACTTCAAACTTTTATTTTATTTAAAGTTTGTCCTTTGTTTTCACAAATTTGTACACCACTTAGAAGATTGATTGGGCGGTATAAGAAATTTTATATAAACTTGGAACTTGAAACTTGAAACAGCACTTAGCATGATTCTACGAGGTGCCCTTACCTTTTATAGAATCGTGCTAAGTGCTTGAGTATCATTTAGCTTTTAGGCACATCAATTTAGGCCAGCCAAAGCCAGGCCTAAATGCTTGCACCTAAGTTGTGCACGGATCAGGCGTATTCTATGACAATACACATAACTTTTAGGAACACCCATGATCCGTCCATACCCCTCCTCTGACCATGCTCTCTTTTCAGCCTGACACACTACAACTGGTGCACACTTTCTATAGAATCGTGCTTTCCAAAGTTTTGTGCGTAACATAGCCCCAGGTACGTTAGATAGATTGTGAGCCCACCGGGACAGATAGGGAAAATGCTTGAGTACCTGATTGTAAAACTGCTTAGATAACCTTGATAGGCGGTATATAAAATGCTAAACTTGAAAATGCTAAACTTGAAACTTTTAACTAGTGCCAACTAGTGTCAATTGTGCGGTGTTAATTGTCAATCAGTGCCAATTAGGCCACTTATTCAATTATGCAGTGTCTGCAAATTGGTTGGTTGCACCAATTTGTGCACACAATATAAGACGCCTTATACAAAATTGGGGGGGCAAGTGTGAAAAAGGGTGTACAAGGTAATAGAATTAGGAGGGTAATGTGATGGTGATATACAGACCCACTATCTGGGTGCATACTGATAAAAATCCAGCTTAGACACAGTCGGAATGGTTTAACTAGGTAGAAGCCCTCCTATCTGCTGTATACCACCTTGGGTGAATCTCTTCATAAAGGCAGTTAATAAATCCCAATACATAAATATATAACACATTATCCCCTTAATGTTATGGTCGGTAAATGAAAACTATGTAGCTAAATTCTTGCATATTCATTAAATATGCTTGAGCACATAAAATGTATTTGCACACATATCTGCACTAAAATATAACATGCTATAAAAATCTATATTGCTTTTCTGTTATTCCATTTTGTCCAGTATCCTGCTACAATTATTTGAACCAAGTCAGACAATGTAAATATGGCCTTATGGAAGATGTTATAGAAAATTATAGCTTTACTGGTTTATAACTATAAAAAGATAGGAATAAAATGTCAATTGTCTCAACTTACAAAAAGACTACAGTATGTATGTGCTTTAATTTACTGGCTACCAAATGAACATGAAGCCACTAGAGGGCAGCATTGTACAGACATGTTGAAAAAATACAGATCTTTTGATTAGAAATATCACAAGATCATAGGGTTAATAACAAGGATCAAGAAGAAAAATGATTATTTATATGATAGGCTTGAAAAGGCCATACCTTGAATACTGTGTGAAGCCGTATCTCAAAAAAGATAGCAAAATTAGAAAAGGTGCAGAGAACGATGACAATGGTAAAAGGGATGGGATGACTTCCCTATGAAGAAAGGCTAAAGAGGTTAAGGCTCTTCAGCCTGGAGAAGAGCTGGCTCAGGGGAGATAGGATAGGGAGTCTATAAAATACTAAATGTAGTGGAATGGGTAGATATGAATCACTTATTTACTCTCCAAAAATATTAGGATTAGGGGGCATGCGATGAAGGCACTAAGTGGTAGATTTAAACCAGAGACAATATTTCTTCACTCAATATGTAATTAAACTCTGGAATTCATTGTTGGAGAATGTGGTGAAAGCAGTTAGCTTAGTAGGTACTGTACATAACCTTAAAAAAGGTTTGGATAATTTCCTTAAAGAGAGGTCCATAAGCCATTATTAAGATGGTTTGGAGAAATCCACTGCTATTCCTAGGATAAAGCAGCTTTGTTTTGCCCCCATTTCATATTTTTCTTCTCAGGATCTTGACAGGTATTTGTGACCTGGATTGCCCACTGTTAGAAACAGGATACTGGGCTTGATGGATCTTCGGTCTGTCCCACTATGTCAATTCTTATGTTCTTATGTTCATGTTAATCTTTATGTGGACTTTCTTGTTGGCTGTAGTCATAATTTTGGTCTTCTTGATGTTCAGGTAAAATCCCATTTTTTCACTTTCTTCTTTCAGCTTCAGGATCAATTTCTTGAGGGCCTTCTCACGGTCTGACAGTAGGGTAGTATCATCTGCTTATCTCAGATTGCTGGGGCCTCTTCTGCCTATTTTCACCCCAGCTTCCTCATAATACTTCTGCACAGAGGTTGAAAAGAAAAGGAGAAAGGATCCAATCTTGTCTTATACCCTTTTTGGTCTTGAACCATTCTGTATCTCCATGCCTGGTTTGCTTGTACTTTTTATTTTTTAAAAAAAAGCAGGACACTCCTAAAAATAAACACTAAAATGTGGCACTGTTGCTTTCTCTGAAATATATATGCAAAACAAACATTTGGGTGAGAACTACAGTATTGTTTTTTTCCAATATTTTCAAACTACGTGCAAATTTCATTGAGCCTACTGCAAGGGGCAATTCAATAACTTGGTACCCAGATGTAGGTGCCATAATGGGGTGCATTTAGCACCAATAATGTAACCGCACTTAGGTGAACCTAAGTATTATAGAATACTAGCACATTTTGGTGCATTGGTGCACCAAAATGTAGATGTGCCCACTTATACTGCTCAATGGCTGGTATAAGTTGGTATGTCTATTTGACTGTATTTTATGTATGCAAGTATAACCTGTTTTGACTGTATTATATGTATGCTATCCTATAACCCGTTCTGAGCTCACTGGGGAGAATGGGATAGAAAATGAATGAATGAATAAATAATGCACCCTCAGTAGCATCCCTGTGTTTGGGTCTGAGCTGGCAGAAGCACCTCTCAGCCAACTCTGTAGAAAGGTAGAAAGGGTTTAGCACGTGAGATTTCCTTCTCTTCTCCCCAGGAAGTTTCCCATAAACAGTTCTGTGCATTTAACTCTTTCAGGATTTTCCTTTCTTCTGTGATCTGTGGCCTGCACTATTCTGAATTGAGTGTTTTGGGTGTTTGTATTTAAGGAGGCATAGCCCCTGATCAAACTAAGAGTAAAACGGTTGGGCAGCTGTCAGGCATAAAGATAAGTGCCTTTCCTTTACAGCACTATATGCACTTTATTACTATATAGAGCCTGTTTAAAATTAATTAGAAATTAAGAAGATTAATTTGCACACGTCATTTTACCATGACCAATGATGAAAACATCACCCTAGTACAGGCATGAAGAAATAAAAAAAGTAGTACCTTGGGTGTTTGAGGTCTGGTATTAAAATTCACTCGATAAGAGTTTGATCTCTATTATTTTTGGAACATGTAGACAAACATGATTTAATAAGACAGAGTCGGCATGGGTTCAGCTTTGAAGGTCTTGCCGCACCAATTTGCTTGACTTTTTTGAAGGTGTGAATAAACATATGGATAAAGGCAAGCCAGTTGATGTAGTGTATCTAGATTTCCAAAAAGCTTTTGACAAAGTCCTTATGAGAGGCTCCTGAGAAAATTAAAGAGTCATGGGATAGATGCCAATGTTCAATTGTGGATTAAAAATTGGTTATCGGACAGAAACCAAAGGATAGGGTTAAATGGCCATTTTTCTCAATGAGGGAGGGTAAATAGTGGTGTGCCACAGGGATCTGTATTGGGACTGGTGCTATTTAACTTATTTATAAATGATCTGGAAATTGGAACTACGAATGAGGTGATTAAATCTGCAGATGACACTAAACTGTTCAAAGCTGTTAAAATGCATGCGGACTGTGAAAAACTGCAAGAAGACCTTAGGAAGTTGGAAGACTGGGTGTCCAAATGGCCGATGGAATTTAATGTAGACAAATGCATAATGATACATATTGGGAAGAATAATCCAAAATCATAGTTCCCGGATGCTAGGTTCCATCCTTGGGGTCAGCGCTCAAGAAAATGATCTGGGTGTTATCGTGGACAATACGTTGAAACCTTCCACCCAATGTGCGGCAGTAGCAAAGAAAGCAAACAAGATGCTAGGAATTAGTAGAAAAGGGATGGTAAACAAGATTAAGAATGTTATAATGTCTCTGTATCGCTCAATGGTGTGACCTCACCTCGAGCCTTGCATTCAGTTCTGGTCTCCTTATCTCATAAAAAGATATAGCGGCACTAGAAAAGGTTCAAAAAAGAGCAACCAAGATGATTAAGGGGATGGAACTCCTCTCATATGAGGAAAGACTAAAGAGGTTAGGGCTCTTCTGCTTGGAAAAGAGATAGCTGAGGTGAGATAAGATTGAAGTCAGACCAATGTTATCAATACTAGACTTTCAGATTGTGATCCAAAGTCTTGTAATTAGAAAGCTTGACATCTGTAATGCTCTATTTTGGGGCATTACAAGAGCGAGGATACAAGATCTACAGGTAATACAAAATACAACTGCTAGACTGATTACTGGGACATCCAAATAATGATCATATCACTCCAGTGTTAAAAAAAAAAAACTACACTGGATACCAATTGAGGCTCTAATTGAGCATAAAGTCCTGACTGTAATATATTAGGTGCTTTATGGTATAGTTTCATGGTACCTGATTCATATTTTGAAAATATATTCTCCAAATCGAAATTTACGGTTAGAAACAACTATGAGATTGATCGAGGAAAAGAATCAGAAGTACATTATAAAAAACTAGGAAATCAGAATCCTGGAACAACCCTTGCGGAGTGCCCCACGGCTCTCCACTATCACCAACACTCTTCAACCTTCATATAGCCTCACTTGGCACATGCTTAGACAAACAAGGTATAACGTCATACAGCTACACAGACGATATCACCATCCTCCTGCCTTTCGACCAAACCACCCCCAACACAACGAACAAACTACACATTGCACTAGAAACAGTGTCAAAATGGATGAGAGACCACAAATGAAAATTGAACCAATGCAAAACCAAATTCTTACTTCTAGAAAGAAACAAAACCCCAACCATAACAAACCTAGAAATAAACTCCATCACATATCCCTTACAATCCAACCTAAAACTGCTGGGAATAATGAGAGACAAAGGCTGCACCATGCAACTTCAAATCAGCAAAACAGTTCAAAAGGCATTCGCAACCATGCGCAACTTAAGACAAGTCCAAAAATACTTCAACAATGAACAATTCAAACTCATAGTACAAGCGCTAATCCTAGGACTCCTGGACTACTATAACAATAATTTACCTGTCATGCCCTGCCAACATGCTAAAACAATTACAAACAGTCCAAAATACAGCCCTAAGACTAATATACGCGCTGAAAAAATACGACCACATTACCTCAGCTTTCCAAGACTCACACTAGCTCCCAGTACAAGCACGCATACAACACAAATTCTACTGCACCCTATTCAAAGCCCTAAATGGAAATGGACCAAGCTATCTGAACAACCGCCTAATCTGGAAAAACACATCCAGACCAAGGAGAACTCAAGCATACTTTACCCACCCTCCAATCAAAGGCATGCAAAGGAAAAAAATATATGATGGTCTACTAGCCACCAGAGCAGCAAAAATAGACCACCACCTCTCAAATCTGCTGACCACGATGCCCAACTACAAAACATTCAGGAAAGAACTGAAAACCATGTTATTCAAGAAATTTGTCAAACGATCTAACCAAACCATATCGACCATGTCCAGATCCCGATGCATACTATAGATATCAACCTTGTAATCTCCCTGGGATTTACAACAATTTCTTGTTGTAAACTGCCTAGAACTGGAAGGTATTGGCGGGATAGAAGACATCAATGTAATGTAATCTATATCAGTAGCAGGCCTAAGACTTTGGAATTCAATGAAAGGGATATTGAGAACCTGTACAAATGTTAAGTGTTTCAAGAGATTGTTAAAGACCTCTCTATTTGTGAGATTCTTCCTTTCTTTTTATAAATCTTTATTGATTTTTCAAGCTACAATTGTGCAAGAAATGAATCACAAATATGGGTATTACAAACCAAGCACAACAAATGTATAACATTAATGCTCTATTATTTTTATCCCTTCCCTCCCACCCAGTACAAATATATTACATTACATTACATTAATGACTTCTATTCCGCCTGTACCTTGCAGTTCTAAGCGGATTACATCAAAAAGATAACTGGACATTTCCAGGAAGAGGAATACAATTAAAGACGTTGGGCCTAATACATCAAAACGATAGCTGGACGTTTTCAGGAAGAGGAATACAATTAAAGGCGTTAGTTAGATCTAAAACAATTTTGAAGGGATGATACTAAGAGGGAGAGAGAGGGGAAAAGAATGGGGGTTAGGAAATTTGGATGAATTTCTTGAATAGTATGGTTTTGATTTCTTTTCGGAAAGCTTTGAGGTCAGTTGAAGCTGTCAGTAGGTTGGTGATGGAGGGGTCCAATTTAGCTGCATGTGTTGCTAGTAAGTTGTTGTACATCTTTTTGCATTTAGTTCCTTTAAATGGGGGATAGGAGAAAGGGGACTGGGTTCTCCTCTGTCTGGATGAGAGGTTCCCATTTAGGCGGTTGTTTAAGTGGGTGGGTGCCGTTCCGTTTAATGTTTTGAATAATATGCAGTATAGTTTGAATTGGATGCGGGCTTGTATTGGAAGCCAGTGTGAATCTAGGAAGGCGTTGGTGATGTGGTCAAATTTTCCAAGGGAATAGATCAATCTGAGGGCCGTGTTCTGCACGGTCCGTAGTTGTTTTATTAAGTAGGTGGGACAAGGAAGGTAGAGGATATTGCAATAGTCCATTAGACTTAGGACTAGGGATTGGACTATGAGTCTGAATTGTTCTTTGTCAAAGAATTTTCTAATTTTGCGAAGGTTGCGCATGGTGAAGAATGCTTTTTGTGTGATTTTGTTGATTTGCACCAGAAGAGTGCAACATCTGTCTACTGTTACTCCAAGGAATTTGAGAGTGGGCTGTATAGGATATTTGGTGGTTTTTATTTCTAGTTCAGTTATAGAAGGGGTTTTGTTCTTTTCAAGCAGTAGAAATTTAGTTTTGTCTGGGTTGAGCTTCAGTTTGTGTTAAAATCTTCAGTTTGTGTTAAAATCTTCATGAAACTATTCATAAATTCCTATATCAATACCATTCCCATCCCCCCCTCCCGGATGTGTATGTTTACTTGTCCACAAAATGAAAAATTATTCCTCTTAACAATATGTAGCCAATGGCTCCCAAACATCCATAAAATTCTTAAATATTCCCTGTTGTATGGCCAAACAACATTCCATTTTATAAGTAAAACATAGGATTTCCCACCAAAATGAATAACTTAACCTATCCCAGTTTTTCCAGTTTCTTAAAATAAGCTGCATGGCAACCCCTGTCATTACTAATAAAAGCTTGTTATTACTCGCAGATAGTTGACTTTTAGCTCTCATAAGAGTACCAAATAAAATAGTATCATAAGATAAAGCCACTGGTTTTTCTAATATATTATTTACTTGGTCCCAAATAGACCTCCAAAATTGCAGTCTCAAGGGACAATAGTATACTAAATGATCTAAAGTTCCTGCTTCATGATGACAGTGCCAGCATCTATTAGACTTGGAACTTATCTAATTTATGTAAGTGAACTGGGGTCCAAAAAACTCTATGCAATAAAAAGAACCAAGTTTGTCTCACAGATGCTGACATCGTACATCTCATCCTCCAAGTCCATATTCGTAGCCATTGAGATGCAGTAATCTGCTGCTTTATCTCTATGCTCCGAATTCTTCCTTTCTTGATCATCTAAATGCAGGTAGGTAACAGAGTATCCCTATATGGAGTTGAAGATAAGATGATTGCTCCCCTTAAGGTTTTTATTTGATGATGCATTAATTGATAGGTAATGTTTGTTACTTTTATGGATGTATTACCTGTTACCGGCTAAGTTGATAAGTGAGAGAGAAAATTTTAAAATAAATAAATTAAAATCTTGAGTGGTGTATAACGGGTACAAGTGCATCAAGATTTACAAAGACTAGGGGACACTCGATAAACTTACAAAGTAATACTTTTAAAACCAATAGGAGGACATATTTTTTTTAACTCAGAGAATAGTTAAGCTCTGGAGTGCATTTCCAGAGGATGTGGTAAGAGCGGTTAACGTAGCTGGTTTTAAAAAAAGGTTTGACAAGTTCCTGGAGGAAAAGTCCATAGTCTGCTGTTGAGACAGACATGGGAGAAGCCACTACTTGCCCTGGATCGGTGGCATGGAATGCTGCTACTATTTGGATTTTTGCCAGGTACTTGTGACTTGGATTGGCATCCGTGAAGACAGGATGCTGGGCTAGATTGTCCATTGGTCTGACCCAGTAAGGTTTTTCTTATGTTCACATCCCACTCCTTGTTTTCATCGCCCACACCCCATCTCTGAAACTCACCCAACTTTCCAAGGACCACTTCACTTGACCTCTCTAGGTATCAGGGTGAAGCATTTGCCCAGCCATTTAAAACATTTCTGTTATACCTGCACAGACTTGGACTTTCTTTCAACATATTCAAATCATTTATTTTTAATAGCTATCCTCATTTTGTGTGTACAATTTGATCACAGTTAGTGATCCCTTTTCACACAGTAAATTTAGTAATTTGTATATGGCTGTGTCTCTTCTCCACATAGTAAGGGCTCCTTTTACTAAGGTGCGCTAGCGTTTTTAGCGCACGCAGGAAATCGCCACGCGCTACACCGTGCGCTACGCTTCTAGAACTAACGGCAGCTCAATGCTGGCGTTAAGATCTGGCGTGTGCTATTCCGCACGTTAAAACCCCAGCGCACCTTAGTAAAAGGAGCCCTAAGATCAGAGTGAGGTTGCTATGGAGAACAAGAAGAGGTACATTTCAACTACAGCTCTCTCCAGCACACAAATATGGCTTATTAGAACTGCCTCACAGAGATGTCAATGTATATGCACCTAATAATGATGATCCGGCATTTTTTGATTCAGTTGCTGATATATTAGCATCCATTAATGATTCTCCTGTTATAATTGGTGGTGATCTCAACTTAGTAATGCAACCTTCTATTGACAGAAAATCTAATGCAAGATATTGCAAAAATAACTCCTGGTTGAAACTGTGTGATATCATACAACAGTTTAACTTGGAGGACCCCTGGAGGCTTATGCATCCGGATGAGATGAAATACACCTTTTTTTCTGCTCCTCACAATTCATATTCTCGGATTGACTTTTTTTTTAATATCCAGCTCGCTTATGAAGATGTTAGGTTTTTTTTTTTAAACACACAAACCACATTCTATTGAAAACTTCTTTTTAGAGGTAGGTTTCATATGTGTCAGAAAAAGCGAAAGGAGAATTGGAGAAAAGTCCCAGAAATATCAAAGGAGAACCAGAAAAAAGTCAGGCAAACCTCCTGAAGCCGGCACCACCATGGGTCCCAGGATGGTCATTTGAACAAGGCACCTCGGGGTTGCCAATGCTGGAGGACAAGTCTGCGCTATCAATTTCCGCTTCCCTATAGCAAACTTCACAGAGGTAAGCCAAACCACTGAGATAGCTCCAACTGAAGAGAGAGCTCTGTTCATGCGTTTGCCCTCGACGCCATCTTGGCCCCACAGGTACAGCATTTCTGTCACTCCTTTCCCTTTATTTTATATGCATTTCCCCCACTACCTTCCATCTATGTGCATTTCTTTCCTCTCCTTGTCCTTCTACCCATGTGCAAGCATTATTCCATCCCATTTCTTCTCTTGCATCCATATACTTTTCCTACCTGTTTTCCCTTTCCTTAACCATGTGCAGCTTCACCCCCTCCCCCTCCTTCCCTCCTGCAGATCCAGCCACTTGCCATACCACCCTGTATACTCTCATCCCTCATCTAGGTCCAGCACTGGCCTACTTCTCTCTGTCCCCTTGCTCCCTTCAGACTCTACTAATTTGTGGCATTCACTGGTACTGCAGACTGTAATTACATCAGGCTTTGGCTGGCAGCCCCAAAGTTTTCCCTCTGCCACGTTCTTCCCATGTTGCAACAGGAAGTTGCGACAGAGGGAAGGACCCAAGGGCTGGCCGGAAAGTGCCTATTGTAATTGCAGCCTGCAGTGCTGGTTAGTAGAGCCCATGGAGGGAGTGACAGGGGGACAAAGAAAAGTAAGAGGCCAATGCTAGACCCGAGGAGGGTAGGGGGATAGAGGGCGGTAAGGATTGGCGAAGCAAATGTGCAGATTTTAGGGTTGCAAAGGGGGAGGGGCAAGGCAGTTTTTTGGGTGACTCTTGTCCCCCTCCCCCATAGTAACACCTGTGTCTGAGCCTCTATCAGGACCTACTGTATTCACCTTTAACACAGGTTTCCTGGGTAATGAAAAAACATTTTTATGGGAGGAATTGGGACACATTAGGACCCAGCAGAACTCAGAAATTGGAGTTAAGCAAGCTCTGTGCTCACGTTTCAGTTGATATTACTACTTCTACAGCAGTAGTTTCCAACTTTTTCATGTACTGTAAAGGGCCACAGTGTGAATGCGAGAAAGCTCTGAGAGCCACCAAAATATTTCAAGCTTACATATATTACTAATTTTGTAAACTAATATTGATCCTACAGCACTTCAAGGATATATCTTATGAATTTACTTTAGTCTGGATTATCAACAGTAGAATCTTCTGAAGTACTGAAAAAAGAAACCAAGTCAAGATTAAGACATATATTCCAACACTTATAAAAATTTGGCGCCAAATGCAGTTGTTTATGTTGCCTACACCCAAATCTGGGCCTGTAGTTTAGGCAGAGATAAAAAAACAGTTGACTCCTGAGGGTTGTTTTTTTGGGGGGCCCAAGTTGGACTTAAAATTTAGTGAAAAAAATGCTGATTTTCAATGCTAGCCCAGCCATACAAATAGCAGGCCTAAATCAAACTGACCAAATTTTGACCAGGTGGGAAAAGTTACATAAATGAGGGGCACAAAAACAACAATACATAGAAACATAGAAATAGACGGCAGATAAGGGCCACGGCCCATCCAGTCTGCCCACCCTAATGACCCTCCCCTACCTTTACCTTGTGAATAGATCCCACGTGTCGATCCCATTTGGCCTTAAAATCAGGCACGCTGCTGGCCTCAATCACCTGAAGTGGAAGACTATTCCAGCGATCAACCACCCTTTCAGTAAAAAAGAACTTCCTGGTGTCACCTCGCAGTTTCCCGCCCCTGATTTTCCACGGATTCCCTCTTGTTGCCGTGGGACCCTTGAAAAAGAAGACATCTTCCTCTGCCTCGATGCGGCCCATGAGATATTTGAAGGTCTCGATCATGTCTCCCCTCTCTCTGCGCTCCTCGAGCGAGTATAGCTGTAATTTTTCTAACCGTTCATCGTACGGGAGATCCTTGAGTCCCGAGACCATCCGGGTGGCCATTCTCTGAACCAACTCCATCCTCAGCACATCCTTGCGATAATGCGGCCTCCAGAATTGCACACTGTATTCCAGGTGGGGCCTCACCATGGATCTATACAATGGCATAATGACCTCCGGCAATGAAGGAGATCAGATGGTCTCCGTTGTTTTCGTGCCCCTCACTAATGTGAAGGCAGTTTCTCCTGTTTGTTTTTTGAAAAGTTACATAAATACATGCATAAAAATAACATAAAATCAATATAATTAGCAACTCTTGTTAATGGGATTTCAGTTATATTTCTTTGTTAATCTGTTTATTTCCTGTTCAAAGAGTTTTCTTTGATGTGTAGTTTAAATGCAATTAAAAAGAATTAGTGACACACCTTAAATAGACTGACAGAGAGAAGCAGCCAGCTTAAGAATGTAATGTAATGTAATGTAATTTATTTCTTATATACCGCTACATCCGTTAAGTTCTAAGCGGTTTACAGAAAATATACATTAAAATTATAAATAAGAAAGGTACTTAGAAATTCCCTTACTGTCCCGAAGGCTCACAATCTAACTAAAGTACCTAAAGAGTAATTAAGAAATGAAAAGTGGAGATAGAGGAGAAATAGGAAAATAAACATTCTAACAAGTCTGTATTGAACTAAGTACTTTGTAAGGTAGAACAAAAGAATTCTGGAGAAATTTAAATGATAGAAATAGAACAAAACAAAAACAAGTGGCAAAACAATAAGATTAAAAATAATTCTTAAACTGAAAAAAGAAAAATAAAAACATAGTCTTCAATTCACGGTTTCAGTTTCAGTGATGAAGTGTAGTAAGTTGGTTTTGGAAGAAAGATGGTGTTCCCAGAGAAAGTACTTCTTCAGGTAAGAGAAATGGTTGATAGTCCCAGGATGCCCATGTCACTTTCTCTGCGATGGTCTCCTCCATGCAATTCTCTCCACTACACACTGCCCGTGCTCCAGTTGTTACCCTGAACGGCTGCATCAAGGAGACTGCCTTAGATGAGGCCTGTGGTAACTGTTAGAGTTCCTCTTCTTTGTAAAAAGCCGCTCGGTGCTGATTTTGGTGTGTGTTGGTGCCGCAGGAGCTGGGGCTGACAGGGAACCCCCTACTTTGCTGTTGCTGTGTTCCTCACAACACACTATACCGGCGAGAAATTTTAGAGAGCTTTGGAGACGCTGGGATTTCGGGACAGAAGCCCTCAGACTCCATGCCGGGCAAGCGCCGAACAGGCCGCTGCTGCTGGTGCAGGTGCGCAGGAGACAAGCGGAGGTGGCGAAGAGGACCGCGACGACTACGGGGTGCCGAAGCTGGACATGTGATTGCTCTATGTTGTTATTGATCAAATGATTGTTTGAAAGACATAAAGGGCAAACCTATATCGAAAAAAGAAACTTCACTCCATTAATAATGCTACAACCAACACAGCTGTGCACCACATTAATTTCACAAACGAAAGAAAAAGCCTCAGATAACAGGAGAGGAGAACCCACACTCTACCACCCAAACATCACAGGCAGAAAAACTTTTGTTAATATGAAAACAACATTGTGAGTAAAGGTTTGCTAACTTTTGTATCGTTGATTTTTCAAGTGTGTGTATAAACTCAGAGATAGTATATATATATTTTTTGTACTTTTAGAATAATTGGTCCATTAAATTGAGTATTTTTTATACTGAGGTCCTGAAGGAGTGGCTCGTTGCCACGAAATGATTGTTGGCTGGTGGACTTTATTATTGGGAATAAACAATAGTTTTTCACCTTGTTGTTTTCACATTAACGAAAGTTTTTTCTGCCTGTGATGTTTGGGTGGTAGAGTGTGGGTTCTCCTCTCCCGTTATCTGAGGCTTTTTCTGTCGTTTGTGAAATTAATTTGGTGCACAACTGTGTTGGTTGTAGCATTATTAATGGAGTGAAGTTTCTTGTTTTTGACTATTTTTCCCTCCATGTACATCATGTAAGTGTCGAGATAATTGGCACATGCGTACTACATGCTATGCTATATGATAGTCCAGTGGTTCCCAAATCTGCCCTCCACTGCACGCAAATCTCTCATGAATATTCATTGTGGATATCCTGAAAACGACAGGATGGGGTTCCTCCAGGATCAGGTTTGGGAACCATTGATTCATAGATTCAGTAGCACATAACTGCAAGGAGGTGTACAATATTCAAGGTTCAAGATTCTGTTTATTTGATTGACTGCTCAAAGCAAAGCCATCAGAGTGGTGTACATTTTTAATAAAATTCCATAACAAAAAAAAATAATATAAATACCTTAGAAGAAAGGCAGAATCAACCTTAGCCTGCTACGACTCACAGGTCCCAAAAATCAACAGCTACTCAGCAGTCCTAAGTAAGAGACAACTTCATACAGCAAATGCTTTTTGAATCAAGGGAAGTGTGATCTAGAGAATGACACGGTGACAAAATTCATCACCGTCCTCGTCCCCGATCTTCATGTCATTCTTGAAGGAGAGAGGGAAGAATCAGAGTATGAATGGCCACAACCACTGACCCACAAGCTTTGCTTTGAAGAATGCTGGTGTAGAAGGACTGAGGCTGAAATAGACACTACAGAATGACAGTCTCTGGTATCCAGAGCAGATATTGTGATGTCATAATGCCTCATTCCACCAGTGCCTAAGAGCCAATCACATCAGTGATGTCACAATGGCTTCATTATCCTTGGCTCCCATAAGAATCAGAGTATGAATGGCCACAACCACTGACCCACAAGCTTTGCTTTGAAGAATGCTGGTGTAGAAGGACTGAGGTTGAAATAGATACTAGAAAATGACATGGGATTATTTCCCGCGGTTATCCGCGGGGACGGGAACGGTGATGAATTTTGTCACCATGTCATTCTCTAGTGTGATCCACTGTGTGGGACCTACAGTACTAAGCATTGATTTCCAGAGTGCAGTTAATGAGACATGTTGGAAGGAGGGAATAGTTAGCAAATGTTTGTGGCCCTAACTCAGGGCTTTTGCAGGAGTTAACAAATGTCTGCGTTTTGAAACAAGTTTTCAAAAAGGATAAGAACATAAAAACATAAAAATTACCATACGGAGACAGACCAAAGGTCCATTAAGCCCAGTATCCTATTTCTAACAGTGACCAACACAGGTCTCAAGTACATAGCTAGTGGTAAAACAGATTTTATGCTGCTTATCCTAGGTATAAGCAGTGGATTTCCCCAAGCCACCTCAATAATGGCCTTCGGAATTTCTCCTACCCTTTTTTAAACCCCGCTAAGCTAACTGATTTCACCACATTTAAACAATGAAAGTGAAGTCTCTGTTCACAACAAGGGAAGTTTTTTTCAAATACTTAGGGGTCTGGATTGACTCCACCCTTACGTTCCAGCAGCAAATAAGCTGATTGTTATGTTATGGTACATGTTATGTTACGATGTCTTGTTTCAACTCCCTCCGTCTTATACGATCTGTCTTTTCCTACATTGATGATGTATGCTGTGCGACCCTGCTATATGCATTGGTATCCCCAAAGCTGAACTACTATAACATTGTTTACAGTGAACTTTCAGCTTCTATTCTTAAGAAATTGCAGTCCATTCAAAATTAGATTACTTACTCATGCACACCGCTACGACCATGTCACCCCTCTCCTAAAAGAACATCACTGGCTCTCTGTCAATGTCCTAGCATTGTTGAAACTGTACAAATGAGGGGAAAACCGTACCTGCTCCTTCAACATGATGAAAGAATAATGGGCACCCTTTCCGAGTCCGAACTTGAAAATTAGATGTTTACATCCCCGGGTGAAAATCGAGATTTCCAACCAGGTATAGAAAAGGGGAGGCTCTTGTTTTTAACTCCAGCATTGCCACACTGACTGAAATGGTCTGAAAGTGAAGCCTCTGTTCACTTAATGAGACATGTTGGAAGGAGAGAACAGTTAGCAAATGCTGGTGGCCCTAAGACAGAGCTCTTGCAGGGCTGTACAGTAACAAATGTGAAGACAAAAATAAAGGGGAACCTAAACTAAATTAAACTAAATCTTAGGTTTGTATACCGCACCATCTCCATGGTCATAGAGCTCGGCACGGTTTACAGGGATTGTGAAGAGAAAGGAACTACAAAGAAAGGGGTTAGATGAAGATCGGAGGAAAGAGGAATGTTAAAGAGCTGGGATGTCAGATGAGGAGGGAGTGATTAAGTTTTTGAGAAAAGCCAGGTTTTAAGATGTTTGCGGAAGGGTTGGAGAGCACTCAGGTTCCGAAGAGGGGAGGTAAGGTTATTCCAGAGCTCGGTGAATCTGAAGAGGAGGGAAGTCCCCAGTTTTCCTAGGTGGGAAATGCCTTTTAATGAGGGGAAGGATAGTTTTGATTTTTGGGTAGGTCTGGTGGTACTAAGATTCGGGGAATTCCAGGACAGTGGGATTAATGGAGGAAGGATGCCGTGGAGGATCTTGAAAGTTAGGCAGATGCATTTGAAGTGGACTCTGGAAATTATCGGAAGCCAGTGAAGCTTGGAAAGGAGTGGTGAGACGTGATCGAATTTACTTTTTGCAAAGATAAGCTTGGCCGCGGCATTTTGGATCCGCTGGAGTCTGTGGAGGTTTTTTTTCGTTAGGCATATGAAGATGGAATTGCAATAGTCCAGTCTGGAGAGGATGATGGATTGGATGAGAATGGCGAAATGTTTTTGATGGAAACAGGATCTTACTGTCCTCAGCATATGAAGGCTGAAATAGCATTTTTTTACAAGGGAGTTGAGGTGGTCGTTGAAGGACAGTGTAGAGTCAATGGTGACACCTAGGACCTTGCTGGAGAATTCGAGCTGCAGGGTGGAGCCGGAGGACAGTGGGATTGAGGTGGGTAGCTGGACTAATTTTGGGCCAAGCCAAAGAAGTTTTGTCTTGGATTCGTTCAATTTCATTTGGACGGTGTGGGCCCAAGATTGCAGGTTCGAGATACAGGAGGATATGTTCTCTGAGAGATCATTGAGGTTCGAGTCTGTCTCCAGAAGGACAAGGATGTCGTCAGCATAGGTGTAAATTGTTTCAAGGGAGGATAGCTGGAGGAGTTTTAGGGAGGACATATAGATGTTAAAAAGGATAGGGGATAAAGGTGAACCTTGCGGGACTCCACAGATTGGTATCCAGGGGGAGGAACCTGTATGAAAAATTTTGCAACCAACTGCAGAATTTTATTTAAAAAAAATCTGGAACTCAACTAGGAGCCAATATTCAACTCTCAATAAGGGAGACATGAGATCCTACTTTTTAGCTCTGAAAATCAATTTGACCACCATATTTTGTAATAACTGCAGCTCTCTGATCTCTCTCTGACAGATGACCTTGAAAAGCGGATTGCAGTAGTCCAGGCATGTAATGATAAGTGCATAAATAAGAATGAGAAGAGCCTTTTGGTTGATTAAATAATCCGTAAAAGAGAGTTTGGAATCCAGAACCGGGACAGTCGCAGCCCCAAAGCTGAGAGTGTGCAGTGCTGGAGGTGGTTTACTCCAATGAAAGATTTGGAATTTTGTTTTCCGCACTTGCAATTTGTTGCCAACATACATGTGTAACTTACAGAATAATGTAGGTTATATGTGTGATCTGTATCGCTTAGGCCGAGGGTCTCCAAAGTCCCTCCTCGAGGGCCGAACCCAGTCAGGTTTTCGGGATTTCCCCAATGAATATGCATGAGATTTATGTGCATGTACTGCTTTCAATGCAAATTCATTGGGGAAATCCCGAAAACCTGACTGGATTCTGCTCTCGAGGAGGGACTTTGGAGACCCCTGGGCTTAGGCGTACTGGCTTACTCCTGTCATTGTGTGCACTGCATTGCCCTTCCCCCTCCCCCCAGCCTTCAGATGCTTCTTGAAACCGACTATGGGGCTCATTTTCAAAAAGGAAAATCATCCAGAAAGTGGCATAAAGGGGCAGATGGATGTTTTTCTTACCAAACCCTTCCAATTCACTATTTTTGAAACCTGTTTTCTAGATGGATTTCATCCATAGTTTATCTAAATCTCAAGAGAGCATTTTAGTGGCGGGCTTATGAGTTAGATGTTTTTCACGTTTGTTTCTATACACCAAAACCACATAGTGTCATTTATTTTTTTCTATTCTGATCTCTATTATCAACTCTATTGCTTACACTTTCCAAGTAGTCTATTTAGATCACAGTTCACTATCACAGAGCATATTCAATTTTCACAGTTTTGTCTAATTAGACATGTTCACATATACTGATGCACCAATTCACACCCATAGGACCCCTGAGGAAGACTATTAGGTCGAAACACAGACCGTGTTGGGTCCTCTTCAATACTGAAATTGTGGATGTTTTTATTGAGAATAAAGTCTACATCTGAAAACATTGGACTCCACAGCTCTTTTGGTTTTAGACTCTGGTTACTTCTGTGGATTTCTACGGGTCAAATTCCTTGTTGATTTTGGATGTTTTTCTGCCATAATCAAACATTTTAGAATACATCCAGGGCACAATTTGGACATTTGGGGCTAGACCTGTTTTAAGTGCCAAATTGACCAGATGACTACTGGAAAGATATAAGCATGACCCCCTCTATACTCCTCCAGTGGTCACTGACTCCCTCTCACCACCAAAGATGTAAATGAATCTGCATGACTGAGGGCATCTGCTGTATCCTTGTGCCCATTGGTCTCGAAACACAGGTATGCCTATACAGTAGATTTGAAGGACTATTTTAATATGCAAAGGAGCATCACCATTTAAGGCACTGTGGAGCTACATCATTAATTTAAACTTAACCCTTCAAGGAACTTGAAACCAGTAAAGAGATGCTAATGACAGATAATGAACACAGATAAACTCATCGACTAGAACAGGGGTAGGCAATTCCGGTCCTCGAGAGCCACAGGCAGGTCAGGTTTTCAGGATATCCACAATTAATATATATGAGATGGATTTGCATGCACTGCCTCCTTGAGATGCAAATCTATCTCATGCATATTTATTGTGGATATCCTGAAAAACTGACCTGCCTGTGGATCTCGAGGACCGGAATTGCCTACCCCTGGTCTAGACCATAATGCTAAGTTCCTCACCAAAGCGTGTATACTTAATTTAGAGCATCTTGGATGATTATATGTACTATAGTGGATTAGTTTATCCTGGGTGTTTACTTTACTATAGCATATATAGTTAATTAATGTATCTCAGCATGTATAGTTACCTAGTGTATCTCAGATATTCTCTATCCACCATAACTCAGTTCATTGTGCCATAGCTTTCCAAATACATCTTGTCTATGATTGTCTTAACTATATTGGGGATGTACTCCTGTAACCCATTCTGGGCTTTTTTGGGAGGACAGGCTCAATAAATGAATGAATAAATAAATATATTCAACTATGAACTGTTGAAGTTAAAATGTGCTTAAGATCACAGCTGGGGAAGTACCAGGGTTCACTGGCATCCAAAGATAATGTATCATGTATAGTTTAATTTGTGGGCTCACATGTTGCTCTATGCAGGTACATCATTTACTTAGTCACAGTCCCACCCAAAGCATTCCTTCTAGTGTCCCAGCAAATGCGGCATATGTATGCCAATTCATTCTTGTTTCCCTATGACAAGCTGTCTCACCCACTTAGTAAATATTGTCTTACACAGAATTTGTTTGAAATACAGAAACATACTTGTGCTTGGAGTAGATGAAGGCAGAGCATTTAAGGGGACACATGTCAGTAAAGGTAGAGAACAGAGGATATAGGGCAGGGGTGCCCACACTTTTTGGGCTTGCAAACTACTTTTAAAATGACCAAGTCAAAATGATCTACCAACAATAAATTTTAAAAAAAACACAAAGCACACTGTACGCTGAGAAAATGTTAATTATCATTTATATTCGGGGGGAAGAGAGGGGTTCAAAGAAGTCAAGGCAGAATACTTTAAAATATGCAATGTCACCTCAGTAACAACCATACAAAAATAGACAAATATACCCCCTCCCTTTTTACTAAACCATAATTCAGTTTTTAGCGCAGGGAGCTGCGCTGAATGCCCAGAGCTGCTCTCGATGCTCATAGGCTCCCTGCGCTAAAAAAACATTATTATGGTTTAGTAAAGGGGGCCATAGTGCAAAATATAGACAGCAGATATAAATTCAGACACATTTTGATCACTAAATTGAAAATAAAATCATTTTTCCTACCTTTGTTGTCTGGTGATTTCATGAGTCTCTGGTTGCACTTTCTTCTTCTGACTGTGCATCCAATCTTTCTTCCCTTCTTTCAGCCTGTATGCTTCCTCTCCTCCAGACCTCATTCCCTCCCCCAACTTTTTCTTCCTCTCTCCCTGCCCTTTCTTTCTCCCTGCCTCCTTTTCTTTTTTCTCTCTTCATGCCCCCTTTCTTTTTTTCTGTTTCCCTTCTTTCCTTCTGTCTCCCTGCCTGCCCCCTTTCTTTCTTTCTCCCTGCTCTCCCCCAAGCTACTGCCGCCACCATCGGGTAACAAGCCCCAAAGCCACCACCGCCCCAAGCTCTCCCTGCTTCCCTGCATCGGGCCAACCAGCATTCCTCTCCCCGACGTCAATTCTGCCGTCGGAGAGGAAGTTCCGGCCCAGCCAGGCAGCGATTGGCTGGCCCAAACTTCCTCTCCGATGGCAGAATTGACGTCGGGGAGAGGAAGGCTGATCGGCCCGTTAGATCGCCAAGGCAACTTGAGTTTCAATCAATGATCTGAAACAATGTGATCTGAAACAATGCTTCTGCAAATTGGCACTTAATGAAATAACACTCTTTTCAGCTACAGTGGCAAAACAACACTCAGAATTTGGAAAGTTGGCTGGTTGGGCTGAGAACTTTTCAGCCCCCCCTCGAAACCTTTAGAGAAGTAGCCTAATGGTTAGTGTAGCAGACTTTGCTCCTGGAGAACTGGGTTCAATTCCCACTATAGCTCTTTGTGACCCTGGACAAGTCGCTTAACCCTCCATTGCCCCAGGACTGTTTCTTGCATGTTTAATGTACATCACTGCATGCATCTGGTAGCATTATAGAAATAATATATAGTAGTAGAAAAAATAATACTAAAAAAACCCAAACCTTAGATTGTGAGCCCACTAGTGACAGACAAAGTACCTGCATATGTGTACAACACCATATACTGAATGTCTAGCAGTGCAATAGAAATGATTACTAGTAGTAGCAGAAACTAGAAATCATGGAATGGGAGCAATTTCTAAAACCTTTTCTACCTGTAATGCCCATTTTCCATGCAGGAAAGGGGTTTCATAAATCTGCTAAAACATGTATATTAAAAAAAATGGACTGAACTGTACATATGTGTGTTCCTGGCAGCATAGTTTGTTTTTGTTTTTGTTTGGAAAGGGGAGGGGGGGGTGTTAGAAGCAAATTTCTGATATACAGTACTCCCCCAATATTCGCAGAGATTCCATTCCAGGAACCCCCGCGAATCTTGTAAAACCGCAAATTTATTAAATTTATTAAGCTTATAGGAGTGGGAATAGTAATTTGAACCTTTCCCAGCAGGGTTCTTCTCCGGGAACGCGGTTAGTTCCGTGCTTCCGGGTTGACCCGATGACGTCTGTCTCAGCTGTGAAGTGAAATATTTAAGTAGCTACAGTACATGCCGCGGCCATCTTTGATCACATTTCGGGTGGCCACGTCGTGATAAGCACATAGTTTGAGGTAAGAGATCGTTATTAGCCAATATCTTTTGATAGTTTTTGTGTTATGCGATTACATTGATTATTAAAGTCAGTTCTTTGTTATAGGGATTGTGCCCTGAGGAAACCTTAACAGGGTGAAACATGTTGGTGACTCTGTCCCTCTTGGCTAACCACCCAAGTTAAGTAAACTTTACTATTTAATTTATTTAACTAATTTATTGAAAATATACCAAAAATATACTAAAAAGCATTGCACTTTTCAACTTTACCAGGGACCCGATGACGATTGGGGGCATAAATCCAACAGTTATGAAAGTTTATTGAACTGTTGGTGGCACCTCTGAGGGCCTGGAAAATACACTTGATAAATCACATTGAAATAGGAGGTATTTAAGGGAGGTTTATACTATATCATCCCTTTTGTTGTACTACATGAGCATTAATTTGGCATTTTTAAGCTTTTAGTTCAGCCATAAATCACTCTAATTCACAAAACAGACCTTGCTCAAAAGAGTGCAGCCTTGGTAGTGCCATGCGAAAGATGCTCTACTTTTTTGATGATTAGCCACATAGTGGCCTACTTTCTCTGAAACCTGACCACTTCCTCCAAGCATGAAAGGTAAACAGGCAAGTTGGTGTTGACGAGTGAGAATAAGGTTTCAGGATTTTTTTTTTTTTCTTGAGCTGGGCTTGTGGCAAATCTTTTGTTCTAATTTGCTGAGCAAGTTTTTCAGTAAGAATAGTACTCGAGAGGTTTTAAACTGTGACTGATTCTCACTACATTTTGCGATAGTTCTGTTGAAGAATACTTATCTCTGTTTCTGTGGTTTCACCTCGTAAACCCACAAAGTTCTGAGTATTTTTCTTCAACAGAAAACGTTTATAAAAATTAAATATTCTCCCTTGAATTTTCTTGTAGCCAAATAAAATTATTACTACAACCAGGACTGAAGGGCATTGCTGTGAATCTTGTGAATTTTATTATCTTATTACTCCACTTTACTTTATTATACCTTTTTTATTTATTACCCTCTTGTATTTTCCCTTAATGTTTCTTCTTTACTTTATGAATTGTATTTCATCCCTCCTTACCTAATGTTTAGAATATGTTAAACTGAGTGCAACTTAGTCTTATTCAAGTATTTGTATGTATTGTATTGTCCCCTAACAAATGTAAATTTTAATGTGTACATCGCTTAGAAGTTTGATTAAGCGATTAATCAAGTCACCTAATAAACTTGAAACTTGAAACCCTAATGGAGGAATTTTACTTTTGGAGTGCCAGCTGTTGTGAGTAAACAGGTATCTTCATTGCAACCATTGATAGAAATGGTGGATGTTGTGCCTTTCAATTTCTATTATATTGCACTAATTTCTAATAGGGTAATGATAAGGAATTTGTAGTGCTGCTCTCAACTGTCCAATATTAATTACTCTCGCACTCTCAACTTTTTTGACTTGGAATTACTCACTTCTATTATATTACATTACACTGATGTCGTCTATCCCACCAATCCTTCCTAGATTGTCCTTTTAGTTCCCTTTCCCAACCCCTTCCCCAAGGTAGGATTAACCAATAGGCCAAGTAGACATGTGCCTAGGGCCCGAAATGGTCAGGGGGGCCCGATGAAGGAGGGCATCAACATTGTTTCTTCCAAATGGCGATGGACCCTTCCAGCATCAATCGGCAACGCGGGCCCCCCGCTGATCGGCAACGCGGGCCCCACCCCGATCGGCAACACGCCCCCCCCCCCCCCATCGACAGAAAGTAAGACAAGCAAGCAACGCGGGTAAGAAAGGCAACGGGAACTGTAATTGTGCAAGCGGTGCTACTTGGCCTAAGCTTCCCTCTGACGCAGCTTCCTGTTTACGCCTGGGCACATGGTGGGGTGGGGCAGGGCAGGAGGCCCAGTGTACTTGGGTCCCTAGGGGCCCTCGATGAATTAATCCTGCCCTGCCCTTCCCCCTTACCTTAGGATGGGGCTTCCCCATAAGCAGTAGCAGAAAGTTAAACTAAGGAGGGCCTTGCCTGCCTTAGCACTCTTCTTATAGGTTCTATGGTGCCCCTCCTTCTACCCCTGTAATGGTTTCCCATTACTATGGAACCCTGTGCAAAAGGTGGGACAATGCAGGGCCTGTCAGAGTACCAAACAGGTAGACCTTTCTCTCAAATGTTACTTTCAGCTTGCTTCTACTGTTATATAGAAGCCATGAGAAAGCCAAGATAGGCCCAAGACGGCAGTGCCTATCAAAAACTGGGCACCAGATGCATATGACACAAACAGCAGCGTAGTGAGGGTGGGAGACACCCAGGGCAGTTGTGTCCCCCCCTTCACCTTCCTCTCCCCTGTGCCATACTTGTGCGCTCCTTTCCCACCCCCTTTAAATCTTTGCCAGCGCGAGCAGCTTGTCCGGCCTGCTGCTCATGCTGGCTTTCCCTCTGATATCACTTCCTGGCACCGTGACCCGGAAGTGATTTCAGAGGGAGCCAGGCCAGCACGAGCAGCAGGCTAGAGTAGATGCTCGTGCTGGCAAAGATTTTAAAGAGGTGCAGGGTGGAGAAGGGAGGGCGTGAGCATAGTGGGGGGGGGGGGGCAGAGGGGCCCACATCCTGATGATAATGAATGGATGGGTAAGGGAATTTTTATATTTTGTATAGATTCTGTTTGTTTATAAGTGCTTATTTGATTATTATTATTTGTATGTAAATTTTATTGCACTGTTTGTTGACATTAAAAACTAAATAAAGTTTTAAAAAGTCCATGTAGACTAGTATCCTGCTTACAATGATTGCCAATCTAGGTCATACATTTCAGGCAGAACCCTAAAACATAGCTAGATCCTATGCTGTTTGCCCCCACAGACAATCAATGGCTTACCTTAATCACAGTTTATGAACTGTACTTATACGAATATAATTTTGTGGTGGCCACCTCACATAAAATTGTTCTCATTGTTTCTATAAATTGTAACATGTTCTAGACCTCAGTCTTAGTATGTATAATCAAATGGAATAAGATGAAGAACAAAATAAATCCTTTGCCAGCTTTTCTTACCTTTTTTTTTTTTTTTTTTTTTTTTTAATTTCTTTGTAGGGAGCATACATATTCTGCTTGTTAATGATCTTTTTTGCCTCTACCATATGTGAAGTATGTGAACTTTTTCTTGCAGTTTCTAGAAACCAAAGTCTGATCCTGGTAACAGCAGTAGGAGGAGGCACCCCTGTGAAGGGAAACCAAGAGATGATAACACTCTAGCTCATGGCAGCGGCCTTGTCTTTAATTTCTCCACCCTGGCCACTGCGCAATTAATAAGGAGAGCTAGTGAATGACTAATACAGCCAAGGTACAGAGGAAGGAAGGGGTAAAGCAAATTGAGTTCGGATGCTCAGGTGTGTTTGGGAATAGGGAGCAGACCACCTCATTGCCTTCAGAAGAGTAGTGGAAACCATTTAACTTTGAGCAGCATATGTTGCAAGCTGGAAGGCCCTATTAACACGACTGGGTACCTAAAGGCTCTGAGACCCCCAGATCCCTGTATCATCATTTACATCAATTCAGCCCTCTTTGGAAATAGGGGCCAGAGAGTGAACAGATACAAGGGTCTTGGCAGCAAAGAATCTTTTTTCAAGGCAAAGGGTTTGCCAGAAACGATATTACTATTACCATTAACGTGCTAGTTTGTTTGGTCATAAAGTGAAGTTGCCTAATCCAAGGTAAACAAATGTTGGTTAGACTTTGCACCTTCTGGCCGACATTGATTTATTGGATGGAGGGAGTGTGTCAAATAGGTGAATTTACTGTGCTTTCTACATAACATAACATAACTTTATTTTTCTATACCGCCTTAATCAAAAGAATTCTAGGCGGTTTCCATAAAAAGATAAAAACTGGACAATCAGTGAAATACAAAATAATAAGAAAAGGAATACAGCCTGTTATATTAAAAAAGACATTAAAAATTTAAAATTGATGGAGTAAAATTAATTATGTTAAAGATAAATGCACAGATTAAGAGATAAATTTGTCAAATAATACTGTCTTAATTTCTTTTCTAAAAGCCCAATAGGACAGCAAGGCTCCTCCGCTGATATAATTACCCAATCAGGACTGTTGTTTGCTTGCTTGGAAAGCAAGCATCCTGTCTAAATAAGACCTAAGTTTACAGCTAAAATCTTCGGGTAAGCAGTTTGCTGGCCCCAACTCTCACCCCACAAACCAGTCCTAGAACTATTATAATTTGCCAAGCAAGAAAGGGTTACTTCAGGTTTCCAAGAAGATCCTAGCGATCTTTTCTCAAAAGAAACATTTGAGCATTGCCTCACTTAGAGTACTGTGTTCAGTTTTGGAGACCACACTACCGAAAGGACGTGATGAGGATCGAGTCGGTTCAGAGAACTGCCACCAGGATGGTAATGGGACTCAAGGATCTCATGTATGAAGAAAGACTAAAGAAATTGCGGCTGTACTCACTTGAGGAAAGAAGAGAACGGGGAGATATGATTGAAACGTATAAGTACATCACGGGATACATCGAGTCAGAAGATGATATCTTCGGGCTAGTGGGACCCTCGACCACCAGAGGACATCCGCTGAAAATCAGGGGAGGGAAGTTTCATGGCGACTCCAGGAAGTACTTCTTCACCGAAAGAGTGGTGGATCATTGGAACAGACTCCCACTCCAGGTGATAAAGGCCAGCAGCGTGACGGATTTTAAAAGAAAATGGGATACTCACGTGGGATCTTTAAGGGAGTAAATTCAGGGGAGGGGATACTTGGAATGGGCAGACTTGGTGCCTTTTCTGCTGCTTTTTTCTATGTTTCTATGTTTCTATGATGGCAGATAAAGGCCAAATGGCCACAGCATCCACTATCTCCTCCTCTCCCTATTGGCTAAGGCTCTTAACATTTGCATCTCCTCTTCCTATTGGCTAAAGCTCTTTACATCTGCATTGTGAGGTCATAGGTCTTTGTGGTTAAAGAAACAGACTCCCACTCCAGGTGATAAAGGCCAGCAGCGTGACGGATTTTAAGAAAAAATGGGATACTCACGTGGGATCTTTAAGGGAGTAAATTCAGGGGGGGGGATACCTGGAATGGGCAGACTTGGTGGGCTATAGCCCTTCTCTGCCGCTTTTTTTCTATGTTTCTATGTTTCTATTGCCAGGAGATTGCACTAAAGGGAGGAAATCTCATATGGTGCAATCAGTCTGTAATTTTTGTGGCTTATCATGAGGGCTGTGCCTCAGTCTACAAAGAGAGAGAGGAGTGGCCTAGTGGTTAGAGCAGTTGCCTCAGCACGTTGCGACTGTGAGCTCAACCCCAGCTTGCTTCTTGTGACTGTGGGCAAGTCACATAACCCTCCATTGCCCCGGGTACCACACTTAGATTGTGAGCCTACCAGGACAAATAGGAAAAATATTTAAGAGTACCTGATTACTATTCAGTGTATTGTAAACCACTTTGGGGGAATCTCTTCATGAAAACGCATGTGCACAGAGTAGTTTTCTGAAATTGGCTTTTATAGATCTATGCGACATACATGCGTAAATGCCAGCATTTCCAGGTGGAAATCAGGAAAAGGGTTTCTGAAATAACCACCAGAGGCTGTATCTGTATATGTTTACCAACATATCAAGTGAGCAGATCTGTAAAAGCCCATATTATTTGAATAAAGCACTGTTTTACCAATGGAAATGGTTTAGAAAATTATCCTAAACATTTGAGGCTGGCATTAGAGAATAACACGGGGACCGTTTACCGCAGTTAACCGTGGTCACCGCAGTAAATCCACAGTAATGGGGACATTTGCAACTGGTTTACCACAGGAATGGAGACAAGACCTTTCACCGTCCCGTAGAAGCAGGGAAAAGTCTTGCTCCTGTGGTAAAAAAAATTGCGCCTGTGTCAGTCTCGGCATCTCCTCCCCAGCTCCTCTTGGGCCTATTTTACCTTCAGGAGCCAGCCATGCCACGATGAAGACAGAAGGAACCCAAAACCAAAGCCTAAGACCAATGCGATTTGAAGAATAAAATTACCAGACAACAAAAGGTAGAAAAAAAATTTATTTTATATTTTGTGAATAGAATATTTCAGATTTGAAATATGTATCCTGCTAGAGCTGGTTTTAGAATTAACTGGGAACTGCAAAGCCCAGGATGTGCTTCTTTAGCTTCCAGCTGGCTTACGGCTCTCTCTCTGACCAGGGGGCAGTTGCCCTAGTTGCTCTCCCCTAACACTATTCCTGCCATGTGTGACTGAAGTGAAGAATGACCCAGCAAATTTTTTCCTATCCCTGCCCCATTCCTGTATGCTCTGTCCTCATCTGCACAAGCCTCAAATAAATTAAAAGTGTCCAAGGCTTGTGTGGTTAAGGCAGAGCTTACATGAATGGGGCAGGGACAGCAACAAAACTCAGGAAGATGGGACAGAGAAAATGAGTTCCTGTGGGGACAGGGAAAAATTTGTCCACTTGTCATTCTGTACACTGAAGCCTATTCAATTCCTACAGGCTTTGGTGCATTTAGAGCAGCAGCATTGCTACTGCTGCTTTGTAGAGGGAGCCCTATATGTGGAAAAAGTTTTAGCTGTAAAAGAAAAGGGCAGTGGAAATGATTCACAAATCAATAACTAACAGATACACAGGGGGATTGCGAAGATCTACAAAGTGACATAATCAAGCTCGAGAAATGGGCAGCGACATGGCAAAAAAGGTTCAACGTGGATAAGTGTAAAGTGATGAATGCCGGTAACAAAAATCTCATGCATGAATACAGGATGTCCGGGCGATACTTGGAGAGACCTCTCAGGAAAGAGACTTGGGAGTTCTGATCGACAAGTCGATGAAGCCATCTGCACAATGTGCAGCGGCAGCAAAAAGGGCAAACAGAATGCTAGGAATGATAAAGAAGTGGATCACGAACAGAACAGAGAAGATTATGCCGTTGTACCGGGCCATGGTGCACCCTCACCTGGAGTACTGCTTCCAGCACTGATCACCGTACATGAAGAAAGACACGGTACTACTCGAAAGGGTCTAAAGAAGAGTGACTAAAATGGTTAAGGGGCTGGAGGAGTTGCCGTACAGTGAGAGATTAGAGAAACTGGGCCTCTTCTCCCTTGAAAATTGGAGACTGAGAGGAGACATGTTCGAAACATTCAAAATAGTTAAGGGAACAGAGAGTAGAAAAAGAAAGGTTGTTCACACTCTTCAAGGTATGGAGAACGAGAGGGCACTCTCTAAAGTTGAAAGGGGATAGATTCCATACGAACGTAAGGAAGTTCTTCTTCACCCAGAGAGTGGTGGAGAGCTGGAACGCTCTTCCGGAGTCTGTTGTAGGGGAAAACACCCTCCAAGGTTTCAAGACTAAGCTGGACAAGTTCCTGCTAAACTGGGACGTACACAGGTGATGCTGGACTCATTTTAGAGTACTGGTCTTTGATCTGGGGGCTGCTGTGTGAGCGGACTGCTGGGCACGATGGACCACTGATCTGACCCAGCAGCGGCAATTCTTATGTTGTTATGAGTTGAAAGACTACAAAAAGCAAAAGTTTTGGCTTGAAAGTCAAAAATCTAATCAGCTTCTTTAAGGGAGAAGAAGATTGTGACATACCATATATATTTGAATATAAACTGAGATTTTTGGGGCCAAAAACATGGCCCAAAATGGGGGTCTCATTTTATATTCGGGTCAGCACTCCTCTCGAATCTGTTCCAGGCCTCTGCCGGGCCTGCTATGAGACCTGGTGGTCCAACGGTGGGCCGGGACAGGAGGAATCTCTTCACTCTTGCCCGTGCAGAGCCGCTAGCTAACTGGCTGTCATGAACTCATGGTAGCCAATCATCTTGCACGGGCAGGAGTGAAGGAAAGTCGCTCCTGCTGTGGTTCACCGCTGGACCACCAGGGATTCTAAAGGTAAGCAGGGGAGGCAGGAGGGAGGTAAAAATTCTTAGAATCGGCTAGGACAGGAGGTGGGAGGGATCCCTGTTGTCCCAGCCCACTGCTGGACCACCAGAACTTACTGCAGGCCTGTAAGGCATCGGGAGAGAGGGGGGAAAGGGTACAGAACCTGGCAGGGCAGGAAGGGAGGAAGGCTGGGTGGAGAGACTTTCAGGGTGAGTGAGTGAGGGGACTGGATGCAGAGCCTGGCAGAACAGGGAGGGAGGGGGAACAGGGTATAGAGTCTGGCAGGATATGGCAAGATATGGCATTGCTGGTGAATATTATCCCCTCTCCCCCCTCCCCCCCCCAAGTTTATATTCAAGTAAACCTTTTTTCTTCTCTGTTTTGGGAGGAAAAGGTTACCTTGGTTTGTATTCGGGTCGGTTTATATTTAAGTATATACGGTAATTTGATTTTCTAAGAATGTAGTTTATTTCTCATTAAGACTCAAGACAGCACTTTTCACTTCATAAGAAACAGATTAAACTGTATTTGTGATCAATGGGGACTTCTTCATCCCATAATTCCAAATTATGTTTGAGGATTAGTCTAATTTATACTGTAGATTTACATTGGATTGAGTAGGATTTCAATTCAGTACTGATATTTAAGAGTTAAGGAGCTTTTCTTTTTGGAGGAGTGGAGAGTTTTAGGGTAGGGGAGGTGAGCACTTTTTATTATGTCTTGATTTTTTACTTTACATTACTTTGTCTTTTATTTTTGTTTTGTTTTAATTTCTGAACAAACATCACAAGAGAAACATTAGATCAACTTTTACAGCCAAGTGAAAATTAGCATTAATGGCAGATGTGATATGGAATATGAAAAAGCAAAACAGTAAGAGAGTGACAAAACTTGCATAACTAATAGGAAAAGAGCAGGTAGCATTGCTTTCATTGGGGTAACTATGAGGTTAAATATTTCCACATACAGATGTTGCCTCCACATCCCCTTCAAAATTTCCAGTTCCTTGTGGTGTTCCTATTTCTTTGGTAATAAGTAGAAATAAAACAAAAACATAAAAGAAAAAAATATTACCTTTATTGTTGGACTAATCCCCCTCTTTTACAAAAGCGCAGAAAAGGTTTTTAGCGCCAACCGGCGCCCTGAATGCACTGTGCTGCTCCAATGGTCATATTGTTTCTATGAGCGCCGGAGCAGTGCAGAGCATTCAGTGTGCCAGCCAGCTCTAAAAACCTCTTCCAAGCTTTTTTAAAGGGGGTAAATTAGGCCCCTTTTTATCAGGCTGCATTAGGGTTTTTTTTAAATCGCAGACCACTATGGTAAAAGCTCCGACGCTCATAGAATTTCTATGAGCGTCGGAACTTTTACCACAGTGACCCACAATAAAAAAAACCCTAATACTTCACGGTATAGCGGTATATAAGAAATAAATTATTATTATTATTAATAATGTAGTTTATGATTAGCTTTCAAAGGTAAACCCTTCTTCGATTAGAAAATTTGCTCATTTGCCTTTTCATGTGGACATATGCAGTATCTTCCATCTTGAGTGAAATGGTGTAGGGGCCGTGTTAGTCGACCCTTTAAGGCAGGGGTGTCCAATGTCGGTCCTCGAGGGCCGCAATCCAGTCGGGTTTTCAGGATTTCCCCAATGAATATGCATGAGATCTATTTGCATGCACTGCTTTCATTGTATGCTAATAGATCTCATACATATTCATTGGGGAAATCCTGAAAACCCGACTGGATTGCGGCCCTCGAGGACCGACATTGGACACCCCTGCTTTAAGGTAATATGTAGAAATAAAACAAAAATATTAAGGAAAAAAATAATACCTTTTTATTGGACTAACTTTAGTTTATGATTAGCTTTTAAAGGTAAACCCTTCTTCCTCAGATTTTCTGATCTGAGGGAAAAGAGTTTACCACACTATTTCTTTGGGAACTCTTCCTTTTTTCC
The DNA here is from genome assembly GCF_902459505.1 of Geotrypetes seraphini. Classification (NCBI taxonomy): domain Eukaryota; kingdom Metazoa; phylum Chordata; class Amphibia; order Gymnophiona; family Dermophiidae; genus Geotrypetes; species Geotrypetes seraphini. The sequence goes on from NC_047086.1 coordinate 114,380,124, forward strand.
CATCTATCACAGAACGAACCCAAAATATCCAATCAACAGCATAATTAGAACCCTATCACTTTCCCTACATTCAACACACAAACACCCCCCCCTCTCCCACAATCCACACACACACACTTCCTTCTCTCCTTCCCATCATTTTCAGAGACCATTCACTGAATTTACCAGAAACTTTTGGGATTTATGCCACAGGGACACGTGTTGTAAATGCTCTACTTTATTGGCGTTTCTGTAAGTTTGTATTTCAAAGTGAGATAATTCACTCATCCTGTGGTACCATCTTTGTGGTGGTACCATCTTTATGATGTCACTTCTTCCATGGAAGTCCAAAATATTACTTGTTTCACCACCAAAAGGTCAATGTATATCTGTTGCCTTTTTGAGGGAGAAAGTCTCTGACCAATCAGAGTATCCTGGTCTCCAAGAGGATAGTACTGTGGTCCCATCCATAGAGGTCGCTACCATTTTCTCAAGGCTAGGGAAGATTTGACACCAAATAGTGGTTCCTGTGCCATATGACATCTAAGACATTTCCCCCACCCCCCTCCCAGTCCAGAACCCCTTAGAGACTCCCCTCACTCTGGTTGTTTTAATGTCTTATGTGAAGAGTGATTTATCACATTTTATCAAATAAATAATACAAATTTAATATAACCTTATTAATTGACATTCCCTTGTATACTGCACTGTGCATTAAGAAGAGAAGGTTTTCTTTAGGTTTTCCTGTCTTGTGTCATTAGTTCCCATGGAGCAATAGGAGAGAGGGAGGTTATGAAGACATGGACTGCAGGCACAACTCCAAGGCCAATCATGAGGCAATGATCCTTCCTGTGCCAGCATACACACCAGTCTACAAATAGAATATGTTTTTCTTTCTTGTAGGTTTTATCAAGGTGAGCCATTGATTCCAACATCAATAAGCACGGTTTCACACGGCGATAATGTGTCACTTGCAAAAGTTACATGAGTAAAACAAGGAGCTATTTTGGGTGGGACAGGAAAGATCAAAGAGATTAAGCGATGGGGACATTGGGCGACCTGTTCATGAGCGATGTGAAAGTCAGCTCCCAGGTTTCCCACCTGGGTTCTGCAATGTGTAAGAAAACGGCTGTGCTACTTCTCATGAGGTGAAAAGACACAAGTTTAAAAATTGCATTATACTTCTAGTTTCAAGTTTAATAAAAATTAGATTAATCGCCTATCTTACATTCTAGGCGATATACAATAATAAAAAAGGGGGCATTACAAATTTAAAATATTAAACAAAGACAAAGACGGACGAACAAGGAAACAAAAGGGAGAGGGCTGAGCTACAATAAAGTCACAAAAAGAGAACAAAAATGGGGAAAAATATGAGGGAGGGGAAAGGATTTTTTTCGGAGCTGCCTTTTATGAATTTGAGGAAGGTGGACTAGTGTCAGTGCTCAAAGGCGTCTGTATATAGGAAACATTTCAAAGCTCCTTTCAATTTATCTAAGCTTGTTTCCTCCCTGTGATAGTGGGGCAAAGAATTCCAAGTAAGGGGGCAGTTACTGCAAAAGAGGTTGTACGGCGAGTGCTGATAATCTTGAGCGAGGGGATATAAAATAAATTTTGGAAGGAAGATCTAAGAACTTTCTGATTGGTGTCAGAGCATTAGGTTTAAATATACAGTAAAACTGCACTTACTAAAAAATCTTTTTGACACCAAGAATTAGGATTTTCTTGCTTGCACAGTAAATCATACAGCAGGAGCTCAGAACAAGTACTTCACTAAAGGCTAAATGATCGGTTTATTTGAGAATGCCAAAGCAAAGCTTAACCTGTACTGATGATAGACTGTGTACATGATGTACTTGGCCGGCTGGAAATACAAGGCTGACCACTTGGATTCTAGTTGAAAAATAAATGAGCTGGTCTCGGCTTTTTGAATTCCTGCTTAAGCTATTAAATCGGAAAACTCCCACAGCATCATGTTGTCGGTGAATCTTCTCCTCCTCCCCTTTTTTATTCAGAAACGATTTCACCTGATTTCAGATACCATACACTGCACTAAACTACCGGATTCACTTATAACCTTTTTTTCCCCCCCCCAATCCATGCTATTAAGCAATAAGCGTGCCATATACAAAAATTTGGAGATTGTATGAATCTCATATTTGTGTGTTATCCACATAGACTGAACCAACTTCAACTCATTCACAAACTTTTTCTTTGCAGCTCTAGAATGCTCAGAAAAGATTTTCCTCTCTAAAATGTTTTGGTTATTTTTTAAAACTACAATCCCTTTTGGGGCTCTGCTGTCAAATAGATTTATATACAAATCCTATGTTATATCGGATAATATCTCTTCAGGAAGTCACTGCCCACAAAAAAAAAATCTGAATGTTCTGGACCCTTTCATAGGAGGGTGTGGTTCGGTTTTAGTTTTCCCTTGACTTTGCTGGTATAAGAAAAGGTACATTCAGTGCAGAGTGCTGAAGAGTTCCAGGTTTATGTGGCCAATCCCCAGGTTCCCATGAGAAAACTCTCCACTTTACATGGGGGTCATCTGTCGAGTTCCAAGGAAATGTGGAATTCTTTTAACTGTCTGCGCTATGTCCTGAGACCGAAAAGGGGGTAACATGTGCAAGAAGGTTCTAGAAATAAATATGGGAAATACAGAATAGAGACACAGAGTCACAGCATCCAGGGTCAGAAAATTGTCTATGACGCACACAATCTAAGTAAGCAAAACATGCCATTTTATAATATTTGCTGCCAGAAGGGCCAGGTCGACTGAAAGGCAGGCCAACGAAGAAGCGCTTCAGTTAGTAAATCTGGAAATCATCGAGAAGGTGGAAAAATGCAATGAACACTCCACTTTATGCACTAGCCTGAAAGGACTGGATAAGTATTTTAAGAGAGCACTACCATGTACCAACAAGAAGGGAAAATTTTAGTAAAATGACCAAAGCCAAATACCTGTCAAAAGCAGGCATTAGCAAGATTTTGGCAGATATCATAAGGCAAACAGTACCAGACTTCACATCTTTACCACCTCATTTGGCTGAAGACCAATTTAGATATTACAGATGCCGAGGAAAGGAGAGAGTGAGGACAACTTTTGGGGACCTCTTATACTCTCAAACACATGCACACACAAACACAATTTATACCATCTTACAAGTACGCTCTGTACCACACAGTCCAAAACTCAAGAAGATGCCCATGCTGACAGAATTATTCTCATTTATTTTTTTCAATTTTTATCCCATCCTCCCAAAAAGCTCAGAGCAGGTTACAAGAAGACAGTCACAAAATAAGTCCCCAGACATGACAGATAGTTTCAAGTTTCAAGTTTATTTAAGCTTTTGATGAATCGCCTATTACAATTGCTAGGCGATGTACATAGTCTAAGTAAAATAGATAAAGAAACTTAACATAATAACAATAACATTACAATTAATACCTACATGAGGGGTGAGGAAAGGAGTTAAAAGTTACATTATTGGGTATGGCAAGAAAAGAAGGGAAAAACAAGAGGAAAGGGAACAAAATGCCAAAGCACAATCTATATAGTGTTGTTAAAACAAATAAAGAGGTTTCAAGAGTTATAGGCATCTTTAAATAAATAGGTTTTTAAAAGTTTTTTTAAAGTTACAATATCATGTTCTGATCTAATGTACTGAGGAAGGGCATTCCACCATTGTGGACCTGCCACAGTGAACATGTCTAATCTTCTGGTCCCTATGATTTTCAATGAAGGTACGGCAAGTAAGTTTTGATCTGATGATCGCAAAGAGCGTTGAGTTTTATATGGGATCAGTGATCTAGAAATGAATTGTGGTTCACTGGATGCCAAGGTCTTAAAAATAAGACATTCGGGAAGTACATAGAAGGAGGTAAAAAGGGCTATAGTCTAATTGGTGGAGTCTTTTTGCCATCTTGTATATCATTCTAACCTTTCTTTTCCTCTCAACATTCACATATAAAACTAAAGCAACTCTTTCTCCATATTCATATATTACTTTTCCTATCCATAGTTTACAATCATAAACAACAACCAGAGTCCTTCAAGAAAGTGCTCCCTCCCACGTGATATACCCAGTCCCTTTCCTCATTATTACGTAGTTTCCACAGATTAATTCAGTGAATTCCTTTTATCCTTTTGTTCAGTCAGCAAATAAACCATATTATAACCAGCTGTGAACTGAGACAAAAACAAGTGGAGCAAAATGGTGGCTGAGTGTGAGATCTGGATCATGAACCCCTGGGTACTGCGCTCAAGGCTCCCCTGAGTGACCTTTTCACCCTACCCCATCTATATGTGATTTTGTGTAGGCTCTGAACCCTGGGAGGTTGTCCTAATATGTTAGAAAAAGCAAATACTGGGAGAACTTGGCTTGGCAGGAGGGCTCCTTTTACAGCTACAGACAGGCACCCCTGCGGACAACAGCCAACATCAGCTGCTGTAGAGAGAGGTCCTTTGATGCCTCTTAAACACCATCAAGCTATGGAACTTGGAGGACTGCCTTGGCCGGAGGGCTCCTTTTGCAGCTATAGACAGGGGCCCTGTGTCCGAAGAGGCAGGATATGCCCCTTTGGAGACCCTTCAGAACCCTGAGGAGTCAGAAGCAGGGAATTATAATTTTGGAGCAATATGGGGAAGAGAACGGCGAAGGTAATACCATCTACCTCTTTAAAAGGCCCTATGGATAAACATCTGGTCCCCCCTATATTGGTAAAATAAATACATCTATTTACTCTGCTTCCTTATCCTCGGGTGAGCCGTCACCTCCTCCTCAACCTGAATCAATTACTGAAATGAGGGAAGGGTCTCAGTCCAAAGAAAGGAAAGACTCATCTCCCTCACAAATAATAGATTTGGATTCACTATTGGAATCCTTGAGAAGAAGATTTTATCACTGCTCCACTTCCAGTTCCGGTATAAATGATTTCTGGGTCAGATACTAGCTCTGTTTCTTTGGATAAGCTAGTTACACTACAAGATGTTTGGTTAGTGGTGAATTGAATAGAAACTTCTCTGCAAAGTACGGTTTGTAAACTGTGTCAGTTTTCAACAGAAATTACTGTTAAGGTGACTGAACGTGAGACTCAATTAATCTCAATTGAAAACAGACTTGATAAAGTGGATTCTTCAGTTACAACTTTGCAAACTTCAGTAATATCTAATATTAAGGATAGTACATCACTACATTTTCAATGAAAAAAATGGAAAATCTATTGAGAGTCAGGAACTTAAGGTTCTTGAATTTTCCTATATCCTATTATTTGGCACCATTGGAGCTTCTAAAGATGAATATGAGGGATGTCCTCCAATATTCTCAAGTAGATAGTTTTTCTCTGGATAATATCTATTACATACAGTATCTAGAAGCTCCAAAAGTGTTGCTGATAGTTTAAATATTTCTCAATTCTTGGAATCATCCAACAATTAGACGAGCTAATTTATTGGTTGCATTTCAGACAGAATTGGAAAAGCAAACAATTTTAAAATTGTATTTTGCTAAGAAACAAACTTTGTTCTGTGGTCAGCAATTAACAGCATTTCCAAATGTGGCCAGACAGACACAATTTCGTAAGAGGCAGTTTCTACAGCTGAAATCTAAGATCTTAACTGTGGGGACTACATTTTGTCTTAAATTTCCATGCAAATGTCTGGTCACCTTTGGAAATAACAAATATGTATTTGTTGATCCATCCCACTATTTCTTAATGATAAACCTGTACTTCAGAGAGTTTCAGAAAATTAACATTTTAAGGTTGATGATAAATGTGACTTATTTGAAAGAATTTTTTGCTTGTTTGGAGCAATAATAGAGATGGAAAAAAATATTTGCTAAACCCATTAAGGAACGAAACAGTCCCAAAAATGTGGACTAGATTTAATAGTTGTTACTTTATTATGGCAATTTCCAGATTTTTCTCTGATTTTTGTATGTTATGTAACAAAGGGGTCTTTTACTAAGGTGCGCTAGCCGATTTAATGCGCGCTAAATGCTAACACGCCTATTATAGTCTACGGACACGCTAGCGTTTAGTGTGTGCTAATTTTTAGCGCATGCTAAATTGGCTAGCGCGCCTTAGTAAAAGACCCCCAAAGTCAATAATAAATATGCACTTCTCCCTCCGTTTTCACCGGGTCAGCACTTGTGACCAGTTATTCGTGGATTATACCTTGCTGGCTGCACCCCCTAAATGACGTCATCCTTGGAATGCCAAGAAAAAGGTTGGCACTTTTTTTCAGCATTTGCTTCAGCGTGGTCTGGTAATCGGCAACGTGCAGAGAGAAAATTTCAGCACATGCCTCAGCCTGGTTGAGCAAACTAAAGGAGGTGGGAGAGCTTGTGTGCCTAATTAATCTAGCTGTTGTTATTCGTGGGATTTTTTTGTATTCCTGGGCCAGCTTTGCCCCTCACCCCCGCAAATACAGAGGAAGAAGTGTTAAAGAAAAAGCAAATACCGTATGCTAAAAAGCCGCAGAGATTCAGTAGGTCTTCAGTTGTTTTTTGTGTGCCCATATACATTTGGCTCAAAAGTGCATCTTTTGATCTACACCAGGGGTGTCCAACCTGCGGCCCGAGGGCCGCATGTGGCCCTATGAAGTATTTTGTGCGGCCCCGGTCGAGGGTGATGCAGTGTTTTCCTCTGCTGCCCCCGGGTGTTTACCGTCATGCCGACTCCCTCCTCTGTCTTGCTGCAGCATTTGTGCGGCCCCAGAAAACTTTTTTTCGGCCAATGCAGCCCAGGGAAGCCAAAAGGTTGGACAACCCTGACTGCACAAATAGAACCCCTTTTATTGAGTTTGGGTGCAGGTTATCCCTTTCTTCTGCCCACTGGCTTTGCTTTAGAGAAATACACATGCCCCATATTCACATTGTAAGAGGCGGCATCAAGATGAACGGAGGGCCAGATTCTCAAAACTTTAATGCAGTCACTAAACTGGTCCCAGAACAGCCTGCACTCATTTTAGTGGCAGATTATCAAAACGGCTTATCGCAGTCTTTAGCAAGCTTTCTAGCAGTCTACAACATTGCCATGCAAATGGGCTCTTAAATATTGAATTGAGCTCTCCAGTGGATTCTTACAAATCGCCGAACCATTCTGCAAGAGCCGCATCAGCTTTTGGCGACAAAAATCAGCGACTGGTCCGGGAGTGCCAGTACAGTGACAGCACTGTTAAAAGTGCATCTTGTGGCGTGTGTTTTGACTGTGGCTAATGAAAAAAAATTACATGAAGAATCATAATTTGTAGTCTAGTTTATTTTTTAGTGGGAGTAGTAAAAGCATGCTTCTTGAGCGCATGTATTATAGCCCAATTTGGCAGCGAGAGAGTTTCTCCTGCCACCAACCGACACGCCACTGACAGTGGTGGGAGAGATGCCCAATGTCTCCTGCCGCCAACCGACACACCTCCCTGGCAGCAGAAAAGATGTTCAATCTCTCCTGCCCAACCGACACACCCTCCGGCAGCAGGAGAGATCTTGATACTTACGAGTAATATTCAACAATCTTTGACTTTTCAAAATAGTTTGTCTACTTTTGGTGTGGCAGCAGTTTTTGTAACTTTTCATCATCATTGTAAGCTTTCACAAACTTTTGATCAAGTACTCGATGTCATAAATTTCCACATCTTTTTCTATCAGCTATTGGACGCAGACTTTCATATCAATCCAATTTGAGGTCTTTTTTTTTTAACTATTTATTTATCAATTTTCAAAATTTAACAAGCATTTTGAAGATCTTGTATAGAAAAGATTACATAAATAAAATAAACTTTCCAAAGGAAGTCAATTGTTGCATCTAACATAATAATCTCTAGTCCACATTCTATGATCCAAGATTTTCAATGAATGGATAATACAATTTAATCAATAGGAAAAAAAAAAAATAGAAGAAGTAAGGCTAGCTAATCATTGTCAAATTAAATGATTGTTGTTCCATCTTTCTCCAGGCGCTTCAAGGTTAAGAATTTGGTAAGATGTGATGGATCAAAAAATATATACTTATTAGCTCCATATCTAATTGTACACTTACAAGGAAAACGAAGAAAGAAAATCCCCCAATTGAAATTACAGCGGGTTTTAGCAATAGAAATTGGCGTCTTCGGGACTGGTTCTCTTTACACACATCTGGGAAAATCTGTATTTTTCTACCAAGGAACTCTTTATTCCTATTCTTAAAAAACAATTTAACAACCAATTTTTATCTAATATAAGGGCTACCGTTACCAAGAGAGTTGCGGACTTAGCCTGTTCTATTATTGAGGTCTCCAACAATGCTGAAACATCTAATTGTTGAACCTGGTCAGCCTCTTGTTGCTCATTAATTTTACTAGGCAAATAATATACTTGAGTAAATGGGGGAATCGACTCCTCAGAGACCCCCAAAGTTTCAACTAAATACTTTTTCAACATTTCTCGTGGCGTCACGGAGAAAACTCGGGGAAAATTCATAAAGCGCAAATTATTTGTGCGAACATTATTTTCTAACATTTCAAATTTCCTCCTTAAATTAGTATTATCTTTTATCAAGGTATCTTGTACTTGTTTTATGCCAATTACATCCTTCTATGTTTTATCAACATCCACTTTGGCTAAATTCAAATCTTGTTTAAGGTCTTTAAATTCTTGATTTTGTTCACTTAATTTCTTTTCAACATTTTTTATCTGTGGTGTTAAAGAGTTCCTCAGTTTGATAACCAGATCCCAAAGACTATCCATAGTCACTTCGGGTGCTTTTACCACTGAAAAAGCACTTTCTTGATTTATGTTGGAAAGCTCACCTCCAAAAATCTCATCTTGTTGCTGCCCTTGCTTTTCCTGACCCTGAGATATTCCGGCTGCAGGTATAGAATCCACCCTATGACTTGATCAGTCCTTTGAAGAATCTTCTGCCAAGCTCCCAATAGTCTCGCGGTCCGGTAACAGTACCTCTTGGGACCTGCTCCCTTGCCGTGGCGAGCTGGCTCTCTGCGGCTGCAGGGGAGTTTCTCTGGCTTCGGGACTTAGAGTGACTTCCGGCCCAAAGACGTCAGTCGCGGCTCCACTCTGCGTCTCTGTGTCTGGCGGGCAATTACCCAAAGGAATCAGCTCCTGTTGGAGGAGGCTGAGAAACTGCTTTATGGTCGTGGGGAGGGTGAGTTTGCAGAGCGCCGCGAGACTTCTGTGGTGCTTTTCCCCCTTCTCTTCGGCATCACCAAGGAAAAATTGGCAGTAAGACCGCCAAAATAGGAGCAATAATTCTTGCAGCAAGCTTCTCAGCGTATCCGTCTAATGATCAGCTAGCCACGGCCATCTTGGATCTTGTTCCTAGCATTGTCCCAATTTGAGATCTTATCAGAGCAACTGAGAAGCCATCTCCAAATATTTTATGCAGTTGTACAGATTTGGTACTCTGTCACCAAAAATGTCATAGTCTGCATCAAGACCCTCCCTGCATTTTTGGGCCAGTATTAATTTAATAGCACATTTATAAACCACTTAACCATCATCATAGCTCAAGGCAGGGAGCAAACAGGAATAAAATACATTAAAACAAAGTATAAGAATTATAATCAGAAAATAACTCAGTGACCAAAAGTGAAATAAAGTATATATACATGTGATAACACTATTGATTATAACATTTCTTAAACAATCAGGTATTCAAGTCACGCAAAAACCTCTCATATTGCTGCTATAAGAATAAATATACTGTAGATGTAGGTCCAATGGGAAAGCTACCTTCCATTGGTTCTCAGAATGTAACCTGCGTGCTGGAACATACCATGTCAGCCAATGTATAAGATGGGGCTAATCTGTGGAGAATTTTAAAAACAAATAATACTTTAAACATTATTCTTTCATGAATGTAACACAATCAAAAATGAAGTTGAATTATTCCATCTGGAACCAGTATGTCTTGGTATGTGCTGGATCTTGCAATCAAGATGGACACTATGCAGTGAATTCAAATGTTTCTATCAATTCCACAAAAGAAATCTTTCTCCATTCCAGTTCTTTAGTATAGAAGTGTTATATGCCCATGAGACATGTGGAGTGTGAGACGCAGTGGTTAAAGCTACAGCCTCAGCACCCTTGGGAGGCTCTAGCTAGGTCCTTGGAACTGGGTTGGCCATTGTTAAAAACAGGATACTGGACTTGATAGACCTCAGCACCGTCAGCTGCTCCTTGTGACTCTGGGTAAGTCACTTAATTCCCCCCTTGCCCCAGGTACATTAGACAGATTGTGAGCCCACCGGGACAGATAGGGAAAAATGCATGAGTACCTGAATAAATTCATGTAAACGGTTCTGAGCTCCCTTGGGAGATGGTATAGAAAATTGAATAAATAAATCCTAATGAAAATGACCCTCCATGTACGTTAAGAGGATATTTGCAGAATAGCACTTAGGCACTTTTGCAGGTAAGTATGCACTTATAAGCCTAAGTGTTAGTATTATAGACATTTACATACACAAGGAGTGCATAAATGGAGGTACCCAGACTATAGAATTGCACTTTAAAGGCCAGGTCCTATAAATGGCACCTAAGCATACCTACATTGTAGGCACTGCTTGGCATGGTTGTCAATCAACCACTAGTTACCATTTGTAGAATCCCACCTGTATATTAGACCAGGTTTTACCAGCACCTAACTTGGATGCTAGCGACACCTACTAAGTCAACCACACCTATACTACCCTTCTAACCACACCTACTTTTCAGGTAAGCATCATTAGACGTCAGAGGGCACATCCACATAGGCTTTGTTATGCATCCCTAAGAGTTCAGCACCAAACTCTTAACTGGTAATTTAATTTTTTATTTTGTTGATTGGCTGAAAACCAGCACAGTCAATTACCATGTCAATTAAGCCAATAAAAAAATAATTGGGTGCGGATCCCAAAGTTAGACGTCACTAGGTATCCGTGATTACGGCACCTAGCAGGTGCCTAACATAGGTGTCCATTATAGAATCTGGCCCTAAGTGCCAAACTTTATTGCACAGTAGTACAGTCTTTCTTAGGGTTACCAGATTTTACAATAGTAAAATCCGGCCACGTGCCCTCGCTCCCAGCCCCGCCTAGTTTCTCCTAGCCCCACCCTGTTCTGCTCAAGTCACGCCCCATTCTGCGCCAGCCCCGCCCCAACCTCTTCTCAAGCTTGGATCCGCATTTGTAGGACCTCCTACATTGCGTGGGTGTGACATTATGACATCACAAGCATGCACGCATGTATGTGATGTCACCGCATTTTATCCACGCATGCACAGATGTCCTCCAGATGTGGCCTTGAGCGCAAAGCTTTTCAAACCCCAGACAAAGCTGTGGGTTTTGAAAAGCCATCCGGACACCTGGACTGTCCTCTAGGTTTGGACAAGTTCCTGGAGGTAAAGTCCATGGTCTGCTGTTGAGACAGACATGGGAGAAGCCACTGCTTGCCCTGGATCGGTTTCATGGACTGCTGCTACTATTTGTTTTTTTGCCAGGTCCTTGTGACTTGGTCTCTATGAAGATGGGATACTGGGCTAGATGGACCATTGATCTGACCCTGTAAGGCTATTCTTATGTTATGTTCTTATAAATCCGGACATCCGGTAACCCTAGTCCTTCTTAACCCAATCCTTGGAGCACACCCTGCCAGTCAGGTTTCCAAGATATAAACAATGAATATGCATTTCCCATAAAAGATGCCAGTGGGGGGGGGGGGGAGTGGTCTGCCCTGGGCACTGGCACCCCTCCTGCTCTCCACCCCTTTCTCACCCCTCCCCCTGGCCCGTGCACGCCCCTTCCCCTGTATCTTTTTAACTTTGGTGTGAGCAGCCACAAACTTACTGCTTGCATTGGCTTCAGTTCTATCTGACGTCACTTCTGGGACCCGCGCCTAGGAAGTGACGTCAGAGAGAGCACCGATGCAAGCATGAAGTTCGTGGCTGCTCGCACCAAAGAAGGGAAGGGGGAGCATGCGCACGGTAGGGGGCGGGGAAGAGAGTGGGAGAGGTGCAACACTCACCCTGCTATGCCACTCTGCATAGTCACTGTGCGTATCCTGAAAACATGAATGGCTGAGTGTGCCCCTAGGTGTGGATTGAAACTGAATGTTGATGACAGAACTGATGCTTGTGGGGAAGGCAGACCAAGACATGTGGCCAAAGGAAGTAAAGGTAATGGATGAAGCCCTTCCGGTAAGGGAGTCAATGACAATCTTAGGAGTTAGACTTGGTGACGGGACAATCGCGCACCAGACACCATCACAATTCGGTGCAAGACACAAGCACGCCGTGGGAAAACTTAGTTTTAAAGAGCTCCGAAGCGGGGTGTGAGTGTGGAAACCCCCCCCCCATACACACACACTTTACTGCACAGTGTTAGCGCTGCTGTTGGGGGGGGTACACCCCCTACATTAAAGAGAAAACTGAATTTTTCCCCCCAAATATTGGAAAAAGTTCTGTTTTCTCTATAATGGAGGGTTCCAACCCCCAACCCCCCCCCCCCCCCCCAACAGCAGCATGAACACTATGCAGTAAAGTGGGGCACTCACACACCGCTTCGGAGCTCTTTAAAACTAAGTTTTCCTGTGGTGTCATGCGCTGAATTGTCTGCCCTCCATTGTTGGCGAGCTGGTGTCTCGCGCGCGACAGACTATGAACCGTTAGACTTGATTCAGGTCTTGCAATGAAGTGTCAAGTGGCTAAGATGGTGCTGATTTATTTTACGCAAACACATTTACTGTACTGGGTGAAACAGATGTTGACGCCTTTTGACTTCCATACTGAAGTACAGGCAATGGTCTTATCAAGACTTGACTACTGCAATGCGCTGTATCTTGGAGTGATTAAGACAAGGTACAGAGCATTGCAAGTGGCAAAAAATGCTGCAGCCAGACTGGTCACAAGAGCTCCTAAACGTGATCACATTACACCTTATCTTCGACAATTGCACTGGCTGCCGATGACATTTGTCATCAATTTTTGTATGGTACAATTCCAGAGTGTTTCAACGAAAAGATGACTGTTTACTACCCTAAAAGATCTTTGCGCTCTGAAAATTCAGCTTTGCTGAGAGGCAATGTTAATCCGAAATATGTAATGACCTTTGGTTGTGCTGGGGTAAAGTTTTGGAATTCGCTGATAGGACAGTTAAGGAAATGTGCCGATAGAGGAATTTTCAGAAAATTCTTTAAAACACCATTGTTTGTAACTGCTTTTACATAGGGTCTGACTCACCTTGATCGAAGATTTTTATTGTGAATTTAAATCCTGATGTTTGTTCATCTTTTTTGTATTGTTTTAAGCATTATGTATATTTGATCTTACATAAACTGCCTAGGGCTATAGCAATTTAAAAAATAAATAAATAAGTTCCAAAGCATCCTACAGCTTATTTTTCTGCTTTCAGATTAACAGTATCACCATCATTTTGGAAACCTTTTTTCCCTTTCTTTCTGTGAGGCACTGTGACACTGAATAATGTTCATGTCAGCATTAAACTCAGAATTTTAAAAGCAACATAAAAGTACAAGCTATATTTTCATGGAGAAGGCAAGAGATTATTTAAGTATCACTATAACAGCAGTGCTGTGGCATATGATAAGGAAATCCAGGGATGAAGTTGTTCTTAAAGGGTACCCAGGATAACAGAAAAGATTACAGCTTTGGAGGGTCTCCAGGTACTTTACTGCTGAATTTTTCCTTTTAGAGTTTCAAGATGTTCATTTGCAGCTCTGATTTAACTTAGATTTATAGGTTGAATGATCTAAGTATAATCAGAGTTTACGATTTATTTATTTTTTGTCAGACAGTGTGTTCTGTGCATCGGCTTGGTGAGCTCAGCATTAGTCAGGTTCTGCCAGAGCTGGCAAATCCAACTGAGTTCTACAAATGGAGTTTCACAGTCCATTTTCTATCTCTGTGCCATCTCATATTTTGAACTGCATGCCATGCTGTAGAGGTGTGAATAACGTACTGTTAATTTATTATCCTTGTTAAATAATATTCTAGCAATATTTGCCCAGTGTACAGTGTACATGAGAACCTTGCCAGATTAGCACTAGACCGATCTCCTTTTGGATCTTTAACTCATCAAGTCGCTACGACTTGAACCCAAGTTGATGGCACCTAACACACACAAGCACGATAAGCATTTCAGTTTATCACAAAGAAGAAATTTCTTCTCTGAAAAGTATGTTTATGTTTTATATTATGCTTTATTACAGGGTTTCTCAACCTGTGGTATGCGTAAACCTAGGGATTACGCGGACCACCTGTTGGGAGTACGCAGGATGACCGCCACCCATCCCCGCCACTGCTGCTCGCCGGCTGCCTCTTGCCGCCCTCTCAATTTAATTAACCCCCACCCATCACCGCTGTTTGCTGCCCGCCCACTCCATTTAATTATCCCCTGCCACAACTCCAAGAAGGGCAGGGCCAGGTGGCCCACAAGCCTTCCCCCCGATGTCAATTCTGATGTCAGGAAGAAGGTTTGGGCCAGCCAATCACTGCTTGGCTGGCCCAGACTTTCTCTCCGATGTCAGAATTGACATCGGGGGAAGGCTTGTGGGCTGCCTGGCCCTTCCCTTCCCTTCCTGGATTTGTAGCAGGGGATAATTAAATGCAGATGGCGAGGGGGGGAGACGGTGGACTAGGTGGGAGGAAGAATTGGTGGCCCTCACTGCCTATGTCATGAGTTCGTGCCTCACTACCTTCCAGCCTTTGTCCTTCCTCCCTCCCTGCTGAGCCGAAGCCTACTTGCCTCCAAGCCAACTTTGTGTCATTAGCATATTTAATTGCCTCACTAGTTATTCCTATCTCTAGATAATTGCTAAATATGTTAAAAAGCAGTAGTCCCAGTATAGAAGGCATGTGATGCAAGGTATCTGAGCCAATCGGGATACAGAGGAACCAACTTGTATAGTATCTAGCTGATTTCACCACAAGACCTCAAACACCTAATGCACTACTGCAACTATTTTTCATGCCCTAACAGGGGTGAAGTCATCGTTGGTCTTTATTTTGAGGCATATACATAAAGTGATGTTATTTCTTGTTGAGAGGCTCAAAATCAATAGTGTGTTAATAAATTTTTAAAAAGGGAAGAACACTTAGAAGGGCATAATCGAAAGGAATGTCTAAGTCCATTTTCGTCTAAGTCGTTCAAAGTACAAAACAGCCTAAGACACATTTTCGAAAAATACGTCCAAATTTTTTTTTTGTTTCGAAAATCGTCTAACTATACGTCCTGCCGATTTGATCATCCAAGTCGCTAAATCGTCCATCTTTATACCACATTTTCGTCTAACTTTTCGTCCAAGTCAAAAACTCTTAGAACAAGCCCTGCTGGACGTGGGAGGGGTCTGCAAAGTGATGGACTGAACACCCAGACATGGCACCTAAATAGTGGGGTACTGTACAGGGCACTGCTGTGAACTTCACAAAAAGGGTGCCATGTCTTCTCCTCCCTACAGCTCCCTTATAGGTCATAGTGAGCCCCCCAAATCACCTCCAGAATCCCCTAGACCCACTTATCTACCACCCTAATAGCCCTTATGGCTGCAGGAGCCACCTATATGCTAGTGGAAAAGGGTTTTGGGGTGTATAGGGGAGTGCATATGTTTTATTATCAATGCTGTGATTACAGGGGCTTAAGGGCATGGGTCCTCCTCTCCATGAGTCCCTAACCCATCCCCAAGATGGCTTAAGCTGCCTCTGTGCTGGACGACTAGGCTTTCCTATGCCAGGCTGCCAGGTGATGATGGTTATCACTGGCCGTGGCAGTAACAACTTCAATGCTCATAGAATTCCTACGAGCGTAGGAGCTGTTACCGCCATGGCCGGTGCTAAAAACTGGGATATGCTTTTGTAAAAAGAGGGGGGGGGGGTTAGTTCCACTTGTAAAATTGTTTTTAATTGGTTTAAATGACATGGCAATTTTTTATTATGGTAATTGACAACACCATTAGAAACTGATTTAAAAATCATTATTTTAATTGTCAATTTAAGTTATGCATGGATATCGGTGCAGCACCTGGTCACACCATAGCCGAGGCCCTTCACTTCATTTGTTAATCATGCTGGCTGTCATTTGGCCTACCTTTGTCTTTTTTTTAATATATGGAATACCGTATTTTCATGTAGATAACGTGCACCCGTGTAAAACGCGCACATGGGTATAGCGCGCGGGAAACCGACATATATGTAAAAAAAAATTATATACCGCGCACACCCGTATACCGCGCATACTGCCCCGACTCTCCTGTCGCCGCCCGACTCTCCTTTCACCCGCCCCAACTCTCCTCTGGCCACCCCGTCTCTCCTTTCCCCTGCCCCGACTCTCCTCTCCCCCTTGAAGTCCTGTCCCCACCCTGAAAGCCTGATGTCCCCCCCCGATGTCCGATTCACCCCCCCTCTGCAGGACCGCTCGCACCCCCACCCCGAAGGACCGCTCGCACGCACCCGCACCCCCACCCCGAAGGACCGCTCGCACGCACTCCCACCCGCACCCGCACCCCCACCCTGAAGGACCGCTCGCACCTCCACAGCCTCCTGACCCCCCCCCTCATCATGTAGAAGCTCCTACCGGTGTCCTGCTGCTTCCTCTTGGTGGTCAGAGAAAGGGCGGGACCACCGGAAGACGAAGCAGCGCAGACGCAGGGCTCACAGAAGGGCCGGGACCGCCAAGAGGAAGCAGCAGGACACCGGTAGGAGCTTCTACATGATGAGAGGGGAGTCGGGAGGCTGTGGGGGTGCGAGCGGTCCTTCAGGGTGGGGGTGTGGGTGCGGGTGGGAGTGCGTGCGAGCGGTCCTTCGGGGTGGGGGTGCGGGTGCGTGCGAGCGGTCCTTCGGGGTGGGGGTGCGAGTGGTCCTGCGGGGGGGTGAATCGGACGTCGGGGGAACTATGTAAAAAAAAAATTTGTAAAACGCGCTCACGCGTATAACGCGCAAGGTTATGCACGGTTTGTAAAAACCATGTATAACGCGTGCGTTATATGCGTGAAAATACGGTATATCTGGCCTTGACTTTCAGGATGGTATTTTTGAATAACATCCATGTCTGATGTACATTTTTGATGTCTGCAGCTGCATCTCTAAGGTTTTGTTTTTTTATACCATACTTCTCATTTTATCATAGTCTCCTTTTTTTAAAGTTAAATGCTGTTATATTGGATTTCCTGTGTAAACTTATTCCAGGGATTATATCAAATCTGATCATGTTACATTCACTGTTATCAAGCAGCCCCAGCACCATTACCTCCTGAACCAAATCATACACTCCACTAAGAACTAGTTCTAGAATTGTTTCCCCTCTTGTTGGTTCCTGAGCCAGCTGCTCCTAAAGCAGTCTTTGATTTCATCAAGGAAATTTATCTCCCTAGCATGCCCTCATGTTACATTTACTCAGTCAATACTGGGGTAATTGAAATCACTGAACTACTAAATTTATGTCCTATTAGAAACAACAGGGGAACCTACCGAGACACTACAAGGTCCACCCACTGCACTCATACACAGACCCACTCACTCCAACAACATCCAAAAAGGAAAAAAAGTGGAGAAAAAGCCTCAGTCAGCTTCATATGGCATAAAACTCCACTTAAAGACCACAAAAAAGTAAGGTCCAAATTGTATCCATCAAATCAGCAGTGAGAAACACAATAGTAGCCCTCATAGGAACCACCTCAAAAAACTTCAGCACGCCAAAATTCAAAACATCCAAAGGTGTGAGCACAGCAAACAGCACATACTATAGTCACAAACACTGTCAATGGCAAGCAGGAAAAACAAAATCACTTAGCTGCAGACGGTATCCAAGCTGTCTTCCACGCACCCAAACCTACTTGTTTGGATGTGTGCAGTTTTAGCACTTGGAGAGCCTCTATGGTTGCTGGTAGAGTAGGCTGAAATCGTTCCCCTGACGAAGTTCAGCAAAACAGAGATTTCCCCGTCGGGTAGGAATGGCTGGGGGCCCGAGCAGGCTAGCACCATTTGGGTGCATGGAAGACAGCTTGGAGAGGCGTAGCCAGTAGAAGGAAGAAAATGTTGATGCCCCTGTACAGGTCGTTGGTGAGGCCCCACTTGGAGCATTGTGTTCAGTTTTGGAGACCGTATCTGGCGAAGCGGTCCAGAGGAGGGCGACGAAAATGATAAGAGGCTTGCACCAGAAGACGTATGAGGAGAGACTGGAAGCCCTGAATACGTATACCCTAGAGCAGTGATTCCCAACCCTGTCCTGGAGGAACACCAGGCCAATCGGGTTTTCAGGCTAGCCCTAATGAATATGCATGAGAGAGATTTGCATATGATGGAAGTGATAGGCATGCAAATTTGCTTCATGCATATTCATTAGGGCTAGCCTGAAAACCCAATTGGCCTGGTGTTCCTCCAGGACAGGGTTGGGAACCACTGCCCTAGAGGAAAGGAGGGACAGGGGAGATATGATTCAGAGGTTCAAATACTGAAGGGTATTAACGTAGAACAAAATCTTTTCCAGAGAAAGGAAAATGGTAAAACCAGAGGACATAATTTGATGTTGAGGGGTGGTAGATTCAAGAGCAATGTTAGGAAATTCTACTTTATGGAGAGGGTGGTGGATGCCTGGAATGCGCTCCGAGAGAGGTGGTGGAGAAGAAAATGGTGACGGAGTTCAAAGAAGCGTGGGATGAACACAGAGGATCTAGAATCAGAAAATTATATTAAATATTGAACTAAGGCCAGTACTGGGCAAACTTGCACAGTCTGTGTCTGTATATGGCCATTTGGGGGAGGATGGGCTGGGGAGGGCTTCAATGGTTGGGAGGATATAGATGGGCTGGAGTAGGTTTTGACGGAGATTTCGGCAGTTGGAACCCAAGCACAGTAGCAGGTAGAGCTTTGAATTCTTGCCCAGAAATAGCTAAGAAGAAAATTTTTTTTAATTGAATCAGGTTGGGCAGACTGGATGGACCATTCAGGTCTTTATCTGCCGTCATCTACTATGTTACTCTAAGAATTTCTCCCTATCTGTCCTGGTGGGCTCAAAATCTATGGTACTTGAGGTTATGGAAGATTAAGCGATATGCCCAGGGTCACAAGAAGCCGCACAGGGATTGAACCCACAACCCTAGGATACTGATGCAGGGGTTCTAACCACTAGACCACTCTTACATTATATTTAATTAGCAGCATTCAACTGTGTAGGTTTCCTAAATGACTGACATACATGTGTTTGTGCTGACAGTCACTAACATGTAAGAAATGAAATACCAAATCAGATGTGTAAATCATGCAGATTTTTTTCCATATCTATACTGGTAAAATGGATGTTCCTGCTGCATGTGCCAGTACATATCTGTGCACTCCTGCAGACATTTTGAAAAGGCTCCATGTAGACAGATCTTTTTTTTTCTTTCTTTCTTTATAGATTTACAAACTTAAAGACAAGCTTACAATACTTGAATACATATTCATAATGGTAACCCCCCACATAGTTTTTATAGTGAAACAGATCACCAAACAATAAGAAATTTTAATTATTTAGTCCACCAAGAAAAGAAATAAGATACAAAGGAAAACTACATTACTAAGAGGACAGTAGTGGAGGTTTAAAGAGGGCAGTCGGTTCGTATTAAGCTGTGGATGAGACTATCGATCCTATCATTACTCCTCCCCTTTCCTTAGCCATAAAAAAAGTCCAACAATCGTTTCAGTTCAAAATAAAAGAAAATTTTTATCACCCAGTGATAGACAATATTTTGCAGGAAATTTTAATATAAAGGATGCTCCCAAAGCTAGGACTCTAGGCCTGTATGCCCAAAAGTCCATCCTTCTTCTCTGTGTCACTTGCGATATATCAGGAAACAAACAAACTGGTGAACCAAGAAATTGCTCATTAATATGTCTGAAATAAGTCCCAAGAATTAAATCCCAATCAAATTCTAAAGCAAATGTCACTATGAGAGTAACAACTTCCAAATATCTCTGTACCACTTCAACAGCTGACACAATTGGAGATTTTGGAAAATGTAACATTCTCAAATTATTTTTCCTCTGTTTATTTTCCATGAATTCTTTTTCTGGATATAAGACCTGTCTTTAATAATTTCCATTTTTTAAAGTCTTAATTTGATTAAGCTGTTCTTCATGTTTTTTTAATACAATACTCTTACTGTGTTCTCGCAGCATTTCACCTTGGGTGTTCACTGGGAAATTGATAGAGCCACAATCATTCCACCACATTGTCACTGCATTATTTTAGGTTAGAGTCCATGACTTCAATACCCTTCCACAGCACGTCCATGTTGACAATGGCAGGATTTACCATTTCTCCAAACTGTGTGTTCTTTTCTCCTAAGAAAGAAGTTTCTCCTGCCTCCATGCAGGGTGCTGATGTCAGTGTTCCAACGGGACCAACTTCCACTATCAGCTTCTCTCCCGCTGCTCCTCCAGGGCTAAGCGCTATCCCTTCCTCTTGGGAGGACCATACAACTTCCATTCCTGCAGGGCTATTCTTTCTGGGTTGGAGATGATCCTGACCCTGATCCAGGCTCAAAGAGACCTGTTGAAAACTAAGGTCTGCTGTTAGGTCCGGCATTCCTCACAAAGCTGATGATGCCTCCTTCGTACAGTGCATCACTACTCCCATGATGGTTGTCTGGATCAGCTGCAGCAGGTTCCCAACTGCTGGAGGACCAGGTCGGACACTTCCCTCCCGCTTCCCCACGGGTAAAGAAAAACCCCCCTCAAGATAAGCTTCCGTTTCAGTTTAAAGTTTCAATCGAGGAAGGAGCTCTGCACTCAACGCCATCTTGATCCTCGACTGATCCTTTTCTAAAATACCACTGGAATTGTGCATGTCTCAGTTTCAAAGTCTCAATTCCAATTTCTATGTTCTATCTAAAATGTGCCTTTTAATGAAAAACATTCACATTTCCAAAGCAAAATATTTCAAATGCATCTCATGTGGACAGAAATCCTTTAGACATGCATAGATTTGTGTTAAATATGCTATTACAACAAAAAAAAAACTATAACTGATAATCAGTATAATAAATTCTGCAAAACTTATTTAAAATACCATGCTACTCAGTTTAACTACCTCCTGATTAAGAACATAAGAATAGACATACTTGGTCAGACCAGTGGTCCTTCAAGTCCAGTATTCTGTTTCCACAGCAGCCAATCCAGGTCACAAGTACCTGGCAAAAACCCAAATAGTAGCAACATTCCATGCTACCAATCCGAGGGCAAGCAATGGCTTCATCTATGTTGATATGCAAGATCACAAAGTGCTCCACAAAGGCGTCTACTAAATAAGCTGAGTGCCCTTGGTATGGGCCCCAAAATGACAGATTGGTTCAGGATTTGGTTGAGTGGAAAGCAACAGAAGGTATTGGTCAATAGAGATCAGAAGAAAGATCTGAAGAAAGGGATGTTACCAGTGGAGTGCCTCAAGGTTTGGTTCTTGGGCCTGTTCTTATTAATGCTTTTGTAAGCGATATTGCTGAAGGGTTGTTGGGTAAGATTTGCCTTTTTGCAGATGATACCAAAATCTGCAATAGAATACATACTCCTAATGGTGTGAATAACATGAGGGAGGACCTAGCGAAGATTGAAGAATGGTCTGAAATTTGACAGCTAGGATTTAATGCTAAGAAATGCAAGGTCATGCATTTGGGCTGCAGAAACCCGAGGGAATGGTACAGTTTAGGGGGTGAAGAACTTTTGTGCATGAAAGAGGAGCAGGACTTGGGTGTGATAGCATGTGATGATCTTAAGGTGGCCGAATAGATTGAAAAGGTGCCAGCAAAAGTTAGAAGGATGTTAGGGTGCATAGGGAGATGTATGGCCAGTAGAGAAAGGGAGGTATTGATGCCACTGTATAAGACTCTGGTGAGACCTCATTTTAGAATGTCGTATATAATTCTGGAGACCGCACCTTCAAAAAGATATAAAGAGGATAGAGTCAGTTTAGAGAAAGGCTACTAAAAAGGTCAATGGCCTTCATCATAAGGCATATGGGAACAGACTTAAAGATCTTAATAGAACCTTGGTTTATGAGCATAATTCGTTCCAGAAGCATGCTCGTAAACCAAAATATCAAAGCGAGTTTATCAAAGCGAGTTTCCCCATAGGAAATAATGGAAACTCGCTTGATATGTTCCCACCCCACCCCCTGAGGCCAGCAGCGCTGCTCCCCCCTCCTCGCAAAGGCCTCCCCTCCGCGTGAACCGACACCCCCCGCCCGAACAATTTGAAACTTCCCCCCCATCTGGCACCGGCACACAGCCCACAGGACGTGCCGTTGCAACTTGAAGAACGTCCTGCCTCTGCTGGGCCTTGAGCATGCATCTGTGCACGGAATGAGAACAGAGTTTTGAGCTGCATTATATTCCCTGACACAGCCTCGTATGAGGCGAAACAAGGACTTGTTGGAATTTAAAAGAGGACATGGTTTGTGAAAGGTTCATCTAGTATTTTCTCTGGCCAGACGTTTTCATCTATGGCGTGTTCTCGACCATGTTTCCAAAGCTAAGTAAACTGTTTTGTTTTTTCTTTTCCTGTGCACAGTGATGGGTTTTTTCACCCTTTGATAAATTCATTTCAGTGGTGGTGGAGTTTTTTGCCTATGATAAGAAATGAAGCAGTATTGAATGTTTATCAAGTTTTGATTGTGGACTGCTGTTCATTTGAATTTTGAGGCTTTTTCTCCACCTTTTATGTGAAATGCTTATCGGGAGTGTTTAGCCCACCTCTGGCGAGTAATATATATAACTTCTGAATTTTTTGATTTACACTTCCCCCTCCCCATTCGCGGTTTCGGCAATCGCGGTTTCACATATTCGTGATTTTTTGGGGAGGGGGAAAAAAGAAAAAAAAAACATCATTAAGTCTTCCCCCCCTGGCATCCCGGCCTTATCTGGTGGTCTAGCGGGCTTTCGGGGCAGGAGCGATCTTCCTACACTCCTGCCCTGTGCAGATCGCCATTAGGAAATAGCTGTAGGGAGTTCCCGTCGTAGTCTCGAGAGACTACGGGAACTCACAGCAGCCATTTCCTAATGGCGATCTGCACGGGATAGGAGTGTAGGAAGATCGCTCCTGCCCCGAAATCCCGCTAGACCTCCAGGTAAGGCCGGGAAGGCGGGAGGGAGGCGGGAGTGGGTCAGAGCCGGATATTCGCGATTTTTCGCCATTCGCGGTCCGGCTTTGCCCATATACCCCACGAATCCGGAGGGAGAAGTGTAGTTATTACTTTGGGTTTTTCTTGAGAGATGTTTAAGTACCTATGTGGCATAAAGACTCATGAGATGAGTCTCTTTAATTTGAAAGGAAGCTCTGAAATGAGAGGGCATAGGAGGAACTTAAGAGGTGATAGGCTCAGGAGTAATCTAAGGAAAGAGTGCTTAATACCTTATATACTCAAATATAAACCAAGATTTTGGGGTCAAAAAATGGCCCAAAAATGGGGGGTCTCAGTTTATATTTGGGTCAGCGTCCACCCGCGCCCCTACCAGACCTGTTGCAGTGAATACACTTCTAGGTCAGTAGAAGTAGTTTGAACTGTATGCAGAAGCGGGGAGAGAGCCAATGAACGACATGAGGAGGGGGGAAACATGAGCATAATTCTGAATAGATTGAAGGGAAGAGAGAAGCACGGTGCAGAAATCTAGGTGAGAGGTGATGAGAGCGTGGAAGAGAGTCTTAGCAATGTGTTCAGAAAGGAAGGTCTGGATTTTAGCAATGTATAGAAATAAGCGACAAGTTGTGGTGGTCTGTTGGATATGTGAAGAGAAGGAGACGAGTCAAAAAGCATACCTTTAAAATCCTTGGTAGTCCAGAAGTGAACCGGGACAGGAGTGATCTTCCTTCGCTCCTGCCCCATGCAGAGCCGCTATCTGAATGGCTGCCCCGAGTTCCTGTGGTCTCGCAAGGTTGCCATGAGAATTTGTGGCAGCTATTAAGATAGCGGCTCTGCACGGGACAGGAGTGTAGGAAGATTTCTCCTGCCCCAGTTCACTGCTGGACCACCACGGATTTTAAAGGTACACTTTTTACTAATCAGGGAGGCAGGAGGGAGGTGAGAGTTGTTAGAGTTGGCTGGGAAAGGAGGTGGGAGGGATCACTGCTAGACCACCAGGATTTACAGCAGGCCCGGAGGAGGCCTGCAAGGCATCAGGAGAGAGGGGGATAGGGAGCAGAGCTTGGCAGAGCAGGGGGGGGGGACAGGGTGCTGAGTCAGGCAGGACAAAGGAGGGCGTGAGGGAGAGGGGTTGGGTATAGAACCTGATAGGGCAGGGCACTTGAATATAAATCATCCAGTTTATATTTGAGTGAACCTTTTTTCCTCCTTTTTGGGGGGAAGATGGTTACCTCAGTTTATATTCAAGTATATACGGTATGTTCAATTATATTTTTGATGAGGATATATTAATTTTTATCCTTATTATGACCACTAATATAGGGGTCAATTTTCAGTTTTCAAAGCTGAAATCCACATGCCCCTGTCCCACCTTTATCTTAGCATCTCCTTTGGAATGTCTCCTCTCGATTCAGCTAAAAGCATATGCAGTGCAGACTGCTGATTTACATGGGCAAAGTGCTTTTTTGATCTGCAGAAATCACCCTTATAGTTATTCACAAGGAAGGACATGATCCTAAATCTCCCAAATCTCACCAGCTTACTGTCTGGTTTTATGAATGAAACTAGAGAGCAAGATTGTATCAAATGTTTAGCTCCGAGGCTGGCTGCTGTAATTCCAAATCAGGCCTTTGTCAATCACGGAGGATTTGTTGCAAAGAGGCAGTCTGGAACACCAGAAAGGTGATTACTATAATTCATGTTCCTAAGATGACTAATCAGCAAGCAATCTTAGTGAACCCTGATGCAGACTTTTGATAAGAGCATGGCATTATATGTTTTGAATAATGGGGAACTTTGGGTTGAAATGGGATATCTTGTGTTGGATTTAATTACTGTACTCAAATCTTACTAGCACAGCTTTTAACTCTTTTTTTTCTTTTTTACAAAATATCCTTTAAAGTGAGGCATCCATCAAGGCTGTCCGCTGCCACCTCAATTATTTGTTGTTATACTGGAGCTTTCAGCTGTTAAATTGAAAGAAGCTGACACTTTCCAAGGGATTATTCTTGACTGTAAGCAAAGAGACGATGATATGATATGACATATACATAAACCCCAGCCAGCCCTTAAGGACAAGCAGTGATACACTTGATAATTTGGGAAAATGGTCATAAGTCCATGACCCTTTCAATTGATTGAAATCTATGTAATTTATAGGGAGAGAGCTTTTCATTAAGGTAGGTAATAGTAGGCACTTAAAGATTTTATATAAGATTAATATTTATGAAGTGATAGAATGTTAGCTTAGCGGGGTTTAAAAAAGGTCTGGATAAATTCCTAAAAAGGAAGTCCATAGTCCATTATTGAGATGGCTTGGGGAAATCCACTGCAGAAATCTCACTGATACCAAACCCCACCTCGCCACCCTAGGAAACCAAACTCCAACAGCCTCCCAACTAGCGGACCATTTCAAACACAAAATCATCACAATCAGATCCACATTTAACAACTCTCGAAACATCTTAGAAGAGATACTAACAAAACCCACAAAAGACGAAGCCACCTCAGCAGATAGGATCTGGACCGACTTCCCAACGACACAATGGTCAGACCTAGACCGGCTGTATAAAAAATACAGCAAATCTTCATGTGATTTGAACAATTGTCCTCCTTATCTACTAGCTACAGCGTCCACTAAATTCACAGCTGGTCTCACGCTATGGCTGCAAACTACCCTAAGGGAAGGTCAGTTCCCCCCGGAACTTGGCGAAATCATAATTACTCCCATACTAAAAGACCCCAAAGGCCCAATAGACAGCCCAACAAATTATAGACCAATCGCTTCTATACCTCTATACGTCAAACTCATAGAGGGTCTAGTAGCACAATATCTCGCCAATTACCTAGAAGACCACCACATCCTACACCCTACTCAATCCGGATTCAGAACCAATCACAGTACTGAAACACTTCTGGTTTCCCTACTAGACATAGCCCGTCAGCACCTCAGAAAAAGGAAATAAGTTACTAATCATCCAACTCGATCTTTCAGCAGCATTCGACTTAGTTGACCATTCCATACTACTCCAGATACTAGATGCCATAGGAATATCAGGTAATGTTCTCAACTGGTTCCAAGGATTCCTCAAAACAAGATCATACAGAGTCAAGTCAAATGATCTTCTATCCGACTCATGGTCAAACCCCTGCGGAGTTCCACAAGGATCCTCTCTATCGCCCATACTTTTCAACCTCTTCATAGCATCCCTAGGCACGGCCCTAGACGCCCTAAACATTACATCCTTCAGCTACGCGGATGATATAACCATCCTCCTCCCCTTCGACATCCAAGACCCCACCTCCAACGGACGCCTGAAAACAACATTAGAAACTGTAGAAAAATGGATGACGAACCACAAGTTAAAACTGAATGCGGAGAAAACCAAATTCCTACTACTAGAGAAGGAACAAAAACTATCCCTAACAGAACTAGATGTAAACACAATCAAATATCCAATACAGAATACTCTCAAAATTCTGGGAACACACCTAGACAGAGGCTGCACAATGCAAACACAAATACACAAAACCATAAAAAAAGCATTCTTCACCATGCGAAACCTAAGAAAAATAAGAAAATTCTTTTCCAAAGAACACTTCAAGATCATTGTACAATCCCTCATACTCAGCTCCTTAGATTACTGCAACAGCCTCTACCTACCTTGCCCAAATACTATGATAAAACAACTACAGACCGTTCAGAACACAGCTATCAGACTCATCTACTCGCTCAGCAAATTCGACCACGTCACACCCGCCTATGTAGACTCTCACTGGCTTCCGATAAAAGCAAGAACTCAATTCAAACTCTACTGCTTACTTTTCAAAGTAACCCATGGTATGGCCCCCAATTACCTGAACAACCGTCTTTGCCGCTACCGACTACCCAGATCAAGAAGAACTCAGAATCTTTTCACCTTCCCCCCTCATAATGGTACCCGACGTAAGAAACTTTACGACAGCCTTCTAGCAACTCAGGCAGCGAAAATTGACCCCACCATCACCAAACTGATGATCAAAACAACAGACATCAAAGTGTTTCGGAAAGAAATCAAACCATTTCTTTTCAAAAAACACGTCCTTACTTAATATTCCCCTCCCCAATCACACATGCACTCTCCCCAGCAAATAACACACTAGTCATCCCCTTGAACCTCATTTACGAAAAATATCCAAACTCCTAAATAAGCATCTTCCTTAGGTATCCATTTAACCTTCTCCTAAAAAAGCATCTCCCTTAGGTATCCACTTAACTGATTCCTTCAAAGTTAGGTATCTTTCTTCAGTTGCCTATATTGTTTTCCCCACTGAACCTTGTAACTACTTGAACCCTGTCAAGTTATTCTATCGATAAATCCAGATATCTTATACTTGTATTTCTATACCACAACATGTAATTTACTTAAATCGTTGTAATGTAATTCTCTCGGTAATGTCCTGATCTCTTTTAACTGTAATCCGCTTAGAACCGCAAGGCACAGGCGGAATAGAAATCACAAATGTAATGTAATGTAATTCTTAGCATAAGCAGCATAAAATCTGTTTTATTATTTGGGATCTAGCTAGGTTCATGGGACCTGGGTTGGCTATTGTTGGAAACAAGATACTGAGCTCGATGGACCACAGTCTGTCCCAGTATGGCAATTCTTAAGTTCTTATATTTCTGAACTGATAGAATGTGCTTTTGAAATTATGAAATACGGACAGAAAAGGACCTTTGGTGAATAGATGTATTGTTTAACAGCGGAAGCTGGAATGGCCCGCTTTCTTAATGCTAACATCTTCCTGCCCATCAAACCCTTAAACAAATCCCCAAGAAGACACGTAAACCTGCGTGGAGAAACCTGGCGGCAGCCCTGTTTATTGAAAATTAACATATTATAAATAACATTACAAACAACCTTAAATAACAGTTTATCCATTAAAACCTTCACAATGGTATCACTATTGCGACCCAGATCCCGCGCTACTGACTCAGATGTAAATGGCCCCCGACCCTGCCATCTAAGCAAGGGTCCGAGGGGTGGCATGTCCCCACATGCCCCATTGTCCAAGGTCATCCGACCAACCAGGCACGGCTCCCAACTGGCCCACCGCTCATCCCCATGATGAGACCAGCCGTCAGTAGCTCGGGATACCGCCAACCGAAGCAAACCCTCACCCCCAGATACCAACGGGTGGGAGGGCGGGAAAGTTGTCTCGGAGGACCGGAAACCGTTAAGGTCCTCCAAGAGCCCTCCTTAAATACACCTCCTACCTCCCCCCCCCCCCAGCCGCGACTTTAACCTATCAGAGGCCAATCCCTCAGCGGGAAGGCCTCTACCCTCCCAATTTAAAAAATTTTTCCTACCTAACCACCCCCCTTCACTAAAGCCTACCCGACGGACGGCCCCGCGGGCCTCCCAGCTCCGCGTTAGAGCCGTCCGTCGAGACTAGCTCTCGGACTTTTTATTTTGCTGGGAGTTTTGAAAACATATGTTTTAGTTGTTTAAACGTGCCATACATGTATGAACTTTGCAAATAATTCTGTATCTAAACTGAATTTTTATTCTATATGGTGTTGTACCATGCTTTGAGCAATTTAGTTAAAAGGTGCATTCTTAAAATAAGCATTCTGGAGTATATATATATCCTTTAATTTTTTTTAATTTTTCTAAAACAGCTTCAGCCCCACCACACCAACATAGATTTTATAAAGCGAAGAATTATGTGAGCTCTCATCATCAGCCCTAGATTTTCAAATTACTTCATATTTCATATATCAATAAATCTTTAATTCCAGTTAAGAAGTATAAGTTACCGTATTTTCACGCAAATAACGCGCACCCGTGTATAACGCGCACACGGGTATAGCGCGCAGAAACCACAATATTATGTATAAAAACTTTTGTATACCGCGCTCACGGGTATAACGCGCATGCTGCCCGACTGTCCTTTCGCCCACCCCGACTCTCCTCTGGCCACCCCGACTCTCCTTTCGCCCGCCCCGACTCTCCTCTGGCCACCCCGACTCTCCTTTCGCCCTCCCCGACTCTCCGTGCGCTGTCCCGACTCTCCGTTTACCCGCCCTGCCCTGCCCCCCCCCCCGGCAGGACCACTCGCACCCCCACCCCGAAGGACCGCCGACTCCCCGACAATATCGGGCCAGAAGGGAGCCCAAACCCTCCTGGCCACGGCGACCCCCCTACCCCCCCCCCGCCCGACGCCCGATTCACCCCCCCCCCAGCAGGACCGCTCGCACCCCCACCCCGAACGACCGCTCGCACGCGCTCCCACCCGCACCCGCGATCGGAGCAAGAGGGAGCCCAAGCCCTCTTGCCCAGGTCGCAGGTCTGCTGGGGGGGCGGTCGGAGGTTCTTGGGGGGGGCGGTCGTAGGAGGGAGGGAGGGGGGTTTGCGTCGAGGGCAGGAGGGCCTGGGATCCCTCCTGCCCGTAATGTAGTGCGGGGTGGGGGTAGGGGGTCGCCGTGGCCAGGAGGGTTTGGGCTCCCTCCTGGCCCGATATTGTCGGGGAATCGGCCGGGCAAGAGGGCTTGGGCTCCCTCTTGCTCCGATCGCGGGTGCGGGTGGGAGCGCGTGCGAGCGGTCGTTCGGGGTGGGGGTGCGAGCGGTCCTGCTGGGGGGGGTGAATCGGGCGTCGGCGGGGTGGGAACTATGTAGGAAAACTTTTGTATACCGCGCTCACGCATATAACGCGCGAGGGGTATGCGCGGTAGGTAAAAACGCGTATAACGCGCGCGTTATATGCGTGAAAATACGGTAATTTCTTTCAATGATAATAGCATTTAAAACTTTATAGCCACTTATCTTAACAGCTGACTTGACCCAGGAGAAGTAGACCCAACATGTTTCGCACTCCATGCTTTATCAAGGGTCCCCCTATAAGAAAGTAAAACGTGGAGTATAACTTATTCCCCAGGTAAAACTTATTATAATTACTTTAAATATATAAACATATATTCTACCCTTACCGTGGCCGGCCTTGTCATCCGACTTACACAAAAGTTTAGCAAGCAAGATGGTGCCGGCGTCCTTTCATCACATTATCAGGTTTCAGGTTTATTTAAAAATTTGATATACCGCCTTATCAAAATTCAAAGCGGTTTTACATAATATAAAAACAAAAAATAAAAAGGGCATGAGTTAAAAACAAATTACAATTAATATTACAAACATTAACGTACCAATACAAAATGGAGAAGGGTAGAAATACATTTGTATAATGCGGGGGTCGGCAACCCGCGGCTCCAGAGCCGCATGCGGCTCTTTTCCACCTCTGCTGCGGCTCCGGTAGTGTGTCACGCAGGAATGCAGCTTACAAGTCCGGCGTCGCGGCGGGAAATAGCCATGCTGAGCAGTGAGCTCAGCACACATAGATGAAAGCCTTGCTTGCTGATTGGTCCGGCGGCCCCGCCCCGCCGTGCCGCCGGACCAATCAGCAAGCAAGGCTTTCATCTGTGTAGTGCTGAGCTCACTGCTCAGCATGGCTATTTCCCGCCGCGACGCCGGACTTGTAAGGTGCACGTCTGAAAAAGAAATCATCCTGGCCGGGGTCGGTGTCATGCTCCGGAGATCTACAGCCTTCCTATCTCCCTCTCCCTTCTACCTGCTTCCGGCCACATCCCCTGCTCCGCGGCTCTCTTCGGCAACTCAGCAGCAGCGATCGACACAAGCTTCTGACGTCGGGGCCTACCCTCTGCGAGTCCCACTTGTTTCAACTTCCTTTTGCCACAAAGGCGGGACTCGTAGAGGGAAGGCCTCGATGTCGGCAGCTTGTCTTGATCACCGCTGCTGACAAGTTGCTTTAGAGAGCCGCGGAGCAGGGGGGTGTTGCCAGGTGCAGGTAGAAGGGAGAGGGCCAGATGCAGGACTTGTGGGTGAGGGAGCAGAAGAGAGAGAGAAAGAGAGAGGGGAGGGAAACAAAAGGAAATATTTCATACTGGGCTGGGCCGGAGTGGAGGGAGGGTGGAAAGATTCTAGCTACAGGGTGCAGTAACAAAGGAAAAGGGGGGGAAAGCTGAAAATGGAGATAGTGACACAAAGAAGAGAAAGGGTAAGCAGGACCTACTGAATAAGGATAGAGATACAGAGGGAACATGAAGAGGAGGTGAAATAGAGACATAGAAGTATTACTGAAAAAGTGTGTGTGTGGGGGGGAGATAAAGACATTGAAAGGGCAAATGGTGAACATGGGGTAAAGACAAGGACAGAGACAAATGAAGATTCTGAAAAAGTGGTGAGATAGGGATATAGGTGAGATGGACACAAAGAAGGGGGATGCTGGAAAATAGGTGGAATGGTAATTCTGACAGACACAGAAGGGAAATGCTGGATCAAGGAGAGATGGGGCTCAGGCTGGATGGAATGAGGAGAAATGCCTTGTTGGCCCGGAACTTCCTCTCCTACATCAGAATTGACGTCAGGGAGCGGAATGCTGGTCAGCGCAACACTTCTGCAGGGAAAGCTTGGGACGGCGGTGGCTTGGGGGCTGTTCCCCGATTGCGGTGGCAGCAAACCGAGTGGCTTGGGGGACGGCACGGAGACAGAAAGAAGGGGGAACAGGGAGACAGAAAGAAAAAGTTGGGGGAGAGA
This sequence comes from Geotrypetes seraphini, assembly GCF_902459505.1. Lineage (NCBI taxonomy): Eukaryota > Metazoa > Chordata > Amphibia > Gymnophiona > Dermophiidae > Geotrypetes > Geotrypetes seraphini. The sequence goes on from NC_047086.1 coordinate 114,411,792, forward strand.
ATGAGGTCTGGAGGAGAGGAAACATACAGGAGGCTGAAAGAAAGGAAGAAAGATTGGATGCACAGTCAGAAGAAGAAAGTGCAACCAGAGACTCATGAAATCACCAAATAGCAAAGGTAGGAAAAATGATTTTATTTTCAATTTAGTGATCCTGTATATAGCATTAAGATAAGAAACAATATATGCAGTGTTAGATTTGTTTTATAATGGTTTTGCGGCTCCAAGTTTTTTTTTCTTTTCGAAAACGGGTCCAAGTGGCTCTTTATGTCTTAAAGGTTGCAGACCCCTGGTATAATGAGAAAGAGAGGGAGAAGGAGGGAGAAGGATTTTCCCTGCAGCCTATTGGAGGAGAGCTGTCTCTCCTCCAAGCTGACAAGACATAATCCTGCTAGTTTTTCTTCATAGAATTGCTCCATCACCTTTATCATTTTGGTCACCCTTCTCTGAACCTTTTCTAAATCCTGAAATTTTTTATTTTTTTTTTTGAGAAGCAGCAAAAGAAAAATCTCAAGAGCACTTACACCATGGAAGTGTTTACAGAGGAATTATGATTTTGTTTTATTCGCTATTCCTTTCCTAATATTTTCCAATTTTTTTTTTTTTTCCTTTTTGGCTACCACTACAAACTAAGCAAACAATGTCAACATATTGTCCTGGCTAGGGAAACTTAATGTGGAATCTTGTACCATGTAGCTATGGGTAATTCTTTCCAATGTGTATCACTTTGCACTTGTCCACTTTAAATTACATCTGTCCTATGGATGCCTAATTCTCCAGTTTTATAAGGTCCTCCTCCAATTTTTCACAACCCATTTGCAACTTTGAATGATTTTGTGTCATCTGTCAATGTCCTTGTTCCCATTTCCTGATCATTAAAAAGTACCAGCTCCAGTACAAATCCCTGGGACAGTGGCATATCAAGACCTGGTATTTTGGATGGGTTCAGTGTTAACTTGAGTAGGCCCCTCCCCTCTCCCATAGATATATAAAATACAAGGCTTTTTAACCCTCCCATCAGCCTCCACCCCCTACCTATGGACCAGTAGCTGCCTCTCTTTCTATCCCCATCCTCCCTAGCAACTGCAGTAACTCTTTTAAACTGCCTGCATGGCCCCATAGGCTTTCCCTCCACTGTGTTCCACCATCACTGACACCACTTTCTGTTTCCTCATTCGTAGGATACAGAAAAGGGAAAGCTTGTGGGGCCATTAAGGCAGCATAAATGAGTTTCTAGGGGAACACTGGGGAGGGGTAGTTGTCAAGCTGGCAGAGTAGAGGGTGAAAGGGAAATGAGGCAACACATTTGGGTGGGCCTGAGCTAAGATTGAGTGGGTCTGTGCCCACCCAGGCCCACCCAAAGCTATGCCACTGCCTTTCCTCCATTGGGAAAATTGGCCATTTAATTCTATAACAAGTTCTTGTTCTACAATACAATACAGTACAACTTCTTATATCCCACAATTTTCAACAAGGAATCATTGTGGCTTACAGCAAAATGAATTATATTTGTGGTATAGTGCTGTTGATAAGCGAGTTTAATATTGCTAGTTTAGTTTAAGGATGGCAGTCTGTGGGATGAAGAGGGCTGGGAAGAGTTGAGTCTACCTGGGGAAGAGATATATCTTTAATCTTTTCCTGCCAAAATGACACAGATGTAGTGAAAAGCCAATACTAACAATCAGTCACTCTTTCACAAGGACAGTGCAAGGTAGAAAGACAGTTCTTAAACATAGACCAGAGCTACAATACCAGGGGAGGAAAAAGCCTCAGACAACAAACCTTCCCATCATCCACAAATGGGATTAAGGTGTTCAGGCTAAACCTCATTGGCATTAAAAAAAACATCCCTGGAATTTCAAAACTGGCTCTGTTCAGTACAAAATAAAGTTGAAACATTAAAGATAGATGAGAAAATCAACTTATCTCATAAAGATGACCAGTACACCAACGATGGCCAGCGTTTCACATTTCTACTGCCTCAGGGTGTAATGACTCCAATCGACAAGTTCTTGTTTCTTGCCTCATTGATAGAAATGATCTCCTTCTCTCTTGTGTGGATCTTGTCACATCTAAATAAATCCAGACCCTATTACCATGAAATAATTCCTTTGTATGATGAAAATAAAGTTTCATTAGGGCATTTAAGTCCTGTTTGAAAATGAAGGAGACCAAAGAGTCTGTTATAGATTCTTCAAGAATAGCTGAGATGTTATTCAAATCCAATTCAGGTGATTGAAGATTAATTCCTCCGGTATTTCGGTGTAACTGTTTTGAAGGAACCAACAAGTAATAGACTGTTCACTGGAGGCTTACAGTGGAAACCTATTTCTAAGTTTGTAAAAAGAGCATATGTAGGTTATTTTGGTGTCAAGTTGGAACTCCTCAAATTGTATGCAAAACTTGGAGCATTTGCCAAGAAGCTGCCTGAAATTTGCCAAGAAGCTGCCTGAAATTTGGAGTACCAATGGTTTGGAGGGAACTGAAAAAACCACTTCGATGGCTGTTATTTTTTATTATTAATGTCATAGGCATGAATTGAAATAATCGTGACAAGTGTTCTTACCCTAATCTACTTTCAGCAAGGAAACCTGTTCCACACTTGGATCTTGTACCCATTCCACCATTCCGTGAACTACTACAGCTCTCAGAGGATGAGTCTTGCATGGCTGATATCGCACAAGGTAAAGAAAGTGGGGGCAGTAACAATGATTCCCAAACAACTCCACATAGTGAACGTTTTGACCAGAATGAATTAAATGATCTGATCAGGGACATAAATATTTCCAAGGAGTCTTCTGAATTGCTCGCCTCCAGATTAAAGGAAAAGAGTGTGCCTGGAACAAAAATTACATTTTATCTAAGGAGAGAAAAGGGCTTGCTGCCGTTCTTTACCGAAGACAACAACTTAGTATTCTGCAATGACATTGGACACCTTCTGAAAAAAAATGGGTCTTTCAAAATATAACCAAAGTGAGTGGCATCTTTTCATTGACAGTTCTAAACATAGTTTGAAATGTGTTCTTTTAAATAATGGCAACAAATATGGTTCTATTCCAATCGATCACTCCACCAGGATAAAAGAAGAGTGCAAGACCATCTCTTTAGTCTTTGAAAAGATAAATTACCAAGAGCATCAATAGGTGATTTGTGTAGACTTGAAGATGGTTAATTTTCTTCTTGGTCAACCAAGTGGCTGCACAAAGTATCCTTGCTTTTTATGCCTTTGGAATAGTAGAGCCAAACATGAACATTCAGCGAAAAAAGATTGGCTTCCAAGGGAATATATGGTGGTTGGAGGACAAAATGAAATCAATGAACCTTTGGTAGCACGAGATAGAAACATACTGCCACCACTTCATATAAAGCTAGGCCTGATGAAACAATTTGAAAAGGCTTTGAATAAAGACGGTTTTGTGCATTGAATATGTAGTGTATATGTTACCTGGACCTCCCATGGAAAAACTGAAAGCAGAAATTTTCAACAGTCCATAGATCATAGCATCAGTGAACGAAATTGAATCATGTGCCTGGTCTTCACTTGTTCTTGTTGTGAAAAACTTTCTTGGCAACAAGAAGGCAGACAACTACACACAATTAGTAGAGGATATGCTTTTTCATTTCAACAGGCTTGGCTGTAACATGAGTGTTAAAAGTTCATTATCTGTACAGTCACTTAGATCACTTTCCAGAGAACCTTGGTGACTTAAGTGAAGAGCAAGGTGAAAGATTTCACCATGACATAAAAACAATGGAAGCCAGATGCCAAGGAAGATGGGATGCACACATGATGGTAGACTATTGTTAGAATTTTATGCAGGATTGCCCTGGCGGGTCCCACTCTCAGAAGTCTTACAAAAGGAGCTTCTTGTATGTTGAATGACTGGAAAATTTGTATCTTAAACTTGTGCTTTTGGTATGAAATAAGTACATTTTCATGTTGTACACTTTTCTTTTAATATGTTTACTTCATGCTTAAAAGATATTAATTTAAACACTACATTAAAATATCCTGATTTTTTAATGGATGAGCAGAGTGAAGAGTGGTATACGGCACATGTTCTGTATCTCAAAATCTAGAGCTGATAGGAGAAAACTGGTGCTATTTTCAGAATCAGCAGGCCAAATAGATCCAGAAACAGGTCTAACATTTGAAGCACCAAAATGAATGTTGGCCAGTGTTATTTTCAAAACGATTCTTGATACTGATTTCACATTGGTCTAGAATCACCCTTCTATAGATTTGGGACCAAGCTCTGCTTTGCAACTAAGCTACAGGAGTCTTATTTTCCAGCGAAAGTGTTTCCCACACTTGACACGTTGCTCTTTTCTCTGGCACTCTCTTACTGACATAAACCTTAGTTTGAGCAAAGCTTCCTCTCTTTCCTTCCTCAAGGCAAGAATGAGATGAGCTATGCTAGTAAAACAAAAGCACTGGGACTCTGCGAGTCAAAATCATTTTCTAGCACTTTCCTCCTACGCGTTCAGAAATTCCCAAGTTGGCCAAAGCTCTTCCTTTCTTTCTTCCTCTAATATTTCTCTTTCTTTTGTCTTTTCTGTCCTTCTTCCTCTGTCCCTTCCATGAACTTAGCACAAGATTACTATCGGTTCCTGGCACTGCCCCTTTTTGCTTTCCTCCACCAGTTAACTTCTTGTACCCATGCAAAGAGGTGGTACAACTGGTTAGAGTGAAGCTAAGAATGCATGTACCAGCTTTTGGGACTAATGCCTCTGGGTAGATGAATCATTGACGTTTTCTCCCAGATGAGGTGAATAAGTTAGAGCCTGAGTCATTCAGCAGTGCTGGCATCCTATAACAGCAGAAGAGCATGGGAAAACTTACTGCACAAAGAGCCTCAGGAACGTCTGTCAATTGAAGTTCTTTTCTGGCATTAGCAACATAGCCAGAGGTGAACTTTAAATGATGGTGAACAATATATTCTTATAACAAAAGATTCTCAGAGACGATCATCTATTTGTCTCCTGCTGTTTTTCAAAATATAAAAAAGAGAAAAAAAAACCCTTAAGACAATACCTCAGTAATTTCTTATTTAATTATAGGCCTGTCACTCATTAAACTAATAGGTATTTGCTGTAGTGAAAAATCATTTATTACATTACATTACATTACATTAGTGATTTCTATTCCGCTTGTACCTTGCGGTTCAAAGCGGATTACATAAGAAGAAGCTGGACATTTCCAGGAGGGTACATGACATTTAGGGTAAGACATAGTAACAGAATGAGTATAGTCTTAGTAACATTGGATGAAAGCAGTTATATTACATTACATATCAAATCTTTTCCAGGCGTTGGTAGGTAATATGATTCGGTAGGAGGAATTGGGTTTAATTTTTAATTTTTTTATTTTTTTTTTTTGGTCGGTTGAGGGTATGGTGCCAGGGAGTGGGTAAACCTGGTCGGTGTACGTGGAAGAGGAGAGTGAGATTAGGTGTTTTGAATATGCTTTTTGAAAAGTAGCGTTTTGATTTCTTTACGGAATGCTTTGAAGTCGGATGTTGAGGTTAACAATCTGGTTATGGAGGGTTCGAGTTTTGCTGCATGTGTTGCTATGAGGTTATCATAAAGCTTTTTGCGATGAGTGCCGTTGAGTGGTGGGTATGAGAATGGTGTCAGTGATCTTCTTATTCTGGGTGGAAGGTTACGGTTTAGACGATCGATTAGATAGGCAGGTGCTGTACCGTTGAGTACTTTGAAGATTAGACAGTATAGTTTGAATTGGATTCTGGCTCTAATCGGTAGCCAATGTGAGTCTAGGTAGGCGTTAGTTATGTGGTCATATTTTCCGAGGGAATAGATTAGTCTGAGAGCTGTGTTCTGAATGGTCTGTAGTTTTTTGATCATTTTTGTAGGACATGGTAGATATAGGATATTGCAGTAGTCCACAAGTCCTAGTACCAGGGATTGAACAATGATCCTGTAGTGTTCTTTGTCGAAGAATTTTCTTATTTTTCTTAAGTTGCGCATTGTAAAGAATGCTTTTTGGGTAGTTTTGTTTATTTGAGTCTGCATAGTGCAGCATCTATCTATCATCACTCCCAGGATTTTGAGGGAGGTCTGGATTGGGTATTTGATAGTTTTAATTTCCAGGTCTGTTATGGATGGGATTTTGTCCGTTTCAAGCATTAAGAATTTGGTTTTGTCCGAGTTTAGTTTTAATTTGTGGTTTGTCATCCATTTTTCTACTTCGTCCAGTATTGTTTCCAAGTGTCCAGTTGCGGAGTTGTCTTGGGTTTCGAAGGGGAGGAGGATAGTTATGTCGTCTGCATAACTGAAGGATGTTACATTTAGGTTGTCTAGAGTGGTGCCAAGGGAAGAGATGTAGAGGTTGAATAGAATGGGTGAAAGTGGAGATCCCTGAGGGACTCCACATGGATTAGACCATGTGTTGGATTTCGTATCGTTTATCTTAACTCTGTAAGCTCTTGTTTTAAGGTATCCTTGGAACCAGTTGTATACCACCCCTGAGATCCCTATTGCATCAAGTATCTGGAGTAGTATGGTATGATCAACTAGGTCAAAGGCTGCGGAGAGATCTAGTTGGATAATTAGGATCCTGTGACCTTTACTGAGGTGTTGTCGGGCTATGTCCAGTAGTGTTGCTAGTAGTGTTTCCGTGCTGTGGTAAGATCTAAATCCTGATTGGGATGAGTGAAGTATATTGTGGTCAGCTAAGTAGTTAGAGAGGTATTGAGCCACAAGTCCTTCAATCAGCTTGACATAGAGTGGGATCGAAGCGATCGGTCTATAGTTGGTAGGTGTGTCTACAGGACCTTTTTGGTCTTTCAGTATGGGTGTGATTATGATCTCTCCTAGATCTTGTGGGAATTGGCCTTCTATGAGAGTGCTTTGTATCCACTGCATGAGGCTAGTTTTGAATTTAGGGGAGGCATTTGTGAGTAGATACGATGGGCAGTAGTTTAAGTCGCATGAGGTGTGGCTGTATTTTTTATATAGTCGGTTCAGTTCAGGCCATTGTAGAGTTGGGAAGGTGGCCCATGTTCTGTCTGCTGTTATGGCTTCTTCTGTTGTGGGGGTAGTTATTAACTCGTTGAGTATGGTAGTTGAGTTGTTGAAGGTAGTTCTGATTTTGATGATCTTGAGTTTGAAATGGTCAGCTAGTTGGGAAGCTGTTGGAGTTTTGTTGCCTTGAGTGGCAAGGTATGGGTTTGTGTCTGTAAGTTTTTTTACTAAGTTGAAGAGTGTTTTTGTATCGGGGTTGTTTGTGCCAATTAGTTTAGTGTAGTATGTTTTGCGCTTTTCCTTAAGTTTGTTGTTATATAGTTTGATTTGGGTTCTCCAAGCGGATTTGGTTTGGTCATTTCTCTTTTTTCTCCAAGATCTTTCAAGTTGTCTGCAATGCCTTTTTAGTAGGTGGAGTTCTGAGTCGAACCACTTGTCTGATGGTCTGCAGGTTCTGTGTTTGGTTTTTTCTGGGGCTAGCTCATTCAAGGTTGTTTCACTTAGGGTGCGCCAGTGTTTTGTGAAGTCTGAAGGGTCTATGGGGTCAAGTGCAGGGTCCACTTTGTCCCAGAATGTGGCTGGTTCAATTTTCTGTCTAGATTTGAAGGTTGTTTTTTGGGGCATAGATTTTATGTTATTTTGAAGCCAGTTGATAGTGAAGGTGTATTTGTGGTGGTCTGACCAAAGAGAGGGATGCCATGTACCATTGGTGATGTGAATATTTGGGGAGTGTAGGTTATGAGGTGTGAATGCTGCAATGTCAAGTTGGTGGCCTTTATTGTGCGTGGGTTCCTGATTGAGGACCTGGTAGGATAGGGCGTCGAGGTATGAGAGTATTTCGTTTGCTTGTTTGGATGTGTGGTCTTCGAGGTGGAGATTAATGTCTCCTAGGAGCAAGTTGTATGAGGAGGATAGAGAGTTCTGGAATATGAATTCTTCAAGATCATGTTTTGAGGTGTTCCATTTTCCTGGAGTGATGTAGCATAGTAGACAGTTCAAGGTGCCTGTGAGTGTGTTGTCGGATAGTTGGCATGCAAGGAGGTCTAAGTGAGGGGTCGATTGTTTGTGTAGCACTTTTATGTTGAGATTGTTTTTTACTAGAATCGCTAGGCCACCCCCTCGTTTGTTTTCTCGACATACCATTTCTACTTTGTAACCTATGGGGCAGAATTCGGTTATGCATGGGTCCGTGTTGGATGTTAGCCAGGTTTCGGCTAGGAAGAGACAGTTTAGTTGTCTTTGATTATCCAGTCTTTGATTAGATTTGCTTTTGGGTTTATTGATCTTATGTTCATGTAGGCACAGGTTAGCGAGGTGTATTTTGTGTTGGAGTTAAGGTTGCGATTGAGGTAGAGGATGTTATTTGCTGGTGCTTGTTGTTTTTGCGTGGTGGTCTTATGTTTTGGTGGAGGTCGTTTTCCCCAGATCGTGGGAATGTGGTCTAGGCTGGTCAGTGGGCAGGATGTTAGGGTTCTGGTGGTGTGGATTTTTCTGGGTGGATGTGGTTATCTGGAGGTTGATGTCAGAATTGGGATGGGTGATAAGTGATATCCTGTGGTTTGCCAGTTTGAAGTGAGTAGTGAGAGTATTAGGAGTGCAAGTGTGATTTTGTAGGCGTGATTTTCCATTTTGTTTGTGTGGTGGAAGATTCTTTGGACCTAGTAACTCTTTGGATAGAGTTGAGGCAATGGTGTTAGAGTTTATGAGAGGGATTTCTGAAGAGGAGGGAGTTTCTGATCGCTCTCCTCTCTGGTGAAGGTAATCGCCTATGTGTTTAGACTCTAACTTGTGGTGGCGTATGATGAGTCTGGTCCCTCGTAGATTGGGGAGAGGGGCGGCGTGGCTGGACTCTAAAAACTAATGACAGCGCTGCGGGGGTGGAATTGGGTCCCTCACTGGTCGGGGGGAGGGCGGAGCAGGGCTCCCACGCTTCCTCTCCTCTGCTGGGCTCTGGAAGAGACAAAAGTCCGCTGCTGCAGGGGGTGAAATCGGGTCCCTCGCTGGTCTGGGGGAGGGCGGAGCAGGGCTCCCACGCTTCCTCTCCTCTGCTGGGCTCTGAAGAGACAAAAGTCTGCTGCTGCAGGGGAAATCGGGTCTTTTGCTGGTCGGGGGAGGGGCGGAGCAGGGCTCCCACGCTTCCTCTCCTCTGCTGGGCTCTGGAAGAAGCAAAAGTCCGCTGCTGCAGGGGGTGATATCGGGTTTTTTGCTGGTCGGGGAGGGGGGCGGAGCAGGGCTCCCACGCTTCCTCTCCTCTGCTGGGCTCTGGAAGAGACAAAAGTCCGCTGCTGCAGGGGGTGAAATCGGGTCTTTTGCTGGTCAGGGGAGGGGCGGAGCAGGGCTCCCACGCTTCCTCTCCTCTGCTGGGCTCTGGAAGAGACAAAAGTCCGCTGCTGCAGGGGGTGAAATCGGGTCTTTTGCTGGTCGGGGGAGGGGCGGAGCAGGGCTCCCACGCTTCCTCTCCTCTGCTGGGCTTTGGAAGGAACAAAAGTCCGCTGCTGCAGGGGAAATCGGGTCTTTTGCTGGTCGGGGGAGGGGCGGAGCAGGGCTCCCACGCTTCCTCTCCTCTGCTGGGCTCTGGAAGAGACAAAAGTCCGCTGCTGCAGGGGAAATCGGGTCTTTTGCTGGTCAGGGGAGGGGTGGAGCAGGGCTCCCACGCTTCCTCTCCTCTGCTGGGCTCTGGAAGAGACAAAAGTCCGCTGCTGCAGGGGGTGATATCGGGTTTTTTGCTGGTCGGGGAGGGGGGGCGGAGCAGGGCTCCCACGCTTCCTCTCCTCTGCTGGGCTCTGGAAGGGACAAAAGTCCGCTGCTGCAGGGGGTGAAATCGGGTCTTTTGCTGGTCGGGGGAGGGGCGGAGCAGGGCTCCCACGCTTCCTCTCCTCTGCTGGGCTTTGGAAGCAACAAAAGTCCGCTGCTGCAGGGGAAATCGGGTCTTTTGCTGGTCGGGGGAGGGGCGGAGCAGGGCTCCCACGCTTCCTCTCCTCTGCTGGGCTTTGGAAGGAACAAAAGTCCGCTGCTGCAGGGGAAATCGGGTCTTTTGCTGGTCGGGGGAGGGGCGGAGCAGGGCTCCCACGCTTCCTCTCCTCTGCTGGGCTCTGGAAGAAGCAAAAGTCCGCTGCTGCAGGGGGTGATATCGGGTTTTTTGCTGGTCGGGGAGGGGGGCGGAGCAGGGCTCCCACGCTTCCTCTCCTCTGCTGGGCTCTGGAAGAGACAAAAGTCCGCTGCTGCAGGGGGTGAAATCGGGTCTTTTGCTGGTCGGGGGAGGGGCGGAGCAGGGCTCCCACGCTTCCTCTCCTCTGCTGGGCTTTGGAAGGAACAAAAGTCCGCTGCTGCAGGGGAAATCGGGTCTTTTGCTGGTCGGGGGAGGGGCGGAGCAGGGCTCCCACGCTTCCTCTCCTCTGCTGGGCTCTGGAAGAGACAAAAGTCCGCTGCTGCAGGGGAAATCGGGTCTTTTGCTGGTCGGGGGAGGGGCGGAGCAGGGCTCCCACGCTTCCTCTCCTCTGCTGGGCTCTGGAAGAGACAAAAGTCCGCTGCTGCAGGGGGTGATATCGGGTTTTTTGCTGGTCGGGGAGGGGGGCGGAGCAGGGCTCCCACGCTTCCTCTCCTCTGCTGGGCTCTGGAAGAGACAAAAGTCCGCTGCTGCAGGGGGTGAAATCGGGTCTTTTGCTGGTCGGGGGGGGGGCGGAGCAGGGCTCCCACGCTTCCTCTCCTCTGCTGGGCTTTGGAAGGAACAAAAGTCCGCTGCTGCAGGGGAAATCGGGTCTTTTGCTGGTCGGGGGAGGGGCGGAGCAGGGCTCCCACGCTTCCTCTCCTCTGCTGGGCTCTGGAAGAGACAAAAGTCCGCTGCTGCAGGGGGTGAAATCGGGTCCCTCGCTGGTCTGGGGGAGGGCGGAGCAGGGCTCCCACGCTTCCTCTCCTCTGCTGGGCTTTGGAAGGAACAAAAGTCCGCTGCGCAGGGGAAATCGGGTCTTTTGCTGGTCGGGGGAGGGGCGGAGCAGGGCTCCCACGCTTCCTCTCCTCTGCTGGGCTCTGGAAGAGACAAAAGTCCGCTGCTGCAGGGGGTGAAATCGGGTCCCTCGCTGGTCTGGGGGAGGGCGGAGCAGGGCTCCCACGCTTCCTCTCCTCTGCTGGGCTTTGGAAGGAACAAAAGTCCGCTGCTGCAGGGGAAATCGGGTCTTTTGCTGGTCGGGGGAGGGGCGGAGCAGGGCTCCCACGCTTCCTCTCCTCTGCTGGGCTCTGGAAGAGACAAAAGTCCGCTGCTGCAGGGGGTGATATCGGGTTTTTTGCTGGTCGGGGAGGGGGGCGGAGCAGGGCTCCCACGCTTCCTCTCCTCTGCTGGGCTCTGGAAGAACTATTTCTGTACAAAGCCTTCCTACCAGCCTCCTGCTGGTCACTCCTACTCCATATTATAAAGGAGTTCAAGATATGTTACAATTAGAGAATGACACAGGGAAAAATTTGTCCCCATCCCTGCACTGTCCCCATGAGCTTGGTCCCCATCCACACCCCGTCCCCATGAGCTCAGTCCCTGTCCAGCCCCGTCCCCGCAAACCGTTTGATCCCATCTGCACAAGCCTCAAATAGTTATGATTTTATATTGAACTTATTTTATTAAAGTATAAAAAGAAACAATATTCTGTACAATTGTCATTTTATAAATCACATATAATACAGAACAAGGATCAACAAAACACCTATCTCCTCTCCTTCTCACAAATGTCCCTTCCACTATCGAGAAAACTGAATAGGCCAAATTACTACAGAATTCTACATAGAAAAATCATGCTAATAAAATGTTCCTGAAGAACACAATAATAGATAAGATGAAACAAACTAGGAGGTAGGGGATTTCAATAAATAATACAAATGTAATGATTACTTATTGAAATAACCTGCCTCCTAGTTTACTCCATCCTTTGTTTTAAATTTTATTTTCATTGTTGTTTTTAATCAGTATTAATCTCTGGCTAAGGTTTTATGTGTTGATATTATTTTACCTTTAGGCTTAGTTTGCTGATATTGTTCTCATCCACATTTGCACCTTCTAATCTTGTATCCTCAAAGTTTGGGTACATATTTTCACTTTTCACACACATTTCCATGTTTTGCTTGCACTCTGTTTTATTTATTCATTCATTCACATGTTACCATATTCACTTTTTACTTGTCATACACTTAATATGACAATATGTATTGTTTACAGATATATACTTATATACTCTATAAGTCTATAGGACATCTGAGGAAGGCAGTTTTAGCCGAAACATGGACCGTGTTGGGTCCACACCATCATTTCTTAACAGGGACGGTATAAAAAATTTATGGATGTTTGGGAACCATTGACTAAGTTCTGTAAGGAATGATAACTGATTTTATTTTATCGACCCTTCCAGGGTGGGTGGGAGGGTTTTGCATTGGAATTTCATTCAGGGAATGTATGGATGGTTTCCTGTAGGTATATAATTTTTTCTGATTATTTGGTAGGGGGGGGGTGAAATAGTTGTGCATTAATGTCTATAAGTTTAATGTGCATTTCATGTAAACTTATGTATACTGAAATTGTTTGTTTGCACTATGATAGTTTGGAAATTTAATAAAGATTTACAAAAAAAAAATGTGGATGACTGTGTATTCTTCAGGAATATCCCTTCCAAACTATTGTTTTTGGTTTTCATAGCATAGATTGATACAAGAACGTTTTCATCGTTGTTTTCTATTCCTTTCCTGATAATTCCTAACATTCTATTTGCTTTCTTAGCCGCCACCACACACAGAACTGAGGGTTTCAACATATCCTCAGTGATGACACCTAGATCCTTTTCCTGGGCAGTGACCCCCAACGTGGAACCCAGCATCATATAGCTACACAGTTGTTCGGGTTCCTCTTTCTCACATGCATCACTTTGTACTTGCTCACATTAAACACCATCTGCCATTTTGATGCCCAGTCTTCCAGTGTCACAAGGTCTTCTTGCAATTTTTCACAATCCTCTTTTAACAACTTTGGGCTCCTTTTACTAAGCTGCGATAGCAGTTTTAGTGCGTGCTTAGCGCGCGCTAAATTACCGTGCGCACTAGACGCTAACGCCAGCATTGAGCTGGCATTAGTTCTAGCCACGTAGTGCGGGTTTATCGCGTGCTACAATTCTGTGCGCACTAAAAAATGCTATTGCAGCTTAGTAAAAGGAGCACTTTGTGTCATCAGCAAATTTAATTATCTCATTAGTTATTCCCATCTCTGATTATAATTAAAAGGGCTGCCAACAACCAAAATTCCATCTCAAACTTGGTACTGTATGATCAGTTTAGATAATGGTTTTCCTGCTGGCAGTGCCAGGATTCTATTAGATACTGCACACTTTATACATGGTATAAGAATATAAAAACTTCCCTATTTAGGTCACACCAAAAGGCCTATCAAGTCTATTATGCTGTTTCCAACAGTGGCCAAAGTCATAAGAACCAGCATGATTCCAAAAAGTAGGTAGATTCCATGTTTCTTACCCTCAAGGAATCTACCTTGTTAACAGTTTATGGACTTTTCATTCAGGAACTGGTCCAAACATTTTTTTTAAATCAAACTATGCTTTTACTACATCCTCCAGCAATGAATTCCAGAGTTTAATTATATGGTGGGTATAAAATATTTCTCCAATTTGTTTTAAATGTGCTACTTAGTAACTTTATGGCATATCCTTTCTACTAATGATTTTATAGACCTCTATCATACAATATCTCCGCTCAGCCATCTCTCCCCAAGCTGTAGAACTCTAACATGTTTAGTCGTTCTTCATATGAGAGTTGTTTTATCCCTTTAATAAGTTTGGTTGCCTTTCTACACACCTTTTTTAATTTTGCTATATCTTTTTCTGGGATGGGATGGCCAGGATTGCACACAGTACTCAAAGTATGATCACCCCTTGAAGTGATACAGAGTCATTATGATATTCTCAGTTTTATTTCATTCCTGCTATTGAGATAGACATGGGGGAAGCCACTGCTTGCCTTGGGATCGGTAATATGGGATGTTGCCACTATTTGGGTTTCTGTCAGGTAATTGTGACTTGGATTAGCCACTGTTGAATCAGGATAATGGGCTAGAAGGACCATTGGTCTGACCCAATAAAGTTATACTTATGTTCTAATGTCAGTGGTCTGCAACCTTTTTCATGTAAAGGACCACAGAATGAATACAAGAAAACTCTGAGGGCCACCAAAAAAGTTCAAGCTTACACATACTATTAATTTTGTAAACTGTCTTCACCTGCTTGTTCAGACTCAGGAGTAAACATAAAATATTAATACTAACAATGATTCTATAACACTTCAAGGATATATTTTTAAAACTTACTTTATTTTGGATTATCAGCATTAGCAAATTCCATAAATGAGACACCTGAGTAACACCCTTAAGAGATTGTTTTCAGTTACTATAATCAAGTGTGCAAGATTGAAATGAATGCATTTCTAGGATTCAAAGAGCATTTCAGTCAACTTTTGAGGGCTGCAGTGGAAGACTTCAGCAGCCTCATGCAGTCCTTGTCCATGTGTTGGCGATCACTGTCTTATGTTCTTAGGCTTTTAAAAAAAAAAAAACATTGTCCACAATGATACCTAGATTATTTTCTTGTACGGTGATTTCTATTATGGAACCACACTGCTTTGAGTATAATTTGTATTATTCTTCTCTATGTGCACCATTTTGCATGACTACATTAGAAGCCATATTATACAAACAACACTGAAAATGCAAAACCAATCATTTTTAGCACTTATGCTATACTTCAAGATGAGCATTCTACAGAATAGCATTATGCACTGAATTTGGCACTCAACTTTGGGCATGAGGACTTACACCCACTGACACCTGGTTCGGATTCTGGTGCAAAAAAATAAGGCACAGATCTCTGCTATTCTGTAACTCTGAGCACATCTTTTTGAATGCCCCGACCCACCCAAGCCCCTCCTGTGGCTACACTCCCTTTCAAGTACTTACTGTACCTGAATTGATAAGATGCCTGCATGCAGTTGCGTGTGATCAATTATGGTGCCTATTGTTATAGACTAGTGTAAAGCCAGAATGGCACTCAAATCATAATTAGCACCAACTAATATTTAAATCATTGGAGACCACTGACAAACTATTTTGAGAATCGATCTGGAATCCATGCCCAATTTTGGACACCCAAATTAGGGTGACCTCTATTGAATCTGGGGGTAAATCTCATCTGTAATCTGGATGTCCAATCTCACAAGTTTCTGCTTACGTTTTCACAATGTGCTTGTGTTTTAACAACTTTGAATAAGTTTCTGTTATCTGCATTATTTAATCATCTACTTATAAATCCAAGAAAATCCCTTCAAAAGCTGCAGAGTACTACAAAATTTGTTGTAGTGTCTGGCTGCTGGGATGGGAAACAATGCAAACCGTGAGGCTTCGGGGGATCATGTCATAAAATCAGAAAATAATTTTACTAAAGTTCACAATCAAAGGATACAAGTAAAGAGTATAAAAGGCAGAGAAACTGCATGAAACAATTTGTAATCTTCCTCAGTTTAGTCTCCAATTTGAAGCAGAAAAACAACTGCATGAATGTTAGCGTTTCCTGCCAGTGCCCTTTTCGACCTCTTCTATAGACAGAAAATCAGAAAATATCTTTGTCGGGGTCTTTGTCTCCAGACAGACCACTGTGACATAGTAACACAATAACATGTAGGAGCATTATCGAAAGAATGTCCAAGTCAGAATTGGGAAGTCCTGCTCATAGCATCCCCAAAAAACATTGTGATTTCCTGTTCGAAAATATGTGAGGACATTCTTGTGCTAAATATAAGCAAATTGAACAGCCATTTTCCAAAATGAAACACCCAAAATATGAATGCCCCAAAAAAAGCAGACACAAAATCATTACATTACGTTCCACATTTATTACCCACTTATACCGGAATGGATCCAGGTGGTTTACAGTAAGTATTTCTGTGATACTTTAAAAAACTCATGAAGATTTAATAGGACAATGCATTTATGTGAACGGAATGAGTATGTTTGTAGTGGAGGATGTAGGAGAGTCTATGAGTATATCTTGTATTGCTTTTATTTATTTTGTATGTTGTTTTGTAAACTGCCTAGACTTTAGGCGGTATATAAATTTTTTAATTAAATAAATTATCCATACCTTTACATCAGTTTGATTTGTATTATATGTTTAATCTTTTTTAAAGTTTGTATTGTATTGTTTCCCTCTGAATGTATTTTAAATTGTACATCGCTTTGAATTATGATTAAGCGATTAATCAAAAAATCATTAAACTTGAAACTTGATCAGACAGAAACATCAGGGTCAACTAGTCTGTGATACGCAGTTGGGTTGCTGTTTAAAATGCCAAAATAGATATGCACATCCTTACCAGCTGATATAGTGCATTGCTCCACAGCAGCAAATGGAGAAATGCTTTGTCATCTCATGAAACACACTGAGGCATCTTCATAAAACCAGCAGATGAAGAATCAGATTAAAGGAACATAAATTACACATGAGTAATGCCTAGGGTGAAAGCTCTTGGACTCCCTCAGATCAGAGAAATACACTTTAGCATATTTAATATATTTCTGAAAGACAATTTGGATGCTTATTTTATAGATCAAACATTTCTGACACAGTTTGTACTATTCTCCCAGAAATGTGAGGAGAACCCTCGAGGCAGAGACCACCGACAATCTTTATGACTTTCTTCATACCACAAGTATTTGGCAGATCTGAGATCATGCAAAAAAGAAACTGTATTCAAGTCCTCTGTAAGAATCATTTCAAGTATTCTTTGGCCTCTGTCCTAAAGAAACTGATCCTTATTTTATTTATGTTCCACATTGTATCATTAATAAAGACAATTTAATTTAATGAAATTCAAGTTAGATATCAATAGATCTATTTGGTACTATAACCCTATGATCCTGGTCTTAATTTAATCTAGAAATACATTCAAGTTTCTAACTTAGTGAATGAAGTAGTAATGCCAATGACCCTGGTGTGTTTTAGAAACAACCAAAAATGTGAGACTGGCTGTTGGCCTAGTTATTCAATTGCCCTTCATTATAAATATGGTGTCAGAGTAATTAGAGACCACTTTCCTGACATGAAGCAAAAGCAGTGCCTCCCTGAAAGTACAATGTATCTATTCTAAATGAAAGCTAAACTATATTGCGAAGCTCCAAACAAAATATAGAGATAAATGCAGTTTGACTTTACAACATTTGCATAATTGGATCCACATCTCTTTCTCTCTGTCTTTCTCCTGGGTAGAAACCAGAATGACTTCATTGTTCTGCTTGGTTAGTCAGCTTAAAAATTTAGGGGCCTGTTGTACCAGAACCTTGCATTTAGTACGTGCAAGGGGCTCTGTGTTAGTGGATTAGCATGCTTGCTAGAATGATCTAAAAAGAATTGTGCATACCAATATGTACACTGTAAAGGAAGGATCCCTTCTAAATAATTTGATGCTTTTCTCAAGAACATATTTACCCAGTGCTCCCCATCTTAGCTAAACCAAGCACATCTCAGAAAAGTGAACACTCTATCTGAGAACCATCTAATGAATTGCTATAAGTCAGACTCAACTCAATGGCTCAACCATCATCAGTCATTACAGAGAAGTATTGGCGCTATTTATTCTTTCCTTGTGTGTCTTTTTGTATCTGTAAATGCATGGCTAGTTTACATACATAAATCTCATAGCTATGAAATTGCATGTGTATAATCCTTCTACCAGATCTTTATCTGTAGTGGTGTATTAAGGGGGGTGGTCCACCCTGGGCACTGTATTGATAGGAGCGCAGCATCTGTCCTCCTCTCTGCCCCCTGCCCAGTCCTCCCCCCCCTCCACTGCCACGCGCATGTGCTACTTCCCTTCCCCATACTTCTGTAACTTTCCTAGTGGTGAGCATGCTGTCGTGCCTGCATTGACTGTTATTCTGATGTCACTTCCTGGACCCGCACCTAGGAAGTGACATCAGAGGGAGAGCTCATGCAGATAAAGCAGTGAGCGTTAATAGGTAGCCGGTGCAGTCTACTGCAGTAAGATGAGATGGAATCATATTTTTTTTCAGTTTGAATATTAGCCTTATTGATATATTTTTTATCAGTTGTAGTTTGTGTAAGAGGGTAGAGTTAATGCCAGCATAGAGTTACAGTAGTCTAGTTGGGATAGCACAAGCATCTGCGCCAGTATGACAAAGTGATGATAATGGAAGAAGGATCTGATTAATCTTACTTGTTTCATGCTATATAAGGGTTTTTCTCCTCCCCCGCCCCATATGTTGGATATTTGAGGTTCATAAGATAGGGTAGAGTCAAGTATAGCTCTGAGAACCTGAGAGGTTTTGTTCATATTTAGAGAGGTTCCTGAGGGTAGTGTAACAGTTGTAGGGACTGTTTGTGAGATGTTTTGAAACTATAGGACTTTGGTTTTTGTTCTGTTTTGTTTGAGTTTATTGATTTAGCCCAGGTATGTATTTTGTACAGTATATGCCACTGGATATTTTTTGAGAGACATCATGTGTATTATGTTTGATCAGGATGAGCAGGAGGATGTCATCTGCATAAGACAGTAAGCATTCGTTGTTTTCGAAATTAACATAATCCAAGGAACTCATGAAGAGGTTGTATAGTATTAAGAAGAGATCCTTGCTGTAGTAGGTTATTTAGGAGTTTGATCAGCCAAGATATGATGTGATCTGGGGCGTCTGCTAATAAACGAGTAGGACATTTGTCAAAGATGCTACTGTGAGTGGATAGATTTTTTTTTTAACCTGGGAGGCTTTGTCAGGTATTAGAGACTTAACGGTATTCCAAAATCGGTCAGCCATACAGAGGTCTTGAGTGTAGTCTGGCCTTGAGTGTAGTCTGTGTTCTGGTGTTACAGTAAGATTATCAACCTTATTTTCTACTTTTTTGATCTTGTTTAAGAAGTCAGCTAGTATTTGGGCATTTGGCTGGGAATTAATGTCAGATAGACCTAATTTTGGAAGTGTTGGCAAAATAGATTTTTATGTCAAAATTTTTGTTTCCACTTTGTGAGTTTAGTGGGAGGTTTTGGCTTCAGTGATATTGAATTTGTATTTATTGAATGCAACCCTCCAGGATGGTTGGTGTTCTGGTAAGTTGCTCTTTTGCCATTGCATCTCAAGTCTTTGGCAAGATTGTTTTTCAGCTATTAGGTTTTTGGTAAATCAAGGTGAGGGTTTGGAAGTTCTTGTGTTGCGGTGGCATAGTGGGGCTAATCCATCCAGCATTTGTTCAACTGTGTTGTTGCAATAAGTAAGCATTGTAGTAGGACTGTTTGAAGATGTATTTAATAATTCTGAGACTTTATTCTAGAATTGGTTTGTGTTTATCCTGCCTCTTGTTAGTGCTTTTTTAAAATTTGTTTATTAGTATTCTTAGTAGATTTACTTCCCATTTACAGGGTAAGATTGAAGGACAGTAGGTAGTGATCTGACCTGGGAACTGTAGTCCATTCTGTATCCATGACAAGGTGGGAGGTTGGATGTTATACTATCTAAAGTATATCCTTTCTCATGCATAGAACCTGATAGTTTTAGGTCTACTTGACTATCAAGGGGGGAATTTTTTGAAATTAGAGACATAAGCATTGTCTTGGGACTCTAGTAGAATATTTATGTCACCTAAGACCACAGTCGTTGGAAGGGGGGGCACAGGGGCTGTGGCCTCCCCCAAAATTGGCACTGGCTGCTCCCTGCCCGACCATGTCCTATCCTGTCCGTCCTCTGCCAATCCCTGGTGGTCCAGAGGTGCAGCGGGAAGGAGTGAGCTTTCCGTGCTCCTGTCCCGTTGCTAACCCGGTCGTCAG
The DNA here is from genome assembly GCF_902459505.1 of Geotrypetes seraphini. Taxonomy (NCBI): domain Eukaryota; kingdom Metazoa; phylum Chordata; class Amphibia; order Gymnophiona; family Dermophiidae; genus Geotrypetes; species Geotrypetes seraphini. The sequence continues at coordinate 114,431,637 of NC_047086.1, forward strand.
TGGCTGCTGCGAGTTCTCCTTTCTTCAGCTGCTGAACGGCACCAAGCAGGAGCGCACTTTGGTGCTGCTGCTCGGCGCTGAGCGGCTTCACGACTGGCTCCCACGAATTCTTGTGAATCTCCCGGAAGAGGTGGTAGAGACAGACTCTTTCTGAATTCAAGAAGGCCTGGGATAGGCACGTGGGATCTCTCAGAGAGAGAAAGAGATAATGGTTGCTGCGGATGGGCAGACTAGATGGACCATTTGGCCTTTATCTTCCATCATGTTTCTATGTTTCACTTAAGCCAGTAGTCTCCAACATTTTTCATGTAAAGGACCTCGGCATGAATACGAGAAAGCTCTGAGGATCTCCAAAAGCTTTCAAGTAATAGTAGTACTAGTACCTGCTTGTGCAGATTGGATATTAAATAGTGTGGTGTAGTAATTAGAGGCAGAGCCTCAGCACCCTGAGGTTGTGGGTTTAAATCCCAGGCTGCTCTTTGTGACCCTAGGCAAGTCATTCAATCCTCCATTGCTCCAGGTACATTAGATAGAGTGTGCGCCTGCCAGGACAAATAGGGAAAATGCTTGAGTACCTGATTTGTAACCCATTCTGAACTTTTTCGGGAGGACAGGTTAAAAAATTGAATAAATACAAATTAATACTAATATTGATTCTGCAGCACTTCAAGGATCTACTGTTATCAGTAGCAAATCCCATAAATGAGACACCTGAGTAATATATTTAAGAGATTGTTTGTAGATACTATATTTAAGGGGGCAAGGCAGTGGTGTAGTATGGGTGAGCGGCGCCCCCCTCCCCGCCCTTTTCTCCATTTCCTCCTGCTGTATGCATGCCCCCTTGCCGGAGAAGTTAAAAAGGTATTTTTTAACTTCTCCAGCGTGAGCAGCATGCCCTCGTTGGTATCAGCTGGCCCTTTGATGTCACTTTCTAGGCACGGGTCCTGGAAGTGACATCAGAGAGAGCACCGATGCCGATGCAGGCAGTAACCTCAGACTGGGGAAGTAAAAAAAGGGAAGGGGTGAGGAGCTGGGGGGTGGGGGGAGAGGATGAGGGGTGCCATGCCTTCGAAAGACCACCCATTCCCCCACCCACTCCCACTCCCCTTACTAAGCCACAGGGCCAAGGTTTAAATTAACACATTTACAGGATTTGAAGATCATTTCATCCAACTGCTTGAGTGCCATGTGTTGGAGACCACTGCTTTAAGGTGTTATAGAACTGGTGCTACACAATTACAAAAACCCAAAGGGGAATATCTCAGATAGTAACGATCAAAAATCCACAGATAAAAATCAAGAGAAGTGGGTAGCACTGCAATATACTAGAAATTATCAAACCATGAAAATTTAACAATATTGTTATTTTATATACCTGTATATAACCTCAGTGCAATAGTTAAAGCTAACTGTGCTCTGGCGAACCAGTGTTCCTGGCTTAACCTATTGAAGCCGGGCTAAGCCTGGAGCACTGGTTTGCCAGAGCACCATTAGCTTTAACTATTGCACTGAGGCTACATATATAAAATAATATTATTATTAAATTTTCATGGTTTGATCATTTCTAGTATATTACAGTGCTAGCCACTTCTCTTGATTGTTATCTGGGGATTTTGATCGTTACTATAGAACTGGTGTTAAGCACACTCCTTGGTGCAGTGTAAAATGAGATGTAATTACCACCTAAGACCACTATAGAAAGAATTAAAAAATCTAATCTTCAAAGAGCTAGAGCAGGGGTTCATGACCTGGCATCCGTGGACCCCTAGATAAAAATTAACATTTATATTCACTATACAGCCTGGTACTGTTGAGTTTTCTTGCGGATAACAAGAGTAGATATAGTAGTAGTAATAGTAATAATGGAAGAAAATGAGTAGCAGTAGATCTGTTATGGGTTTTTTTTATATTCTTTATTCATTTTTAAAACTTTCAATAAGTGCAACATAAAATACAATCACTTTACACTTTAACATCACTTGGGCCAACTTTTACAAAGGTGCACTAGCGTTTTTAATGCATGCACCGTATTAGTACGTGCTATAGTGCCTGCTAGCCAAAAATCTACCGCCTGCTCAAAAGGAGGCGGTAGCAGCTAGCGCATGCGGCAATTTAGTACGAGCTATTTCGCGAGTTAAGGCCCTAGCGCGCCTTTGTAAAAGGAGCCCTTAATATTCCATCAAAGTCTAATTCACATCAAATATCCCTCCCCCCTTATACCCAACAATTATTCTTAAGCATAAGAATACATAAAATATCCCCACCCCACCCTCCTCACCCTGGACGCATATGAACAAAGAGAAAAAATAATATTCATTCTGTACAATATTTTATTAATGGCTCCCAAACATCCCTACATTTCTTAAAATGCCCCTGCTGTATGGCTATTACCCGCTCCATTTTAAAGATATGGCATAACGAATTCCACCCAAAATTATAATTCAGCCGATCCCAATTTTTCTAATATTTCATAATTTTTGTATGGCAACCCCTGTCATAATGAGCAAAAGTTTATTATTATTGTCAGAAATTTCCAGGGCACAGGGGGTGCGGATGGGGCTCTGGGAGGACGGGGTCTGCACTAAATGTAATCAATCCTTGGGTACCCTCACTCACCATTTCTTGGAATGCCCCGCTACTGCTTTATGGCTGCGAGTTCTCCCGTTTTAGGAGCGCCTTGTCCAACGCGCTGTGCCATGGAATTATGGTTTTCTGCTATTGGGTGACCAATGCGAGTTGCTAGAGGGAGGGCTTACCATACTCCAGAGCAGGGTTCTTTACATGGCTGTCTTGGTGGCAAAAAAAAGCTCTTGTTGCAACCAGGGCTGTGGAGTCGGTAGATAAATGTTCCGACTCCGACTCCTCAGTTTTTTGTACTTCAGACTCCGACTCCGACTCCAGGTACCCGAAATTTCCTCCGACTCCGACTCCACAACTCCGACTCCGACTCCACAGCACTGTTCAGTCCATCACTTTGCAGACCCCTCCCATGTCCAACAGGGCTTATTCTAGGCATTTTTGAATTGGACAAAAAGTTGGATGAAAATGTGGTATAAAGATGGATGATTTAGCGACTTGGATGATCAGATCGGCAAGACGTATAGTTAGACGATTTTCGAAACAAAAAAAATTTGGATCATATTTTTTGAAAATGTGTCCTAGGCTGTTTTTTTACTTTGGACAACTTGCGATTTAGACGAAAACGGACTTACACGTCCCTTTCAATTGTGCCCCTCCACCTGACTCTAACACAGGGGTGTCCAATGTCGGTCCTCGAGGGCCGCAGTCCAGTCGGATTTTCAAGATTTCCCCAATGAATATTCATGAGATCTATTTGCATGCACTGCTTTCATTGTATGCTAATAGATCTCATGCATATTCATTGGGGAAATCCTGAAAACCCGACTGGATTGCGGCCCTCGAGGACCGACATTGGACACCCCTGCTCTAACATATTGACTTTTCCTTTTTAGCTCTTTCCTTCCCTTTTTATTTTTTGCCCCTTTCCACTCAAATTTCACATTACTCCTTTCTACTTTTTATCTACCTATCAACTTTATCTCCCTCTCTCATCCCCTAGCTCTCCTATTTCCCATCTTGCCCCTTCCCCAGCCTCCTACTCTCATCTTTTTCTCTCTCCCCCATTTCCCCCCTCCACCAAGTCCAACTCTCTCTCACCCCATTTTCCCCCCTCCACCAAGTCCATCTCTCCCTTTCCCCTTTTCGCATGCTCTACAATTTCTCTCTGACCCTCCTTTCACCCCTTTTGCCATCTCTCCCTCCCCTGCCCCCTCCATCCTCCAAGTCCATCTCTCCCTATCTCCCTTGTATCCCCTCTGCCATCTCTCCCTGTCTCCCTTCTAACCCCTCTTTCCTCCCCATCCATCTCCCAAATCTGACATCTCTCCCTTCCTCCCTGCCTTACCTCATCCCTGTGTCTATCTTAACCTCCTTTCCTCACTTGAGTCTAACATTCTCTATTCTCCAACTCCCTACCATTGTACCATTGCACTCTTGAGGGAGCGGCATCTTGCTGCCAGCCCTTTCTACCGCTCCCCTTCCCAGCATCTAGTGCTTTCACCCTTCTTTCCCCCTAGTCAGCATTTTTCCCATTCTACCCCTTCTCCCTTCTCCCCCCCCCCCCCCCCCCCCCATCTACCTTTAATTTTCTGTAAAGGTTGCTGGGCAGCTGTAGTGATTTCCTGCTTTCGGTCCCAGTGTCTTCTCTCCACCCTCTCTGACAACTTTCTGTTTCCGCTGAAGCAGGCCATAGTGGAGAGAAGAATGCAAGATGACATATTTGTTATACTCATAAACCCTTCATTGATTCATGGTGTTATGCCCATACTGAGTCAATATCTGATGGTGAATTTCCACAGGTTTTACTTCCTCTGCCCATAGAAAACACACTACTGCACGCTGTTGTTCAAAGCTGCAATCTTACAATGGAGCATTCATTTTTCTAACCTTGCGGCTGCCACATGACTAATGGCCAAGTGCTGCACTATGCATGGACGAACTATCCAAAAGGCATTGTACGAGTGGATGTGGGGCTGGTGTGAGGAAGAAGGATTCCACTTCATGCGCAACTGGATGACATTCTGGGAGAAGAGCAAGCTATTCAGGAAGGACGGACTCCACCTCAGCAGAGACGGAATGAGGCTACTTGCAAGCAACATCAAGAGAGAAGTTGAGAAGTTTTTAAACTAGGAAGAAGGGGAAAGCCGTCAGTCGATCGAGAGAGAGAGTCGATGGTTCGGGAACCGGTATACCTAGAGGATACCGTGCAGGAAGATAGTGGGGAAGACTCACCAGATTGCAGACAAGACAGACCAAAAGGGACACAAAAGGGAAGGAAATGCAAGAAAGGAACAGGCTGCAAACTCAAGTGTATGTAAACGAACGCAAGGAGCCTTAGGAATAAGATGGGTGAATTAGAAGCTGTGGCACAAAAGGATAACGTTGACATCATCGGCATCACAGAAACATGGTGGACTGATGAAAATGTCTGGGACATGGTACTACCGGGATACAAACTATACCGCAGAGACAGAGTGACTCAAAAAGTAGGAGGCATTGCCATATACATCAAAGAGGAAATTGAATCTACTGGAGAGAACATGCCACAACAGACGGATAAGTTAGAGTCTCTATGGGTCAAAATTCCAGGAACAAATTGACCGGAAATGAGGATAGGCATCTATCCAGGGCTGTCCGAAGAAATTGATGGAGAAATGATGGATGAGATTAAACGCATCTGCAAGGGAGGCAACACAGTTATTATGGGCGACTTCAACAATCCAGGGATAGAAGGGATAGAGGCACCTCCAGCTGTGCTAGAGAGACCAGGTTCCTGGAAACTGTAGGCGATTGCTTCCTAGAACAACTTGTCAAGGAAAACACGAGAGGAAATGCAATTCTGGACTTAATTCTAAATGAACTGCGGGGACCGGCACAGGATGTAGAAGTAGAAGGTACCCTAGGAAACAGTGATCACAATATGATCCACTTCAACCTGGAAATAGGGGCAAAACATCGGTCCAGAATGACAGCCATGATGCTAAATTTACGAAAAGAGAATTACGATGGGAGAAGATGCATGATGGGGAAGAAGATTAAGAAGAGGATATGCACTGTAAAGACTCTAGAGCAAGCTTGGTCTCTTGTCAAGGATACAGTCACCAAGGCGCAAAATCTATATATACTGCGTATTAACAAGGGATCAAAAAGGAAAAAGAATAAAGAACCGGAGTGGCTCATTGTAGAGGTTAAGGAAGTGATCAGAGACAAAAAAAAAACCTTGTTTAAAGAATGGAAAAGATCAAAAAGAGACGAAAATTGGAATAAGCACAAACAACATCAACGCAGGTGCCATAAGGCAGTAAAAGGGGCCAAAAGAGACTATGAGGAAAAAATAGCCAATGAGGCAAAAAACTTCAAGCCGTTCTTTCGATATATCAAGGAGAAATGACCCATGAAGGAAGCGGTGGGACCGTTGGATGACCAAGGAATAAAGGGAACACTAAAGGAGGACAAAGCAATCGCTGACAGACTAAACACATTTTTTGAGTCTGTATTTACCAAAGAGGATATACACAGCATACCGGAACCAATCAGGCTATATGCTAGAAGTGAAAACGGGAAACTGACAGGGTTAACAGTCAGTCTAGAAGAGGTATGCAGGCAAATTGAAAGGCTTGAGAGCGATTAATCCCCGGGACCGGATGGTATCCATCCGAGGGTCATCAAGGAACTAAAAGGGACCATAGCTGAACTGCTTTAACTAATAGCCAATCTGTCGATCAAAACGGGAAAGATCCCAGAAGACTGGAAAGTGGCGAATGTTACGCCGATCTTCAAAAAAGGTTCGAGGGGAGACCTGGGAAACTACAGACCGGTGAGTCTGATCTCGGTACCGGGAAAGATGGTAGAGGCACTGATAAAGGATCGCATCATTGAACACCTTGACGGACACAGTCTGATGAGGACCAGCCAGCATGGTTTCAGCAAAGGAAGATCTTGTTTGATGAACTTGCTGTACTTCTTCAAGGCAGATAGACAAGGGCGACTCGGTCAACATTGTATAACTGGACTTTCAGAAGGCGTTCGACAAGGTTCCGCATAAACGACTTCTTCAGAAAATTGCGAGCCATGGAATCGAGGGTAAAATACTCATGTGGATTAAAAACTGGCTGGAGCATAGGAAACAGAGAGTGAGGGTAAATGGACAATACTTGGACTGGAAGAGCGTCACCAGTGGGGTGCCGCAGGGCTCTGTGCTTGGACTCGTGATCTTCAACATCTTTATAAATGATCTGGACATAGGTACGACAAGAGAGGTGATTAAATTTGTGGACGATACGAAGTTATTCAGAGTAGTGAAGACGCAGGGGGAATGCGAAGATCTGCAACGCGACATAATCAAGCTTGAGGAATGGGCATCGACATGGCAGATGAGGTTCAAAGTGGACAAGTGTAAAGTGATGCATGTCAGTTACAAAAATCTCATGCACGAATACAGGATGTCCGGTGCGGTACTTGGAGATACCTCCCAGGAAAGAGACTTGGGAGTTCTGATTGACAAGTCGATTAAGCCATCCGTGCAATGTGCGGCGGTGGCGAAAAGGACAAACAAAATGCTAGGAATGATAAAGAAGGGATTATGAACAGATCAGAGAAGGTTATCATGTTGCTGTACCGGGCCATGGTGCGCCCTCACCTGGAGTACTGCGTACAGCACTGGTCACCGTACATGAAGAAGGACACAGTACTACTCGAAAGGGTCCAGAGAAGAGCAACGAAGATAGTTAAGGGGTTGGAAGAGCTGCCATACAGTGAAAGATTAGAGAAACTGGGCCTCTTCTCCCTCATACAGAGGAGAGTGAGAGAGGATATGATTGAAACATTCAAGGTACTAAAGCGGATAGATTTAGTAGATAAGGACAGGTTGTTCACCCTCTCCAAGGTTAAGAGAACGAGAGGGCACTCTCTAAAGTAGAAAGGGGGTAGATTCCGTACAAATGTAAGAAGGTTCTTCTTCACCCAGAGAGTGGTAGAAGACTGGAACGCTCTTCCGGAGTCTGTCATAGAGGAAAACACCCTCCAGGGATTTAAGGTAAAGTTAGACAAGTTTCTGCTAAATAAGGGCGTACGCTGGTAGGGCTAGTCTCAGTAGGGTGCTGGTCTTTGACTGGAAGGCCGCCGCGTGAGCAGACTGCTGGGCATGATGGACCACTGGTCTGACCCAGCAGCAGCAACTCTTATGTTCTTATGTTGCATTTTACTAGCTCTGTTGCAGTTATCGCATAATTTAACAATTGCTTTTAATTTTTGGTTCACCCTTGTACATGTTTGGCTCCCTCTCCCCTTTCTGCCTCTGAGGCTGTGGGCTTTGTGGTAGTGTGTGACAGAGACAAGATCACAGAAGAACTATTGTTAACAATTTGTAATTTTTCTTTAAAATCCAGCATAGTACCAGAAGACTGGAGGATGGCCAACGTGACGCCAATTTTTAAAAAGTGTTCCAAAGGTGATCTGGGAAATTATAGACTGGTGAGTCTGATGTCAGTGCTGAGCAAAATGGTAGAGACTATTATAAAGAACAAAATGACAGAACATGTAAGCGTGGATTAATGAGATAAAGCCAGCATGGTTTTAGACAAGGGAAATCTTGCCTCACCAATCTACTGCATTTCTTTGAAGGGATGAATGAACATGTGGATAAAGGTGAGCTGGTTGATATTGTGTATTTGAACTTGCAAAAGGCATTTGACAAAGTACTGTGCTTCATGAAAGACTTCTGAGGAAATTAGAAAGTCATGAGATAGGAGGTAATGGTCCTAGTATGGATTAAGAATTGGTTGAAAGACAGGTTTAACTGGTCAATATTCTCAATGGAGAAGGGTAAATAGTAGGGTTCATGCACAAAAAATAGCTGTTTGTCTATACTTTTAGGATGCCAAAGTCACAGGAGAATTTTCTAAGGGGAAAAGATGGGGTGATATACAGAAGTTAGCCTCCTATTATTAAGCCAGCCAGACAGGGTTTTTTTTTTGTCCACTGCCAGCGCTAAAACTGAATATTGGACCCTCTCGGGGCTTCAGCATTGAATACCTTTTTTTTTCTCTAAAGCTGGGACAGCTCTAATAAATATGGGACAGTTATTTATGTGGTCTTATTTATCTGCTAAACATGGCAGGTTATGTCTGAATATCAGGATGTAACCAGACTCCATCCTTGGAATGCTCCAACACAGCTAGCTTGAAGTTCTGTGCCAACCAGTTATTTTCAGCTGCACTAACTGGTAAGTGCCGCTGAAAATTACCGGATAGCTGTGAACAAGCAAGTTAATCGGTTGGTGGAAGTTCCCATTTTAAATATCGACCGGTAGATTTCTTAACCTTTTAACTGGCAGATGGTGAAACAGCTGCTTTACATAACTTGATGTTGAACCAGAGCAGCAGTGCCAAGTAACAGTTTTGATTACTTGAACATAGTGATCTCATAGGGGTATAAGGAGTGATTAATCTGTCGATAAATCCTGGGGATTGTGTCATTCTGGATATGAAAGTTAGACATAGTAGTTAGCTGAAAGCACCAAGGGGGAAATTCTGCAAGGGCCTCCTAAAGCACGCTTACTGGCACCTACCTTTATTGATTTTAACTGGCTTTATGTGGCACGATAATTGAACACACCATTAAAAGCTGATTATAATAAAACTTAACATAAAAAATAGGTGACTAACTTAAGGGTTTTAATTGGTTCTAAGTGATGCAATAATTAGTCTCACCATTAAAAACCAATTAACACTTCATCTAAAAAAAAATTAGGCAGCGCTAGGTGGCCTCCGGGACCGGCACCTAGCGTCGCCTAGTGACATCGAAGTCCGGAAGTGGACATATTTAGGGGCAGCGCTAAACTTTTGCATCACTAGACGATGCTAGCCATGATTCTGCAAGTACCCTAGGCCTACGTTTCCAGTGCCTAGGGTCCATTCTAGGTGCCGGTATCCCCAATTCTGACCGTGATTGACATGCAGCAGACACCCATTTTCTAAGCACCTGTCCCAGCAGGAGCCACTTACAGAATCAGCCCTTAACTGTCCTGTGCTACTGTCCTGTGTTACATTCTGTACTCTGTACTATATTTGTGGTTAGCCCAGAAATTACTGCCCGTTAACCGCTAAGGCACTGTGTTAATAGCATGGCTCCCATGTTGTTATGTGTTGTATATTAATTGCTGCATTAACAGCTAGTAAGCATGGGGATCCTTTTAGAAAGCCACACTAGCGATTCCCACGCGGCAAAAGCAACGAAGCCCAAGATGGGCTTCGTCGCATTTGCCACACGGGAATCGCTAGTGTGGCTTTGTAAAAGGATCCCTATGTAAATAGAGTCCATAGACTTTTTCAGAGAAGATTGTTCTAAACCTAAGTCGTATGTTTGAGGAAATTCTTCCTGGAACTCACTTCAAGTTGTGTTTCATGTAGTGGTAAAGATATATAAGATACCATGGTAGTTGTCTACTTAAGGAGTTAACCAGTTTGTCCTGTTGTCCCTGACTAATGTATTTCTATAGGCTTTGTTCTCTTCCTTCTTTGTACTTACAGTACTCTCTCCGTATCTGTCCCAAGCAATAATTATTTTGCTGAATATTTTGGTAACTATCACCTCTTCTGATAGATTATACCAGACAGTGACTTTTATCTGTAAAGTAGAAAAAAGAAAATAGCAACATAAAAAAATGTTTTCCAGTTGAGTGTTCAACCTCAGTTCTGATAGCGGTAAGTATAATTTTACTGTTTAAAGAAAGACAAAACTATTCAAATCACAATAGAGGCTTTCCAGGGCTATGAAATGAATTAGGAACAAGTTGCAACACGATTGACAAAAAGGTATAAGCTTAAGTAAAACAAAAAAGGCATTAAGCATATGTCTGGGAAACACAACAGAGGTTCTGTTCTCATTGAATGAATAAGCCATTGTAGATGCCGTGGAAAAAAAAATGTTGTATATAAACAATACCAGGAAAATCCAATCAAGATTAGTTTTAAGAAATGGTGAGGGACAAACTGTATTATCAAAAAATCTTGGTGATACAAAGTATGCATCTATTATCAATATATGAAAGGTTCTCACATACCGTATATCCTTCCACAAAACTTGTATGTGAAGTTCACTAGAAAGTCATTTTTAATCTTTTCATCTAGCACTATCATATCTAAACACCACAATATATTGTCAAGCTAATCTAAAAGATAACATTTCACATGCAGCCTGTTATTGTCGTCCAACAATATCTTCAGCTATCTGAAAGTGACAGCAGATAACTGAAATGCTCAGTTTTTGGCCTGGCCCTGTCTCTGACCTGGGCAAGGAGCAGAAAGACAGTGACCCTGCAAAAAGAACCCGAATTCCATCAATACATCATTTGGGACAGTCTGAGATCTCATTAGGCCAATTTCTTGTGAATATAAAGATGTGACACAAAGGTTGGCTACAGAAAGAACAGCAAATATAAAACCAGAGGAAAAGACAACATTAGAGAACATAAAAACATAAGCATGGCCATAGTGGGATAAACTGAAGGTTCTTCAAGTTCACTATTCAGTTCCTAATAGTGGCCAATATAGGTGACAAGTACCTGGCAAAATCACCAAAGAGTAAATCAGATTTTATGTTGCTTTAACCCAGAAATAAGCAAAGGATTTTCCCAAGGCTATCTTAATAATTACTTTTCTTTTAGGAACTTGTCCAAACTTTTGTTAAACCCTGCTATGCTAACTGTTTTTAATATATTCTCTGACAATTAATTCCAGAAACATAGAAACATGATGGCAGATAAAGGCCAAATGGCCCATCCAGTCTGCCCATCCGTAGTAACCATTATCTCTTCCTCTTTCTAAGAGATCCCACATACATATCAAATGCTTTCTTGAATTCAGACACAGTCTCTGTCTCCACCACCTCTTCTGGGAGACTGTTCCACACATCTACCATGGACTGCTGGGCACAATGGACTACTGGTCTGACCCAGCAGCGGCAATTCTTATGTTCTTAGATTATTCCTGAACCTATCACCTCTTAACTTCATCCTATGCCCTCTTATTCCAGAGCTTCCTTTCAAATGAAAGAGAGTCGACTCATGCGCATTTAGGCCACGTAGGAATTTAAATGTCTCTATCATATCTCCCCTCTTCTGCTTTTCCTCCAAAGTATACATATTGAGATCTTCTTTAAGTCTGTCCCTATACGCCTTATGACGAAGACCACTCACCATTTTAGTAGCCTTCCTCTGGACCAAGTCCATCCTTTTTATATCTTTTTGAAGATACGGACTCAGTTGTACACTATATTATAAATGAGGTCTCATCAGAGTCTTATATAGGGGCATCAATACCTCCTTTTTCCTACTGGCCATACCTCTTCCTATGCACCCTAGCATCCTTCTAGCTTTAGCCTATAACTTAAAGTATTATGTAAATTATGCATGTAATTGTCGGGCCTACTCATACCCTATTCAAGCTCTGTCCATGCCCCATCCATGTGTACAACCCCTTTGCAATTACATGACAGCTTGGAGCAGCACCTAATTACTTAACTCATTTGGGATATGTCATGTATAACACCAAGTAAGAAAACTTTCTGATCAATTATTTGCTTTGTTTTCCCTCATGAAAGGGTAGTAATAGAAACATAATGGCAGATAAAGGCCAAATGGCCCATCTAGTCTGCCCATCTGCAGTAACCATTAACTCGTCCTCTCTCTAAGACAGGTATGTCCAACTTTTTGGCTTCCCTGGGCTGCATTGGCCGAAAAAAAAAGTTTCTGGGGCCACACAAATGCGCAAACGCTGCAGCAAGACAGAGGAGGGAGCCAGCAAGATGTAAACACCCGGGGGCAGCAGAGGAAAACAGTGCATCGCCCTCGACCGGGCCACACAAAATACTTCATGGGGCCGCATGCGGCCCTTGGGCCACAGGTTGGACACCCCTGCTCTAAGAGATCCCACGTGCCAGAGTTAATTAGATGTTGAGTGAAGAAATATTTTCTTCAATTTGTTTTAAATTAACTACTTAGTAGCTTCATTGAATGCCCCCCTAGTCCATGTATTTTTTTTAAAAGAGTAAAAAAGCGATTCACATCTACTCATTCTACTCCACTCAGCATTTTATAGACCTCTATTATAATCTCCCCTTAGATATCTCTTCTCCATGCTGAAGCGCTCTAGCCGCTTTAGGCTTTCTTCATCGGGAAGTTGTCCCATCCTCTTTATCACTTTGTTGCAACAACAAAGGACAAAAGAAAATATCAGCTTTTCATTTCTCTTTAATTTTTGTTTGATTTCCATACACATACAGGGTGGGAATGCACTACTATTTTAATTATAACTAGGTTATTGGAAGATTATATGCACTGGTATTTTTGATTAATGAAAGGGGGGGGAATGATTGCTTTTGAATATTTGTAAGTTCAAAGTGCTTTTCTTGATTGTTATATGTTCAGTTACATGTGTATTGCACTGTCAATATTTGAAAATCAATAAAGTTAAAAAAAAAAAAAAAAGAAATCAGCTTTAAGGAAGAAGGAGAGAGGTTCCCAGGAAAAAAAAAAAAAGCAACCAAATAGCATTCACATCAAGTTGTTAAAAAGCAGATCGCTTTACCTTTTCAAGTTTTTTTATTTTATTTTAAATATGTAAACAGATCACATTCACTTTTAAAGTTGGGGAAGGGCATTGAGAGAGTGGTAGCAGCATTGTGGAAACACTGGTCAATAGCACAATTGCATCCCCCTAGTCCTAGTATTTGCATCCTGTTAAAGATAAAAATTTAAGAATTGCATACAAAAGAAATCAAAATTTAAAAGAAATACTTTGTCTAGCAGATGTTTTTTTTCCTATGAATCCATATGCGATACAGCTTTCGTGGGATATGCGATAGCCTGTCTATGTAATAAACTCTATATAGGACAAACAACTAGACCTTTTCCAGTGAGATTCGGAGAACACAGAAGTAATTTATCTTGAAATAAAGCAGATGAACCGCTGGTGTCTATGCTGAAATGTTGTGTTATAGACCATGTGCCACCGTTTAAAAATGGAGGCGATAGAAGGCTACTACATAGAGAACAGGAATGGATCTTCCATCTGAATTTTGAGGAATCACTGGGTCTTAACCTTAAAATTGAGTAGCATTTATTTTTTTGCCAATTTTAAAAGTGAATACGATTTGTATATAAATTTTTTTTAACAGCTTGAAAAAGTAAAGCGATCGGTTGTTTTTTTTCAACATCTTTAATAAGATATACATCAATTTTTGAGAGATCATCTATTATACAAGAGAGAGATCGCGAATCATCAGCATGTTTTTGTGACCTGTAAGTTGATTAGTAGTTTACACCATTGAGACATCATTGTTGACGTCACACCGGCTTGCCTTCGTCGGTGGTGGACTGTTGATATATACTATCTGGATCAGTAGCTTTTTGGAGTCAGTTCAGAAGCTTTTCAAATCTACAATCTACTTAGAAGTTTGCAGCATTGAAGAACATTTGAGAGATAAGTAATTGTTGCTCTCTGTTGCATGAACAGCTATAGAACCATAGAATTATAAGTACAAACGTATAAACGGAGTCCTAATTGTCATAAATTGTATAAACGGAGTCCTAATTGTAGGCAGTGGTGGACATCCTACCACTGTCTAACCAGCCAATCAGGACACATTTTTTGAAAAAAATAAAAATAAAAAACCACCCTGAGGCAGGCTGCCTACATTGTACCTAGGAAGGCCCGTAGGGCCGCTTACGCTCACCCATGGCTAGGAGTGGGTGTGGTTTTGCCCATAAGTGACATCTCCCTAGGGCCGTGATAGTCGCCTGAAATGTAGGCCAGCAAAATGCTGGCCTACATTTCAAATAGGCGCAGCCGCTGAACTGATCGTGGCAAGGGAATCTCCCTGCCACAATCTGTTTAGCGGCCGCAGCAGGGAGGTTGAGATCCCGCAGGGACAAATGTGTCCCCGTGTCGTTCTCTTTATGCATATTTAAAATTGCTATGCATTTTTTTTTCTACCATGAGAGGCTTGGTCTTGGCTTCATTCCTATTATATCGGCCTTCAAAACTTTTAGCAACAAAACTGAAGCATAGTCTGGAAATGATTATTGCCAAACTATTCAGTGGGGCTCCATATTTCATCTCTGAATCTGTCGTCTAGATGCATGGAAGGCAACATATTTGCTGGTGGCTCAAGCTATAAGTTTACTAATATTTTTACCAGTAAGCCATTGGGATTGCATTAGCGAAAGGCATGCAGAAATAAACATATACTTATTTCTTTGATACATAAAGTGAAGTTTGCTGTACTGAGGTGTTTAATTTACTGCTCCCTGGCTCCTGCTTATTAATCTGTCAGATGAAGGCATTCTAATTATAACATAGCAAAGAGCAGAATATGAAGCTCGTATGGGAAACAGATCATACAGGTTTATTATTCTGTTGTTAACATTCCATTAGAGCGTCAAATGGGGGGAAAGAAAATGCTCATAGGAGCACAAAAATGTTCAAGAGGAAATTTGTCTTCCTAATTGTACTTTTGATTGTATTATATTGAGAATCTAAGCATACCACAAGATTTAAGGAAACAGACGTTCATGAAGATGAATTCACAAAGGAAGATATCTTGCTGCTTACTGAATTTATTACCTGGCTATAAACTCAACCCCCCCCCCTCCTGCACGTCTTCTGCTACTCGATTCCTTCAGATTGAAGAGGCATTGTCGGGGTTTCGGAATACAAAAATTTGAACCCTAATATCTCTTTTGCTGCCCTCTGAGGTATGTTGCCCCTGAACAGTTCTCCTGACGAAATCAGGCACGCCACCAAGCATGCTAACTCCTTCACCCATGCATGAAAAATGAAAGAACGCTGGCTGACTAAAAGGCCCCCGACATGGACTCCAGTGAGTCTCTGAGTGCACCACATGAAACTTTACATACTGTGCATAAAACATAAGTATATGGTGTCTGTTTCAAGGGAACAGGCTGTGCCAAAATTACTCATTTGTAATATATTAAGCATCAGCGCTTCAAGTAAACTACATATTAATCAAGTGCCAAAATGTCTGCTAATAAAAAAAATAATAAGTTTAAAGCAACTGCAGTACATTTTCCTTATGTTTATTGATTCGATACCAAGAAAAAAAAAATGATAAGACTAAGAGTTCCTTTTACAAAGGTGTGCTAGCGTTTTTAGCGCATGCACCGGATTAGCATGTGCTACCCAAAAAACTGCCGCCTGCTCATGAGGAGGCGGTAGCGGCTAGCGTGCACGCTAAAACCGCTAGCGCGCCTTTGTAAAAGAAGCCCTAAAACTCAGGTATGTGAATCAGTAGCAGTTTAACATGCATTTTAAAATCACACTTAAGGAGCCCTGTTACAAAATGCATTAAGCAGTTCGCGTGTGGATTCATGCACACTGTTAGTGCACGGGAGCAGTATCACAGTGCTGGTCTGACCGTCTGGACTAGATTTATTAAACAGCACTTAAAGATTTGTGCTCCGTGCTATTCTGAAATGAGTACTCAAAGATGAGCCCAAAGTGCGATATTTTCTGCCATGTCACGTGGCTGGGGTCTTTCCCTTCGTGGCACGTGAAGGAGGAAGGGCTGTGGCTCACTGGCTGAGCTGTTGCCGCTGCACCTAGAGGTTGTAAGATCAAATTCTGGTGTTGCTCCTTGTGACCCTGGGCAAGTCGCTTAATCCTCTAGTGCTCACCATTTTGAATGCCAGCTTTGAAATTCCAAAAGCAACAAAAAGGCAGTATACAAGTTCCCACGCCCTTTTTGGTCCCCCTGTTAGAGGCAGGAGATCTACTCCTTCAATTGGCTAGTATCTAGTAAACCACTTATTATATAAGGTTTATCTCCATAGGCAATAATGTTTTTGCCCAGTTTTGGCGCCAGGACTTATGCAAGCTGAAACTAGGTGTAATTTTCAGCACCCAATTTAGACGAACATCTCCGGTAATCTATAATACCATGCAAATTTTAGGAATACCCCTGACCCACTCATGTACCTCCCATGGTCCCTTTGGGTTGCACGCTATAGGTAATGGGTGCACATTTGCTCTAGAATAGTGTGTAGCAAAATGTGTGTCCAATTCCAGATTAACACTTGGCTCTTCAGCTCCATAAAAAGTCTTGCTCATGATGCTTAGTGAATCTGGCCACAACAGGAAAGATCTGTATTCTGTGACCACAGAACAGACGATCTTTCTTCCTAAAGTGAGATTTTAAAATCACCAATTTACATTTTTCATTCATGAACAAAGCCACAAGTGTGGCCCACTCAGTAATGTTAGTCATCATTTATAGAATCTGGGCCTAAGTTCCAAGGCAGTCAACCTGGCCTCATTCTATTTTCTAAATCCTCAGGTTAACCTGTGTCTTTGAAAAATGTACATAATATTGTGACTGTTCCCTGCAAGAGTTCTTCAGCCTTGGAAACAATTCTCCATGTAGCCAATACAGTATAGAAATTTCGTGAGCTGATGATCGTATCTGAGCTAGAGCCAGCATCCAATGAAAGAAAAACTGCCTTAGGTATAGCTGTCACAGGGTTTATATCAACCACACCTTTATAGTGTCTGGTTGAGGCAGTGAGAATGGGGTGATAAAAAGTTCTTAGCTCAACCAAGAAGGGAGCCATGAAACTTCCCAAGTCATTCCATAAATTAACCCCTAAGGTGACTTAGACCATTTAAAACATAGTCTAAATCACAAAACCCACCTAAAAGTGACCAGATAAGCACTACAAACACATAATACAAACCCCCACACACTACCCCAGTGATCACTGACCCCCCCTAAAAATATTAACCACAACTTGAAAATTGTGCCTCCAGAACATTATCACCTGGCAACCTGGCATAGGAAAGCCTAGTTGTGCTGCACAGAGGCAGCTTAAACTGTCTTGGGGGTGGGTTAGGGACCCTTGGAGAGGAGGACCCATGCCCATAAACCCCTGCAATCACTGCACTGATATTGAAACATATGCACTCCCCTATACACCCCCAAAACCCTTTTTTACTGGCATATAAGTGGCTCCTGCAACCATAAGGGCTATTGGAGTGGTAGATAAGTGGGTCTAGGGGATTCTAGAGGTGGTTTGGGGGGCTCATCATGACCTATAAGGGAGTTGGAGTGAGATGAAGAAATGGCACCCTTTTTGTGAAGTTCACAGCAGTGCCCTGTAAGGTACCCCACTATTTAAGTCTGGGTGTTCATTACTTTGCAGACTCCTCCCACGTTCAATAGGGCTTGTTCTAGACGTTTTTGACTTGGACGAAAAGTTGTACAAAAATGTGGTATAAAGATGGACAATTTAGCGATTTGGATGATCAGATCGGCAGGACATATACTTCGATGATTTTCAAAAGAAAAAAAAATTTGGACGTATTTTTCGAAAATGTGTCCTAAGCTGTTTTTTACTTTGGACGACTTGCGACTTAGACGAAAACGGACTTAGATGTTCCTTTTGATTATGCCCCTCTCAGTGTTCTGATTGAGCCCTACAGGTTTGTCCTGATGCATGAAACAAGCACCTGCATCACAAAACAAACTGCAGACTGGTATGTACAAAGATGCAGGCAATGTTTATTATACCAAATATTTAATGCAGTTGATAATACCACCTTATTACAAACCAAGGGGCCCGACACGGTCTGTGTTTCGGGGAACACATCTTCTTCAGGAGTACATACCAGTCTGTAGTTTGTTTTTTGTTTGTTGCTTGGTGTACTGCAGACTCTGTTGGAATTTCTTTTGGTGTTGCTTCTACTAAATCAAAACCATCACCTTCTTTCATAATACCTTAATTTCTTACAAATAATGTTAATTACTAACCATCCTCTTAAAACTGTAAAGGGAATAAAACCCTGTTTCGCTTATCTTTAAGCTGAATCCTTGATCTAAATCCGGTCCCCTGACAGCATGACCAGCGTTTCTCGGTATATCAGGCCACTGCTTCAGGGTAAAATGGGACTATCTGGATCCCCCCCCCAAATAAACCCCAAAATGTCACCATCTTCCCACATAGTAAAATAAACAACTTCCAAAGTATGCATTTAAAAAAAAACTCACTGAGCAAATGTTACTTCCCTCTACACACGACTTAGCCAACTAAACATGGCACCAGTGGCATACCAAGGGGAGGAGGGGCGGTCCACCCCGGGTGCATGTCCCAAGTCAGCCACTCTCCCTATTCTGCTGCTGCTGCCTTTCCTTAACCAGCAGCAGCGGCAGTAAACAGGGGTGTCCGCGGGTGCTCACATGCATTGCTGAGCTTCTGGCCGGTTTCCCTGCTGAAAGCTGCGGGCGTCCGCTCCTTACATGATCTGCGGCTGCGTCGGAAGCGTTCTCTCTGATGTCAAGACGTCAGAGAGAAGGCTTCCGATGCAGCCGCGGATTGGTGAGGTGTAGACGCCCGCGGCTTTCAGCAGGGGAACAGACATGCTGCGCAGGGAAGGGGGGAGGGTAGAAATTCTGCACAGGGAAGGGGGGAGGATAAAAATACTGCACAGGGAAAGGGGAGGGTAGAAATGCTGCACAGGGAAGGGGGAGGGTAGAAATACTGCACAGGCAAGGGGGAGGGAGAAATGCTGCAAAGACAAGGGGGAGGGGAAAATGCTGCATAGGCAGGGGGGAGACATGCTGCTGCTGCTGCACAGGGAAGGGGGGAGGGTATAAATGCTGGACAGGAAGGGGGGAGGGTAGAAATGCTGTGCAGGAAAGGGAGAGGGTAGAAATGCTGCACAAGGCAGGGGGAGGGTAGAAATACTGCACTGGCAAGGGGGAGAAATGCTACTGCTGCACAGGCAAGTGGGGGGAAGAAATGCTGCACAGGCAAAAGGGGAGAGAAATGCTGCTGCACAGGGAAGGGGGGAGAAATGCTACTGCTGCACAAGGAAGGGGGGAGAGAAATGCTGCTGCTGCAGCACCCAATTGGGGAGAGAGAGGGAAGGAGGGAGAAGGAAGACAAGGGAGAGGAACCAGAGATGCCAAGGAGGGAAGGAAAGGAAAAAAGGAAAGGAGATACCAGACCAAGGAGGGGGAGGAAGAGATGCCATGGCATGAGGGAAGGGAAGGAGATAGAGATACCACACCATGGTGTGGAGTGGGAAAGGAAGGAAGGAAAGGAGAAGAGAAAGAGAGATGCCAAAGCATAGGGGAGGGGGTGGAGACAAAAATGGAGAGGGGGTGAAATGAATCATGTGCAAAGAAGAGAAGGGACCCCAGATATACATTTTATTGAAGGGACATAGAAAGAGGGAAGATGCCATATGGAAGAGAGAGAGGGTGGACAGTAGATGGAAGGGGCAGAGAGAGTGTGGGCAGTAGATGGAAGGGGTAGAGTTAGAGGGCAGAAGCTGGGTGGAAGGGGCAAAGAGAGGGCAGATGTTGTATGGAAGGGAGAGAGGACAAACGCTGTATAGAAAGAAGAGAGCAAAGAGAAAATGATTAAAGCAGAAACGACAAAAGGTAGAAAGATTTTTTTTGTTGCTTTACTTAGAATCAAGTAGTATTGTAACTGTATTGATAAAAGTTTATAAATAGGAAATAGAAATAAGGCAATTTTTTGGACTAAACCCCTTTCCTCAGGTCAGGACAGGATACCATAACAGCAGTATACTGTACTGTTCTGAAGAAAGATATGGCCTCTGAAAGCTAATTGAAAAATGGATTAGTCCAATAAAATGGTATTTTCTTATTTCTCATTATTTGTTTTATTTTTATTTGTTAATTTGTAAAGTGGTGATTGTTATGTATCAGTTTTTTCAAATTTACATCTACTGTCTTTATATCTTGCACAGTATTAGGGGGACACATGTCACTGTTTTGTGGTGTGGTGTTGCATTGTATGCAGAGTATGGTTTCTTGGCGGTTCAGTTTAACTTTTGTCTACATATTTCTATTTTTAGTTTGTGATTATTCCATATTGGGCAAGGGTGTATCTGTTCTGTGTGTATGAAAAGGACATAGTTTTCAGTTGGCATTGCCTACAATATCAATTGACTGTGCAGGATCTGGCTTGTTTAATTTTACAATATATGTGTTGGTGTTCTAGTGCTCACTGCAGTGTTTAAGATGCTGCCTTTTCCTAGGTACACTCTTGTTGTGCGATATGTGGATTGTTACTAAAAATCATATTTTTGATATAGATGGGGGGGGTGTCATAAAATGATGGGCCCCGGGTGTCACATATGCTAGGTATGCCACTGCATGGCACCTCAGCATTTTAATCCCCCCACTACACCAATCACTGGACAACAATGTGATTAGTCTGTGGGCATAAGAAAAATATTTGGGTAAGAGTTATACACATATGTGTGCACTTCTGCATTCAAATGCTAGCATGAATCTAAACACTATTTTCTAAATATGCACTTAAATAATGTTTATTTGCAATGGGGTATAAAGAGGGGTAGAATATGAATGGGATACAGGCAGAGCTCCCGCTTATGCCTATAAGTTATACTCATCAGTGTTACATTTGGGAGTGGTCATGCTAAGGAGCCACACCCACACTAAAAATGCATCTTATTCTTTAGTGCGTGAGGCATGTTTTTGGGGGCAGAGAGGCGGGACGCTACAGAGGGAAGAATACGGGTTGGCCCAGGCATACACACAGCTGAAGGTGGTCTTATATTGCCTTCTGATGATTGTAGGTCTGTGAGAGGCCAGATGCACCCTGCAGCAGCAGTTGAGGTTGGAGGGAGCACACCCTGCATTGCCATTAATAATGGCCCTTATGATGATGGCTGGTTTACTGTTTTTTTTAGAGGGGGGGCCTTGGGGAGCAGGATAAGAAGCAGCAGTGTGTTGGTCAAACACAGTGTCACTGGCTCCGCTGTTAAGACAGCGCTTGGGGCAGTCTGCCCCTCCCCCCCCCCCCACTATGCTTCTGCATACATGCACTATGATAGAATTATGGGGCAATTCTATAATTTGCAATTCTGAAATGCAATCCCTTTACTTTCTTGACTCCTCCAGTCTTCTTACATTTCTCATTCACTCCTTCAGGGATGTCTATTCTGTTGCAGAACTTAGTATCATCTGCAGAAAAGCAAATATACATGCCGTACAGAGCTATTAATACAGCCCAAGAATCTCATTTTTCAAGTGAGTTTTAGCTCCTGAGGGACTGTAACATGACTGTAAGGTAAGCAGACTGGATTGCTTTCTTTTTTGCTTGGAGGTATTTTCCTTGTCTGACTAGCATCCCATGTTCTTCTCCCCCCTCCCCACTTCCCCAAATAAGAGTATGAAGCTTGGCACGAAACACTGAAAAAATATACATTATTTTGAAATTATTGTGGTGAGGCTCTTCGGACATGCTTAGTGAGAGCAAATTGAGTGTGTCATTGAATATCTTATTGAATGAACCCTGGACT
This sequence comes from Geotrypetes seraphini, assembly GCF_902459505.1. Classification (NCBI taxonomy): domain Eukaryota; kingdom Metazoa; phylum Chordata; class Amphibia; order Gymnophiona; family Dermophiidae; genus Geotrypetes; species Geotrypetes seraphini. The sequence continues at coordinate 114,453,587 of NC_047086.1, forward strand.
GCACTAAAAGACATTTGGGTCCTTTGTGTTCTTAGTGCAGGCATTTCTATTTCTCTCGTGTCTTTTCTTTAACATAGCCATATTGTCTTGGACTTAACACAAAGCATACTATGGGACATGTTTATTAAAGTGTTCCATGCATTTACCCACAGACTCTAAAACGTTGGGTGCCCAAATTTGCCATTAGTGCAGGTTATAGCATGGAGCCAGCTGTGCGCATAATTTAATTGTTAAATTAAGTGCCAACTAGCATTAAGTGGGAATAATAGCCCTTAAGTGGGGCTAATTAGTGCTATTTGGTGCTAATTTGTATTTATGCATCTAGCTGCACTTAGGCACTTCTATAAAAATACCTCCCGATATTCAGTTGGTGATAGTCAGCATTTTTTTTATGCTAACTGTCACCAGCTTGATTAGCCCTGGATATTTAGGGCTAATGCTGTATTCCTGGTCACTAGAGCTTATACTTATGATGTGCCATGAGCTGCCGTGAGAGGTGATAGCAGCCATTTTCAAGTAGAGCCACAAGAGCAAGGGGGCTGCCAACAACTTTCCACTGGACTATCAGGAAGACAGATTTTAGGCCCAGGGAGGGCCTACCTAGACATGGGAGGAGGAGAGGTTCGGGGAGAAAGTAGAGAGATTCGGAGCATTATTGTCTGGAGGCAAGGGAGTAGGAAAAAAAAAAAAAGCCAGACTTTTCCTCAATGATGCCCCTAACACTGCCCTGACTTGCCCACTTTTTAGTCAGGTGGTCTGTGGGGGCTATTCAGCATCACGCTCCAATTAAGTGGGATTAGGACTTGTATACTGCTGTTTTGTAGTTTTACAACCACACTCAGCAGTTTACATGCAGGTGCTTCAAGCATTTTCCCCCTGTCCCGGTGGGCTTACTTAGATATCTAAAGTACCTGGGGCAGTGGAGACAGTGGCTTAGTAGGGGGGGTGGCACGGAGGGGGCAGTCCACCCCAGGCACTGTCTTGGTAGGGGCACTGGCACCCGTCCTCCTCTCCACCCTCCCACTCCTTCCCGACCCCCCCCCCCCCTGCTGCATGTGTGCGTCCCTTTCCCCCATATTCCTCTTTAATTTTCCTGGCATGAGCAGCATTACAAATTTGCTGCCCGCGTCGGTGTTGGCTTTCTCTCTCTGATGTCACTTCTGGGTCCCGCATTTAGGAAGTGACGTCAGATGGAGAGCCGACACCGACTGCTCATGCCGGGAAAATTGGGCTGTTTGCGTTCCTGAGTCCAGCGACGCGAAATAATGCGAAGCACAGTGGTGCGATTCAGTAAAAGGATTTGATTGAAGAAGATCAGAAGTACATGAACTGTTCATCTGAATAACAGATTGTGACTGGACAGATAATTGAAAAGACATTTATATTAAGATAAGATATTCATAGTATTAAAAACAGATTGTGCAATTAAATTGAAAGGAAAAACAGCTTCTTCATAGTTGTATATGGGAAAATTAAAGAGGGAAGGGGCATATGCAGCAGGGAGGGTTGGGAAGGAGCAGGGGCGATGCCACCGCCCTGGGGCCATTGAGTGGAAGATTAAGAGACTTTCCCAGGGTCACAAGGAGGAGCACGGAGTTTGAATCCATAACCTCAGGGTGCAGAAACTGTAGCTCTAACCATTACGCCACCTCTGAATATCCATTCTAATTGTTGGGAAGTGGTTCTCTGACATCACTTCCTGGACCTGCACCTAGGAAGTGACATCAGAGGAAGAGCCAACAGGAGGGGGCGGGGAAGAAGCGGATGGGGGTGGGGGCGGAGAAGAGGGCGAGGAAAGGGCACCACCAATCCGGGTGCCTCTCACCCTCACTACGCCACTATCTGTGGGACCTTCCTATACATACAGTATGCTATTTAATAGCCAGTGAAGATCATATCCAAGGTGAAGATATTACCAAGGTAATATCCAGTTAGTTAATTTTAAATCCTCCTATTCTCCACACCTCCAACAGACATAGCAGAATAAACCTCAATCATTGAAGCGATACCATGCACTATTCCCAGTGGCATATCTAGCATATGTGACACCCAGGGCCCATTATTTTTTGACACCCCCCCCACCTGTATGAAAAACATGATTTTTAGTAACAATCCACATGTCAAACAAGAGTGTACCTAGGAAAATTCAGCATCTTACATACTGCAGTGAGCAGTTCAATTTCAATATACCCATTGAAACTAAACAAGCCAGACTAGTACAGATCAATCCTGTACAGTCAATCCTAACAGAAAACCATGTCTTTCGAGCACACAGAACACAGAAAACACCTTCGCCTAGTATGGAATATGTAATCACAAACTAATCCCTCCTCCTTTTACAAAACTGTAGTGTGGTTTTTAGCCATGGTGGTTATAGCTCAGACGCTCATAGAATTCTGAGCATCAGAGCTGTTACCACCACGGCCGGTGTTAAAAAGCGCTCTTCAGTTTTGTAAAAGGGGGGATAAAAATAAAAAGGATTAGTAATGAAGAAGAAATCAGTGTTTAAGGCAGACCATATTCCATTACTGGTTTGAAGATGAAGAAAGAAACCGCATAGAAAGAGGAAGAAAAATGAGGAGGGTAACACAGCAAGTCTGCAATAAAATAAGGAAGTTATTGTAAAGCACAGCAAAGCCAGTTAGTAAGTAAAAATATTTAATCAAGAGGCAGAAAAACCCTAAGAAAATATTTGGCCAAAGGAAAGTGTGGAGAGCAGACTGACAAGCAGACTTTGAGGCCTTCAATCCAGTGAGGTCACTTAGGCTACGTGTATCAGAGGGTCACCCATCATGTGTTACCTCATTAGACAAAGGTTAAATTCAACCACCAAGAAGCTGGACTCTACATACAATGCAACACCACAGAAACATAAGAAACGCCTTTACTGGATCAGACCCTAGGTCCATCAAGTCCGGTGACCCGCACACGCAGAGGCCAAGCTAGGTGCTCCCTGATGGAGATCTTGACTACCCGTATCCCTCAATGTGATTTGCAAGAAGGTGTGAATCCAACTTGCGCTTGAATCCTAGAATGGTAGTCTCCGTCACAACCTCCTCCGGGAGAGCATTCCAAGCGTCCACCACTCGCTGTGCGAAACAGAACTTCCTGACATTTGTTCTGAGCCTGCTGCCCCTCAGTTTCAGTCCATGACCTCTTGTCCGTGTCACATTTGAGAAAGTGAATAACGATGTTTCTTGGTCTATTTTGTCGAATCCTTTTAATATTTTAAAAGTCTCTATCATATCCCCTCGCAGTCTCCTCTTTTCGAGTGTGAACAGTCCCAATTTTTCTAGGCGTTCCTCGTAGCTCAAATTTTCCATACCTTTTACTAGTTTCGTGGCTCGCTTCTTCACCCTCTCCAGCAGTGTTATATCTTTCTTTAGGTATGGAGACCAGTGTTGGACACAGTATTCCAAGTGTGGTCTGACCATTGCTCTGTAAAGCGTCATTATAACGTCCGCTGATCTGCTCGTGATCCCCTTTTTTATCATGCCCAGCATCCTGTTTGCTTTCTTTGCCGCCGCCGCACATTGAGCCAACGGCTTCAGGTTCCTGTCTATCAGAACCTCCAAGTCCCTTTCTTGTTCGCTTTTGCCTAATGCTATGCCTAACATTTTATATTCATGTTCCTTGTTTTTTCTGCCCAGGTGCATCACTCTGCACTTTTCTATGTTAAACTTCATCTGCCATTTGTCCGCCCATTTCTTGAGCAAGGGACATCAACGCCTTTGTGAAAGCTTCAGGTTTGAAAACAATAATACATGCAAAATGACACCAGCGCAAGGTTTTTAAAATTATAACCAAGATTTATTGAATTATTGTTTCTATTTTTCCATTATTAGATCAAAAGAACAGCATCATTGCTTAACGTTGCGCTAATGGGAGATCGTTAATAGTGGCCAAAATGCTGGCCTTCTCCTAACGGTCTCGTTTTACTAGCTCCAAAATTCCTATTATATGCTGTTGGCTTTTCGTGACATCATCATCATAATCAACCAATAACAATCCTTTGGGTGGTCTTAAAGTTGGACAAAGAAACATTCCTCCACATTTAAAAGTTAGACAAAGTTTCAGAAAATTACTTTTGATTTCTGAATTAACATTAACATATTCAAAAGAATTCTACAATTATTAACAGGGTGCTGAGAAATTCTCAACCTCTGCCTAAATTGACAGTAACTTTAGTCTGGAAGAGGAAAGCTGACAGCTTCATGTTACACACAGTGATAAGCATGGGCTTCCAATGCCCCCCTTCCTATGCTGGAGACTGAAGCAACAGTCTCTGACTCTAATTACTCCCAGATGTTGCCTCAGGATTTTCCTTAGTGTTTCTTCAGGTTTAAAATATATAAAATATTAGAATTTAAGTACACACCATTCTTTCATATATCTCTCATATCAATCATTCCTTCGTTCATTCGGGGCCCCTTGCACACATTCATACTTAATGCATTTTATCTCTTAGTTTAGGACACTTGATCTTCCTAGCCAATCTACAGTACATGTGGTATTACTTAACACCACGCTGCTGGGAGCGGGATAACTCAGAGAGGACAAAGACAGAATATTATTCACTGGCCCAAGATGGTGGCCGAAGACAGGACAGATATAGTACACACAAAGAACCCAAACTGGATTCCATGTAATCATGATTTCCACCATGATTTGGCTCAACAGCAAAGTACATACACAGATATTATTATGCTTTGCCTTATATTAATCCTTAGTGTGTTTTTCTCTGGCCTTAGCTACATTATATTTAAATTTTTATTCACCTGTTTTTCCGTACGCTTCTATTTGGGCGTGGTCCTTAACTAACACAGATGTTTGTATCTAACTAGAATTACCCAGAATCATACGAAAAACTGGCCTTTTGTAGAAAAAAAACTCCACAAAAAATACTGCACTTATCATGTCCTAACATCCATTCCCATTTCCGTCCCATAACCAGCCACGAGCCACTACTCATTCTCCAGCTGGTTCAGATCCTTCTGAAGATCCTCGCAGTCCTTTAGTGAGCCAACTGCCCGACATAGTTTGTGTCATCTGCAAACTTGATTATATTACTTGTTGTTTCCTCTTCCAGGTCATTTATAAAGATATTGAACAAGATGGGCCCAAGAACCGAGCCCTGGGGCACGCCACTAGTCACCATCTCCCAGTCCAAGAATTTCCCATTTATGCTTACCCTCTGCATTCTGTTTGCAAGCCATTTGCCAATCCATCTGAGCACGTCTCCATCAATTCCATGACTTACTAGTTTCTTCGTGAGCCTTGCGTGCGGAACCTTGTCGAACACTTTCTGAAAGTCTAAGTAAATTATATCCACCGGGTCTCCGCTATCGATTTGATTGTTCACTATCTCAAAAAATTGAAGTAAATTCGTCAAACATGACTTCCCCTTCCTGAAGCTGTGTTGACTAGTTCTCATTAGGTCGTGCTTTTCCAGGTGTTGCACTATGCTATCCTTAATCAGCGCTTCAACCATCTTCCCAGGAACCGACGTAAGACTCACAGGTCTATAGTTGCCCGGTTCTCCTCTCGATCCTTTTTTGAATATTGGGATGACATTCGCTATCTTCCAGTCGTCTGGTATTTGCCCGGTTCTAATTGACATGTTAGCTAGGATTTGTAATAGTTCCCCAATTTCAACCTTAAGCTCCTTCAATACTCTCGGGTGAATTCCATCCGGTCCAGGAGATTTGTCACTTTTTAATTTGTCAGTCTGATAGTATATCTTTTCCAAATCCACATTCACTGTGGTGAGGCTTTCCTCTATGACTCCGTTGAATACCCTCCCTGTTTCTGGCATTGTTGTAGTGTCCTCACTGGTGAAGACAGAGGCAAAGAATGAATTTAGCCTATCTGCAATCTGTTTGTCTTCTTTAATGCATCCTTTTCTCCCTAGGTCATCGAGAGGGCCTACTGCCTCTCTTGCTGGTTTCTTCCCTTTGATATATCTAAAAAAGGGCTTGAAGTTTTTGGCTTCTTGCACTATCTTCTCCTCATAGACCTTTTTGGCGTCTCTTACCGCTTTATGACACTTTTTCTGGTCTACCTTGTGACAGTTCCTGGCCTCCATTGTTTTTTCAAGTTTCCATTTTTTAAACAAGTTCCTCTTTTCCCTCACTGCATCCTTCACTTCTTTAGATAGCCAAGCTGGCTCACCTTTGTTCTTGTTTCGCCTTCTTTTGGATATCAGCGGAATGTAGAGATTCTGTGCTTCGGTGATGGTGTTTTTCAGTAGGGACCATGCTTGATCAACCGTTTGGATTTCGGCTTTTCTCTTCTTGAGCCGTTTATTAACCATAGCTCTCATGCTGTCATAATTTCCTTTTTTGAAGTTAAAGGTTTCGTTTTTAGTCTTGATTGGTCTCCCCTTTCCGATGCCAATTATAAATTTGATCATACTGTGATCGCTTGTCCCCAGCGGGGCCGTAAATTCTACTTCAGTTGTCCTTCCAGTTATGCCATTGAGGACCAAGTCCAGGGTTGTGGTCCCTCTTGTTGGTTCTCCCACCATCTGTTCAAGGAAACAGTCTCCTATCATTTCCAGGAACTTTATCTCCCTGCCGCAGTTAGACGTTCCCAGCTTCCAGTTTATTCCCCGAAAGTTGAAATCCCCCATGATCGTTATGTTTCATGTTTTACAACCATGATTGATTTCCTCTATCATTTCTTTGTCTGTTTCCTCCATTTGTCCTGGGGGTCGATAATAGAGGCCAATTTTTATGTCTGCTTCGTTTTGTCTAGGAATCTTTATCCAGAGGGACTCTAGTTTATCTCTTCCTTCCGTCCCACCTTCTCTAATAGACTCTATTTCTTCTTGGACATACAGGGCAATATCTCCCCCTTTTTGCCCTATTCAATCTCTTCTGTATAGTTTATAACCCTGCAGTACTGTGTTCCATTCATTTTCTTCATTCCACCATGTTTCTGTTATTCCAATAATATCTATTTTTTCTCTTTTTACTAGTGCTTCCAGTTCTCCCATTTTGTTTCTTAAGCTTCTGGCATTCGCATACATACATTTGAGCTCCCTTTGTGCTGCTTTCCTGGACTTTTTAGTCCTCACATCCCTTTTTGTATCCATTTGCGCTTTTTCATTGCCTCTTGTAGTTCAACATGTTCTTCCCTTTTATCTGAGTAGTTGCTTGTAGTTCCCTCTTCAGGGTCTCCTGACGTCTGGACCATCGACTGGTTGTCGACTGTCGTCTCTCCCCTGATGTCTAGTTTAAAACCTTATCAATGGTCTTCTTCATATTCTCAGCCAAGACTCTCGCTCCTTGCTTGGTGAGGTGCAGGCTGTCCTTTCTATAGTATCTGCTTAATCTCCAGAATGTTGTCCAGTTGCGAAAGAATTCGAAACCCTCTTCACCGCACCATCGTCTCATCCAGGCATTGATTGCTCTTAGCTCATCCTGTCTCTTTCCATCCGCTCTCGGTACTGGGAGGATCTCGGAGAAGGCCACTTTCACCTCCCTGACCTTCAGTTTCCTTCCGAGTGAGCAGAGTTGGTCCTTCATTCCCTCCCTGTCGTACTTCCGTCCGCTAACATCGTTTGTTCCCACGTGGATAAGCACAGCAGTGTCCTCTCCTCCTGCACCATCTATGATCCTGGTGATCCTGCTGGCCACATCCTTCACTCTTGCACCAGGCAGGCAGGTAACCAGTCTATCCTCTCTACCTCCTGCGATGTGGCTGTCCACATTGCGTATGATGGAATCTCCAACAATGATCCCTACCTTCCTTATTAGGGGATTCCTTGTGGGTCGTAAATCCGTATCCATGATGTAAGACCTGTCCTCCTTCTTCTGTGAAACAGTGATGCATCTTCCCTAAAGCAAAAAAATAAATAAATATAATTTTTTTTCTATCTTGCCTTCTCTGGTTCCTGCTTTCCTCAGCTTCTTGTCACTCTCTTACTTTCATCCATTGTCTACCCTCTGCCCCTTCTATATGGCATCTTCTTTCCTTCTATTCCCCTTCCAGAAACTTTATGCTTCCCCCTTCCATCGCTCCCTTCACTCCCATTGGTCTAGCACCCATCTTCTTCCCTTCCCTCCTCCAATTGTCTGGCATCTCTCTCCTCTCCTCTTCTTCCCTTACCTCTCCCCCACCCCCATGGTCTGGCATATCACTCTCTACACTCCCTTCCCCCCACTTCCATCAGCATCTGCCCCCTTTCTTTCCCTCCAACCCAATTCCAGTATCCTTCCCCCTTATGTCTCTCTCTCCTTTCCCTGCACACCAATTCCATCAGCATCTACCCCCTTTCTCTCCTTCCTCCACCCTTCCTTACCACCCTGCCCCTTTCACTCCCTCCACCACCCTTCCATACCACCCTGTCCCCTTTTCTCTCCCTCCACCACCCTTCTATCTCCTCTCTCCCTCCAAACCAGCAAGGTCCCGTGATGACTGCTTCTGCTGCCTCTGCTCCGGAATACGTAAGTGATGTTGGAGGGGGTGGACCGGCAGATGCAGGGAGTTGATGCAAGGTCCTGTGATGACTGCAGCTGCTGGTCCACCCCCTCCGTCACTTATGTCTTCTGAAGCAGAGGCGGCAGATGCAGTCCTCGCAGGACCTTCCTGGACTTGAGCGCAGCTGCCAACTCTGCTTCGGAATAAGTACAGCAGCCGCGCTGAGGTGCAGGTGCTGTTTAGAGCAGCATGGGAGGTTCTGAACCCGACTGGCTGTGCACCCCCCCTTAGGGCTGGCACCCGGGGTGGTCTGCACCCTCCCCACCCCCCCACACGCCCTGCCCTTGTTGCACCACTGACTATTCCTAATCTTACAGAAGGCTGCCAAAGAGGAGGCATCCAACAAATCATAACTTCAAACCACACAGCCCTCCTCACAAACAAACTGTGCTAGAATGGTTCAGGTCTTATCTGAGCAATTGTAGTTTTAGAGTTGGATGGGACTCAGGTTCTCCATCTGCAGTTGTTTTTTCTTGTAGCTTCCTCGGGGATCTAGTTTGGCTTTGGTTTTATTTCATTTGCTTATGCCTCACTCCCCACTTTCATTCCGGATTTCATTGTCAGCAGGTTTGTCTATGCTGATTCTGAAATTCAGAATCAAACCATAATCTTAATAATGTTAATCTGAACAACTGGAGGTGGTAGTTGTTTGGCTCACAAAGTTTATGTTGAAACATAATATTAGTAAATCTGAGTCATTACTTACTTTGCAGGATGTACTTTACTTTCTTCCCTTCCCTCTGTCTTATGGGTACTATCATTTCTATTATGGATGCTGTGTATCTAGACACCGATTTACATTTTGGCAAACAGATCTTTTCAGTTGTTAAATCTTCTTTCATTGCGACTGATTCGGTCAGCCTGTGGGGATTTGGAGAAATCCAAACACTAGTAGATAGATGCTTTAGTTCAGTGATTCTTAACCTTTTTTGAGTCATGGACCCCTTTAAGAATCTGATGAACGCTACGGACCCCCTTCCCCAGAAATATTCACATAAACACAAAAATTTGATTGCAATGAATATAATGCACTTTATTTATCGAGATTTGATTGTCTCATACATATATGACATATACACAAAGTATTATTAAACTTTTAAAAAACACTCCTTTTTATATGCAAAAAGTAATGGACACTCATTATAATTCTGAAATACAATCCTCTTGTACAAATTAAAACAGATCTACAAACTTGGTTTTTCTTCTTATATGGAACATTTTGGACCCCAGTTCATTTATAGAAATTAGACAGCTCTAAGTCTAATAGATGCTGGCACTGTCATCTCGAAGCTGGGACATTAGATCATTTACTATTCTATTGTCCATTGATACTTCGCTTTTGGAACTCCATTTGGGGGTCAAATGAATAATTTACTGGAGAATCCGGTGGCATTATCGTATGATACGGTATTATTCAGTACATCAATGAGAGCTAAGAACCAAATTTCTTTTTTTTTTTTTTAATATCTTTATTAGCAATTGCAAAGGGAACATACAACCAATAGGGGGAAAACAGAGAAAAGCTGAACAGCCAGAGAAACAACACGTGAAAATCATGATAACAAAGGAGGCATATTACAGAAACCCTATAGTTAGATGCCCAACACAATTGTCATTTTGAAGTATCAGAAAATCCCCAACAAACACACACATATCCCATACACCCAGCCACCAATCCCAACAAGCATGCTCCAAACATCCTACAATCATACCCCCCAACCATCCAAACACTCACACCAGTGCAGCCATTCAAGGGAGCCGAGAGAAAAGAAACGGCTACCAGTCCCAGAGGAATCAGAGAGGTGGGTCCTCAGTCTCCTGTCCTGAATTAGAACAGAGAGTTAAGGCACGACGCCAGAGAGATAGATAACATCTATGATTGAGGTTCCCAGACTGGGGGGTACGCTGTATTTCATACCGCCCCACCTCAGCTAAATGAGCAATCCACTGTGGAAAAGAAGCCATTGAATCAGCCACCCAATGTTGCAACCAGTGCTGTGGAGTCGGAGTCGGAGTCGGAGGAAATTTCGGATATCTGGAGTCGGAGTCTGAAGTACAAAAAACTGAGGAGTCGGAGTCGGAACATTTAGCTACCGACTCCACAGCCCTGGGACTGAACACCCAGACATGGCACCTAAATAGTGGGGTACCTTACAGGGCACTGCTGTGAACTTCACAAAAAGGGTGCCATGTCTTCTCCTCACTACAGCTCCCTTATAGGTCATGGTGAGCCCCCTCAAACCACCTCCAGAATCCCCTAGACACACTTATCTACCACCCTAATAGCCCTTATGGCTGCAGGAGCCACTTATATGCCAGTAAAAAAGGGTTTTGGGGGTATATAGGGGAGTGCACATGTGTAAGTATCAATGCAGTGATTACAGGAGCTTATGGGCATGGGTCCTCCTCTCCATGAGTCTCTAACCCACCCTAAAGAAGGCTTAAGCCACCTCTGTGCTGGACGACTAGGCTTTCCTATGCCAGGCTGCCAGGTGATGATGGTCTGGAGGCTGAATTTTAAAGGTGTGATTAATATTTTTATGGGGGGGGTTCGGTGATTACTGGGGTAGTGTGTGGGGGTCTGTTTTATGTGTTTGCAGTGCTTATCTGGTGACTTTAAGTGGGTTTTTGTGTCTTAGACCATATTTTACATGGGCTAAGTCATGGTCTTAGTCCATGTTTTACATGTTCTAAGTCACAACATCAAAGTTCCGTCGATCCTGGTCTGTATAACATTCGGTTATAGTGGGTTTTTGTGTCTTTTTTTTTTTTTTTTTTTTTAATTCTTTATTTGGTTATTTGTTACAATACATTAATAACAAATATTCATGAATGACCACAACAAACTCAATATAGAGAACATAAAAACTTAGGCAATTATCAACCGTGTCTTAGTCCACATTATCATGGTCGCCAGTACCTTTTTTTAAAAAAAGGAAAGAAAAAAAAAATCAAATCCATCAATCTACCATCTAAAGACAGGCAAAATGGCATTTATATTTATATACATCGTCCTCCAAAAATAAAATCAGTAATAGCAACTAAACTTTCAACAAAGGTTTCTGTTTAACAAAGTCTTCTAACTGGACTGGATCATAAAACACATATTTATCACTTCCATACGATATAAGGCATTTGCATGGAAATTTCAAAAAGAAAGTAGCTCCAACTGCCAAAACCTTAGGCTTTAGCTGAAGGAACTGCTTCCTTTTAAACTGAGTTTGTCTAGCGACGTCAGGAAAAATTATCACCCGTTGGCCACAAAACATTTCCTGTTTTTTCGCAAAATACAATTTTAAAATAGCTTGTTTTTCCAACTCTGTCTTAAAAGTCACAAGAAGAGTTGCACGTTTATCTATTGTATCTTTAGATGATTCTAGAAACTGCGAAACATTCAAACTATCAGGTGACACCATTTTATCCATTTCACCTTCATTTGCCATAACCTTGGAATCTCTCGAGATGTAGTACATATTATCAACTTCAAAAGCTTCCACATTATTATATTGTAATATCTCTTTCAAATACATTCTCAAGAGTTCCATCGGAGACAGATAATGTGTGATTGGAAAATTTAAAATACGAAGATTTTTAACCTTGATAGAATTTTCCATTTTTTCTAATTTAGAATGCATCACCATACTATCCTTAATATTAGAAACAGCACTAGCTTGTAAAGTACTTACTACTTGATCCAATTTTTCAAACTTAACAGCTGTTTCACCAATTTTACCTTCTTGCTCTTTAATTTTCATTGTTATATCAGATGAAAATTGACACAAATCCGAAACAGTTTTTTGCAATGATGTCTCTATTCTATTAATGCTAAGCCAAATATCATTTAGAGTGATCACTTTATCCTTAGGGATAACAACTGAGCCTTGCCCAGTACTCATCTGTACTGGAATTAGTTCTTTAGCTTGCCCCAAGGATTGTCCTGAAACCTCCAGTTCAGATAATAAAGATAATTGTGGGGAAGAAGTTACTCCCTCTTTAAAAGGGAGAGGAGATACTTCTAACCCTAAGGAATAAGATGGTTGAGGAGGTGGTGATGGTTCCCCTGAGGATAGGGAGACAGCTTGAGTATCTAATGTTACCTGCTCTTCAACATGTGACAAACCAGGAAGCATAAGATGACGATCCATCGGGCCCGTCATTGTAGCAGATTGATTTGCTTTAACCTTCCTCTTGCCCATATTAAGGAATTAGATACCTCTGCTCCCTGGTCCTCTGGACTCCGAAGGGGCTCAAAAGGGGCAAGCCCCTTTAGCCACGCCCCTTCGGCTCGCGACCCAAGGCTCGCGACCGCGGGCCGCGTACCGCGGCTGAACCGGCAATTAAGGCTCCTCCGAAGGACCCTCTCAGCTGGCTGGAGCGGACAGCAGCGGGACTGCCTGTCCCGATGTTGAAGGAGTGCTGGCTGCACTGACGACAGGCTCCCTCCCGGCTGAACCGGCAATTAAGGCTCCTCCGAAGGACCCTCTCAGCTGGCTGGAGCGGACAGCAGCGGGACTGCCTGTCCCGATGTTGAAGGAGTGCTGGCTGCACTGACGACAGGCTCCCTCCCGGCTGAACCGGCAATTAAGGCTCCTCCGAAGGACCCTCTCAGCTGGCTGGAGCGGACAGCAGCGGGACTGCCTGTCCCGATGTTGAAGGAGTGCTGGCTGCACTGACGACAGGCTCCCTCCCGGCTGAACCGGCAATTAAGGCTCCTCCGAAGGACCCTCTCAGCTGGCTGGAGCGGACAGCAGCGGGACTGCCTGTCCCGATGTTGAAGGAGTGCTGGCTGCACTGACGACCGGGTTTTTGTGTCTTAGACCATGTTTTACATGGTCTAAGTCACAACATCAAAGTTCCGTCGATCCTGGGCTGTATAACTTTCGGTTATATATGCTGTACGATTAAGTCTAAGCCGACCCATGTCCCGCCCAACTCCTGCCCTCGACACTCCTCCTGAAACACCCCGTTTAGCTTTGGTCGTTCAGGGGCACTATGAAGGCCTAGGTCATTTAGAAATACGTCCAAAACCCGTTTTTATTATTGGCACTTGGACGTATTTGGACAATGTTCATCCAAGTGCCGACTTAGGCCAGTTTTTGGACGTTTTTCTCTTTCGATTATGAGCCCCATACTGTATATTGAGAGAACAAGACAAGAGGAGAGAGGAGAACTGAAAAAAAGAGACAACATTCACTGGAAACAGAAGACAGGAAAGCAGAGAAGTAACTGGAACCAGCATAATAGAACTTGAAACTGTCCAGAAAACAAAGGTAGAATAAAGTGTTTTATTTGGAATGTATTAATTGAAATGTGTTAGCTTTGGAAAATATTAATTGCAAAAGTCTTTGTACTGTATTCAGTATAAAATATGGAGCCCCTTTTCAGGTTTTGTATTTCACAATGTGCCTGGTAGTGGAGAGCTTTGTGTTGTTTTTGCTCAGATAACATGAAAATACAGGAATTTTTTTTTTTTTTTGCATGGTGATTTCCATGGACAAATGTTCTAGTTCTGATCTGCATGTTGTGGGGAGGTAGAATATCAGCTCCCATATAACTCATTTTATTATGCTTCATTGACTACTAATTTTATTATTTTTATATTTGTTATTTTAGTATTCTTGTATTTTTTGCTACTATATTGTTTGTTTTTTCAATTGTGTATGTTTGATATGTACCCCGCTTAGACCTAAGTGGTTTATAAATTTTAAAAATAAATAAATAAAAATAAACTGAGTTTTTCTTTTGCTTTCTTTCTTATTTTGCTCCTTGTTATTTGAGCTTCATATATCTCCTTTGTGTTATTGCCAAAAAGCAGGTTAAAATATGTGTGGTGAGAAACATGGTTCTTAAAGTTTGTCTAGCAGGCTTTATCGTTTGCTTTAAACTTGGGGGACCTGGACCTAAAAGTGTGTGAGGCTCTGCTGTCATTTACTGTGTTACTGAAGCTACTACCCTCTAAGAAACTGCTGCCATAGGCAGCTGGCCAGTCTTGCCTAATAGTTGGGCAGCCCTTGCTCCACCTCCACTTTGGATGCTCAGGGGGGTGGTCGCCAGCTAATCCCTTGCCTCAGGCAGCAGATTGCCTTGATTCGCCCCTGGATTCACTGCAACTCATTTAACTATCAAACTACAAAAGTGTGGAGTTCACTAACCGTAGAGGTTTGCAATCTCACTACGTATGCTCTATTTTGCAAAAACCTGAAAACCTGGCTCTTCCAAAAGTCATGGCTAGGAGCCTAGCTTGACCCTGATTTTGCACTGAGCTCATGAAACGAATATAACTCACTGTATCAGAAGTCTATTAGGAATACTACTACTACTAATCATTTGTACAGCGCTACTAGACATACACAGCACTGTACATAAAAACACTGAAGAGACAGTCCCTGCTCAAAAGAGCTTACAATCTAGTCAAGACAGACAAACTGGACAAGAAGATGCATCAATGCACACTGCTCAGGTGTGGAAATTACAGAGGCAATGAAAAGGCAGCTATTGGTGCTTAGCAAGAGGGTTGGAGTTTGGAATTGAAAACAGCTTCAAAGAAGTGGGCTTTGAGCCTGGATTTGAATTTGGCTAGAGATGGAGCTTGACGTACTGAGTTAGGCAGTTTGTTCCAGGCTAATGGTGCAGCAAAGTAGAAAGGATGGAGCCTGCAGTTGGCTGTAGAGGAGAAGGGTACAGATAAGAGAGACTTACCTAATGAGTGGAGTGCCTGAGGGGAGGGGGAGGGGGAAAGAGATGAGAGAAACTGAGGAGCGAATACACTTGTAAGTCAGTAAGAAGAAGTGTATATGAAAACGGATAGGGTGCCGGCCTTTATCTTGCACTGAATATTTATGTTTGTGTTGCAATTGCTGTTTTAATCCACTTCAAAATCAACTTTGGAGGCTTTGGCGGGATATAAGACCTCAAACAACAAATAATAAATAACAAAAGCACAGGGTGTGGACCTCTTTCAGTTGAAATGGTGCTCTGGAATAAAGGGCCATTGGGCTCAGGAAGTAATCTAAGAAAATAGGGGCACCTTTTATGAAGCCACGTTAGCGACTTTATCGCACACACCTTTTTAGCACGCGCTAACCTCTGTGCTAGCCGAAAAATTACCACCTGCTCAAGAGGAGGCAGTAGCAACTAGTGCGGCCGGCAAATTAGCGTGCGCTATTACGCACGTTAAACCGCTAACGCAGCTTCATAAAAGGAGCCCTAGGTCTTTATGGAAATGATAGTAGATGTGGGGAACAGCCTCCCTCCCAATGGAGGTGATGGAGATGGGGATGGTATGTGAATTCAAGACTAGATAGGCCATATGGTCTTCATTTGCCGTCATTTTTCTCTGTTTTTCTATTTTTAAAAAATCCACTGTGCAGAGATTGGCACTATATGGGCATCACTGCTCAGCAGTTTCATCATAGTGTTCTTGCCAGGGATTCTGGCAGTGATGATATGAGCAGAAAAGGGATCAAATACCTCTGGTCACAGAAACTGGTGCTGATGTTGTGATGCATGTCATGATGAATCCGCTGAAAACGTGCAAATTTATTTCCAGTAAGTGTTGAAAAAAAACAAGTACACCAATGATATGGAAAAGGCAGTATCTGGTCATCAGAATGCAGAGACGATTAAAACACTTGATCATGAAGTAAGAATTGCTGAACTCCAGCAAGAACCCAGTGTTGGTCAAACAGTAATTTATGGTGTCGAAAGTAGCTCAGTAATGCTGGCGCTGACGCATTTCCTGAGTTTAACTGTCACCACACTATTTGTTACCTTGGAGCTACAGACATTTACTGTCTGCAGATTTGGAGGTTACAGAGCAGCAATGGAAAATTTGGTATGGTAAATTGCAACCACCAATTGAATGGCCCACAGGGAGGAGAATGAAGACGGCAGACACTTGTTGTATGTGACTCCCCACCCACCCCTTTTTTTTTTTTTTTTGTTATGCAACCAAAACCACTGTGTAATTATTTAAATAGAGTTCACTGTATGCATACGATGAGAGGAGAGGAGGAAAACCATATCTACACCTGTTGGTAGATGAAACACGTCCTGTGTTTACCCCCATAAAAGTGCATTATGATTACTGTGCCATTATGCGGGTAGAAGTACGCACGATTTTCACAGTACTTGTACCTTTACATGCACAAAAAATGTGGGCTGGTGAAATATACTCCGTCAACAGAGGCCTCTTTAACCATAACAGCACATTCAAACTAATGTTAGGTTTTGCAATTCCTCTGTTCAAATAAGTACTTTGGTGGTGGTGAGGGGGGGGGGGGGGGGTTCACATGGTTCTTGAGTCTTTGTGCATTGCACAAGGCTTTCAACAGTGATTAGATTGATGAGGTTCCCTTACCCTAAAGAATCCTATCGCTAAGTTTACACATGGCATAGGTGGGGTTCTGAAGCTTTTTTCTGCTTCTTACAACTACCTGTGAATAGTGGTGCTATATGCTATAAACTGAGAACTTAATATTGATTATTAGCACAACATTCTACATATGTGTTTGAATAGAAGAGTTGATTATTAGGTTTTGTTATTCCACCAGTCCATCTCTTTTCTTCTGTATCAGTAGCAAGGAATGTTGCTACTCTCTGGGTTTTGGCCAGGTACTAGTGATTGGATTGGCCACCATGAGAACGGGCTACTGGGCTTGATGGACCATTGGTCTGCCTAGTAAGTCTATTCTTATGTTCTTCTTTTTTTTTTTTACAATTTACAATCTTTGTTTATTGCGACTGTCGTTTGTACTGTTGCCTGTGGATTTTCTACCATCCATACCTTCAAAACCGATGATTGAGAATAGCAATCATAGAACCATGCATATTTATTGTGCTCAGGGCCAGATTAATTAATAGGCCCAGTAGGCACGTACCTAGGGCCCGAAACTGTGAGGGGGGCCCACTGAAGGAGGATGACTCACCTTACAATTTTTTTAAAACAGCAACGGCCCTCTCCCAGCATCAACGGTAACGCCCCCCCCCCCCCCCCCATCGAAGGCAATGCAGCTGGCTCTGTTACAGGAAGGTCCCAACCCAATTGTATCCAGTATTCTTTTCCCTTATGTCTCTCTCTCCTTTCCCTAAACGCTAATTCCAACAACATCTACCCCCTTTCTTTCCCTCCAACTCAATTCCATCCAGCATCCTTCCCCCTTATGTTTTTCTTCCCTTTCCTTGCACACCAATTCCATCAGCATCTGCCCCCTTTCTCTCCCTCCACCACCCTTCCATACCATCCTTCTGACAACCCTTCTATACCACCCTGCCCCCTTTTTCTTCCTCCACCACCCTTCCATACCACCTGCCCCCTTTCTCTTCCTCCACCACCCTTCTATATCATCCTTCTTACATCATCCTTCTCACAGTCATTCCATACCACCCATTTCAGCTTCCGGCTCTGCCCTCTGAGCTCCATTAGGACAACTGACTGCAACAGGTTAACCCCCCCCCCGCATCAATGTCAAGGGGCCCCACCCACATCAATGGCAATGCCCCCCCCACATCAACGCAATGGGCCTTCCCCCGCATCAATGGCAACGCAGTCAGATCTGTTACAGGAAGGTCCCGCGATGACTGCGTCTGCCGGTCCATCCCCCTCCGACGTCACTTCTTCCGGAGTAAGTGGCGTCGGAGAGGGATGGACTGGCAGACGCAATCATCGCGGGACCTTCCTGTAACAGATCTGACTGCGTTGCCGTTGATGCGGGGGAAGGCCCATTGCGTTGATGTGGGGGGGAGAGTTGATGCGGGGGGGGCCATTGCCATTGATGCGGGTGGGGCCCGTTGACATTGATGCAGGGGGGAGGGTTAACCCGTTGCAGTCAGTTGTTCTAATGGAGCTCAGAGGGCAGAGCCGGAAGCTGCAATGGGTGGTATGGAATGATTGTGAGAAGGATGATGTGAGAAGGATGATATAGAAGGGTGGTGGAGGAAGAGAAAAAATTCCAAAAACTGGCCTAAGTCGGCACTTGGATGAACATTACTTGTCTGCTTTCCTGTCTTCTGTTTCCAGTGAATGTTGTCTCTTTTTTTCAGTTCTCCTCTCTCCTCTTGTCTTGTTCTCTCAATATACATATGAGGCTCAATATACAATATGAGGCTCATAATCAAAAGAGAAAAAATTCTAAAAACTGGCCTAAGTCGGCACTTGGATGAACATTGTCTAAATACGTCCAAGTGCCAATAATAAAAACGGGTTTTGGACGTATTTCTAAATGACCTAGGCCTTCATAATTTTTGTTGTTTGTTTTGAATTTTAAAATATAAGAAATAAAGTGGAAATAAAGAAGTAAATAAGAAAATGAGTAAATACATGGTGGCGGAGCAGGGGCGAGGCAGGGTGGGGTGGGGGCAGGGTGGGGCAGGGGGGCCCAGTGTACTTGTGTGCCTAAGGGCCCTCGACAAATTAATCCTGCCCTGATTGCGCTGAGAGACTTGTGACAAAGGCAGAATTGCCGAAACATTGTCAGTGTTGAGTCTATGTTACTGACTAAAGTTTGCTTTGGATTGTCCACTGCTACATGTTTGACATCTTTTCCTCTCGACTCTTGTATTTGGACTGCTCTCCCCGTTGTAGAGGCCTCTCTGGCTATTTTCTTCGGCAGAATTACAGCAACCAGGTCATGCAACAAAGCAGGGCAGTGCTTCCCTTGGCAGAATTATGTTTTAACAGCTTTATCTCTATATATGTACTGTATATGTATATGTAACATCCATAAATAAATGTTACAGTGTGTACAGTACTTACTGACAAATACAGTTCTTCAATTTATATATGTATATATAATTACACAAATCCATTTCATCTTTTTGTGGGTGCCAAACTAATTGCTCCTTTCTGGACACAATGAGGGGATTGTTCAATACTGGGTGTGCTAAACACCCAGCGGTATCCACAGAGCTTTCTCCTGTGGAGTACACTAGTGATCCAATTATTTCAACCCCATCATCTCAAAGTTGTAATTCAAAATTTCCATTGATGGGGGCGCTAGTGAGCACCACTGTTAATGGCAGCGTAGTGGGTTTGCTCCGCAGCTCAGATCACTTTACCGAATTTATTCTCCTACCCACCGGAAGATTTTTCTTGCGGAAAACTACTGACCAGCTTGCTAAAGATGTCAGCTACAAAGACAAGCAAGCGCAAGAGTGTGGAACCCATATCGCCGCAGAAAAACCCGCCGGCAAAAGACGAAGCTGAGTCCTTACAGGGTGTCATGGCGGAACTTCGCTCGATCAGAGAGCTGCTGTCTAACACGAATCAGAACACGGAGGAAATTAAAACGGAACTTGCCTCCCTTAAAGCTGAAATGGCGGTTTGCCAATCAAGAATCGATACCGCTGAACAAAAAATTGAGGTATCTGAAAACAATATAAAAACGCTACAATGACAATTTAAACGAGTCGCCATCTTGGAACAAGAACTCGAGGACTCACAGAATCGCTCTCGTAGAAACAACTTATGAGTGCTGGGGGTCCCGGAGGCAAGGGAGGGCAGGGATACCATTGCCTTTCTTCAGTCCATGTTACCTAAGCTGTTGAACGCCGAATTTAAATTTGAGCTGGAAATTGATAGAGCGCATCGTTCACCGACGCACGTGCTTGACGCACATGCAAAATATCCGAGGCCCATCATCGCCCGACTGCTGCGGTACTCCCAAGTCATGGAAATTATGCATCAGGCTAAACTTCTTCACCCTCTTAAATTTGAGGGCCACACCATTCTTATAGTGCCTGACCTCTCCAAACAAACTGCCAAGCGTAGAAAGCAGCTTCTAGAGTACAGACCTAAACTGAAACAACTGGGTGCAAAATATGGCATGTTCTACCCAGCCACGCTCCGAGTCACACTTAACAATTCTACCAAAAATTTTCAACACCCTCACGAACTGGCAGACTTTTTGGAGCTACAAGCGCCAAGCACTATTGATGCCACCTGATCCCTTTGCCACACAGGGGCTAATTTCTCTTTTCATATCGCTGCGATGTATGTGCCTCTACTCTTTCCAGTTGCTGATGCGCTCCAAGTGCCTTATTGGAGTGGCTGTGTTATTGACTGAATGCCTTTGTGTTCTGATTTGAATTCTGTTTAAATTCTGGATAGCTTATTCTCTTGCTTAAATTGCCTTCCAGTTCTTTCGTGGGTATTTCTTTAGATGATCTGTTCTGCGTTGAACTTCCCGCTATCTGCCTATGTGGCCTTACTATACCGGTGTTCTTTCAGGTATCCATGTCCGATTTTTATTTTGGTTTTTTTGAGACAGATATATTTATGACTTGCTATTACACTGATGTCACAACCAGATTCTCTGTGTTTTTTTTTTAACTTTTTGCCCTATTTTGATTGCACTAAACTATCTCATAGATTGCATAGCCTCTCTCTTGGGTAGGTACTCACGTTATGCACGGATCTGCCATACTATTGTCATGTGGTCAATTGTTCCTTACATATGTTATCCACTATATACTACACCACTTTTAGTGTGCAGTTTTGGACTTTAATAATTTGTACTGGGTTTGTCAAAACCGGCCAGACTTTCCTGATAATGAAAGAAAAATTGAACTATATATTTCTGAATGCCTTGATACATACTGTCATGTGGGTCTATCTGTATTCCGAATTTTTAGGTCATGATAGCCGTGCTGTTATGTGTAACATCCTTTGTGTATTACTATTACTGAATAGATATGTCACTTAAATTTTGTGCATTGAATGTGAAAGGACTTAATAATCCTGTAAAACAACAAAAGATACGAGACTATATTACTAGACTAAAGATTGATGTAGTTTTTCTACAAGAAACTCATTTAAATGCTAATGATTCTGCCAAATTCCACTTTTCCTGGGCCTTACCACCTTTATACTCCTCTGCTGTTGATAAGAAAAATGGGGTTATGATGATTATTAAGCGTAGACAGGATTTACAGTTGTCATCACATTCTACTGATACTGCAGGTAGATGGATAGTTGCTCATTTAGAATTTCAAGGTATGCCTCTAATGTTTTTCAATATTTATGCTCCAAATGTGGATTCCCCTGCCTTTTTCGATGATATAGCAAAACAATTTACACTCTCCTCTAATGAATCTTATATCATGGGAGGTGATTTTAATCTTATTTTGGACCCCTTATGTGAGACAGTCCAAAGCTCAATTTAAACCATCTCGCTCTTGGTATAAACTTCAGGGACTGATATCACAATTTAATCTAATTGACTCATGGAGAACACTACATCCGGATGATCGGAAGTATACATTTTTTTCACCACCTCACTCAACTTATTCAAGAATAGATTACTTTCTAATTAGCTGATATTAGGGAGATTGCTGTTTCAGATCATGCAGCAATTCTTCTACACTTTGCTAACATTGCTAAGCCTATGACTTGCAAGCAATGGAGATTTAATAACTCACTGCTTCAAGAACCTGACTTCTTGGAGACTATTTCCCATGCTATCACAGATTTCTTTCTTCTCAATAGCCCCTCCACTACTAATTGGATAAATCTATGGGACACATTTAAGGCGTTTATCAGGGGGATTATAATCTCAAAGGCGGCACACTTAAGGCGTAAGAAACTAAAATCAATAGAAGACTTAGAAACACAAATTAAAACAACTGAAGCCTGTCATGTACAAAATCCACACGACTTTGGAACCCTGTCCCGCCTACGGGCTATGAAAGTGGAATACAATCTTCTCCTTAGTAAAACAGCTTCTCATACATTATTACTTAAAAATGCATCCTATTACTCTGAAAATAACCGTAGTGGGCACCAATTAGCTATGTATCTTAATGGTAGAGGATCCAAAACTTATGTTGCTGCTGTCACAGGTAATAACAATATTACCTTGAATAAATCAGAGGATATACTCTCACACTTTCATGAATACTATTCCTCTCTCTACACTTCCGAAGCTTGTGACTTACCTAATATAATTAAATTTCTGGACTCACTACCTCACACTCCGATACCATCCATATATCAACAAGATTTATCTTCTCCCATATCTCCAACTGATATCGAATATGCTGTCACTCAACTGTCCAAAGGCAAAACTCCAGGGCCTGATGGACTCACAGCAGAATTTTACAAGACCTTTCTTCCTCAATTGATTGATCCCATCTTTTCTTTCTTTACCTCTGTCATCCAATCAGGCAAAATTTCAGGCTCCTTTACAGAGGCGACCATAATAGTACTCCCCAAACCCAGAAAATCTCCTCTGTCGGTGGCCAATTATAGACCTTTATCCTTGATCAACACTGACGCTAAGATTTTTGCCAAAATTATTGCAAACAAGCTTCTTCCTAGCATTCGGAATATTATATCGCCTGACCAAACTGGGTTTCTCCCAGGACGTCTTTCCAGCGACAACACTAGACTGCTAGCTGACGTCCTTTGCACAGCTCAAGATAGATCTGAGCCACTGATTCTTATGGGGTTAGACGCTGAAAAAGCGTTTGATCGCATTGAATGGAATTACATATTTCAAGTTCTAGAATGGTATGGTTTTCCACCCTATTTCCTCTCTTTAATTCACATTCTATACTCTGCACCTACTACTAAGTTGTATATAAATGACTGCTATTCTGCTCCTTTTCATCCAACTAGGGGCACTAGGCAGGGCTGTCCGCTGTCCCCTTTATTGTTCAATCTTGCATTAGAGCCCTTGCTGACAGCAATCCGTATAGATCCTAATATCAGAGGCCTTCTTACTCCAACGGCACATATCAAACTCTCAGCTTATGCTGATGACGTTTTACTGTATTCATCTCCTGACTCTATTCCATATATCCTCACACTGATCTCCTCATACTCATCCATATCTGGCTACAAACTTAATCAAACCAAAACAGAAATCATGCCGATTAATTGTCCTGAAGTTAAAGCAGACATTGTCAAATACGGTTTTATTTGGTCCCCTACCAAACTCAAATATTTGGGTGTTTTATTTGGGCCCACTATTGAGGACACATTAGCATATAATATGGAATTCTTAGTATCTAAACTCAAACTGCTTATTTCCCGTTGGTCACCTCTAAAACTTACTTGGTGGGGTCGCTTGGATACCATAAAGATGATGCTTACACCAATCATCAATTATACATTATCCATACTACCCAGCTTAATGCCAATACAAAACTACAAGAAACTAGAACGCTTGCTATTATCCTTTTTATGGAACGACAAAACCCCTAGAATTAGTAGTTGCAAACTCAAATTTTCCAAGCAACAAGGCGGAGTTAACTTCCCTAATATCTACGAATATCACCTGGCTTTTTTGCAAAGACAAAGTAAGAGATGGATGGAATTACCTTTATCACTTAATGATCCCTTGTGAGTTCATCTAGAGGTACCTACTGAAACTT
The DNA here is from genome assembly GCF_902459505.1 of Geotrypetes seraphini. NCBI lineage: Eukaryota > Metazoa > Chordata > Amphibia > Gymnophiona > Dermophiidae > Geotrypetes > Geotrypetes seraphini. Next base: position 114,477,443 of record NC_047086.1, read on the forward strand.
TACTTCTAAAGTATGCCCCTGCCATGCATGGTCTTACCTCATTAGAACATCATCCAGTGATCCATTCCACTCTTACTGCAATTAGATACTATGACTCTCATACTGTAAATAAATGGGCCACTTCATTAGCGGCACCACTTTGGAATAACCCTGCTATTAAAATTCAGAACAAAATAATTTCTTGGAAACTTTGGCAGGCCCATGGGCTATGGAGTATATCGCACATTTATGACGGAAAGAATTGGTTCCCCTTTGAAACTATTTGCAGAACCCATAATTTGCCACCTTCTCAGTTCTTTAGATGGCTACAATTGACCCATTGCATCAAAAAGATATTTTCTCTCACAGCATATGACCCAGACTTACCTTCTTATATGACGACCTGTGCTTTAATATCAGCTTCTGGTAAAGAGGCCTCTAGGTGGTATAGGTCGATCCGCTTACTTATAGACTCCCCACCCGATACTACTAGGAACAGCTGGCATACAGACCTCTCCATTACTTTGCTGGATGATGAATGGTCGAATATCTGGCTCTCTGCAAGTAAAGCATTGCACTCTGCCTCTCTGCTTCAATCGGCATACTTTCTCTTAGATAGGGTATACTGGACTCCTTGCAGATTGGCCAAAATGGATGTCTCTATATCTAAATTGTGCTGGTCCTGTAAACTGCAGGATGGTACTTTACGGCACATGATTTTTGACTGTCCCATGATACATAATTTCTGGAAATTGGTTTGGGCAGACATTGCTGGAATGCTTCACATTAAGGAACAATTTTCTTATACTCTACTTATTACCGGTTCTACTTCTGCTCGATTTTCTCCCACTGACCCTGGGAGTCTGGCTTTACGAGCTTTATTATTAATAGCACTTAAGACATTATTTACCAAATGGAAGAACTTAGCTAATGTATCTTATGCTGAATGGTGGTCTCATCTGCATACCATTGTTAAGTATGAGTCCCTTTATGCTCAGAAGGTTGGCTCACTAAAACGCTTTCACAGTATATGGGACCCGATACTACAATATTGTTCCCGAGAATCATCGTAAAGTCAACTGAACCACACTCTCTCATCTGTTTTATTATTGACTACATGACTTCACTGACTGTTTTCATTAATTGTGATATTTTTCTAGATTGATTGGAATACATATGTGCAATTACTCCTGTTATTTTCACATTTTGTTTTTTATGATTGTTCATCGGATGTATAGTTCACCCTGTAACTGCATTCTGTCTCTTACTCTCCTCTCTGTTAAATGGACATTGGTCATTGGTTTTGTAATTATCCTGTTGATAATCCTTATTTTTCTGTTTGTATTGTTTTGTAATGAAAATTAATAAAACTTATTGAACTTAAAAAAAAAAAAAAATTTCCATTGATTATTAGTACATCAAACGTTATTTTTTTCTTCAGCGTATACCAAATTAGCAGCCTGGGAAAATTGTACATTTGAAAAAGTCAGCATTCGCCTATCTCTTTCTCCTGTTCTACTATTTTAATCCCTGGCTTGTCTTTCCACTTCAATTACTGTATTTATATTTTGGTTGTGCTTATTTCCCAGATAAAGAAAAAACGATGTATGGCCTTTATTGTGGTCACGTCATTAGGCTTTGGGTTTTTTTTCCTTGAGGTGGGGGATGGGTTGTGGGTGTTTTTTTCTATCCCCTGTCATTAAGTCACTCTTTAGAGGTTTGTATTTACTTTGGATGCATTATGGTTATGTTAATATAAGCCTGAGGGCAAAAAAGAGAGGAGGCATCCATCTGTGGTGAAGGGATTGCCTGAGGCAGAGGAGGAACATTTGACAAAAACCTTTTCAAATATTCACCTCACTTCTAGGTAAGCAACTAGACGAGAACTGTAAGAACTGATTTGTTCCAACCACCAATTGAATGGCCCACAGTGAGGAGAATGAAGACAGCAGACACATGTTGTATGTGACCCCCCCCCCTTTTTTTTTGTTGTTGTTATGCAACCAAAACTACTGTGTAATTATTTAAATAGAATTCACTGTCTGCTTACGGTGAGAGGAGAGGAGGAAAATCTCATCTACACCTGTTGGTGGATGAAAAGATAATGGAGGGTGGGCACTAAGGAAAGAGCAGGAATAACATTAAATCACATTTGTATATCGCAAAACCTTGCAGTGCTCTGCAGTTTAACAAACTAAGAAGACTGAACAATCTCCAGGAATTTTGCAAATAAGCTATTTTCTAAAATGGATATAAGAGCATATAAGAATAGCCTTACTGGGCAGACCAATGGTCCATCAAGCTCAGTAGCCCGTTCTCACAGTGGCCAATCCAGGTCACTGGTACCTGGCCAAAACCAAGAGAGTAGCAACATTCCATGCTACCGATCCAGGGCAAGCAGAGGCTTCTCCCATATCTTAATAACAGAGAGAATAGTCTGTGAAACTCCCAACTAGCTGCTTAGTAAGACAGTAATCAGATAAGTCTTAAAAGTAGACTTCTGTGAGCAGGAAGAGTGCTCTGGCTCCATTGATGACATCATCAAGATGTGTTCCTGCATTCCTCTGTTTGTCAAAAGAACATAAGATTTGCCGCTGCTGGGTCAGACCAGTGGTCCATCGGGCCCAGAAGTCTGCTCATGCGGCGGCCCTTAGGTCAAAGACCAGTGCCCTATTTGAGTCTAGCCTTACTTGCATATGCTCTGTTCCAGTCTGATGGTATGGTCCAGGAAGTGGAAGTTGGCAACCTTTCTGAAAGGGCAGGGAGCTCTAAGAGAAGTCTCATGTCGTCCTTTTTTGCTGGAATCAGGGAAAGGAGGTAGTTGTTAACTATGGAACCAGGGACAATGCTCCGAAAGCAGGAGCTATCCTCAAAAATATGAGCATCTGATAACCTACTCTAAGAAGGCCTCAGTTTCTAAAGGGACTTGTCTAAAATAAGGAAGTCCCTGTAAGCATTTGGATTTGGAAATATGCAGTTTGATTTTTGTTCTGAGGTTTGTGGAATCTTTTCATTTACTTCATTTGCCCTGAGTCAACTTTTTCAGTTACTTCATTTGTCCTCAGTCAACATGGCAGAAAGGTGAAAGAAGGAAAGAGTCTCCAATTTGGTGCTTACCTAGCAGAGACAATTATGGTTCCTCAGCAGTTAGAATGTGAAATTTGCTTAGTTCTAGGCCCCACTATACTTAATAGAGCCAGCTAAGTCATAGAGGTCAAAGATAGACCTGCTATTTAGACCAATAAACTTAGCCAGTAAGCCAATGAATATTGTCAGTGACTGATTTTGTCGCTGACCAGGATATTCAGCATGAGATGGCCGGATTTCTCCTGCTGAATATTAGTGGTTAGCTGGCTTAGCACTATTTAGCCATCCAGGAGCCTTTCCTGGCAAGCTATATAGTGCTGAAAGCAGATAGACATAAGAACATAAGAATAGCCTTACTGGGTCAGACCAATGGTCCATCAAGCCCAGTAGCCCGTTCTCATGGTGGCCAATCCAGGTCACTAATACCTGGCCAAAACCCAAGGAGTAGCAATATTCCATGCTACCGATACAGGGCAAATAGTGGCTTTCCCCGTGTCTTTCTCAATAACAGACTATGGACTTTTCCTCCAGGAACTTGTCCAAACCTTTCTTAAAACCAGCTACGCTATCCAGAGTTCAGAAGAAATGGAACCCCTTTCATAGTTTAAAAATTCTTTACAATTGTTTAAGCATGTGGAGGGCCATTTTTGATAGGACGTCTAGGTCCGACTTTGGACGTTTCTTTTCTGGAGCCATATGGTAACCCTTGTCTTGATATTATGGGTTCTGGTATGGGTGTCACTTTTCCGATTTGTAGGGAGCTTGGTCAAGAGATATGCATGAGATCAATTTGCATACATTGGAGGTTCACGTGCATGCAAATTGATAGCATGCCCATTCACTGAGGAGTCAACAGGATAGTAGGTTTGGAAAGCTTTGCTATAGAGCCAGGATTTTTTTTTTTAATGCTACATGGCTATGAGTGAAGTGTAAGCAGCATTTTCTAATTTTTGCCTTTATTTTACTCTGCTGTTATGACCACTCAAATTGCAGTTTCTTCTCATTACTACTACTACTATTAATTATTTCTAGAGTATTACCAGACATACACAATACTGTACAGAGTCACAAAGGAGACAGTCCCTGCTCGAGTGAGCTTACAATCTAAACATTTAAGACAGACAAACAGGATGCCAGGGTAGGGGTTACAGTTAGAGGGGATGATTAAATTGCTGGCTAGGGTGGTGAGCTGAAAGGAATGAAGTCTGGAATTGGAAGAGGAGGAGAAGAGTACAGATAAAAGCAACTTGTCTGAGGAATGGAGTTCTCAGGGAGGTGTATAAGAAGAGAAGAGAGATACTGAGGGGCTGCAGAACGAACACACTTGTAGGTTAGTAATAGGGTTTGAACTGTATGCAAAGGTGGAAAGGGAGCCAGTAAAGAGATAGTGTTACACAAGCAAAGTTGCAATATGGTGTCGACATTGAACAATAAGTAGATTCTTCTCACCCCTTTCCAGTTCTGCTTGAGTGAGGACCTCTGACTCTCAGGAGGCTCTCTATGTCGATGAAGGGATTCAGCTTCAGAAATGGGCTATCTTTTGGAAGGTTCATACCCTTCCTGACGCATTTGAACTCTTGTGCATACATTTCTTGGGGTACATAATATAAGACAGTACTTTCTGCATGAATGAACTCATTCACTAATAGAGGCTTAGTGCAGATGTACCAATGGTGATAAGTGTCAGATTTTTTACCAGCTAGTCAAAGATATGAAGTTGCGATGTGGATCAGATGTGCTATGATCCTTCTGAGTGATGACCAACTTGAGAAACGAGAAAAGCGGTGAGCTCCTGGTATTGCCCAATGAATGCTATAGAATTATACCTCCCTCACAGCATCTCCTCATATTATGAATCCTATGTTTGATGCCGCAAAGTTGAAGAAATAGTGGAAGGGGAAGGTATGGATAGAGGACAACTCAAGGATTAGAAGATGAACATATTGACTCTCCTGCCGAAGCAAATGCATGCACTAAAAATATGATCACATTCTCCTATTCTCACAGAAAATGTCCCAGAAGACCACAATAATGGATTACAAATAACTCTAACACTGCCACCCCTTTCCTCCTGAGAGTCATCTGCTCCTTTCACATTCAGTGTGTAACTACAAAGGGCATCAAAAACCAAGGAACTCTACCACCTCTTAAATGCTTCCTCTTCCCATCCATTCCATTGGTCTCAGGTTAGGAACACTTACTTGGTTGTTGTGACAACCACAAGTCAGCAATTAGTGACTGCCAATGGTACAACCTTGCACATGGAACTATTTAAAAAGACAGAAATAATTGTTACACATACTCACTCCTATCCTCAAAATCCTCTTTATCTCCCTTTATTTAAAAGTAGGCTATTGGTACACTTGTATAGTGACTATTACAAATTTGTAACACCACTATAAGCTGCTCAGCCAGTTCAAGGACCACCTGGCCAGTTGGATTTTCAGGATACCCACAATGAATATACATGATATATATTTACATGCACTTCCTCCATTGCATGGAAATATTTCGCATGCATATCCATTATGGGTATCCTGAAAACTACACTGACCAGGTGGTCCCTAAGGACTAGGTTGAAAACCACTGGTGTAAACCACTCATACATCCTACACATTTGAATACCTCTTACCATCCTCATAAGAACATAAGAATAGCCTTACTGGATCAGACCAAAGATCCATGTAGCCCAGTATCCCATCTTCATGGAGACCAATCCAAGTCACATGTTCCTGGCAAAAATCCAAATAGTAGCAGCATTCCATGCCACTGATCCAGAGCAAGTAGAGGCTTCTCCCATGTCTGTCTCAACAGCAGTTTATGGACTTTTCCTCCAGGAACTTGTCCAAACCTTTTTAAAAACCAGCTACATTAACCGCTCTTTCCACATCCTCTGGCAATGCGTTAAGAACATAAGAACATAAGCATTGCCTCTGCCGGGTCAGACCATGGGTCTATCATGCCCAGCAGTCTGCTCCCATGGCACCCCCCCCCCCCAGGTCCATGACCTGTAAGTGATCTTTTACTTAAAACATGTTATTTCCTAACCGTTAAATATCCTGTATAGTAACCCTCTAACTATACCCTTCAATCCCCTTTTCCTTCAGGAAATCATCTAATCCCATTTTGGAACCCATAATCGTACTCTGCCCTACCACCTCCTTAGCTTAGCTATTCTCTGAGTGAAAAAATATTTCCTCCTATTGGTTTTAAAAGCATTACTCTGTAACTTAATCGAGTATCACCTAGTTTTTATAAATCTTGATGCAGTAAAAAATCAATCTACCCTTTCTCTGCACCATCTTTCTCCTGCTCCCCCCCCCCCTTCCAAACAACCCCTTACAGTTCTCCACACTTATACAAACATACTCACACAAGCACACACATCTCCTCACCCACCTTCCTAGAAGCTGCTTCAAGATATAAAAATGTTAGTCATGGAATTATAAAATAAACTTTTTGAGGTTGGCATGTAGTTATTTTCTTATCTTGCAAGAGAGTAGTTCAATATAGCCTTCTTTCTAACTTTAGTGTAGAAAATTGTCCTTATTGTGAGAATTAAAAAAAGCAACATGTATTTTACTTTCAAATTTTAGATACCTACTATTGATTCTGTTGCATACATGTCTGTATACTCTTTTGCAGTTTAAATATATGTCTAATTGGAGACAGTCCAGTGGTTCAGTGGCAAGTACTGTGCATTTCCATAAGAAAATCCCTGGATGAATTCCCAAATCATCTCTTCTGTACCCCAGACTGGCTAAAGCTGTGGATACAGCAAAGGTAATGAAGGATGGTGGATCATGGACATCAACCAAGGCAAAGCTTAGGCTGGTTGAATTTAGAGTCAAAAGAAGGGGGAAAGCCCCAGCAACAGATGGTTGCAAAAGAAACATCATGATGTCAAGATCTCAGTATTGGTTCCAAGATGGTGAAAGATGGAACTACTAGGCCATGTAAATATTATGCAGTTTATTTTTGAAAGTCTCTCTGGTTCAGGTTTATTTACTCTGTTAAAAAAAAAAATGCTTGCCTGTATAACTCCTTGCATGGTCAAATCAAGCAGACCTAAAAAAAAAGAGGTTTCTCTTGTTGAAACCTCTTTTTTTCCCATTAATTTTGTAGTTCCTTTTTATTATGGATTTTATAAGAATGTAGATGGCTATGTCCTGCTTTGCCAGTCTGAAATAAATAAATAAAATCACCAATTTATTACTATTCTTCTGATTTTCTCTAGATATCCCCCCCCCCCCAATTTTTTGACAAAGGATTTCAAAGTAATTTTACCTGACACATATACCCATTGCTTCATTTCAGAAATATTCTGAAAACTCCCCACCTCATCTTTGTTTTTCTTCAAGGAAATTCCCTTTCCATTGGCATGAAAGTCACAGATTCCAGACACACAGTTTTAGGCAGACTGGCCACTTTGATGTTTTAGAAAACCCACTGCCAACTTGCACCAGTCGCCTCATGGCAGCGGCGAACAGCAACGCTTCACCAAACTGAATCATATGTTTCAACTGCAGCATTTATCTTTTATGGCTTCTTATGTGCCTGCTCCTGTTTGTATTTTTTTCTCACATTTGGTTGGTGCTACCGGAAGCAGCCTGAAGAGAAAAAGAGAGAATGCATGATTAAGAAAAAGCTGCTGTCTGCAGGCAATGTGCTATGAGGAAGCTTGAAGCAAGCCTATACTTTGATGCCGTACACTGCACTGCTATCCTCCGCTGCTTCTTTGAGGTTCATCTTTCAAACCACTGCTCTGTTCCCTTGCCAACTCCTTGGAAGTGTTTAGTGACTAGAGGGCCACTGCCTGCTCTCCTTAGAACTTCGCACTTCATTTTTCCAGATCAGTGTAAGCGGCAGCAAATATTTCACCAGCCTAGTTTGCCGGCTACTGCCATAAATCAGGCTTAGGACCCCCAAAAACTATTCAGGCCTGTAAAGGCATTAGGGATTTTTTTTATTATTATTTTAAAGATTGGATCCAGCAGTAAACGAGAGCTTGCATTTTCCTGTAAAGCATAAAGGAATTTCAAGGACTGCTGCTGGAAAGCAGCCAGATGTGAAGGATAAAATACAGAATGTAACTTGTTAGAAGAGATCTGAACCAGTCTTAAGAATGAAAAATGTCTCTTCTTAGAGGCAATGTGACACTGTTCTTGAGTTTCATCAAGCATTGTAGATGAATGGCTTATGTAAAAATCATTAGGTAACAGAAGACAAAAATTCTTCTAAAACCTGAGCGTAGTTATTGACTTCTAACATTTTTACACGCTATTACATTTAATTGCTCTTGCTCTATGGGTACTGACTCTGACTGTTGAACCAAATGAACCATGGCCACATCCATACAGCCTGCCTTCAATGTATTACTCTGAAATTCTATGGCACTACATCCCTAGGATATGACATATGAACTGCATCCCTAGGATATACCGAATAAGATGAAAACACTCTGCATTTACTTATGTGAAAAGGTTCACTCTAAAAGTACACAAGTCATAATCAGTAAACTCAGTGTTAGGGTGAAGAGAATATTTCCCCCTAATATTTAAACTTCACAATCAGTCTTTCTCTTAAATGCCTGCTAAGATGTAATTTCGGCAGCAGCCACTATTGGTGGGGGTTCGGGGTTGGGAGAGGGAGAGGGAGAGGGAATTCTATAAATGGCTCTCAAAATAAGTACCGAAAGAAAAATTGGTGCAAAGCAGTTTTCTATAAAGGGCACTCTGACATGAGTGCTCTGGCCCAGATTTTATAAATAGCGCCTGAAGTTAGGTGTCTAATTCAGTGCGCCTAGCCAATCTAAGCATCTAATTTATGGCCCCTTATATCATGCTGCGTTAGAGCTTTTTAGCATGGGCCGGTGCGGTAAATGCTCATAGAATTCCTATGTGTGTCAAAGCATTTAGCTGGCCAGCCCATGCTAAAAAACCTCTAGCACAGCATGATGAAAAAGAGGGTTAATTATTCAATTAGGCTTAATCGGCACCATTAATTGAAAAGCGCTATTAAATAGCAATTTAAAAGCTATTTTTAAAAAATTAATTAGCTGGTAGGAAAACCCCCATTGGAACACACGCATGAAGTTGGGGGGAGGAAACGCAGTCAGCACCTGATCCTGGTGAAAAACTGCCACAGGGCCACTCAGCCTGCGCTCAGGCTCTCTGTGGACAAACCCTGGAGCGAGCCTTACTCCCAAGAGAACTGTCCCTGAGCTCCTGGACTGTTAATGCAGGCTGGCTAAGAAGGTGCACTGCAAAACAGGCTGCTTCTTAGCTACAGACATCTGCCTTCAGAGTCTGTGTCCTCTCACAGCCAGCGATGTCCCATAACCGGGATCCTCCGCACCGAAAGCCTCACGACCAGATTAAAAAATGAAATTAGAGGAAAAATAAATGCAAGCAGAACAAACAGGTGCCTACAATCTCGCAAGTAGAGAAAAAACTGAGGAATTACTGGACAGCTCAGAATGATGTGAAGTGGAACATAAAAATGTAAATGAGGCTCTACACCAGATCTCGCGATCAGAGGGACACAACACTCAGGCTCAAGACTGATGTTTCTATTGCACTAGAAGTTCTTTTTTTTCTGTAAGTTTCTGGTGTTGTTTTGATTGATTGCTTCTAACCAATCTTTAAGAAATCAATACAAAAATCGAACTCCTTAACTCTCTGAGGGAAAAAGTCATGGATTTGATATATCACCTTTCTGTGGTACAAATGTAGGTAGTGGGCTCACAATATAAAGTCAATAAAATATTATTAGCCAGGTAGACTTGGGAGAGCCATTGCTCAGCTCTAGAAATAAGCTAGGAGAAATAGTTCTACTTTTTGGCATCTGCCAGGTACTTGTGATCTAGATCAGTGTTTCTCAACACGCGGTACGTGTACACTTGGGGTTACACGGGCGGCTTATTAGGGGTATGCACCCTGTCCGCCAATTCCCTCCCGTCTGTAGAGGCAGTGGTAGCCGCCGCCGGGGATCTCATATTCCATTATGGAGGTGGGATCAGGGGCAGAGCTTGGGTGGGTCTCAGGTGGAGCTTGGGCGGGGGTACTCAGTTGATATTTATTAGACTTAGGGGGTACTTGGCTTGAAGAAGTTGAGAAACACTGATCTAAATAAACCACTATGAAAGACAAGATGCTTGGCTCAGTGGATATTGATCTGACCTATCATGGCTTTCTTATTTTCTTATGTTATTAAGACCTGCCAGCATGGTTAAAGGGTGAGGATAAAGAGGCCATTACAGCCAAATCTTTCCAAAAATGTAAAGCGAATCCAGATGAAGAAAATTAGAAAGAGCAGAATGGCAAGTTAGAAATAAAGATTTAATAAGACAAACCAAAAGAAAATTTAAAAAGAAGCAACCATTATGACAAAGCTAAAAGTAGTTACATTCAAGTACATTTGAAGCAAAAGGTCTGTAAAGACGTTGGTTGGACCTTTAGATGACTGAGAGATACTCAGTGAAGAGAAGGCTATAGCAGAAAAGTAAATTAATTTGCTACAGTCTTTACTGAAGAGAAGGTCAGGGAAATACACATGCCTGAAACGCTCTGATTGTGCTGACCCAGAAAACTGAAACATCAAAGAGAACCTGGAAAATGAAATGGAGTAAATTGAAAAACTAATGAATAACAAATTACCAAGATCAAGTGAAAGAATTCAAAAATGAAAGTTCAAACCTTTACCAGTAACCTATAACACTATATAACAATTTTTTTTGTTCATGAGTAATCACGTGTTTTTTCTTAATTGCCTATGCCACAAAAGCATAGAAAATGGCTATCATTCCCCCCCCCCCAAAAAAAAAAAAACTTTGCTTTTTGTGATCAGGACAATGACATTTTGAAATTTACAGTGTTTTGCATAATATTCTATTGTTTTAGATGGCATCCAGAGGCTGCAAACATCCAGTAGATGCATTTTGCGATGTATGCGGCCAATTCATCAAGACAAGAGGAAAAGTACTCCATAGAAGCATCTGCTAAGATATGAGATGCCTACAAGGCATATTTCGGCATGCCTGTTGGGGATCAAGACAAATTTTGGGCAGCTTACTTCATATGTGAACACTGCCAAAAAATTCTGGAAGGTAAGACAATTTTGTTTCTCATTAGGATGGTGGAATTTTCTGGTATAAAATTTCATAGAATGTTTAATTTTAAAAAAATATTTAAATTGTAACATTTTCAATGTTTGAAAATATATCATATATGAAATATATTGTGAGAATCTCATAGACATTAGTCAAAGATAAAATAAATTTATTGTTTTCATTACCACAATCTCATTTTGTTTTTCTAAAGGATGATACAGAGGGGAAAAGGCAGCCATGAAGTTTGCTATCTCAAGAATTTGGTGGGAACCCACTGACCACTCAAGTAACTGCTACTTTTGCATTATGGACCCTTCCAAATGTCAAACTGGCAAGCATACATCTGCAATTACATATCCAGTCATTCTTTCATCCATTGACCCGGTGCCACATTGTCTTGAGCTCCCTATACCTACTTCCCCAGAGAAAGAGCACATGTCTTCAGAAGACAGCAGCAAGTCAGAGCGCGAGGGAGATCTTGTAGATCAAATGTGCAAAATCAATGGTGCAGCTGATGAGAGAAACCCAAACTATCTAAACCAGGGTATCCAACCTTTTGGCTTCCCTGGGCTGCATTGGCCGAAAAAAATGTTTCCCGGGCCGCACAAATGCGCAAACGCTGCAACAAGACAGAGGAGGGAGCCGGCAAGACGGTAAACACCCGGGGGTAGCAGAGGAAAACACTGAATTACCCTCGACTGGGGCCGCACAAAATACTTCACGGGGCCACATGCGGCCCTTGGGCCGCAGGTTGGACACCCCTGATCTAAACCAAAAAGACCTCAACAACTTGATCAGAGATCTTGGGCTCACCAAGTCCAGTGCTGAGTTTTTGATATCTAGGCTCAAGCAGTGGAACTTATTGGATGAGAGTGTGCAAGTCACAGGTCAGAGGAAGAATCACCAAGCTTTTTCCACCTTCTTCAACCATCAAAATGGGCTCCACTTCTGGCACAATATAACATGTCAGTTTGAGGCAACTGGAATCACCTGTAACATGAAAGAGTGATATCTCTTCATTGACAACTCATCCAGAAACATCAAAGCTGTGCTGTTCCTTAATGGGAACAAATACCTGTCTCTTCCATTTGCTCACTCAGTGCAACTCAAAGAGACTTACAACAGCATCAAGACCTTACTAGGCACCTTGAAATATGATGAGCATGGCTGGGAGGTCATCAAAGATTTCAAAATGGTGGCATCTCTAATGGGTCTCCATGGCTGTTTTACCAAGTTTCCCTGCTATCTTTGCCTTTAGGACAGCAGGGACACAAATATGCACTCCCAAAGGCAGGACTGGTCACAGTGGGCCAAGTTCTTGGTGGGGAAAAACAATATCAAAAGGAAACTACTGGCAGATCACCAGAAAGTGTTGATGCCACCACTGCACATCAAATTAAGCCTAATGAAACAATTTGTCAGAGTTCTAGATTAGTAATTGGTAGTCTTCAAATACCTTCAAGACATCTTCCCTAATCTGTCTGAGCCAAAAGTCAAAGCTGGTGTCTTTGGCAGGCCACAGATAAAGAAGATCCTGGAGTCAGTGGCGTATCAAGGGGGGGGCGTGGGGGGCGATCCGCCCCGGGTGCCAAGCCCTGAGGGGGTGCTCCCGGTCCGTTCCGTTCCACACACACACACCCCCCTGCGCCGGGTGTCGCGTCTGGAAACAGCCTGCAGCAAGATCGCGATGTCAGCGATCTTTGCCTGCTTCGGCTGTTTCCTCCGCCACGGTCCCGCCCCTCCTCTGACGTCAGAGGAGGGGCGGGACCGCGGCGGAGGAAACAGCCGAAGCAAGCAAAGATCGCTGGCATCGCGCGATCTTGCTGCAGGTTGTTTCCCCAGGGAAATGAAGCGGGGAGGCCGGGGGAATGAGCAGTGCTTCGTGGTGGTGGTGGTGGGGCCGAGCGGTCCTTCGAGGTAGTGTGTGTAGGGGGGGGCAGGCAGACCTTGTGGAGGGGGGGAGACAGGCCTTCAGGGGGACAGGCCTTCAAGGGGGACAGGCAGGCCTTCGGGGGGAGTGACAAGCCGTTGGGGGGGGTGCAAGCCTTCGGGGGGTAAAGGCCTTCAAGGGGGGGACAGGCAGGCAGGCCTTCAAGGGGGGGACAGGCCTTCGAGGGGGTGTAGGTCTTCAGGGGGGTGCAGGCCTTAAAGGGGGGCAGGCCTTCGAGGGGGGTGTAGGCCTTTGGGGGGGTGCAGGCCTTCGGGGGGAAGGCCTTCAGGGGGGCAGGCCTTCAAGGGGAACAGGCAGGCAGGCCTTCAATGGGGGGCCAGCCCTTCAGGGGGCAGGCCTTCGAGGGGGGTATAGGCCTTTGGGGGGGTGCAGGCCTTGGGGGGGTGGAGGCCTTCAAGGGGTGAAAGGCCTTCAGGGGGGCAGGCCTTCAAGGGGAACAGGCAGGCAGGCCTTCAAGGGGGGACAGGCCTTCGAGGGGGGTGTAAGCCTTCGGGGGGATGCAGGCCTTCGTGGGGGGTTCAGGCCTTCGGGGGGTGCAGGCCTTCAAGGGGGGGGACAGGCCTTCAGGGGGGGCAGGCCTTCAAGGGGAACAGGCAGGCAGGCCTTCAAGGGGGGACAGGCCTTCAGGGGGGGCAGGCCTTCGGGGGGGACAGGCCTTTAGGGGGGGCAGGCCTTCAAGGGGAGCAGGCAGGCAGGCTTTCAAGGGGGGGACAGGCCTTCAGGGGTGGGGGGCCCTGGTGTAGAAGTACACGGAGGGAAGGGGGAGGGGTTCAAAGAGACGTGCATATGCCGGACTTTGGGTTGGAAGAAATAATGGGTCTGAAAATAGAGGAGAGAGAGAGAGGTGATGGACATGGGTTTTAGGGAGGGAAGAACAGAAAGGGAGAGAAGTTGGACACAAGGGATGGTGTGGAGGGGGGGATAGAGATACTGGTTAGGAGGGTAGTTGGGAAAAGAAAGGGAGAGATGGTGGACTCTGGGGTGGTGGGGAAGGAGGGAGAGCTGCTGGATGAAAGGGTAGTTAAGAAAAGGTGGATATGTGGAGGGAGACAAAAAAAGGAAAGATGCCAGACATCCTGGGGAGGGAAGGGAAATGGAAGGGGAGGACAGAGATGGCAGATGGATGGTTAGCACGGAGAAAGAAGAAAGAAGGAGACCCTTGCAAGCAAGTTATCAGAAGACAACCAGAGCCTTAGACCAACAAGATTTGAAAAATAACCAGACAACAAAAAAGTAGAAAAACTAATTTTATTTTCTGTTTTGTGATTACAATATGTCAGATTTGAAATGTGTATCCTGCCAGAGCTGGTGTTAGACCGCAAACGTGAGCTAGGATTTAACAGAGAGAGGAAAAGTCCTTTTTGTTTTTTTATTTTATTTACACCACAGCGCCAGTGTGGTTAGGAGAAGCCAAAGGGGGGTGAAAAATCTATAAAATAAACCCACCAGGATGTTTGTAAAAAACACCCAATTGGGCAGGAAAATCGAATCGATAAACCAATTCAATAGGCTGAATCGAATCGAAATTTTTTTTCCTGAATCTGGCAGCACTAGTTTGCGCTACTGTCTTAGACTTTAGGACCTGGGATTGGGGAGAGATGGCATCCTCAGTACTTTATAATGCAAGTGAAATGAAGATTTGGTCAGATTTTTGAAGGGTCTGCACTCTGCAGAAGAAAAATATTATATAGGCCGGGGACATGAGACAGCAGGAAATGGGAACTTTTCTTCCTTCTATTTTTGTGAATGGCAAGGCTGAGGATGTCAGAGAGTTCAGTTAAAATATGTGCTTTATAAGAAAATATAATAATGTGTTTTATAAAGTTTATAACATTGCTGGCCTACCCGGTGAGGTGTTCCTAGTGGTGGTGGTGGCAGCGTGTCAATGTGTTGAGAGGAAGAGGTGATCTGGGAAATTCTGCTGACCAAACTCCAGGCCCATTTCCACCCCCCAGTTAGTCCACTCCATTCAACTGGTTCACACACTGAGTGGGTCTTTGGGTGTTGTTCCTGGGTAGTTGTTTTGGGATCTCTTCCAGTGGTTTTTCAGTATCTCCTTCTGGTCCAAGGAAGGAAACTTTGTTAACCTTAGCACTGACCTACAGAATATGTTTGTAACGGCGCTGCTTGTGTGCCATTAGTCTATGTAGTGATCGAAAGAAAAAACCAGACCTTTGCACATTTTTGCACTATATGGTGGGTGTATGAGGAGATTCACATTTCCTGCACAGCTAAGTCCGTGTGAAGTTACCTTGTGCTGTATTTGACATCTAGCAAAGTCTCTGTTTGGAAGGAAAGATCTCAGCTTAAAAATGAAGTGGCCAGAAGTTATGGTAAAAGCAGATAGCGTAGCTGGTTTTAAGAAAGGTTTGGACAAATTCCTGGAGGAAAAGTCCATAGTCTGTTATTAAGACATGGGGGAAACATCTGCTTGCCCTGGATCGGTAGCATGGAATGTTGCTACTCTTTGGGTTTTGACCAGGTACTAGTGACCTGGATTGGCTTCCATGAGAATGGGCTCTGGGCATGATGGACCATTGGTCTGACCCAGTTAGGCTATTCTTATGTTATGTTCTCATCTGTAGGGGCCTTTGTTTTCACTTCTTATTTTAATGTATTTTTTTTCTGGGAACTTATCAGTGTTTTTTAGAATGGGAACAAAAATGGAAGAGAATTAATGTGTGTGGAATGGGTGGGGGGTAACTAATTTCTTCAGCTAAATAATTCAATCCACCTCAACCAGACATAGGAGAACTCACGCACCATTCACACACCCTCCAACCAAAAACATCAAAAGAAAAAAACAGTTCGACAACCTCCTAGCCATTCGAGCTGCAACACTCGACCCCCAACTCTACAACCTATTGACCTCGACCAGAAACTTCAAAACCTTCAAAAAAGAAATAAAAACCCTTCTATTCAAAAACACATAAAACCGAACTAACACAATCAGAACTGTCCCAAGCATCACCTGCAACTACTCCATATGTACTTCTGATGTCATGACAATTCAGACATAATTTATGTTATGTTATGGTATGTTTGGAATAATGGTTACATATATGAGGTTCAATAAAAGAAAATTTTCATTGCCTGTTTCTATTATGACCATTTATTCAGTTTCATGGTTATTACAAAAAATATTTTTTTACATGGGGGTGGGGGGTGTCAAAAAATTATGGGCCCCGGGTGCCACATACCCTAGGTACGCCACTGCATGGAGTACAAGGAATTTCTCAAGAAGCTAACTAGGAAAAAGAAAGTGGCTTGGAACAGCATTTTTGCAGTGGTTCAGGGTTTCCTGGGCAATCACAAGGCCAAAAACTACGTGGAGTTGGTTGAGAATCTGATGAAGAATTATACTAAAATGGGCTGTGGGATGTTTTTCAAAGTCCATGTGTTTGCTGCTCATCTAGAGATATTCAAGAGCAAAGTGAGCACTTCCACAAGGATATACTTGACTTTAAACATCACTACAAAGACAATATAAAGAGTACTTGTTGGGAGACTACATCTCTGGGAGCTGATTCATGAAAGTGACTTACAATATAATCACAAATCTTGAAAAACTACTCACTTCTAAATCTTCTGTGGTCATCTTTGTATAACTTCAATATAAATACATGTTAATTGTGATTCATGTTGCGTTTTATGATTTTATAAGAATGAAAAGATGAAAAATTGGCATTTTCATGTTTTAAATAGGTATCACTTTCTTGTTGTTGCCTTTTTCAAAAAATTAAATAAAAAACTTTGAACAAAAAAAAATAAAATAGGTAAATTATAAAATTTCACTATCCTGGTCACAAAAGCAAAGTTTTATGGAAATAAAGATATTTTTAATGCCTTTTAGGCATGAGAAATTAGAAAATTATCCTTACTGCACAGGATCAAAAATTGTGTTGCATAGTGTAATCTATCATTAAAATCAAATATGGTATTTGAGGACTGGAGGGGGATGCCAATCTTTAAAGAGGGTTCTAGATCAAATCCAGAAAACTGTAGACCAATGCCAGGAAAAATGGTAGAAACTACATTAAAAAAACAAAGGATACATTTTCAAAAGCATGGTCAAATTTTGACATACTGTACAAAACTGACTAAATTACCATGTGGTAGATGCAAAGTCTGTTTTATAACTGCTGAGGCAATTCCAGTATATTCCTATACAGGTACATCGCAGAAAAGTACTTCACACATGCATTTCTTGCGTTACATTTTTATTATTAGGTAATTTTAATTTACATGTTGAGAGTAACATAGTAAAAGGGGGTGGACCACCTTGGACCGCCGTTTTCATCAGTCATCGGTGCCTCTCCTCCTCTCCGCTCCCCACATACCTCTTTAAATGTTCACCAACATGAGTAGAATCTCCCACCTGCTGCTTGCGCCAGCCTCGGCTGCCATCTGACATCACTTCCTGGTCACAGGTGCTAAGCGTGTTTCTATACAGTGCGCCTAACTTTTATAGAATCACGCTTAATGCCGTACTAGTTGGTGCCAATTTTTAGGCGACCTATATAGAATCAGGCCTTCAGATTTTCGCACAGCCTTTGATACAAATCCACATAGGCAACGTACAATATAAATAAACTGAGAGCCCTTAGTATGGGCTTAGAAGCTAGTTGAGTGGAAGGTAACAAATGATAGTGGTAAATGGAGTTCACTCCGAAGAAGGGTTCATTATCAGTAGTATGTTGAAAGGATCAGCTCTTGGTCTATTTCTTTTTAATATTTTTGTAAGCAATATTGTAGAATGGCTGTTTGGTAAGGTTTGCCAATAGTGTAGACACCCCTGATTGCTATGAATAATATGAGAAGGTATCTATTGAAGCCTGAAGCATAGTCAAAAAACGTGGTACCTAAAATTGAATGCTAAAAAATGCAGGGCCATATGTTTAGGCTGTAAAATCCAAGGGAGCAGTACAGTATAGGAGATGAACTGCTGTACATAACAGAAGACCAGGACATGGGCGTCATTGCATCTGATAATCTTAAGGTGGCCAAACAGGTAACAGTAGAAAAAGCAACAGCAAAAGTCAGAAGGATGCATGAGTACACTCATAGGGAGAGGAATGGCCAGCAAGAAAACTGAGGTGATAATGCCCCTGTATAATAAGTCTGGTGAGACCTGATTTAGAGTACTGTGTACAATTCTGGAGATCACATCTTCAAAAAGATATAAACAAGATAGAGAAGGTCCAAAGGGCAGCTACTAAAATGGTCAGTAGTATTCATCATAAAGTATAGGAGGACAGACTTAAAGATCTTGATATGTATTCTTTGGAAAAAGGATGGAAGAGGGGAGAACTGGTGGAGACAATTAAATACCTCTGTGGCATAAATGCACAGGAGACAAGTCTCTATCAATTGAAAGGAAGCTCTGGAATGAGGGGTCTCAGGATGAAAGTAAAAGTGGATAGACTGAGGAGTAAAATAAGGAAATACTTCTATAGGGAAAGGGTGCTAGATATGTGGAATGGCGTTCCAGTGGAGGTGGTAGAGACCAAGGCTGTAACTGAATTCAAGAAAGCAGGGGCAAGAATGGAGAATATCTAAGAGAAAGGAAGGGATAATAAAGATCATTTGAGGTCATTTTTTATGTTTCTATGTTATAAAAAAATTCTGCATTAATTGAACAGGTCTTGTGTAGTTATCATGTGTTAATTTGGCAATTGCCACATGGTAACTGCAAATCTTTAGTAGAGGATAGCAAATAGTGTTTACCAACTTTAAAAGCCCTGTTGTTTGTAAATGAAGCAGAGTGCGTACTAGCACTGCAAAAGGATCTGGCACCTTTGGAAACTGGGCAGATCACTGACTGATGAGGTTGGATGTGGATAAAAGCACAAATTGTAATTCATGTAGGCTACAATGAAAGACAAACAACTTATTTACTTGAGTGGGTTCAGTGGTTGCCAAAGCAAATCGTGGAAAAGCTCTGGGTGTAATAGAGGACCAAAAGTTAAACATGAGTGCTCAGTGCCAAACGTTTGTCTCCAAGCCCAGGCATGTGTTCATATGAAAAATGAGGGGAGTCATGTAGAATTCTGTTAGTGCACACTCAAAGCTAAGAATGCAGTTTGGAGCTCATGGCTCTTACTTTAGAAGCCTTATTCATGATTTACATACTGGACTAAATATAGAGCCCTTGATGGAGAATGTCCCAACTGTGTTGGTTGGGCTGAGAACTTTTCAGCGGTCTCTCGTATACATGAGCTGCTCATGTTTTATTACAGCTGTTTTTCTCAGGTGGAATATTTAATGTGAGAGGATCATGGGACTACCCAGGATTTAGTCTCAGATTTTTAGAATTCTTCCATTTCTGTGCCTGACAGTAAACTAAACTAAACCTTAAGTTTATATACCGCATCATCTCCACAGATGTGGAGCTCGGCACGGTTTACAAGAACTTAAAATAGTAGTTAGATATGCTCCCTTTCACTCTGAATAAGTATGTAAATTCAAATAAATATACTCTTCACTGTAACTTCTATCAGAAATATATATGCTCAGAGACCTGGAGACCAACTGGGAACTAAGCCTAAATTAAGCTTTACTAACCTTTCCCATACCAGATGCTGTTCTAGAGACAGGTATGTACTGTTATATTCATTTTTTTTTTTTGGGGGGGGGGGTAAGAGAGAATTAGTGACCAGTGGGAGAGTGTGTTGAGGGATCATTATTTAGTCCCTCTAGTGGTCATCTGGTAAGTTTGGGTACCTTGTTTAGTACTTAGATGCTTCAAAAACAGGTCTAGCTTGGAACGCCTAAGTTCCGTTTAGGATGTCCTGCAAAAGGTTCAATTATTGCCACAAAATGTCCAAGTCTAGCCAGGCCTATAGCCTACCCAAATCCCATCCAAAACACGCCTCTAACAAGCCTCTTTCTGAGTTTGATGTTTTGGAGTGCAAACGTTCTGCAAAACATCTAAATTCTTTGTTTTGATTTTCAGCACTTGGACGTTTTGCAAATAAAAATGTTCAAGTGCCAATTTTTGGATATTTTTTGTCCTTTGAAAATGCCCCTAATAGTAACAGATGAAATTAATGGAATCTTTAAGATACGTGGAGGGGCATTTTCAATTGGATGTCTAAGTCTGAGTTTGGATGTTTTGGGAAAGACGTCCAGAAATCTGTAGAGAAAATGTCCATTCTTAAAACAGCAAGATGTCTTTTTTTTTCTTTTTTAAATGACCTATGTAGACGTTTTGGTCCTTAGTACATCTATCTTTTTTGGCCATTCCTGAATAAAAAATTACATCCACATGAGAAATGTACAAAAAAAATTTTCATCTAGGCATTCTTAGCAAACTGTTCAGACAACTGAGCATAGCAGAGGAGCTCTTCTAAGAAGTACTGAAGTGAATTTCACATTAAAAGTACCAGGTATAGATGTCACTATATCTAGCTTATATTGTACGGTGAGCCCTCAAAAACCCACCCAAAACTTACTGTACCCACCTGAACACCACAATATCCCTTATGCCTGTAGGTGTCATCTTAATATAGGTACAGTAGGTTTTTGAGGGCTCACCATACAATATAAGTAAGATATGGTAACATCTGTACCTGGATCATGTAATGAGAAATTCACTACAGCACTTCTTAAAAAGAGCCTCTCTGCTCTCTGCAGTGGTAACAGCTCCGACACTCATAGGAACTCTATGACCATCAGAGTAGAGGTCTGCACAGGAACGGGGATTGCTGGAATCCTGCGGAGATCCCACGGGACTCCCACGGGGACCCCTCCAAGGCTGACAGGACTCCCACGGGAATGGACCCAGGGTTCCTATCCTGAGGCCTACCTAATTTCCGGTCCAGGTCCAGCGCCGCGCTGAGCTCCCAATGAATCAGCAGCAACAGTCTCTGTCACGTAGGCAGTGAGCTCAGCACATAGGCACACAGACTCTGTGTGCCTACATGCTGAGTTCCATGCCTACGTGACAGAGACTGTTGCTGCTGATTCGTCGGGAGATGTCAGGTGCAGGCTAGAGCGGGTGAACAGAGTCCTCCTCCTCCCCCCCGGGACAAACCCAAAATGAGCTGTAATAGTGTTAACTTCGCTGGTCACGTGCAGCGTGCTGGGCCCAGTTCTGCTGCACGAGCCGCGATCTGTGGCTCAGAGCTGAGCGGGGATCGGTGGATGCCGAGGGCTGCTGAGCTGAAGCTGCGACAACCGAGTGAGGAGCTGCGACCTGGGATCTTGGACTGCAGCAAGCGAGGATGAAAGTTGTTCTGCCACTACTAAAATGATCCAGCTTTCTGAAGCCCCATGAGCTTCGATGGTCTGCTCTGTCTACCTATAGCTTGCCATTTATTTCCCTCACTCTGGCTCTCTTATTCCACTTCTTCTTATTTCTTAGTCTGTCACTAATTCTATCATCTTTCTCTCCCATCATTCAGCATTTCCCCCTCTCTCTCCCACTTCCATCTAGTGTGTACCCTCCTCTCTCTCTGCTCCCCTTCTATCCAGTATTTGTCCTTTCTCTCTCCTCTCCAGCATCTTCTCTCTCCTCCATTTCCATCCAGTATCTGCCATCTCTCTCTCTTTCTCCCTTCCATCCAGCATCTGCCCCTCCCCCTCTTTACATCCAGCATCTGCCTCTCTCTCTCCTGCTTCTGCCCAGCATCTGTCTCCTC
Organism: Geotrypetes seraphini; assembly: GCF_902459505.1. Taxonomy (NCBI): domain Eukaryota; kingdom Metazoa; phylum Chordata; class Amphibia; order Gymnophiona; family Dermophiidae; genus Geotrypetes; species Geotrypetes seraphini. The sequence continues at coordinate 114,499,212 of NC_047086.1, forward strand.
TCTTCCTCCTTTCTGCCCAGCATCTGCCCCTCTGTCACCCCATCCATCATCCACCTTTCTCTCTCCCCTTTCCATCCAGCATCTGCCCATCTTTCTCTCCCTCCTTTCAGCCCAGCATCTGCTTAATTTCTCTTTCTTTCCCTTCTATTCAGTGTCTGCCCCATCTTTCTCTTTCCTCCCTTCCATCCACATCTTCCCCCTCTCCTCTGTTCCATTCAATGTCTTCATCCCCTCTCCTTTTCTTTACATCTTTATCTTTCTATTAGCTTGTCTATTATCTTTCCCTTTTCATCCAGTGTGTCTGATCCCTCCCCCTTTCTATCTACACCTCAGCCACCGCCAGACTGACACAGCCGAAACACGTACGTGTCGAGTCTAAATAGATATAATAAAGAAATTGAGCACCTAAGGTGGCCTTCACTGATTTTCTTGCCTTTCTTCCTTGAGAAGGTAGTATCTCCTGTTTCTTCGTGGTCTATATATGGTTTAACAAAAGTTTTAATTCATAATTTAAAAATCTTTGATGCAGCATAAGTTGATACCACAGACTAAGTTCTACATTAAACACCTAATAAGAAATTTTATGTACTTGAGGGGAGGGAAGGGGAGGGGAAGGAGGGAGTGTTTTGCTGATGTTAATACTCTTTAATGGTAAGGTAGGAAGTTAATAGCTAACTACTTGGAGAAATTTAAGAGCAAACTGAAAAGCTTTCTTTTTAAAGATGCATTTAATGACTAAAAGAATTGTCTAGGAGTTTCATTTTATCTTCATATCTTTTGAGATTCTTTGTTCTTTCCCTTCCTATTGTTTTTAACCTTACTTGTCTTTTTTTCTATTAATTAGATTGTATTTCTTTTCCCAGTCTTTCCTTATGTTTTATTATGTTTTTAAAAAATAGTCTTTATTATGTTTTGTATGATTTAGTTTTTTGTTAGTTATGTTTGTCCCCCAATTTTGTAATTTTATTGATTTGTTCATCGCTTAGAATTTGGAATAAGCGATTAATCAAATTTTATAATAAACTTGAAACTTAAAACTACATCTTCAAAAGTGTAGTTAATTGCTTCTAGGTTAGCTGCTCCTTCATCAACATGCAGTAATAGGTGTTAATGTCATGGCTGGTTACCTTTGTATGTCGGGCATGCTCCCTTTACCTGAAAAACTTTATCATGGAGATTTTGCTGCTGATGTGTGTTAAAAATATTTCTTAATGCATGTTAATGTCTAAATCCTATTGTGGCTTAATACATAGAGGGGCATAATCAAAAGAAACTTCTAAGTCCGTTTTGGGCCTAAGTCGCTAGTTGCCCAAAGTCAGCAGTGTCTAAAGTCCAGTCTCGAAAATACGTCCAAAATATTTTGTTTTTTCGAGAATCGTCTAACTGCATGTCCAGCTGTTTGATTGCCCAGACCGCTAAGTCGTCTATCTTTATACCCCATTCTTGTCCAAAAATTCATCCAAGTCAAAAATGCCTAGAAAAGGACCTTTTGGATGTGGGAGGGGCCAGCAAAGTAATGGACTAGACATGGCAACAGAGTAGTGGGTCACCTTACAGGGCACTGCTGTGAACTTCACAAAAAGGGTGCCACATAAACATCTCACCATAACTCCCTTATAGAGACTCACCAGTCTACCACCCCAATAGTCCTCACGACTGCAGATGGCACCTATATGGCAGTACAGTAGGGTTTGGGGGGTACACATGTTCCACCATAAAAGCAATGGCTAGAGTAGCTTATGGGCCTGGGTCCTCCTCTCTATGGTTCACTAGCCCAGCCTCCACACTACTTAAGCCACCTCTGTGCTGCTCTACTAGGCTTTGCTATGCCAGGTGCTGATGTTCTGGAGGCAGGTATATACGTTTTATTCCGATTTTTATGGTGTTTTTTTTTGAGGGGGTGTCAGTGATCATTGGAACAGTGTGTGGGGGTCTGTACTTTGTGTCTGCAATGCTTATCTGGTCACTTTGGATAACTTTTTGTCACTTAGACAGGGCAGGATTAATTCTTTGAGGGCCCCTAGGCACAGACGTATGCTAGGCCCCCTAGCCCTGGCCCGCCCCCATTCATTTACCTGTTTTCTTATTTACTTATTTACTTCCAAAAATACTGGTTAGGAGCCTAGCTTGACCTAAATCTTGATTGTGTATCAAAAATACTAACTTCACGATATCAATAGCCCAATTTGACCTAAATTTGACTATAAATTAAATACACAAATTTACAAATTTCATTATATCAGTAACCTAAGTTAAAAGTACAATTAAACTTTTTCCTGCCCTGTATATGCATATTATGCAACTACCGTGTTTCCCCGAGAATAAGACCATGTGCGTTTCTTGGGCCTAAAATTAATATGACACTGTCTTATTTTCAGGGAAACACGGTATAACTGCTATTGTACTTGTATGTAATAATTGATGTTGTAAAGATGTTTGAGATCATGCTGTCATAACAGATGTAATGTTTGTGATGCATGAATAGATGCTGTAATTCACCTCGAGCTCCACCTTGGAGGATTTGGTAGGATATAAGACCACCAGTAACTAACGTAACAGAATTTCTGCATTCATCTGCCACTTTGATCCTACTTTCCCCTCCTGAGCCTCAAGAGTAAAGAATGACATGGGGACAAATTGGTCCCTGTGGGATCCAGCTCCATCCCTGCAAGCTGTGTTTTTATCTGCACAAGTGCTCAAAGCTTGTGTAGATGAGGACAGAGCTTGCAGGGATGGGGAAGGGACAGGGATAGAAGCCATGGGGGATGGGGACAAATTTGTCCCCATGTCATTCTCTACTCAAAGAGTCCCCCACCTCCTCCACTTCTATCTTTGGGCCAATGCTCCTTCCAACATCTCCCAATGTTCGTGTTTATAATATTACAAACTGACTCCCAATTGCCTGACAAGGTATAGCCAGCCCAGACTTTGCACGCAGGTATTTCTGATCTTGTTTATCTGGGAGCGAACAGACTTGAGACTTCAAAACTACAAGTCCCTGCATGCACTGGGATAAACCTAGGACTGGATTACAGCCTATCGGATAAGCGTACTCTCAATACAAGAGCATAGCTCGTCTTAACCCACCACTTAAAGAGGCCTGAATCACAGTGACTGAGCCAGCGCCTCCCCTTCTCCCCAGTACCTGATTCATGCCGGCGTTGATGAAGAGCAAGCTGGGGTCTCACCCTGGCTGCATGGAGGAGGAGAGCAAGCAAAAAAATACAGGAAGGCTCGGACTTGAACGGAGAGCAGGCGGCGAACACCACCCCAAAGAAACGCTCGAGCCCTCCGGAATCTATGCCACCCGAGCAAGGTGAGTCATCTGTTTGCCCTCCTTCATCGGGCCCCCCTGACCATTTTGAGCCCTAGGCACGTGCCTACTGGGCCTATTGGTTAATCCAGCCCTGCACTTAGACCTGTTTTTACATGGCCTAAGTCACAACGTACAAGTTCCATCTAGGCAGCCTCATTAAACTTTTGGTTATACTTGCAGTACGACTAAGTTTAGATCAGCCCACGTCCCGCCCAAATCCTGCCCTCAGCACTCCTCCTAAAATGCCCCTTTTAGCTCTGGTCATACAGCAGCACTGAAAAGGCTTAAGTCATTTTTAGATACGTCTAAAACCTGGTTTGATTATCGGCAGTTGGATGACTTGTCTTACTGATCGTCCAAGTGCTGATTTAGGCCGGTTTTTAGACGTATTTCTGTTTCGATTATGAGCCCCATATACCTATGGGAAAAAGTTGTATATTTAGCTCATAATCATTTAAATGTCAAATACCCTTTCCTTGAAAAAAAGTGTCTTTATAAAGAAGGTAAGTATATTCCATGTAAAAAAAAAACCACAAAAAACCCCCAGCAGGTGTATTTTAGTGTGCAAGGAATGAAATTGCTTCCAGCTCAGACTTTCTGACATTGCACAAAACATGATAGAGAGAGACAGATGGGTAGGTGGTATCTGTCTTGTAACTAGTTGGTTTTCCCCTCTGCAGCTGGGGATGATTTAGAATGCCAGTTTAGCAGGTGTTCCGAATCAGCTGCTTTAAGTAGCAGTACAAGCCAGAAAACTGAAAGCTACATACCCAAAAATGCAGATTGGCCCTGATTCTGTAAGCAGTGCCTAAAAAATAGGTGCTGAGGAACATATAGCAACTGTCATTTTTCAGTTAGGTGCTGTTTATAGATTCGTACCTAGTGACTGGATTAGGCACTGGTAGGCATCAAAATCATAGGCGCCTCCTATTTATGGCAGGGTTTTCTTGGCCTAAATACTGGTGCCTAAGTTAGGTGCATATCTGCGCCTAAGTCCATTTTAGGCACCTACATAGAATGCACACCCGAAATCTGCCTATAACACTGGCCACATTATGGTAGGCACCTACTGATTTAGATGCCTAACTAGAAATTCATTTTAATAAAAGCCAATTAAGCTTCTTATCAGCACTGATTAAGCTAATTAATAATTAAGTTGGGTGCCTAAGTTAGCTAGGCATGCCAATTTAGGCACTTAACTTTAGACGTCTTTTATAGAATCTGGGCCATTGTGCCTTGGCTAAGCATTCTGAGATCTGACTGGTGTTTTACTCCACTACATTAAAAATTTACATCCAAGACTTAAAATAATAGTGGCATGGCCAGATTAATGTTTGTGCATTTTGAGCTTGGACAAAGAGCTCTTGGCTGAAAAGAGGATGCACGGTAACTTTAGGAAAAATAAGCATTGGTCATAATAGGAGTGATCTTATCACCATGCATGTAGTTAGTAGTGTTTTGAGGGGGAATGAATCAGACCAGCTCAGGTATCCATTGGGGCATGCCTCCGTCTCCTTGTCAGTCAGGGGTTCTGGAGAGGGGAGCAAAGGAAAGTGACGAAGTAATAAAGTTGGAGCGAGCAAAGGGGAAGATGACTGAATATAAGAAGGAAGAGAGTGATAGAATATGAGCAGCTCTGTGCAATTCACATCATTCATACTTCTTTATCATCTCTACAAATCCACTCAAAGTAATCCATAATGCATAAAATACCATATACAAATTATAAACCAATCCACCACCCTAAAACCTAACCCTACCATATATTTTTAAAAAACATTAGCCTCCAAGCAATATCCTAGAACTTTCCATCTCTTTCCATACCATTTAACGGAAAATGCAGACCTTCATCTCCTTGCAAAAACATAGATTATTAGTAAGCCCTTTGTTCTCTGATGGAAAAGCATTCCAGAGCTGCAGCGAAGGTGTCTTTCAAAGAGGGAACAATCACCATCTCTTTTATAGGTGAATGGAGTATAGGGTTTGCCCAAATCTTCAAATATTGCAGGCACATTCCTTGTCTTATATTGGAAGACAATACAAGAAACTTAAAAGTTCCCTTGAGCTGCACCGGCAAAGTTTTTTTTCAAAACCGGAAATGCATAGTCGCTATGTTCCTAACCCATAAGAACATAAGAACTGCCACTGCTGGGTCAGACCAGTGGTCCATCCTGCCCAGCAGTCCGCTCACACGGCAGCCCTCAGGACAAAGACCAGTGGACCAGTGCTCTAAATGAGTCCAGCCTCACCTGCGTACATTTCAGTTTAGCAGGAACTTGTCCAACTTTGTATTGAAACCCTGGAGGGTGTTTTCCCCTGTAACAGCCTCCGGAAGAGCGTTCCAGTTTTCCACCACTCTCTGGGTGAAGAAGAACTTCCTTACGTTTGTACGGAATCTATCCCCTTTCAACTTTAGAGAGTGCCCTCTCATTCTCCCTACCTTGGAGAGGGTGAACAACCTGTCTTTATCTGCTAAATCTATTCCCTTCAGTATTTTGAATGTTTCGATCAAGTCCCCTCTTAGTCTCCTCTTTTCAAGGGAGAAGAGGCCCAGTTTCTCCAATCATCCTCCATTATCATCCTCACTGCCATATTCCACAAAAGTTGCAGATAGTGAATAGCCGCTTCTCAGTAGCATAGAGAGGGAGCGAGATGCCTGGGATGGTGACGCCCCTACTCTCCACCCCCTCCTGGCACGTGCGCATGCCCCTTCCCTTCCCCCGTACCTTTTTTAACGTCCCCTGCATGAGCAGCAACACCCAACCTGCTGCTCGCGGCAGCATCACCTCTTCCTCTGATGTCACTTCCTAGGCACAGGTCCAGGCAACGATGTCAGAGGAAGATCCGACCCTGGAGTGAGCAGCAGGTTTGGGTTGCTGCTCACGCCGTGAACGTTAAAGAGGTACCAGGGAAGAGGTATGCACACATGGTAGTGGGGAGCGGGGAAGGAGAGGTGAGGTGGAGAGGAGGATGGGTGCCAGCACCCCACCAAGATGGCACCCAGGACAGACCGAGCCCCTGACCCTCCTAACTACATCACTGCCACTTCTTAGGCCCTCTTTTACTAAGGTGCGCTAACCAATTAGTACGTGCTAAACGCTAAAGCGTGCATGTTAGTCTATGGACGTGTTAGCATTTAGTGCACGCAAATTCGATTAGCGCACGCTAATCGGTTAGTGCACTTTAGTAAAAGAAGGGGTTAATATAGACATATGGAGAGGCATAATTTTAAAAAAAACGTTCAAGTCCCCTTTTGGCCTAAGGCCCTAAACGCTGAAAGTAGCAGCAGGGAAAATGTCCATTCTCAAAAAAAACATCCAAAATGAGGTTTTTTTTGAGAATGGCCTATCTGTACGTTCTTAACTTAAGGTGGTGTTGTAAATCACCTTAATTGCCTTATACCGACACTGCTTTCACTCTCTCAGCCCTCAGAGATGCCACCAGGGGATCAAATGATCATATCCTCTGGCTTTATGCACCTAATCTTCATAGGGTTGATATTATATTTTTAGGTATGTTTTTAATTTTATAATTTTATTATTTTATTATTTACTCTTATTGATAATTTTTTAAAACAATAAATATACTAAAGAGTATTGATACTTAGCTTTATACGGAGTGGTTGCTGGAAAGGGATAGACAAGCCAACATGTTTCACCCGTAAAGGGGGTTTCCTCAGGGCTATTACCCCTGTAACAAAAAAGGCTGGCTTCAGTAAAAAACTAAGTCAAATAACATACACTTATAAATATAACAATTGTATCTGTACCTTGTTTATTCGTTGTTCACGACGTGACCACCCGATCTAAGTTTTAAAGATGGCCGCGGCGTGGTCAATAACATCCTTAAATAACCCACAACCCGGATGTGGGCGGAGAAAGGGGAGGGATGAATATCCCAGCCGATGCTGCACCCAAAACCCGGGAAGGGGATTGTTTATACTGTATCAGCTCATATTTCTTTACCTCCTATATTGATTAAAAAGAGGGGTAGATAAACTCCCAGGAAACATCATAGTAGGGATGGCCATTCCAGTTCTAAATTCAAACCGTGGGGAACAACCGTATTCAAACGGTATATCCATCTTTGCTCCAGGTAATTCAACCTGGCTTCTAGATTACCCTCCATATCTACTGTACTTAAATTGTCAATGATTCTCCACCTAATGTGGTCTAACTGATGTTGTTTAGACTGCCAGTGATGAACTAGGGGAGCTGTCAAATTACCCGTAGCAATTCTAGATTTGTGCTCATTAAGCCTCACTTGGATAGCACGTCGGGTACGTCCTACATATACCATAGGGCATGGACAGATGATAATGTATATGACCCAAGATGACTTACAGTTAGTATGTGTACGGGCTTGGATAATTTTCCCCGTTTGTGGGTCACACCATTGAGTCCAGCATCGGCTGGGATATTCATCCCTCCCCTTTCTCCGCCCACATCCGGGTTGTGGGTTATTTAAGGATGTTATTGACCACGCCGCGGCCATCTTTAAAACTTAGATCGGGTGGTCACGTCGTGAACAACGAATAAACAAGGTACAGATACAATTGTTATATTTATAAGTGTATGTTATTTGACTTAGTTTTTTACTGAAGCCAGCCTTTTTTGTTACAGGGGTAATAGCCCTGAGGAAACCCCCTTTACGGGTGAAACATGTTGGCTTGTCTATCCCTTTCCAGCAACCACTCCGTATAAAGCTAAGTATCAATACTCTTTAGTATATTTATTGTTTTAAAAAATTATCAATAAGAGTAAATAATAAAATTATAAAATTATAAAATTAAAAACATACCTAAAAATATAATATCAACCCTATGAAGATTAGGTGCATAAAGCCAGAGGATATGATCATTTGATCCCCTGGTGGCATCTCTGAGGGCTGAGAGAGTGAAAGCAGTGTCGGTATAAGGCAATTAAGGTGATTTACAACACCACCTTAAGTTAAGAAAATTCTGTGACTTCACCTTATACAAAGTTGAAGAATTTAAGCCAATCTTCCAATTCTATCTGTACGTTCAGCAGTTTAATCGCCCAGACTATCACTACATCTAACCTTAAAACACATTATCAACCAAAAAATTGCCCAAGTCCCAAACGCCCAAAACAAGACCATTTAGGCGAAGGACAGACCAGTCCTTCACCTAAAAGCTGGATTCTGTAACCGGCGTCTGTCAAAAACAACACCGGTTACAGATTCCCCCCTTCCGTAACGATAGCGGCAGGAGAGGTGTCTAATCTCTCCTGCCACGATTTGCGGCTGTTCCAGGGGAGATCGCGATTGCAGCAGGAGAGATGCCCAATCTTCCTGCTGCGATCACAATCCACCCCCACCCCCGAACCCCAACAATACTGGCAGGAGGGAGCCCAATCCCTCCTGCCGAGGCACGAGCCCCCAAACCCCAACCAAATCCCTCAAATATGGGCAGGAGGGATCCCAAGTCCTCCTGCCCAAGGTGCACCCCCTGCAACTCCCCCCCAAGACAATACCAGCAGGAGGGAGCCCAACTCCTCTTGCCAGAAGGTAAGCCCCCACTCCCCTCAAATACGGACAGGAAGGATCCCAGGCCCTCCTGCCTACAGTGCACCCCCCATGAACCCCAACGCAACCCCCCTGTGACTCCCCTGCTCAAGCCCCTTGAACCCCTGAATGGCACCCCTAATCCTGTGTCACCCTCTGACCCTCTCCCAAACCCCAACACCTCCCCTCAACTTACTTTATGTTGGCCAGCTGGACAGGTCCCAAGTCCGGCCAGCAGGCCCGCCATCCTCCGAATAGTGGGCCTAAGGACTGATTGGGCCAGGTGCCTAATGCCCCGCCCATAGGAGGGGCCTTAGGCACCTGGGCCAACCGGAATTGGCCCAGTTACCTTAGGCTTCTCCTATGGGGTGTCGGGGGTTGGTGTGGTGTTGGGAGCATTGCGGGGTTAGGTGGGCCATTCAGGGGTTTGGGGTGATCGGGGGTTCAGGGGGGTCGAGCAGGTGGTCACGGGGGGTTTTGAACGTTTTTTTTTATTATTATTATGAGCCCCATAGTATACTGCATTACAATAGTAAATCCTTGATATCTTAAGCTAGTTTCTTTTTTTTTATAGTCTTTGTTTATTTGTGTATTTAAAACAATTACAAGAAATAATTATATTCATTACACAATACGATGCAATATCAAATAACAAGTAAAATAAAGCCATATTGTAGCAAAGATTCCTATAACAATAAACATGAAAGTATTTAAATATAAGTATTGGATAAGTACACCTTTAGAGAAATCCATTTAGACTGGAATTGATGGTATTTTTTTTCCGCAATGTAAGCCTCATACCTATAGGTCAGACCTACCATATCCTACCATTTTACAGTAAATATGAAACTTGGGTAAGATCTTTTCAAAATTTCAAAATATGTTTAATAGCCACAGCTAGTAAGATATCTAACAGAAAACAATCTTCAGTATTTAAAATGGTAGTAAGTAATGAAGATTTCAAAATAATGACTTTATAGGTAAGTGGGACATTAATCTGAAATATTGTACCTAAAGTATTCCATATGGACTATGGAGGACCAAAATGATCTAACACATTTACATCGAAAAAGAATGTGTTTAAATAAATCAATTTTGGAGTTGCAGGACCAAAATATTTGGATGTATGATGAATTTATAATATGTGCTATAAAAAATAAACTTTGCATATTAAATGTAGAGCAAGATATGCAAAATACCGTGCGCCAGAGATAAGACCAAGTATGTTCTGATATTGTAGAATCAATTTCTTCTTCCCAATTTTTTTTTAATCCTAATAATTTGTTGGGTATAAGGGATTTTTTAGTAAGCTATAAAATTTAGAAACTACTGTACATATACCATAGCTGTAAACTGCCTACAACAAAGTAAAAGTGTGGGTTCAGATTGATTTTAGCTTTAGCTAGAGCAGACTTTAATTGTAACCATTTATAAAATTTGGAGTCTGACAAGTGAAATTTAGCTTGAAGTTCACTAAAAGTGAGCTATTTATTTTCATTATTACAAAGTGAACCTACATCACATATATTTTTACTTTGCCAACTTTGCCAATTTACCAGTTTCATGCCATTATACTAGAATTATACCTAATTGGCATATAGCAAGAAGCCACCCACGGAAGTTCCAGATTTTTATCTAAGACCTGAAGCAATTTAAAAGAGATATATATAATAGGGTTGTAAGAAATCTGCTTTAAATAAGATGTACCCAGAAGTCTAAAGAGAAAGGAGTTACTATAGCTGACTCAAGCTGTAACCATCGAAGCAAAGTATTAAAGTCCAAGTTTCCAAGTTTATTTAAAATTTGTTAATCCGCTTATCAGAAATTCTAAGCGGTATACAGAATTTTAAAATTGAGGCATTACATAAAATAAAGTTGGATATCAGGGAAGTTAACTCCTCCATTCTCCTTAGTAGCTTTAAGTTTACCAAGGGATATCCTAGGTGTTTTATCAACCCATAAAAATTTTGTTAACATTTTTTCCATTGCCCTGTAAAAGGTAAGGGGAAAAAGCAATGGAAACATACTGATAGAGACATTCTAAAACCAGTGCCTAAACCTGGGTCTCGGTAGGTGACCTGCCAATGTCTAAGTTAATTGAAAAGCACCGTCAGAAATGGCAAAAAACAGCAGTTTTGAAGCGCCTACTAATGCCTAAATAAAAGGCAGCTGGCACTGCGGCTAGGAAACTGCTTTAGCTCACGGAACGCTAAAGTAGGCATGGCCAACACTGGAAGTAGTGTTAGGCAGGCTAAAGCAGCTACCTAGCCGCAATTCACTGCAAGATAGGCAGCTGAAATGTAGGCCCGGAAAACCCAGGCCTACATTTCGGCTGCCTATCTATGCCACTATGGAATCCTAAATTCAGGCCACAGCAGTCACAAACTAATCGCGGCAAAGGAAGTAATCCCCAATCAGCTGAGCAGGAAGTGCTCCCCAAAGCCTTAGCTTCAGAGAGTCCTGTCAGCTCAGTTGATCTGGGGGGGAAGGAATGGAATACCCCTACTATGATCAGATGAGGGGCCTTAGGTATCTGGCCAATTGGAGTCTTAGGCTACTCCCAGTGCATCCCAGAATACACTGGTAAGGAGGCCTAAGACTCCGGTTGGCCCAGGTGTCTAAAGATCCTCCAATGGGAGGATGCACTGGGAAGGGGAAGGGCCTGCCGGCCTTACAGCAAAAACGTACGGTGGGGTAGGGGGACTTGGGGTTGAAGGGGGTGTTGGTAGTATCAGTGTTTGGAGGGTCATGGGTTCGGGGATTGGTATTTGGGGTATGTCAGGGTGGGGGTTTGGGGGTATTGGTATTTGGGGAATCATGGGTTCGGGAGGTTGGGATTTTGGAATTCAGGCTGGGGATTTGGGAATATCGGCGGTTGGGGCAGGTCACAGGTTCGGGGGGGCCTGCAGGCAGGAAAGAGTGGGCATCCCTCCTGCCTATTACTGTTGGGTGCTTCAGAGGATCCAGCAGGAGAGAGTGGGCATCCCTCTTGCTGATGTCGGGGTCCCCTGCCGCAATCGCTCAGTTGAATGTGGCAGGTGTATTCCCCCCCCCCCCACCCCCACCCGATCAGCTGAGCTGACAGGACTCCCCGAAGCCACGGCTTTGGAGAGCACTGCTGGCATAGCTGATCAAGGATAACTTCCTCTGCCATGATCAGTTTATGGCTGATGTGGCCTGACTTTAGGATCCTGTGGCAGCATAGATGGAGGCTGAAATGTAGGCCTGGGTTTTCCAGGCTTATATTTCAGCCATCTATCTTGGCTGAATTTAGGCACAATTCTATAACAGACACTGTCGTGTGTCGTGGCTTTTAAAGCAGCCACTGACATTGGCGCCTGAGTGCATATATTATTTTCGGAACTACTATCATCTTTATAGATTCTAACTTTCCCCACCATGAAAGATGTAATGGAGACCAGAAAGATATCGTGTCTTGTACTAATTTAGTAATTCTATCTATGTTTAATTTTATTGTAGTAGATAATTCTCTATCAAATGTGATCCCTAAATACAGTATTTTATTCCTGATGTATTCCATTTAAACAGACAACTAGGTATGAGAAAAGAAGTTGTGTCCCAGTTTATTTTATTCCAATAAGGAGGAGAACTGAGATACTAAATTTGCCAGATTTATAAGAAATAAATGTGGAGCCAACACATACAATTAAATATCATTAGCATAGGCTGACAACTTAAAGTCTAAGTTATCTATCGAAATGCCTGTGATGGAATTATTTTGCCAAATTGCAACAAGTAAAGATTCTAATGCCAAGTTAAACAAAAAAGGTGACATTCTTTTAAACTGCACTTTTAAAAAAAAATTATATTCTTCTCTGTAGGAATAGTTCTTATTTATTGTACATTGTTTAGAATTGTACTTTCCTTTTAAATTATACTCTTCACTGTATGACTAGTGCTTATTTGTTGTAAACCGCCTAGAACAATTTTTGGTTAGGCGGTATATAAAAAATAAAATTATTATTATTATTGTTGGGTGCCTTTATACAATGCAAATGACTGAGACAATTCTTTATTAGATAGAATCCTTGTCAGAGGCAAAGTGTACATAAGACGTACCATAGTAGAAGAGCACACCAGAAATTTGTTTCCCCACCAGCCAGAGGATGCAAATATAAGAGACACCATCAACAACTTCTATCATACCAAGCAGCCTTATGGGGCAAAGACTTGGAAAAACTAATTACACACTCAAACAATTATGGTGAATTTAGGAAACACCTAAAAACATACCTGTTCTCGAAATACCTAGGTAACGAATCAGAACAATAGCCCCTATCGCAATCCCTCCCCAATTGAGATCTTGTAAACTGTTAACCTCTAATCTCTAACTATGAATGTTCCTCACAATTTATGGAATTTTTCTAATTCATTGTAAACCGCATGGAACTTCACGGTCCTGCAATATATAAACTGTTGTTATTATTTTTATTGTTGCTACTATCAGATATTCACCGCTACACTCTGTAATTCGATGTCTGTGCAATTTATCTTCATTGTAAACCGCCTAGAAGTCGCAAGATTGTTGGCGGTATATAAGAATAAAGTTATTATTATTATTATTATTATTATTATAGTAATAAATTCTTCTGGAAATCCAAATTGTTCCAGTATAAAAATTAAATAGTTCCACTTCACTCTATCGAAAACTTTTTCAGCATCTAATAACATTGCTAGAAGCGGATGAGTTTCTGATAAGGCAGTGCAAAAATATGACAAAAAAAAAGGTCTTGTATTACCTGCCCCAGAGCTACCTCTTAAGAAACCAGATTGAGCTTTATGAATTATATACTGCATTATACTGTACTAGTGTTTTAGCCCGTTACATTTGTTACAGTAATGGGTGCTAGAATAGCCCCACCTATACCCTGACCCCAACCATGCCCCGCCTCTACCATGCCCGGACCCTGCCTCCCACTGATCCCAGTCCCACCACCTCACTTTTTACCATTTCCTTAGTCCTCTGTACCCTTTTGGCCCTCATAGATCCTCCATTGCATTTACCACCAAACAGGGCCTTTCCCTCCATGTGGGTCTGGCCTCCTGGACCCCCATTACTTACCCAAGGTGGCAGCAGTGGTCCTGATGTACCAACCTCTCCTTCCTCAGTGCCCCAAAGCAGCAGCAGTACTACCATTTCCATCTCTCCCTTTCCCCCTTTCACACCCTCTACCATCTCTCTCTGACCCTGTTTTACCCCTTTTGCCATCTTTCCCTTTTCTGTCCCCTCTGTCCTTCCCCAAGGCTATATCTCTCTCTCCTACTCCCTCCAACTTCCCTGAAGTCTCTCCCTATCCCCTATCATCTCTCCCTGCTCCCGTTGTAGCCCCTCTGTCCTTCCCAGCCATCTCCCAAAACTGACATCTCTCCCTCCCTCCCTTACACCATCCATGAGTTTCTCTCTCCTTTCCTCACTTGAGTCCAACATCTCTCCCTTCTCCCACTCCCTACCCAAATCCAGTACCTCCTGTCTCTGTAGAGCTCTCGCAGATCCTCCTCGTCCTCCTCCAGCCAAGCTTCAGCCATCAGAAGCTCATTGGAGACACAGGCGGGGCGGAAAGGTGGCCGTAAGACAGACCCTCGATCCTGCAGGGAATCAGCAGCACATCTGCACTCTCTCTCTACCATTTTCTCTCTCTACCATTTCCATCTCTCCCTTTCACACCCTCTACCATCTCTCTCTGACCCTGTTTCACCCCTTTTACATCTTTCCCTTCCTGTCCCCTTCATCGAGGGAATGAGATTTTGCTTCCGGCCCTGTCTGCCACTCCCCTTCCTGGCATATAATGCTTTCACCCTTCTCCCCACAATCAGTACTTTTCCCATTCAAAACTCCCCCCCCATGCCCCCCTCCCCCTCCCCCCGCATCTATGTAGAGTTTTCTGTAAAGGTTGCCGGGTGGCAATAGCGATTCCCTGCCACTGGTCCCTGCATCTTCTCTCCATTGCGGCCCACCTCAGTGGGTGCTTCCCTGCTTGGCGGTTACTTTCACACCCTCCATTTCTCTCTGACCCTGTTTCACCTCTTTTGCCATCTTTCCCTTTCCTGTCCCTGCATATTCTTTCCATTGCGGCCCCACTTCCCTGCTGGGCGGTTCTACTGTACTGCGCATGCAGAAGCACGGAAGCATGAAGCATGGAGGCACAGATGCACAGAGTTTCAAGTGTGCATGCGCACTAAGGGTTTTATTATAGTAGATGCTCCAACCAAATAGTATTTTGGCATAAGTTTTGTAATTCAAATTTAACAAGGATATGGGGTGGTAATTCTATACCAATTGAGGATCTCTGTTTGGTTTCAGTAATACAATTACATTTGCTTCAAGAAATCTTCCCATGTTATAAGGAGAAGCAATATGATGTTTATAATATGAGAGAAGTTTTGGTGATAAAAAAGTAGCGTCTTTGCAGAAGCCATGTATTGTATGGCAGAAAGTATTTAATTTAGAGAAATGTTTTTTTTTTCAAGTCGAAAACATGTTACTCTGAAGTATGTGGTAATTGAACGCAAAAAATTTATTATATCCTGTTCAGTACAGTTACTTTCAGAGGTATATAAAGACATGTAAAATGAACAGAAATCTGATAAAATCTCTTGTGGTTGTATGAATTACATTAGACGAGGATTTTATACATGCTACCCTTTGCTTTGATCTTCGTTCTTTTAAATAAGAAGCCAAGAGACGTCCTGCCTTATTAGAATCAGCATAGTAAGTAGCATGTTAGGAAAAAAACACATTGACACTTTATTTATTTATTTATTTATTTAATTCATTTTCTAGCCTGTCCTCCTCAAAGAGCCCAGGATGGATTACAGGTCAACATACACAAGATCTGAAGATCTCATTATACTGAATTTTCAATCGCTATAATCTCCGGAAGATATAAAGTTGCGATTCTAAAACATGAATCTCATTTTCCAATTGTTCCAACTGTTGTCATTTCTCCTTACGTTGAAAAGCAGAAAAGCTAATAACTTCACCCCTCAACCATGCCTTATAAGACTCTCAAATAACTGTAAAGGGAATTTCTATAGTATGATTGCAGAGAAAATGGATTCAGATTCCTGTATAATATGAGCTGTAAACTTCTCATCTTGGAGTAGATGCGTAGTTAATCTCCACAAGTTAGTATAAGATTTTTTTGAATTCCATATCAAAGAACAGGATATAACAGCATGAGCCAATATCAATATATCATGTATCTTTGCTGATGACACATTCTCCAGAATATCTATATTTCCAAGAAAATAGTCTACTCTTGAATACGTCTTATGAGTAGATGATTAAAATGTATAATCTTTTGCATTAAGATGCAATATTCTCCATATGTCAGCCCATCCTTGTGAAAACATCATAGCAGTGAGTGTGGCTCTAACCCTTAATTTTACCGGTCTGCAGGATGACATTTTATCCATATATGGATCAATAGGAAAATTAAGATCTCCTGCAATAATTGTAGGAGTAGAAAGTGTATGAGATCCAATTAAATGAAGATTACCAAAAAATAATGGATCATCCGAATTTGGAACATAAATATTGATTAGAGTGATTGATTTGCTTTCAATTTCACCATCAACATAATAAGACATAATAAGCCTTGGAGAATCAAATTTATGAGATAGTTGAACATGAAGAAACTTACTAATTAGAGTAATCACTCCATTTTTTTCCATCTGCTGGTACAGCAAAGCAATGGGCAATCCACCCACCATAAAATTTCTGTGCTTCAGTACTATTAAGATGTGATTCCTGAATGAAGCAAATGTCAGCTTTTAGATGTTTAAAATATATTAGGAATTTTTTTCCTCTTAATAGGGTTCATTATATCTTTGACATTTAGGGCTCCTTTTACAAAGGTGTGCTAGCGTTTTTAACGCATGCACCGGATTAGTGCGCACTAGCCAAAAATCTACTGTCTGCTCAAAAGGAGGCGGTAGCGGCTAGCGCACATAGCAATTTAGCGTGCGCTATTCTACCCATTAAGACCCTAGTGTGCCTTTGTAAAAGGAGCCCTTAAAGAGATCAAAGTCAGTTTTGACATTATAGAAATATGAAGATAACATTAAAGTTCTCCAATGCATATACCAGTACATAAGCAATTATGAAGTGCATCTTATCCATTAAATGAGAGATATACTGAAAATCTAGGAAGGATTCCATAGTACCATGAATGAACAAAATATAAAAAGACTCAAATACAGTTACATGATAACAAGATCAATAAAAACGAGCACATCAGCCATAAAACTTCACAATTAAGTATTGTGACAGCCTGGTTTTATGCCATCTCACAGGTGTTTTCACCAAGAAATTTTTGCAGCTCAGCAGGGTTGTTAAAGTTTTTTGTAGTGTTACAGTAACTAACATGCATAGTACTTTGCACCAATGTTTTGTAATTGGTGACATAGATAAAAAGAGTTTCCTATTTTGCACAGTTGTCTTTGACAAATCAGGTACTAAAAATTTTTCTTCCCACTGACTTTTAGTGATTTCCGTTTAGCTGACTGCAAAATTTGCAAAGTATGGGAATATTGAAAAAGCTTATGCACAATTGGTCTGGGAAATTGTTAGCTTTTAGTCGGAGCTCCCAATGGGACTATTTAAGCTCTCTCAATTTCTAGCACCTGCACAAATTGGATTTTCAGAATGCTCGGTATGAAAGATTGTAATAATGTTATGTTAGCTCTTTCATAATTTTCAGGCAATCCAATGATCCTAACATTGTTCTCCTCATTCTATTTGAGATGTCTTCCAAATCTCTCTGTAAAATATCAATTTTGTTTAATTGATATTGAACCATTCAGACTGTGTCTGAATTCAAAAGGGCCTAGGATAGGCATGTGGGATCTCTTGGAGAGAGAACGAGATAATGGTTACTGCGGAAAGGCAGACTAGATGGACCATTTGGCCTTTATCTGCCATCATGTTTCTATGTTTCTATATAAACTGATCATCATGTGCTGAAATCTGTTATTCGAGTAGTTCCAGTCAAGTATTATACTGACTTAACTGGATCGTCATATTAATATCGGCTGTGGCAGCTAAATTCTGCTGCATCAATTTGCGGAAAGCCTACAGATCATCAGAAATGGTGTGGTCTTTGTTCACAGGAGAAACAGTCTTTTCAGGTGTCAGCTGTTTAGAATGTTTTGACGCTGAATGAATCAAGAAAGCTAAGTTGGCTTTTGAAGGTTTTGAAGCCATTTCAAGTGGAGATCTTCAGACTGAGAAAACATATGGTAAACACCAAATTTAGGCTGCGAAAAGAAACTATAGCTACAAAGGCCAATGAAATAAACTTGTTCAGGCATCCATCTGGTAACAGGTCACCTGACTACCCCCTTGAACTACAGTTTCTAATCTGGTTCAAATAAGGTGCCATATCAAACTATAGAGAAAAATCTGTGCAAACTACCAGATTCATAACTCCTTCTGCTTCCAATAATTACATAGACCATTAATCAGAATTTGGCTCCCCCTTACCTACTGGCCCACAAATTAATTGGATTTTAGTTTTGATTACTTGCCTTTTCTAAACCCAAGTTCAGGGTGATTTCTTAACAGGTGTACAAGTTATTTCCCTGTCTCTTACAATCCTAAAATGTTCCTGAAGTGATAGAGAGTAGAGTGAATTGACTTGCCCAAGGACATATTAGGGGGAGAAGTAGGATTTGATCCCTGGCTTCCCTGGTTCTAAGTCTGCTCCTTCAGCCACAAGGATATTCCTTCACTCTGCTTAAACAATGTGGCCTCAAGAAAGGATTTTGACAAGTAATGATGTACAGGTCAAATGTCGTTGTCAGTTTCAAACAAACCAGACCTACATTCAGTCCTTTACCTGCTTTGCTATAAATCTCATCCAAAGGGAGATTAACAGTGTTTCAGTACTGCAATTTTTCCAAAAACCAGACTGATATGTCTGTAGCACTCTATTCATCTCCAAATGTCTTACAACTAAGATTTACCTAAAAATAAAATAGGTGGACTGAAGACTAGCCGATAGTTGTTTAACATTGCAAAATCAAATGCCAGGGTTTTGAGAAGAGCTCTGCCTTTTTCAAGCACTCTGGATATATTATTTGTATTATGGTGGTGTTTACAATCCCTCTGATTATTGTTACTATTACATTACATTGCCCTGCATGACATTACTTGAAGTATATACTGCATAAACCTTTAACAGTTCAATGTGGTTTTACAATATTACTAACGAGGTATACCTAAGAATTAGTACATCCTTGCAGTGGCGTAGCAAGAGTGAGAGGCACCCGGGGCTGTAACGCCCCTCCCCTGCCCTCTTCTCTGCCCACCTCCACTTCTACACACTCCTTCCCCAACCCCTCCTACCGCGTGTGCACACCACTTCCCTTCCCCCGTACCTCTGTAGCATTCCTGGTGCGAGTAGCAACCCCTAAACTGCTGTCGCACCAGCATCGGCTCTTTCTCTGATGTCACTTCCTAGGCGCAGGTCCAGGAAGTGACATCAGAGGAAGAGCCAGCGCTGGCGTGACAGCAGGTTGGGGGTTGCTGCTCGCATCAACGTTGCAGAGGCACAGGGGAAGGGAAGTGATGCACACATGCAGCAGTGGGGGGTCAGGGAAGGAGTGGGAGACAGAGAGGAGGACGGGTGCCTGTGCCCTCATCCAAGATGATGCCCGGGCAGACCACCCCCTTCCTTACTATGCCACTGCATCCGGGTGATTTTTCAACACAATATTCAGTGCTTACAAAGAACCAGCTTCTCTAAAAATAGGTTTTAAAGACTTCCAAAATATTTTGCAGTTATTTATACATTTAGGCCTCCTTTTACGAAACTGCGATAGCAGTGTCTAGCGCGGGGAGCTGTGCTGAATGGCCCGTGCTGCTCCCGATGCTCATTGAGTTCCTATGAGCATCAGGAGCAGCGCAGGCCATTCAGCATGGCTCCCCGCACTAGAAACTGCTATCACAGTTTCGAAAGTGAGGGTGTTAATCTCTTCCAGCAAAGTATTCTAATATTTTGTTGGTAAGGAACCAACACTGTTCTATATTGCACCCCTTTTGAACTTGGAAATTGAAATATTGTCATCTAGGTTCATGACTTTAATTTGTACTTTAATTTGAGCATGCAACTCAAAGTGCCATATGTAGGATCCCAGGCTAAATGTATTTTATTGTAGATCTCCTTGAATGCTGTGGCCAAATTTGGTGGTACACTTCTCCCTCCGTATTCGCGGTTTCAGCAATTGCAGTTTCGATTATTTGTGATTTTTAGCTTTTTTGCTCCTCCCCCCATATTACATCAGCTTACACAGAGAAATTGCTGATTCCCAGCACTTTCTTCATCGTGTTTTGCCTCTCCTTCAGGAAGAGGCCAGGTCTCCCATCATGTTATTTGCGGTTTTACCATATTCACGATGGTTTTTAATAGAAAACAGCAAATAACATATGAAAAAGTTATTTGCGGGTCTGTTAATCCCCTATCACAAGTGAATACGGAGGGAGAAGTGTACATTTAAGCTTTATAAATAACATATCAGGACTGGATTACCTGAAATATAGTTGTAACCTAATATACCCCCTTCTCTCTTGAAAGAGGGTAAGTTTCCAGCTCTGAAATGAGAATCTTTTTTTCAAATAAATATTAGATCTTTGAGTGGAACCTAAAGGAGAATCAATAGAAATGTTTATGCAGATTTTATACTTAAAGAACAAGCTGTGAAACTGTGTAGGAACGGCTGACTATATAATTAGAGACAGATAACTGATTGAGATCAGAGCTCATATGTTTAGAAAATGACTTTGGGGGTGGGAAATGAAACCCATGCGAGAGAAAGCTATTCAAATTCACCAGCCAGCTGACACTACTTAGGCACAGATAAAGTCCATGAAGCAAGATAAAAGACCATGACTACTTATTGCCATTCAGAAAAAGAATTTTCAGACATAAAATCTAAAGAAAAAAAAAGGAGAATATGGAAATATGCAAAGCGCAGGGGAAATTGTAGATACATAAAGGAAAAGAAACAAAGACAATGACAGCAGATAAGGACCACAAGCTTGCACATTCCTGATGCCAGTCTATACCTGATCTCAGGCTTTAACCTGACATCCTTGAATCTAAGGCTAATCCCTGGATTTCTTGAATTCTGTTACTGTTTTGCATCTACAGTTTCTGGGAAGAGTGCATCTACTATTCTTTCTGTGAAGAAATATTTTCATCTAACTCCTATTATATAACATCCACTCAATTGAAAAATGTTTGCTTCTTGGGTATTATGCCCGGCTTCAGTAGCCCCTTTTCGACTCAGATCTCGTTACCTCAGCAGCAGCAGCAAAACAGGGGTCCCCTGTCAGCCCCCAACAGCACCAACACCAGCACCAGGCGGCTTTTCCGCAGCAGAGAAATTCCTACAATCACCATCAACCTCTTCTGAAGCAGTCTCCTTGGAGCAGCCATCAGGGTAGCGGCTGGAGCACAGGCAATATGTCGTGGGGAGGAATGCATGGAAGAGACCATTGCATAGCAGGAAACATGGACATCCCTGGGACTATCAACCAAATCTCTCCCCTGAAGAAGCCCTTTTTCTGGGAACGTCATCGCTCCTCCAAAAACTTACTTGCTCCACTCCATCACTGACGCTGAAACCATGGATTGAAGACTATGTTTTGATTTTATTTTTATTTTTCTTTCCAGTTTATGAATTATTTTAATCTCATTTATTGTTTTGCCACTTGTTTTGTTTTATCTTTATCATTTAAATTTTCCCCAGAATTCTATTGTTCAACGGTTCCTCCCTTCTGCATCTATTCCTATCTCTCCTCTCTTCAACCTTCCAAAGTCCTTTAGATCGTAGTCTTGTCAGAATGTTTATTTTCTTATCTTTTCCTCTATCTCTATTTTTCACTTCTTTATTACTCTCAAGGTACTTTAGTTAGATTGTGAGCCTTCGGGACAGTAAGGGAATTTCTAAGTACCTATCTTACTTATAATTTTAATGCACCCTAATGTATATTTTCTGTAAACCGCTTAGAACCTAACGGATTAGCGGTATATAAGAAATAAATTACATTACATTACTTTGGTATATTACCCTTCTCTGGTTATATGAGCAAGGGTGGGCCTGGAAGCAGAACAAACGGGAACCACCCAAAGGGTGCAGGTGAAGAAAAATGCTATTTACTATAAGTACAGTATTGGGTAGGAATCCAATTCCATTCACAGGTGGGGGAGAAAAAAATAAAAATAAGAATGTTCTTTGATGCAACAAGGTTCTCCGGTGGACTACAGTGCACATTACTGTCTCTCAGCATGGCAGTACACTGTACTCGTCTCCAGTCTGGTTCTCCAGAGCTACCAATATAGTCTCTAGCAGTTACTTGGGTCAAAAAACAGAATAGAAAGACACTGTGACACACACACACACATATACAGAACGTAGACAGGGATAGATTCTTCAAACTACGGGGAACCACAGGCACAAGAGGGCACTCGGAGAAACTGGAAGGGGACAAGTTTAGAACCAATGCAAGGAGGTTCTTCTTCACACAGAGGGTTGTGGACACATGGAACGCGCTCCCGGAGGAAGTGGTCGGGCAGAGTACGCTACGGGGATTCAAAGAGGGATTGGATGGATTCCTGAAGGATAGGGGGATTGAGGGATACAGATAAGGGTAGATAAGAGTATGGAAAGAGTAAAGATAAAAACAAGGGGCTATAGGGCTAAATCAAATAAACATGACAGGTCATGGACCTGATGGACCGCCGCGGGTGCGGACTGCTGGGCGCGATGGCCCTCTGGTCTGACCCAGCGGAGGCAAATTCTTATGTTCTTACATTCAGAATCAACTCTTGTAACAGATTTCTGTTCTAAGTGCTGTACATTTGTAATAAACATATTTCTATATAAAATTTCTTTTCCCATGTCACACCTGTCTGTAGTCTTATTGTGCTATAACCCAACTGCCTCTGAGAAGTGGACCCAAGACCAAATAAAAAGGGAAATGAGATCAAAACTTTAATCCCTCCAGTGGTCAGCTGCTGAATTAGATCAATGTTTTGTAACTTGGAAATAATTGAAACATGTCAAGATAAAAATGTCCTTCTTTTTAGACACGGGGATTTCTTTCCATTCAGAAAATTCCAGTCGGATGTCTTCTTTTGGGCCCTCTCTAGTCCTTCCCAAAATACTCCTCCTTGATATGTGGACAAACTATAGTGTGAAATGTCCAAATTCTGACTTTCCAAAAACAGGATTTGAATGTTTTTAGCAGATGGAGATTTTTAAGGCATTTTCAAATTTGCTGTAAATATGAGCACCTTAGTAACATAGTAGATGATGACTGATAAAGACCTGAACAGTCTATCCAGTATCAATACATGATTAAACCAACAATGAATGTGGTATAAAATACTTGATCCTCATCTTTCTTTGCCATTTCTCTGCAGCTTGAGTTCTCGAGCAAGGTCTTGGGCATCATCATTGATTCCACATTGTCCTTCAATGACCACCTCCAATCCTTGGTAAAAAAAATGCTTTTTCAGCCTTCACATGCTGAGGAAAGTTAGATCCTGCTTCCATCAAAAACATTTTACCCTCCTTGTCCAATTCATCATCCTCTCCAGATTGGACTATTGCAACTCTATCTACTTAAGCCTAACTAAAAAAAACCTCCACAGACTCCAACAGATTCAGAATGCCGCGGCCAAGCTCATCTTCGCTAAAAGTAAATTTGACCATGTCTCCCCGCTCCTGGCCAAGCTCCACCGGCTTCCGATAATCGCCAGGGTCCACTATAAATGCGCCTATTTAACTTTCAAAATCCTATATGGTATCCTCCCTCCCTTTATCCCTCTTTCTTGGAATTCCTCAAACCCTAATACCACCAGATCCTCCCACAAATTAAAACTATCCTTCCTCTCGCTAAAAGGCATTTCCCACACAGGAAAGCTAGGGACCTCCCTCCACTTCAAAATCACTGAGCTCTGGAACAACCTTACCTCCCCTCTTCGGAACTTGAGCTCTCTCCAAGTTTTCCGCAAACATCTGAAAACCTGGCTTTTCTCAAAAAATGTAAGTCTCCCTCCAATTTAGGAATCAAGGAAACTCTTATATCTTGGCATCCCAAGTCCTGTAAATTTTCTTCACACTTCTACCTCTAACCCTCTGTTGTAGTTCCTTCCTATTTCTCCTACTGTAAACCACGTCGAGCTCTACGAATGTGGAGATGATGCGGTATACAAACCTAAGGATTAGATTAGATTAGATTAGATTAGATTTCTAGTTCATAGACCATAGAAGTTCTTATATTCCAACTACTGGGGTTGCTGTCAAAGTCCCCTCCAGCCTATCCCGATCTGTCTTGTCTTATAAGGGATACAGATTGTAGAAGTCCACCCAGCACTGTCCTCACATTCCAACTACTAGAGTTGCTCTCAAAGCCCTCTTCAGTCCATCCTAAACAACTGTCCTTAATTCTGTTTCTTTATGCTGGAAATACCTTTGCCTATACACTTCGGGTGCTGCTCCTCACTCTCAGCCCAGCAACTCCGGGCCGCGTGGGAGCCCTGCTCCGCCCCCGAATCTCCTGCGAATTTCATCGTTTTTTTCTCTTCAGGAGCAGCCCTCTGCCATCGGGTGCTGCTCCTCACTTCAACCTGAGACTCGGGCCGCGTGGGAGCCCTGCTCCGCCCCCGAAACCCTACAGTTTCGCCTGACCTCCTCGGGAGCAGCTCCCCTGCCTTCGGGTGCTGCTCCTCACTCTCAGCCCAGCAACTCCGGGCCGCGTGGGAGCCCTGCTCCGCCCCCGAATCTCCTGCGAATTTCATCGTTTTTTTCTCTTCAGGAGCAGCCCTCTGCCATCGGGTGCTGCTCCTCACTTCAACCTGAGACTCGGGCCGCGTGGGAGCCCTGCTCCGCCCCCGAAACCCTACAGTTTCACCTGACCTCCTCGGGAGCAGCTCCCCTGCCTTCGGGTGCTGCTCCTCACTCTCAGCCCAGCAACTCCGGGCCGCGTGGGAGCCCTGCTCCGCCCCCGAATCTCCTGCGAATTTCATCGTTTTTTCTCTTCAGGAGCAGCCCTCTGCCATCGGGTGCTGCTCCTCACTTCAACCTGAGACTCGGGCCGCGTGGGAGCCCTGCTCCGCCCCCGAATCTCCTGCTGACTTCACCGGATTTCTTCAGGAGCAGCCCTCTGCCATCGGGTGCTGCTCCTCACTTCCCAGCCAGGCAACTTCAGGCAGCTGCCCGTACCCAACTTTCTAACTGGCAACGTGTACATTTAACCTGACCCCCTGGTCGGCAAATCCCTCCCCAAAAAAATAAACAAAAAAAAAAAAAAAATTATACAAAAAATACAAAAAATAAATTATATACAAAAAAAAAAAAAATAAACAAAAACAACAACAACAAAAAAAAACCCACAAACTATTTATAACCGACCCCTGGATATACTCCTTGTCTTATCTTTAATTGCACTGCCTGTTTCTTTCAACTCTCTCTTCCCCTTCCCCTCCTCCTGGCAAATTTTCTATCTAACCCCTTCATATTGGCCCACCTGACCCCAACCATGAAGCCTTCACTCTGGCCCCTTATCCTCCTTCTTCTCTCCCTCACAAACACTTCCCACTCTCAAAAACCTCTCCCCCCAAACTCTCCCGACACCACATTCATCAACAACACCTGTCCTGGCCTCAGAATCCCCACGCTAATACCCACCAGACCCCATCACTTCAAAAAATACCGAGGAGTTAACCTCACCTCCTTGAAACCTGTTCCCCCAGCAAACCTACCCAACCTTACCTCAGACTCTCTCACCCCAGTCCCTACCCTCTATTGTAACGCCAGATCCGTCAGAAATAAGACCCAAATAATAAGAGATTTACTCGAGGATCGTGATCCGGGTTTTCTGTGCATCTCTGAATCATGGATCGAAAAAGACGACTTACTCACTCAAAATGAACTCTGTCCCCCAGGCTACCATGGTCTTTTCTCCCCTAGAATAAACCGGAAAGGAGGAGGTCTTGCCCTTCTCTACAAATCATTCTTTAATTGTTGAACTTCTTGAAAAGGGCAGCCATCCCTCCTTAGAATTCATGTTAGCTTCAATAAATGACGAACTTCATCCCCACCCATTAGGCATCCTGTTACTTTACCGCCCTCCTACCCCCTGGAACAAATCCTCTGAAATTGTTCTTGAGACCATAACAAGGGCCTATCTAAAATTCCAAAGACTACTGATCATTGGCGACATAAACCTTCACCTAGAGGACAACACCAACAAGGACACAACTGATTTCAAAGACTTCCTCATTTCTTTAGGCTTCACCGCCCCACCACCCACCCCTACCCACGAAAAGGGGCACTCCATCGACATCATCAGCTTTCTTGACCTGACTGAGCACAAAACCTCCACTGTTGAGACCCGTTGGGAATCTGTTCCCTGGTCTGATCACCTCCTAGGCCATTTTTGCCTCCCTGTCTTCATGTCAGTCCTTGGTACCCCTACCCGAGCCTCAAACTCCATCACCTACCGCAAAAAAAATCACTAGTGAACTATTCTGGTCCCAGTTCCTCAACAAATTCCCTCCTCTTCCCACTCTCATGGACCCAGACGCATTCTGGCACAACTGGGTGACTCTTTCGGAAACCACGTACCGTGCTCTTGCCCCTCTAGCCACTAAATCCATCTCCTACTCTCACAAGGCCCCCTGGTATCTCCCATACCACAGGGAATTAAAACAGAAATGCCGAGCCCTCGAGCGAAGATGGAAAAAATCGAAATCCCCTTCAGATAGGCAATCCTGGAGAGAAAACATCAAATCCTACAACTCCATACTAAAAAAAGCTAGGAAGATCTTCTATGGAGATAAAATCTCCAGATCAAAAAACCAAAACAGTACACTCTTCCACATCTGGCGAAACCTAACTTCTAAAAACGACTCCTCCCCCTCCCCCACCCTCCCATCTCCAAATGACTTAGCCAATTTTTTCAACGAGAAGATCTCTACCATAAAGAGTTCGTTCCCCCCAGCTATCTCTTACAACTCTCTTCCTCTGAAAGACTCCGACCCTATCCCTGCTGACAGATCATGGACTACTTTCGAACCTGTATCCGAGCCCCAGATCTCTAAACTCTGCCTGAAACTTAAATCCTGCAAGTGCATCCTAGATCCTTTCCCATCCTACCTCTACGAAAACATCCCAGCGCAGGCCATCTCTTCCCTTACAAACCTTATAAACAAAGCTTTACTATCGGGCCTGTTCTCCTCAGAAATGGGCCACATTGCCTTGTCCCCTCTTCTGAAAAAAGCCGATCTTGACCCTTCCTTACCATCGAACTACCGCCCCATAGCCAACATCCCTCTTTTAACAAAACTTCTGGAGACCATAGTCGCTACCCAGTTCTCCTCCTACCTAGAGAGATTCTCCATCCTCCAACACTACCAATTCGGATTTAGGCCCAACTTCAGCACCGAGTCCCTCCTAGTTTCCCTAATCTCAAAGGTGCAACAACTACACGCCCGAAACAAATTTGCTGTTCTCCTACAGTTCGATCTCTCCGCAGCTTTCGACGTCGTGCACCACGACATACTAATCTACCAACTTTCCGAGATAGGAATAGACTCCTTTGTCCTAAAGTGGTTCTCAAACTTCCTTCGCGCACGCTCCTACACTGTCAACACAAACGGCTCCAAATCCACCTCGTGGACACCATCCTGCGGGGTCCCACAGGGCTCTCCCCTATCCCCTATCCTCTTCAACATGTATATGACCTCCCTGAAGCTTCTCAAACTATCCCCCCTTGAAACAATTTACACATATGCAGACGATATCCTTATCCTCCTCGAAACAGACCAGAACCTTACAAACCTCCAAGAGAACATCACCTCATGCATAATGAGACTTCATGCCTGGTCCCTCTCTGTTCAGATGAAATTAAATGAATCAAAGACAAAACTACTCTGGCTCGGCCCAAAGTTAGCACACCTGCCCACCCTCTTCACTCTACCCACAGGTCCCGCTCTTCGCCTTGAGTTCTCAAGCAAGGTCCTTGGCATCATTATCGATTCTTCCCTCTCCCTAAACGATCACCTGAACTCCTTGGCAAAATCATGTTTTTTCAGCCTCCACATGCTTAGGAAAGTTAGATCCTATTTCCACCAAAAACACTTTACCGTCCTGGTACAATCCATCATCTTATCCAAACTCGATTACTGTAATGCCATTTACCTGTGCCTAACAAAAAAAAGTCTTCACAGACTCCAGCTCATCCAGAATACTGCGGCCAAATTGATTTTTGCTAAACGCAAATTTGATCACGTCTCCCCCTTACTTACCAAGCTTCACTGGCTCCCTGTACTTTCCAGAATTCACTTCAAATGCTCCTGTCTAGCTTTCAAGATAATTCATGGCATCCTTCCGCCACTAATCCCTCTATCCTTCCTCGCCCAAACGCCTGCTACCACCAGATCCGCCCACAGACATAAACTATCCTTCCCCTCTCTACGTGGCATCCCCCACGCAGGCAAACTGGGAAGATCCCTCCTCTCCAAAATCACGGGCCTTTGGAACGATCTCACT
Source organism: Geotrypetes seraphini (assembly GCF_902459505.1). Classification (NCBI taxonomy): domain Eukaryota; kingdom Metazoa; phylum Chordata; class Amphibia; order Gymnophiona; family Dermophiidae; genus Geotrypetes; species Geotrypetes seraphini. The sequence goes on from NC_047086.1 coordinate 114,527,638, forward strand.
ATCCCGCTGCGAAACCTGGGCTCCCTCCAGCTGTTCCGGAAACAACTGAAAACCTGGCTTTTCTCTAATATATAACATCTCCTTCCTACTTCCCCCTTTTCATATGCCCTTGTAAACTCTCTCTCCCCTCTTCTTGTATTTTTAAGCTTTGTAAACCGTGTCGAGCTCCGCTTCCGTGGAGATGATGCGGTATATAAACTTAAGGCTTAGTTTAGTTTAGTTTAGTTTATGGTTCTTCTAGAGAAAAGCTGTTGTCTTTTTCCTCTTCTAACTCGAAACTTGGTCCCAAAGAAATCCTTAACACTCTTCTTTAGCTGTTTAGTCATGCACTGAAGTTCCTTGCATGACCCATTTCCCCTATGCCAGGGATAGAGCCGGAGCCAGGTCAGGTTTTCAGGATATCCACATGAAATATGCATGAGATAGATTTTCATCTCAAGGAGGCAGTGCATGCAAATCTATCTCATAAGAACATAAGAAGTTGCCTCCGCTGAGGCAGACCAGAGGTCCATTTTGCCCAGCGGTCCGCTCCCGCGGTAGCCCATCAGGCCTATTGCCTGAACAGTGGTCTCTGACTAATTTTATAAATTACCTCTAATCCTATCCCTATAACCTACCTCTACTCCTATCTGAATCCCTTTGTCCTCCAGGTACCATGTGTCTGTCTGTCTGTGTTTCTTTATCTCTGTCCTTGGCCGCTGTTTGTATCCTTCTGTCTCCCCCTCCCCCCCCCCGAGCAAAGCTGTCTGCCCCCAGCGCCCACCTCCCCCCCAAATGTCTCTCCATGGCCCTCTTCTGTCTTCCCCCCAGAGCAAAGCTGTCTATCCCCAGCACACCTCCCCCCAAAGCAGCCTCCTTTCCCTATCTCTCCATGGCCCCTTCTGTCTCCCCCAGCACACCCCTCCCCCCAAAGCAGCCCCCTATCCCTCTCCCTGTCTCTCCATGGCCCCTTCTGTCTTCCTCCCCAGAGCAAAGCTGTTTGCCCCAAGCACACCCCTCCCCCCAAAGCAGCCCCCTTTCCCTCTCCCACTGACTCTCTCTCTGGCCCCCTTTCTCTGTCTGTCTTTCTGTCCCTCTCCCTGCCCCTGTGTCTTTCTTAACCTGACCTGGCTCCGGCTCTCGAAGACCGGAATTGCCTACCCCTGCCCTATGCCATTCAGAAAAAAAAGGCAGCTGTCTCTTGTATTATTCTTTCTAGTCAAGTTGTTTGTCCTCAATGGGCCGGGAAATTTTTCTCTTTATGGTTCCATAGTCCTAATATACAGTACATTGTTTCTCTTTCAGTTGTGGATCTGGGTAGAAACTGAATTGTCTTATTGCTCTCTAGTCCAACTCCTAAATCTACTCTTATAAAGATAGACTCCCTGACCAGAAAGGAGTTTATAGTTTATTATTTCTATTCTATCTTTAAACAAGGTAGATTACATCCAAACAGTCTCAATTAAAATAATAAATTTTCAAGTTTCCAAGTTTATTCTATATTTGATATGCCAACCATCAGCAAGTATCTGTTGGTTTACAATACTGAAATTAAGATACAATTTCAAACGAAAAGGGATCATTTTTAAACAAACATGTCAAAAAACATCAAAATTGCCAGACCATTTAAAAAAACATCAACTATCATACTTCATCTTGCAAAACAGATCTCTTTTTCACTGGATTTCCATCTCCAGCAGATGATTCTGTGGGACTTTCCATTCTACCTACATCACAGAGGAGTTTGTGAAGTGGTATCAGTCAAGAGGTTTCTTGACTCATGTCCCTTATCCTACCTGATAAATATGGAAATTGCACAAACAAAACAATAATATTATGCTGTATTTTGGATGAGGAAATTACCTTGGATGCAATATAGAATCTTATACACAACATGCTGTGGGACCTGCAGTAAGAGAAAATAAGAGAAAATCACAAAACTGCATTCATTTTAGAAGTTTCAGTCCCAAGTGATTACTATATGAATTGCACGAAGAGAGAGAAGATCCTCAGTTATGAAAGAAATGCAGTCTGAGACCAAAAATAAAGACTCTGAAACATTTCCCATTATTTTGGGTGCCACAGTCTTGATCAAATAGAATTTCCAAACCCACCTTGATAGGCTGCCTATACATTTTGGGCTCCTTTTACAAAGCTGTGATAGCGTTTTAAGCGCACGCAGAATTTTAGCGCACGCTAAACCCATGCTACGCAGCTAGAACTAACGCCAGTTCAATGCTGGCGTTAGCGTCTAGCCACGCACGGCAATTTAGCGTGCACTAAGCGCGCGCTAAAACCGCTAGCGCAGCTTTGTAAAAGGAGCCCTTTATATCTTACAAACTCAAGAGGGAAGAACTTTCTGGTATGATACAAGTTCTATGATGAACACTAGCAGTAACTTTGAGAAACTGAAATCATACTCATATACCCTGGCCTAGAAGGCAGGTTCATTCCTGTCATGGAATGAAAAAAAACTAACCCCTTTACAGACATTACCCCCTATAAGAGAACTTCTAGTGATTTGGAAAGATAGGTTAACGTGGCAAAATTGGATTGCAATTTAGTCATAATAGGAAACTATACTATGACTGGGGATGGATGAACTTCTGAACTAGTTATAATCTACATTCAGAACTGAAAATATCTGACACAAATGTGATTGAATAAATACAGCCCATTCTTACCTCAATTCAAATCTTGATGGAATATTTTAAATCCTGTCATTATACAGATGGTCACAGTTAATATAAATATTATATTTGTCAGAATAAGTAAACATTTTTGAACATTCTTATGTGAATTGGTCAAAAAGATACAGTCAAGAACTGAATAACTGCTAAGTAATCATATTTATCCTAGCTGAGCTGTGACTTTCTCAGGTTTCTGAGATTTGTTTCTCAACCTGTCCTGATTGAGATCTAATTATGCGAAACACCCTAGATTGAACTTCATACAGATTCAAATTTCTTCATACGAAATGCTCTAATTGTTCAATGATTCTGGTCAAAAGTACTTGTCAGTAGGGCAGCAGCTACTATACTGATAAGTCAATTTTCGACAACGCTATCCATATGGAGCCACTGAAAATTTTTTTTATTATTATTTATTTATCATTTTAAAATACATATCAAGCATAAACTTGTACAAAAAGCAAAATCCAAGCCAAAAACTTATTGTATCAATTTAAGAAACATATAACCAAAAAACAAATATGCTTAAATTTCAGCTCAAGTCCTCACTGAGATCCAAAATATAACCTAACACGAGATTAACAGGCAATGTATAAAGAAGTATAGCACTACCAATTATGCAGAGCCCACTGAAAATTTTTGCAGACCATCCCAACATTATCTAAATTGCACCCTTTGGAGTCATCTATTTGGTGCTGATGGGTGCAGAGAATTCCCCATATTCAGCAAACTCCTTCCCTGTATCCAGGTACGCCACTCCGAATTACCTAAGAGAAGACATGTCAGTATCTGACCTTAAGACCAAATTAAAAACTTACCCGTTTAAAGACGCTTTTAAGGTTCCTTTTACTAAGCTGCGTGAATAGCGTGCGCTACAATGCTGGCGCTAGTTCTAGCCACGTAGCACGGGGTTAGCACGCGCTAATCTGCTGCGTGCGCTTTTACTAAGGTGCGCTAGCATTTTTAGTGCACGCAGGATATTACCGCGTGCTACACCGCGCGCTACATGGCTAGAACTAATGCCAGCTCAATGCTGGCATTAAGGTCTAGCATGCGCGGCAATTCATTGTGCACTATTCTGCGCGTTAATGCCCTAACGCAGCTTAGTAAAAGGAGCCCTTAATGTTTAACCGTCCTGCTAAGAACGTGATCTTTTTGAACTTTATTGAATTGCCTGTCACCAGCTCCCTCTCCTAGTGTTCTTTCCACTTGTGCTTTCCATTTTAAATAATGTAGTTCAGCAAATTTCCCTCTTGTTCCAGTTTGTCTGTTTGTTTTGACAAGTCTATGTATGACAAACCTTCACTTGTATTTTGTATTTTTAATAACAGATGTTTCCACTCGGGATGGAGGACTTTGTACTTGTGCTGCTGCTGCCATGTTTGCAATGGTAGTGAGGTGGTTCATCTGGTTCATTGCCATGGTAACAGATGATGGAGGTAGGCTGACAGGAATAAGAGGATGGGGCATCATCATAAACGGAAGTTCCAATCCATTTGGTAGAAGATGGTTCTGTTGAAGAGGGTTGAGAGGATGACTAACTGGTAGGTTATGCTGTCTAGATAAGCTGGGATGGTTAATTGAGGCCTGTGATCCTTGGGTGGGGGTAGACTAATGTTTTTCTTTATCCCAAGAACCATCACTGCTCCCAACACTTGAATTCAGATCCCCATTTTCTGAATCTGCTCCATGCTGGTTATTGGTGGCATGATAATTGGTCATATAAGTATTGATTATTTGATAGGTAAGGGGGAAAGGGTGGGGGTTAAGTATTTATCACTGTTACCATTGATGATTATTAAGTGATATAGATATTGTTAATTTGTTTGGACATTTTATCACACTTATTGTAAGTTTGAAAATGAATAAAGAATTTAAAAAAAAAAAAAAAATATATATATGTACTTTTTAATTTTTTGATGTACACTGCCTTGAAATCTTATTTGGCAGTATAACAAAATTTTAAGAAACTGAAGGGGTAAATTGTATTGCGTTTGGCGTCCCCCAATATTGGCACCTATGAGTCAATCTAATTTTATGAATATCATTGATATCGAGCTGCTATCCATATACAGTAGCTATGGGGTTTAATATAGAACAGCACAAAAAAGCTGAATATCACCCCTATCTGGAGCACCAGCATGGCTACTACTCTCAAAAATAAATAAATAAATATCTATATATCTATCTATATGTTATATATATTGTATACACACACATATATATTCAGTCACACCCACTATGCAGATATTGGCCCTGAATATACTAATTATATATCATTAAAAAAAACTGATGATGACATTTGAATACTGTCCTGTAAATAGAAAGGCAGAACATGACCCAGTCTCAATAGGAGTGGAAACTTTTTGAAATGATTGAAGTCAAATACTTTTGAAAGGTGGATTTATCAGCAGGGTTTTTTTGGCAGATAGTGTTAAACAAACAGAATGCTAGACTTTGTACCTCTCATGCTCCATTTGAGTGACATTTTTGTCATTGATTCCCATTTGAACTTCTTTCAGGAACAGAATCATTTCACAGGACTGTTCAGGAAATTTTTGTGGTACTAATTTAGAAAAGTGTGATGCAGTACAACTAGTAACAGGGAATTAGGTAAAGATGAGTCAAAATAAATTGAAGAAAATGCTGGCTTATTGTGTGCAAAATTTTAGATTCCATGAAGAAAAGTTAGTCTAAAAATTGCATAACTGGAAAATAGAAATGTCCAGGCCATCATAAACATGCCACTATAGAAATAAAACTATAAACAACAAAATGTTTTGAAGACAGTAAATTATGTCTGAAAATTTGTTTTCAATCTTTTTAATTTCAGTTTAACAAAGAGTTTGCTGAAGTATGCAGCAACCAAGTGTTGGGATAGAATATCCCGGAAAGATTTTGAGAGAATAAAAGAACTGAAGTTTTATGAATCTGGAAGGAATATAACAGTACCTCATAATGCTTCTCAAAGCAGTCTGGGTGCGTCCTTAGGAAGCTTTAAAAAGGAGGGTTTATACTCTCTGCTTTGGTTACCCTTTCACACATACCCTCCCCCATCCTGCAAGGTTCACCAAAGCTTACCCTTGACTCACCTCCAGGGTACGCTTTCTATGTTCCTGCACCCGCTTTGCAAGGCATTTCTGAGTTTTGGGAATGGAATTTTGATAGAATTTCAGGATGAGGTACAGTTATCAGCACACATATAGTACTGAAAGCCTTGGGAGGAGTTCAGCATGCCAAAAGAACAAGTGTCCAGAGAAAAAGGAAGAATACTGAGGTCAGAGCCATACCTTCTTCAATAGTAAGTAGAAGAATATAGTGGAATAATTAGCAGAATATACAATTAAGACTATTCGAGGAGAGGTAAAAAGGAAACCACAATAATACAAAGTCCTGAAATCCAACTGAGTGAAGTGTATCAAAGGGTAGATGGTGATCAACATTGTGAAAATATAAGGATAAAAGTGCTATATTCAGTTCAGCACTACAGATATTTAAGCCTGGAAATTTATACTCAGAAAAAAAAAGTTAAAACCTAGCATAAGCTCTGCCTCTGAGGATTGGTCATTGGGTGATTAAAAAAACCAAAAAACAAATCAACAAATCAAAAGGGTGCCTTCTGAATATGAATTTACCAATGTTGGCTTATTGCCTGTCTTCAATACACTAACATCTTCATCGGAAATAAGATAAGAACTATATTAAGTGAAGCGTTAATGAATATGTGGACTTATATTTGTTAAAATATATGTTTAAACATAGCAGTGACATCACTAGTATTTAATCATTATATGTAGGAAAGTTAATTGGGACAAATGACAATGTGTGTAAGATCCAGAAGCTATTATGATTGGATCTAATATTACCTGATAATCCTTTCAAAACTATTGAACTATTTTTGATATTTGGGGAGTATGGTGCAGTGGTTTGAACTACCGCTTAGAACCTAACGGATGTAGCGGTATATAAGAAATAAATTACATTACATTACATTACAGCCTCTACATCCTGAGGTTGTGGGTTCACATCCCATGCTGTTCCTTGTGATCCTGGGCAATTCACTTAATCCCACATTGCCCTAAGTACATGAGGTAGAGTGTGAACCCACCGGGATAGATAGAGAAAAATGATTGAGTATCTGAATGTAAACCAGTTTGGGGCAAATTCTATAAAAGGCATCCTACCACTGTCTAACCAGCCAATCAGGATGCATGTTTTTAGAAAACACCTACACAAGGCAGTCGGCCTATACTGTAGGCATTTTTGCGGGTCTAGGGAGATGCATAAGAATATCTAAGCTCGCCCGAGGCTGGACATGGGCATGGTTTCACCCTGAAGTGACCTTGCATGAGTTTAAGCAGCATTAGGCATCTCCCTAGAGCTGCGACAGACATCTGAAATGTAGGCCTTTAAAATGCTGGCCTACATTTCAAATAGATGCTGCTGCTGAGCTGATCGCTTCAGTGATCAGCTGATTGGCCGTGGCAGGGAACCCCTGAATCCCAATGCAAGTCAACTGGCAGGAGGGATGCCCACTTCCTCCTGCTGCTACCCCAAAACACCCACCCAACATGGTCTGTGGCAGAAAGGATGACCAATTCCTCCTGCAGGAACTCCCGAAACAACCTCCCCAACTGCAATAGGCAGGAAGGATGTCTGCCATTGTGAAGACACGGGCCATTATGAAGACTTCAGTCTGCCATACTACAAAAGATACAGGGGGTGGGTGGGTTCTGGGGTGCCAGGGTGGGGGGTTCAAGTAGGGGGGGTCATAGATTAGGGGAATCATGGGTTCAGGGAGGGTCTGCTGGCAGGAGGGAGTGGGTATCCCTCCTGCCTATTGTGGTTAGGGAGGTTGTTTTGGGGGTTCCAGCAGGAGGGAGTGGGCGTCCCTCCTGTTAGGGGACTTCGAAGGGGGTTTAGGGGTAGCAGCAGGAGTAATTGGGCATCCCTCCTGCAGTGGAAAGTGTTGGGTGGGGGTTTAGGGGTGGTGGCAGGAGTAATTGGGCATCCCTCCTGCAGTGGAAAGTGTTGGGTAGGGGTTTAGGGGTGGTGGCAGGAGGAATTCGGCATCCTTCCTGCTGCGGACAGTGTCGGGGGGGGGGGGGTTGCCACTGCCACTGAGTTGATTACTGGAGGGAGATTCCTTGCCATGATCAGCTCAGTGGCAATGCAATTCTTTAAGCAGCACCTGTGACATGGGTACCAGTTAGAAAATCAGAGTACTGTATTTTCACGTAGATAACGCGCACCCGTGTAAAACGTGCACACGGGTATAGCGCATGAAAAACACAAATCTATGTACAGATATTTTTATATACCGCGCACACCCGTATACCGCGCATGCTGCCCGACTCTCCGGTCACCGCCCGACTCTCCTTTCGCCCGCCCCGACTCTCCTCTGGCCACCCCGACTCTCCTTTCGCCCGCCCCGACTCTCCTCTCCCCCTTGAAGTCCTGTCCCCACCCTGAAAGCCTGATGCCCCCCCAATGTCCAATTCACCCCCCCCCGCAGGACCGTTCACACCCCCACCGCGAAGGACCGTTCACACACACCCACACCCCGAAGGACCGCTCGCACGCACTCCCACCCGCACCCGCACCCCCACCCTGAAGGACCGCTCGCACCCCCACAGGCTCTCGACCCCCCCCCCATCATGTAGAAGCTCCTACCGGTGTCCTGCTGCTTCCTCTTGGCGGTCCCGACTCCCCAACACGATCGGGGCAAAAGGGAGCTCAAGCCCTCTTGCCCCCCCCCGACTCCCCGACACGATCGGGGCAAAAGGGAGCCCAAGCCCTCTTGCCCCGCCGACTCCCCAACTCCCCGACAATATCGGGCCAGGAGGGAGCCCAAGTCCTCCTGGCCCTGGCGACCCCCCCCGCTAGTTGTTCGGGACAGGAGGGAGCCCAAACCCTCCTGGCCATGCGACCCCCTACTCCCACCCCGCACTACATTACGGGCAGGAGGGATCCCAGGCCCTCCTGCCCTCAACGCAAACCCCCCTACCAACGACCGCCCCCCCAAGAACCTCCAACCGCCCCCCCAGCCGACCCCCACGACACCCCCACCCCCCTTCCCCGTACCTTTGTGTAGTTGGCCGGACAGACGGGAGCCAAACCCGCCTGTCCTGCAGGCAGCCAACGACGGAATGAGGCCGGATTGGCCCATCCGTCCCAAAGCTCCGCCTACTGGTGGGGCCTAAGGCGCCTGGGCCAATCAGAATAGGCCCGGGAGCCTTAGGTCCCTCCTGGGGGCGGGGCCTTGGGCACATGGTCGGGTTGGGCCCAAGTGCCTCAGGACCCGCCCCCAGGTGGGACCTAAGGCTCCCGGGCCAATTCTGATTGGCCCAGGCGCCTTAGGTCCCACCTGTAGGTGGAGCTTTGGGACGGATGGGCCAATCCGGCCTCATTCCGTCGTTGGCTGCCTGCCGGACAGGCGAGTTTGACTCCCGTCTGTCCGGCCAACTACACAAAGGTACGGGGAAGGGGGGTGGGGGTTTCGTGGGGGTCGGCCAGGGGGGTCGCGGGTCAGCTGGGGGGGGCGGTTGGAGGTTCTTGGGGGGGCGGTCGTTGGGGGGAGGGGGTTTGCATCGAGGGCAGGAGGGCCTGGGATCCCTCCTGCCCGTAATGTAGTGCGGGGTGGGGGTAGGGGGTCGCCGTGGCCAGGAGGGTTTGGGCTCCCTCCTGGCCCGAACAACTAGCGGGGGGGGGGTTGCCAGGGCCAGGAGGACTTGGGCTCCCTCCTGGCCCGATATTGTCGGGGAGTTGGGGAGTCGGCGGGGCAAGAGGGCTTGGGCTCTCTTTTGCCCCGATCGTGTCGGGGAGTCGGGGGGGCAAGAGGGCTTGAGCTCCCTCTTGCCCCGATCGTGTCAGGGGTGCCGCGGTTGGCTGGGGCAAGAGGGCTTGAGTTCCCTCTTGCCCCGATCGTGTCGGGTGTCGGGACCGCCAAGAGGAAGCAGCAGGACACCGGTAGGAGCTTCTACATGATGGGGGGGGTCGGGAGGCTGTGGGGGTGCGGGTGCGTGTAGGAGTGCGTGCGAGCGGTCCTTCGGGGTGGGGGTGCGAGCGGTCCTGCGGGGGGTGAATCGGATGTCGGGGGGGAACTATGTAAAAAAAATTTTGTACAACGCGCTCACGCGTATAACGTGCAAGGGTATGCGCGGTACGTAAAAACCACATATAACGCGCGCGTTATATGCGAGAAAATACGGTAGTTAGGTGGGGGTGAGGCGTCTGTCCTTTGAGGCAGACGCGATTCTGTATAGGACACTGGTATGCGATTATCAGCTGCCTCTTAGGTGGCTGCAGAAACTGGCATCCTATACAGAATGTTCCCCTTAGGATATAAGTGGTATATAAATACTAAAAATAAATATTAAGAAGGTGTTCCCAGCATTTACATGGCTATGAGATCATACAGTTGAATGAATCTTTGTGCATACCTATTATTAGAGCTAAAGCCTCAACACCCTGAGGTTCTGGGTTCAAGCCCTGTGCTGCTCTTTGTGACTCCTGAACGTAAACTACTTAGACAATTAATAAATGCTATATAAACAACTAAAATAAATAAATAAAAATCTTATATTGATAAGTTAGCTTGAAGTTGAATTAAATGTGAGTTGTTATTGAAATCTTGTTATGAAGTACTGTCTACTTGTCTATTCACTGGTAATATGGACCATGGGCTGAATAAATGAACTGAATTTAAGCCTTGCCTCAACTGTAAATGTTTGTGGTCTTGTTCTAAGTTGACTAGTCACTTTTACCAGCAGTAATTGTAAATCAGGTTCCTCTTATTCCATTTATGTCCAGCTTCTCCATGAATGAACCAAGATTTAAATATAACTCTTGAGTGGTTGATTAAAGCAGAAGTCTCCAACCTGACACAAACACAAAGGATAGATCAAGGAAGTTGAGGATTGAGTTAAGTCATTTGGTCTAGGCAATGAAGAGGCCACTAGAGACTTTGGCAAGAGAAGTTCTGTGGAATATAGAGTGTAGAAGCCAAACTGAAGCAAATCTAAGGTGGAGATGAATGAAAATCAGGACAGTAGACATGAATGGTGTGTTCCAGCAGTATGAATACAAAAGGGAAGAGGGGATATGACAATGGTAAATAGGGCATACAACAGTGATCTCAAACCCTTTGCAGGGCCACATTTGGGATTTGTAGGTACTTGGAGTGCCTCAGAAAAAATAGTTAATATCTTATTAAAGCAATGACAATTTTGCATGAGGTAAAACTCTTTATAGTTTATAAATCTTTCTTTTTGGCTAAGTCTTAATAATATTGTCATTTATAGCTAAAGAGATATATGATCCAAAAACTTTTATTATATTTTTGTGATTATGATAAACGTACCGAGGGCCTCAAAAGAGTACTTGGCGGGCCGCATGTGGCCCCCGGGCCGCAAGTTTGAGACCACTGGCATACAAGGACTGGTGAAGATTTGTGGAGGAGTTGTGTCATCAGAATAAGTATGACGAGAACAATGATAGTGGCAAATGATCAGTTAAGGATGCAAAAGATGAAAGAGATAATTGCAGGGATCTAAAGAGCTGGGTGGAAATAGGGTGAAAGGAATAACAATAATTTTTTAGAAGGAGAGATGATGGGCAATTTCCTCTACTGTGATTTCAGAAAAGGAAGAATATTCAGCAAGAGGCCAAAGGAAAGAGATGTGAATCAAGCAGGAAAGGACATACTAAAAATACCAGCTTATTTTTGCAACTTTTTTTTGCCAAAATAATTAGTCATTTCCCAGATTTTTGAAAATTGATTGGAAAGATTGATTGGAAAGAGTTCTGGGGAAAACCCTTGGGAATGTTCAGAGTAGTTAGAAAGCCTCCTTTTGAAATCTGGAGAAGGCTGGGACCCCTGGATGTTCAGGAACAACGGAATGAGGAATAACCAATGAATATCCAGTATGTAAAGATTAAAAGACTCTTCTTAGGATAAACAAACACCGACTTTAATAATCAAGGAATAACTGTCCAAAAGCCCAAACGGGGCTGAGTTTCAGCAGAAGAAAATGCCTGCCTCAGGGATCAAAATTATTCTATCAAGTAAGTCAAAGAATATTGGTATCTTTGGACAGTTAGGGCCATATTCTATAAACAGCACCTACATTAGGCGCTGCTAGGTGCCCTAGTTGCAGCCGCCTAGTGACACCTAAGTTTGGGATCCGCGCCTAAATTTTATTTTTTTAATTGGCTTAAATGGTGTGGTAATTGACCACCCTGGTTTTCAGCCAATCAATATAAAAACATTAATTAATTTAAAAGGTCAGCGTTGAACTCTTAGGATGCCTAGCAACGCCTAAGTGAAGGTACCCTACCACTGACACTTGTCTTAAACAGTAGACATGTTTATGGGCAGACAACGGGCATGGTTGAGTTGGGCGTCATTATGCATCTGACAGGCTCCATCAAATTAGGAAAATGAAGACCTGGTCTAATGAAGCAATGTCTATGTCTAGAATGCCTAGCAATGCCTAAGTTTGCTTATGTGTCGTTAGGTGTGATTCTGTAAACAGCACTTACAGTGTAGGTGCCACTAGGTGTCGTTTATAGAATCTGCCCCATATTGCTCAACAATTATTGAGGGGTGTTTGGTTATCCTAAGAAAAGTATTTTAGTCATTACATACAGGAAATGTGTTGGTCCAGCCCCACTCCATTACTCCTGGTTCTTTAACGTGGGGTTTATTTTAACTTTTTTCTTTTTTTGTTGCTCCTAAATATTCCACATCTTTGCCTTAGTAATAGAGATAGTGGCATGTAATAATCTGTACTGTGTATCTTGTACTACTTTTGAACCCTGTCCAATTATTTAATAAGCTTTCAGTAAATACATATGGTTTAGAACATCCCTCAAAAGCAAGAATAACAGGCCTTTACCCTGAGAGGAGACTAGGGGCACACACCAGGGGCTTCAACTCATTCAACATTGGAGCCCACAGCCACTGGGCATCACAGTTCTTTGTGTATCAGCTAGCTACCTTTCGGAGGCTATTGGCCTAGAGACCATTCACTCTCCCTACTCTCCACTCCAATAGAATGGAGACTAGGGAGAGTGAGTGGTCTCTAGGCCAATAGCCTCCGAAAGGTAGCTAGCTGATACCCAGTGGCTGTGGGCTCCAGTGCTGAATGAGTTGAAGCTCCTGGTGTGTGCCCCTAGTCTCCTCTCAGGGTAAAGGCCTGTTATTCTTGCTTTTGAGGGATGGAAGAATAGGACATTTTTATTTTACCTTCCAGAAAGAAATGGGGACAAGCTAGGCACTGATATTATTATTTAAAAAGTTCATGATAAAATATATTTCTAGTTTTAGCTATAAATAGAAAAGCCTTTGTTCTATGTCCTCTGGATCTTAATTGCAAACATGAACTCCAAAAAGCTCTCACAGGGCTTTCCATGTTTCCCTGTCCCTCTCCAACAAGTAGGCAGCTAGACAAACAAACAGGCACTTTGTTTGTGTTTTCTGTATCTTCACCAAATGTTTACACATTCCATCCTTAAATTATGTGACCTTCAGCTGGAGGGGGTGTAACATTTGTGATTTATGATCCTTGAATATTAGTTCGAAAGGCACACATAGAAGGATTTGTTTGCTTAATCAGTGTGAAAATATTATTGTAGATCAAGCTAAGTTAACGTCAAAATCAAAACTAAGCCCTATTTTCTACTGGTCACACTATATCACCTTATTATTCTTTTGAAGGATTCTGTAAATATTTTTAGTTCTATAAGCTGATGTTGATGTATCTTAAATGAAACATCAAATGAAGAGCTCAGTACAGTTGAAGAATACTGTCTTCATTCAGTTTTGTTTCAATACAAATAAAGGTTAATAAATTTTTTTTTTTTAAACCCACGAATGAGATAGTTTTTCATTGCACTAACAATATTGTTTGGAAGACATTTTAGAAGCTTTGTATGGCATCTGCATACTGTATGTAAATAGTGGTATTTATTCATGTAGATGACACACACATGTAAATGCTAGTTTTTACAATGCCCCTATGTACACATGTAAATGCTGCAAGATGCACAGATTCAAATAGGCATCTTCTACACAAATGGGTGCCCTTAGTTTTAACAGTGTCAGAGAGAAAACAAGGCAGGAAGGAATGCATGGAAGGGGAGTATGGGTGGGGATGGATGTCAGGATATGGGACAGACATGGGGGAAGCCACTGTTGCCCTGGGTTCGGTAGCATGGAATGTTGCTACTAGTTGGGTTTATGCCAGGTACTTGTCACCTGGATCAGCCACTGTGGAAACAGGACACTGGGCTAGATGAGCCATTGGTCTGACCCAATAGGGCTATGTTCTTATAAGGTATGCAAAAATAGTGAGGCATGTCAGTCAGTGGAAGAGGCAGTGGATTGATTGGAATAGGCAAATCAGGATTGGAGGGTGGGAGGGTTTGAGGAAATGGAGCTTAGTTCTTTTTTGTCATTCTCGATGGGCAGGAGGCTGGCAGGGAGGAGGCACCAGTGAAAGTTTCACACCCTTCCTCTCCCTAGGGTTGGTGTGCTGTATTGGTGTTGCAGGGGTTGGGGAAAATGGCTTTGTTCTTTGGTTGGGTTTTATGGTAGACAAGAGTTTTTATTCTTCTTCTATAGTAGGATGGTTTGGGATTGTGTCAGTTGCAGCTTTGTTGGGGGGCAGAAACTTGGAGTGTGGGGATCCTAGACATGCACTTAGATATAGGGAATAAGGGGATTTTGAGAGCAATAATATCTGTGAACTCATATATACATATCACCGATTCAAATAGGATGCTGCTGGACCTTGCAGTCTTACGGGTCACCCTGATCCTGATGTTGAGAAGAAGAGATACGTTTATTAAATAAGGCTAGTTCAACACCGCTTAGCTGTATAGGGGAAAAGCTGCTTTAAGATCATAAGTCACTATGGGGGATGTTAAGTGGATGTTCTTTAATGTAATTGTTTTTGCTGTTTTGATCTTAGACCATGCAAGCTGCTACAACCACAATCATCTTGGTGAAGGTACAGGGAGCCATTGCCAGCCCAAAGGGCAGAGCCAAGAACTGGTAATGCTGTTCCAGGACATGAAACCACAAGAATTTGTGGTGGGCTGGAAAAATCGGAATGTGCAAGTAGGCTTCCGTGAGATCCAGAGAAGCAAGGAGGCTTCTGGCCAGCTCCCTCCTCTTTCCAGCCGCAGTCATTATTCTGCACAAAGCCGTGGGCAGCGGCTCCTATGCATGTCCCGTGGCTGATCTGGAAGCCTTCCTTATGATGTCGGAGGAAGCATCCAGGGGCTGAGTCAGAAGCCTTTCATCAGACATCAGAGGAAGCTCCTCTGACATCAGAGGGAAGGCTTCCGGCTTAGCCGTGGGACACGCATAGGAGCTGCTGCCCATGGCTTTGTGCAGAGAAATGACTGCGGTTGGAAGGAGAAAGGAGATGGCCAGAAGAAGGTAAACACCAGCCATAAGGAGACGCGTACTTGGGGCGCAGAACAGAGGGAGGGACAGAGGGAGAGAGAGGGGTATGTTGGGGTGTGGAGGGAGAAGGGCACATTGGGACTTGGGAGGGAGGGAGAGTACATAAGTACAAGTCTGACATAAGTCAGATGTTCATAAACCGGGAGCTGCCTGTACTTATTTAATCATCATATGTACATATTATTATTAAACAACATTTAATTATCTTAAGCTATGTTGATGTTACTGACATTTTAGCGTTACTACCTAGCGATTTTTGTATGTTAAAAATGTTCAAGCTAAAACATCATAAAATAACATTATTCAAATGATACAATTAACAATAGGGTCCTTTTACTAAGGCACGCTAGCCATTTTAGTGCACGCTAAACGCTAATGCGTCCATAGACTATAATGGACGCATTAGCGTTTAGCGTACACTAAAACGGTTAGTGTGCCTTAATAAAAGGAACCCAATTTGTCAGAACTTTGCAGTCATTGTGGAGTGGAATGATGTTAGCCATTTTCCAATCCAACAGGACTCTTCCTGTACTTAGGGAAAGATTGAAGAGCGCGGATAACGGTTCCGCCAGGACGTCACTTCAGGGTGCTCAGGGAGTTGAGTGACGTCCTGGCGGAACCTTTATCCCCGCTCTTCAATCTTTCCCTAAGTACAGGAAGAGTCCTGTTGGATTGGAAAATGGCTAACGTCATTCCACTCCACAAAAAGGGATGCAGGACGGAGGCTGAGAATTATAGACCGGTGAGTCTCACATCGATAGTGAGTAAACTTATGGAAACACTAATCAAACGCCAATTGGATACGATCCTGAACGAGGAGAATCTACGAGATCCCCATCAACATGGTTTTACAAAGGGAAGGTCCTGCCAGTCAAATCTGATCAGCTTCTTTGACTGGGTAACAAGAAAGTTGGATATAGGGGAGTCCCTGGATGTCGTGTACTTGGACTTTAGCAAAGCATTTGATAGCGTTCCACACCGCAGGTTATTGAGCAAGATGGGTTTGATGGGACTGGGTGAAACATTAACCGCATGGGTTAGGGACTGGCTTAGAGATAGACTTCAGAGGGTAGTGGTAAACGGTACCCTCTCTGATACGACGGAGGTGATCAGCGGAGTGCCGCAGGGCTTGGTCTTGGGCCCGATCCTATTTAACATCTTCGTAAGAGACTTGGCTGAGGGGCTTCGAGGTAAAATTACATTATTCGCCGATGATGCCAAACTATGCAACATAGTAGGCAACCGCACAACAGATGAAAGCACAGTGCCCGACAAAAGCTCAATGCCTGACAGTATGACGCAGGACCTACTCCTGCTGGAGCATTGGTCAAAGACTTGGCAACTAAGTTTCAATGCCAAAAAATACAAGGTCATGCACCTTGGCGGCAAAAATCCATGCAGGACTTACACCCTAAATGGTGAGATCCTAGCAAGGACTGTAGCAGAACGTGACTTGGGGGTGATTATTAGCGAAGACATGAAGACTGCCAATCAAGCGGAGAAAGCTTCATCCAGGGCTAGACAAATCATGGGCTGTATCCGTAGAAGTTTCGTTAGCCGTAAGCCCGAGGTCATAATACCGTTGTACAGATCCATGATGAGACCCCCATCTGGAATACTGTGTACAATTCTGGAGGCCACATTATCAAAAAGATGTGCGGAGAGTTGAGTCGGTTCGGCGAATGGCCACCAGGATGGTCTCAGGACTCAAGGATCTCACGTATGAGGAACGACTGGGTAAGTTGCAGCTGTACTCACTTGAGGAACGCAGAGAGAGGGGAGACATGATCGAGACGTTCAAATATGTCACGGGCCGTATCGAGGTGGAAGAGGATCTCTTTTTCCTTAAAGGACCCATGGCAACAAGAGGGCATCCGTTGAAAATCAGGGGTGGGAAATTTCATGGCGACACCAGAAAATATTTCTTCACCGAAAGGGTGGTTGACCACTGGAATAATCTTCCACAACAGGTAATTGAGGCCAGCAGCGTGCCAGATTTTAAGAAAAGATGGGATTGGCATGTGGGATCTCTTCATGGAGGTAGTTAGGGGGTGGCCCATTAGTGTGGGCAGACTAGATGGGCCGTCATTTTCTATGTTTCTATGTTTCTATCTTTGTCTTCTTCAAAATATTTTAACAGGGGATCATAATTTTGAATAATTGCTTTAAGTGCAAAGTGTCTAGATAACCAGCGCACTTCATTCAGAGGTCTGAAAGCAATCTGCTATTTCTTGAAATTTGCATCGTTTAGTAAAAGACCGACAGAACAGCGTGTACACAGTTCTCATTACAGTTTCTACTTCTTTCATTAATTTTACTTCTTTCCATGGATCAAAAAGTCCCAAATCCTCCCAATGTGCAACACAATGTTGCTGCACTAAATGTGGAATGTCTTTTCTCAGCTGTGCTGCAACACCATCTATTTGCCCAACATAACAGAGGCACCATCAGAGGTGAACATAACCATTTTATTCAGGTCAAGTTCATGTTTCCTATAGAATTCCCTAATTGCTGTTACTATTGATGTAGCATCACATGCTTCCAACTGTAGCATCCCACCAAATGATGTCCTATACTCATTTGAATTGACTGGCCGATACTTAAAGTAGAGTATTAAGTACTTGTTGACAGAAATGTCTGTGCTTTCATCAACAGTTAACTTATGATACGTTGCTAATTTAATGTCTGCAATACGATCATCTTGCACGATGCCATTGATAATTCCAAGAAATTCAAACGCATAGTTTTTACTTCTCCAGCTATCAGATATACTAACATACTTCGCCATATGCTCATTGATATCTTGAACAGAGAGCATTGAGATATTCATCTTAATGGCCAGCACAACACTGTCGACAAGAACCTTAATATCATCAGGACTGGAACGCTTCCGTTCATTACTAATTTGCCTGTTTTCTTTTTTTGGCTGGGCTTTCAAACAACATATTAACCAGTCCCCCTCTTAAATTCAGATTTTTACTTCTGAGTTTCCTAATACTGTCGGTATGAGATTTACTTGATAGATGGCGTTTCAGAAAGTCCAGTTTCCAAACATCATCCCATATTTTTCCAGTAGAGAATTTTCCAATTGTTTTGGCATCTTGACAATAACAACACACAACTCCATGGTCTTCGTCATAGGTAAATATTTCACACAGTCGAACACGCATTGTATTTCGAGATTCCAGTGTCTCCGTTTCAACAATTTCTTCAAGCCAATCAGACCTAAAAGCTGTTGCAGCTCTCTTGCGTTTTACACTTTTCATCATTCGCAGTTTAGACATTTTAAGAGTTATATCTGGTTGCAATTTAATAAACGAATACAGTTATAGAACTGCAGTACCACACTGCACACTACGATTCCACGAAATAAACAATATGGTGGAACTTCAGGAAGTCAAAGAATCGTAAGTTTTTCAAATCCTATGGACCATAGGCTATGGCCCTATGGGGCACGTGACGTGTCAAATTCAACTGCCAAAGATAACGGAATCACGTGAATGACTTAAAATTTATATTATAGCGCTTCAATAAATGTGATAAATGGGAAATTGGAACAGCTGGTCTTCTGCAACATTTCATTTTAGCAGTGAAAATCATTTTAGGCAAAAATTTATTTTTTTGTGCATGCTATTTTAATTTGTGTGCGCGGGTTCGGCAAGTTGTGTGCGCACGCACAAGCGCACAGCTTAGAGAGAACATTGTTTACTGGGTCAGACCAATGGTCCATCAAGTCCAGTAGACCGTTCTCACAGTGGCCAATCCAGGTCACCAGTACCTGGCCATAACATGTTACCGATACAGGGCAAGCAGTGGCTTCCCCCATGTCTTTCTCAATAACAAACTATGGACTTTTCCTCCAGGAACTTGCCCAAACCTTTCTTAAAACTAGCTACGCTATCCGCTCTTACCACATCCTCTGGCAACGCGTTCCAGAGCTTAACTATTCTCTGAGTGAAAAAAAATTTCCTCCATTTGGTTTTAAAAGTATTTCTCTGTAACGTCATCGAATGTCCCCTAGTCTTTGTCATTTTTGACGGAGTGAAAAATCGATCCATTTGTACCTGTTCTACTCCACTCAGGATTTTGTAGACTTCAATCATATCTCCCCTCAGCCGTCTCTTTTCCAAGCAGTGCCTACGTCATAATCTGCCCATAGAAATGCTCATTTAGGCATTAGGCGCCACTAAGCACTATACAATAGGTACCCATCTTTTATAGAATCAGATAGGCACCTATCATCCAATTATTATTTTTTCACAATTATTGAGGCTGTTAAGGGTATTTTGCCACTTAACCCCCCTTTTACAAAGCCGCATTAGGCTTTTTTTTTTTTTTTTTTTTTAAATCACAGACATACATGAATAATAGCATGTGCTCTAATAGTTCAACGTGACTATTAATTACACCAAAAACGGTTTTCAATCTTACATATGCTGAGAAGAGTGTAGCCCTCCCAGGGACATATGAACATAAGAATTGTCACTGCTGGGTCAGACCAGTGGTCCATCGTGCCCAGCAGTCCGCTCATGTGGCGGCCCTCTGGCCTAAGACCAGTGCCCTAACTGACACTAGCCCTACCTGCGTACGTTCCGGTTCAGTAAGAACTTGTCTAACTTTGTCTTGAATCTCTGGAGGGTGTTTTCCCCTATAACAGACTCTGGAAGAGCATTCCAGTTCTCTACCACTCTCTGGGTGAAGAAGAACTTTCTTACGTTTGTACGGAATCTATCCCCTTTTAACTTTAGCGAGTGCCCTCTCGTTCTCCCTGCCTTGGAGAGGGTGAACAACCTGTCTTTATCTACTAAGTCTATTCCCTTCATTATCTTGAATGTTTCGATCATGTCCCCTCTCAATCTCCTCTGTTTGAGGGAGAAGAGGCCCAGTTTCTCTAATCTTTCGTTGTACGGTAACTCCTCCAACCCTTTAACCATCTTAGTCGCTCTTCTCTGGACCCTTTCGAGTAGTACCGTGTCCTTCTTCAAGCCCTATAGGAGAACTATTAGAGCACATGCTATTTTTCATGTATTACTGACATTTCATGTGTCTCATTCAACATTTTTGCCCTGATTAATATAACATAACATAGCATAACATAACTTTATTCTTCTATACCGCCATAATCAAACAATTTTTAGGTGGTTTACACAGAAGAGGGCTGGACAATCAGCGAAATACAATTAGTTGAAATACAGCAATTTTCCCAAAAAAATTCAGTATAAAATTTTAGTTAAGAGTAATGTCCTCATCTAGGTAATAAATTTGTCAAACAACTTTGACTTGATTACTTTTCGAAATGCATCATAAGACAACACAACTCCACCAATATAATTACCCCACCAGGGCTGCTGCTTACTTGCTTGAAATGCAGGAGCCCTGTCCAAAAAGATCTTATATCTGCAGCCAGTAATATTCATTGACTTGGTCAGTGTCAATGCTGGTGATAAAAAAAGCCTAATGTGGCTTTGTAAAAGGAGAGGGCTGGGGGCGGTAAATGAGGTGCCTAAGAGGCACCTCATTATGGTGCCCTTTATAGAATCAGCAAAATGTCCATTCCCAGGCCTTTTGTTGTTTTGGGAAATTCTTAACAGCCTTGTCGATCAGGCCCTGTGGCAGCTGTCCCAGATCGTCTGCTGACCCACAATCCTTTAAAAAAAAAAAATTATCAGTAAATGATCATATTATCAAATACATATTATTTAAACGCAAATTATTGTTTACCAAAATTTACATCACGGTGGCATCATTAACAGTAGGCTGGTACCCCAATTTTTCTAACGCATGAAAATCCGTGGGTAGTCACGGTAAAGTCTATAACTTTGCCCTATTTAAAGATAAATTCATTTCACTTGGCTCATAAATGTAGATATTAACAACATACAAAACTGTAAAATTTCACGTTGAACTTGAAAAAGCAAACAAAACTCTAGAAGGTTACTTTTTATGCCTCACTCTGTATATACTGTTCTTCAGACAATACAGTGCTACAGTCCAGTGGCAACAGGGTTAATGTAGCATCCTGTCTAATGTTCTATAACATAATGTTAAATTGAATTTAAAAAAATAAGAATGGCTTTTGTACAGAACTAGGACTTCTGAACATGTCAGATCATGTTATGCTACAGCAGTCTCATTACAAATATACTGTGACAGCTTTGCAATTAATCTATGGCACCAATATATAACACTATGAAAACCGTTCACTTAGGGAAGGTATTTGAAGCACTGTATCAGTTCACTTATTGGTACATTAGTGCTTTAGAATGTCAGCTGGTCTAGCCTCCCTCGCATGTCTCCCCTAACTTCCAATCTGAATCGCTCCCACCATTCTGATGTCCGCCCCCCTACAATTGTCCCATCATGCTCCACAATTATTCTATCATTTCTAGCCAATCCCTTGCATGCTATTCTCTTCTTTCTCCCACCCCACCCCACCCCCACCCTCCAATATCCTCCCTGGCTCTCTCTAATACAATAGGTACCTATCATTTCTATGACCTCTGAGTCTTTCCCTCATTTCTATGACCTCTGAGCAGCCCACTGCCATAGACAAGATAAATAAATGCTTATCTAAGGTTGTAGATTAGTTAGGGAGGAAGTATCTAAAGCTGAATTTAAATAAAAGGGGCTTATGTGTTTCTATGAGGGTTACATGAAAAGTTATGCTTCCACCTCCATAGCTTTCATTTAAATGAAGATATTGTAATGAATAAAAAATGAAAATAATGTTTGAAACTTGCTCTTTTATTAAATGTATTTATTTTTCTACATAGTCACCACCATTGTCTCTTACCAACTACTGTGTTTCCCCCTGAAAATAAGACAGTGTCATATACAGTGGTACCTTAGTTTACAAGCATAATTCGTTCCAGAAGCATGCTCGTATATCAAAGCGAGTTTCCCCATAGGAACTAAGGGAAACTTGCTTGATACATTCCCACCCACCCCATCCCCCGAGGCCAGCGGCGTTGCTGTACCCCCCCCCCCGAGAATCGGCATTGTTCCCCCCTAAGGCCCCCCCCCCCCACGATCCGGCACCTCCACCGCGATCTGGCACCCACTCCGCTGCGATCTGAAATCCCCCCTACCCATCCGAATGCACCTCTTACTTCCATCTGAAGATTTCCGAGAATCTCGGAGAGAGCGTGAACTCGCAGGCCTTGAGCTTGCGCAGATGCTCAAGGCCCAGCAAAGAAGAGGAGGCAGATCTTCGGGCACCAGCACCAACGTACAGGACATGCCGATGCCGGTGCCGGTGGCCAGATGGAAGTAAGAAGCATGTAAGGGATTTCAGATTGCGGCAGGGGAGGGGTGCGACGTGAGTGAGGGGGTGCCGGATCGTGGGGGGGAGGGTGCCGGATCGCGGGGGGCGCCGCTCGCAAATCGAGGCAAGCTCGGTTTCCGAGGCACTGATTTTGCGAATGTTTTGCTCGTCTTGCAAAACACTTGTAAACCGGTGCACTCGTAAACTGAGGTACCACTGTATTAATATGGGGTCAAAAAAGTTTTTCAAGTTTCAAGTTTTTATTGGTATTTGATGAATCGCTTATTCAATTTGCTAAGCGATGTACAATTTTCTAAAAAAACAAAGTTATAACATCCAATAAAATAACAAAAGACTTACAGGTTAAACCAACATGAGTCAGGGAGGAGAGAAGGGAAAAGTTACAATTATTTCATAGAGAGAATAAATACAAAGGGGAAAAACAAAAGGGAGGGTAAAGAGTTAAAGGGTTAAAATGTTATGTTGTATAACTAAAGTTTAACTGTTAAAAGCGTCTTTAAAAAGATAAGGATTTATTAAAAAAAGTAAGATCCTTTTCTTCTCTAATATATTGAGGTAATGAGTTCCACAATTGAGAAGCCATTACAGAAAACATATTGTGTCTTCTAGTGCCTACAATTTTCAGGGATGGAATAGTTAGGAGATTTTGAGAAGTGGATCGCAAAGACCGTGAAGTATTATGAGGAGTGAGCATTCTGGATAAGAATTGGGGTTCGTTAAAAATTAACATTTTATAAACTAAAAGTAGTAACTTAAAGGTGATGCGGTGGCTGATTGACAGCCAGTGGGAATCAATCATTAGGGGCGTAACGTGATCATATTTTTGGGGGCTTATTTTCGAGGGATGTCTTATTTTTTTCATGTACAACAATCATCTCTCCCTTCCTCTCCTCCACCCCATTTCTTCCTCTTTCCTTTCTCTCCCCACCCCCCATGTGCAGCATCTTTCCTCCTCTCTCACCCATCCCCTTGTGCAGCATTTTTCTTTCCCTCCCTCCCATCCCCCTGTGCAGCAGAACCCCATCAAACTTCCCACCGTGAGACTGACATACCTCTGCTCCGAGGCCTCCTAAAGCAGCAGCAGGTTGCTGAATGGATGAGTCCAATTTTTTCAGCATATCAGGCAGCACTAGTGTCAGGGATGGAGTTGGGGACATTTGGGTGGGGGGAGGGGAGGCTTCAGGGGTCTATCTTAACTAGCGCTTATTTTTGGGGTTGGGCTTATATACAGACCATCTTTAAAAATTATGCTAGGGCTTATTTTTGGGATAGGGCTTATTTTCTGGGAAAAAGGATATTCTGCCTCTTCATTCAAGTTGATGGGAAAAAATGGAAATCATGTGGCTCTAAGAACGAGCTGTATGATAGATGGGGTAAGACTGTGATACAAAAAAAGACAAAAGAGAGATAGAAGGAATAAAACATGAAAATAGAGAATGACATGAGGACAAATTTTTTCCCATCCTCGCAGGAACTAATTTTCCTGTCCCAGTGAGTTCTTTTCTTGCCCCTGTCCCATTCCTGCAAGCTCTGTCCTCATCTGCACAAGCCTCAAACAGTTTAAGTGTTCAAGGCTTGTGCGGTTAAGACAGAGCTTACAGGAATGCAGCAGGGACAGCGACAAACCTGGTAGTGCTATAGAAATGATCAGTAGTAGTAGTATATAGCAGTTTACTACCAGAAGGAAGTAAAGAGAGCATATGAAAGCTCTGAAAGGAAATAAGCTCATGGTAGTTCGGTGAGACATGGCTCACAAGAGTTCTGATCAAACAGGAAGTAAAGAAAAGCAGTCTGGGTGATGTACTGTAGAGAGGAAGTGATTAAGGTTCAGAACACAACTGAAGGTAGTTGAGTACCTGGAGTTAATCTGGAAAACTCCTAAAAAGCCATACTTTGTAGTAGAAGGATGGACAGGCGGAACACAGAGGAATATGAAAAAGGACATAGTACTACTCGAAAGGGTCCAGAGAAGAGCGACAAAAATGGTTAAGGGACTGGCTAGAGAAACTGGGCCTCTTCTCCCTTGAAAAGATGAGACTGAGAGAGAACTTGATCAAGACATTCAAGATACTGAAGGGAATAGACTTAGTAGAGAAAGAGAGATTGTTCACCCTCTCCAAGGTGAAGAGAACGATAGGGCACTCGCTAAAGTTGAAAGGGGAGAGATTCCGTACAAACATAAAGAAGTTCTTCTTCACCCAGAGAGTGGAAGAAATCTGGAACGCTCTTCCAGAGGCTGTTATAGGGGAAAAGCACCCTTCAGGGGTTCAAGAAAAGGTTGGATAAATTCCTGCTGGAACAGAACATACGCAGGTAAGGCTAGACTCAAATAGGGCACTGGTCTTTGACCTAAGGGCCGCTGCATGAGCGGACTGCTGGGCACGATGGACCATTGGTCTGACCCAGCAGCGGCAAATCTTATGTTCTTATGTGGATATTTAAACTCAGTGGTTAGACTCTTAATTGAAGTAAGAGCTTAATAAAAACAATGCTGCTACAGATTTTAATAAGGATGTAAAGAACTGTTAGAGTTTTGAGAAGCTGCCAGGAGGGCAATATGGTTATAACAGATCTTGATTAGAAATCTTATGGAAACATCTACAGATTCATTTTTATTGCATTTTCATAATGATTTGATATGTGGAATACAGCATCACAAAGCAGCCAATATAGGGGTCCTTTTACAAAGGTGCACTAGTCATTTTAGTGTGCGCTAAATGCTAACGCGTCCATTATAGTCTATGGATGCGTTAGCGTTTAGCGCTCGCTAATATTTAGCGTGCGCTAAAACGATTAGTGTGCCTTAGTAAAAGCACCCCATTATTTCTTCAGATCTTAGTGCTCTTTTTACTAAGGTGCGCTAGCATTTTTAGTGCATGCTAACCACGCGCTAAATGAAAAATATTAACGTAAGCTCTTTGAAGGCATTAGCATTTAGCGTATATGGCATTGTAGTGCACGCTAAGCGCGCGCTAAAACCACTAGCGCACCTTAGTAAAAGGAGCCCTTAGTATGGCTTTTGATTTAGTTGGCCTTCAGATGGTCTTAGATCATTTGGGTATGACAGGTTTGGTCAGTGGCATAGCGAGGGTGAGTGGTACCTCTCCCCCACCCTCATCACCTCCACCCCACCCGTTTCCCGCCTCCCCTGTCGTACGCGCACACCCTTTCCTTATCTCTAACCTCTTTAACTTCTCCAGCGCAAGCAGCATCACCAACCTGCAGCCTACATCGGTTCAGCTCCCCCTCTGATGTCACTTCCTAGGCGCAGGACCCAGAACCAGAAGTGACCTCAGAGGAAGAGTTGATGCTGGCATAAGCAGCAGGTTGGAGTTGCTGCTTGCTCTGGCAATGAGATAGAAGTACAGTGGGGTAGGGGGAAGTGAAGACACACACATGCACATGTCTGGGGGAGGAGTGAGGTCGGAGAGGAGGAGGGGTGCTGGTGCCCTCACCAAGATGGCGCCCTCCCCCCCTTACTGCACCACTGTGTATGGTCCTGCAGTGGTTCTCTTCCTACATTCAGAATCATTTTTATTTTGTTTGTATTTCTTCTTTAACATATTAATCTTGTTTATTGCTAATTGAGGTCCTTAAGGTAAAATACTGGCTCTGACTCTTTTCCATGTTCTCTTTGACAGCTTTGCCTACACTGGTATATAAGTGTGGTGGTACAACGTCAATAACGTGCAGGACATTGGTGCGCCAACAATTCCGCTCTGTCAAATGTGTGCAGCGACAAGTGCATGCATGAAGGGAGGGGAATTGTTGAGGTGGAGTCTCCTCCCCCCCCCCCCCCGGAGCGAGTTGTAAGTGGTCAGAGCGCGAGTTGTAAGTGTAGTGGTGGGGGTTCCCCTCTGAATGAGAACATGAGTGTAGTGGGGGTGTTCCCCACACACACACACCTCCTCTCAGAGTACAAATGGGAAGGCATAGGGCAGCGTGTGCATTTGTCCTGCACGTAAATGTCAGGGTGGAATTGTCGGCGCGCCAATGTCCTGCGCGCATTTGACGGGTCACCAATTGTGATATAAGTTGCTATATTTGTGTGGATGATGTTCAAATTATTTATTATTTCAATTTTTTTGACTCCTGATCTTACAGGTTTGAACAAAGTCCTTGATTCCATTGCCTCTTGGCTTGCTCTTCAAGACACTAAGTCCAGGGCAACGTGGGTCGCGTGACATCTTCCACGCATCCTCAGTGTTCCTGACTGTTGTTACCATTTTGGGCTGCAAATTTGATTCTTTCTTAACTTTTGCTTCACAGATTTCTGCAGTGGTTAAATCTTATTTTGTGATTCGACATTTGTGTTCTGTGTGATGACCTTAAATTTTGGCATTTGTATTCATTCTGAGTCATGTTGATTATTATAGTTCCTTGTATTATTGCCTGACCTATGCCTTAGTTCATAAATTACAGCTTGTGCAGAACACTGCAGCATAAATTTTAACACTCATAGGTATTTATGATCACGTTATTCCAGTTTTAAAAAACCCTCATTGCTTTCTAGTGGCATCTAGGGTCCAATTTAAGATACAGTATTTCTTTTGCAGGTGTTCCAACATGCAGGTATGTGATCTTTTCATTCCTATTTGTGCCCATTTTCCCACTTGCTTTTAGTAAATCAATTGTCTCACAATATTTTTATGATTTGCTTATTTTATTTAAAATTTTATAGTCTGCATCATCTCACATTTCTAGAAAGACAATACTGACTTGCTTTTTGCAGCGTGTCTACACATCAGTACTTTTAGATTGTTTAGCTTTACCACGCATCTTCCACCCTAGGACTAGCAGGGACCCCTGAGGAAGACTTTCATGTCGAAACACGGGAAAAGTGAAACTTGAAACATAGAAACTTGATGGGAGATAAAGGCCAAATGGCCCATCTAGCCTGCCCATCCACAGTAACCATTATCTCTTTCTCTCTCTGAGAGATCCCACATGCCTATTCCAGGCCCTTTTGAATTCAGAAACAGTCTCTGTCTCCACCACCTCTTCTGGGAGACTGTTCCATGCATCTACCACCCTTTCTGTAAAAAAGTATTTCCTTAGATTACTCCGGAGCCTATCACCTCTTAACATCATCCTATGCCCTTCTCATTGCAAAGTTTCCTTTCAAATGAAAGAGGCTTGACTCATGCGCATTTACATTACATAGGTATTTAAACGTCTCTGTCATATCTCCCCTCTCCAGCCTTTCCTCCAAAGTTTACAGATTGAGATCTTTAAGTCTGTCCCCATACGCCTTATGATGAGTGGTAGTAGGGGAACACAGAACAGCAACGCCAGGTGCCACCGCCCTGGGTGCCAACCTCCCTCGTTACGCCACTGCTTGCAGGTGCTGATCAAGGGAATCACTGGTCCTCCATATAGCAGAGAATGCTGCTCTTCACCGTCATTATCATTTGTATTAACAGCACTACAGATTGCACAGAAGTCTGTCATCCGCACATTATTTAGGTTATCACGTATCAGAGTTTTACATTAAGCTGTACTGGCTTAAGGTAGAGCACCGTGGGGTCCTTTTACTAAGGTGCGCTAGTCATTTTAGCGCGCACAAAATGTTAACACGTCCATAGACTATAATGGATGTGTTAGCGTTTAGCGCGTGCTAATATTTAGCACACGCTAAAAGGGCTAGCGCACCTTAGTAAAAGGACCCCAGAGCGAGGTATAAATTGTTGTTGCTAACCTATTTAGCAATACAAAGATTATCACCGCGGTGCCTGTCAGAGGGAATCGCATACCCGACTTCGCTCTTAAAGTTTCGTTCTGCTGGAAACGGTGATTTGGCGATACCATCTAGAAAGGAGTTGCGGTTGCAAACCATGAGGGCTGTGACATTTTCATGCGCGGCGCCCGGTAGAGTGGAATAAACTCCCGGGTTACATACGGCAGCAAGGGAACCTCACTTCATTTAAACGTTTGTTGAAACATCATCTGTTTTGTCAGATGAAATAGGGGGGCTAAGAGAGAAGACAATATAGTGTTACAATTTGAATGTATAAATGATACAAACACAGAGATAACTCAGATATCATGAAAAAACAAAAACACTTTCAGTTTCAATTGATGCTGAAATGTCCAATGATATGATATAAGAACAGCATAGGCTATTAACTATGAAAAAGCCTCAGACAAAGGCCCTCCCACCTCCACCGAAGTGGTTTGCTAAAGGTGGTTGAGCGGTTGCCTCATTGGCAAAAAAAACCTTCTATGAAATAAAAGCTTTATGCTGTGCTTTGCTAGCGAAAACAAAAGATAGAAGAAAAACTTTTCCACTTATCTTCTGCTGATCGGTGTACCGATCAGTGGAAGATAAGTGGAAACAATACAGTGTGAGTGAGCTCACTATACTTCTTCTACCTAATCCCAGAGGGCGTTATTTTGAGAAAAGAAAGTCTGAATGTTAGGGCAGGAATAAGGGTCATGCCCAATGTAATGTAACTGGTTAGAATAGAAGTGTTTTAGAAATGGGCATAAAGATATCTAGGCTAAATTTTATTAATCTATGATATTAATTTTAGCTCTCTGATGGAAAGGTTTCTGAATCACAAATTTAAGTGAATCAACCCCATAGTGTTTGGTGCATTTTTAACATTTTATTCCAGCTCAATTGTTTCCATTTATTTTCTAAACAAATACATTTTTAGAAAAATGTGCCATAAAATAGATTCACAGTCTGTTTTTTTGAAGACTTGGCATCATCTCTAAAGCTTTTCCTAATGCATTTTCCTATTCTATTATTCAGATCTCATCACTCAGCCAATCATCTTGAGCCAATAATATTTTTCGTATGGAAGCAATTTTTTTCCATTAATGAATGTTGCAATGAATACAGAAGTATTTTATGCAATAGCTGTAATATCAGATTGCTTAAAGTGTTGCCATTTAAAAAAAAAATGCCTCAACAATGTTTGAAAATTTTATTGTTATACACCTAGAGGCCACTGAGGTTACATTTGGTCCTGTCAGTTTGCTCTCTGTCTAGGATATGCTTCACATTCATACATATGCAGCGCTAATTTAGAAAAGTCATGGATGTCGGCATATAGATGTTTTAGGCAAAACATCTAGACCTGTGATGTATTTTACAAACCCAAAACTTCACATAAAACCCTAATGTAAAATTGACATATTTCTGCCCCCTGATCAAGGCTTCCTAAAAGCACATCAATGTCTCAAACATTAGTAATGTAAAATGTCCAAAATAATTGCTTCTAAGGGTGCCTATGAAGCTGAAGACGTCCCACTTGAGCTCACACTATCATGCCCTGTCCTCGTAGGACAATTGCATAACTTCCACAAGATCCTTGCTGTGTGCCTGGTATTTATTTACTGCTTACAGGGGAAATCTTCTAGCAGTGCCTGAGCTGGCAATACAAAACATGTAGGGCCTGATTCTAAAAACGGCATCCCGATTGTAAGCGGCAGTAGGCATCCTACCGCCATCTAACGGACCAATCGGGATACACTTTTTTTTTTTTTAAATGATAGTGCGAAGGACACCTACAATGTAGGTACTGTTTGCACATGTATGAAGACGTCTAGGCATGCCTACAGATGCCTAAGACCTGCCTAGGTGTGGTTTACACTGGAAGTAGCTTTAGACTTCCGTAGGCATGCCTAGTGTAACTTTCCTCCTCTTTGGGCAGAATTTCTCACTGTTACTTCTCTTTATAGTCGTGTAGTCCAAGGGTTCTCAGTGAGAATTCTCCATAAGAAGAGATTGGGTTGATATAAAATTTACTTCCCCAAACAATTTCTTCACCGGGTGAAACAGAACTTATTAGTCAGACAAAGTCTGAAATTTGCAAAAATTTATTTGCACAAAAATAAGCTGTTGTTTTTTTTATTGCATTTAATTTTACATCAAATTACCCTTTGAACTAAGGAAATACAGGATTCTGTTAAAGAAGAAAACAAAAACAAATTGGTTACACAATATAGTCTACATAAGAGGGGAAGGAGACCAATCACATCCAAGGGAAGTTGGACATACATAAGAAAAATTTACATCTATAAAGAAATGCAGAGATCAAACTGTTAATATAATTCCAAATAACCAGAATTTTAAGCATTATTATCAGGGGTCCTTGAGACAGCTTTGCCTTCCAAAAAGAATTGTAGTTGATCTGGTTCATAGAACACATGGAGGAGCATAATAAAAAAAGTCTAAGTCCCCTTTTGGCCTAAGGCAGTAGACGCTGAAGTCGGAATCTGGGATAATGTCCATTTTCAAAAAATATGTCCAAATTGAGGTTTGTTTTTTTTAGAATGGCCTGCTTACACGTTCAGCAATTTACTGGCCCAGACTGCCACTATGTCTATCCCTACACCACATTTCCGACCCCAAAAAATCACCCAAATCCCAAAAACCCAAACCCAGACCTTTTAGGCGAATGAGGGGCCAGTCCTTCGCCTAAAAGCAGGATTCTGTAACCAGCGTCTGTCAAAATCAACACTGATTACAGAATCCTGTAACTGCCCACCCCCCCACCACCACTGCAACTATTATGGCAGGAGAGATGCCTGTTGCAATCGTGATCCCCCCCACCCCCAGAACCCAGAACTGGCAGGAGGGATCTTAAGCCCTCGTGAAGGCACCCCCTACCCTCAGAACCCCTAACTGGCAGAAGGGATCCTAAGCCCTCTTGCCAGAAGGCAGTCACCCGCCTCCCCCCTCAAATATGGGCAGGAGGGATCCAGGCCCTCCTGCCCATGGTGCACCCCAAACCCCCCACCCCCTCAAATACAGGTAGGAGGTATCACAGGCCCTCCTGCCCAAGGCGCACCCCCCACAATCCCCCCTCATATATGGGCAGGAGGTATCCCAGGTATATTGGTTTCTGAATAAGAACATAAGAATAGCCTTACTGGGTCAGACCAATGGTCCATCAAGCCTAGTAGCTCGTTCTCACGGTGGCCAATCCAGGTCACTAATACCTGGTCAAAACCCAAAGAGTAGCAACATTCCATGCTACCGATCCAGGGCAAGCAGTGGCTTCCCCCATGTCTTTCTCAAGGAAATTGTCCAAACCCCTCTTAAAACCAGCTACATCATCTGCTCTTACCATAACCTCTGACAATGAGTTCTAGAGCTTAACTATTCTTTGAGTGAAAAAATATTTCCTCCTATTGGTTTTAAAAGTATTTCCCTGTAACTTCATTTTAGTGTCCCCTAGTCTTTGTAATTTCAAAACAGAGGTCAAGAACAATTGAAATAAATCCTTAGGAGATTGTAGTCTGGAGACTAGAAAATTAAGAAATCTCAAATTTTCTATTTGCAATTCCTTATTAACAAACTTTTGTCCTCTAAATGTTGATTAGAGAGAACTTTCACATCAGAAACCGTTTTTTCAATAGAGTCCATTCTAACAGAATGTTGTTGAACTTTTTCCTCCAAATTTCTAATCTGTTTAGAAGAATTTGTAGTAGAGGAAACACAGGGAGCTTATCTGATGTAAGCTCTTAATGACACCTCATAATGCTTCCATGTTCACAATGGCTGGCTTCACTTGTGGTTTAAGAGGTGCCACAGATGAAAAATATGCTGTAAACAAACCAGCACCAAGCTCCTCTGTTCCCCCACCACTGCCATACACTGTCATGCTTGCAAACTAGATCCTCCACCAGAGGAGACCCCATACGAGGCACTCAGCTCGGGGACAAAGGTGAAGCCGGCAGAACCATTAAACATTACATGATGCCTCCTTCTGTAATGTAGCGATCCTTGGACCATTCCAGGAGGTAGAGGGGCAACTGGTCCCACTAGGTTCAATGAAACTTTGTTCAAGTCAAGCCAAGCATCTTCCCACCCCCAACAGCAGATCTGCTCAGATTAACAGGTACAGTATAGGTGGTAATTGCTCTTTGTTGTGGCAAGGAGGCTACAGGGGGAGCAGAAGGAATTTCCCTGTTTCCCTCTTCACTTAGGCATTCTTTCTGAAGATGTTTAACAAAGAAACTTACCCCCTCCTTTACAAAGCTGTGCTAGCATTTTTAGCGCCAGCCAGGGCAGTAACAGCTCGGACGCCCATATGAATTCTATCAGCATCAGAGCTGTTACTGCGGTGGTCTGTGCTAAAAATGCTAGCATGGCTTTGTAAAGGAGAGGGTTAGTTTTTGTTACCGATCCAGGAGCCTCCTCCAACGCATCTTATTCTTGGTCTCCTCCCGGGTCACAAAAAGACGTTTTTAACACAAATAATTTAACATTACTATTTCTTTTTAAAGATATAACTTTTTTTTTAATATTCTCAATGGTTTTACAATAAAATTGATACAAATATTAACCAATCAATTATTGTTTTGTCCTCCCAGCAAATTTAAATAATACTTCTCACTTAATGCTCAATGGTGAATTTATAACAGGATAGTATTATCAGAAAACGAGTCTTTCTAGACTGTTTCTAATTTAACTTTAACACTAAAGGTGTGTTAGGGCCTTAAGGCGTGGAATAGCGCACGCTAAAATGCCACGTGCACTAGCCACTGTCTCCTCCTCTTGAGCAGGCGTTAATTTTTCAGGTAGCGCATGCTAATCCGGTGCGTGCGCTAAAATCGCTAGCGCACCTTTGTAAAAGGAGCCCTAAATCAAACAGGAAATGAATATGAGTTTGATTCTATGTGTGACTTTTCATACAGGAGCTTAATTTTTTTTTCTAACTAAACCTCCACCTCCCCCCCCAAAAAAAAAACCCCCATATAATTCAGGTGTCCTGACCTAAAACCCTCCCATTCAGTTTTTTTGATAATTAAAAAAAGAGCACTCAGTTTCAAAACTAAACCCTTAATTTCCACAATTTGATGTGGGTTTATCCTCAAGTTCATAAAATATGAATTATTAAGCTAAAAGTGAACTAACGAAGTTTTAATTAAATTCCAGCTTATTATAATAATAAACCCAATTATATTTCCACTATATAAATAATAAAATGTAATAAACAGTTTAAGGCAGTAATTACTTCTCTGCCAGTCTCTCAGTTAAAGAACCATATCAATCCGTAGTACCAACAAAAATACAAAGCCTGTAAAAATTACAGAACCTCACACACTCATCTGTAGGGCCAATGCACACTACACAGTCAGTCTTCAAAAAGTTCTATACAAAATATTCAGATTTGACAGGGACAGCTTCAACACACAGCTGCCTCACCTATAGGTCCCTCCCTTCTGCCAAACTGGCAGTTTTAGAACTCTATGTTTCTATGTTTCTACATTTGTCACATCAATACAATTATCCTTATCAACATCCCATGATACTAATTTCAGTTGATTATGGTGCACGACTGCTGGAAGTTTGTATACATTACTTTGTGCACCCACAATTTGTATAACCTGATATGGTTCTGTCTCCCATATATTTTGGATTTTGTGTCTTTGTCGATAGTTTTGCTTCCTTTTCAAAACCCAGTCACCAACACTGAAAGGATATCCTCCAGAATCTCGGTCACATGTCTTCTTTATACTATGAGCAGCTCGTTTGGAAGTTTCAGCAGCAATTACATGAGCTTCTTGAAAATTCAATTTATGCTTTCTGAACCATTCATCTAAATTCATCTCAGTATTATCACAATCAGGCAAATTAAATATTTCTTTATGTGGCAGCCATCTTTCTTTCCCTAATAACAGGTAATCCATAATATAGCCTGTTGCACCATGAATTGTGCTATTATAAATTTGATTAACTTCTAATAAATATTCAGACCATTTTTCTTTTTTTGTACTCACTTAACATTCTTAAAATCTGGTGCATTGTTTGATTTTAACATTGCCTTCTGGGTGATTTGGAGTGGTTCTAGTATTTTCAATCCCATACCACTTACACAATTCTTCAATCAACTCTGCTTCAAAAGCACTGTCCTGATCTGAATGAATTCTGTGTGGGCACCCATAAACTGTGATCCATTTTTGCATTAGCTCTTTAGCGACTGTTCTGGCTATCTGATTCTTTGTGGCCACCGAAACTGTGAATCTTGTGAACAAGTCTATTATGACTAGAACATTATGGAAATCTCATGTTTCCAATACAGTAAAATCTAAGGCCATTTCTAACGGTTCTCTCGTGCTTAAGCATTGCATTATAGCTCTTTCTTTTAGACATATCTCCTTCAAAAAAGCACAAGACTTGCACTAGGAAATCCACAATTGTACATCCTTTCATAGGTTTATCAAAAAAAATTTCCTTCTTATATTTTTTCAGTGATATCTGTAGTGTATTGGCCCCCAAACTCATGATAGTTTCTTAGAACATCTTGACAATCATTTTTTGGCACTATAACTTGGTAAACAGGACACCCATCCCTTGAATCAAAAATTTTCCTGTATAAAATATTATTTCGGACTACCAATTTATATCTTTGGCTCCACAGGTTTTTTTTATTCCCATCTGCATTTGGCATTTCATCATTCTGAATGGCCCAGATTATTTCATGAGATAATTGTATTGATGTGACTAATGTACTGCAATGTAGTGTATTTAAACCTGAAAAGGGAACTAATCTTGTAAATATCCCACCTTTAACATGCCCATGACATGTGATACATACAGGGGTACACAGAAGTACTAGTCAATTGTCTGTTATTCCAGAGGAACAAGAAAATGTTCTATCAAACCCTGATGATAATTATAACGTAAATGACTAGGGGCAACCCACCTACATATCTAGTAGAACATTATGTTCTTGATTAAAAATTATCATTTTGAAATTCATTAAGATGATAAAACAATATCGTTTGTTGTTGTGAAGAATAAACTTTTTTTTGTTTTAGTTGACTAGGGCGAATGTAATAAAAGTTGAAAAAATAGAATAAAAAATAAGTACCTGGCCTGGGGTGTTCAGTCTGGATATGGGGGAGCTGCTGGTGCTGCGGGGCTATGTCCGTGCTGGTCCAGATGTTTTCAGGGCCTGCCAGGAAAAAGTCGCATGGGACCAGGCTGAGGAGATGCCGGGCAGGAGACAGAAATGGGCAGAGTGAGGAGGCAAGGACGCAAAGGGCCGCAGGGAGGTAAGCTGTGGTGGCAATGCTTTTCGTCATGGTGAGTTCTGAGCGGCTGCGGTGCATTCCTGATGATGTCATACCATATGTGCGACAGTGATATCATCAGGCTACGACTACCAGGAAGGCACCAGGAGCTGGCTGGGCCTTATCAGCCAGAAGTTTAGTTTATTTTCCTGGTCTGTGAGTGGTGGAAGGCCACAGAAAAGGGACAATGTGAGTGGGAAGGCTCTGGAGAGCTCTCAAGAAAGATATAGTGACGCTAGAAAAGGTTCGAAGAAGAGCGACTAAGATGATAAAAAGGATGGAACTCCTGTCGTATGAGAAAAGACTATAACGGTTAGGGCTCTTCAGCTTGGAAAAGAGACGGCTGAAGGGAGATATTATTGAAGTCTACAAAATCCTGAGTGGAGTAGAATGGGTACAAATGGATCAATTTTTCACTCTGTCAAAAATTACAAAGACTAGGGGACACTCGAAGTTACATGGAAATACTTTTAAAACCAATAGGAGGAAATTTTTTTTCACTCAGAGAATAGTTAAGCTCTGGAACGCATTGCCAGAGGTTGTGGTAAGAGTGTAGCTGGTTTTAAGAAAGGTTTGGACAAGTTCCTGGAGGAAAAGTCCATAGTCTGTTATTGAAAAAGACATGGGGGAAGCCATTGCTTGCCCTGGATTGGCAGCATGGAATATTGCTACTCCTTCGGTTTTGGCCAGGTACTAGTGACCTGGATTGGCCACTGTAAGAACGGGCTACTGGGCTTGATGGACCATTGGTCTAACCCAGTAAGGCTATTCTTATGTTCTTAATATAACAATCATTAATTTCCTAGAAATCTTATGAATAAAGAAGCTTTTAGTAATTTTCTAAAGTGCATATATGAGCCTGACGAAGCAAACAAAATAGTAGTGATTGACAGTAGCAAGATAACATTCTGAGGTACTGTCCAGAAATAGAGTTGTCTAGAAGTGAAAGTATAAAACCCCTTATAAGGGAAAGGACTGGCTAGGTCTTTCCTTTCTTCTCTTCCTCGGTATTCTGACACATAAAAGGAGTGAATTTCAAGACCCAGAGAATCCTTGGGATAAGGAAAGGAGCTCCACTGTTTTGGTGCTAGAGTGGGGTATGTCTTGAAACTGATCTCTGAGGAGACCTGGGGAGCTATAGGATGGAGAGTTTTGAACAAATAGAAGAGGAGAATGTGCTAAGGAAGAAGAGATTAATAACAAGGTCCTGGCCGTTAGCCTGAAGAGAGACCACAGGGACTTGTGAGGGACTTTTCTATCCTGTTTGCATGCAGAAAGCAGACAAATCCAAGAAGTCTAGAAATTAGATATTTCCTTTCCTGTGTCTACTTGTTTAAATCTGGATTTTGGTAGCTTTCTTCATACAATTGTGAGTTCTGTTCTGAAGGAATTCATCAGTAAACCCTTCTTTTGTTTGTACAGCAATTAAGACTAGACAATTGCTTTCCTGGGAGTGACTGTGTTGACTGCTAAAAGACTGGAGGTATGAGAAGAGAAACCACAGACGTAAGGCCTTGAAAGAGAGTCTTTCCCCATACCCAGCACAGCCCTAGATCTAAGGGGTGTGGATTGGTTGCCCCTATCCACTCAATGACTCTGGCTCTTTTACAGATGGTAACCCAGGGCTACATATATTATATTATGGTGCCTTGCAATCCAACTACTATTCTTGGTGACTGTATGTTCACACTTAATCATATCATAATCCTGATCAAGTATACTGTATTAAAGTCTAAGCAATACCTCATGACTATGTTATCAAAAAATGTGGAAAGGTTCAAAGTTGTGAGTAATTAGATTTATGTTGCAACATATAAATAACTATGGGATGTGCACAGTATAGTCAAAAGCAACTGCATACCAAAAAAAAAACCCCATCATTTAGCCTGGCGTTTGAAAATTAAATATTGTGATTAGCATTAAAACCTTGTGAGCTGCTCAGTATTTGTTCATTTCAGTGGTATAAAACTCTGTCTGGGTTATCCTATTATTCTCCATCTAGCATAGAAATTTCACAGTTGCCTTGGCAGCAAAATATCTTTTGCGTACAGTATATGACTGCAGATAAAGACCACTTGGCCCATCAAGTTTGCCCAGGTATTTTCCCTCCCCAGTTTTCTCCACTTAGGATAGATAGGCATATACCGGTATATTTCCATGCTTAAATCAACATCAGCTCCCCCTAACGTGTCTTTACTCAACCACAATCCCCTGTTCCCATCACTATCTATACAATTGATGTTGGGGTTATAATCATATTATCTTAGAGAAACAGGAGATGACAACTTCCCAAAGAATGGAAAGAAAGAACAAACAGCGAAGGAGACTCTGATGTCCAATCGCCTTTATTGTATCTCAAGACTCAAGGTTATAATCATGCAATAACAAACTGCGGAGCACAAAAAGACCAATGCATTTTTTCCCCAAATCAAAAACTTGCAAATCTAAAGGAGGAAAAAAGTCCTTAGTGGGCAAATCAGACTGTATGGTCTATTGCTTACCTACAGTACTGATAACAAAAGTCCCCATTGGTCATTTTGAGATCCTTAATTTGTTATTGTATAGTAATATAATTGGACAATGTGGATTCTTTCTCCTTGTGTTATGTTATAGGGGTTATAATCATGGTCATTCCTTCCAGGTTACCCCAGCCATCTAGAAAATTTGGCATCAGTGGACCACTTGTTGTAGCCACGAGAACTATTGATTTTTCATTAGCTGTTCTGGATGTAAAATACATGAACACACTGTGCCATCTATTTGCTAATCTCTGATAACCAGAATCAATAATTTGAAAGACAGCCACCATTTCTTGCTGGCTAGTTATTTTAAGAAGGAAATGTGCAGAGCCTAGATTACTAGTGTAGAAGATTACTTGTTCTTTAGAGTTATGTCAGTGCTATTCCCCAGAGGCTGAAATCAGATGGTGTCAGCTCCTAACATGTAATTTCTCTGCATCTAGCTTCTATTTTCTTTTTTGATTTGTAAATGTCATCTTAATCCTGCTCGTCATGCTCATATTTTCTCAACAACAGCTTTATTCAGAGGTTTTAGCTGCACACAGTGCACACTAAACAGTAAGGCCGGGATTCTAAAAATGGCACCTTAAGTTAGGTGATGGTAGGCGGACTACTGCTGCAGCCTAACTTAATCGCTTTAATTGGTTTAATCTAATTGACTGCACCATTTATAAACTAATTAAAACGTCATTAGAAAAAAGTAGACACCAGCAAGCGCCTACCTTGATAGGCTTTGGAATTGCGGCTACGTCATGGTGCCCAGCGGTGCCTAAGGTCAAAGTTGACCTTAGGTGCCATTGGTTGCGATTCTCAGTCAAACTTAGGCGCCGGTAATGTAGAAGGCCTTTAAAACTCTGGCCTACATTACAGGCACCGAAGTTTTTCTGTAGCCACGATTCTGTTAATGGTGCATACACTTGATTGACAGGCAATCAACGCTGTTTTTGTGCCCACCACCCGATGTAGGTGTCATTTACAGAATCTTTCACCTAGCTGCAGAACATGACTCTCACCTGATACAAAACAGGGAACCGCAAAAAAACACAGAGACCAAAACTGAAAGCAGAGATACCAAACTCTGCATGTGATACAACACCAGAGAAATAGAAAGGAATGCATGTGCAAAATAAAGCCAACAGATGTAAATTTTCAACACCAACATAATTCAATCACTAAACTAAAATCATTGTCCTCCCTCTGTGGTCTGATGATTTTATTACTCTAATCATCTTGTGCTGCTTTCCTCTGTCTATAGTCTTAACTCTCTTTCCAGGCCTTCTTTCCATCTGCTATTTCTTTTCTCACCTCTTTTCTTCTTCAGTGCCAGACAAACACAAGGCAGGAAGTGATCTTTCATATTTAACTTTCTTCAATATTTCTGCCTCCTTCTCACATCTATCTAGTTTTTCATCTTCCTTCCTTTCATGTCTTTCCTTTCCGTCTCCCCTTTTCCTTTCCCTTCCATTCATGTGCAGTATGTCTCCCCTCTCCCAACCTGCCCCTTTATATGCAACCTTTGGCCCTCTCTCTTCCCTTCCCTTCATGTGCATTTTCCCTTCTCCCTGCCCTCCTATCCAAATGCATCATTTTCCCCTCTTCCTTCCATCTTATCCAAGTGGAGCATTTTTCCCATCTCTCTTTCTTGCCCTCTTATCCTAATACAGCATATTCACTCTCTCTTCCCTTCTATATATTTATTTTATTATTTATATACCATTTATTTCCTAAGTGGTTTAACATTCAGGTACTATATCATATTTCCCTATCTGTCCCGATGGGCTCAAACTCTATCTAGTGTACCTGAGGCAATGAGGGGATTAAGTGATTTGCCCAGGGTCACAAGGAGCAATGAGGGATTTGAACCCACAGCCTCAGGATGCTGAGGCTGTAGCTCTAACCCCTGCACCACATTCTCCCTATTCATATACAGCCTTTCCCCCACTATCTTTTCCAAACAAATTCCAGGTCTATATAGAAAACCTGGGCATTGCTTTACTTCCAGTATCTCTTTTCGGGGGGGGGGGGGGGGGGGGAGTCTATTTCTTTCCAACTCTCTTTCCAAGGTCTATTAACATTTTTTCTCTAGATGTCCACCATTCATCTTTCTTCTGTATCTCTTATCTGTCTTGCAAGCATGTCCCTTCTGTGTCCCTGTCCTCCCATGTCTAACTTCTACCCTCTAGTGCCCATATTTTCTCCTCATATTAATAACCCCATCAGTGTTCCTATCTCTTCCTTTGTGTCCAGCACTGTCCCCTACACTTCCTCCATGCTCAGCATCTGTTCTCTGTGTCCTTGTCCAGCTTATCCCCTCGCTCCCTTCCTTCCTCACCCATATCCCTGCCCCCATGAAAACATAATAACACAGAACCATGGTAAATAATAACAGATAAAGACCCACGCGGTCCATCCAGTCTACCCAATAAAGTGGCCAGAGCAGCATCCACAACTCTGCAAGTGCCCCAGTCATGCATGATTAAATACTGGTTGTCACTGGAACAATATCTCTCTCCCTCCCTACCTCCACTGGTCGTGTCTCTTATTGACTTACAAGTGCATTCACTCTGCAGGTCTTCAATAACTCTTATCTCTCCCTATTCTCTTCCTCAGAAACTCCGCTCACTGAGTAAGTATCTCATATCTGCACCCTTCTCCTCTACTGCCAATTCCAGGCTATGTCTCTTCTCTCTTGCTGCACTTTTCACCTGGGACAGGTTGCCTGAGTCCGTACATCAAGCTACATCTCTGCTCATATTTAAATCTAGGTTAAAGGCCCACTTTTTTAAAGATTGCTTTTAACTCTTAACTCACTCGCCTGTTTTATTATACTCTCTCTGAGAAACTTCCTAACCCCCTATTTGTCTACTTAATTAGATTTTAAACTCTACAAAACGGGGACTGTCTGTTGAATGTTTAAGGTACAGCACTACATACGTCTATAAGTGGTAGTAGTAGTCTCTTCCCCCAGTTCAGATTATCTCTCTCTCTTCTTAACCCATAAGAAGAGTTGCCTTACTGGGACCAAAGGTCCATCAAGCCCAGTATCCTGTTTCCAACAGTGGTCAACCCAGGTCATAAGAACCTGGCAAGATCCCAAAGAGAAAAAAACAGATTTTATGCTGCTTATCCTAGTTATAAGCAATGGGCTTCCCCAACCTTTTCTCCTTTGCTCTAGGTCTCCCCTTCCCGGGTCCAAGATCTCACTTCTCTTCCCCTCCTTTTTATTCCAAGTCTCTCACTCTCTCTTCCCTCCCCAAAATCCAATATCTCTCCCTCACTCTCCTCCAGTGACATAGCACCTCTCCATCGCTCCTATTCCCACCCCCAGGCACAAGTTTGGCTCATCTCCATCACTCCCTTTCCCCTTGCATGGGTCTGGCACCTCTCAATCACTCCCTCTCTCCTCGTGGGATCTGACACCTTTCCATTAATCCTCCATTAATCCACCCTCTCTCTCTTTCTCTGCTTAACCTTTTCTCCAGGTTTCTCCTCTCTTTTTTCTCTCTTCTCTCTCCCCAGGTCCAAGTTCTCTCACCTTCTCACACCCTCTTCCCTCCCCAAGGTCTAGCTTCTCTCCCCTCCAATCCCTCATGAGTCTCTGCACCTCTCATTACTCTCTCTTCCCTGTCCCCACTCACAGTCCTTTACCTCTCACTTATTTCCTCCCCTGCCCCTCCCCCGCATGGGTCCAGTACTTCTTACTCACTCCCTTCCTCCCCCTGCCCTGACCCTTTAATCTTCCTTCCAACATCTATGATTCCCCTCCCCCTCCCCCAGCCATGGTTAATGCTCTTCCTCCTCACCAGGACCTAACCTTCTAATCTCCTTTCCAATCCCATGATGCCCTCTCCACTCAGGGTCCTCCCCAGGCCTACCTAAGTACCTGGTAATCTAGCAGAAATGCGGCCCTCTGTCTCTTGAGCACGTCATGCCTTTAGAGGATTCAGAAACTGGAGTGAATCCTCAAAGGTAATATTTTATTTTTATGTTAATATGATTGGTTGGTCAGGCTCAGAAGTTCTGCCAGTCCATCCAATCAAATTGCACACATCAAAAAACAAAACACCCTTCAGGATTCAGTTCAGGCTCTGACTCACTGACGCTCCCATGCTGGATGCTAGCGAGAAGAAGCCCAAATACAATGCTGGCTTCTGATTGGTAAGCCATCAGCCATTGGGAAAAAATCTCCCGATGGCACAACATTGGCTGGCACAGTGGAGGAGCCAGAAAAAGCATCTGCAGTCAGAGACTGAAGACAATACCCCTGTTGGCACGACGCTCAGGACCGTGTCTGCCAGCACGGAGGAGGAACCTGGAGAGAAGCCTGCATGGTGAGG
The DNA here is from genome assembly GCF_902459505.1 of Geotrypetes seraphini. Lineage (NCBI taxonomy): Eukaryota > Metazoa > Chordata > Amphibia > Gymnophiona > Dermophiidae > Geotrypetes > Geotrypetes seraphini. Next base: position 114,569,958 of record NC_047086.1, read on the forward strand.
GAGGTAAGATGAGCTGGAGCCAGCAGTTGTGGTCAGGACCTTCATTGAATCCCTTAAAGGCCCTGACTGCATGCCACTGTTTGTAGAGGATCTTGACTTTCATTTTAATCTATTCTTATTCCACTTCAATCTGCCTTTCATCCTCTACATTCTACAAAAACAGAAATTGCCTATTACCTATTCATGGCCATATTCAAAGTTTTTTGCTCAATTCTCATCCTTGATCTATTTGATCTATGTTGCTTGCGGAAATACTGTTTGTTAGAATTGTAATACGGTATTTAAAAGAAACTTCATAAAATAGGAGAAGTTACCGAACCTAGCCTGCATTGTTATTAGGCCCAACATCATGTTAGCTCGAAAACAATTGTTAAACTATGAACTATGTATGTCAAAAAGCATAGAAGATAAGCTTTTGGAGCGTTTCTGTTTAACTCTCCTCTTCAGACAGAAACGCTCCCAAAAAGTATTATTAATATATATTCTGGCTGAAGGGGAGCTATACAAGGTTTGAATCATTTGAATGAATCCAGATCCTATACCAAACCAATCCATTGCTTGATACATGAAAGTCCATTCCACACGATCAAAGCTCTTCTCTGCATCCAGAGAAACAGAGAAGACCGGATCATCCATAGTTTTTGCTAAATTTAGCATATGAAATGCCAATCTGGCGTTATTTGAAGAATGTCTTTAAGCAACGAAACCCATTTGGTACATACCAATCATATGAGGGAGAGCCTTGGCTAATCATAGAGCCAAAAACTTAGCCAAAAGTTTCCCATTCACATTAATTAAAGCAATAGGCCTGTAGTTTGAAACCAACATGGGATCTTTATTTGGCTTCGGCAAAACAATGGTTAATGATTCCGCTATAGTACCTGAAATACAAACTTTAGGGCTCCTTTTACAAAGGTGCGCTAGTGGTTTTAGCACGCGCTAAAATGCCTCACGCGTTAACCGCTACCGCTTCTTTTTAAGCAGGCAGTAGTTTTTTGGATAGCGTGCGCTATAGCACGCGCTAATACTGTGTGTGCGCTAAAAACACTAGCACACTTTCGTAAAAGGAGCCCTTAGTTGTGAATGATATAAATTTAGAAGATGAGGTAAAAGTGTAATGTGAAATAATTTGAAAAACTCCACCGTGAATCCATCACTACCCGGAGCGGATCCAACTCTGAGGGACTTCAACGCTGCCTGGAGTTCCGTAAGTGATATAGGTGCTTCAAGACCACCTTTTATATGCTCAGGAATTTTTGGCCCATGAATTAACTTTAAAAATTCTAATCCCTCAATTTCTTTATTTGAATAAAGCTCAGAAGAATACAAAGCTTTGTAATAATCCAAAAATTGTTTTAAAATATTTCCAATTTGAGAATGAATTTTACCTTTCTCGTTTTTTATAGCAGCAATCTTTACTTTTCTTTTTTTAGCTTTGAGATAATTAGCCAATAATCTTCCTGCTTTATTCAAGTTTCCATAATACAGAGCAAGATATTTATGGTCACGGTCGGCGGGATCGGTTGGGAGGGAATGATTGAGGGTCAGCGGGGTTTAGCGGGTCGGCTTCATGATAGGGGTGGGGCAGGGGAAGCACAGCTGCCTAAGACTAGGGCTTATTTTTGGGGGTAGGGCTTATATTAAGACCTACCCCAAAAATTATGCTAGGGTTTATTTTCGGGGTAGGTCTTATTTTTGGGGAAACACAGTATGTGCAGTTCTGGTCACAGAATCTCAAAAAAGATATAGTAGATTTAGAAAAGTACAGAGAAGGGTAACAAAAATGATAAAAGGTTTGGGAACACTTTCCTATGAGGAAAGGCTAAAGCGGCTTGGAGAAGAGACGGCTCAGGGGTAATATAATAACGGTTTATAAACTAATGAGTGGACTGGAAAGGATAGATGTGAATCGCTTGTTCACTCTTTCCAAAAATATTAGGACTAGGGGGCATGCAATGAAGCTAATCTTGGTTTATCTTTGTACCGACCCACCTGTTCTTTGCCATTTCTACTTTGTGCTGTCTCTATGGATTACTGTAGAGGTCTTCTCTGTTTTGCTACTTCTGAGGGCTGATTGAAAAGTAATGAGACTGCCTCTGTTCTTCTTTCCAGGAAGTAGATGTGGCGACACCGTGCTGGTTCTTGCGCGGCCCAAACGTCAACATTTCTGAACCTGCAGTTGGCCTGCCGTGGTCTTCATTGTTGGGTTACAGTTAGAGGGGAAAATGTGCATGTTTCGTCATGGCAGATGAGGCAGACGTGTCTATGAGAGTATGCAGCACGGCTAATTGTTTCACCACCGCATGCTTGCCGTGACATTTCAAGAGATTCATTGCCGCTCATTCTAAGTTTAACACAAAATCCAGTCACACACCTCTGGCGTACTCTCAAATTGAAACATGATTGCTAAGTTTCTAGAATAGCAGCAAAGTGCAGTTGCCAATTAACTTACGCCTGCATCTGGCACTATTGTATAACCTGTACACACAAATTTGCATGCAATTTTGCAAGATTATAGAAGGAGGGGGCAAAGTGACTAGCCCAATGAAATACAGAGTTCCCATAAGGAAAGTGAGATTTGTAGCCTGCTTTTGCTGGTTCTCGTCTGCTGCATTTTCATTTTTCTAAACCGCTTGTGAAAGGAGGAAGATTGACAGCTCTGTAGCTAGAATATTTCCTTCATTTGTCCGCAGAGCAGGTGCAGGATGGGCCGCAGCACTGCGAGCTTCCCCCGCACTACCGTGCCAAAGCGTTTCTGATCCTGCCCCAGGGAGCCCACCTCTGAGGGTGAGAGGATAATCACTGGGCTCTCGCTGGAGACACTGTCGTGACAAATGGGGCTGCTAGTTTTACTGCTATGGATTCCTGTCCTCTGGGGACTGCACCGAGACCAGTAGCTCATACCACATAGGCCATGTTTTCTACATCTCTACCAACTGGAGTCAGATTTGAACTGGTGACCTCGAGGTTAAAAACTCTATAATCCTCTGTGAATTCCCTCCAGCCATCCAATTCCCTGAATATTTTCTGATATGTTTCAACAGAGTTCATGCAGCAAGAAATTGACTTTTTACACATTCCTGCTGGAACAGCTGTATCCCAGATCTTTTGTTTCTATCATGCAGAAAAAAATGGTGTTATATTCAGATCTTCTTGTTACTGCTTTGGATGAGTAACAATAGAGAGATTATTGCTAAGTAAATTTCACAGCCGCTCCTTATGCAACTGAATCTGAGTAGTCTAGACTTGCTATAATTAAAAAATTTTTAGACAGGCCCAAAGAACCCTTCTTTTTCTTATGGTTAATGCTATCTTTGCTGTTCTTTACAATAGTATCCTGGGCCTGGGGTGAACTTTAAAAGTACAGAAAAATGGAGTGACTGATAGCACTCATTAGCAAGAGGCAGAGTAAATTTGGGCAGGTACAGAATTCATTTCACAGTACTGCCAATATATCTCAGTTGTGAGCCCAGTCCTAAAGAGGGAGGAACCGCCTGTGCTTAGGATTTCAGATCTTGTACAGAATTCAGGATAGTTTATATTTAGACCCCATTCCAAACTAAAACTGTCAGCCAATCAATACATCCCACAATCTAGTTAGAGAATATATATATTTGGCATTAATTTAAAGAGTTTAGGGGAAAAAAAATCTTATGGGATCAACAGTGTAGATATATAGAAAAAAAAAAATCAACATTAAACCTCAGAGTCCACCCTTTAAATAAGAGAAATCTGACATCCAGAGAGGCAAAGATATTGGATCTTTGAGATGAGAAAATGTTGGCAATAGGTTTCAATAACAACAGAAGAGAACCCCAACAGTTCCACAGTGAATGAAGAGACCAAAAAAAAAAACCTGGATGAGATGTTCCTGATGCAGGCGCTTAGTCAATTGGAAGATGCAATAGAATCCAAATTCAATAAAAATCCACATATGCATAGAATAAAGAAGGACTCAACAAGGTCCATGCTTTGACAAATACACCTTTCTGAGGGTTCCTAATTGGTTATATAGGATCGAATAAAGCGAGTGTGTATATTGATGTGAATCCAAAACTTTGGCAATTGTGTTTCTCTACCAGTGAGATCTCTCATACAGAGGCAGTAGAAATTCTTTTTGAATGGAGGAGCCAAACATACCAATCTCTACCCCCTTCCCACAAGGTCTTAGTTCTGCTGGGCAATTGGTCAGACCATGACTCCAGTGACTCACCCCATTCCACTCCTTATGCTCCCACAATTGCCTTCTTTCATGCTGTAGCAGTCATCACCCAAGAAAAAGATCTTGGTGTCATCATGGACAATACTTTGAAATCTTCTGCTCAGTGTGTGGTGGTGGTCAAAAAAGCAAACAGAATGTTAGGAATTAGGAAAGGAATAGAAAAATCAAATCAAGAATATTATAATGCCTATGTATCACTTCATAGTGTGACTTCACTTTGCATGTTGTTTTCAATTCTGGTCACCACATCTCAAAAAAGATATAGCGAAGTTAGAAATTTTAAAAAGAAGGGTAACCAAAATGATTACGAAGCTTGGAAGAGAGGTGGCCATGGGTGGGATATGACAGAAGTCTATAAAAGCCTAAGTTAAGTACAATGGGTATACACAGATCCATTGCTTTCTCTATCAAAAAGTACAAAGACTAGGGAATACACCATAAAGTAATATTTTTAAAATAAATAGGTGAAAGTATTTTTTATTCAATGAATAATTAAGCTTTTGGACTCATTGCTGGAGAGTGTGGTGAAAGCAGCACAGCTGGGTTTAAAAATGTTTGGGTAAGTTCTTGTTCAAAACGCCTCAATAAAACTTCTAAGGCATGCTAAAAAATTTGATCATGTGACTCCTTTACTTAAGGAAGCGCATTGGCTTCCAGCTGCTCACCGTATAACTTACAAACTATATTTACTGACTTTCAAATCCCTTCTTTATAAAGCGCCTGCTTTTATTCATAGACTATTGATTCCCCACTCTTCCTTTAGATCTCTCAGATCCACTGAACAGCATCTCCTGACCATCCCCTCCCTAAAAACTATTAATACACGGCGCCAAACTATTTTTTCCGTTACTGCCCCCCAAATATGGAATCTACTCCCAATTCACTTGCGAGAAGAACTGAACTTGGATAGATTTAAGAGCAATCTAAAATGTTTTCTTTTTTAAAGATGCATTTGACAACTAATAAACTATGTTTGGTTTGCTAACCAAATATAACAGGAGATTCAATTGAATAAATCAGAATGTATATCACACAAATTGAATAAAGATTTTAGTAGCTGGACATCGTTCACACCACATATATCAAAGATCTTCAGGTTACACACTCTCAATAACGCCACATATAAAAAATAATGTAGACATAAAACAACGGAGAAAAATGAACCTCAATTGTGAGAGGCCAGGACTACACAAGTACCTGAACCCATTCACATCATCACGGGTTCATAAAAAAACTCCGTGTACATTTAAATAATTCTCATTCATACGTTTTGTCAAAAACTCTTTTTTCTTTTTCAAACTTTTTTATGTGTGAACCCAGTCAGTAGTATTACTAATCTATTTTTCAGTGTGAACCAAAACCAAGCTAACTAAAGAATTATTTATGAGGGCAACAGCTCAACTTCACAGGTGTAAGTAATTGTAGAAGCCTGAAAATACTGCCAACAATAAGAGCAAAAAACGTTTACTCATCTGGAAAAAAGATGGTTCTAACGATTCTTCAGGTCGTGTCCCAACAGAAAAGTCCTTCTGTTTCTCCTACAAGGCTACTTCAGGGGAGTATTACATTATCCAGAATTTTCACCTCTACCAATATAGTCCATATAAAGCTGGCTCCTCTCCAAAATGGTTCTGGGCTTTTTTTTTTTTTTTTTTTCACCTCTACCAATATAGTCCATATAAAGCTGGCTCCTCTCCAAAATGGTTCTGGGACTGTGAGACGCGCCCGGCTCGAACAAAAAGCCGAACGAACCGGGCGTCATGACGTCATCACGAACAACGTGATGCGTGATAAGCTAAACACCAGCCAATCCAAAATCTCATATTCTGTTCTCCAAGCTTCAAAATGCATCACGAAAACAAAAACAAAACAAAAACCGAAGAAACAGACCCGGGAATGAAACACTTCATAAAAATGGTTGCCATTCATATACAGTATTCAAACCTTCAGGTTCTAATGTTTGCAACCGATTGATCCACTGCTGTTCTTTCTGCCACAGTACTCTTCTTATATCGCCTCTCCTCAAAGATGTTATTAATTTTTCTATCACATAACATTTCATATTTTCAAACTTATGATTTTGTTGAACACAGTGAGTGACTATAGGGGCCGTTAATTTGCTAGTATTCAGGCAACTTTTATGTTCCGTCATTCTTACTGTCAACGTTCGTGAAGTTTGGCCCACGTATAACAAGTCACATGGGCACTGAAGAACATATATAATGTTTGTTGATTGACAAGTGGAGGTGTGACGTAAATTGTAACTCTTGCCAGTTCTCGGATTAATAAACATGGAAGTTATAACCATAATATTACAATTGGAACAATGGCCACAAGGACCATGTCCAAGTACCATATCCCTATTCTGTGGATCAAAATTTTCTTTAGATGTGTGACATAACCAGTCACTTAAATTTCTATTTCTGGATTGAGAGAAAATAAATTTCTTTTCAGCAAAACATGGAAGAGTTTTCAATAATGGTAAATGTTTCTTGTATTTTCTAATAATTTGCTGAGACATGCGAGTTTGTTTTATAACACATGGAATTAATTTTTCTTCTACTTGAGGTCTACTGTATTCCAATAATACTTCTCTCGGATTATGCAAAGCTCTTTTTTTTGCTTTTTTGACCACATTATAAGGATAGTCCCTGGTGATTAACCTTTGTTCCAAAATTTTAGCTTCTTGTATAAATATCTCTTTAGTATTACATATCCGTCGATATCTTAGAAACTGCGCAAAAGGAATACTAGTTTTTAAATGAGCAGGATGCATACTGTCAAATTTTAATAAAGTGTTTTTATCAGTGTCTTTACGATAAATAGATGTTTCAAATCCATGATCCTTCTTCTGTATTAAAACATCCAAAAAGCTGATCTTATCCATGCTTGAAGACATAGTAAATTTAATAGATCGATGACATTGATTGATTAACCTTTCAAAATCTTGTAGTTGTTGCAAAGTACCTGACCATATCATAAAAATATCGTCAATAAAGCGCCACCATTGAACTGCATATTGAAATTCAGGGAGTATGTAGATGAAAGACTCTTCAAACCACGACATGTAAAGATTGGCTATAGTTGGTGCAAATGAAGCACCCATTGCAATCCCCGACAGTTGTTTATAAAACTCTCCATTGAAGATAAAGTAGTTATTTTGTAAAGCAACAGCACTTAATTCTTTCAAAAACCGTGTAACATTGTTATTCCTGTTAGGAAGAGTATTCCATAAAGTTTCAAGTACTGTAAGGGCTTCTTCCTGCGGGATGTTCGTATAAAGTGAACAGACATCAAATGTCACCAAAATATAATTCGTAGGCATTGTCACTTGTAAATCATTTAACATTTTTAAAAAATGTGTAGTATCTTGTATATAAGATTTTATATCCTTCAGGAAGCCGCACAATTTTTTATCAATATATTTACTCGTTTTCTCTAACAGAGAGTCTCGAGCTGATACTATAGGGCGGCCCGGGGGGCATTGAGCATTTTTATGTACCTTAGGTAGAAGATAAAATATAGGTATCTTAAAATGTTGTGGGGTCAAAAAGCTGAATTCTTTTTTTGTTAATAAACCCTGTTTTACTGCTTTAGAACAAATTTCCCCAATCATTGTAAAAATTTCTAAAGAGGGATCATGTTGTAATTTCAAATAAACTTCTTCGTTGAGCAATTGGGCATTAGCTTCAGCAATATATAACTCTAACCCCCACACCACCACTGCACCCCCCTTGTCTGCTCTCCTAATAACAACTGTAGGGTCTTTACTTAAATGTTGTAAAGCAGTCCATTCTTTAAACGACAGATTATATGATCTTTTCTGAATCCTAGCCACTTCTTCAACATCTTTAAGTTCCTGAATCATTAGATTTTTAAAAGCTTGTATTATTGGGTTTAAAGGGCCCGGAGGATTCCATGTGGATTTTGGTTGAACACAGGACAAATCAGTCTCAGAACTAGAATGCTCATGAAAAAATGAACATAGATTTAGCCTACGAAGAAATTTTTCTAAATCTATCTGCGCTTGGAAGGAATTATGGGCTACCATGGGGACAAAAGTTAACCCTTTAGACAATAACGTTGTCTCTTCTGCAGTCAATGTTCTATTAGATATGTTTATTACAGTTAACTCCGTTTCTTCTGTAGTCGGGCTCGCGACCGTCCCCGATATGTCCCTCTGCCTCGAATATTTCTTCCTCCTCTTATTTGACCTATAACTTGTCTGTTTTGGCCCTGATCCCCATCCTGGTCTTCTGATGTAGAAGTGCCTTCACTGTTTAAATTCTCTGAGGATTCACCCGATGTAGTAAATCTAACACTCTTCTGTTTGTAATTAGTGTTCATCCATCTATACACATATCCGGTTTGATAATCTTTCTCATCCCTTTGGAGCTTCTTTAGCTTATTAATTCTTGTTTCCCTACGAAACTTATCCATTTTAGAATTTGAATCAGCTAGTTTATTGTCAAAGTCCACATTTTTACGTGCTTCCTTCAAAAGATCCTCATGTTTTATCTTAGTTTCTTGAATCTTCATTTGTAAGGTCTTAATTAATAATAACATCAGATCTAAAGAGCAACGGTTCAAAATCTGATTCCAAGTTAACACAAAATCATTATTATCTGTGAACATTTGTGGTGCTGTTCTCATTCTTAAGCCCCTTGGAATGATTTCATGTTTACAATATTCCACTAAACTTGCGCTTTGTAATTCCATTTGGATTAATTGTTTCATTAGTTTTTCAATGTCTAACCATGCTATGTCTGTATCATGTGTTTCTAAATTAGTCGATAACGCTGGTGCTTGCAAAATCTCAGTCCTTTGACCATCAGAGAAACCAAAGCCGCTTTCCCAGAGCTGTGCCATCGAAAACTCCCAAAAAGACAGAGTTATACAACTAAATATAACAGGAGATTCAATTGAATAAATCAGAATGTATATCACACAAATTGAATAAAGATTTTAGTAGCTGGACATCGTTCACACCACATATATCAAAGATCTTCAGGTTACACACTCTCAATAACGCCACATATAAAAAATAATGTAGACATAAAACAACGGAGAACCATTTTGGAGAGGAGCCAGCTTTATATGGACTATATTGGTAGAGGTGAAAATTCTGGATAATGTAATACTCCCCTGAAGTAGCCTTGTAGGAGAAACAGAAGGACTTTTCTGTTGGGACACGACCTGAAGAATCGTTAGAACCATCTTTTTTCCAGATGAGTAAACGTTTTTTGCTCTTATTGTTGGCAGTATTTTCAGGCTTCTACAATTACTTACACCTGTGAAGTTGAGCTGTTGCCCTCATAAATAATTCTTTAGTTAGCTTGGTTTTGGTTCACACTGAAAAATAGATTAGTAATACTACTGACTGGGTTCACACATAAAAAAGTTTGAAAAAGAAAAAAGAGTTTTTGACAAAACGTATGAATGAGAATTATTTAAATGTACACGGAGTTTTTTTATGAACCCGTGATGATGTGAATGGGTTCAGGTACTTGTGTAGTCCTGGCCTCTCACAATTGAGGTTCATTTTTCTCCGTTGTTTTATGTCTACATTATTTTTTATATGTGGCGTTATTGAGAGTGTGTAACCTGAAGATCTTTGATATATGTGGTGTGAACGATGTCCAGCTACTAAAATCTTTATTCAATTTGTGTGGTTTGCTAACCAGACATTAGGTTTATATCAGGTGCTTTGATTGAGCCCTGGTTTCTAAATTCTCTGACGCTTATTGCTCTTCCCTTCCCTAACGTTTTTCCCTTATATGTTTTCTTTACTATTTTAAATTGTATTTCTGCACCTACCCCTTCCTTCTGTATCAATTAATGTTGTCCTGTCAGTCATATTTATATAATTTGTTCCCCTTTGATTATTGTAACTCAATATTTTTATCTTTTGTACATCGCTTAGAAGTCGATATAAGTGATTAATCAAATACATATTAAACTTGGAAACTTGGAGGTAAAGTCTAAAAACTGTTATTAGGGTAGACCTGAAAATCCACTGCTTATCCCTGGGAGATAAGTATTATGGAATCTTACTATTTTGGAGATTCTGACAGGTACATGTGACCTGTATTGGGCACTGTTGGAAGCAGGATATTGGGCTAGATGAACCTTTGTTCTGACACAATAGAGCAATTCTTATGTTCTAATATTCTTTTCAGGAGGTTGTCTTCCAGTTTGTGATGAAAACTTGCATAAATCAGGCCAAGAACATCCGTAGAATAAAAATGGTACTAAAGAAGAGGTCTTCATCAGAACTGGCATTACAAAAAGACATAATAGGTAAGACAAGAAGCACGGACAAAGAAGAAAAACTATTTTCATTTTGGTGTGAAATATGCATGCTGCAATATCCATTCTAGCCAAAATCAATGTTACCAAGCCTATATTACCATCTTTAATAATTAGAAGCTCATCACCACTAGAGCTGAGTAAGCTTCCTGAATTTTGTTGCCACCAGTATAGAATCAGTGTCAGCAGCAGAATCAAAGTCATCTCAATGTTGATGACAACATTTTTTTTCAAAGAGAATGAACATTATTCAAATGTTGCAGGAAACCGGTTAGTCCAAAATAATCTGTGATGTAAATTCACTGTGTTTTTCCAGTTCTTACTTCTTATTGTAAACCACACTGAACCGTGAAGTATTGCGGTATATAAATAAATATATTATTATTATCTAGTGCACAAGGGAGAACCAACCAGTCAGGTTTTCAGGATATCAACAATGGGCATTCCAATAAAGACTTCATAATGACTGTGGTAATTCTGAGGTCGATATTCCCTCCTATTGATTGCACTATGGAATGACCTTCCCGTTCATATATGATCATGTATTTCTTTTCAGGTTTTCCATAAAATTTTAAAAGCTACGAAGTTTCAACATTTTTTAGAATGTAATTCCTAATGATCTATCTTAAAATCAACACATCTTTGTAAGCATATTTTTATTGTAAACTGAATCGAGCCCTATATCTTTAGTGATGATCTGGTATATAAATCTCAGATTTAGATTAGATTTGATTAGATGTTTAAAAGGATTTAAGAACATAAGAATTGTCATAATGGGTCAGACCAATGGTCCATGTAGTCCAATATCCTGTTTCCAAATACTTGGAAGAAATCCAAATAGTAGCAACATTCCCATGCTACTGATTCCAAGGCAAGCAGTGGCTTCCCCATGTCTGTATCAATATCCCACTATGGACTACCTGAAACCTGGATCTGCCCTGAAGACTGCTTCAGCTACCGCCCTGTATCATGGAGGGTACCTTTTCTCACACACACCTCGCCCAGATGGTCATGGAGGTGGTGTTGGACTCTTATTCTCTCCATCTTGTAAATATCAACCCCTTCTTCTGCCTCAACCTTACAGTTCTCCTTCCTTTGAAGTTCACTCCATCTGCCTATTCGTTCCTCTATCTCTCAGAGTAGCCGTCAATTACTGACTCCCTAAGTCCTTCTCCTCCTTCTTCACTGACTTTGACTCCTTGCTCTTCTTTTTCCTTGAACCCTCATCTCCCTCCCTTATCCTCTGCAACTTCAACATCCATTCTGACGACCCCTCCAACTCATATACGTCCAGGTTTCTTGCTCTAATGTCCTCATACAATCTTCACCTGTGCTCCACCGCCCCTACTCACTAGAAAGGCCACTGCCTTGACCTCGTCCTCTCCTCCAACTGCTCTATCACCAAATTCTGCACCTTGAATCTTACCATCTCTGACCATCAGCTGTTAACTTTCAAAACTCATCACCTTCCCCCCCAAACCCAACCAATCACTACCCATACATTTAGGAACCTTCAGGCTATTGATTCTGACCAGCTGTCTACCACTGTCTCATCCTTCCTTTCTACTACTATGTCAAACAAGTCTGTCAATGAAGCTGTCCTTATTTTCTTCATACCCTTGCCCATCCCATTTCACATTTTGTAAAACATGCCAAACCCCAGCCATGGTTGACCCCCAAAATCCGTTACCTGCACTCCTGTTTCTGAGCTGCTGAACGTCTTTGGTTTGAATCTCACATACATGCCAACTTCATACATTTTAAATTCATGCTGATGTCCTTCCAATTTACTCTCTCATTTGCTAAACAAGAATACTATAACCAATTAACCAACTCTCGTAGTGCCAACCCTTGCCGTCTCTTTGCCACACTCAAATCTCTACTCAAAGTGCCCCCGCCTCCTATCTCCTCCCCATGTTCCCCCCAAATGATAGCATAGTTCTTTTGGTTTCTATTTCTTATCTTTTTAGATTTGGCATCTCTGGATGTAACAGATTTCTATATTTTTATATTTCAATTTCCTCCCCTTTTACAAAACCACACAAGAGGTTTTTAGCGCTGGCCAGCATGCTGAAAGCTCTTCTTCCTCAGGATGTCGCCTCTGATGGACAACACTTTGGAAAAACTGACCATTGCACCAATGATTTTTTGGCGAGAATATTAAAAGAAATTTAAGACAATCCAAGACTAAGACATTACATTACATTGGTGTCTTCTATCCGGCCAATACCTTTCAGTTCTAGGTGGTTTACCAGCAGAATTGGGCTGGGCATTCCCAGGGAGATTACTAGGTTGATAGATAGAATATGCATTGGGATCTGGGGAAGGGTCGATAAGGTTTAGTTAGTTCATTTGACAAATTTATTGAATAGCATAATTTTCAATTCTTTCCTGAAAGTTTTGTGGTTGGGCGAAAGATCTTTGAAATTAAAATGGTGAAATATTTTGATACCTACCAGACAGGTCTTATCAAAGACTTTGGCTTCCTTTCATACTACAAAGAAATTTAAACTGCTTTGCCACCTCTCTTCCTTCTACTTACCCACCCATCCCTCCCTCTTCCTGTGAAACTATCACTGAAAAGCTTTCATATTTCCCTTATATATACTGATATTTGTCAACATTTGCTTATTTCTGATCTGAACAAGGGGTTACCTTTGAAAGCTAATCATAAAATGCATTGAGATAGTCCAATAAAAAGGTATTATCTTATTTTCGTTGTTTTTGTTTTATTTCTAAAGATTATCTTGAAAAGTGGACTAACACAGCCATCATACCATTTTACTGATTCAATTACCTGTAGCTTTTTCTCCTGTTTCTTCCTGTGCTGCCAGCAACCTCTTCTGCATTATCACTGAAGAATGAGTAAAGTATGCTTAATCCTGTGTGCCTTAAGGATATTTGTTTCCATAGTTTTTCATCAGCAATCCTTTCGACTCCATTCCACCTAATCTAGCTCTGCCCTGTTGATATAATTCTAATTTCTAGCAAAAAAAACTAGGACTGTATGTCCTTGGATTTCTTGTGATAATGCCAGGATCAAATCAGTCTTTCCTAGGTGTTTATGAAGTCATTTAGAAATATGTAGTGAATGATTTATTTAGGTATTTATATATCACCTATCAAAGTTATCTAAGCAGTTTACAATCAGGTACTCAAACATTTTTCCTATCTGTCCTAGTGGGCTCACAGTCTTTCTAAGAAACCTGGGGCAATGTAGGATTGAGTGACTTGCCCAAGGTCACAAGGAGCAGCGTGGAATTTGAACCCACAACCTCAGGGTGCTGAGGCTGTGGCTCTAACCACTCTGTCACTCCTTCCTCCATGATGTTAGTGAATAGCCATTAGCAGTTTCTAATTCCAGTCATGTCTGACTTAGGAGATCTGATTAATTAAATTCCCCTCCCCTCACTGTTTTAAAAAAAAATTAAGCTATGGTGAAGTGTGCTTAAACTGAGCTCCAATACAGGTTGGACATATGAAACACTGGTTTAGAGCGCCTCTTCCTTTTTAAGTTGATTCCACTTGATTTTTAAAAGTGCATAGCTCTTTATACTAGTATAACATATACAGTACCTGAGCCATCTCCCATATAAAAGGGGTTTTCTCATTTTGCATCAAACTGCTTAGTCAAACAGACCTGAAGTCTGTAGATGTTTTCAGCTAACAAGTGTTACTGCTTAAAATGTCCTGGTTTGTTTGTACTGGCTCATACATTTGTCACATGATACAGAATGAAATATCACACAAAATTCCTTCCCGTATGCAGTACAATACAGTGTATTTAGCATGTCAACCAGTTTTACCAGCTTATGCAAACAGTTTAGCTATATTGGGAAGATGAGAAATGTGTAGCATGCAGCTACTGATTTACCTATAAGTTTTCAAGTTTATTTAAAACTTAATATACCACTTAATAAGTAAGCGGTGTACAATCATATAAAAATTTAAAAATTGGGGATATCACATATTAAAACCACATTCATACATATGGAGAAGGGTGAAATACAATAATTAATAGGACAAATGTACAAAAAGGGTGAGTACAATAGGAAGGGGGTGTGCTCTTCATGTGAGATTGTAGATTAGAATTCTGGGTGTTACAAATTGTACAATGAACAAAATAGAGGCCCTGGAGATGTCAGATACAATCTGTGGTGACAAATGCTTTATTGACAATTCTATCAAAGTTCAATAATGAGTCCTTTGAATGTTACAATTATCAAAGTCCCGACAAAAGGCTAGATTTACTAACTTGCCCGAATCGGACCAATCCGTTTCCGATTCGGGCAGGTCCGAGGGATTCACTAAGGAAGAATATTCAAATGGGGGCAATCGGAGGAACGCCCCCATTTGCGAGCAGAGATTGCAAATGTGTGATCCCCGCTCATGCTCAGACCCTGACAGTAGTGACAGGAGAAGCAGCCCCCTCCTTCTTCCTGCCTCCTGCCTGCCTGCCTCCTCCTGCCTGCCCTGCTCTGCCCTGATCTCTCCTGCCTGCTCGCCCCGACTCTCATGCTCTCTGCCGCCCTTCCCTGCAGTGCAAGCCTGTGGTTTTAAAGCAGGCCTGTATAGCAGGGAACAGTGGCAGAGCAGGAGAGTCTGGGCGAGCAGGCAGGAGAGATCTGGGCAGAGCAGGGCAGGCAGGAGTGTCTGCAGTAGTCTGCAGTAGCCCGACACCCCGGCCTGGCCCGACACCCTTCCTGAATCAACCCCGACTTGCTCCACCACCTCACCCACAACCTGTCCACTCCAGGTCGGATCAGGCGGCTGTGCCTGACCCACCCAGCCGCCCGGTGTACTTTACTAATTGTTGGGAGCAGGAGGGGTGCCCAATCCCTCCTGCTCCTTAGGCCTCCCCATGTACATCTTTGGGAGCAGAAGGAAGTGCAAAGTCCTCCTGCTGCTCCTAAGGCCGCTACGCCATAGCGGCCTTAGGCCACACCCCAGCGCATCATCTGATGCATAGGGAGGGGCTATGGCCCTGATTGGCTGAGGTGCCTCAGGCTCCTCATCCAATCAGGCTTAGGCCCCTCCCTGCGCATCAAATGATGCATCGGGTCATGGCCTAAGGCTGCACTTGTCGGCGGAGGAGGCGTGGAGCAGGAGGGAGTGAGCACCCTTCCTGCTCCCAATGATTTTGAAAGGTACGGGGGAGCGGGTGGGCTGGGTTTGGTCAGCATGCCTGCCTAGGTTAAAGTACAGGGAGGGAGGTTGGCCGGCCACGAGGGGTTTCACATGACAGGAGGGACTTGGCATCCCTCCTGCTTTTTGTGGGGCAATGGGAGGGCATCAGCACAGGGAAGTGGCGCAGGAGGGCATCGGCACGGGGGGGGGGCCATGTGTCTGCCATGGCGTTTAAAAAAAAAATTTTACTTTTTTACTTTAGGCCAGGGAGCCAGGGTTAGATTTTTTTTTTTTATATATTTATTTATTTCATTTTTCAATAACATATCAAGTATCCACTTGTACAGAAAGGTAAAGTCAAGCCAAAATCAAATGTAATACAATATGATACTAGACAGATAATCAAATAATCTGCTATCTTAAAAGAAATATATATAAAGCTTAACTTTAACTCAAGTCCTCTAAATAAGGAAAGCAAGATGTAGAATCAGCGAGTATAATATACATTACAAAATAAAATGAAGACTAAAGGTTGTATATGCTGAGAAGGTAATCAACAATCAATGAGTACTCAAATTCCTTCTCCTTTTTTCAGAGAAGCCATTGACAAGAAGGTTGTAAGTTGGCTAGGATCAAAGAATACATATTTTTGCATATGATAAATTATCACACATTTGCATGGGTGATGAAGAAAAAAGGTTGCCCCAAGAGCAATAACTCCTGGCTTTAACAACAGAAATTCACGTCAACGTTTCTGTGTATCTCGTGACAGATCTGGAAACATTTGTATCTTATACCCAAGAAAAGCTTTCTGTTTATTTTTGAAGAAAAGTTTCAGTAGCCTATTTTTATCAGGTGATAAGGCCACTGTAAGCAAAAGTGTTGCGGACACTGCTACCTCCTGGTCTGAAAGTTCCAACACCTTGGAAATATTAAACGACTGTTGAGCTTCTTCCATTAATTTTTCTTCCTTTTTAATAGGTAGATAATACACTTGAGTGAATGGCGGTATTAATTCCTCGGTAATTTCCAAAACTTCCTTTAGGTAACATGTCTCTAGGGGTTCCTTTAGGTAACATGTCTCTAGGGGTTACCTCCGCAACCCTGGGAAAGTTAATTAATCTAAGATTATTATTACGAGAAAAGTTTTCTAGAGACTCCAATTTTCTGCTTAAGTTAGTATTATCTTTCACCAGTGTTTCAGTTATTTGTTTAGAAAGTTTAATTTCCTGGGAAGAATTCATTGTTGAGGTTTTTAAATCTTGCAAGTCAACTTTGATATTCTTAATTTCATTTTCTTGGGAAGATATCTTATGCTCCAACTGCAACAGTTGGGGCTTAACTGATTTAGATAGATCCGCTACAAGATCCCAAATTATAATATAAAGATAGGTTCTTGTAAAGAAAAACTTTCACCAACCATTGTACCCTCCTGGGTATAACTCCTCTGCTCACGGACAATCCGCGGGGATGACGAAACCTCAGTTTCCACTGGAATCCCCTGAAACAACAGGGAATCCACATCCATGCTCCCCTCTTTGCTCCCAACGACCTCCGGGGAGAGTTCCTCACCGCCTTCCGATGGTTCCTCCACCCGCGGGGAGCTGGCGGTCTGAGGAGGAGGCACTCTGGTGTCGGGGCTCAAGGTGGTGTCTGGGCCCATAGAGAACGCCTCCGTCTCGCCACGGTGCGTCTCCTGCGGGCGTGCCAATTCCCCCGCAATTCGTCGGAGAAGTTCATCCATTGAACCAAAGCCGGCTGGGCCCAAACGCCGTGAGGCTCCAACTGCGCTTCGGCCCCTCCGCTTCGGCATGCTAAACGGTAAGTTTTTGAAGAAAAACAGAAAAAGAAACGATATTGGTAGAGCTCTCTGCGATGAAGCTCTCAGCATTACAATCCTTCCGCCATCTTGCTTCCCCCAGGGTTAGATTTTATTTTTCTTTTTTTAATGTTAGAAGCTCGTGGTTTTAACCCGCTTAAAAGCCCGTGGGTTAAAACCACAGGCTTGCACTGTGGGGAAGGGTGGGAGTCAGGGCAAGCAGCCGATCAAGGCAGGCTGTTTTAGGGGCAGGAATTCGGGGCAGTGGGAGAGTCGGGACTGCAGGAGGTTTTCAGGGCTGCAACATTTTTTAATTTTTGCTTTTTTCATCGGGACAGAGCGAGCAGGAGAAGAGCATCAGGGCGTGCAAAGAACAGGGCTGGAGAGTTGGAAAAACATTTTCAACTGCTCCCCAGCAGTCACTTCTTGGGTTGATCCGCCATCCCAGTTAGTTTTAAATTTTTGGTTGATGAATCGCATCGCTGTCCAATTTGCATGCGTTTCTCCTCATTTGCATGCATGGATTCGAAGCGGATCGCAGAAGAGGTAAGTGAATCAGGCCTGAGGGAATTTTGCTCGTTAAGGGGTCGCAAACTAATTGTTAGATGATCGGTTTGCTTAGTGAATCTAGCCCAAGGATCCAAGTTTCAGTGATACTGTCACTTTCCTCAGGGGACAATAGAGTACTTTATAATACACTACAAAAAGTGCATATAGGCGTATTATAAGTACTCTATTGTCCCCTGAGGAAGGCAACAGTATCAACAAAACTTGGATCCTTGATGGGATTTTGATAATTGTAGCATTCAAAAGACTCATTATTGAACTTTGATACAAATTGTCAATAAAGCATTTGTCACCACAGGTTGTATCTGACATCTCCAGGGCCTCTTTTTGTTCAATGTGCTTTGCTGCGAGGATTGTACCTTCTTTCCTTTTCCCTATTACAAACTGTAGGCATGTTTAAGCAAAAAAGTTTTTAGAATAGATTTGAATTTGTCTAGGGAGGATTCTTCCTGGAGGGTTGATGGCAATACATTCCATAGAGTGGGTGCTGTTACTGAGATCTTTTTGTGTGTAGTGTCATAAAATAAATGGCTTAAGGAGGGAATAGTTAAGAAATGTTGATTACAATCTAAGTATTCTTGAAGAGCAATAAAGGATAATCAACCTATCCATGAATCTTGAATTTAAGAAGAGACACATTTGCTTAATTTTTCTGTGTTATCATAGGCACGTATTGCACATCAATAGAAGAGTATACAGGACTCAGCAAAGATAAGTTCAATTTTGGACAGGTCTTCTAGTCTGGGGAAGGGATGTTCAAATCAGGACAGTCACAATTTGCAATGTATTTTACAAAAGGCTCACTGAACATGGAGCATAAGAACATAAGAATAGCCTAACTGGGTCAGACCAATGGGCCATCAAGCCCAGTAGCCCGTTCTCATGGTGGCCAATCCAGGTCACTAGTATCTGTCCAAAACCCAAGGAGTAGCAATATTCCATGCTAATAATCCAGAAGAAGCAGTGGCTTTCCCCTCATGTCTTTCTCAATAACAGACTATGGACTTTTCCTCCAGGAACTTGTCCAAACCTTTCTTAAAACCAGCTATGCATTCCGGAACTTGGAGGCTTGGTGGATGGCTGGCTAGCAGTTGAGCTCCTTCCTCTGAGCATCAACTATTAAGTTTTAAAGTAATAATTTTTCTTCTAATTGAATATAAAATTCTTTAAAATGACATCAACCAAACAGAAGATGCAGGAGACTCCTGCAAAATCCACAGGAAAGATCAAAAGATTAAAGGAAGATACACAGACACCGAGTGTGAGTCCTCTGCCAATGGATGCATTGGATGTTATAGAGATTATGGAAGAACTGAGGAACATCAATTTATCTTTAATAGAGATGAGGAAGGAAATGAATCTCATGAACAACAAGCTGGATATAGTAACTAATAGATTGGACAAGATGGAAAACAGAATAGAAAAAATAGAGCAGATACAACAGGACAATAAAGAAGATCATATCCTATTAAAAGAAATGAATAAAAAAATGACGGATCTTGAAAATAGATCTAGAAGACAGAATATAAGAATATTGGGATTAAAGGAAGGAGCTGAGGGGAAAAATATGATATCCTTCTTAGAAGAAGCTATTCCAAAGATTTTGTCTCTTAAATTAAAAATCCCAATAGAAATTGAATGAATTGTAATGAAAAAATCTCATACTCAAGGAAAACAAAGACCTGTAACATTAAGGTTATTGAGATTCCAGCATGTAATTGAAATATTAAAAGCTGCGAGAGAAATGAAAAATCTGACACAAAATTTTAGATGGATGTAACTGAAGCAGGCCATTCAGGCGGGGTTCCCTGAATGGAAAAATCTCACTAATCAATATAGTTTAGAGTTCTTATGCTTTCAGGTGGACTACCTGGGACACCAAGCCGCACAGTGGTATAAATTAATATCTGGATTTATAAATAAAAAACCATAAACTAGTCTTCGGGACATTTGGAGCATTGAGATCAAGCATCAAATTACAGTGTCTCAGTGGCCACGAACTTAGTCTTGGAGGATGAGATGTCCAGTGTCTGCACCTATGAGACAAACTTGTTTTTTTCTGTTACATAAAGCATTTTGGACCCCTGTTCATTTACATAAATTAGATAGCTCTAGGTCTGATAGATGTAGACACTGCAGTCTCGAAGCTGGGACTCTAGATCATCTATTATTCTATTGTCTATTTATTTTGGATTTCTGGAAATCAATATTGGGCCAAATAAATAGTTTATTGGAGAATCCAGTGGGCCTATCATATGATACTATTTTATTTGGCATGTCAATGAGGGCAAAGAGTCATATATCCTCAAAAAATAATAAGCTCTTGCTAATTATGACTGGAGTCGCCATTCAACAAATTACATTTAATTGGAAGAATTGGAGTAGATTAAACTTTAATTTCTGGTGGAATTCTTTGTGCCATATATATAAGATGGAAAGAATATTAGCCATACAGAAAGGACATTTTAGTAAATTCAAGGATGTTTGGGGACCATTAACAGATTATTGTAATGAGTAAATAACATTTTTCTCTTAATTATACAATTGCAAATGAGGGGGTGGGGTTAAAGGGGTTTCTGATCTTATATTAAATGTTTGGATTAGTAGAAAAGAATATATATGTGAATACATATGATATAGTAAGGGTGGGAGGGGGGATAAATTTCATTAAATTAAGATGATTGTATTAGAAATTCAAGTGATGTTTGTAAGTTTAAATGTTATTTCCGATTACACTTGTTGTAAGTTGTAAAAATGAATAAAGAATTTATAAAAAAAAAAACCCCAAAACCCAGCTATGCTATCCGCTCTTACCACAACCTCTGGCAATGCGTTCCATAGCTTAACTATTCTCTGAATGATAAAAATTTCCTCCTATTGCTTTTAAAAGTATATCCCTGTAACTTCATCGAATGTCCCCTAGTCTTTGTAATTTTTGACGGAGTGAAAAATCGATCCACTTATACCCATTCTACTCCACTCAGGATTTTGTAGACTTCAATCAAATCTCCCCTCAGCCGTCTCTTTTCCAAGCTGAAGAGCCCTAACCGTTTTAGTCTTTCCTCATACAAGAGGAGTTCCATCCCCTTCATCATTTTGGTCGCTCTTCTTTGAACCTTTTCTAGTCCCACTATATCTTTCTAGAGATAAAGAGACCAGAATTGATCTCAATACTCCAGATGAGTTCACACCATGGAGCTATACAGGGGAATTATAACATTCTTAGTCTTGTTAACCATCCCTTTTTTAATAATTCCTAGCATCCTGTTTGCTTTTTGGCCGCCGCCACACATTAGGTGGAAGGTTTCATCGTATTGTCTACGATGAAACCAAGATCCTTTTCTTGGGTACTAATCCCCAAGGTAGACCCTAGCATCCGGTAACTGTGATTCAGGTTATTCTTCCCAATGTGCATCACTTTGCATTTGTCAACATTAAATTTCATCTGCCATTTGGATGCCCGGTCTTCCAATTTCCTAAAGTCCGCCTGCAATTTTTCACACCGCATGCGTTTTAACAATTTTGAACAGTTTATTGTCATCTGCAAATTTAATCACCTCACTCGTTGTTCCAATTTCCATATCATTTATAAATAAGTTAAATAGCACCGGTCCTAGTATAGACCCCTGGGTCACTACAATGTTTACTCTCCTCTATTGATAAAAATGACCATTTAACCCTACCCTCTGTAAATCCTCTATAATAATCCTCTAAGCGCACATGTGCACTTAGGAGGCCATGCTTCCTGACATCGTGCTGTTTCCCTCCGTGGTCGTATTCTATATACGGCGCGTGGTAGCTTGAGACGCACATGGCGGCTTACAATGGCTGGCAGTGCGTGGCAGCTTGAGATAGCTGAGAGGAATGGCTGGAGGGATGAGAGGAACAGCTGCAGGGTGTCGTGCCGGTGCTGCAGGTGTCCCATGCTGATAAAAATTCTCAAATGCTCAGGGAAATGGAGGGGGAAAGGGAAAGGGGACATGGGTGTGCTAGGGGGCAGACAGCTTTGCTCGGGGGGGGGGAAGACAGAAGGGGGCCACGGAGAGACAGTCATGGATGGCACAACAGAAAAATATAGACAGGCAGGGGGCCAGAGAGAGACATAGGGAGACATACAGAAAGAAATACAGGGGGCCAGGGAGAGAGACAGACAGAAAGAAAGACTAACAGACAGGCAGACAGCAGCCAAGGAGAGAAGCAAAGAAAAAAAGACATACAGCCAGCCAGCCTACATGGAGAGAGAGAGAAAAAAAAAAACCCAGACAGACAGTGGCCAAGGAGAGAGAGAGAGAAAGAAAGAGGAAGTAAGAGAGGGAGAGATGGACATAAGGGTCGTGTCGGTGGGCCAGAAGAGACCATGAAGCCGGATGCTGGACAGGGGGAGCAGGGAAGAGGTGCCACTGGACAGAGGGGAGGTAAAACGAAGGAAGGGCTGCTGCTGGACAGGGGAAGCAGTGAAGGGGTGCTGCTGGACATGGGGCAGGTAAAAGGAAGGGAGAAGGGCTACTGCTGGACAGGGGGAGCAGGCAAGGTGGACAGCCGAGGAAAGAGAGAGACAGAAAAAAGGAAAGAAAGACAGACAGACAGAAAGCGGCCAAGGAGAGAGAGAGAAAGAAAGACAGACAGACAGACACATCTATTCTAACACCCGTTAATGTAAAGGGCTTAAAGACTAGTTACGAATAAAGCTGCTGTAAAAATATGTGCTTTATGGCAGCAAGTATAGTGAGAATAGCCTGGTTTTTTTTTAAAAAAATATGCAATAGGAAAAAACAGCAAATCTCAAGGCTTTCTACCTGTATATACCCACACTTGCACATGTTAAGCAGTTGATTTTGCTACTTATACATGTAGGAGGAGTGTGTGGTGCAGTGGTTGAAGCTACAGTCTCAGCACCCTAGGGTTGTGGGTTCAAACCCTGTGCTGCTCCTTGTGATCCTGGGCAAGTCACTTAATCCTCCATAGCCCCAGGTACGTTAGATAGATTGTGAGCCCACCGGGACAGATAGGGAAAATGCTTGAGTATCTGATTGTAAAACCGCTTAGATAACCTTGATAGGCAGTATATAAAATCCTAATAAACTTGAAACTTAAACTTGAAACCTAGGTATTTATTTATTTTAAAAAATACTTATAGCCTGCAATCTATAATGTTTGTTGGGTAACCATTAAAACATATACAGTATAGTTTAAATTTGTGTACCATTAACCCAAAAAACCACAAGTTAATAACTTTGGATACATTATGGTATGCAGTTTATGACCTGAAAAGGACATTGCCTACTCAATTTGAAGGTCAAGCTGCCCAGGTTTCTAAATGAATGGAGATTCCAACTGCTCATTTGGCTCAGATAACTCAGCAGGGGAAAAATTAGATTTTTAAAACTGTCAAGTAAGACACTTTGGAAGCAGCAATAATAAAGGAAAATAAAATTTTAAGTCTTTATTTACTTTATGAAATGTGTTAATAAAAATTTTTGAGAAATAAAAAATAAATTTTAAGTCAAAGGTTTTTTTAAAAAAATGTATTATTGCAATTATATATATATATCTTTTACACACACAGATTAATCACTTCTTTAGAAATACAGGAAAGGAAAAATCTAGGCAAAAAAATAGTTTTCACTTAAGTCTATGACATTGTGGGAAGGAGATCAAGTAGAAATTGAAGGAAAAATAATTATTATAACAGCAAAGCAACATCATAGGTTACTTTAGTGGGAGTGTGTGGTGCAGGGGTTAGAGCTACAGCCTCAGCATCCTGAAGCTGTGGGTTCAAATCCCTCACTGCTCCTTGTGACCCTGGGCAAGTCACTTAATCCCCTTATTGCCCCAGGTACACTTGATAGAGCTTGAGCCCACTGTGACAAATAGGGAAATATGATAAAGTACCTGAATGTAAAACCACTTAGGATATAAGTGATATTTAAATAAATAAATAAATTTTTTAAAAAAATTATTATTGCGGTTCATTACCAGATGGCATAACTGGAGAGCTAGAGAAAGTCTTTTTACTGCTAACAAAAAACATAAGGTCATAATGCTTGAGTACATGAATAAATTAATGTAAACCGTTTTGAGCTCCCCTGGGAGAACAGTAAAGAAAATTGAATAAATAAATAAATAAGAATAGCCTTACTGAGTCAGACCAATGGTCCATCTAACCCAGTAGTCCATCCTTCTGGTGACCAATTCAGATAACTGAGAAGGCTCAAAGAAAATGTACTTAACTGATTCTAATTCTATTACACATTTGCAAGGAAATTTTACAAAAAAGAGAGCTCCTAACTGAAGGATAGCTGGTCTAAGAAGAAGGAATTCCTTCCTCCTTTTTTGTGCTTCTTTCATCAAATCTGGAAACATTCTAATTTGACAACCCATGAAATTAGCTTCTTTCTTCTTAAGAAACATTTGCAAAAGTCAGTTATGATCTGAAGGCAGTGCCAAAGTGATAAACAAAGTAGCCTTGACTATTTGATCAGTCTCAGGAGGTTCAATAATTTCAGAGACATTCAAAACATCAGTTTCCATATTTACATCAGATGATGTCAAAGTTTCTTTCTTTGCCATTAATATACTGTATTGTAAATAAGGACAATTGGAGGCATTGCATTTTCTGGAACCTGTAATATCTCCTTAAGGTTGTGAATTAAGGAGAAACAAGTGGGCGTTTTAGAAAGGGGGAGGAGTCAAAATGATGGCTGCATGGTAGTGTGGAGCTTTGCATGCCATTCCAATATGGTGGAAAAAAAGG
Source organism: Geotrypetes seraphini (assembly GCF_902459505.1). Lineage (NCBI taxonomy): Eukaryota > Metazoa > Chordata > Amphibia > Gymnophiona > Dermophiidae > Geotrypetes > Geotrypetes seraphini. Next base: position 114,594,756 of record NC_047086.1, read on the forward strand.
GTAAAGTGAGGGGTTTTCCCTCAGAACCCCAACTTCAGCCTTCTGTTCCTTTCCTGAGACCATTGGATGTTTATTTGCAATGTGGAGCACCAGTACCTCCGGATGCTGGGGATTCACTGGCTGCCTCTGCCCTCATTGCCAGGAAGAATAACATCAGGCTATAGCTCAGAATTATCTTTGACTACCAATTTAGCATGTCCTGGGAGCCCAGCGGAGGATGTCCTGAAGATATCATTGGACAATCCTGTGATGAGAGGAAGTGATTTAATCACTTCCAGGGCAACCTGCTGTGGCGTTGGCGCTGGGTGATTCAGCGGTAGAAGCCAGGAAGAAAGAGATTCCTGCTGCCGCTGAGACTGGAGCAGAAGCAAAGGCATTATTCTCTATGATTCAGCTTCAGAAGTCTTCTGTATTTACACTGGAATCAATTTAGATTGTGGTCTATGATCTTGGTAAGGCACTTTCAATTTAATTTTCTTTGATGAACCCTGCTATTCAGAAAAATTCAGCTAATATAGCTTCTACTTAAAATCAAGTTGACCAAGTAGCCAAAACTATAGAGGTGCAAGCTGAAAGACTGATCTGATGTTGTGAACTCTGTTATTATGAAAGAGAATACTTTATTGAAGAGGAGGATTGATAATTTGGAAAATGCAATTAGATTCTCAAACCTTTGATAAACTTTCCAAAAGTTGAAGGATTGAAATACTGGAAAATGTTTCACATTCAAATCATAATTTAAGGTTTATTAATTTTCCAAAGTACTCTGGAGTATCAGTTGTGGAAATGATGATTAAATACTTAAAGGAGGTTTTGAAACTACCATATCTCCACTGCTACCTAATACAAGACTATGAATATTATATTGTTTCTAATAAACACCCCTTTCTAATGATCACCCTATCCAGCTTCAGGACCTGAACCCCCCCAAATTAGTCTTCAATCCAAATCAAGACTCCTTCAACAATTCCCCCGCCCTCGATTTCAATTGAATATTTCTCTCCTCCAACCTGCCTCTCATGGTAACCAGTTCTTCTCCACCCTCCACTTTCCTCAACCCTTCAACCTCCTCTCGTGATAACCAGATGTCTCTTCTTACTTCTTCTCAAGGTTATGAGGCTAGGCTGGAGCAGGGCCTTGAGCAAGTACAGGTGTGTAAATAAATATTCATAGAACAGATCAGTTGTTTCAGTCTGAAATGGTCTCCCATGCCGCTTACCTCTCAGGGTCCTCTATTACACAGTTCTTCAACCGCCGGTCCGCAGGAATTTTTTGCCGGTCCGCACAGGACCGGCAAGATTGACTCATTTGAACTTCCTGCCGGTCCGCGCAGGACCGGCAAGATCAGCATCGGAAGCGTGCGCTGGGCCGGAGAGATCTTGGGGAGCCTCCGACAGTGGCTTTCTCCCCTCTCTGCAGCTCTCCTTTACTTCCCAGCGCAGCGATTCACGAAGGCAGCCTCGGGGCTTTTGCTGAGTCGCGGCTGCCTCTGATGATGCAACTTCCTCTTTCCTCAGAGGCGGCGCGACCCAACAAAGGACCCGAGGCTGCCTTCGTGAATCGCTGCGCTGGGAAGTAAGAAGAGCTGCTGGGAGGGGAGAAAACCACTATCAGTCTGGGAAGCTGCTGGGCAGGGGAAAAAAGGGACAGCTGCTACTGGAGAGAGAGAAGGAGAAAGAGAGATGCATCTGGGAGGGGAGGAGGGAAAGGAATCTGGGAAGCTGCTGGGCCAGGAAAAAAAAGGGACAGCTACTACTGGAGAGGGAGAAGGAGAAAGAGAGATGCATCTGGGAGGGGAGGAGGGAAAGGAATCTGGGAAGCTGCTGGGCCAGGAAAAAAAAGGACAGCTGCTACTGGAGAGGGAGAAGAAGGAGAGATGCTTCTGGGAGGGGAGGAGGGAAAGGAATCTGGGAAGCTGCTGGGCAAGATAAAAAAAGGGACAGCTGCTACTGGAGAGGGAGAAGAAGGAGAGATGCTTCTGGGAGGGGAGGAGGGAAAGGAATCTGGGAAGCTGCTGGGCAAGGAAAAAAAGGTACAGCTGCTACTGGAGAGGGAGAAGGAGAGATGCTTCTGGGAGGGGAGGAGGGAAAGGAATCTGGGAAGCTGCTGGGCCAGGAAAAAAAAGGACAGCTGCTACTGGAGAGGGAGAAGGAGAGATGCTTCTGGGAGGGGAGGAGGGAAAGGAATCTGGGAAGCTGCTGGGCCAGGAAAAAAAAGGACAGCTGCTATTGGAGAGGGAGAAGAAGGAGAGATGCTTCTGGGAGGGGAGGTGGGAAAGGAAGCTGGGAAGCTGCTGGGCAAGATAAAAAAAGGGACAGCTGCTACTGGACAGGGAGAAGAAGAAGGAGAGATGCTTCTGGGAGGGGAGGAGGGAAAGGAATCTGGGAAGCTGCTGGGCTAGGAAAAAAAGGGACAGCTGCTACTGGAGAGGGAGAAGGAGACGGAGAGATGCTTCTGGGAGGGGAGGAGGGAAAGGAATCTGGGAAGCTGCTGGGCAAGGAAAAAAAGGTACAGCTGCTACTGGAGAGGGAGAAGGAGAGATGCTTCTGGGAGGGGAGGAGGGAAAGGAATCTGGGAAGCTGCTGGGCAAGGAAAAAAAAGGGACAGCTGCTACTGGAGAGGGAGACGGAGAGATGCTGCTGGGAGGGGAGGAAGGGAAGAGAGTTACTGCTGGACAGGAGGAGGAGGGAAGGGAGAATGAAAAAAGGAAGGAAACAGCTGGCAGAGAGATTAGAGGAGGGGAAGGGGAGACACAGGCATGAGAAAGTAGAGAGATTGATGATAGGAAGGGGTCAGCAGAAAAATAAGCAGAGGGACAACGATGATAGATCTGGTGTAGGAGAGATAAAAATGAAGAGAGCAGTGAAGCTGGAATGAATCATGTAAATAGGAGAGAGGGGCACAAGCTGGATGGAAAGGGGAGAGGGACATAGAAAGAAGACAGATACCATATGGAAGGGGGAGAGGACAGATAGTGGATGGAAGGGGCAGATGCTGGATTGAAGAGACAGAGAGGGCATACGCTGGAAGGAAGAGAGTGAAAAAAAGATTGAAAGCAGAAACCAGAGACGACAAAAGGTAGAAAAAAATAATTTTATTTCTATTTTGTGATTAGAATATATCAGATTTGAAATATATATCCTGCTAGAGCTGGTGTTAGACATAACTGGGGACTGCAAAACCCAGGCAGTGCTTCTTTAGCTTTCAGCTGGCTTAGGGCGCTCTCTGACCAGGGGGTAGTTGCCCTAGTTGCACTCCCCTAAAACTATTCCTGTCATGTGTTACTTCAGTATTCTGTTAGCATGATATTTCTGTGTAGCATTCTGTAATAATTTGGCTTGTTCAGTTTTCTTGATAGAAGAGGGGATATATGTGAAGGGGAGGGGAGACAGGGGTTTTGTTGATCCTTGCTCTGAATTATTTGTATTTATAAAATGACAATTCTACAGAATATTGTTTCTTTTTATACTTTAATAAAATACATTCAATATAAAATCATAACTGAGGCTTGTGTGGATGGGATCAGATGATTTGTGGGGACCGAGCTCGCGGAGATGGGGCGGAAACGGGATTTTTAAATTTTAGTCCTAGTAGTTTGCCGGTCCACAAAATAATTATTTTTTTTCTGCCGGTCCACGGGTGTAAAAAGGTTGAAGAACACTGCTCTATTAGAAAGTGGGGTATCTTGACACAGTGGTTTCTGGGTGGACCTTTGGTTTGGAACCTAGCTCCATCCTCTGTACTTGAAGCAGCTCAGGGGCAGGACTCAGGTTGGTTTGCAGACCATAACAAAACAGAAAAGACAATCAATGGATAGAGTTCATAGAATGCAAAACAAGTTATTAATCTTGAGGCAAGACTCAGTTGCTTCATAGCAGCACCCAATGAACTCAGTAGCAAGATATGTGGCCCCTACACTTTTCAAATAGAAAGAAACGAGAAATGCAGATTTAGAGGATCATTCAAGGGTACTTGTCATCCCAGTACTGATCCTGCAAAATCAGCGGAAGGAACACTGGTAATCAATGGAAGGGGACAACGGTAACAGCAGAAGGGATAGTTATGGTCATTTTCATCTGGACAATCACCTCTACCTTTTTAATTCTACATTCAGCATCTCTGCTAGAGCAGTGTCTTAACAATTCTTAGGGGTACAGGCCTCTTTCTGTGCCTTAGTACAATTAAGAGGCATGCTGTACTTTATGGCACAGTTCTTCAACCGCCGGTCCGCGGACCGGTGTCGGTCCGCAAAAAAATGTTGCCGGTCCGCGAAGGATTCGAGACCCCAGCCACAGCAAAAAGTGCCGGCGTCAGCTGACGTGCAACTTCCTGTTGCCGTCGCTATGCCGACACTCCTGCCTTCCACTTCCTACTCCTGCCGCATATGTCTCCGCACCCCCAGACAAGCAGGGGCAGCTTTGTGTGCTTTTAACTTCGGCACACAGCTGCCCCTAAGCAGTATTTTAGCCGCGGTTTCATGAGGCAGCCTCGGGGCCTTTGATAGGCCGGCCCACATCGCATCATCAAAGCGGGCCGGCCTACCAAAGGCCCCGAGGCTGCCTCATGAAACCGCGGCTAAAATACTGCTTAGGGGCAGCTGTGTGCCGAAGTTAAAAGCATACACAGCTGCCGCTAGCCTACATAGAGGAAACATTTGCTGGAGAGGGAAGGAGGGAAGGGAGTAGGGGTGCTCCTGGACAAGGGAGGGGAAAGGGCTACTGCTGACAGGGGAGAAGGGAAAGGGAAGGGACGAGAGTTACTGTTGGATAAGAGGAGGAGGAAAGGGAGAAGGGGTGCTCCTGGACAAGGGAGGGGAAAGGGCTACTGCTGACAGGGGAGAAGGGAAAGGGAAGGGACGAAAGTTACTGTTGGATAAGAGGAGGAGGAAAGGGAGAAGGGGTGCTCCTGGACAAGGGAGGGGAAGGGGCTACTTCTGACAGGGGAGAAGGAGAAGGGATGAGAATTACTGTTGGATAAGAGGAGGAGGAAAGGGAGAAGGGGCTACTGCTGACAGGGGAGAAGGGGAAGGGATGAGAATTACTGTTGGATAAGAGGAGGAGGAAAGGGAGAAGGGGTGCACCTAGACAAGGGAGGGGAAGGGGCTACTGCTGACAGGGGAGAAGGGGAAGGGATGAGAATTACTGTTGGATAAGGGGAGGAAGAAAGGGAGAAGGTACTGCTGGACAGGGGAGGAGGAACATTGGAAGGAAACAGCTGGCAGGGAGATTAGAGGAGGGGAAGGAGTCAGGATGGAATGGAGAGATCAGATGAGGGAAAGGGGAGAGACAGAGGAATGACAAAGTAGAAAGAGATTGATGCTGGGAAGGGGGATCAGATGAAAAATAAGGAAAGAGGGACAAAGATGATAGATCTGGTGTAGGAGAGAGGGGCATAGAAAGAATGCAGATACCATATGGAAGGGGGAGGGGTAGAGGGCAGACAGTGGATGGAAGAGGTAGATGCTGGATTGAAGAGACAGAGGGCAGACGCTGGATGGAAGAGAGTGAAAAGAAGATGAAAGCAGAAACCAGAGACGACAAAAGGTAGAAAAAAATAATTTTATTTCTATCTTGTGATTAGAATATATCAGATTTAAAATATGTATCCTGCTAGAGCTGATGTTAGACTTAACTGGGGAGTGCAAAGCCCAGGCAGTGCTTCTTTAGCTTACAGCTGGCTTAGGACTCTCTCTGACCAGGAGGCAGTTGCCCTAGTTCCACTCCCCTAACACCATTCCTGCCATGTGTGACTGTGGTATTCTGTTAGCATGATATTTGTGTAGCATTCTGTAATAATTTGGCTTATTCAGTTTTCTTGCTAGTAGAGGGGATATATGTGAAGGGGAGGGGAGACGGGGGTTTTGTTGATCCTTGCCCTGTATTATTTATATTTATAAAATGACAATTGTACAGAATATTGTTTCTTTTTATACTTTAATAAAATATGTTCAATATAAAATCATAACTATTTGAGGCTTGTGCAAATGGGATCAGATGGTTAATGGGACCGAGCTCACGGGGATGGGGCGGCAATGGAGTTTTTAAAAATTTCAGTCTTATTAGTTTGCCGGTCCACAAAATAATTATTTTATTTCCGCCGGTCCATAGGTGTAAAAAGGTTGAAGAACACTGCTTTATGGGGATTGTAAACAGCAGACTAGAGAGGAGAGGTAAGAAGACAGAGTATCAAGAGTTTTAATTTGACTTGTGGCTGTGGTCTTTGATTGCTGGATGGCTGAAGACATCCTGTATAAAATTTATTATGCCAACCATAATTAGTACTAATTGAAAGTTACATGCAAAACTCAGAAAGCGTGACACTATAAAAAGTATGCGCCAGTTGCAGTGCACAAATTTGAAAGGAGGGCATGGCTTGGGCAGATTTTGGGTATTCCTAAAAGTTATGCACATTGGTATAGAATATGCCTAATGCATGCAGGCATTTGGGCCTGGTTTTACCTGAACTAAATGCCAGGGCTTAACATATGTGATTCACATAAAAGGTACATGAAACATGTAGAATCACGCTAAGCACTTTTCTAGTTGGTGATGATTTTTTAGGCACCATATGTTGAATATGGTTCTAAATGCAAAATAAAGGGCTTTTAGCCAAACTGCAGTAAAAACTGGCCTTAGCATGTGCTTACGCATATCATGCCCATGTTCACCTAGGTAAAGTGATCGATGTTTCCATTTTTTTAATGTATAGCCATGTGCAGATGACATCACTATTGTTATCCCGCTAAGCTCTCTTACATCTGAGCTTATAAATTCTTTATCAATCATTCTAAGTCAGGTTGAACTCTGGATGTCTGCTTTTAGACTAAAATTAAATAAAGAAAAGACTAAATTATTTTTTAGCAGCCCCTAATGATAAAATCAAGGCAACCATGACACGCGTAAATGGGATGAATTATAATATTGAACAATCTCTAAAAATACTAGGAGTTACCTTGGACAAACATCTTACATTAGAAAAGCATTTTGATTTAGTGTTTAAGAAAAGTATTTCAGTGCTCTTGAAACTCCGTACTATTAAAAAATATTTTGACGAAGTTTCCTAGTCCAATCCTCTATCCTGAGTATTCTCGACTATTGCAATATTATTTATGGAGGGGCTTCCAAGAAAATTATTAGAAAATTAAGGGTGATCCAGAACACGACTGTCCGCCTTATTTATGGCCTAAAGAAATGGGAACATATCACCCCTTCCTATCAAAAGCTCCATTGGCTACCATTTGAATCCAGAGTTCTGTTTAAGTTTTCTTGCTTCTGTAATAAAATAACATTTGGTATGCTTCTGAGTTACCTAAACTCTCATTTTAATCTGAATTATACAAATAAGAGCTCTCGAAGATTACATCTGTTCACATATCCCTCAGTTAAATTTTACCAGTACAAAAGGTTTTGTGAAAGAATCTTTGCCTTTCAGGCAGCCAAATTAAATATTTGGCTTTCCCGGTGTGTGTTAGAAGCCTCTTCTTACCTGGATTTTAGAAAACAGATAAAAACTCAATTATTTAATAGGCTAGGGCCTTAGTACTTTTTTCTATTTTTATCTTGCTATGTAAAATTCTCCGCATTCTCTTATACTATCACGCATTTTATAATTTATGTATTTCCTTCCTTAGCTGCCTTCAAATGCTGTCTTTTTAAATCTTGTACTGTTTGTATCTTATCCAATTGTTGTGAACCGCCTAGAACTCCCGGGTATGGCGGTATATAAAAATAAATTTATTATTATTATTAGCTTGTGTCAAACACAAAATCAAAAAAGACAAAAAAATCCCACTGAAAAATCAAAAATGATAAACAACAAAAATGTGGGGTGAAATAACTACTGCCAAAGATCATAAATAATTCATGAATCAATACTGAAAAGAGTGGTAAGGCTGAGCTTTCCATTCAAAATAGAAAACTCATTTGTGGTAAGACCTCAGAAATTCATTCCCCAGCTCACTATAGGGCAGCCTAAGCTGATCCATCTGGGGGATTAATTTATCAATCACCGGTCAATCACCAATCACCAACCTTAAAGCAAAATCTTATCGTGTTAAAACAATAAATATTATAACTTAGCTTCAAACAGCAATGAAACTTCACAATTGTGATCTCAGCGGGGCCTGTTTCGCCCGTGGCTTCGTCAGGAGATCTGGAGAAATGACTATAACTGAACATGTTCCAACCACATTTAACATCCAGTGACCAATTGGTAGAAAGCTTGATGTGACCCATGTCACTTTGTAATCATCCTCACTAGGACTTGTGCTCCATAACTTCTGCCCTATAATGGCGTCTGCCTAAAAAAAACTGCTGTGGCAAAACTAAAGTGCCACCTATATTTAGTAAAAGAGAGGGGTAAGTTTGGCTCTTAGATCACTTAGTGCACCCAGATGCTTAACATTAGTTCTCTTTTATAGAATCTGGCCCTAAGTGTTTGGTTGTCATTTACAGGTATAAATGCACACACATCTGGATAGCAGTATTCTACATTTAGGCATACAAATGATGCTTAACTTAAGGTGACCTTCTATAGAACGAGGGGAATTTAATTATGGGAAAATTAATTTGTTAAGGTTCATTGTCTTTTTTTTTTTTTTTTATAAAACTTTATTGATTTTTCAAACTACAACTGTGCAAAACAAATAATACATATACTTATAATATTACAAGAAAAGCAGAATGAACTTACAGACATAAATGAGCAATTATTTTACCCCTCCCTCCCCCCTAATAATCAAGAAAAATAAATACATAGAATCTATCCACAAATTTCCCAATTCAAAATTTCAATGCAAAACCCTACCCCCTCCCTCCCACCCTGGATGTGCATGTTAAAGGTCTATAAAATAAAATCAGTTATCATTCCTTACAGAATTTAGTCAATGGTTCCCAGAATTTAGTCAATGGTTCCAGAAATTTCCTATAATGTCCCTGTTGTATGGCTATCAACGTTCCATTTTAAAAGTATGACACAGAGATTCCCACCAGAATGTGCAATTTAACTGATCCCAGTTTTTCCAATTCCTCAAAATAAATTATATGGCAACCCCTGTCATTATTAAAAGAAGTTTGTTGTTACAGGAAGATATTTGGCTTTTAGCCCTCATTAACATACCAAATAGGATGGTATCGTACGTCAATGCCACTGGATTTTCCAATATTTTGTTCACTTGATCCAAGATGGATCTCCAAAATTTAAGTATCAAGGGACAATAGTACAGTAAATGGTCCAATGTCCCAGCTTCAAGTTGACAGTGCCAGCATCTATTAGACTTTGAACTATCTAATTTCCAAGGTTCATTGTCTGATGAGGGCTTTGAGCTGCCAGCAGTGGCATCAACATCACATGACTTCTAGAAGTGAGCCCCAGATCCATGATACTTTACTACGCTGAATTTGCATAGAAATAAAGGATGGCTTGCATGAAATTAGGTTTATGTTTCGTCATTACGGAATATGACAGGACTTTGACATGGTCTAGTCTGAAATTTTGCCACACCTCTTTAGCTGCAGACACTCTGGGCGAGGTATAAAGTAACATAAACAATATATAACAGGAAACAAAACAAAAATGGGAAAGACATAAACAAGCCACAAAGTTGTAGCATTACAACATGGCAGGGCCATTCCAAGCCAATAAAAGCATGGTATTGTAATAGAGCTAGGATAAGAGGCCAATTTTAAATAAGATGGTCCAGATACAGAAAGAGAAGACTGCATTTGACCTGAAGTGATGTTTTAATTGTAATTTTGAAATATTTTTATTTTACAACATTTAATACTATTGTCAACAGGAGGTAATCAAAAATAATAAATCCAATCCAATCTTCTTTTAATGCTAGATTTCAAAGGATTTTAGTGGATTTTAGTGGACAAAGTCTACAGTGGACAAAGTCTACAGCGGTCAAAACAGCAGTCAGGGAGGCCAAGCTTCAAATGGAAGAAACTCTAGTGAAGAACATTAAGAAAGGGGACAAATCCTTCTTCAGGTACATTAGCGACAGGAAAAAGAACACAAACGGGATAACACGCCTTAGAACGCCAGACGGGGATTATGTGGAAACAGATTCCGATAAAGCCAAACTACTGAATGATTACTTCTGTTCAGTCTTTACCTGTGAGGCACCAGGGCACGGGCCACGGCTGGAAACAAAGCAAAGCATGGAAGACCCATTTCAGAATTTTGAGTTCACAACTGCTGATGTTTACAGAGAACTGTCAAGACTCAAGGTGAACAAAGCCATGGGACCGGACAATTTGCACCCAAGAGTGCTCAGAGAGCTATGCGATGTTCTGGCAAAACCGTTTGCCATGCTCTTCAATCTCTCCCTAAGTACGGGGAGAGTCCCCCTGGACTGGAAAACAGCTAACGTCGTTCCTCTGCACAAAAAGGGTTGCAGAGCAGAGCCTGCGAATTACAGACCGGTGAGTCTCACATCAATAGTGTGTAAGCTCATGGAAACTCTACTTAAAGGTAAATTAGACACGATATTGGATGAGGGGAATCTAAGGGATCCCTGCCAACATGGATTCACTAGGGGCAGGTCATGCCAATCCAATCTTATCAGCTTCTTTGATTGGGTGACAGGAAAGCTAGACTCGGGAGAGTCTCTGGACATAGTGTACTTGGATTTCAGTAAAGCTTTTGACAGTGTCCCACACCGTAGACTATTAAACAAGATGAAATCGATGGGGTTAGGTGAGAAACTAACTGCATGGGTCAATGATTGGCTGAGTGGAAGACTTCAGAGGGTGATGGTCAACGGCACCCTCTCTGAGACTTCGGAGGTGACCAGCGGAGTGCCGCAAGGCTCAGTCCTGGGACCATCCCTTTTCAACATATTCATAAGGGACTTGACCCGAGGGCTTCAGGGTAAAGTAGCACTGTTTGCCGACGATGCCAAACTGTGTAATACAGTAAGCGAAAGCAATCTCAAGGATAGCATGACGCATGATCTGATCACGTTGGAAAATTGGTCCTCGATATGGCAGCTGGGCTTCAATGCTAAGAAGTGTAAGGTCATGCATCTCAGCAGCAGAAATCCATGCAGAACATACACCTTGAATGGAGAAACACTAGCTAGGACTTCAGAAGAATGGGACTTGGGAGTAATCATCAGTGCAGACATGAAGGCTGCCAAACAGGTAGAGAAGGCCTCATCCAAGGCAAGGCAAATGATGGGATGTATCAATAGAAGCTTCGTTAGCCGCAAACCTGAAGTCATAATGCCACTTTACAGAACCATGGTGAGACCTCATCTGGAGGCCACATTACCGTAAAGATGTGCTTCGAGCTGAGTCAGTCCAGCGGATGGCCACTAGGATGGTCTCCGGACTCAAGGGTCTCTCATACGAAGAAAGACTGGGCAAATTGCAGCTCTATACTCTAGAAGAGCGCAGGGAAAGGGGTGACATGATAGAGACATTTAAGTACGTCACAGGTCGTGTCGAGGTGGAAAATGACATATTCTTTCCCAAGGGACCCTCGGTCACAAGGGGGCACCCGCTCAAATTCAGAGGAGGGAAATTTGGTGGTGACACCAGGAAGTATTTCTTCACAGAAAGGGTGGTGGATCAGTGGAACAAACTTCCGGAGCAGGTGATCAGAGCCACCAGCGTGCTCGACTTTAAGAATAAATGGGACATCCACGTGGGATCCCTGCGAGGGTCGAGTTAAGGAGCTGGGTCATTAGCACTCAGACTTAATGGGGTGGGTCAGTAGAGTGGGCAGACTTGGTGGGCTGTAGCCCTTTTCTGCCGTCATCTTTCTATGTTTCTTTCTATGTTTCTATGTTCTATGTTTCTATGTTTCTATTACTTATCCACCGTGGAATTATTTAATGTGTCTTGACAAAAATACCTTCCTCTTCAAGGTTTTGGAGGTCAGAATGGAAGTCCATCAGGCAGAGAGAGGACAGCCAAGTGCTTTTCAGACAGATGGCACAGAGATGAACAAAAGTGACTTTGTCCATCATCAAAACACATCCTGGCTGCAACACCCGCCTCACATGGTTAGTTCCTCAGAAAGCCTTCCTTACTTAAACAGGACTGTGCATTGCCAAGCCTATTTTTCAAGTGAAATATTAAAACCATTTCTCCTATTTTGAATGCAACAATAATACCAAACGCCTTAAACTATTTGGGAAAGGTTATGGTACTATATGCTAAAAGTAACTGATCCAAAGATGCATCCAGTCAGTGAACCTCCAACTCATAAGCTGGAAATGTTCCCAGAGAGGGAGAGAAAATTGTTTTCCTTGTGAAATTCTTCCTGTTCTATTGTCATGAAATATGGCATGGTATTATTACATACAAGATAGCATACCATGCCATTTCTCATAAATTCCTAATTCCTTGCAACATTCTGTGGCTTTATTGCTGGTTGAGTTTTGGTACCAGTAAAGCCAATGAACTGCAGCAAATCACCACAGTAGGTCTTTAGTCCATTGGAAGTAACAGTAAATGATGGCAGATAAAGACCTGAATGGTCCATCCAGTCTGCCCATTAGTTATTCTCATTAAAAATACATGATTAAATTAAGCTGTCTCTTCTTCGATATTTCTGGGCCATAGCCTAAAGTCCACCTGGTATTGTCCTAGGTTCCAACTGCTGAAGTTGCCATCTAAGGCTATTGCAGTCTATCCAACCATCCTGTTTGCAGGATATCTACTGTAAAGTCTGGCTAGTAATGTCCTCATGTTCCAATTTAGAGCAGTTCCCATCGATGCCCTCCATATTTGGCAACTCAGCCTACTAAGAAGTTCTAAAATTGAGTAGGGGTTCATCTGAAACCTCTACTAAAAAGTTCTTCATATAAACTACTTTTCAAACTCTAACTTGTTTGGCATTTAAATCAGAGCCCCCACTGAGCCCAGCTGCTTTGGCTTTCATTACTATGCAAGTAATCATACCATCCTTACTAATAACATGAAATAAGACCATTATTATACATTATCTACCACAGGCCCCATGGCAGATAGCCACATGATAACAATGTTACTATATGCTAACTGTTGTGGACTTTCCCAGCTAGTAGGCTCCTACTATCAAGATTATTAACCTTTAGTTAACTAGAGCATATGACTCAGAATTCAGAACTTCTTTACTGCAAAACCACAAAAGAGTTAACTTAAATTAGAAGTACTGGACAAGTCTTGCCTTTGCAACTAAAAACCGCTTTCACAGTTTTGTAAAAGGTGTGGATAGTCTATTTTGCAGAACAGTGAAAGTATTTACAAAATTTCACATTGTTCAAAACATGGCTGTACATTTAATTTATAGCCTAAAAAAATCTGATCACGTCAGACCTTATTTCAGACTGCAGTGGCTTCCTGTAGAAGCCAGGGTAGCCTTTAAATTTGGCTGTTTTTGTTATAAGGTGATACGTGGTTTAGCACCAGGATATTTTGTTGATCAATTTCAGTTTGTTTGTTTGTTCAAGAGGATCTTTGCGTAAACCATCTGTGTTTGTTTTTCCCACCATAAAAGGGTTACCATATGGCTCCAGAAAAAGGAGGATTGATTGAGACATCTGGGTTTTACTTCCATGAAGTAAAACCCAGATGTCTAAGTCCGTCCTCCTTATATGGTAACCCTAAAAAGAGGTAGCTGTTATAAAAGTTATCTTCATTGGTTACTTTCTTTTCAAGCTGCAAACTGGGAAAGAGACTTAGGGCTTTTGCTGCTTATTGCATAAAGGGGCAGATGGGCATTTAACTTGTCAAACCCTTCCAATTCTTTGTTTTTGAAACATATACTGTAGATGGATTTTTACGTCATTTGCAGTGTGTCTAAATCTGAAGGGGGCATGGAGACATTGTTTGGACGGGCTAGGGCAGGCTTATGATTTGGACATGCTTCTGCAATAATCGTGCATTTTAGAATATGTACAGGGCACAATTTGGAGGGAAGGGGTGCCTTTTTCTCTGTTGCCCCTGCCCTCTGGATTTCTCTCTCCACAAATGTTTACCCTACGTTCAGATCTTTATTGAAAGCATACATTTTTGAGAAAGTTTCCTCCTATCCCTCTATTACTTCTTCATGCCTATTTCTCACACTTGCCTATTAATATTGGTGTTCCTGTTGTTTTAACGTCTCTATTGCTTTTATTGTTAACTGCTTTGTTAGTGTTAAAGGAAAGGCGGCATATCGAATGAAATAAGCCATAAACCATAACCATAAAATCTAAGACTCTGGAATTCTTTCTTTTTCTGGGATTTTAACTATAATTGATATGTCCATTGATTTACTTCCCATGTTAATATTTCATTGCTAGCTGCATCCTGAAATGATTTTCCATTAGCTAGAGCTCTTCATTCCCACTGCTCTTGACTTGCGACAGCTATGGATGGCACTCTATCAATGATTAGCTTCCAGACTCAAGACAGAACACAGTTCAGGGCAACCATCCATGAGTAGCATTGAGTTGATACCAACTTGATGGCACTTAACAACACCTGGAGTTTTACCACTATTAACATGCATCAGTTCTTGAACACTAACAGGCCCTCTGAAGCTCTATTCTTTCCCAGGTTTCCATGAGAAAAGAAATGTAGGAGGAAGTGGTTGTATGCCGTAGAACCTGCCAGCACATGAGGTCTGAAAACTAGGGCCACTCAACAGAAAAAGAGGAAGTGAGCATGGGTGATCTGATGGAAGGGGGGAAACGATAACTTCTTGAGGTGGGGGTTTTTTCCCATTGCCTAGGGGCACCCATTAGATAAATATGACCTCAGTGTTTCCCTTCTCCCTCAGCTCATAGAAAAATGCTGCACTTTTGATTATTTATCTCAAGTAACTGTAACAGGGAAAAAGTCATTTTGGCTATGGGGTGTACAGAAGAGAGGTCCAAATAGAAAACTGTTTAGGTTAGGGATTTTTTTCCTAACACTTTTCCATTGTTTAGACTTCAGGTGTACTTAACATAGGGCTCCTTTTACTAAGCTGCGATAGCGTTTTTAGCGCGCACAGAATTTTAGCTAAACCCGTGCTTCGTGGCTAGAACTAACACCAGCTCAAATGCTGGCGTTAGTGTCTAGCATGCACTAAAACTGCTATCACAGCTTAGTAAAAGGAGCCCCTAGTGTCCCCTTTCTCTAGAAACCATTTTATTTGTTTCCATTAGCTCTTGTCCCCAGGTTTGCCACAGATAGGACTCCTAAGGATGCAAGACATTAAGGAGAAGAATTAACAAAGATTACCACATAGAGGAAGCATTAAATAGATGCTGGGGTTTCAGACCTACTTAGTTCACTCTTTTAAACTCCATAAAAGGTATTTGCCACCAAAATAAAAATAAAACCTATTTATTTTGTATTGTGGTGTGCCTCTCTTGCTCTGCCAGACAGCTTACAAGCAAGTTCCCTAGCCATCTCTCTGCCCCACCCCGATCCTGGGACTGACTTCAAACTGTCCTGCTTGTTATAAATCATTGAGCGGTATAATCATTTTCAAATGTTTAACACTAATGAGAGCTTTCCTCTAGTTTCTAAAAGCAAACTATTACATGTGCAAGTCTGTTTTCTGCAAATGAGAGAAGCTTCCAGAAGACACGACAATGCTAAAGAGAACCGCCGCTTTTAGTTCTTAGGAAAGTTTCAGACATCTTGGCGTTGCTTGCTCAATTTACTGTTCCTTGGAGGAGTAAGTGAATCAGATGTCATTTCGTTTCATGTTAATTAGTGCAGCAAGAGCGGTCTTAAATTTGTAACTTCACACACGTTGTGAGTTTAGTTCTTGGATTTCCCAGTTTTTTTCCATTCCATTTCTTGCAACTGCATCTGACAGGGTGAATAAAGGCAACTGTCAGAATAGAGAATAATAGTTGATATATTTCCTTGAGAAAAGAAAACCAGAAATTGCCTCTGAAAGTGGTTACATGTGAGAAGCAACATTTAAAAATAGCAGTGTGATCTTTACGCCTGCTGCATGGATAAATCAGCTCCTTCATGATGTCTTTTGTGATCTTTCTCATCTGTAAGAAGCAGCACCTGTAAAGACTGCAAATGTTAGAGGCAGATTTTCCTTTACCCCCCACCTCCAAAGTCATCATGAACAAATTGACTGTTTCTTCATCTTAGATCTATGGAAATCTTATGAGCCTTTTCCTGACTGTCTCCCCAGGAGCTTCTGCCAGCACAGTTGAGATCTTGGAAATTTACTGCTCAACATCAAATATAAGGCAGCAGCCCAACCAGACACTGAGTCTTGAACTTGCTGCCTAATGAGCGAATGGCCTCCTAGGTTAAAGCAGAAGAAAGTCTTGGCTCCTTAGACAGCAGTGTTGTAATTCGATAAGCTCTGTCATGTATTCTTGCTTCTTATAATGGTCAGTTTGTTTTCAGTTATAACTCCTGTGATCATGAGGTATCCCAGTATTTAAAAAGGAAGACTAAGAATGTTTCTCTTGGAAATAGATTTACAGAGGTACTGCTTGACCTAGCAGCTGTATAAAAGCGGGTGAGAAATTTCTAGTTGGTTTTCAAACTGGAAAGCTAGAGGTAACAATTAAAAAAGGGAAGACTTTTTTTTCCCATTCTGCTCAACCAACTGTTTGGCATGCCAGACTCCTGAATCAGTGGGGTATGGACACTTAGCTGGGCCCAGGACAAAGAAAAGGGAATGTTGTGAAAGGTTTATCCATCCTTTCACCTGTGAGAGAAGTTGAGAGAGTGATTGTACAGGTTTTGTGACCATTTGGTAGAAATGGGAAGAGAACAGACAACCTGAAGAGGTTTGAGGACTAAAGGTCTTTGACTCGTTGGAGGTCAACTAGGGGAGAGGACTTGTAACTAGAATTATATTGCTGGTGGACCTATGACTAGTGAAGGTGAGGTCTTGGCATTTATAAAATGTTTTATGAGAGTTGTGAGTGTGTGTGTGGAGTAAGGATAATGCATTTGATACACCCATAGGTGTTGGAACAGGGAAAGCCACAGGTGGCATGGCACCCCCCAAAAAAATTTTTTTTCTTCTCTCTACTTCCCCTCCACACTCACTCTGTGAGTTGTTTCTTTCCTTCTTTCCCTTCTCAGTTGCCGTGATGCTCCAACAGGGCTCTACACCACAAGCACCAGGGTCAGCAGGCTTGGGGCCTTGAGCATCTGTACATGCTCAAGGCCTACTGGCTCCCACCCCCTCTGAACTTCCTGTTTCATGCACAGATGATCAGGATTCCCTGCCTGCCAGCCAAGATGTTTTTGGTATTTTGCCAGTTAGAGCATTGCCTTGCTGGGGGAAGAAGGTAAGGTAATAAACATATTGCAAGAGAGGTAGAAGGAAGGAAAAATATGCTGGAGACTGGAGGGGTTGGGGAAGGAGAGAAATGCTGGAGACCACAGGAGGGGAGGGGAAATGCTGGACATTACAAGGGAGGAAAGAATAAAAATGTTGGGCACCACAAAGCGGGGAGGTTTGAAAAGTAGGAGAGGAAAGAAATGATTGAGGATAAGAGTTAGGGAAAGGAAAAAATGATGGACACTACTAGGTGGAAGGGGTTGAGATGAAAGGAAGAAGAGAAATGCTGGAAACTAGGGAGTTAGACTAAGGGAAGGGATGGAGCTTGGGTAGGCTTAGGTGGAGCTTGTGCATCCCCCCCTAAAAAAGCCATTTAACTGCCCTTGGCACAATCTAAATTATTTACTTATTATTTACAAGTACTTCCTCTGTCCTTAATAGGTTCACAGTCTAAGGTTTTGTACTTATAAACACTTGGCCGTGCCACAAGGAGCTGCAGTGGAAACTGAAGCCAGTTCCCCTGATTATAAACACACTGCTGCCAAGGGTACCACCATTGTTAGATCCAGAGCTGATGAAGTAGGAGCAGAAAGGGGACTGCTCCAACCCTCTCTCACTAAATAACATGGAACTCCCCTGCGAAGTCCCAGGGATAAACAAAGTTTCTTTGGAGGTCTAGGGAGGCAGGGAGGGGTGGAGATTCAGCCTATAGAGGGCTCCTATGTAATGATGAATTGAGGGGGAATGGGGATCAGAGGGGGATCAAGATAAGGGGATCAAGGGGTGATCAGATTGGCACAGTACCTTATGTGGGTCCCAGCTGATATTCAGCTGTGACACGCAGAAGTGTCTTATCTGGGGCATGGTTAAATATTGGTCATAACTCATAAGAGTTTGAGTGACACATTTTTGGTCAGTCATGTCCTGATAGGGGAAGAGTGTGATGCAGTGGTTAAAGTTACAGCCTCAGCACCCTGAGGTTGTGGGTTCAAACCCATGCTGCTCCTTGTGACCCTGGGCAAGTCACTTAATCCCCCCATTGCCCCAGGTACATTAGATAGATTGTGAGCCCACCTGGACAGACAGGGAAAAATGCTTGAGTACCTGAATAAACTCATGTAAACTGTTCTGAGCTCCCTTGGGAGAACGGTATAGAAAATTGAATAAATAAAAATATGCAGTGACGTTGCCTGGACATGGCCCAACACTTAATTTCAGAGCTTAATTATGGACATGGCGGTCAATAAATAAAATATTGACCAGCATATTTTTAATTAATGCATACTGGAGTGATAGGTGCCCTTTCATGAACTAAATACCTAAGTGAAAGTCTGGAAGACATAGATGGTGTGAGTCATTAAAAATCTAAGACTCTTCAGGATCTTGCTTCTCAGAACCTACATAAGAAAAATAAAGAGTTATCTCTCTCTCCACACCTGTAACCTCTGAAGCTATATAAACATCCATCAGGGGAATATTACTATTTCTACTACTTCTATTATTTATCATTTCTAAAGTGCTACTAGATATATGCAATATAAGACGGTCCCTGTCCTATAGGGCCAACATTCCAACTAAGACAGGCAAATAAAACAAATAAGAATTAGGAAGGTCCATTTGGAATGAGAATGTTTAAAAACATCAAGGGTATAACCAAGAGAATAAAGGTTTAAGATTTAAAACCGGCCTCAGAAAGGTGGATTTTTAGGCTCAGGGAGGGAGCATGATATACTAATTCAGGAAGTTTATTCTAGGCAAGCTGGAAAAAGCAGTCGGGACATAAGAATTGCCATACTGGTACAGAACAAAGGTCCATCAAGCCCAATCTCCTCTTTCCAACAGTGGCCAACCCAGGTCCCAAGTACCTAGCATGATCCCAAGTAGTAAAACAGATTTTACGCTACTTATCCTAGGAATAAGCAATGGATTTCCCCAAGCCAGTTCAATAATGGCCTATGGACTTCTCTCTTAGGAAATTATCCAAACCTTTTAAAACCTTGCTAAGCTGATTCCACCACATTCTCCAGCAATGAATTCCAGAATTTAATTACACGTTGTGTGATGAAATATTTTCTCCAGTTTGTTTTAAATTTACTACTTACCGTATTAGCAGTGGCGTACCAAGGAGGGGGCGTGGGGGGCGGTCCGCCCCGGGTGCCAAGCCCTGAGGGGGTGCTCCTGGTCCGGTCCGATTCCCCACCCCCTACGCTGGTTGTCGCGTCTGGAAACAGCCTGCAGCAAGATCGCGATGCCAGCGATCTTTGCCTGTTTTGGCTGTTTCCTCCGCCACGGTCCCGCCCCTCCTCTGACATCAGAGGAGGGGGCGGGACCGCGGCAGAGGAAACAGCCGAAGCAAGCAAAGATCGCTGGCATCGCGCGATCTTGCTGCAGGCTGTTTCCCCAGGGAAATGAAGCGGGGAGGCTGGGGGAATAAGCAGTGCTTGGTGGTGGTGGTGGGGCCGAGCGGTCCTTCGAGGTAGTGGAGGGGGGGCAGCAGGCCTTCAGGGTGGGGCGGGCAGGCAGACCTTGTGGAGGGGGGGAGACAGGCCTTCAAGGGGGAAAGGCAGGCCGTCGGGGGGGGTGACAGGCCGTCGGGGGGGGGGTGCAGGCCTTAGGGGGGGGACAGTCCTTCCAGGGAGGGCACAGAAATGGTCAGAAACCACTTCACAGGTCGCGGACCTGATGGGCCGCCGCGGGAGCGGACCGCTGGGCGAGATGGACCTCTGGTCTGACCCAGTGGAGGCAACTTCTTATGTTCTTATGTTCTTAGGCCTTCAAGGGGGGAGACAGGCAGGCAGGCCTTCAAGGGGGGACAGGCCTTCGGGGGGGTGCAGGCATTCAAGGGGGACAGGCAGGCCTTCGGGGGGGGTGGCAGGCCATCAGGGGGGGTGCAGGCCTTAGGGGGGGTGACAGGCCTTCGGGGGGGTGCAGGCCTTCGGGGGGGGACAGGCCTTCAAGGGGGACAAGCAGGCCTTCAGGGGGGGGGGGTGACAGGCTGTCGGTGGGGGTGCAGGCCTTAGGGGGGGGACAGGCCTTCCAGGGAGGACACAGGCCTTCAAGGGGGGGACAGGCCTTCAAGGGGGGGACAGGCAGGCAGGCCTTCAAGGGGGGGACAGGCCTTCGAGGGGGGTGTAGGCCTTTGGGGGGGTGCAGGCCTTTGGGGGGGTGCAGGCCTTCAAGGGGGGGGGCAGGCCTTCCAGGGGGGTGTAGGCCTTCTAGGGGGGTGTAGGCCTTCGGGGGGGTGCAGGCCTTCAAGGGGGGGACAGTCTTTCGGGGGGGCAGGCCTTCAAGGGGAACAGGCAGGCCTTCAAGAGGGGGACAGATCTTCGGGGGGGTGCAGGCCTTCGGGGGGGGACAGGCCTTCAAGGGGGACAGGCAGGCCTTTGGGGGGTGCAGGCCTTCGGGGGGTGCAGGCCTTCAAGGGGGCAGGCCTTCAGGCAGGCAGGCCTTCGAGGGGAACAGGCAGGCAGGCCTTCAAGGGGGGGTGCAGGCCTTCAAGGGGGGGGGACAGGCCTTCAGGGGGGGCAGGCCTTCAAGGGGAGCAGGCAGGCAGGCCTTCAAGAGGGGGACAGGCCTTCAGGGGTGGGATGCAGACCTTTAAGGGGAAACAGGCCTTCAGGGGAGGGGGGCCCTGGTGTAGAAGTACACGGAGGGAAGGGGGAGGGGTTCAAAGAGACGTGCATATGCCGGACTTTGGGTGGGAAGAAATAATGGGTCTGAAAATAGAGGAGAGAGAGAGAGGTGATGGACATGGGTTTTAGGGAGGGAAGGAACAGAAAGGGAGAGAAGTTGGACACAAGGGATGGTGTAGAGGGAGGGGGATAGAGATACTGGTTAGGAGGGTAGTTGGGAAAAGAAAGGGAGAGATGGTGGATCCTGGGATGGTGGGGAAGGAGGGAGAGCTGCTGGATGAAAGGGTAGTTAAGAAAAGGTGGATCTGTGGAGGGAGACAAAAAAAGGAAAGATGCTAGACATCCGGGGGAGGGAAGGGAAACGGAAGGGGAGGACAGAGATGGCAGATGGATGGTTAGCACGGAGAAAGAAGAAAGAAGGAGACCCTGGCAAGCAAGTTATCAGAAGACAACCAGAGCCTTGGACCAACAAGATTTGAAAAATAACCAGACAACAAAAAGGTAGAAAAACTAATTTTATTTTCTGTTTTGTGATTACAATATGTCAGATTTGAAATGTGTATCCTGCCAGAGCTGGTGTTAGACCGCAAACGTGAGCTAGGATTTAACAGAGAGAGGAAAAGTCCTTTTTGTTTCTTTATTTTATTTACACCACAGTGCCAGTGTGGTTAGGAGAAGCCAAAGGGGGGTGAAAAAGCTATAAAATAAACCCACCAGGATGTTTGAAAAAAACACCCAATTGGGCAGGAAAATCGAATCGATAAACCAATTCAATAGGCTGAATCGAATCGAAATTTTTTTTCCTGAATCTGGCAGCACTAGTTTGCGCTACTGTCTTAGACTTTAGGACCTGGGATTGGGGAGAGATGGCATCCTCAGTACTTTATAAAGCAAGTGAAATGAGGATTTGGTCAGATTTTTGAAGGGTCTGCACTCTGCAGAAGAAAAATATTGTATAGGCCGGGGACATGAGACAGCAGGAAATGGGAACTTTTCTTCCTTCTATTTTTGTGAATGGAAAGGCTGAGGATGTCAGAGAGTTCAGTTAAAATATGTGCTTTATAAGAAAATATAATAATGTGTTTTATAAAGTTTATAGCATTGCTGGCCTACCAGGTGAGGTGTTCCTAGTGGTGGTGGCAGCAGCGTGTCAATGTGTTGAGAGGAAGAGGTGATATGGGAATTTCTGCTGAGCAAACTCCGGGCCCATTTCCACCCCCCAGTTAGTCCACTCCACTCAACTGGTTCACATACTGAGTGGGTCTTTGGGTGTTGTTCCTGGATAGTTGTTTTGGGATCTCTTCCAGTGGTTTGTCAGTATCTCCTTCTGGTCCAAGGAATGAAACTTTGTTAACCTTAGCACTGACCTACAGAATATGTTTGTAACAGCGCTGCTTGTGTGGCATTAGTCTGTGTAGTGATCGAAAGAAAAAACCAGACCTTTGCACATTTTTGCACTATATGATGGGTGTATGAGGAGATTCACATTTCCTGCTCAGCTAAGTCCATGTGAAGTTACCTTGTGCTGTATTTGACATCTAGCAAAGTCTCTGTTTGGAAGGAAAGATCTCAGCTTAAAAATGAAGTGGCCAGAAGTTATGGTAAAAGCAGATAGCGTAGCTGGTTTTAAGAAAGGTTTGGACAAATTCCTGGAGGAAAAGTCCATAATCTGTTATTAAGACATGGGGGAAGTGTCTGCTTGCCCTGTATCGGTAGCATGGAATGTTGCTACTCTTTGGGTTTTGACCAGGTACTAGTGACCTGGATTGGCTTCCATGAGAATGGGTTACTGGGCATGATGGACCATTGGTCTTACCCAGTTAGGCTATTCTTATGTTATGTTCTCTTCTGTAGGGGCCTTTGTTTTCACTTCTTATTTTAATGTATTTTTTTTCTGAGAACTTATCAGTGTTTTTTATAATGGGAACAAAAATGGAAGAGAATTAATGTGTGTGGAATGGGGGGGGGGGGAGTAACTAATTTTTTCAGCTAAATAATTCAATCCACCTCAACCAGACATAGGAGAACTCACGCACCATTCACACACCCTCCAACCAAAATCGTCAAAAGAAAAAAACAGTTCGACAACCTCCTAGCCATTTGAGCTGCAACACTCGACCCCCAACTTTACAACCTATTGATCTCGACCACAGACTACAAAACCTTCAAAAAGAAATAAAAACCCTTCTATTCAAAAAACACATAAAACCGAACTAACACAATCAAAACTGTCCCAAGCATCACCTGCAACTACTCCATATGTACTTCTGATGTCATGACAATTCAGACATAATTTATGTTATGTTATGGTATGTTTGGAATAATGGTTACATATATGAGGTTCAATAAAAGAAAATTTTCACTGCCTGTTTCTATTATGACCATTTATTCAGTTTCATGGTTATTACAAAAAATATTCTTTTACATGGGGGGGTGTCAAAAAATTATGGGCCCCGGGTGCCACATACCCTAGGTACGCCACTGACCAAGAAGAAGACTTCCTTATTGTATAATCATCCTACCCAGAATGACATATGGCGTAGAGCAAATTGGGTCTAATATGGATGTTTCCAAAAGACTTGAAGAATATATAAAAAGGTCTACCACAGGCTAACTTGAGTGTGTCTATCTTCAATATTAGCTGTTCCCATATAGAACAAAATAAGCTACTATCTTTTTCTAAACAGTAGATTTACTTGCAGTAAGAGACAGGCTTTTTAATTTTTTTCATTATTATACTGACTCCGCCCACTAACTCCCGCTGCTTTCATCAAGATCTCTTTGCCGCCGCATAGCGGCGGCACGTTCCTGACTCCGCCCACTAACTCCCGGTACATGACCTTTAAAAGCAGTCACTTTGCGGCGCACACATATTATGCTCCTTAATGCGCTCCTTTGTGCGATACTGCAGTGCGTTTTGGAATCCTTAATAACAAATCGACACAAATTTTTAAAACATCTTAACTTAAACAAAACCATTTTTCTCTGTGCAATTTTAATTTTGTTTGCTAATAATTCTTTAAAACACACAAAATTACTGTCTCCACTCCAATTTACATCCACCATACTATGGATACTACTTCCTTACCCATTCCGGTCATTTGGGGACACAGACCAATTAAAAGGGAAATCAATCAAACATTCTTACGCCCTTCAGAACGCCTAAATATCACACTGTCTCCTAATCAGACTGCTTCTTCTTCAATACCTTCATTACCCCCAGACCAAAAAACTAGACACCTCAATATAGGTTTGATTAACATCCGCTCTATTAAATCTAAATATCATTTAGTAAAAGACCTTATTACTCAACATTCACTTGATATACTATGTTTAACAGAAACATGGCTATCTGAAGGTGAAGAAGCCTATCTTTCCTATGCCTGTCCCCAAGGATTTTCATTCTTCCATAATCATCGTCATTATAAAAGAGGAGGCGGATTAGCAACAATTTTCCGAGAACACTTACTAACTCATGTCGACAACTCTCCAACTTCTCCTATTGAATATTTACAGTTTTCATTATTAACAAAACCAAAAACCGATGTACTTTTAATATATTTTCCACCCCCAATTAACACTGATAATTTTACTCAACTCCAATCCTTAATGTTTGATTTTGGTAGCACTACCTTAAATCCATTAATTTTGGGTGACTTCAATATTCATTTTGATGATCCCAACAACAATTTCACTAAAACTATTCTTTCTTACATAAAACAATTAGACCTTTATCCACTTCTAACAACGCCAACCCATCAAGCAGGACACACAATTGATATGGCCCTAATAACTACATCCGCAAGAAACAATTTTTCAGTAAACTGCTGCCTACCAGTCCCATGGTCAGACCATTTTTTAATAACAATCAAACACACTATCTTACATAACCTACCTCACATTAAACAACAATCAATAAATTTTAGAAACTTCAATGATCTCTCTTCAGAATCAATTCATTCAACATTTAAATTAGATCTTTCTGAATCTACAACTCATTCTGTAGATGATTTAATTAATCACTGGAACGCTGCTATTAAATTATTATTAGACAAACTAGCTCCAGTACAAGCAAAGATTATTCCAGCTCGCAAAATTCAGAACCCATGGTTCACGGCTGAACTTTCTCTCATTAAGAAACAACTAAGGTCATCAGAACGTAAGTGGAGAAAAGCAAAAACTAAAATAAATTTTCAATTGTTCACTGAGCAATCCAAATTCTACAAACAAAAAATAAACCAAGCAAAAATGAAATTTTATTCTAATAAAATTTTGAAAGCTAAAAATCCATCAATTCTCTATACTATTCTCAATTCAATATCAAGTCTAAATAAACAACAATCAGAAGCCGTTACATCTTCACCAACTGCCCAGGAACTCGCTATTTCATTGAAAAAATTAGTAAAATCAGAAACACTTTTACAGTAAATCAATATAAAACGTTTGCTATTCAACAATCCGATTCAGATTCACTGTATTCAAAATGTTCAAAATTTAACATGCCAAGTCTATATGAAATTGAGACCATTCTCAAATCCATAAACATCAAGGGCTCAAAGGCCGATCTAATCCCTCCTTTCATTATCAAACGTCACTTTAATATTTTTGGTCCTTTCATCCATAAGCTAATTTATGAAAGTCTAAGTCAAAACATTGTACCAACAGTATGGAAAAAATCAATCATCTGTCCTATTATTAAAGATAAGAAAATTAGCTCAGGAGATTTATCTAACTTCAGACCAATAGCAAATATTCCTTTTCTGGCTAAACTGACTGAAAAAGTCGTGTTTAATCAAGTTTCAGAATTTGTGGAAAAAACTAATGTCCTACACCCGAACCAAACCGGTTTTAGACATCACCATAGTACAGAGCATTCTTTGATTGGTATGACTACTTCCATCCAATATTTTCTAGATCACCACCAGTCAGTTCTATTGATTTCCATTGACCTCTCAGCAGCCTTTGACACAATCGACCACCAACTTCTTCTGGATAGACTTCAATCAATAGGCATTACAGACCAAGTACTTACTTGGTTTGTATCATATTTTACAAATCGTACTTCCTCTGTTTCTTTTAAAGATTCAACGTCCAAATCTTCACAGTCTACACATGGTGTCCCTCAAGGGTCTATTCTTTCCCCTTTATTATTTAATATTTTCCTTGCCCCTTTGCTTACTTTATGCCAATCAGTGGGTTTCCAGGTCTTTGCCTACGCTGACGACATCCAGCTTCTACACCCATTAGACGCTAACAAAACATCTGATATCATAGCGATCAACGAAAAACTCGATCAAATCTATCATTGGCTAGACTCAAATAGATTAGCACTCAATATAAAAAAAACTAATGTGATGCTTTTTCCCTGGAAAGACAACTCCTCCCTTACTGCTTCCATTTCTATAAAAAATGTTCCCCTACAATTAGTTAGTAATACCAAAATTTTAGGGGTGATTTTCGATCACAAACTGAATTTTCACGATCACATTAGTAATATTATTAAAACAACCTTTTACAGATTAAGACAAATTCAATCAATCTCAAAATTTTTATGTTCTAAATCACTTAACATTCTAATTCATTCATTGGTGATCTCCAGGATTGACTATTGTAATGCCCTTTTTAAAGGAATCTCTTTAAGTGAAATAAAACGATTACAGATCATTCAAAACGCTTCCATTAAACTTATAACCAAAACTAAGAAATTTGATCACGTAACACCCCTTTTAAAAGACGCGCACTGGCTCCCAGTCTCACACCGGATAACATATAAGCTATGCATACTCACCTTCAAAACCCTTCTTAATAAAACCCCAGCGTTTATTTACAAATTATTGATACCATATTCTCCAATCAGAACCCTGAGATCTAATGAACAGAATTTATTAACTATTCCATCCCTTAAGGTCATCAATACAAGACGACAATTTATTTTTTTCTGTTACGGCACCTCAGTTATGGAACGCCCTTCCAATTTATTTAAGGGAAGAGCAGAATCTTGAGAAATTCAAAAGTAACTTAAAAACATTTCTCTTTAAAGACGCTTTTGATAATTAACGAAACTTACTGCAGCTCAGAATATTTTATTGTACTATATTACACTGTTTTTTTTGTTATTCATTTTGTATTTTTCCTTTTTTGTTCTACTTTCCTATAATGATTTGTATTTCATCTCCCTCCTTTCCTTGTGTTTTTAAGTTTGTAATCATAATTTTTTTAATATTGTAAATTAATATGTATTGTTCTGCTTTGTATTATTTCCCAGAAATTGTAATTTTAATTTGTTCATCGCTTTGAAATACGATTAAGCGATTAATCAAAACAATTATTAAACTTGAAACTTACACTCACAAAACTGGCTATCATATTTGGTTTGTTATTATCAGGGACTCTTGATACAGGCATTTTAGCTGAAACACATTGCGTGTTGAGTGCATGACTGGCCAGGTGTTTTTATGACTGACTTTCTTGTGCATGTGTTGCACATTTTGCTTGCTATTAAAGTGGGGTTTGAAGATCAGGCCTGCTCTGCTCTCTTCTACTAGATGTTTCTTATGCAGAATCGACTGTCTCATTAGCTGTTGTTCAAACTTTTCTTAAGCCCAGCTATGCTAACCACTGTAACCACATCCTCTGGCAACGAGTTCCAGAGCTTAACTATTTTTTGAGTAAAAAAATATTTCTTCCTATTTGTTTTAAAAGTATTTCCATGTAATTTCATTGAGTGACCCCTGGATTTTGTACTTTTTGAATGGGTGAAAAATCGATTCACTCTTACCCATTCAATACCACTTAGGATTTTAGAGACTTCAATCATATACCCCCTCAACTATCAATTTTCCAAGATGAAAAGCTCAAACCTCTACTCTTTTGAGAGGAGTTCTATCCCCTTTATCATTTTGGTCATTCTTCTTTGAACCTTTTCTAATTCTGCTATATCTTTCTTGAGATACGATGACCAGAACTGCACGCAATACTCAAAGCGAGGACACAACATGGAGCAATACTGAGATATTACTGTGTTTCTCCCAAAATAAGTCAGTGTCTTATATTCATTTGGGGCCCAAAAAAGGCACTAGGTCTTATTTTCGGGTAGAGCTTATTTTTTTCATGTTCATGATCATCTCTCCCTTTCTCTCCTTCACACCAATTCTTCCTCTTTCCTTTCCCCCACATGTGCAACATCTTTCCTCCCCTCTCACTCATCACCTTGTGCCTTCCCTCTGCAGCATCTTTCAATCCCTCCATCCCTCCCATCCCCTTGTGCAGCAGAACCCTTGCCCAGCTTCCATCCTTCCCTCCCTCCCATTCCTCGTGCAGCAGAACCCTTGAGCACCCGCTGCAGCCCCTGCCGTGCAGCTGAACCGCTGAACTCCACTGACCCTCCATCCTTCCCTTCCAACCTATCCCCGCCGACCGCGACCATAAATATCTTCCAGCAGAGGAGCGTCGGGCCAACAGCACTCACAGGCTGCTTCGCAGCCTTCTCGCTGGGGCCTTCTGTGTGTCGCGTTACTGATGATATCATCATTACATAGAAGGCCCCAGTGAGAAGGTCGCGAAACAGCCTGTGAGTGCTGCTGGCCCGATGCTCCTCTGCCAGAAGATATTTATGGTCGTGGTTGGCGGGGATCAGTTAGGAAGGATGGAAGGTCAGCGGGGTTTCGGTGGTTGGCTGTATGGTGGGGGTGAGGAAGGAGAAAGCGTGGCTGCCTACGACTAGGGCTTATTTTGGGGTGTAGGGCTTATATTAAGGCCTACCCCAAAAATCATGCTAGGGCTTTTTTTCGGGGTAAGTCTTATTTTTGGGGAAACATGGTTTAATATAATATAGGTTTTATTTACCATTCCTTTCCTAATAATCCCTAGAATCCGATTTGCTTTTTGTGCCGCAACCACCCACTGGGCAGATTTCAGCATAGTGATTATGACACCCAGGAATTTTTCATGGTTGCTGACTCCTAAAGTGGACCCTAGATTTGGAGGACTGACATTGGATTTAGTACTCAACAATGAAGAAAGTATGCCTAATATGCACATGGGTGCCCGTCTGGAAGGCAGTGATCACTACATGATGTGATTTAATATGAAAGTTAAGGTGGATTCTAGATTTCAAACATGTTGACTGGTATAATGGAGAAGTATCTGAAGGAGGAGCTCAGAGGGTAGGATGAAATAAGGGGAAAAACAGTGGGTTAAACTAAATGGGGCAATGAAAAGGACTATTGATCTTTATGTAAGGAAAGTAAATAAAAGCAGGGGATAAAAAAAAAAACAAATATGGTTTTCCAATGAAGTGGCTGCAAACATCAAAACAACAACAAAAAAAGTAGCATTCACAACTTGCAGATCAGAAATGAAGGAACACAAACATGAATACTGCATTAAACTGAGAATCAACGAAAGAAATCAGGATAGCAAAAGTACAGACAGAAGTAAAAATGGCTAAAGATATAAAGTGAGATATTTTGTAGGCATACTGGAGAAAGGAGAAAGGCCAGAGGTGGAATTACAAGACCCAACGATGCTGAGGGCCAGTATGTGGAGAATAATGAGGAAAAAGCAGAAATGCTCCCCAAATACTTCTGTTCAGTGTTCACTGAAGAAAAACCCGGAGAAAGTTTGAAGCTAATTGACTGATATAGATATGTGGATAGCTTAAATACCACACTGGTCACACAAGATAGTGTTTACAAACAGCTTGCAAAACTGAATGGACAAAACCATGGGACTCTATGAGACACATCTCAGGATACTGAGGCACCTCAGACAGGTATTGGTGGATTCTGTGGTGAATATGATTAATGGGGGATATTCCACAGGATCGGAGCAGATCTCTCTTCAAAAATGTGGGAACAGTGAAGAGGTGAAAGACTATGGGCCCATAAGTCTAACATCAATGGTGGGAAAGATAATGGAGGAGCTAACGAAAGAAAGGATAGTGAACTTTCTACAATCCAATTGGATGCTAGATCTAAGGCAATATGGCTTCACCAAAGTTAGATCATGTCAAACAAATCTGATTGATTTCTTTGGGTGACAATGTATATATATATATGTATGTGTTGTATTCAATCTTAGATTGATGTGTATGGTTCCCTCCCTACTTCTCTTCAAATTGTATATTTATTGTGGAGTTGTTTGTCTTGTTCTCTGGATTGTGAGTCCTCCAGGATCAGTAACTTACCTACTTGGTTTAAAGTTCACTGCACTGCCACCTCCAGACTCCAACCCTTTCATCTTGTTGCACCGTATCTATATAATAAACTGCTAGCCGCGCATGCGCACTCTTGCCAGCATGTTCCGTGATCCGTATGTCCGTGGCCGGCAAGAGTGCACATGCAAGCTTACAACGGCCCGCACTCATGGTCTGGATGGCTCCCTAAAGTTTTTCGCGGTGGCGGCTCACCTGCCTCGCCTTCCTCTTCCTGCCAGTCTCAGCCGGACTCACTACTCCCCTCTTCCCTCCCCCCCTGGCAGCCCTGAACCTGTTCTCCGTTCCCCGCCAGTCTCCTTCTCCAGCGGCTAATCCACCGTTGCCTCCGTCACTGCTCGGCACTCCCAAGATGGCGGGATCGCTGGTGGAGAGCGACGGGCCAGTGAGTGGCACGGCGGGGGCAATGCAGGTGGAGACTGTCGGCCGCGGCGGCTCTTGGCGGCTGTCGGCAGCGGGGGCAATGCAGGTCGAGACTATCACTCTTGGCGGCTGCAGAGGATCATGAGAGGAGCTACCGCAGGCACTTTTAAACTTTAAAAAAACCTTCTGCCGCAGCAGGCCAGCCTGCGGGAAGGGAAGGGGGAGACAAAAAAGAACGGGATATTCATTTGTGTGCTTCGGCCGGCTCTTCAGGCTGGGCCGAGTTAGTCCGCCAGTCAGCCCAGGCCACCTTATTTCGCTTCAGTTTCACGCGGCGGGTAAGAGCAACGAGGTCCCTCGACCCCCCCCCCCTCCCACATCGAAGGAAAGTTTAAAAAATAATAATAATAATAATAGACACCATTTTGGAGTGGTCTTTAGTGGGCCCCCGGCACGTGCCTAAACCCATTACCTGAAGTTTTGCATTGCTGTGCTTTGGAGTATGTCTCCTGGCTTTATTAGGGTTATGATATGACTCCAGAAAAAGGAGGATGGATTGAGACATCCAGGTTTTACTTCCATTGCTTTCAATGGAAGTAAAACCTAGATGTTTCAATCTCTCTTTTTTTCTGAAGCCATATGATAACCCTAGGGTGGTGGGGGAAAATGCTGCTACTGCTTCACAGGGACCTGGAGGGGAAGGGAAATAACGCTGCTGCTTCTGCAAAGGAAAGTGGGGGGGAGGGAGAGAAGGGAATGGGGGGTGATGGGGGAAAATGCTGCTGCTGCTTCACAGGGACCTGGAGGGGAAGGGAAATAACGCTGCTGCTTCTGCAAAGGAAAGTGGGGGGGGGGGAGAGAAGGGAATGGAGGGTGGTGGGGAAAATGCTGCTACTGCTTCACAGGGACCTGGAGGGGAAGGGAAATAACACTGCTGCTTCTGCAAAGGAAAGTGGGGGGAGGGGGGAAGAGGGAAATGCTGTTGCTGCTGCACAGAGAAATGGGGTGAACATGCTGCTGCACAGGGAAAAGGAGGGAAATAATGACAGACAGACAGTGGGAGGGAGTGAGACAGAAAGAAAGGAAGAAAGACACAGTGGCAGGGAGAGGGACTGAAAGACAGACAGAGAAAGGGGGCCAGGGAGAGAGAGAGACACAGCGGGAGGGAGAGACAGAAAGACATATTCTAGCACCCGTTAATGAAACTAGCTTACAGACTAGTACATGGAATAAACTGCCTGAGTCATTGCATCAAGCACCATCTCTGGCAATATTCCAATCCAAGCTACAAGTCCACTTCTTCCGTGCTGACTTCAACACCTAACTCCCACTAACCTATGTACATTCTCTCTGCAAAAACCTTATGGGCTCCTTTTACAAAGGTGCGCTAGCGTTTTTAGTGCATGCACCGGATTAGCGCACACTACCTGAAAAACTACCGCCTGCTCAAGAGGAGGCAGTAGTGGCTAGTGTGCGCATTTTAGCACGCGCTATTCCGCGCTTTAAGGCCCTAACGCACCTTTGTAAAAGGAGCCCTATATGTCTCATCTGTCTGTCCAATTAGATTATAAGCTCTTCTGAACAGGGACCATCTATTGTGTGATTGTACAGCGCTATGTATGCTTTTCAGCACTATAGAAATGATAAATAGTAGTATTATTATTATTGTACCTGACTGTCCACCACTTGAATAGTCTTCCGACTTACAGGTGCCTATAATTTAGGTACAGTAGGTATCTTTCAGGTAGCCTCAAAAAAGTAAAATAAGAGTTAAAGTGGAATTTGAACTGGGTATCTTGGTTTAAAGTCCACTGCACTAACCACTAGACCACTCCTCAGACTTGCTTCTTCCTTTGATAAGGATGCTCATAATACCTGGTATCCCTTTTCAGTTTTACTTTCAGGGGAGAGGATAAGGGGATAGCCACTACTGGAGTATTAAAGAGGTGTCATGCCCTAATTCCTCCAATGGTCAACTGCTCAAACAGAGCTCCTTTTTTGTATCCTGGATGTGACTGAAACCAGTGTAAATTGGGGCATCTTTCATTTTAGGCTTGGATGTAATCGCTATTAGATGTCCTGATTTTGGGCCTTCCTAGTCACTCCCAAAACATACCCATGGCACATCCCCTTGTTATTTGGATGTACTGCAGTTTAGGCATTCCCTTTTATGCCTTTTGCAAAATTGGGATTGGGAGGTCTCAAGCACATGGACATCCATTTTGGCATTTTGAAACATCCATGTGCATCGAAAATAAGGTCTCCAGTATCCAAATAATTATGTTTTAAATTCAAAACCTACTTAGAATATTCTCCTTTGATATCATTCTCTATTGTCAGTAATGGACTTAGGGACCCTTTTACTAAACCACAGTAAAATTTGTACTACCATAGCTTAACATGGGATTTTACTGTGTGGTAGCAGCCAATTCAGTGCTGCAGCTCTTGGGGGCATTCCCACTATTTTTTTTTTTAATTGAAGATCATACATAACATTCAGATTAATGTGTGATACTTGCTCCCAGTTAATGTAGAAGTACTTAGGGCCTGATTCTATAAATGATGCCTTAGTTAGGCACTGGTAGGCACCATAATTGAAGCCGCCTAGTGACACCTAACTAAATTCAGTTATCTTCAATGGTGTGGTAATTGAGTGTGCCTAAGTCAAACCACGCCCAGAATCTACCCTTAACCATGCATATTTTCTGGTAGGCATCTCAAGAGTAGACGTCTACCTCAAAGTGGTACACACCTATAGAGTTAGGCACGTACTAGATAATTATTTCTTTAATTGCATTTTAAGTCAAATTGAATAATTAAGTTAGGCGCCTAGATCAGCTAGGCCTGCCAATTTTGGCACCTAACTCCAGGTGCCGTTTATAGAATCTGGGTCTTAGCATACAATCAGTGCAGGACTTTAACTGCTAAATACCTTTTACATCACCTCTCCTCTATGCCGCACCCCAAGACACAAAAAAATGCATCATTTCCACATACAGTTTAAACTCCGCTTGTTATAAGAACATAAGAACATAAGCATCGCCTCTGCCGAGTCAGACTATAGGTCCATCGTGCTCAGCAGTCTGCACTCGCGGCAGCCCCCCAGGTCCTTGACCTGTAGTGATCCTTTACTTAAGACATTTTATCCTTTATAGTACCCCTCTAACTATACCCCTCAATCCCCTTTTCCTTCAAGAACATGTCCAACCCCTTTTTGAAACCCAAAATCGTACTCTGCTCTACCACCTCCTCCGGAAGCGCATTCCAGGTATCCACCACCCTCTGAGTGAAGAAGAACTTCCTAGCATTTACTGTGCAGCTCCTCAGTATCTCTCCTCTCATATTTCTCCCTATAGTCCTCCCCGGGAACCCCGTTCATCGGGTAAGTGTCTCTTATCTGTACCCTTCTCCTCTACTGCCAACTCCAGGCTCCATCCCTTCTATCTAGCTGTACCATATGCCTGGAACAGACTGCCTGAGTCAATACGGCAAGCTCTTTCTCTGGCAATGTTGAAATCTAGGCTAAACGCCACTTTATCAAGACCACTTTTAACTCCTAACTCTTACCAATGTCTATTTTATCATTCCCTCCGTGAGAAATTCTCTAATCCCTCTTTGTCCCGTTTGTCTGTTTTGATTAGATTGTAAACTCTACTAAGCAAGGATTGTCTCTTATATGTTTAATGTACAGCGCTGCATATGTCTGGCATTGCTATAGAAATGATAAGTAGTAGTATAACATGGCTTTGCACTATTTATCTATTTGCAGCATAAACTGGGCATTCTATAAATGGCACTGAAAACTGTGCATGCAAATTTGGGCACATGCCCAACTTGCGCATACAAGTAGTTTCAATAATTGGGTACCAAGTCATTTATTGGCATTAATTAGCAACAATTTGGATTTGCACACACAACTTATTAAGTTGTATTCTATAAAGATGTATGCACAAAAGAGGGTATAGCCATGGGAGAGATATGCAGTAATATGGAATTCAGGGGATCAATGCCTACATTACAAACAATAATTTATACCAGGTTTCAGTTGGTGTAACTCTTTACGCCCAGTTTCTAGGCATGAATCCCGATGCTAAGCTCTGTTTTATAAGTGGCATCCAATTTGGAGCGTTGTTTATAGAATAACTTTTAGTATTCATTTTATTCAGCTGAATCTAGTACAAAGTTTAGAAAAAGGTCTCCTTATTTAAATCGAGCAAGAATTAGGTATATCATATGAACCATGCATACTGTGAAAAACACAATAGAAAAGACAATGCAATCCAGAAATTTAACAAAAAAAGCCATTTTATTGGAAATGAAATTCAAAATTCAAAATAGTACAATCATATGAAAATGTAATTCAATTTACAGTTGCAAAGTACAATATAGATATTCCCTTTAAGTCAGAGTAAACTCATCCACAATCACTGTCTGTGGCACAAAGCACAATTCGTTTGTACAGTCTGTGTATGAACAGTAAATATTGGGCAAGAAGTATCTGGAAAAAAAAGCTCATATTTACACAAAATGCTACAAGTATTTTGTTCCAGATGAAAATTAAAGAATGGTTAGCATTTCTAAAAAGAATTTTAAAAAAATGGAATGTCACTTATAGTACGCAAGCAAGAAAGAAATATGGTAAAATAAGGTTCTGGCTGATACATTTCAATGTATTGCATTCAAAAGCAAAGACTTATTTGTAAACATAAACAGAGCTAAAACTTCTGAGAAGAAAACTGCTAAACTGAAATGCATGATAAAATTTTTTTAAAAATCTGATAAATTCAAAGTTTCAGGTGGTTGTAGGTTGTTGAACACATAAGAATACTATGAACGATTATTGCTTTTTTCCATGCCTGTACCATTCCGCTCCTCATGCTGCCTAAAGGCCCAATTCCAGTACTCAAATTACAGCATTTTCTCAGTTTATTACTAACAAGAGGAATGCCTATAGAAAGCTTTGAGCTGATATATACAATCACTGTTCTAATGAAGGACCTGGGAAAGATTAGACAAGCGAGCAGGAGTCTTAATTATGTCATTTAAAAGACCTAGAATATATAGATTGTGTCAAAACCTACAAACTGGGAAGAAAAATACTGATTTCCCCAAACTATTATCTTTACCTTTAATTATTGAGAAAATATTTTTAAGTCTTTTAAGAGGCAGATTTTCCACTTTCAGAGCATAAGACTTGGCTAGACCCATGCAGGGTAGGATTGTCAGCTCACCCGTGTCAAATAATGAAGAAGATGATTTAGTCCTGGATTTGTTCTTTTCTGCATATAAGGTGGAAATTCTGCATGTGGTGCTTCCTTTTAGGCACCCAAAAGCCACCTATTCTATAATGCATCTGGGTGCGCAGGTTCCTTTACAGAACACTAGCATAATCCAGCATCAATGTTTATTACATTACATTACATTACACTAGGGATTTCTATTCCGCCATTACCTTGCAGTTCAAGGCGGATTACAAAAGAATTATCCAAGATGTATTACAACAAGAACTTACAAAAAAAAAATTAAAAAATTGGTCATTTTCAAAAAGAGTAAGAAATGGGTAAGGTTATTTGTTTGGGGTAGTTGGCTTTAGTGAGAGGTGGAGTTTGAGACTTGCGGTATTATTTCTTTTTTCAGAGTTTTCTTGAAGAGTATGGTCTTTATTTCTTTTCTAAAAGTCTTGTAGTCGAGGGATGCCGTTTATAACTTTCATGTACCCCCAGTTTCACCAGCCATACATCTATCCTAAGTGTAGACGTCTAACAGGCAAAACTTATGGTATTCTATACTGCCAATGCCTATTCCATGCTTAGTTGATTTGGTGCCACTTATGTATAAGTGTACACTTACCCATGAAAGTGCTGAAATGCTATACATTTACATGAATACAGGTGCCCAGTTATAGAACTGCCCGTACAGAGTTGTAGGACTTGATTTCCCTAGGTAAAACAGTATTTCATTTCCCATTACACTTCTCCCTCCGAATTCGCTGTGATAGGGGATTAACAGAACCACAAATACAGAAAAACCGCAAATAACTTTTTCATATGTTATTTGCCATTTTCTATTAAAAACCATCGTGAATATAGTGAAACCGCAAATAACATGGTGGGAGACCTAGTCTGTTCCTGAAGGAGAGGCAAAACACGGTGAAAAAGTGCTGGGAATCAGCAATTTTCTCTGTAAACGCTTGGAATCAGCGATTTCCTCTATGCATGCTGATTTAATTTGGGGGAGGAGCCAGCAAGCTAAAAACTGTGAATAATCGAAACCGCAAATACGGAGGCAGAAGTGTATTCCCATTTCCCTCTAAACAGAGCATGTGAGCAATTATTCATGCGTTCTAGGAATGTCACTTGCAGATTTTACATGGTTGCTCACAAAAATATTTGCAAATCTGGAAACTTGTTGGGTTTTAGAACTTGTTTCTCACATTAGAAAACATTTGCACGCACCTGGCCAATCTTTAGAGGGAGCATTTGTTAGGAGGCAAAACCAGGACAGGATCAGCCTTTTCAGGTTGACCTGGGTGACTTTGGTATGTAGTGCAAATGGTGCTCCATTAATGCTGTTCAAGAAATAAACCTGGCAAATTTTCTGACGAATGAACCTTTGCAAAGGGTGAAATTCGGGAGCAGAACTGGAATGTGAATACAAAAGTATAATTTCCTATATTCAGCAAACAATGACTAACTAAGGGAAGACACAAGTATACCACTTCTGTCTCTGCAGGATCCATGATAAAAGAATCCATAATGTTACAAAAAAATAAACTTTACCCCATTCTCCCTCCCTCTCCCCCCCCCACTCCCCGATTTGAACTTTATAAAATTTTTGGTCACATGTATTTAGCTGACATCATACCCTGCACTGCATCTATTCATAGATTAAAGGAAGGTGCTTCACTTTTATCCCAAAACCTGAACAATTTGTCTTTGGTTTGCTGCCTGCAGCCATAATAGCAATGTAACACAAAAGCATCTCTAAAACAATGGCATAATATGCATACAGTAAGTCTTTTAAAAAGCCCTCAGCAATAGAAATTATTGTACAAATATAGTACCTTTTTTATTAAATAAATGATGATTTGCACTGGCAGTATTTTTTTTTTCTCACTCTCAGTTAAAAAACAAAACTGAAATGTGTAACCAGACACTGGTTTTTAAGTGCTGTTGAAATTAACAAATTTAACTTTACTGTTTACAAATAAGTGGAGGATGGTCAGCTTCAAGCTACCACAAATGAACAATAAATAGCAACAATTACAGCTTCCACTTTTAAAGAAATAAACAAGCATTTGAAAATACGCTTAAAAAAAAAAAAAAAAAAAACATATTTGGTATAAAAACTTTAGAAGGCAAGAACCTACATGCATTATTTTAAGAATATAATTTCATACCGATTTTTAAGAAATGAAATGCTTGGTAGCATCAGGCAAGTTTCTAGCTGAAGAACTTACACATAGTTTGGTACAACTTACTAAAATTTGGTACAAATTTGCACCTACAGAGCATTCACTGCAAAAATTACTATGGAGTAACTGCAAAGCCTCTGTAGGAACTGTGGGGGCCGTGCCCAGTATTAACCCATGCAGATGACACAGAAACGGGCTTAGAGGTCCTTTATCTAAAGCAGTTAACGAGTGAATTAGCACGTGCTAGTACTGCAAAAGCATGATATCTATTACCACGCTGGCATTAACAGCATGCCGTATTTGGGGGGGGAGGGGCAGAAACTGGGTGGACGTTATGGGCGGAGAATGGGTATGGACTGTGATTGCAATTAGCGCATGATACATACCATACACTGTCACTTGTACAGCTAGGACTGCTACACTTACCAACTCTTCAAGAGAAGGCAATAAGGCCCCAGTTCTATATAGGCTGCCTACAAAATCTGCACCTAGCGTGGCGCTAAGAGTGATTGCATAAACGTTAGGCACATTAGGGCAAATTCTATAAGAAGCGCCCAAAAGTTAGGCGCCTACTTTGGCACTGTTCAGCGTGAGTCAAGTAAAATTGGGTGCTGTTTAGTGAATCGCGCTGAGCGGCACCTATTTGGGCACCCAGTTTGGAGGCGCCCAATAAATAGGTCAACTCAAGGCACAATTAAAAGTTAGGCGCCCATGCGAGCGCTTAAGCACACTTAAGACCAGGGATTCTGTAAGACGGCGCCTAACACAAAGCCACGCCCACGCCTAACATGCATCGCGCCTATTTTTTCGAAGGCCGCCTAAATTTTTAGAGGCGCCTTGTTACAGAATAGGGCTTTCTTGATAGGCACCTAAGTCTCAATCAGTCCGATTAAAAAGCCTAATTGAGCTTGTTGTTCAATTTAGCTAGGCGCCTATCTAGTTGGGCGCCTCCAAATTGGTGCCTAACTTTAGACGCTGGTTACAGAATTTGGGCTATTGTATAGAGCTGTGACTTGCAAACTGTGTGCCACAGTACAGTGGTATGTCACAAAGAGATTCCGGGCGTGCCGTGAGAGATTCCAGAATTGAATTTCAAAATTCCCTTCATAAGAAATAATTCATAAAATAAATATACACTAGAATGTATGACGTGTACGCAAGAGTCTGTCATTGCTGCCCCAGGGTACCTTTGTAAATGTTCGCCAGCGTGAGCAGCATCTTCCACCTGTTGCTCGTGCCAGCCTTGGCTCCCTTCCAAAGTCACCTCCTGTCACGGGACTAGGACGTGAAGGGAGCTGAGGACGGCATGAGTAGCAGGTGGTAGATGCTGCTTGTGCCACCGAACATTTAAGTTCAATTATAATGTGCTGTGAAAAACATTTGCTCCATTTAGTGTGCCAGAGCTAAAAAAGTTGGTTGGACACTGGTATAGACCAGGGGTAGGTAATTCCGTTCCTCAAGAGCCGGAGCCAGGTCAGGTTTTCAGGATATCCACAATAAATATGCATGAGATAGATTTGCATCTCAAGGAGGCAGTGCATGCAAATCCATCTCATACATATTCATTGTGGATATCCTGAAAACCTGACCTGGCTCCGGCTCTCGAGGACTGGAATTGCCTACCCCTGGTATAGACTCACACTTAGCACCACCTAAGAGGCATTAGGCATTGTTAAGCATCCCATTTTTTTATGTAAACTGTATTTATGCCAGGGTTTTTATGGCCTAAATATGTGCACCTAAGTTAAGAGGACAACAAATGCCTAACTTGAAAACACACCCACAATCCGCCCCTAAACAAGCCCACTTTTAACTATGTGCTTTGGACTAGAAGTCTACCTTTTATAAAATCGCATTTTTCGAACTAGGTGCCAGAGGTTGTGGTAAGAGCGGATAGTGTAGCTGGTTTTAAGAAAGTTTGGACAAGTTCCTGGAGGAAAAGTCCATAGTCTGTTATTGAGATAGACACGGGGGAAGCCACTGCTTGCCCTGGATCGGTTGCTACTCCTTGGGTTTTGGCCATTTACCAGTGACCTGGATTGGCCACCGTGAGAATGGGCTACAGGTCTGATGGACCGTTGGTCTGACCCAGTAAGGCTATTCTTATATTCTTATGTAAGACCGATTAATGGCAATTATGAGATGTTATGTGCCAATTATCAGTGCTGATTAAGCCTTTTACTCAATTAAGTTTGGCGCTTATATCAGCTAGCCGCACTGGTATAGGCACCTAACTTTAGATGGACTTTATAGAATTTAGTGGTAAGTGCACCTGAACTAATTGCAAATAGTCTTAACAATCGATAAAGAACTTGTTAGTGCAGTAACTGCAGAGGATATGTTAGATTCACCTTCTAATAATTATTGCACAGCCTTTGCATGGGACCATGCATTAATATCTGCAATTAAAGCAGAAAATCTTATTCCACTTGAGTAAATGGGCCTTAATCATGTTATGTTGTGTATTATCTACAGCAGCAACAATTAACATGCTGTAAATTACCAGAGGCCGTCCATGCCCATTCCCTGCCTATTCCTTGTCTCATGCCACACCTTGCAGGAATTAGTATGTGCTGTCAAGCCATCATATTGTTAGTGCACATTAATTTGGAGGAAAGGCGAGAGAGAGGAGATATGATAAGAGACGTTTAAATACCTACATGGCACAAATGCGCATGAGGCGTGTCTCTTTCATTTGAAAGGAAGCTCCAGAATGAGAGGGCATAGGATGAAGTTAAAAATTGATAGGCTCAGGAGTAATCTAAGGAAATACTTTTTTTAACAGAAAGGCTGGAAGATGCATGGAATAAGCTCCTAGTAGAGGTGGTGGAAACTAAGACTGTTTCTGAATTCAAGAAAGTATGGGTCAGGCACATGGGATCTCTTAGGGAGAGGAGGAGATAGTGGATGCTGTGGATGGGCAGATTGGATGGACCATTTGGTCTTTAGCTGCCATCATATTTCTATGTTTCTATCTTAACTGCTTTATTCACTTTAGGAAAAGGCCGCCATAATGTGGTTTGTTTGCTTTTTTTTAAAAAAAAATATTTTTACCACTGATGTTTAATTGTTGTTTACTGCTAAGAACTGAAAGCATAGCAGTACCAAGTAAAATTTAATTTTCCTGATTAGAGACACCATGGTTTATGGTTTTTGCTATACCGCTTCATTTAAGTACACCACAACAGGTAGTGAGTTTCCAGGTAAATGGTTTTAAGGTGACGTCTGCACTTCCTACTGAGCTGGAAGATTTAAGGTTCATTTGATTACTCTAAGTTGTGCTTTTTTCTAAATATGACATCAGCCATAATTGTATTATGGTTAACAAAGTATCTTCCCCACTCTAGCATTTTATGCATGTGGGGTTTTAAATACACATATATTTTTTTCTTTCTTTCTTTCTTTTTTTTTTTTTTTTTTTGCCAAAGCCAATTTTGTTTTTAATTAATTAAAAATAATATTATTGCTGAAATAGCAAATCTGCCTTGAAGGCAGCTGAAAATAACACAACACTTCCTTCATAAGTTACAGAAATATGCTACATCCGTAGTACCAAAGGATGGACGCATTAAAAAATATATAGATATAGATATACAGCAGTGTGCCTGGATCTGCTGGCATTATTCATGAAAGTTCAGGTACAACTTTGCATATAATCCACTGAAAAATTCTGTTAACAAAAAATAATAATTAGAAAAAACACTTTTAGGGACCAGTCAACATAAAAAACAACATTTCTGGGTCCAAATGCAATTAAATAATTATAAATATTTCCTTAAACTTAAAGGAGGATTTGTGTTAGCAAATAACCTCAAATTTTATACATATTTATAATTTAAAGAAAACATACACAAATAGAAATATTATCTGTACCGCTATGGCTAATATTGCTATTTTTATTTTGCATAAACATTATTATTATTTGGTATTTGACGTCAAGGCAAAAATCAGACAAAGCAAGACAGCATTGATTGGTACCATGGAAAATCGAGAGCTCAGCTTCAATTTCTTCAATGTTTTACACTTTCAAAAAGCCCCCAAGCTTTGTGCAGTTGTTCAGAATTCACTAAGGGCCCCTGTTACAAAGCTGCACTAGCAGTGCTGCCGCAGTAAATGCACTGAAGCCCATAGGAACTGAATAGGCTTTGGTGCATTTGCTGCTGCTCCATTGCTACTGTGGCTTTGTAAAAGGGGCCCTGTGAGGGATGCTGATATGTTCTCAGACCAACCAACTTCCTAAATTCTGAGCGTTATTTTGTCACTGTAGCTTCATTAAGTGCCAATTTGCAGAAATGAAATTCTGTGTTTTGACACTGCTTCAGATCATTCTCTTCTTGGTTGGGCTGAGAACTTTTCAACACCCCCTCATATGTTTGGAAGAACTGGCAGAAGACACTTCCTTTACTATACTCAAGCCAGTAAACTGGGTTGTATAAGTGCACCCCATACACTGTATGGCTTTATCTTTATCTGCAGTTCAATATTAAAAATAAAACAAAAAAACCCCAGTGCTGTATGCCATGTCTGTTAATACCTACAATCCATGTGTTTGTACTGGGTTGTAAGTGTCCACTATTTATTACAAACATTTGGACAAAATTTTAAAAACACACTTTTTTTCCTGTGGAAAAATACCTCTTACTCATTAGAGAAGGTAAATGCAATAAAGGCATAAATGTTTTCATTTCCATAATTTGAATCTCAATGACTCATTTTTGGGAGGGTTATGCCGATTTGCCATCCCATTCTTACGTGGCATCTCATCAATTGCATATATCACTAATAAAATCTTTAAAACAGGCACTTGTGAGTTACTTAACTAGTTCTGGCTCACCTATTTTTGCCCGATTAAAGGGCAAAAAAAAAAAAAAAATCTCAATAAGGTCTCCAGACAGACTCATCCATTCGGCCACTAGAATTCAAAACAGTTGGTGAACTGCTGTGGCTTCCATCTGCATCGACGCCATCATTCTGATTAGGCAAGTTGGGATTTAAAAGAGCACTGCCATTTGAAGTGGTGGTGCAGGGTGGAAGCATTCTAGAAGGAGATCGGTCTCCACCAGGCACCATAGGGAATTGGTAGGATCCTGATGAAGTGCCATAGTAGAGATACGGGGTACTGCTGGTTTGGAATGGTCCACTTTGGTTCTGGGTAGAGCCTGGGTAAGGCGGTGGTAGATAAGTGTGATAGTGAGTGGTTGCTGACATACCCAGCGACATGCCTGAGGTGACTGGAGGTGTGTAAGTAAAAGTGGCTGGATAGTGCATTCGAGGATTGGAGAAGCGGCTCTCAGTGAGGGATGAAATACTTGGGAACTGCCTAGGATCTGAAAATGGGCCCAGTTCTGAAGCACCTAGTTAAAAAAATAAAGGGGGGGGGGAGAAAAATAAACATCATGAACATTAATTAATTACAACAGAAATTTAAATAAATACATTTACAATGAGGAAAACATTGGTGCCAATATTGAAACCAAAAAACAGCTCCTAAAATTTAGCCTCCTAAATTTGTTGCCTAATTTCAGCCTAACACAAGAGTCTAAGGCAGCGTTTCTCAACTCGGTCCTGGAGCACCCCCTTGCCAGTCAGCTTTTCAAGATAACCACAATGAATATGCATGAAAGACATTTGCATATAATGGAGGCAGCGTGTGCTAATCAAGTTTATGCAAATTCAATGTGGGTATCCTGAAAACCTGACTGGCAAGGGGGTACTCCGGGACCGAG
Source organism: Geotrypetes seraphini (assembly GCF_902459505.1). Classification (NCBI taxonomy): domain Eukaryota; kingdom Metazoa; phylum Chordata; class Amphibia; order Gymnophiona; family Dermophiidae; genus Geotrypetes; species Geotrypetes seraphini. The sequence goes on from NC_047086.1 coordinate 114,638,343, forward strand.
TTGAGAAACACTGATCTAAGAGGCCCCTTTACAAAAACTGTGCTAAAATTTGCAGAAAACATGGCTTTTAACACAGGATTTTACTATATGGTAGCTGCAAATTGAATGCAGCACCTATTGGCTTATTCCCACTATTATTTATACTGCAGATTGTGAATTAATATTCTCATTAACACGTAGTACCTACTGCTGGTTAAAGTGAAAGCACTTAGTACTTCCTATTTAGGAGGCAATATGTGGTCCTGTATTCATTCTATATTAGTCAGTTAGGGCTGAATTTAATAAATGGTGCTGAAACTTAAAGCACCCAAAAAAATTCAGTGCTAAGTGCTATTCTAGGGCACATACCTTAAATATAATAGCATTTAGGGCCTGATTCTATAAAGGGCACCGAACTCGGTAGACTCCTAGGAAACTGGCACCTAATGCATGTCATTCAAAGTTAGGCTCCATTTGTAATTGAGTTAGACTCTGGTAGATATGTCCACCTTTGGCGCTGGTATATTAGGCCAAGGTTTTCCTGGCCTAAGTTAGGCACCTACCAGCGCTTAATTCAATCTATACCCAAACTCCAAACCCTAACCATGTCTATTTTGGGGTAGGTGCTGTTAGGCACCACAGTGTAGATGCCTACCACTAATTTATTTATTTTTATTGGTGCATTCAATTATCAGTGCCAATTAACTAATTTTTTAAAAAAAATTAAGGGGTCCTTTTATTAAGGTGTGCTAACTGATTTAGTGTGCGCTAAAGATTAGTGCGTGCTAAATGCTAAGAAATCTATTATATTCCTACGGGCATCTTAGCATTTAGCGTACACTAATCTTTAACATGCGCTAAATCGGTTAGCGCACCTTAATAAAAGGACCCCTATGTTAGGCACCTACATCGGTAGGTACCCCGATCTGGGTGCCTACCAGTAGGCGCTGTTTATTTGTTTACTTATTTATTAGGCTTTATTTACCACCCTTTTGAAGAAATTCAATCAGGACCTTAGTGCAGACTCTACACCTAAATTTTGGGCGCTGGACTTATGCCTACTAAATCCTGGCGTACATGCCGTGCCCAAGTTAGGCACAGTTAAGCAGTATTTTGTAATTCCGCACTCAGCTCTTTTGGAATGCCCCTGACATGCCCAATTGCCCATCGCCACATCTCCTTCTGAGATACGCACCATGGGAGTGTCACATGGTTTTCCCCTACAATAACTGCTAGTGCAGAGCCACGTTAAGGGGCTCTGCATTATTTTCACAGTTAGGGTGAACTGGGTGTTAAGCGCTTTTTGCATCGGGGATGTGGCATGGCCAGAGAGTGGCCACGGAAGGAGTTCAGAAGTTACACACTGTATTTACTATGTGGTAACCCCAGGATTCTTTATATGGCACCCAATGCTGTGCGCTCAACTCTGGCAATGCTTTTGCGATGCATGCACAAATAATAATAATGAGCTCTTAGCCATCAATAATTGGGTGCTATCTACCAATTATTGATGTTAATTGGCACTCTTTAAAATTTGTTCATGCATCTGTCTGCACCCTATTCTATAAGTTATGTGCTTGGTGCAGTTTAGTAAAAGGATCCCTACGTTTCAGCCGACGGACCATCTACATTTAGTTTAAAAGCTCTTAAATTTAGATCTCCCATTCATTTGCCTAGATTTAAGAACCTAATTTATGAGCCTGGTCCTGAAAATCAGTGCTATACTCCTAACTTTTTTTTTCACCACCTTAAATCCATCTCATGTAGCCTCTCAATTTTTTGGCTCCTAAATTCAGGAATTTAACAGAATTTTGCGAATAAATTTAGGTGCTCGGCTGTAGTAGATTATCATGGAAGCCAAAAAAGGAGCATAAACTCTTTGAAAACAAACTATTTCCCAAATAGGTGCTGAAAAACATAAACATTTTGAAAGAAATGTCATGCAGTTCGTTTTTCGTGAAAATTGTCTTAGCACATCAAATAAGCCAAGTGTTACACAGTCATCTCAATCTTCTCGATAAATAGCACCTGCTAAATACCAACTGCCACAAATTAAAAGGAAATTACTGCATACACATTAAAGGCATCATTTTCAGGAAAGTTTCCACCTTTCCGTATCAACAGAAAAATAGTGTCATTCAAATCTCCTCATCTTTGACGCTATGGGGCTCATAATCGAAAGAGAAAAACGTCCAAAAACCAGCCTAAGTCGGCACTTGGACGAACATTTCCCAAATACGGTCCAAGTGCCGATAATAAAAACGGGTTTTGGAAGTATTTCTAAACGACCTAGGCCTTCATAGTGCCGCTGAACGACCAAAGCTAAACGGGGCGTTTCAGGAGGAGTGTCGAGGGCAGGAGCTGGGCGGGACGTGGACTGGCTTAGACTTAGTCATACAGCATGTATAACTGAAAGTTATACTGCCCAGGATCGACGGAACTTGGACGTTGTGACATGGTCTAAGTCACAAAAACCCACCTAAAGTCACCAGATAAGCACTGCAAACACATAAAACAGACCTCCACACACTACCCCAGTGATCACCGACCCACCCCACCCCCATAAAAATATTAATCACACCTTTAAAATTCACTCTCCAGACCATCATCACCTGGCCGCCTGGCATAGGAAAGCCTAGTCGTCCAGCACAGAGGCGGCTTAAGCCGTCTTGGGGGTGGGTTAGGGACCCATGGAGAGGAGGACCCATGCCCATAAACCCCTGTAATTACTGCACTGATACTTAAACATGTGAAATCCCCTATATACCCCCAAAACCCTTTTGTACTGGCATATAAGTGGCTCCTGCAGCCATAAGGGGTAGTAGATAAGTGGGTCTAGTGGGTCTAGGGGATTCTGTAGGTGGTTTAGGGGGCTCACCATGACATATAAAGGAGCTGTAATGAGATGATGATATGGCACCCTTTTTGTGAAGTTCACAGCAGTGCCCTGTAAGGTATCCCACTATTTAGGTGGCATGTCTGGGTGTTCAGTCCATCACTTTGCAGACCCCTCCCACGTCCAACAGGGCTTGTTCTAGGCGTTTTTGACTTGGACGAAAAGTTGGATGAAAATGTGGTATAAAGATGGACAATTTAGTGACTTGGACGATCAGATCGGCAGGACGTATAGTTAGACAATTTTCAAAACAAAAAAAAAATTTAGACATATTTTTCGAAAATGTGTCCTAGGCTGTACTTTATTTTGGACGACCTGCGACTTAAACGAAAATGGACTTAGACATCCCTTTCAATTATTCCCCTCTATGAGTATGCCTCTGATTTGACTGAGTTTTTTGTAAGCTCAAAGGCACATATTCTATAAATGGTGCCTGAAGTTAGCTGTCTAGATCGGCATATTTAATCGATCTTGGCACCTGACTTAATTTTCTTAATTGGCTTAATCGGCATTGTTAATTGACAGAGCCATTAAAAACTATTTTTAAAAATTAATTAGCTGATAGGCACCTACCACTTTGAGGTAGGTGCAGTGACATAATAATAATAATAGCTTTATTTATATCCAGTCATACCTTTCAGTTCAAGACGGTTTACAACAAGAGAGGCTGCAGGAATGCTGTGAAATGAGCATGAAGTAGGAATAAACAAACAAGCGTGTATTTTAATTATATATATCAGAAGGCAGGAGCATGCAAGTAGATGTAGAGGAACTTGTTTGAGGAAGTTTAAATGAATTTGTCAAATAAAAATAAATTGGTTTTCAGTGATCTTCTTAATGATTGGTATGACGATGAGTTAAGGAATAAGTCACTTAGAGTATTCCAGATTCCTGCTTGGAAGGAAAGTGTCTTGTTGAGGAATCTTTTGAATTGGTATCTTTTGGGATTCTGAAAGGCGAACAATAGTGTTCTGCATGAGAGGCGGAGTTTGTTTTGGAGAACAAAGTGTTTCAGAAGGTAGGTGGATGCAGTACTGAATAGTGTTTTGAAGCATAGGCAACTGAATCTGAAAATTATTCTGGCCTCAACTGTAGTGTAGTTTTTTGAAATATGGAGTGATGTGGTGGGATATTTTCAGGTCAAAAATAAGTTGTTTGCCAGTGTTTTGGATTGTTCTCAATCTTTTGGTAGTTTTTTGTAGGATCCTAGGTAAATGATGTTGCAGTAGTTCAGTGAGCTAACAGTCTGAACAATGTGAAATTGAAATATGGTTTTATTGTACGTAGTTTCCATAATAGGCAGAAGCATTTTTTTTACTAAGATGTCAGTGTGGGTGTCGAATGCCAATTGTTGATCTAAGGTCATTCCTAGGATTTTTATAGTGGGGTTAATAGGAAAATTTCTCCCTTGTAAGCTAGTTGATGATACTTTGTACTTGTTCGTTGGGGTGACCATGAATATTTTGGTTTTTTCGGGGTTTAGTTTTTTTTGTTTTTAAATCATGTTTATTGAGGTCAACCAGAGTAACAAAGGGCATACAAGATGTTCTTTTTGGATGTCTTCAGGGGGGAATAATAAGGTCCCTCTTTGTTTGATTTTGGTTCGTTTGTGGTTCTCTTGCCATTTTGAATGCACATACTGTAGTATTCCCATCATTCCTGTATTTTTTTGATGGTACGGTTGTTTGTATTGTATTGCACTGTTCACAGCCGAGTTTGGTTTAGTTTTAGTTTGAAGTTTTTTGTCCATTGTTTTACGTGACCAATGACAGATGAAATGAAGTGTTTGGTTTCAGTCGATAGTGTAGAGAAGGGGATGATGATTGTGATGTCATCAGCATATATGTATGTTTGGAGATTTAGTTTGGATAGTTCATGGCCTAGTGAAGACATGGATAGATTGAACAGGGTTGGAGATAGTTGGGAGCCTTGTGGGATACCACAGGAGTTGGTCCAAGATTGGGAGTAGATTTGTTCACTGATGACTTGGAAGGATCGGTTTTTCAGGAAGCCTTTGAACCAATTTAACACATGGCCAGAGATGCCTATGGCATCTAGACAACTTAGTAGTATGTCGTGATCTACCAGGATGAACGCACTGCTCAGGTCGAATTGGACAACTAGTAATCCGCAATGGAGGCTATGGCTGTTTCAGTGAGGGTAGGAAGTGCCAGGGGCAAAGGCGCATTTCCATGCATCGCCCACTGCGCATGTACCCCCACACACTGCCAAAACCAGGACCCCTGACACCCCTCCAACACCAACGCCCCTGCTTTCTGATCACCCATCCCCCTCCCACAAAATCCTGGTGATATAGTGGGCCGGGTGGGGTTCGGATGAAGACCACCCCAGCTCAAGAACCCTCATCCCTCAACATCACCCATTTGTACCTTTTGTCGAAAATCAGGCAGATGGGATGTCCACTCCCTCCTGCCTTGAAGCGCCGCCTCTTCAAAATGGCAGCCCTTCCCCCTCCTGACGCATCATGGATGCACTGAAAGAGGCCTAAGGTCCTGATTGGCTCAGACCTGAGCCAATCAGGACCTTAGGCCCCTCCCAGTGCATGCCAATGATGCACTAGGATGAGCATATGGCCCTAGGGGAGGGGCCTTATGCACCTGAGCCTATTAGAATCTTAGGCCCCTTCCAGTGCATCCAGAGGGGAGTGGCTTGCTCAGAGTAACAAGGAGCTGCTCTGGGAATTGAACTCAACCTTAGGGTGCTGAAGTAGTTGCTCTAACCACTAGATTGAAGAAGAAAATGACAGGTCTGTCCCTATATCTGTAAATCCAAAGCCCTATTATTTCCTACTAGGGAAAATGAAACTCTAAAAGCTCCAATCTTCATTAAGTCAACATCAATCCAATTTGAATCTACAATCAAACTTTTAGGGGTAGTTCTTGATGATAAACTATTCTTTAACACACAAATTAGTTCAGTAGTTTGGAAATGTTTCTTTACACTTAAAATGATTTGTTCCCTTTCATCACTCCTTTAATATTCTCATTCATTCACTGGTCATTTCTCATTTGGATTATTGTATTTCTCTCTACCAGGGAATCACACAAAAATAAATCAGAAGGCTTCAGATAATCAGAACACAGCAATAAAAATTATCTTTAATGCAAAAAAAATTTGATCACGTCACCTCTCTTGAGAATATAAGAATAGCCTTACTGGGTCAGACCAATGGTCCATCCATCCTTGTAGCTTGTTCTCATGGTGGCCAATCCAGGTCACTAGTACCTGGCAAAAATCCAAAGAGTAGCAACATTCCATGCTACCGATCCAGGGCAAGCAGTGGCTTGCCCCATGTCTTTCTCTGTAAATCCAAATACACTGGTTGCCTATATCCTACTGGATTACCTTCAAATTACTTTTTCTCACCTTTAAGGTATAAACCGTGCACTCACCCACTTTCATTGAAATACTGTTACAACCCCTAGGGGGGTTGTGGTAAGAGCATAGCTGGTTTTAAGAAAGGTTTGAACAATTTTGAAAAGTTCATAGTCTGTTATTGAGAAAGACATGGGGGAAGCCCCTGCTTGCCCTGGATCGGTAGCATGGAATGTTGCTACTCCTTGGGTTTTGGCCAGGTATTAGGGACCTGGATTGGCCACTGTGAGATTAGGCTACTGGGCTTGATGGACCATTGGTCTGACCCAGTAAGGCTATTCTTATGTTCATCAATATCTCCTTGCAATTCCTTCTATTCGACAGTTAGGGCTCCTTTTACATAGGTGCACTAGCGTTTTTAGCGTACGCACAAGATTAGCGCACGCTATAGCACTCGCTAGCTGAAAAATTACCACCTGCTTAAAAGGAGGCGGTAGCGGCTAGCGCGCGCTAAAACCACTAGCGCACCTTTGTATAAGGAGCCCTTAGTGTAGTTCAAGTTCAAGTTCACTTTATTTTTGATGAATCGCCTATTTAAAACATTCTAAGCGATGTACAATTAAAAATCAAATTATAAGAGAACATACAATCATATTAGTAATACATTAATAACAGCAAAATAAATATTTGTTAAATAATTACATAAAACAGAAAAGATCTCTATACATAATGTTAAAAACAAACATGAAAAGAGGGAAAGGGGGGAAAAAGTTACAAATTTTTCTCTTAATGGAGGAAAAAACATATATTAGGGAAAAAAAAAACAAAGGGAGGGGAAAAAGAAAAAAAAGAGATTAATTAATCGATAAAGGCATCATTGAATAAGAAAGTTTTTTAAAGTTTTTTAAAAGAGACAAGATCTCTATCCTTTCTAATATACGATACAACCTGTAAAACAATCTTATTAATGGTAGCTCCTACGTTATGCAACTCACTCCCATCAAACATGAGGCCGAAACTAATACTGCCAAATTCAAATCTAACCTTAAAACCTTTCTTTTCAAAGACGCGTATGAGGTTTAGACCTGAAGCCTGATTTCAGTTATGCAACATGTCCATCAATTTTTTATTTTTAGCAATGTAAGCCTACTTGTCTCCCTTTTTGTTTCCTGTGAAGTTTCCCTAATAGTTTGTCTCATATTTTAACTATGTCAGACCTCCCTGTTTTTAATTTATTTTTAGCTTTGTATTATATAAACCGCTTAGGAATCTTATGCAGCATATCAAGCTTAAATAAACTTGAAACTCGATGCATAGTACCTGTGTGGGATCCAGTTAATATTTAGCTGAAACCTACATAAGTTCACGTGGCTAACTATAGTTTTGTCAGACCTGTCACCTGGCTATTCAATGTCAGGTCTAATTTAGCTAAGTTTAACTTATCTGGTGACGGTATTTAATATAAACGCTATTACCAGCTAAATATTGACCAATATGCTTTTAGTTTGTAAACCATTCAGAAGGGTCTGCCCTGATTAATAGTCTAGAAAATCATTGTAATACTGTAAATAAATAATAAACACGCAAATTAAAATGTCTACATATAATAGTACTTATGCTTTTTCTTTACCCCAATGTACATCTGACAATAAATGCTTATACCTAGTTCAATGCAAAACTGAGACAGGAGAAGTAGAAGACACAGGTTTTTTATAAACCAAGATAAAAAATGACAAATGGATGCTCAGGATCCATACTGTCACAGTTTCCTAGGCAGAAAATGCTGAGCCTGGGTTCTCTGGGTTTAAAAATGAGAACAATTAAAATTCCATGTGGTTTCATTTATTATGTTGTTGAGGCCTCATTAAAACCCCCAGACCTGGATACCAGCCAAGGAATTCTGCTGGTTTTAAAGAAGTAGGGGTTGGTTGGGATTTTTTTAAGCATGCCCCACTCTTTTCTCCCTTTCTCCTTTCCTTTTACCTGCTGCAATTTCAATGATGTTCATTGTTGTTTTACAGCCAAGGAACATGCCAAAATGGTTCAATGTGTAGCTTAATGCTAGCTGACTTTCTATGTTTTTCAATTACTGACCCTCCTGGCTGTGGTTTACAATAAAGCAATACCACAAATTTTCTGCCAGCTTAAAGACACTTTGGTACATCACTTTCAGTTATTAGTTCAGTGGAAACATTACCTCCTTCTGGCTACATAATGTAGATGCAGACGGCTGTAGATAACCTGCATTTGGAAGCATTTTGCCTCTAAAAAAAGAAAATGTGAAAACCTCTAAAAATAAGAAGCTGGAACTCCTTACTCCACCCCCCTTCAAAAAAAAAGAATAATGTACTTCCCCCCCTCCTTTTACAAAACCATGCAAGAGGTTTTTAGCACCAGCTGGCGCGTTGAATGCTCTGCGCTGCTCTGACGGTCATAAAGTTCTTATGAGCGTCGGAGCAATGCAGAGCATTCAGAGCACCAGCCGGGGTGACTTCAAATATCCAGGGATAGACTGGAATCTAGGCACCTCCGGCTGCGCTAGGGAGACCAAGTTCCTGGATGCTGTAGGCGACTGCATCATGGAACAGCTTGTAAAGGAAAATACAAGAGGAAATGCAATTCTGGACTTAATTCTAAATGGACTGCGAGGACCAGAAGAAGAAGGGACGCTGGGAGGCAGCGATCACAATATGATCCACTTCGCCTGGACGCAGGGGAGAAACATCGGTCCAGAACGAAGGTCACAACGCTGAACTTCTGAAAAGGGAATTACGAAGGGATGAGACTAATGGTAGGGAAGAAGATTGAGAAGAGGATAAGCACTGTAAAAACGCTAGAGCAAGCTTGGTCCCTTTTTAAGGACACAGTAACCGAGGCGCAAAATCTATATATACCGCGTATCAACAAAGGATCCAAGAGGAAAAATAACAAAGAACCGGCGTGGCTTACTGTAGAGGTGAAGGAAATGATCAGAGACAAGAAAACTTCATTTAAGGAATGGAAAAGGTCAAAAACGGACGAAAACTGGAATAAGCACAAACAGCATCAACGCAGGTGCCATAAGGCGATAAAAGGGGCCAAAAGAGACTACAAGGAAAAAATAGCCAAGGAGGTAAATTACTTCAAGCCGTTCTTTCGATATATTAAGGGGAAACGATGCGCGAAGGAAGTGGTGGGACCGTAGGATGACTGGCATAAAGGGAGTGCTAAAGGAGGACAAAGAAATTGCAGACAAACTGAACACACCGAAGAAGATCTATTTACCGAAGAGGATCTACACAGCATACCGGAACCCATCAGGCTATATGGAGGAAATGAAGATGGGAAACTGACAGGGTTGACGGTCAGTCTAGAAGAGGTATGCCGGCAGATTGATAGGCTTAAGAGCAATAAATCCCCTGGACCGGATGGCATCCATCCGAGGGTCATCAAGGAACTGAAAGGGACTATAGCTAAACTGCTTCAACTAATAGCCAATCTGTCGATCAAATCGGGCAAGATTCAAGAAGACTGGACGGTGGCGAATGTTACGCCGATCTTCAAAAAAGGATCAAGGGGAGATCCAGGAAACTACAGACCGGTGAGTCTGACCTCAGTACTGGGAAAGATGGTAGAGGCGCTGATAAAGGACCTTTATCATTGATCACCTTGACGAACACGGTTTAATGAGGGCCAGCCAGCATGGTTTCAGCAAAGGCAGATCTTGTTTGACAAACTTGCTGCACTTCTTCGAGGGAGTAAACAGGCAGATAGACAAAGGCGACCCGGTCATCATTGTATATCTGGATTTTCAGAAAGCGTTCGACAAGGTTCTGCATAGATTACTTCAGAAAATTGCGAGCCATGGAATCGAGGGTGAAATATTCACGTGGATTAAAAACTGGCTGGAGCATAGGAAACAGAGAGTGGGGGTAAATGGACAATACTCGGACTGGAAGAGTGTCACCAGCGGGGTGCCGCAGGGCTCGGTGCTTGGACCCGTGCTCTTCAACATCTTTATAAACGATCTGGACATTGGTACGAAGAGTGAGGTGACTAAGTTTGCGGACGATACAAAGTTATTCAGAGTAGTGAAGACACAGGGGGATTGCAAAGATCTACAAAGTGGCATAATCAAGCTCGAGAAATGGGCAGCGACATGGCAAATGTGGTTCAATGTGGATAAGTGCAAAGTGATGCATGTCGGTAACAAAAATCTCATGCACAAATACAGGATGTCCGAGGCGGTACTTGGAGAGACCTCCCAGGAAAGAGACTTGGGAGTTCTGATCGACAAGTCAATGTGCTGCAGCGGCAAAAAGGGCAAACAGAATGCTAAGAATGATAAAGAAGGGGATCACGAACAGATCGGAGAAGGTTACCATGCCGTAGTACCGGGCCATGGTGCGTCTTCACCTGGAGTACTGCGTCCAGCACTGGTCACTGTACATGAAGAAAGACACGGCACTACTCGAAAGGGTCTAGAGAAGAGTGACTAAAATGGTTAAGGGGCTGGAGGAGTTGCCATACAGTGAAAGATTAGAGAAACTGGGCCTCTTCTCCCTTGAAAAGAGGAGACATAATCGAAACATTCAAAATACTGAAGGGAATACACTTAGTAGAAAAAGACAGACTGTTCATACTCTCCAAGGTAGGGAGAACGAGAGAGCACTCTCTAAAGTTGAAAGGGGATAGATTCCATACAAACGTAAGGAAGTTCTTCTTCACCCAGACAATGGTGGAGAGCTGGAACGCTCTTCCGGTGTCTGTTGTAGGGGAAAACACCCTCCGGGGTTTCAAGACTAAGCTGGACAAGTTCCTGCTAAACTGGGATGTACACAGGTGAGGCTGGACTCATTTTAGAGCACTGGTCTTTAACTCGGGGGCCTCCACGTGAGCGGACTGCTGAGCACGATGGATCACTGGTCTGACCCAGCAGCGGCAATTCTTATGTTCTTACGTGGTTTTGTAAAAGGGGGGGAGGTGTTTTTTAAACTGCTATTAAATAAGACTACTTCCCAAAATAACAGCACAAAAGGCCTTCAACATTAATCAATTTATACAGATTGTTTTGATTTCCTGATTATACTTTAACTGAGTCCCTGGATGTGAGTTTAAGAATAACTGGGATCATTTGATAACTTACGAACACAGCAATTAGCAGGAATTTGTTTGGTTTCTGTAGGTTAGCATGGTTCTGAAGAAATATTTGCAGAAAGTGCAACACTCGTCCACGGTCCACATCTCAGTAACTCCACCTATCAGTGCACTTTGGGGCCCTTCTACTAAATTGCATTATGTTTTGGACTTAACATGCTATAATACAGAATTTTACTATGTGGCAAGCTCAAAATGAAAATGCATCAAGAAGGGGCATGCATCGTATCTTTTTTTTTTGCAGGTCATGTATTAACACTAAGGCCCCCTTTTATCAAACCGCAGTAGAGCTTTTTACTGTGTATTTTTCAGTCTATAAGACGCACCCCCCCTCCCCCCCGTAGAGGAGGAAAAACCAAGGAAAAAAAATTTCCTCCTTTACAGAGGGGTGCGTCTGGTGGTCTGGTGCTAAACAGCATGAAGCAGCCCGCCTGTAGCCTACAGCCACCCGCACCCGAAGCTGCCTGCAGCAAAGAAACCTGCCCGCACCCGATGTTGCCTGCACCCGAAGCTGCCTGCAGCGAAGAAACCTGCCCGAAGCTGTCCGCGCCTGAAGCCGCCAGCCCGAAGCCACCCCTGTACCTTTTTAAAGCTGCGGTGCTCTCCTGGACTGTCTTTGTAAGCAATGAGAACTGAGCTCAGCCAATCACTGAGCGGTGCGGGACCAGGCAGGAAGCGCAAAGGTTGCGCTCCTATGTCACACCCCTCTGCTCTGCTTACAAAGACAGCCGTCCAGCAGGAGAGCACCATAACTTTTAAAAAGGTACCGAGAGGGGAGGAAAGGTATATTCGGGGGGGGGGGGGAGGTGTATTCGCTCCATAAGACGCACCCACTTTTCAACCCCCTTTTTGGGGGTGGAAAAAGTGCGTCTTATGGAGCGAAAAATACGGTAAATGCTCTGACACTCATAGGAATTAAATGAGCACTGGAGCATTTACCTCGCCGGCCTGTAATAAAAAGCTCTACCACTGTTTGATAAAAGAGAACCTCAGTTTAATACATGGAACCTGATATTTTGTCACTGGGAAGCAGCTCCCATGGTCAGCGCTGACCACAGTGTTGGGCCGTTTCCAATGACTGCCATTGAATACCTGGGTTAAGTTAACCAGTTAAATCAATATACAGCACTGACTGGTTAAGTTTATAGCGGCCAAAGACAGTCATGCTATTTATGCGGTCTGATTTGGCCACTAAGCTTAGCTGCTCAGCACTGAAAATTGCTGGTCATCGCGAATAGCTGGTTAATTTTTAGCCATTAACTGCAACTATTCAGTGGAGATAATGGGTTATTTCATGCTGGATATTCATATTTAAACAGTTAAGAGCTATTTAACAGTCAGCGCCATTTCTCGCCAGTTAAATAGTACTAAATATCAGCCAAATTCTTCCTGATCCAGTGTACCGCGTAAAAAGTAGCAGGTGGTAACTAGTCCCACATTAACTCTGTGTTAACTTGAAATTTATATTACTTCTTAATACTTTAATTATTCTTTTTTTTTTTTTAAAGTTTTTTTTGCAACTTTTTTGTTAATTTTTTTTATATAACTTAAACTATGCTTTATCCAGCCCTGCTGTTCTCACTGATCCTTCACTGAAAAGAAGATACTCACATCCTGCTTCAACTTGTAAAATGAAGAATAACCCTGTGTACACTTAAGTTTCAGGTTCCTGCTGCATCTTGCTCTTGGATGTCTTGATGCTTTGCTATTGGCCCTGAAGCAGTGGATAAAGAATAAAACCCACGAAACGCTGGCCGCGTCGGCATTATATAGGCATTAAACAACAGCAGCATACAACAAACGAATAACGGAAAATGCTAAACAAATACTGACTAAGTGACTAGCTGTCGATTATTTTTCAAATTAAGGGAGCAATGCATCTTTAGTAATTTAAAAGATAGATGGAATTTTAAAGTATAGTTTAAGTTATATAAAACAATTTACAAAAAGTAAAAAAAACTAAGAATAATTAAAGTATTAAGAAGTAATATAAATTTCAGGTTTTTTGGCCAATGACTGGAGCATGGAGCAGAAAATACTATGCTGACTGTTCAGTCTATGATAAGACTGTGCGTAAGCTCCAATTCTGAGGCCTTTTTCCTGAACAGTTAACAGCTACTATAGGAAATAGAATACTGTGGATGCATCTCCGATGTAGAGTGGTATATATAGCAATGTTACTTACCGTAACAGTTGTTATCCAGGGACAGCAGGCAGCTATTCTCACTAGTGGGTGATGTCATCAGACAGAGCCCCGGTACGGACGTCTCACAAGCACGTGTTGCTTGTAGAAACTTAAAGTTTCTAGATGCCCGCACCGCGCATGCGCCGGTGCCTTCCTACCCGGAGATCCGGGCGTGTCTCCTCAGTTCAGGTAGCTAGCCTGAGAAGCCAACCCAGGGGAGGTGGGTGGGACGTGAGAATAGCTGCCTGCTGTCCCTGGATAACAACTGTTACGGTAAGTAACATTGCTTTATCCCAGGACAAGCAGGCAGGTATTCTCACTAGTGGGTGACCTCCAAGCTAACCTCAGTGGGATGGAGGGGGAGTTGGCGACTTAAGAGAATAAATTTTTCAATACTGTTTGGCCAAACTGTCCATCCCGTCTGGAGAGGGTATCCAGACAATAATGTGAGGTGAATGTGTGAACCGAGGACCAGGTGGCAGCCTTGCAAATTTCCTCGATTGGTGTTGATCTGAGGAATGCTACTGAGGCTGCCATTGCTCTGACCTTATGGGCTGTGACCTTACAAGGAAGTGATAATCCAGCCTGGGCATAGCAGGAAGAGATACAAGCCGCCATCCAATTAGAGATGGTGCGCTTTGATACGGGTCTTCCCAACTTGTTAGGGTCGAAGGAGACAAAAAGTTGAGGAGTGGTTCTGTGTGGCTTGGTGCGATTCAGGTAGAAAGCCAAGGCACGTTTGCAGTCTAGAGTGTGAAGGGCCGATTCTCCGTGGTGAGAATGAGGCTTAGGGAAGAATACTGGAAGTACAATGGATTGGTTGAGATGAAATTCGGAGACCACCTTAGGCAGGAATTTCGGGTGAGTGCGGAGGACCACCTTGTCATGGTGGAATACTGTGAATGGTGGGTCCGCCATCAATGCCTGGAGTTCGCTGACTCTGCGAGCGGACGTAAGGGCTACAAGGAAAAGCACTTTCCAGGTGAGATACTTCAGAGGGGCCCTGTTGAGTGGTTCAAACGGGGGCTTCATGAGGTGGGAAAGGACTACATTGAGGTCCCAAACTACTGGGGGTGGTTTGAGAGGAGGGTTAACATGGAAGAGTCCTTTCATAAATCTGGCGACCACCGGATGGGCCGAGAGGGGTTTCCCTTGTAGGGGCTGGTGGAACGCCGCAATAGCGCTCAGGTGGACTCGTATGGATGTGGACTTGAGCCCAGATTGAGATAGGTGTAGGAGATAGTCCAGCACGGAGGATAAGGAAGCTCGCTGAGGTTCCGTTGACTTAGAAACACACCATGAGGAGAATCTGGTCCATTTTTGGGAGTAGCATTGTCGAGTGGCGGGCTTCCTGGAAGCTTCCAAGACCTCCCTCACTTCTTGTGAGAATTGGTGAGGGGTTACGTTGAGAGGAACCAAGCTGTCAGGTGGAGAGACTGCAGGTTGGGATGAAGTAGTGATCCTTGATGTTGAGTAAGCAGTGAAGGAAACACTGGAAGTGGTACTGGTTCCCTGCTGCTGAGTTGAAGTAGGAGGGAGAACCAAGGTTGTCTGGGCCACCGAGGAGCTATTAGAATCATGGTGGCCCGTTCGAGTTTCAGCTTGACCAGAGTCTTCTGGATCAGCGGGAATGGTGGGAACGCATATAGAAATTGTTTCCCCCAGTTAGGTAGAAAAGCATCTGCCTCGAGGCGATGAGGAGTGTAGATCCTGGAGCAAAACTGAGGCAGTTTGGCGTTGTGGGGAGCCGCAAAGAGGTCTATCTGAGGCGTCCCCCATTGCGTGAAGATTTGGTGAAGGGGGCTGGAATGGAGAGTCCATTCGTGCGGTTGTAGCAGACGGCTTAGTTTGTCTGCTAAGACGTTGTTCTCCCCCTGGATGTATACTGCTCTGAGTAGGGTGTTGTGGCGCACCGCCCAGTCCCAGACTCGTAGAGCTTCCTGGCAAAGGAGGGCTGAGCCCGTGCCTCCTTGCTTGTTGATATAATACATGGCGGCCTGATTGTCTGTGCGAATGAGGATTACCATGTCGTGGAGTAGGTGTTGGAAAGCTTGGAGCGCATTGAAGATGGCTCTGAGTTCCAGTAGATTGATTTGGTGTAGTCTTTCCGCACTGGTCCAGAATCCTTGGGTGCGGAGACCCTCCAGGTGGGCCCCCCATGCGTAGTTCGACGAATCGGTTGTGAGAACTTTCTGATGGGGGGGAGAGTGCATCAGCAAACCTCTGGATAGATTCGAAGAGGTCATCCACCAAAGTAGAGACTGCCGAAGGGCAGGTGTGACTAAGATGCGTTTGGATAGTGGATCGGACGTTTGATTCCACTGTGATGCCAGGGTCCACTGGGGGATCCTGAGGTGGAGTCTGGCAAAGGGTGTCACATGTACTGTGGAGGCCATATGGCCCAGGAGCACCATCAGTTGTCTCGCCGGTAGGGTTTGGCGAGTAGACACCGACTGGCTGAGATGAAGAAGAGACTCCATGCGTTGCCGAGGCAGGAATGCTCGGAGTCGGGTGGTGTCCAGGACCGCTCCGATGAAGGGGAGGGACTGGGTGGGTTGTAGATGAGACTTGGAGAAGTTGATCTCGAAGCCCAAATTCTGGAGGAAGTAGGTTGTAGCCAAGGCCGCCGAAGTGACCTCTGGGGCTGACGGGGCCTTGATGAGCCAGTCGTCGAGGTATGGGAATACCTGTAGACCCCTGTCCCGGAGTGCTGCGGCCACTACCACCAGGCACTTTGTAAAGACTCTGGGGGACGAAGATAGGCCGAATGGTAGCACTCGATACTGTAGGTGCAGATTTCCCACCCGAAATCTGAGGAACTTTCGGGAGGCCGGGTGAATGGGGATGTGAGTGTAGGCCTCCTTGAGATCCAGGGAGCATAACCAGTCGTTCTGCTCGAGGAGGGGGTATAGAGAAGCCAAAGTCAACATGCGAAACTTCTCTTTGACCAGGAACTTGTTGAGGGCTCGAAGGTCTAAAATGGGTCGCAGGTCGCCCGTTTTCTTCGGGACGAGGAAGTACCGGGAGTAAAACCCTCGGTTCAATTGGTCTGACGGGACCGGCTCGACAGCCCGAAGCTGAAGTAAGGTTTGGACTTCCTGAAGAAGCAGGGCGGTCTGCGTCGAGCTTGAAGGATACTCTCTTGGAGGATGGTCCGGGGGGACCCGGTGGAATTGAAGAGAGTATCCTTCTCTTATGATGGTGAGGACCCATAGGTCCGTGGTTATGGCCTCCCATCGATGGTAAAAAAGATGGAGGCGGCCCCCTATGGGAGAGGCCGAGGTTATGCTCCCGGGGGGGGGCGTCAAAAGGGCTGGGGAGCCTTAGGTACAGCCGGTGGCTGAGGTTTTTGCTGAGACTTCTGGGGAGGTTGTCTCTTCGCAGGCTGTCTCGCAGCAGGCGTTTGTCTGGGCATGTAACGCCGCTGGTAAATCAGGGGTGGCCTAGAAGGTCGAGACTGTTGAGGTTTGGGTTTGGGCCGCAGGATGGATTGAAAGGATTTTTCATGATCCGACAGCTTCTTGGTAACAGTTTCGATAGACTCATCGAACAGGTCAGCTCCAGCACATGGTACGTTGGCGAGTCTGTCCTGTAGGTTGGGATCCATATCGATAGTACGGAGCCATGCCAGGCGACGCATAGCTACCGCGCTTGCGGCGGCGCGTGCCGAGAGTTCGAATGCATCGAAGGAGGATTGCATCAGCTGGAGGCGTAATTGGGAGAGGGAGGCTACCACTTCCTCGAACTCGAATCGAGCTTGGTTGTCTATGAACGGAGTGAACTTGCGGAGCACCGGCAAGAAGAACTCCAGATAGGAAGAGAAAAAGAAGTTGTAGTTTAGCACCCGTGACGCCATCATGGAGTTTTGGTAGAATTTTCTACCAAATTTGTCCATCGTTCTCCCCTCTCGGCCCAGCGGTACAGAGGCGTAGACCTGGGAGGGATGAGAGCGTTTAAGGGAGGACTCGACCAGTAGGGATTGGTGGGAGAGTTGAGGGCCCTCGAACCCTTTATGGTGCACGATGCGGTATCGAGCATCGAGTTTGCTGGGGATCGCCGGTATGGAATACGGCGTTTCGAAGCACTGCATGAAGGTCTGGTCCAGTAATTTATGCAAGGGGAGCCGAAGCGACTCCGTTGGAGGGTTAGGTAAATGCATGGTGTCCAGATACTCTTTGGAGTATCGGGAGCCCGTGTCAAGGGTCACATCCAGATCCTCCGCCATTTGTCGGAGGAATGATGAGAAGGACAATTGTTCCGCCAGCGTCGGTCTGTGGGACGGGCTGGAGGAGGAGGAGGCCTCCAGGTCCGTGGACATCGGGGAGTGACAAGGAGAATCGGGCACCAGTGTCTCCTCGTACTCCGGGCCCCTCGGGGGGGACACCTCTGATGAGGGGTATCCCCTACGTTGCAGTTTTTTCTGCGGTGACTCCTCCGAATGGCGTGAGGAGTGCCAGGATGAGTGTCTCGATCGGTGCCCGTCTCGGTGGCGGGACGGGGATCGGGATCGTCTGTGCATCACATGGTCTCCCGAGGCCCCCAAGTGGATAGGGCTGGAAGCAGTGGATCGCAACTGGGTTTGCGATGCGGGTTCTTGCGATGCTACCCAAGTCTGGTAAGGAGTACGGAAGAACTCTTCCTGACTATGCCCAGGGCTTCGAGTATCGATCGGAGGTCTGGTCCCATGTTGGCGCGGAGGCGTAATGGGTTCTAATGGCGGCATATCGGTAAGCGAGGCTTGCCGCGTGGGCATCGCCGCCCTCCCCCGTTCGTCCTCGTCGGTTGTCGAGGTCGAACGGTGTGGGGGAGGGGGAGGGGGCGGACCGCCCCTTTGGACCGGTACCGGGAGGTCACCCTGTATGGCAGCGATGAGCCCGGGTCCGATGGTCTGCATGAGCTCAACGAATTGAGCTTCCAGCACGGACCGTAGCGAAGCCGATAAGGAGGGATCCGCACCGAAAGGGGGTCCTCCTGCACGGACATCGCGCTCCTTCGAGGCCGAGTGCTTCTGCTTAGTAGCTTTCGGCACTTTGATGACCATTGGTGGCACTGTGGAAGGAAGAGGTACCTGAACCGAGGAGACCGGGGCAGGCACCGACGTCGAGCTCGTGGATGGTGTCGGGGTGAGCGATGCCGGTTTCACCACACTCGATGCAGGAGTGGTCGATGCCGGTTTCGCCCGAACCGGGGAGGTATCAGATGAAGTGGAGGCTGAGGGATCCTTAGCTGCGTCCATCTTGAACATCGATTCCCACAATAGGCAACGCCGCTTGAATGAGCGTGCCGTAAGGGTAGAGCAAGGCCCGCACGATTTCGGGATGTGGTCAGGGCCCAAACACTGCAAACAGCGCCAGTGAGGGTCCGTGAGTGAAATCGCGCGTTGGCACTTGCTGCACTTTTTAAACCCGGTGATTGGCCGGGACATAGGCCGGAAAATCTCCGCCGCTAGGTCGAAGCCAGTGGGCCTGAGCCACGTGGCCGGCCCGTTCGACCTGTCGGAGGAAATAATCTTCTTTTTTTTTTTTTTTTTTTGAAAAAGAAAAGAACTGTTAACTGTAATTAAAAGAAAACGAAAACGCGGACAAGGAAGGCAAATTTAACTGAATTCAGCTAGCGCATGAAGAAGTTGAACTTCTCAGCTCCGCGGAAAAGAAAGAACTGAGGAGACACGCCCGGATCTCCGGGTAGGAAGGCACCGGCGCATGCGCGGTGCGGGCATCTAGAAACTTTAAGTTTCTACAAGCAACACGTGCTTGTGAGACGTCCGTACCGGGGCTCTGTCTGATGACATCACCCACTAGTGAGAATACCTGCCTGCTTGTCCTGGGATAATATATAATATGTTATAGTACCCAAATCAAAGCACCAGATTACACAATTAGCCCAAATGAATATTCATTTCCCACTCAATACTGGCAACAGAACATCCCTGAAAATAAGATATTGCCTTTCAATCTCTTTTTCATGCCCACAAATATCAAATTGATGTAACAACAGTCTAGTTTTTTCTTTTTACTTCTTTTTTCTTCCCAAAGAAAATCATAGGTTACGTAGTTATACAGTTTAAGCACAGTCTAAATATTTATTTTTAGTGTTTTCTTGAATTATACTTTTTAATTGCATACTTGCAGTTTTGAAAGATCATCTGATTCTCAAGCAGAATGCTGAAGCAGTGCCATGTAGAACAAAAGATAAGAAAAGAAAAATCCCTCTTGAGATTTTGATCTTTTGAATGCCTACTCTATCAAATCAGAATCCTCTTCAAAACAGCAAACTTCACTGGTTGTAGAAAGTCGAATAATTCCTTGCTTGGCTGATCAAGAATGTTGAAAAATAGGGAAGCAGGTTTTCCTACAAAACTGGACATACTACAAGGCAAAAGTCAGCACATAGGACCCCAGGATACCCTGTCTTTTAAGGGGCCACACTTGTTGGCACATGAATTTCTCTTGCTCTCTTTTCCTCTGTGTTGCATCGTGAAACCATTTCCAGCCCATGCATGAGTTTGGATTCCATTTAGAAAGGATGAGGATATATTTGGGAACGCACATATGGAAACACTTTCAGGGAATCAGTTTCCATGAAATTCATAATGAGCCAAGCGACTTCAGATGTGGTTGCGTGCCCAAGATTAGCCAAAAAAATGGAGCATACTAATCCACCCTTTCAGCCCTTATTTCAGTTTCAGAAAAATTAAAAACCACTAATGAGTGATGGCTACCAGTACAAAGAGCCACAAGAGAGAAAGAGAGAGAGATTGAGAGAAGAGAGGCCACCTTTCACTGAAAATAGAAGCTCTGATATCAATACACTTATAATTAATGAAGAGGAGCTTTGACTATCAAAGTATTTGTCTACAGTAGATTAATCTCCTCTTCCTGAGGTGCAGCCAGAAAGTGAATAAAAATAAAACAAGGAGCTCTATGTTTCACAGCACATGCAAATTGTGATCACTTAAAAAATTAAAATTTTTCCTGCAATTTCTGAAAATAAAATTTCCCAAAAATGATAGCATATAGGATGCTCCCATAATTTTAAATAGTCTTTATTGTTTGGAACTGATCTCAGATGTGTTTAAAACATGATGTTTTGAAATGTAAAGGTGGTGGCAAAAGCCTGACTTAGATACTCAGATTCTGTACAATTCACAATGGTCCAAAGATGAACTTTTTGGGTCCGATTTTCAGCGCTACTTAGGGCCTCTTCTATTTTAGTTTTTAGCGCAGAGAGCCACGCTGAATGGCTCGCGCTACTCCCGATGTTTATAGGAACTTGCTAGAAACTGATAGCGCAGTTTAATAGAAGAGGCCCTTAGATGGCTGGGAACGGCTCCTGTCTAAATAGCACATAACTGGCTATCCACCAGTATAATTTACCCACCAGGCTAGACTGGTGGAGGGATAACATTGCTGAACCTCTATCACTATATATATATATATATATATTTAAATGGGTATTTTTAGGTAGGATGGAGACAG
This sequence comes from Geotrypetes seraphini, assembly GCF_902459505.1. Lineage (NCBI taxonomy): Eukaryota > Metazoa > Chordata > Amphibia > Gymnophiona > Dermophiidae > Geotrypetes > Geotrypetes seraphini. The sequence continues at coordinate 114,659,353 of NC_047086.1, forward strand.
CCCAACCTACCTAAACAATCGCCTCATCCAAACCACCTCTACCAGGCATAGAAAAACACACACCCCATTCACTTACCCCCCAATCAAAGAAGTAAAACGGAAAAAACTATACAACGGACTACTGGCCACTCAGGCAGCGAAGATAGACAACCAAGTCTCCAACCTATTGACAACAACCCCAGACTACAAGATGTTCAGAAAGGAAATAAAAACTATACTCTTCAAGAAATCCCTTAATAAAGCTTAATACCATGATAAAGCTTAACCCCCCTCTTACCATCCCCTCCCTAACCCCAGATCCTACTTTTCTCTCTCTTGGAAACCTTCTCTGATCTAACGTTGTAACTCTTCTTCCATAACTCTTTGTAATCCGCTTTGAACCGAAAGGTAATGGCGGAATAGAAATCTGTAATGTAATGTAATATATGTATGCGACAAGGGGAGGGGGCAAGGGAAAAGGATAGGATTAAAGGAGGTGCGTGTTGAGAGGAAAATGTTGATTGGTAGGGAATTGTTGTTATGATGAGGAAGAAAGGAGATGTGTGGAAAGATGTGATTGGGGCAGCGTTTGGGAAGTTATGATTGGTTGGGCGGGGGTGAGGGTGGAACGTATTGGCGGGCTGAAAGTCATTCGGGGTGGGAAGTGAGTCAGGACGGTCGGGTGAGGAGGAAAATTATGTGAGGTGTTGCCCGCCCACACATTCCTGTGGTTTGTGGATACTATGGGTAGAAAGGATGGGATGGTTGTTTATAACTGTGGTTAGGTGGAAGGTTTTGGTGGGTTGTGGGTGGGATGTTCACAGCTTCAGTCTGTGGGTGCAGAATTTGGGGAACTGTGGGGAAAGTTTATGCGGCTAAGGTATGGAGTTTATGTACAAGTTGAGGGATGATAAAAGGGGGCACTCGTGAGCATCACGAGTATGAGTTGTGATCTAACGATACTGTTGGTCATGATAATGTGAACTGGCAAGGTTTGCCAAAAATGCATGAGTTAGTTTCGTGACTGAATAACTCATTGGGAAGAGGGAAAAAGGAGGTTGGGAGAGCCATATTGGATTGTGGGAAATATTATTGAAGTTGATTATGCTTGTTAACTATGTTAAAGGTTAAAATAAAGCTGCGGCCAAACTTTATGCCACAATCAATTTGTTGTGTAGTAATTAAATTGTTTATGGTATAGGTCACAAATGATGGTGACAGAGTGTGAATACAAATGTTATCATTGGGGGATAGTAAGCTACCAATATGACCCTGAAACAAAGCATCAAAGTGCACAATGGAAGTTAGCCAATTCTCCACAACACAAAAAGTTCTGCCACTCTAAATCAAGAGTCAAAACGATCTTGCTAACCTTTTTTGATATCAGAAGGATTATTCATTATGAATTTGTTCCAACTGGGCAAACAGTTAACCAAGTTTACTATTTGGATGTGCTGAAAAGGCTGTGTGAAAAAGACAGACAAAAATGACCTGAACTTTTCACCAACAACTCATGGCTTTTGCATCACGACAATGAACCAGCTCAGACGACACCTTTTGTGAGGGTGACTTGGATGTCTGAGAGGGAAAGAGAGATGGTGCGCATGGGGAGATGAAGAAAGGAGAATTGCTGTGCACAGGGAGGTAGAGATGAATGGAGAAGAGAGTAATGAGAAGGAGTAAAGTTGGATATGGTGGTGGTGGAGAGGGATCAGTGGGATGAATAGATAGGGATGCAAAAGGGGCCTCAAGGAGGTGGAGAAGGTGGGAAGAATATTAGGATCCAAGTTACATACAAATTCAACTTAAGAACGGTTTAAAAAAACAGAACTCGTTCTTAACCTGGGGACTGCCTGTATTATACATGCTTAGCCTCGGAGAATATGAAATGCAGTTAGCTATGCCTCATTAACTGCAAAGCTCATTCACCAGTCATATCAGACACCCTAGTATGAATTTCCACATTAGATCCCTTATTCATAACAGATTACCTTAATTTAAGTGCCTTTTGCATATTTAAATTATAGAATGCTTGCATTGACACAGACAAGTCACACTTACAAGCATAAAAGGCAGTAGCATGCCTAAGCGCTATTCTATAATTTCATGCTAAAATAGCATAACATGTAATTGCTGGGGACCCAGATCCAAAACAATTCCCGCACATAATGGAAAAGCATGGTCTCAGCTCAAAAAAACATGGCTTCCTTGCAATTTGTGAAGTCAGAAAACAAGAAGAGAACTTGCATGTTTCTTAATGTGATGCAATGATGTCACCAGGGTCTACCGGATATGCCTGCTTGGATTAGTGAAGGTCGGATAATTACATTACATTAGAAATTTCTATTCCGCCATTGCCTTGCGGTTTAAGGCGGATTACAAAAGAATTACAAAGAATGTATTACATGAAGAAGATATCTGGTAATTTCTAGAGGAGATAAGGAGTAGATGAGGTTGCTTTGGGGAATCGGGAAGGTATTGGGAAGTGGTATTGGGAAGTGGGAAGGAGCTAGCGATATTAAGTCGTTTGCAGGAATTTCTTGAAAAATAGAGTCTTTATTTCTTTTCTGAATGTTTTGTAGTCTGGGATCATAATTAGTAGATTGGAGATTTGGTTGTCGAGTTTTGCTGCTTGTAAGACTTTTCTTTTTAAAGATGCCTATACTCTCTAATCCCAGGTCTCTCAAATAATTCTCCGAAGTAATTTGGAAAATCAAAACGCTTCTTTTGAAGCGAGCCCTATCCTAATGTATTTCCCCTTCTCCACTTGCCTCCCTTTTATTTTTATTTTCATCTAGATCTATTTACTAACTTACCTTCTCTCACCTCTCCCTCGTTTCGTGTACGTCAGTCTGATTATGCCCCTGTACCTTTTAACTCTAGATATGATATATCTTTAAATTTGATATTTTATTTTAAATCTCATTTTATTGTAAACCGTTTAGATACCCGGCTGATAAATGGTATATCAAAAATAAAGAAACTTGATACCCACGTTCCTTTATAGAATGGGCTTCAACTAGGTACCCCTTTGTATAACTGACTCTGCTTCAACAGCGGGGAATAACTGAAGCTTTGAAACTGTGAACTTTACAAATTTAATTGTTCTATATCATCATCTTTTTTTTTCTATCTGCAGATGTTCTGATTTTTCATTTCATCAGAAAACATCTCTGGTTTGGATCAAATACCTGGAACATGGACTTTTTTTTTGGGGGGGGGGGCTGAGTGGATTGTAAAGAAGTCCTTCCAGCTGATGCTGTTCTTACCCACGAACCTGTTCCTGGACATTGCGGTTGGTTCTTTTTGCTGCAGCCTCTGAAGATGAACCTTTTAACTTCTACCTAGATCAAGTCCCATCAAAGAGGGATTGCACAGGCTTTGTCCACTGAAGGATTTTCCCATAAAGCTCAGCACAGTAGACTAACTAAAAACTTCTGCCATCGAGCGAAAATGCTCTTTTCAAGTTTTGTTTGGCTTCATTTTTCAAAGAGATGTCTGTATATTTTAGAATATGTAAAAGTGCCCTTTGATTCTGCTCTCCTTTTTAACAATGAACAAGAGATGATGTCTCCATTGAATGATTTAAACAAAAACAAATACATTTTGGATACTCTATGGGAATAGTTTTCAAAGAGGTTTTTCTGACAGAAATCAAGCCCTACACAACTATGAGCTCTTGGCAACATCTCTCTAGCAGTTAAAGCTCAAAGAGGACAATTTTTCCTTGTTATACCAGATAAACAATTATAAAGCACAAACAAAGTGACTTTTCTCAAGCTCATGTATCCATCACAGGCTAAGAACATATATCTGCTTGAAAGAGAAGATGGGAGAGGGTTGGCACTGAAGTTATTTTTATGTTTCAAAACACTGTCATTTTAACTTAAATTTGTGACTCTTTCCAGTTCTCTTATATTATTCTGGTATGAAATCCTTTGCTTCTAAATGTAAACAGACACACCCAATTGTCTGTTAAGACGTCTGAAGACTGCTACTTGTTTTCAGAACCCAAAATATGTGAAAAGAAAACATGAGGAGCTCTAGCAGTTCACATAGTTGTTGGAAAACAGGCCCATCAACTTCCCTGTGAATTTGATAGGGAAAGTAGTATTATTATTGCTGGAGTTACTACTGTGAAGCAGTCATCAGCTCTATGGTGAGAATGTAAATAGTGGGCCGTAAGCCTTTATCTTTTACCACCCTACCATAACAAAGAACCAAAGGTAATTTAATCAGGTTGCCCACTTAGTTGATATGTCCTCAGACCCTGGAGACCTGAATCTACGGCCCCCACACACAGAAGACCTTGACCTGGAACCCGCCATCTGATAACTTTGAGTCTGGGACCTGATTTCCTAGGAAGCTTCAGTTCATGACCTCTGACTCAGGCCTCCATAAAGGGGCTCAAGCTGGGCTCCCAGGAACAGAGATTCTGATTTCATTTGCAATTTAGCAGTTAGAAGGTGTGCTAAATGTAATTTTTGCTTCTAACTACTGAAAAAGTAGCAGTAAACCAAAACATTAACTATTATTCTAGATCACTTTCTCACTTGAGTAGCATGGCTGATTTTTTTTAAAACTTCCTTTTACATTCTATTGAAATATACTGGTTAAAACTCAAGGTGAAGCAAAAAAAAAAAAAAAAAAAAATCATGCTAGAATGTAAATAAAAATGTAAGCTAATTTTTAGCACACTTTATTGCACTGAAGTTCATTCTATACATGAGTCACCATGCATTTGCATGGAAAAAGAACTAAAATTATTTTGCTCTTTTATTTCTTTTCAACACACATTTTTGTGTGCTAAAACCTTTATTAAAGGACAAATTAACTTTGAGCACAGAAACAGCACAATTGTATAACAAGTAGATCTATATTTAGGCACCTAGGGGCCAATATTCAGCAGGCAGCACAGTGATTGCCTGCTGCCAGCACAGACCCTGGATATCCAGTGCCAGACCGTTTCCAGCAAGTGGCATTGAATATCCAGTTGATGATAACCGGCTGGCCGAATAGTTAGTGCTCACCAACAATCAGCTAGCGCATAAAGATCGGACAGCTCTTTAAGTGATCTTATCCATGCACTAAGGGCTCATTTTCAAAAAAGATAGACGTCCAAAAGACAGCATAAACCAGCACTTTAATGTCTTACAAGTCAAAACATCCAAGTGGCCATTTTCAAAACTGACATTCTAGATGTCTTTCTGGTTGTTTTGTCTCCAGTGCATCTAAATCTTAAGGGGGCGTGTTTTGGGTGGGCTTAGGACTTGGACATCACTGATCCCCTTTCACCATCCAAAGATGTGAAAGAAAGAGTACATCCCAGCCTGTATTACAGCTTCAGATGGCCACAAAGACACAGTTCAGAGAGGCATTAAAAAGTCCCAGGTACACATCACTATAACCCACCCAAAACCTACTGTACCTACATAAAGATGACAGATGCAGACATAAGGGCTATTGTGGTGTACAGGTGGGTAAAGTAAGTTTTAGGTGGGTTTTGGAGGGCTCACCATACAATATAAGCAGGCTATGGTGAAATGTGTACCTGGGACTTTTTTTAATGTGATGTTTATTGCAGTACCCCCAGAGTGCCCCTCTATTCTGCTCTGCTCAGCTGCCTGTGTGGCTAGTTTGCAAAGAATGCTTGGATATCCCAATGGCTTGTTTTTGTGCATTTTTTCATTTGGACGTTTTCATATTTAAAAATGGCCCAAAAACCATAAACGCGCTAAGGGCGAAAATGTCTAGATAGGTCCTTTCAAGGTTTCTGCAGCTGCTACCATGCTTGTTGCCGGTTTACAGGTCTCGCTGTATCTTGTCAGTTATGGGAAAAAGAGGCCAGCTGATTTTCCCACCAAAATTCAGATTGGTGATCAACAGACTTTTCTGCCTCATTCACCTCAAGCCCCAACCAATCGGGTTTGAGGACCTACTATATAAAGACAAACTGCAGACCTCACAGCATACCCTGAAGAAAGCCACAGCATGATGGCTGAAACGTCGGTTCTACCTGACAAGACACAGTGAGACCCCAAAACATGCAACAAGCGTCTAGACCAGGGGTGTCCAATGTCGGTCCTCGAGGGCCGCAATCCAGTCGGGTTTTCAGGATTTCCCCAATGAATATGCATTGAAAGCAGTGCATGCACATAGATCTCATGCATATTCATTGGGGAAATCCTGAAAACCCGACTGGATTGCGGCCCTCGAGGACCGACATCGGACACCCCTGGTCTAGACAGTTCTTTAAAAAAAAAGATGTCTTGTGGTTTTGAAATGAACACTATCTCTGGATCTTTGAATGCCTTTCCCAAAACATCCAAACTTGGACTTAGATGTCCTATCAAAAATGCTCTTGCATCCTTGCCCAGTCAGCGCTGAATATCAAAACATAACTTGGATCCACCATCAGAATGCTCTTGAGCTAACTGACTCACAGTTACGCACTAACTGGGAATATTCAACTGTTTATCTCCTACTGAATGTTCAGGAATAGCCAGCTATCTGAGATTTAACTAGTCAGTGGCCATCACCAACTGGTTAAATATGGGGGGATTAGATCTGGGGGGTGGTTAAATATGGTGAGTGGAGGCTATTCTTTAAAGGAAAGTAAGTGCTTATTTTCCTTTATAGAACTAACTTAACAGGTAAAATAAGTGCCTATAATTTAAGCATGAGCACTTATACTAGCCATAGGGCTGGTGTACCCAGTGGTGTAAGGAGGGTGAGGGGGCAGTCCGCCCTGGGCGCTATCTTCCACGGGACATCGGCAACCCTCCTCCTCTCTGCTCCCCCTTCCCACTCCTTCCCCTGTCGCATGTGCGACCCTACCCTTCTCCCATACCTTTTTTAACTTTGGCGGGAGCAGCCACCAACTTACTGCCTGCGTCGGCTTCAGCGCTCTCTCTGACGCCATTTCCAGGACCTGCTCCTAGGTTAGTAACACTTAAGTGTGAATCTTGGGAGGGGGAGGGAAACAGATGTAGGGGAGGAACAAAAAAAAAGTGAAAAAAAAAGGAAACCTTTGAGTCAAAGAACGACAAATGCCAAGTTTATTGTAGAAAATAATAATAAAATGCAGACAAGCAGTTTGGGTTTGTGCTGGCTCTGAATTCTCAATGCCATGAGTTCCAATCAGTTAGAGTGCATTTGGATGTTCTGCATGTGAACTGGTATCTTACTCTGGATGTGTGACAGTAAGCTTCAACCCCTGACGCAGCTTTGAGAAACGGCAATTTCACTGTTTCGTGCAGGGGTGAGCAACTCCGGTCCTCAAGGGCCGGAATCCAGTCAGGGGTTTTCAGGATTTCCCCAATGAATATGCATGAGATATATTTGCATGCACAATGCATATTCATTGGGGAAATCCTGAAAACCCCGACTGGATTCCGGCCCTCGAGGACCGGAGTTGCCCACCCCTGGTCTAGTGTCTGTGGCTGCAGTGTTCTAGGTTTACAGTATACAGCGTTGGGCATGTTCCAGAAGCCCCGGTTGTAAGACAACTGCAGCTAAGTGTGATGTTTCTTACTTTTTCACATTTTCCTGGAACTTGATACAGTTTCTAAGAGGGTGCAGTCTGTTGCTATTGGCGTGCTGGCATTTTTTTTAATCAAAGGAGGTGTTCCACTGGGCTGCTGTAGTGCCACAACTTTCCTCCAATGACATTGTGAATGTATTGGGAAGTGTTGTTTTGAGTGAAGATTCACATGAGAAGTGGAGATTTTTTTAACAATGAAGCTGAACTGTAGTTGTTGGAGTATGTGTTAATTGGTGGGGCTTAGCGGTGCTGGGGGTGGGGGTGCTTTATTTACTATATAGGACATAAGTGTGTTTATATAGAGTGATTTGTGTGTCCTCTCTTTAGATTTATTGGGTAGTTGAAATCACCCACTATTACTGTGTTATCCAGTTTGTTAGCCTCCATAATTTCTAATAACATTTCAGTATCTGTCCGTTCATCCTAGTCAGGCAGATGGTTGTACACTCCTATCACTATCCTTTTCCCCCTTACACATGGAATTTCTACACATAGGGATTCTAAGGTGTGTTTCTGCTCCTGTAGAATTTTCAGTCCATTTGTTTCAAGGCCCTTCTTAACATATAACGCTATGCCTTCACCGATTTGATCCACCCTATCACTCCTATTCACAGGACAACCCTATCTCTTGTTAATTTCTCAGAGGCCAATTCAAAATCCCAAATACAGCTTATCTTAGATCACACAACATTTGGAACAATATGTCAGTAGAAACAGCTACTTCATATCCCCTCTACTGAGAGCATCCTAGAAATACTGTTCCAGGTGACTTCAACAAGAGGGTTTTTTTTTAAAGTAGTTATCCTGGTTTTTTTCTTACAGGCAAAATGCAATTCGTGTGTACATAATGCAGCTGGCTAACACACAAGTACAATAGTATCCAGAGAAAATGTGTTTAAAAAGCAATTTGAACACTGGCCAAGCCAATCAGTAACTATAAGCCTCTCAAAAGTACAAAACCTAAAACCATCTAAGTGCAGTGTTGTATTTGTATCTGGTCAGACCTCCTTGAGCACAGGGAAGAAACTGAAAGAGGCAAGAAAAAAACCTAAAGATATCTTCAGACACAGTTTTAAGCAGAAAAAATGACCAAAGTAAAAATTCCGGAAGGCACCTTAAATGAAAAAAAATAACTTTTTACACAATCAAAACCTGCCCATCTAATGTGAAATTGAATTTTACTGCAATTCTTTCCATTTCTACCATGGCCTGGAGTGCTAAATGCTCTGATGCTCATAGGAATTCTATGAGTGTCGAAGCAGTGTCAAAGCATTTAGCGCTCTGGGGCACGGTAGACACATCTACCACGTCTCAATTAAAAAAAAAAAAAAAGGGGGGGGGGTCTTAAACTAAACTGAGCTAATATCATCCATCAACACAAATAAAGTGTTTAACAGATTTATTAACAGCTAAATGTCAGTATGATGCATATGACAAAGGCTGTAACAAAGATGGCATAAGAACATAAGAATATCCTCACTGGGTCAGACCAATGGTCCATCAAGCCCAGTAGCCCATTCCCACGGTGGCCAATCCAGGTCACCAGTCCCTGGCCAAAACCCAAGGTGTAGCAATATTCCATGCTACCAATACAGGGCAAGCAGTGGCTTTCCCGAGTCTCTCTCAATAACAGACTACGAACGTTTCCTCCAGGAACTTGTCCAAACCTTTCTTAAAACTAGTTACGCTATCTGCTCTTACCACAACCTCCGGCAACGCGTTCCACAGCTTAACTATTCTCTGAGTGAAAAAAAAAATTCCTACAATTGGCTTTAAAAGTATTTCCCTGCAATTTTATCGAGTGTCCCCTAGTCTTTGTAATTTTTGACAGAGTGAAAAATCGATCCACCTGTACCCGTTCTACTCCACTCAGCTCCCTGAAGTATAGATTTCACATTAATGGGTTTGCATTATATTTTCAGGATTTTATCATACGCTCATTTTCACTGCACTAATAGCTAATGAGCCATTTAGCATAATTTTATAACTCGTTACCTCATTAGCATAGGTTTTGCATCAGCACTAACTCAAGCTATAAAACTACCATAGAAAGCAATGTTAAGTTCAGGTTAACCATTTGCATTACAAAACAGAGGAATCAGAGGATAATTCTAGAAAGCAGCACTAAAATTCATCCACAAAATATATGCATAAATAACTAGAATATAGGCACATCCACAACTAAATGCCAACAATGCACTGTTCTCTAACTGCACGCATATCTTTGATAAAAAGGTGTACAGATGGGCATATAAATGGGTGGAGTCTGGGCAGAATGTGGGTGTGACTCAAGCCTTCTCATCCCAGTGCTCAGGGCACACTAAGGGGCTGATTCTTTAAAGGATGCCTAAAGTTAGGCACCTAACTTAATTGGCAACAGTCCAAAGCGTCTAGTTGTCCCCATCTCCTGATTGGCCCATCCCCTGCCCCTAAATTTTTATTTTTAATCCCTAGTAGTCTAAAGTCCCCTCCCTCCCTAAGCTGACTCTCTCCCCTCCCCCAACTTCAAAAAAGAAATCCCTTGCGTCTAGTGGATACCTCTCTCCCCGGACTCAACCCTCTTCCTCCAACTTAAATAATTCAAATCCCTGATGTCTAGTGGCACCCTCTCAAGCCCCAAACCCCCGAGGCTACTCCACTTATTTCTTAATGAGAGACAGAAGCAATGCTCACTCACTCCTACATCTGGCTCCATCTTGAAAAATGACAGTACTCAATCCAGTGCAGTGCATCCTGGGAGCACCAGGCAGCGTCAGTCTGCCATATAAGGGAATTTTTGTTTCCTTTATTTGGTAACTAAGAGCATGGGGTAATTATCAAAGGGAACATAAACACATACTTGTCCTTAGAAAACAGGCGCATCCCTGGATCACAAGTTAAGTGGCCCAACCTGTTGCAAAATTACCCTTGTAATCTTTATAAAACATGACCACTGAAAAATATATGCAAAAGAGATTTAGTTTGAAGTACAGAGTGATAAGTACATGTGGTATGATAATTCAATCCTAAGGAATACATTACATAGATTGAACATATACGTTTAAAAACCCGCCCAAATCGACACTTCACCAACCTTAAAGACAGGTCGTCCAAGTGCCGATAATCAAAACGAGATGTAGACTTATCTAAAAACAGCTTAGGCCTTTTCAATGCCACTGTACACCCTGAGCTGAAAGGGGCATTTTAGGAGGAGTGGTGAGGGCAGGATTTGGGTGGGACATGGGCTGACCTAGACTTAGTCATACTTAAGGTGACAATACGTCCCGTTTTGAACGGGACAGTCCCGCTTTCGGATCCCCTGTCCCGTTGTCCCCATACACAGCTTCGGGACGCCATTTTCAGGGACAGGGTCCCGAAGCTGTGCATGGGGACAACGGGACAGGCGATCGCTTCCTGTTCCTCCCTCTTTTGGGGGGCTCACCATGACCTATAAGGGAGTTGTGGTGAGATGTTTATGTGGCACCCTTTTTGTGAAGTTCGCAAGGTGCCCCACTACTCTGTTGCCATGTCTAGGTGGCCATCCATCACTTTGCTGACCCTTCCCACGTCCAAAAGGTCTTCTTCTAGGCGTTTATCACATGGATGAATATTTGGACGAGAATGGGGTATAAAGATAGACAAATTAGCTATAGCCTCATCACCCTGAGGTTGTGGGTTCAAATCCCTCACTGCTCCTTGTGACCCTGGGCAAGTCACTTAATCCCCTCATTGCCCCAGGAACACTAGATAGAGTTTGAGCCCACAGGGACAGATAGGGAAAAATGATAAAGTACTTGAATGTAAACCACTTAAGACATAAGTGGTATATAAATAATAAAATAAATAAATAGCTGGACAAACAAGTAGATGATTTTTGAAAAAAAATATTTTGGACGTATTTTTTGAGAATGGACTTTAGACATGTCCAACTTTGGGCGACTAGCAACTTAGGCCCAAAACGGACTTAGACGTATTTTTTTATTATGCCCCTACCTCTGTATTCTATTGGCCTTATTCTATGAAGGTGTTTTCTATAGGCAAAGAATAGGAAATGTCATTTTTGAAAGAGGCCCTACATGCAATAAAGAATGTTATGAAGTAACGATTAAAACCAGAAAGTCCAGTTCCTATAACAGTTTACACAAAGCAATTAGTAGTGTGCAGAAAGCTGTTGGCCTTTCACGTATATTTTTTAAGAGGATAATGGACAACATAGTATAGGGCTCATTTTCAAACTAATATAGATGTCCAAAAGACAACTAAACCGGCACTTGGATGTCTTGCTAGTCAAAACGTCCAAGTGAGCATTTTCAAAACTGAATTTTAAACATCTTTCTGGTTGTGTTATCTCCAGTGCATCTTAAGGGGGCATGTTTTGGGCGGGATTAGGCGGGCTTAGCACATGGATGATTTACAACAATAATCATTTTACAAAACATCCAGGGCACAATTTGGAAGTTCTGGCTAGACCTGTTTTTAAAATGAATTAGGGACAAAAAGGTACCAAACTGACCAGCTGATCACTCTAGGGATGAAAATATGGCCTCTACACACTCCCCCCCTGTGATCACTGACCCCCCTCCCACCTCCCAAATATTTGTATGAAACAGTAATATCCGTCTCTATGACAACTGCAGATACTATGGCCAGTCCTGGCAGAGCTACAGAAAGATCTCTGGAGTAGCCTGGTGGGCAGTGCAGTGGACTATGAAAAGGAGGCCCAGGCCCATATGCCTAACTAGTACACTTGTGGCTTTCTATGCTGTGTAAGACCACTAAAACCTACCAAAAATCCACTGTACTGCAGGCATAAGGGCTATAGGGGTGGTAGACAGGTAGTTATAATAGGTTTGGGAGGAGTTTGGGAGAGCTCACCATATAATGTATGGGGGTTATGGTGAGATGTGTACCTGGCACCCTAAATGTGAAGTTCACAGCAGTGTCCCCTAAGGTGCCCCACTGCTCTTCTGGCATGTCTGTGTGGCCAGACCATTAAAAATGCTGGCCCCTCCTACATGCAAATGGCTTGGTTTGGACTTTTTCTCGATAAAGGCAAAAAAAACCCTAAACTTAGGGGTCCTTTTACTAAGGCATGTCCATTATAGTCTAAAACGGCTAGCATGCCTTAGTAAAAGGTCCCCTTAGATATCTATCTAGACAAAATATCTAGCTGTGCCATTAAAATCTATCTATCTATCTATAGAGAGAGAGAGCCCTTGCGGATTTGAAAATGGACATTTTCTTTACCCAATTTTTGGACGTTTAGCTCGAAACTTGAAACAAAGTCGGACTTAGACAACCTATCGAAAATGCCCTTCCATGTGTAATACTAGCTTAACAAACCAACTTGTACTGCCTTCTTATGAAGTTCACAGCTAGGCCTCAGCTGTTCCTCTCATCCTTGTACCTGCACCAATATGCCAGGAACTCAAATCAGAATAGATAATGACAAATAATCACTGCAGGGCAACTAACTGCTTCAACTGTTTCAGTTCCATTTAAAGGCCTCTCCCTTCAGATACTCCTATGGACAACCCCCTACAAAAAATATAACTGCCTGCACCATGTAAATACAAAGGCTGTTAGTTTTGGGAGGAGGAGATCTAGCAGTTGAATCAATATCTTCATTTTAAAAAAACAGTGTGCTTTTAATAAAAATACAACAGTGAATACAACAACGCATGCATGGGGAAGATCATACAGTTTCAGAGATTCCAGAAATACAGTTTTAGGTTCTCCAGACTAAAACTAAAACAGCAAAAGAGTTGAAATACCAATGGGGAGTGAATTCAATGAAGTGGTACACAGCAACAAGGGTACAAGGCAGGCTCCATTAAAACCTCTTTTTCCCACTGCCAGTAAAAGACTGTTAATCGGAGTAACTTAGATTTAAGAATCCAAGTCAGCCTGTTAAGTAAACATACAGAAATCCAGTGGGCATTAGGGCTGCAAGGATCTGCTGAAGTTGGAAGAACAAAGTTTTTCTCTTCCAAGATTAAAAGAAGTGCTGTAGTCTAAAGCAGTAGTTCCCAACTCTGTCCTGGAGGACCCCCAGGCCAGTCAGGTTTTCAGGATAGCCCTAATGAATATGCATGGAGCAGATTTGCATGCCTGGCACCTCCACTATATGCAGATCTCTCTCATGCATATTCATTAGGGCTACCCTGAAAACCCGACTGGCCTGGGGGTCCTCTAGGACAGGGTTGAGAACCACTGGTCTAAAGTAATCAAATCCTACAAGACTACCGGCCAAGGATCAGACTGTCAGTGAGGAACTTCAAGAAAGTGGATAACACTGGCTTTGGGCTATGTGAAGTACAAAAATATCTATAGTATATCATATTAATAATAACTTTATTTTGTATACCGCATTACCACAAGCAGTTCAGAGCGGTTTACAGAGGAAGAGACTGTACACAGACAGCGATGTTACAGAAAAAAACTTTCAAATGACATTAGTAAGCCGAGAGTAGTTAGGTATATCCGGAAGTATTTCAGAGATACAATGAGGCAGGAAGGAGTCTGAGAAATTTATCAAAGAGATAGGTTTTAATTGATTTCCTGAAAGATTGGTAGGAGGGTGAATTTGAAATGAGGGTGATTAGACATTTATTCCATTTGCCTGCTTGGAATGACAGTGATCTATCAAGGAATCTCTTGTAGATACAGCTCTTCAAGGAGGGGAAGGCAAACAGATAGACATTACATGTGCAAGTGGTGCCTAGAAATTCAAAATGGTGCAACAGGTAGATTGGGGATGAACATGTTATGGTTTTGAAGCAGAGGCAGGCAAACTTGAAGATGACCCTTGCCTCCATCGGCAACCAGTATAGTTTTCTATAATACGGGCTTACATGATCTGACTTTTTTAGACCATAAATGAGGCGGATGGCAGTATTCTGAATGATTCTCAGTCGTTTGATGGTTTTCTTAAAGGTTCCCAAGTATATGATATTGCAGTAATCTAAGGTGCTTAAGATTAGAGATTGAACCAGCAGTCGAAAAGAAAGGAAGTCAAAGTAGTGTTTAATGGTACGAAGTTTCCAGAGGGTGCAAAAACATTTTTCAACCTGAGCATTAGTATGGCACCGGTCAAGGATTAGTATGGCAACCTGAGCAAAGTCAGGCACCGGTCAAGGATGACTCCAAGGATTTTGATGGTAGAATTGATTGGGTAAATTAACCCGTTTAATTTCAAAGAGGTATTCGTTAGCTTGTGGTTAGGACTTGCCAGGATAAGCTTGGTTTTTTTCTGGGTTCAGTTTTAGTTTGAATTGTGTTGTCCATTGTTCTGCCTTAGTGAGAACAGATGAGGTGAATGTTCTGTCTCTTGTGTCAGTGAGGTTATGGGAATGATAAGTACGATGCCTAACTTTCACAAAACGTTCCTAATCACTCCTATTTGGTGGTAGGTAACTAGGGATAGGCGCTTGCCATTTAGAGAATTGTGCCTATTGACTTAGGCATCTATCACCCAATTAATTTGTTTTGCCAATTATGAGCTTGTTAAAGCTCATAATTAAAGCCAATTAAGCCAATTTACTAATTAATGTAAACACCTACATTTAGGTGCCTCTTATAGAATTTGCCTGTTAATGCTGCCAAATATCCCTTTCTGGGCCATGGTAGAAACCTCTATCACACCTTAATAAAAAAAAAAAAAAGGGAGGGGGTGTTAATTTGATTTATAACAAAACCCATATCACACACTGCTAAAGGGATCTAGGTGGTAATAAAATATATGCAGTACAATTGATAAACAATCAGTAATGAATACAACACAATCCCTTCTTTTACAAAACCGCGGAAGTGTTTTTTTAGCACAGGCCGGCGTACTGATTGATCTGTGCTCTCGATGCTCATAGGAACTCTATGAGTGTCAGGAGCAGCGCAGAGCATTCAGCATGCCAGCTGACACTAAAAACCTTTTTTGTGGTTTTGTAAGGGGGGGAAACTTAGCAATAACAAAATTAAAAATTAAACGTAATACTATACCATAAAATTTTTTTAAAACCCCCTAACATTCCTAAAATGAACAATGTGTGAATTTAAATAAAAATAATCAAATCCAAGTTGCTTAAGGAGCTAGTTATTAAAGTGTGATA
Source organism: Geotrypetes seraphini (assembly GCF_902459505.1). Classification (NCBI taxonomy): domain Eukaryota; kingdom Metazoa; phylum Chordata; class Amphibia; order Gymnophiona; family Dermophiidae; genus Geotrypetes; species Geotrypetes seraphini. Next base: position 114,674,959 of record NC_047086.1, read on the forward strand.
AAAGTTGAGCTTTTACCGCCATATGGTTTATCATAGGAGCCTGCAGCATCTCAGTGCAGCATCAAGAAGATGCTGATTCAAATGCAACAAACCACATCTTTCTATCATTTCATTTTCCAGGGATATACCATTTCAAGTAACAAAATTGTTTAGTTATAAACAGAACCCAACTGACAATGATGCCTCGTTTCTCAAGTAAGCCTGCACTAACCCCTCCCCCTTTTTACTAAACCGCGACAGAGGTTATTATCGCAGGGAGCTGCGCTGAATGCTCCTTGCTGCTCCCCACCTTCATAGGAACTCTATGAGCGTCAGGAGCTGCGTGGAGCATTCAGCGCGGCTCCCTGTACTAATAACCGCTATCACAGTTTGGTGAAAGGGGTGGTAAGACTTGGCACCTTTTCTTAGATTGCGACACAATTATGAGCACTTAAAACCCCTTTTTTTTAATATCATAATTGATTGCTTTAATACTTGTAAGAGGGATTTTCTTTGATGACAATCATGTGATTTTTTTTTCCCTCTAAGTACAGTTTTTTTCATTTATTATCCCCTGTGTTTCATGATTGTCATTTAATGGGCATTAAGAAAAATATGACGTGCTTTACTGTCGTAACACACCTCAATAAATGCCCCATTAACTGTAAACAAACTTCATATTGCAAAAACAACCATGAAGTTTCAAAAGACCTAGCGGTTGTCTTATAATGTTCTAATCGTTGCTCAATAGCTCAAACTGTCCATAATAATTGATAAAAATAGGTGCACATCTTTTCTGGCCAGGGATTCACATATTGAGATAAGTTCACCTATTTTTATCAATTATTATGGACAGTTTGAGCTATTGAGCACATTATTGTACAATGATTAGAACATTAGGGCAGCCTCCTTGGAGCGGCTGGGGCACGGGCAGTGTGTCTGGGAGGGAATGCATGGATGGGAGAACATCGCAGCGGAGGAGACATAGGCATCCTGGGACTGTCTGCCAAGTCTCTTCCCTGAAGAAGCCCTTTCTGGAAACGTCAATCGCTCCTCCTAAACTTACTTGCTCCACTTCAACACTGACGCTGAAACCGTGGATTGAAGACAAAGTTTTATTTTATTTTTCTTTACAGCTTATGATTTATCTTTAATCTTATCTATTGTTTTGCCTTTTGTCTTTGTTTTGTTCTATTTCTATCATTTAAATTTCTCCAGAATTCTACTGTTCAACGGCTCCCCCTTCTGCTTCTATTCCTTTCTCTCCTCTCTTCTACCTTCCAAAGTATTTAGATCAATGCTGTCTTGTTAAAATGTTTATTTTATTTTTATTTTTCCTCTAACTCTACTTTTCACTTCTCTATTACCCTCCAGGTACTTTAGTTAGATTGTGAGCCTTCGGGACAGTAAGGGAATTTTTCAAGTACCTTTCTTATTTCTAATCTTATTGTATATTTTCTGTAAACCGCTTAGAACCTAACGGATGTAGCGGTATATAAGAAATAAATTACATTACATTAGAAGATAACCGCTAGGTTTTTTTGAAACTTCATGGTTGTTTTTGCAATGTGAAGATGATCTATGAGCACATTTTAAAACAAATATTTTACAAATTTCTTTTGATGCTATTATTGGAAGATATACGAGTGTGCTTTAATCTATGGGACTTTTCTTTTTTGGTGAATTACACACAAGCTAATTTTAACGGCCAGATAGAGCTGTCTAGCAGGTGGTCTATCTTTGGCTGTTAAGACTTAGCCAGCCTGCCACTGAATATTGGCCTAGCCAGCTTTGTCTTAGCCAGCCAAAGATAGGCCAGAAATTCAATGCCGGTTGCCAGATATTGTGCAAGTACTGAATTTCCAGTATTTATGTGGACTGTGAGAGTCTGCATATCAGCTGGATGACTTTCGTATAGAGTTTCCTTATCCTGCCACCAGTGTGCTCACAGTATCTATGTAGAAGGGACCAACAAGCATTGCTGTTGCTGCCAATCCAAAACTCAAAAACAAAATTCCACAGATCAAACCACACTCACGGATTTGCTTCCAATAATAGCGTCAAATTTTTTAAAAAATATATTAAATGTGCTCATAAATCATTTTCATATTGCAAAAACAACCATGAAGTTTCCAAAAAAACTGGTGGTTGTAATATTCTAATCATAGCACGATCATGTGTTTAATAAGTCAAACAATCATTCATAATTAGTGAAGGTAGGTGCAGTGGTTAGAGCTACAGCCTTGGCCCCCTGAGGTTGTGGGTTTGAATCCCGCACTGCTCTTTGTGACCCTGGGCGAGTCACTTAATCCCCATTGCCCCAGGTATATTAGATAGAGTGAGAGCCTGCCAGGACAGTTAGGGAATAATGCTTGAGTACCTGATTAATTTGTAATCCGCATAGAATTGTAGGATATGTGGAATATAAATTATTACAAGTAAAAGAATAAAGTATACCACTGTTAAGTTAACTACTGGTGGAGACTTCAGATTAGACAAGTCTCAACTGAGATTCCAGACTAAGGAGAGTGTGGCATACTGGTCAGAGCTACAGCCTCAGCACCCTGAGGTTGTAGGTTCAAATCCCGCGCTGCTCCTTGTGATCCTGGGCAAGTCACTCAATCCTCCATTGCCCCAGGTACATTAGATGGATTGTGAGCCCACCGGGACAGATAGGGAAAATGCTTGAGTACTTGGTTGTAACTTTGATGGGTATTTATTTATTTAATTTTAAGTATTTATATACCACCTATCTAGGTAGCAGGAGTATGAGCCAGGGTTGATGGTGGACCACATTTCTATGACAAATGCAACAACACTGGCAGTGCTTGTGCAGAAGAAAGGCCTGGCAATCTACTTCTGTACCTTGCTATGAAAACTCAGTGGATAGTTACAACAAAACAAACTGAGATAAAGTGCTGGAAGATGAGCACCTCAATCAGAAGGCACTCAGTGGGCTACAGCAAAAGAGCTGAAGTCTCTTCAGAATAGAACTGGCATTAATGATGTGGTTGGAACAAGGTTCTCAGGACATCTGATTCCTGAAGAAGCTGAACAGCAAGAGAAAAAGAAGACCCAATGTTCCACAGTGAGAGCAATCCAAGCAATGAGAACAAAAAAACTGTGGATGAGGATGTTCTGAAAGATGATTTATTTATTACTTTACACAATAAAATGAATACAAATTCAAGATAGTCCACATGTGTTTGTCCTACCACACCCTACACAGTCCGTGTTTTGGCGGACACGCCTTCCTCAGGGGTCCAGCTTGATATAAAAGTCTCAGATAAAAATGTAGACTAAAAACAGTATACGTGTCTTTAAACAAGTCACCAAAATGACTGTTGTGTAGGCAAAGCGGCGTGAAAAAAACACTAGGAAGCTGCACATGAAATGAGTCAGAAACTGGAATGATGTCTTACATGTAATATAGAAAGCATGAACCAAGGAAAGCTGGACATGATTAAGAATGAAATGAAATGCATACAACCTGATCTGTTAGGTGTCAGACAACTGAAATGTACTGGCACTGAGCACTCTGAATCTGATAATTACATGGTATACTATGCCGGAAATGAAAGATAAAGGTAAAATGGTGTTGCATTATAATGAAGAAACTTGCAAGAACTGTAATGCAATACAAAGTAGTCAGTAAAAGCTTAAATTATATTTATCTATGAGGAACACCAATCAATCCAATCATTATTCAAGTATATGTGCAAACAACAGATGTAGATAAAGCCAAAGTCGATCAGTTTTCCTAGCAAGTACAAGCTGAAACTGACAGGATATAAAAAAAGATACACTGATAGCCATTAGCAACTAGAATGCAAAGACAAGAGAAAATCAAAAGGATATCTAAATGTATTTCATTGATTACAGCAAGGCCTTTGACAGTATAAATCATGAAAACTTTGGGCCATATTAAGAAGAATGGGAATACCAGAACATCTGATGGTTCTCATCCACAGCCTTTACATTGATTAAAAACAGCGATTTGAACGGAGCAAGGAAAAACAGAATGGTTTAAAATCAACAAAGGCACATGACAAGCATGTATACTTTTCCCTATAAGCAGCACAAATCACAATTTGAAGAGAGCAGACGTTTGAAAATTGGTGAAAGCCTCATCAACAACCCTAGCTATGCTGATGATACCATGGTACAAGCTAAACATGAAGATGAACTGAAACATCTGATTATCAAGTTCAAGTAGCATAGTTTCAAAATAGGCCTGCACCTTAATGTGAAGACAAAGATCCTGACAACTTATAAAATCAATAATTTCATTCCTGATGAAGAGGCAATATAAATAGTAGGCAACTTCAACCTGCTTGGATCAATAATCAATAATGAAAGAACAAACAGTCAATAAATTCAATGATGTGTCACTCTTCACAGAATGGCTACGAAGGCCTAGGCAAGATCTTTAGTGGCAGAGATGCACTTCTTCGAGGGAGTAAACAGGCAGATGGACAAGGGAGAGCCGGTTGACATTGTATATCTGGATTTTTAGAAGGCGCTTGACAAGGTCTCGCATGAATGACTACTTTGAAAAATTGCGAGCCATGGAATGGAGGGTGAAATACTCATGTGGATTAAAAACTGGTTGGCGGATAGGAAACAGAGAGTGGGGGTAAATGGACAATACTCGGACTGGAAAAGCATCACGAGTGGAGTGCCGCAGGGTTTGGTGTTTGGACTCATGCTCTTCAACATATTTATAAACGACCTAGAAATTGGTACAACGAATGAGGTGATTAAATTTGCAGACGATACAAAGTTATTCAGAGTAGTGAAGACACAGGGGGATGCGAAGACCTGCAACATGACATAAACACGCTCGAGAAATGGGCCAATACATGGCAAATGAGGTTTAACGTGGATAAGTGTAAGGTGATGCATGTCGGTAATAAAAATCTTATACACAAATACTTGGAGAGACCCCCCCAGGAAAGAGACTTGGAAGTACTGGTTGACAAATTAATGAAGCCGTCAACGCCATGTGCAGCGGCGGTGGCAAAAAGGGCAACCAGAATGCTGGGAATGATTAAGAAGGGGATCACGAACAGATCGTAGAAGGTTATCATGCCGCTGTACCGGGCCATGGTACGCCATCACCTGGAATACTACATCCAGCACTGGTTGCCGTACATGAAGGACATGGTATCACTCGAAAGGGTCCAGAGAAGAGCGACTAAAATGGTTAAGGGGCTGGAGGAGTTGCCGTACAGTGAGAAATTAGAGAAACTGGGCCTCTTCTCCCTTGAAAAGAGGAGACTAAGAGGGAACATCATAGAGACATTCAAGATAATGAAGGGAATAGACTTAGTAGATAGAGACAGGTTGTTCACCCTCTCCAAGGTAGAGAGAACGAGAGGGCACCTCTAAAGTTAAAAGGGGATCGATTCCGTACAAACGGAAGGAAGTTCTTCTTCACCCAGAGTGTTGGTGGAAAACTGGAACGCTCTTCCAGAGGATGTTATAGGGGGAAACACCCTCCAGAGATTCAAGGTAAAGTTAGACAAATTCCTGCTGAACCAGAACGTATGCAGGTAAAGCTATTCTCAGTTAGGACACTGGTCTTTGACCAAAGGGCCGCCGCATGAGCGGACTGCTGGGCATGATGGACCACTGGTCTGACCCAGCAGCGGCAATTCTTATGTTCTTATTTCTGCATACAATCAACTTATCTAAGCACAGTATTCTCGATAATGTGATATGGATGTGAAAGTTGGACACTAAAGAAACAAAACAAGAAGATAATTAATGCCTTTGAATTATAGCACTGGAGAAGAATACTGGGTTCATTATTCAGCCCATGGAAGGCACCTTGGCTACCTCCCACAGGCCACAGCAATCCTGGATATTTAATGCCAGGATCCCATCCTTCCCTGGCATTGAATATTCAGAGCAAAGTTCAGTGGTTCGCACTTAGCCAGCCAAGCCAATTTTTATCAACTGGCCAGCTAAGGTAAAATGGCCAAAGAAGACCTGCTTTTTAGGCTGGTCTGTTTGGCCTGATACCTTAGCTGGCCAGTCAATGAAAATTGGTGGTAACCAGCTATGTCGAACAACATAGCCAGTCACCGAGCTAGCCGGCTCAGGACTTAGCTGGCTGGAAGTCTTCCTGGCTGGCTGTCCCGCTGAATATCAGGGGGACTATATATACCGTGGACTCCCTGAAAAGAAATCAATCCATAATGAAGGAGATCAAATTTCATTGAAAGTTCCATTGACCAGATTTTGACTTTCATACTTCAGACACATTATGCAAAGGAAAAAATCATTAGAAAAAGACGTGTAGAATGGTAGAAGGTCAACCCCAAAACAACCAGCAATGCAATGGATTGATACAATAGCAATAACAATAGCTATGAATGAAACTCTATCAACAATTAGCTGCAGGGCAACAACACAGAGTTCACCAAGAGTTGACACCGATTTGACAGCACTTAACAACAACAACATAGGAATGATGGTTAAGGCAGCATATCCTAAGAGGTGCTGTAGAGCTGATGAGAATTATTTCACTCCAGGCAAGTGCTCTGTCTTCTCCTCCACTAGATCAGAACACCTCTGATGATACAGTCATCCTACAACTTGACAAGTATTTTGCACGCAGCTGACAAATGAATACAAGTATATCATCTTGGGTGACATTTTAGGAATACAGAAGGAACACAATGTGCTGAAAGACAGCCATGTTCAGTATTTTCACTGTAAGCTGGAAAGCTACTCACAGAGTTATTTAACAGCTGAGAGTTCATCTCCCAACTTACCATAAAGCCATTAGGACCTGCAAGCAGTACTGGGAGTTTTTCTATTGCAGTTCAGTTACTTCAAGCAAAGAGCAAGGGAGAGGGCAGGAGAATGACAGGGCATGGGTTCCATGTTATTTTTAATGGTTCTCCTGCCATTGTGGGCAGGTGTGCCTTCAAATTAGCTAAGGCAATCAATTTTGTGTGTGTGTATGTGTATCTAATTTAATGGGTTTAAATTAACTTGAATTAGTTCTAGTTTTAAACAGAGACTCAAATACAATGTAAATCAGTACTGTGCTTTCCAAACTGCATACCATACAGCAGTGTGGATATCTGAAGCACCACAAAAGTGAACAAATGAAACTTCTCCTTGAAAGAAAATGGACAGGAGGCCTTGCAACAGAAAAGATTTTCAGCATGCACAACCAAAAATAAAATTTCAAATAAATTATGTTAAAAAATATACAAGTATTTTTTTAGTATTATTTTTACAAACCATTTTTAAAAAGCTTGAAAGGATTAGACCTCCTCGGAACTGTTAAGCTCCAGTCACACACACACCTGGTGACTTAAAACAGTGTTCACTGACCTAAATATGTCTGCATAGTCTGTGTTTTAGTTGCAATGTGGTCTTTACCTGAAAGGCGTCTGGGCACATCGGTGATGGCAGGAAGTCCTGTGCCTCGGGTGGAGGACAGGGGGGTTGTGGAGTGAATGGACGGTGAAGTCATCTGGCTCAGGTAGGATGGGTAGGACTGGTCATATGACCATGGAGGGGATGCCTGTGCCTGTCTGGGGTCTAAAAAAAGAAAATAAAAAGGATATGAGGGACACCAGCAGCCTTGCCACTGATGGACGTGTATTAAAAATATATAAAGAAAGCTGAATCATGAATAAGAAAATGCATAAGCAATGAGTCCCCCACCCCCACTCCCTTGATGTGTTTTTATTTGCCACATTGCAAATGGAGTTGCAGAGGTATGACAGAAACCCAGCAGAAGGAACCACCACATTCACCCATGAAATATCTATTGAACAGAACTTCAGCTATCTGAAAATTTAGGCACAGTTGTATATGTCCTTCCCAGCATTTCACCAGCTTTGCTCTGCTGATAGTCACAGCAGAACAATGTTTAATAGATATCAGATTTTCTAAGTAGTTACCACTACTCCTCAATTTAAAAAAAAAACGAAAAGTTTGAAAAAAAAAAAAAATGTAAATGTAGATGCGCTTTCTTGTCAAGAAAGCTAAACTACTATGTTATCCAATTTCAAGAATAAACAGAAGAGCTTTCGGTGTTGAGAAAAGTAATCCAAGAAGAAAAATGTCATTAATCCTATTAATCACTGTCCAAAAAAAAAAAAAAATCACATTTGGAAAGCAGCCCAGTATTACCTGGACTCACCAAATTTCCCATATAAACTGAATTGAAATATGGGACAACCATAAGTTCATATGTATTTTAAGGTGACACTGGTACTGCAGTCTATATTACTCTGAACCAAATAATTAAACAGACAAACTGAATGTATGCCTAGGCATTCAATGTCATCATCACCAGCCACTACTATCAGCCAAAACAGTATTTTATCTACTGAACCTGTTAGGACCATATTTTGGGGCCCTGTTACAAAGCTGCCCTAAAATGTGGCCTGTGCTATTATTAGCATGTGAGTTTCCCGCATGCTGAGGCCACTTTTTAGCATGGCTCGAAAATGGTTGCAATTTTCTTTTTTCCTATTAATGACCATGTGCTAATTTCCAAAATTAGCATGTGACCACTAGCGTATCAGTCTTTACAGCCACCTCCCACACCAACAAGCTTTTCAGTTAGTTTGCGGCGATATAGCTGTGCTAACTAATAAAATCTATCTTTTAGTGCATGGGAAGCATGCACCAATCCTCAAACTACCACTGGATGCCTGAGCACAACCCACAGTACTGACCTTGTGACCACTGTAAGCATAGTAAAAGAACCCCTTTATAAGCAAAATATATTTTGATATTTATCCTAAGATACATTATGAGACAAAAATATACTTTGGGCTCTGTTTAATGAAGTATATGATTTTGCAGTTATCACACATTGTTTGCCACACTTAGGGGAGAATTCATCAACATGTGCTACTACTGTTAAGACAGGTTATTTTACCAAAAGTCGTGCTATTTTCGCACAAGATCTCATTGCATAAAATGGGGCCCCTGTGCTAAAATAGCACAACTTGTGGTAAAATAACCCTTTTTAACAGTAGCACATTCCCAGCCAGCTAAGTACCGTCCAATGTCAGGGGGAAACTTTTGATATCAACCCTACAGTATCTCTTGGTCAACTTTCAAAAGCAGAGGATTAGCTCTAATGATTAGTGCAGTGGGCTGAGAACCAGGCCAGCTGGATTCAAGTTGGAGAACTGCATGAGAATGAGGATTGCAGAAATTCCATGGAATTTACAGGATTCTCGCAGGTATGGAAGAAGATGCCATGGGATTTCTGCAGGAGTGTAATCAAAACTTCTGGTGATTCTAGAATGAGGCTTGGAATGCACTGAGACAGTTAACTGGAGAACCAGAATGAAGCTTGGAACGTATAGGGAGAGGCAGTTGGAACACCAGACTAAGGCTTGGAACACTCTTTAGTTGAATAGTAAACTCGATCCAAAAAACCACGGGAGACTGTTGCGGTTGGGAGGAAACAGAAGGCTGCGAGCAAGTAAATAATAGCATTGACTCCTGCAGGTACAAATGGGGATAGAGGAGATTAATTGTGAAGATGGGTGGGAATGGAATGGATTCTAGTGGGTGCAGAATGGGTTACATTCCCTTGAGGATGGCAGGAGTGAGTGAATTTTATGTCCCCATCCAACTCTCTACTTCAAGTCCTACTGCAGCTCCTTGTAACTCTGGGCAAGTCAGCTAACCCTCCATTACCCTTGCTATAAAATAAATACCCATGTATAATATGTAAACTGTTTTGATTACACTTCCCCCTCCCCATTCGAGGTTTCTGCACTCGCGATTTCACATAATCGCAATTTTTTTCTGGGGAAGGGGAAAATTTAAAAAAACATATTTTTTACCTCCCTGCTACCTTCCAGGCCTTACCTGGTGGTCTAGCAGGCTTTCGGGGCAGGAGCAATCTTCCTACGCTCCTGCCCCGTGCAAATCGCCATGAGGAAATGGCTGTAGGGAGTTCCTGTCGTAGTCTTGAGAGACTACGGGAACTCACAGCAGCCATTTCCTCATGGCGATCTGCACGGGGCAGGAGCGTAGGAAGATCGCTCCTGCCCGAAATCCCTCTAGACCACCAGGTAAGGCCGGGAAGGCGGCAGGGAGGTGGGGGTGGGTCAGAGCCGGATAATCGCGGTTTTTCGCCATTCACGGTCCGGCTCTGCCCGTATCCCCTGCGAATAACGAGGTAGAAGTGTACAACCACAGAAAAGCATTAAATCAAATCCTATCCCCTTCCCCTAAGCAAATAACTTTTGCAAGAGCATTGAGATACTCAGAAAAAGGGAATTCTGTGGTCATCTCGAAAACCATTTTGAAAACTGGCCTCTGAATGTCCAGTTTTATTTGTAAGAATTTCAAAATATGAGGATGAATTGTATGATTATATATATATACTGTATATATATACAGTGTAGACAGAGGCCTTAAAAGATAGAACTCATAAGAACCAGATGTACTAACCTATTTTCCCATAGACATAAATTGGGGAAAATCCTTTAGTTTATCAGGCCTATAATTTCTAAAATTTGGTTCACCATTCAAAATGTCTCAATCTGATAGCTGTGAGCTGTGTTATCTTTTTGTATCTTTCTGTCATATTTATACCCCCAAATCTTATGAACAAAGCCTTAATTTTTTAAACTTTTTAAAATTTTTAATAGCTTAACTGTGATACTCCTGCAAGGTAACCGAACACTTGAAAATTCATTCAAGTGCAATTACTAATCCTTTTGTAAACATTTTTATTATGCCATGTGTGGGAGTGAACAAAACTGCTGTTTTCATAACAGTGGCAGCATGGCACATCATGCACCCAGAAATAAGCTTCCTGCACAGGTTGGCCAGAACAAGTAAGTAGAGGTGAGGCCTAAACTAATAGACAAATAGACCCTTCCTGTTTGTTGGGCAAAGTAAGCTTCCCTACGTGTGTAGGGTCAAATATTGTGTCTTGTTTCATACAAAGAATTCAATTACAGTGAAATCTTGGTTTACGAGCATAATTCGTTCCAGAAGCATGCTCGTAAACCAAAATACTCGTATATCAAAGCGAGTTTCCCCATAGGAAATAATGGAAACTCGCTTTGATACGTTCCCCCCACCCCCCGAGGCCAGCGGCGCTGCTCCCCCCCCCCCGCTCGCAAAGGCCCCCCTCCGTGCGAACCTGCACTCCCCGCCCGAACAACTTGCATGCTCAAGGCCCGGCAGAGGCAGGAAGATCTTCTAGCGGCACTGGCACGTCCTGTGGGTTGCGTGCCGGTGCCAGATGGGGGGGAGGTAAGTTCAAGTTGTTCGGCCGGGGGGTGCCGGTTCGAGCGGGGGAGCATTTGCGAGCAGGGTGGAGCGATGCCGGTTATCGGGGGAGGGGGGTGCTCACAAATCGAGTCAACACTCGGTTTGCGAGACAAGTTTTGCGAGAATGTTTTGTTCATCTTGCAAAACACTCGTAAACCGGGTTACTCGCAAACTGAGGTTTGACTGTATTTCATTCCGAACACTGGTTCCATTACTCAATGTGTTTCAGTAAGAGCTGTGAATAAAGAGTTTCTGGGGAAGCCATGTTTATAGAAACTGTTTCTGACTTAAATGAAAAGAATGCCACCAAAAGAAATGAAAGCAGGGGCAAGAGTGTTAGGAAGGGAAAGAAAGGAATGGGTTTTGGATTTAGCTCACACTTTTTTCAGTTTTAGCTCAAGGGGAATTATATTTTACATTACATTACATTAAATTAGTGACTTCTATTCCGCCAATACCTTGCAGTTCTAGGTGGATTACAAAAGAAAATAACTGGACATTTCCAGGAAAATTACAGATTAGGGTGCTGGGAAATTTAGAAGACTGGGAATAATCAAGGAGATGTATTAATTTTTCTTGATAAATTTTCTGAGTAGCAGGGTTTTAATTTCCTTTTGGAATGTTTTGTAGTCAGTCGTTGTTGTCAGCATGTTGGATAGGTGGTGATCTATTTTCGCCGCTTGCGTTGCTAGTAGGTTGTCGTACATCTTTTTTAATCATTTTGGTACAGAAGACATTTTCCAGTCCACAGAGAGCTTACAGATATGGCTGGAAGATTTCTGTACTGATGTAACATGCAGGGGTAGACTGACCCCTCTGTCAGTAGAGGAGAGTGGGCCCCTGGACACTGCCTTAATCAGTAATAGCTAGCAATATATAGGGACTTGTAAGCCTTTAGAAACATAGAAACATAGAAATTGACGGCAGAAAAGGGCCATAGCCCATCGAGTCTGCCCATACCAATGATTCACTCCCTGATCCTTACTCTCCTAGAGATCCCACATGAATATCCCATTTTCTCTTGAAATCTAACACGCTGCTGGCCTCAATCACCCGCTGAGGCAGCTCGTTCCAATGATCGACCACCCTTTCGGTGAAGAAGTACTTCCTAGCATCACCCCGAAATTTCCCTCCCCTGATTTTCAGCGAGTGTCCTCTGGTTACTGAGGGCCCTGTAAGACTGAAGATATCATCTTTCACCTCTATACGCCCAGTAATATACTTAAAGGTCTCAATCATGTCCCCTCTCTCTCTTCGCTCCTCCAGTGAGTACATCCGCAGTTTTTTTAACCTTTCCTCATACGTGAGATCCTTGAGCCCCAAGACCATCTTGGTAGCCATTCGCTGAACCGACTCAATTCTCAACACATCTTTTCGGAAGTGTGGTCTCCAGAATTGGCCTGGGAATCCAATCACAGTCTGTTCCCAGTGACATATATAGCATTTGAGCCCTGATTTCCTCTTTTTTTAAAAAAATAATTTTAATTTTGGATTTTATCTTCTTTTTACTTTTCTACGGGCTCCTTTTACGAAGGCGTGTTAGCAGTTTAACACGCGTAATAGCGCGCACTAAACTGCCAGCCGCGCTAGCCGCTACCGCCTCCTCATGAGCAGGCGGTAGTTTTTCGGCTAGCGTGGGGGTTAGCACGTGATTAAAAGTCACGCGCGCTAAACCCGCTAACGCGGCTCTGTAAAAGGAGCCCTATGTTTTAATGCCGTTTTTTTCTCTCTTTTTATTATTTGTAAACCGTGCGGTCAAAATTTTTTAATAAACATAAACATATATGAAAATAATAAATGTAAACCTTAAAAAGGATAATTCTAATACACATTTCATTACTTTAGTTCTATGGAGAAAGGAAGCAAAAGCATGGTTTCTTAGAAATAACCCTGAAAGTCATTACCCAAAGCAGCCAGCACAAGCATTAAATAAAGAACGCAATAAATCATAAGCTTACTTCTGGGCACAGGGTAATGCAACATGACTCTATATGTAATACTGCCAAGCAAAAATGCAGCCTTGATGATAAGGATCAAGCGCAAAATGCCAACAGCCAATATATCAAAGTAGATTTATAAGGATTCTGCACTTTATGAGGAGTCAGTACTTACTGGTTTTATTAACTGGTTTAAGGATACAGACAACATACAGTTAAGTTAAAAAAAAAAAAAAAATCTGCCATGAATCCTGACTGCATTGTTTTAAAGAATAAATACATCCATTACTATAAATTACATACATTTCAAGCTGCCCGATCACATCACCTATTCAATTTTTTCTTAAAATCTTTGGTATAATTATGCCTCCTTTTTTTAAGGACTAGAGAATGGCAGCAGAGGACCCTGATTTCCTGCTTCTATACATGAAGTTGGGCAACTGCAATATGAAGTTTCTCCTTACTGCTCCAACAGTGTTCTCATTTCTTGCCCTAAAGAGAACACCTGCCGAAAGGATTAAAAATGTATCCTTCGTGGGCATACGCACATTGAATGATGTGTTATCAGACGGGAAGATGCTTGACTTTTCACGACTGCAACAATCATTCGGTATTTCAAAGTCTCAAGCATTTAAGTGGTTGCAGTTGAAGCAGGCCATTCAGAAGGGGTTCCCTAACTGGTGCAATTTTAAAACTCAGTATAGCTTGCCGGGCCTGTGTTTCCAGACAGATTTGCTAGGGCATCAGGCAGACAAGTGGTATAAATTAATATCTGAGCATCTGAATAAAAAACAAAAAGCTAGTCTAAGAGTCATTTGGAGCTTTGAGACAAAGCAGCAAATTTCTGCTACTCAATGGCCATGGATTTGTACAGCATCAGCATCTATGAGACAAACCTGGCTATTTTTGTTATATAGAATTTTTTGGACCCCTGTTCGGTTGCAAAGGGTAGATAGTTCTAAGTTTAATAGATGCTGGCATTGTCATCTGGATATTAGGACATCGGATCATCTGCTCTTCTTTTGTCCCCTGATACTTAAATTTTGGCAATCCATTTGGGGGTTAAATCAATAGGATATTGGAAGTTCCATTGGCATTGACATATGATGCAGTGCTGTTTGGTACGTTATTAATGCCCAAGAGTCCAATAACTTCACATAACAATAAATTATTTCTCATCATGACAGGAGTTGCCATACGGCGCATTATAAAGAATTGGAAAAATTGGGACAGGTTAAATTATAGTTTTTGGTGGGAAACATTGTGCCAAACTTATAAGTTTGAATGTATGAGTTCAATGCATTTAGGACATTATAAGAAATTCAAGGAAATTTGGGACCCATTAACAAAATTTTGTAAGAATTGATTATTAGTTTTGCCCTTTGATTCTGCACATCCAGGATGGGTGGGTGGGAGGGGGGTATGTAATTAATGAATTATTTGAATGCAAGGCTGTTTATCATGATCATTTGCATATTGTTTTTACACTTTTAGGAAGGGTGGGTGGGGATGGGGAGGGGGTTATGTATTTATTGTATCATTTGAAGGAATCGAGTGCTGTCTATTGTGTTAATTGATTGATAATATGTTGCACTTTGGGCTGGTTTTAAAATGAATAAAGATTTTTTTTTTTTTTAATGTATCCTTCTCACCAGTTCAATTCTAACTCTTCTCTCAGCCAAGTTAAATTACTGTAGATAATCACATATGGACTGCAAAATTTATGACCATTTTAACCCCCTCTTTTACGAATGCATAGCTTGGGTTTTAGCGCCAGCAGCAGTAACTGCTCTGACGCTCATAGAATTCCTATGAGCGTCAGAGCAGTTACTGCCACCTCCGGCGCTAAAACCTGTGCTATGCGTTCGTAAAAGAGGGGGTAAAAGTCAAAAGTTGGGGAGGTGATCTATATACGAGTCTATCACTGGGTCCAGCATTTCCCTTACTTTACCTATCCTCCCACACTGGATCCAGCACCAGCATCTCATCTCCCGTGCCCTCCCCCTGTACCACTAAAAGCATCTTCTCCACTTCCCTTCCTTACATGACCACTGTCCTACACCTCTTCCAGTTCTCCAAAGCTGTTGTGAGCTAGTGCTGGGTCTTCCAGTACAGGTTTGTGCTCAAGCATACTGACATATCTCACCCTCTCCTAGAATGCATTTCCTGTTAAGGAAAGGGAGCTGTAGGGAGAGAAAGGGAGATTCTGGTCACTAGACCAGGAAATGTACCATATATACTCGAATATAAACTAGGATTTTGGGGTCAAAAAATTGGCCCAAAAATGGGGGTCCCGGTTTATATTCGAGCCAATATACCCCCTTCTAAAATTATTGCAGGACGCTGCCAGGCTCTGCACCCTGCCCTCTCCCTGTCCTAGCCTCATACCTCTACTGCTGATCCCCGGTGGAGTTGCAGTGGGCAGGAGAGAGCTTTCCAAGTTTCTGCCCCACTGTTAACTAGCTGCTGTGAGTGTCTTTGGCCGCTGAGAAGCACGAGCAGGCGTGCAATTTGGCGCTGCTGCTCAGTGCTGAGCGGCTTCCTTAATGGCTCCTGTGAATTCTCGAATTTGCAGGAGCAATTAAGGAAGCTGCTGAGCACTGAGCAGGAGTGCCAAATCGCACGCCTGCTCGTACTTCTCAACGGCTGAAGACACTCACATATGACAAAACAATGGAACTTCCAATATCATAGTGATTTGACCCCATATAGATCTCCCAAATTTAAGTATCAAGGGACAATAGAACAGTAGATGATCCAGTGTCCCTATATCAAGATGACAGTGCCAGCATCTATTAGACTTAGAACTATCTAACTTTTGCAAACGAACAGGGGTCCAGAAAATTCTATATAATAGAAAAAACCAAGTCTGTCTCGGATTCTAATCGGAAAATCTGGACCCCCCCCTAGACCCACCCCCAGGCCCACCCAGTTCCATCCATCCCCACCCTAATCCTGCCCTCAGCCCTGCCCTAGCCCCCCCCCTACTGCCTACTCTTGTCTGCTGCTCCCCGCTCTTGTCTGCAAATTACATCAGGCAGGGAGGAAGTCCACGCATGCGTGGATGTCACGCGATGATGTCGAGCGTGCCCGAGACATCACTGTGCGACATCGACTCATGCATGGACTTCCTCCCTGCCCGACGCGATTTGAGGAGGCTTTTCAAAACCCAGACACAGTGCCGGGTTTTGAAAAGCCGCCCGGACCCTCGGACATGTCCTCAAAAAAAGACATGTCTGGGGAAATCTGGATGTCTAGTAACCCTATATGATGATATCCTCTGTAATATATAAACTAAAATGTCTATATTTATGGATTAAACAGAGCTCAGACTACTATACAGATGTGCAAAACAGACTACTATTGTAGAAAAAAAAAAACATTCTCAAGCATGCTTTTTAGGCTTCTTTGATTTTTTTCCATAAGATTTTTTTATATTTATACATTTTGGCTAACAGGTAAAGTGGGTGAAAAACAAATCTATTTTGTTTTTGATTTAAAGTTATTTAAGTGACAAAGCAATTTTCTTCAGCTTCTTTGGACTTTTCAGCTGAAAAGGAGCGAAGCCTGGGGATCTAGCACCATAAACCCTTCATTTGTCCCCTGTTTTATATTTCATCCTTATTTACTTTTGCCAGTCATTGTAGTTACAATTCTCAGCCTGGAACCATGCATCGGAGGTGGAAGGGTTCTTTAGTAACCCTGCAAACATAAGCTCTAAATTTGGCTACTAACTGTCACCATTCCCAGTGAGTATACACTTCCCCCTCCCCATTCGCAGTTTCCCTACTCGCGATTTCACATAATTACTATTTTTTTGGGGGGGGAGGAGGAAAAAGACCCCCATATTTTTGTCTTCCCCCCGGCATCCTGGCCTTACCTGGTGGTCTAGCTGGTTTTCAGGGCAGGAGCGATCTTCCTACGCTCCTGCCCCGTGCAGATAGCCATTAGGAAATGCCCCGAAAACCAGCTAGACCACCAGGTAAGGCCGGGATGCCGGGGGAAGGCGGAAGGGAGGCGGGGGTGGGTCAGAGCCAGATATTTGCGGTTTTTTGCCATTCGCGGTCCGGCTCTGCCAGTATACCCTGCGAATAAGGAGGGAGAAGTGTATATTTTTTAAATTTATTTAAAGATTTATTGCCCCCTGCATCCAACAATTCTGCACAGATCACAGTAAAACAAACGCAATAAAACAAGGAGAATAAAATTAACACAGACTCAATAAACATATATAGTTTCATTTAAGAAAATAACACAGTTTTTACCATTTTCCTGAACAAAACACTCTTCTCTCCTTCTCAAAGGTGCTCTAAACTGTAGTTTCTGTAGCACTTCCCACCACAGCTGAGTTTGGTAACAGAAGACTTGTCCCATAAATTACACTGGGGGATCTTGCCACGTTACAGCGCATAACCCTGCCACCGAGCCCTATAATAGTTTTAAGCTAGTGTTTCCCAAGTCAGTCCTGGAGGATCCCCTTGCCAGTCAGGTTTTCAGGATAAGCACAATGAATATGCATGAGTTTGATTTGCATACACTGCCTCCATTGTATTCAAATCTCTTTCATGCATATTTATTCTGGATATCCTGAAAACCTCATGGGCAAGGGGGTACTCCGGGACTGACTTGGGAAACATTGTTGAAGACATTTAAAATAATACACCAGTGTTCAGCAACTAGTGTCAAAGCCTTGACAATTAATGCTCCTGCTCACATGTTTCAGATAGGTGCTAATCAACCCCTTTGTCTGCATGGTTAACAACAGTAGTGCATGTAAACTCAATTAGACAATAAAAAATTTACATTGGAATCTAATTTTCATCAGTGGTCTCCTGGTCAACAGAATGTTGTTAAAATTTCAATCAAAGCCATCATCTCAACAACCCACTCAAAATCCTTTTGCCCACTAACGTAGTTAACACAGTTTTGTTTGGCAATAGTTTCGTAGCCCATAAAATGCTTCAGGGCTTATTTTGAACAATGTTCTTCATAAAGAAAAAAAAGAGGGCCTTAAGCCTTAGTCATGCTATTATTATTTTCCCTTCTAAAAACTCTTCATCAAACAACCCTCTGTGTTTTTCCACTTAGCCACACCCAGCTATAATGAGTTAATTAGAAAAGTTGGTCCAAGCCTGTGATAAATCCTGGGAACTTACACCAGGAAGAAAAATGGTGCTTCATAGAAATTGTCTTTTGCTGTTGTTATTGGAATTACTACAAAATCACAAACTGCCCGAGCTGTAGATCAACAATGAGTTTGACTGCCAGGCAGACTGGATGGACCGTTCAGGTCTTTATCTGATGTCATTTACTATGTGCAAAACAGCTTTGAAAATTGTCCCATAAATAAAATACCCTCACCTTTTCTATGAATTATATTTCTCTTGCAAATTTCACCTCCTTTCACAGCAAAACACAAGGAAACTTTTTCCTTCACTGCCTGTACTACAGTATCTTTGTGGAATTCATTCCCAACAGAAGCCCTAACCATTCAAGGAGCTATTTAAAATTAACTTTTCTATGACTGCTTTTAACTCATAATTTATCAAAACTTAACCCTTTCAACAGCATGCAGTTAGCGCTGCAGTGTTATCCTGAAATGCCCTGTTTGGAGATCAGGCAAGAAAAGCTGCTCTCGAAACAGGGCAGCTCTGCTGACCTGCATGAAACTCAGGAGCACAGTTATAAACCAAGGCTACTTTTAAGACAGGGATCTCAAAGTCCCTCCTCGAGTGTCGCAATCCAGTCGAGTTTTCAGGATTTCCCAAATGAATATGCATTGAAAGCAGTGCATGCACATAGATCTCATGCATATTCATTGGGGAAATCCTGAAAACCCGACTGGATCGTGGCCCTCAGGGAGGGACTTTGAGACCCCTGTTTTAAGATGTGCTATTTACCACTAACTGGTATAAAGTCCAATGCCTTTTTTTGGCCTGGCTAGGTGGGAAGCAGACTAGAGTTATGACCAAGAAAAAATCTGGCACAAAAAACAACAACTTATACTTAAACCTGCTCTGAAGAGAGCTATACAAAGTATTTCCATAATGAAAAACCTCATTTTCAATTTAGGAAAAGAGCTAGAGTTAGAGTTATATTCTCAATTCCAAATATGAAAGGATTACACCTTACTTTGTTCAACTACATTTGTTACCAATTTCTGCTAGGATAACTTATAAGCTTTGTGTATTGGTTTTTAATATTTTACATGGCCTAGCTACTTCTTATTTACTGGATTTAGTTTCCTTAATAATGATTGGTAGACAGGGTCATATATATTGAAATCAATTCTGTTTACAATTTCCATTGCTTAAATCAATTAAGTGCTTCTTTTAGGTATCAAGCTCCCACTATTTAAAATTAACTTCCTCTCAGTTGATAACCCACAATTGGAAGAATTGTGATCGGCTCAACTTTCCATTTTGGTGGGCCAGTTTATGTTTAGGGTACAAATACGAAAAGATGAACACAGATATACTGGGGCATAGCAAAGTATTTAATTTGATCTGGGGCCTGTTGACATCCTTTGTTAATTCAACATAGTTTCATGGTTTTCAAATCTTTTCTTTATTTTTATACATGTCAAGGATGGGGTGGGTGGGTGGGGGGATATATTTTTTGGTTCATTTCTTGATCAAATTGTTGGATGGGAGGGATATTTATTATCTTCCTTGTTATTGATGGAATTTAAGTGCTTATTTTGTAACGAATGTATGTATAATTTATGGCACTTTGTATTAGTTTTGAAAATTAATAAAGATCTCTCTAAAAAAAATTAACTTCCTCTCACTGTTAGATCAGAAACTAATTATTTAGTTTTTAGAAAGCTTTTAAAAACAGTTTTATTCAAGATTTTGAACTGTTTTAATGAGTTTTTCAATACTGCCTGTTTAACTGGGTTTATTTCTGGTCATTTGCTTTATTGTAATCCACCTGGAACTCATATGGGCTATGGCGGAATCACTTCTGCCAGTAGAAATGTTAAAATGAAAGGACAGTAGGATAGGTAAAATTACCCATCAGGTTTTAGATCAGGATAATATGATCTCTGGGGTTAGCTGTGCAGCTTGGAAGCCAATTTACTGACACAGTGCAGTGTTCAGACCTTTTTCACTATATATAAGCTGATTGATTGCCTATAAAAATGAGTGCACTTGATGAAAGGATGAGGTACTAACTTATTTTTTTTTAAATATCTTGTAAATGTGATCCCATACAGATGAATTTAATTCTGTTATTACCTTATATTACCCCCCCCCCTTTACAAAACTGTAGTGCAGTTTTTAACGCCAGCTGTGGTGGTAACAGCTCCGACGCTCACAGAATTCCTGAGTGTCAGAGCTGTTACTGCCGTGGCTGGCGCTAAAAAACACACTACGGTTTTGTAAAAGGGGGGGGGGGATAATGTATTGCTAGTCAGTACTCTGACTGAAGCGTCTCGTTCATTCATCTCCTTGCAGAAATTATATAGCATGCATTCCATCACTAGAGATAACAGCATATTAGGGCTAATCCAGTGGATCAGTAGTTGCACTGCATGTTGAGGCATATTTCTGTGTAGAAGACCTGCATTTGATCATGGACAAGTCCTCCGTTCCTCAGACTGGTCAGGGCTGAGGACGCTTCAGAGGCAACACTCACAGCTCCTGTGAGGAAAGAGCTTCAGTCATCACTCAACAGCAAGGCCCAATGATCAAATGCAGGGCCCAGACTGGGGTGCTGTGCATGATCCTCAGCTAGGGACTGTTGCCGCCATGACTAGACTATGTCAGCTCAGAGAGGATATAAAATAGAGTGAAAAATCCCCACATAGCTGGACGTGAAGGCTCATAGCATCAAATCCTAGGCATGGCTATGATTAAGCTGGACACCCAAAGGGGCAAGAGGAAGCTGCAGGGATAAAAACTATAAAAAGAAAACAAACAACCCCCCCCCCCACACACACACAATTTTATTACTTGCTTATCCAAATGTGAGCTCCAGGCAAATTACAACTAAGTACACAAATGATTTCCTTGTCCAGATAGGCTTACAGTTTAAGTTGTACCTGAGGAAAAGGAAAGCTCAAGGTCATAACTAGCATTTTCTAATGTGTTACACTTACCGCACACTATCGGGCTAATGCACCTATCATCGCCTACATAATAGGAAGTAAGTGCTCCTGCATTAACTGTGACCAGGTACCGCATGCTAATTGCCACTTTAGGTGCTGTGTAAAATTTGCAGCTAGTGCACAGTATGTTGGACTACTGTAATACATTTAAGAACATAAGAACATAAGCAGTGCCTCTGCTGGGTCAGACCAGAGGTCCATCGTGCCCAGCAGTCCGCTCACGCAGTGGCTCATCAGGACCAGGACCTGTATAGTAATCCTCTATCTATACCCTTCTATCCCCTTTTCCTTCAGGAAATCATCCAATCCCTTCTTGAACCCCAATACCGTACTCTGTCCTATCACGCCCTCTGGAAGCGCGTTCCAGGCGTCCACCACCCTCTGGGTGAAGATGAACCTCCTGGCATTGGTTCTGAATCTGTCCCCTCTTAATGTTTCCGAATGCCCTCTCGTTCTTGTAGTTTTCGAACGTTTGAAGAGTCTGTCCCTCTCCACTTTCTCCATGCCCTTCATGGTCTTGTAAGTCTCTATCATGTCCCCTCTGAGTCTCTGCTTCTCCAGGGAAAAAAGCCCCGGTTTCTCTAATCTTTCAGCATATGAAAGGTTTTCCATACCTTTTATCAATTGCGTCGCTCTTTTCTGAACCCTCTCGAGTAACGCCATATCCTTCTTAAGGTACGGCGACCAATAGACGCAGTACTTCAGGTGCGGGCGCACCATCGCCAGATACAACGGCAGGATAACCTCTTTTGTTCTGGTTGTAATACCTTTCTTGATAATACCTAGCATTCTATTCGCCTTCTTTGAGGCCGCTGCGCACTGTGTTGACGACTTCATTGTCTTGTCCACTATTACCCCCAAGTCCTTTTCTAGGGTACTTTCACCCATTACCAGCCCTCCCATCGTATAGCTGTACTTTACATTTCTCTACATTAAACTTCATCTGCCATCTCGTCGCCCACTCTTTATTTGGGCTGCACAAAATATCTTTGGAAAAGACTCCAAACAGTGCAAGTTGCCCTCCACAAATATGAAAGGCTGATTCCAGTGTTCATTGAGCTACACTAGTTCCCCGTTGAAGCTAGAATTTTGTATAAACTCTATACCTTAACATTTAGATTCTTCAGGGAACAGCACCTTGTTATATAATCAAGGCTTTATTTGCATTTCTGGTTCCTATAAGAAATATCCCTGCTGTAAGTCCATCACTTTGACCTTTCTGAATCCCAAAAATTTACTACTACTACTATTTATCATTTCTACAGTGCTGAAAGTCATATGCAGCACGGTACATTTGACAAGCAATAGATGGTCCCTGCTCTGAAGAGCTTACAATTTAATTTGGACAGACAGACAGAACATATGGAGGGGCATAATCAAAAGAAACATCTAAGTCTGATTTGCACGTAGGGAGCTAGTCGCCCAAAGTCGGCAGTGGCAAAATGTCCATTCTTGAAAAATACTTCCAAAAATTTTTTTTTTTTTTACTGAAAATCATCTATCTGTACAGCCAGGCATTTGATCGTCCAGACCACCACTATGTCTATCTTTATACCACTTTCTTGACCAAAAATTCATTTAAGTCTGAAACATCCAGACCAAGACCTTTTGGGTGTGGGAGGGGCCAGCATTGTGATGGACTGACCATCCAGACATGGCAATAGAGCAGCAGGGCACCTTACAGGACACTACTATGAACTTCACAAAAAGAGTGCCATATTAACATCTCAGGTTATTGTGAGCCCCCCATAACATCCCCAAAATCCACTATACCCACCTGTCTACAACCTCAATAGCCCTTATGACTGCAGGTGGCCCCTATATGGCAGTAGAGTAGGGTTTTGGTGGGCTCACATGTTGCACTATGAATTTAGTGGTTAGAGTGGCTTATGGGGCTGGGTCCTACTTTCTATGGTTCACTTGCCCACCCTCCAGACTACTTAAGCCATCTCTGTGCAGCTCTACTAGGTTTCCTATGCCAGGTGCTGATGTTCTAGAGGCAGGTATGTATGTTTTTATTCTGAACTTTGTGGGGGTGCTCTGTGGTCAGTGAACATGGGGGGGGGGGTCTTTACTTTGTACCTGCAGTGGTTATCTGGTTACTTTGGATAGCTTTAGGGCACTTATATGTGTCTTTACATCATCTAAGTTTAACGTATAAGTTCCATCTAGGAAGTCTCGTCAAACCTTCGATTATCCCTGCAGGATGACTAAGTCTAGATTGGCCCACATCCCGCCCTAACCACTCCTCCAAAAAAGCCCCTTTCAGTTCTGGGCGCACAGCAGGATTCAGAGGCCTAAAAAGTCCCTAGATACGTCTAAAAAGCTGTTTCGATTATCAGCACTTGGATGACCTATCTTTTAGATCATCCAAGTGCCAACTTGGGCGGGTTTTTAGATGTATTTAACTTTCGATTATGAGCCCCACAGGGTTGGGGAGTTTCTTGCAGAGAGAATGATAGGATGGACATCGGTATCTTATGGTGAGTGGGAGTTAGGTGTTCAACTGGGATTAATTGCTCCCTATAATGGGAGATGCTGGCAATTTTCCCAATAGTAAGTTTATAAAAAATATTTTCTTCTTCATTTCCTTATGGAGCAGCAAAAGCTTGGAACGCACTACCTTCTAATATAAGATCTGTTGTCAGTTATGTCATTTTTAAAAGGGCTATTAAAACTATTTTATTTGGGGAATATGTTTTATCCTAGAATTTGTATTAGCCACCCATTTGTAGTAATATAGTTAAGATTAGACAACTATAATTCCTGGGCAAATGGTCTACCTCTTGGCATGTACATAATCCACCTTGAACTTTACAGTATAAGCAGAAAATAAGAGACAGATATGGAATACAATGAAATGGAATGTATTCTTGTGTTATGCTACAGTAGCTATAAATTTTACCACAATTTTGTAAAAAGACCCCTAACTTAGGTTCATAAATCTAGCACTTTGATTGTAAGCCCTTGGACAGGGAAATAACTATACCACCAGAAGTATAATTCAACTTCAGATCAGATCAGGAAAAGTTGAGTAATTAGTTCTAAACTCCAATATATGTAGTTTTTAAGATAAGATGTTAACACACCTAAATTACGGTTCAATGAAAAATATGCAATACTTTATCAGAAAAACAGTATGCTCTATCGTTTGTAAAGAAGCCATGCATGAAATCATACACTGCAGCCTGAAATGTCTCAATGGCTTCCACAAGAAATTGTAAGTTTTATCTCATCTGAAATAGCATCACAAAAACATCCAACACAAAAATCCCTCACCAGTGACTACCCTTGTCCATGCAACCCCAAAAAATGATTCTGTCCCTTACCTGTAATCTGACTCTGCCCTTGTGGATTAAAAGGACTTGGTGCAGAGTTCAGGGAAGGCCGTGGACTCTGAGTTGGGACACCCACTCTCATACTGGGATGAGAAATACGCCCTAAATCACTGAGGCGATCAGAGAACAAACTAGGTTTAGAGTCATCGAGCTTCTGTCTGTGCCCTGTAAACAGCAAACCATTAAGGAATTATTGTTGTTGTTAGTAGTAAACCATGAACTATACAATATCTACTTGCATATATAGGCCCAATATTCAAAAAAAAAAAAAAATCTGAGCTCCTAAATTTAGGTACCTAAGTTATCCTCCTAAATTTATAATCTGTTTTTAGCAGCCTAAGTTTTCAGCTGAAAATTCATCTGAATTAAAAAATTGATAGGGTTTTATGAGCCTAGTGCTGAAAATTGGTGCTAAAGCTCTTAAGATTTTCCCTGCCTGAGTTTATTGAAAATATGAGTATAAATTTAGACACTCAGCCCTAGTAAATTTTCAAAGATGTCAATTTAGGAGCATATCTTTCAAAGGGGCCCTTTCACTAAAGAGTGCTAAGAACAAGTCTTAGCATGCAAGAAAAGACTTTACCACAAAAGGTATGAAAGTATTTTGCAGGAATTTGCCTGTTTGGACAAGTGTTACTTGCATATTAAGTAATAATTTTAAAAAGGGGTGTGTCATGGGCAAATAATGGGCATGGAAGCGCTAACCAGCTATCACGTTAGGATTAGCGCATATTAATTGGTTAATGCTGAGTTCACACAGGAACACTTAACACCTCTTAGACAGGAGGCAGGGGGCCTGATTCTTAAACATGAGGGCCTGATTCTAAAAATGGCATCCTACTGCAGTCTAATGGACCAGTTGTGACACCTACAATGTAGGTGTTGTTCACACACATACAAACACACATTTCTAGGCACGTCTAAGGGGGGGGGGTGTTTACGCAGGAAGTGGCCTTAGACATCCATAGGCATGCCTAGGCGCTTCTGGTAGGCACGAGTCAGATTCCTTAAATATAGGCCTGTAAAATGCTGGCTTACATTTAAGGCATCTGTAGAAGAAAATAGATAAGATTATGGATGCGGCGTCTACCGATGATTAACATGCGGTAGGTGCCTGTTTTGCAGGTACCTACCGCAATAGGCACCATTTCCAGAATCAGGCCCTAAGTGCTCCTGCATAAATCTTTGGCAGCTCTTGCACGCTAATGAACAAATTGGCACAAAACCTGCAAAAATACAAAAAGAAAAAGCCCTATTTTACTGCCACATTAAAAATAGGCTCAGTGCGCAGGAAAGACTGCGTTAAAACACACTAAGCCCCTTCTTTTACATATTTTAGTAAAAGGGCCCCAAAATTAGAAGCACAAATCTTTTGAATACTGGACCTGTAATATACCTCTTTACATAAAGTATGTGTAGGGTTGCCAGATTTCCTCTTTGAAAAAAAGAGGATGCCTGGCCACACCCCATTCCGCCCCCCAGTCCCGCCCCATTCCACCTCCCGCTCTGCTCCATTCCTCCCCCAGCCCCGTCCCCATACGAACCTCCCCAAGTTTGAAGGCCGGATTTGGAAGCCTTCGTGCATGCGTGGACGTCGACTCAATGACATCACATGCATGCACTCATGCATATGATGTCATCACGGTGACGGCTGTGCATGCACAAAGGTTTCCAGATGTGGCCTCTGAGCTCAGGATTTCCAAAACTCGGTTACACTGCTTGGTTTTGGAAATCCCTCCGGGCACCCGGACAGTCCTCTAAAAAAACAGACATGTCCAGATTTTCCCAGACGTATGGTGACCCCTAAGTATGTAAATACATTTCTTTAAGGATTTTTGTCTCCTGTACCAACCAGCCTAAGGTCTCAAAGGCAAAGAGTTATTATATTTGTATTAGAAGTGTGCTAGGGAAAATTTTCATTTTATTTTTCCTCTCTCTTTTTCACTAATATGCTTATTATTTTCAGCAAATAAGTGCACTTTTACAACTGTAAAGTCATACTCATGCCAATAAAAATCTGATTTTATATAGATTAAAAATATGGGCCTGTCCACTAAAATCTTGTTTTGGCCTTAATGCGCTACAATGCAGAATATTGAGGTGCGGCTAGCCCAAAACTAACGCTGCATCAAAAAGGGACATTCCCACTATTTTTTAGTGCAGGTCATGCGTAAACATTCAGATTAAAGTGCTGTACCTGCTCTTAGTTAACACAGAAGTACTTAGGCTCAGATTCCATAAACAGTGCCGTAAGTTAGGCACCTAGATTGGCCTGCAATTGGCTTAATCAGCGCTGATAATTGAAAATTCCATTAAAAATTAATTTAAAAAATTAATTAGCCTGTAGGCACCTACAACTTTGAGGTAGGCATCTACCCCAAGGTGCCTACAGGCAAGTAGGCATACCCCCCCCCTTTTTTTTTTTTTTTTATAAAACCACGATAGCGGTTATTAGTGCAGGGAGCTGCGCTGCTGCCGACACTCGTAAAGTTCCTATGAGCGTCGGGAGCAGCGCGGAGCATTCAGCGCGGCTCCCTGCATTAATAATCGCTATCGCAATTCAATAAAAGGGGGGGCTAGTTAGGGACAGATTTGGGGCGGATTTTGGATGTGGTCTCACTTAGGCGCCAGTAGGCACCTATCTTAGGTGCACTTATTTATTTATTTATTTTTTGTATTCATATACCACTTATAGCCTAAGTGGTTTACATTCAGGTCCTTATCTTTCCCAGTGGGCTCACACTCTATCTAAAGAAAACTCTGGCCTAAATGGCAATGCGCCTAAAGTTTTAACACCTACTAAGAATGCTTAGGTACCAGTAGACGTGATTCTATAAATGGTGCCTAGTGGATGATTTGACAATTGTGCTCAACTGCAGCTAGCTAGGCACCACTTATAGAATCAGGACCTCAATGCCTCCTATTTAGAAGACAGTAAATGGTCATGCATCAACTCTGCATTAACCAGTTAACGCGTGATAAGTATAATAATACACTAGCTGGCTAATGCATCTGTGTCTACTCTGTGTCCATATAAGGTAATAAAGACGGATAAAACACCATGCAAACAACAAAAGCAGTCCAGAAGTGAGGTAATAGTCAAGGTCTATTGACTCAATTTTTTATTTCTTCAATTTATTTAACAATGTTTGTGGCACAGATCTAGGGACGCGACATGGCCATGTTTTCGCAAAATATTGCCTGCCTCAGGTTTGGCACAATTGAATAATGGGTGAATTTCTAAAACAGCCAAACCAATCTGCAAATGCAAGTCTAAGAGAAAGTGCCACAGTGTAGAAGCGGTCCACCGAATAAAATGTTTTGCCGAAACACAGCCATGTCGAGTCCCTAGATCTGTGCCATAGGCATTGTTCAATGAACTGAAAAAATAAAACGTATCGGTTTCCAAGTTGAGACATCGATCTTTGATTGTCACCTCACTTCTGGACTACTTTTACTCTCTGCCCTGCTATACCCCAACACAAAAATTCAGAAAAATTCAGTAACATGTGGAAGCAAGTAAACCACCCCAAAACCTCTTGAAGCTTTCACATGGTAGACTGATTCCAAATGGTAAGGGGAGAATTTTATAAATGGCACTCAAAATTTGGCATTGGAAAAATCAGCGCTAAACATGATTTTATATAGAGCATATGCCATTTATAGAACTGCACTTAGCGCCAATTCTTATGCCTAACTTTAAACACTAGCATTTCTGTCCGCTGAAACCTGGTGTAAATGATGGCACCAAAGTTAGGCTCACTGAGGCCATATTACTATACCTATGTGCACAACTTTTCAGAGTTCTCCTGACCAGTGGCGTAGTAAAGGGGGGGAGGCGAGGGAGGCAGTTCGCCCCCGGCACTATGTTGGTGAGGGCACCAGCTGCCCTCCTATCTCCTCTGCCTCTTCCCACTCCTCCCCTCACCACTCACGTCCCCTCCTCCCTTCCCCGTACCTCTAGCTGTTCATCACCATGAGCAACAACTTCAATGTGTTCCTCATGACCACGTCAGCTCTCCCACTGACGTCACTTCCGGGTGCCACGCATAGGAAGTGATGTCAGAGGGAGAGCCACCAGGGTTGTGAAGAGCACGTTGAAATTGTTACTCGTAGTGGTGAACAATTAGAGGTACAAAGAAAGGGAAGAAGGGGGGGCACGCACAGCATTTCTGTGGGGGGGCAGAGTTGAGGGCAGGCGAGGGTGCCTCCGCCCTGGGCGCCTCTCACCCTCGCCACGCCACTGCTCCTGACATGCTCAAGGCCACATCGCCATTTGATTTTCACCCTATTAGCATTAGGCCTTATAAAATAGTACACAGTAAGATGCATGCACAAATTTTAATGAGTGCTGATTAACTCAATAATTGTTGTTAGAACTCAGTTATTGGTAGTTAAGGGCTCGTTACTCAATTAATTTGCAGGCACACAAATCTGGCACCATATATAGAATCTGGAGGTAAGAGCTTAATGTCTTTTAGTAGAAGGGCTCCTACGAGGGGGTGCTGAAAAGTTCTTAGCCCAACCAAGAAGAGAATGTCATGGATATGGTTCAATCAATGGCCAGAAACAATTTCAAAATATAGAATTTTGTTTCTCCAAATTGGTACTTAAAGAAATAAGACAACACTCTTTTCAGCTACAGTGGCAAAATAACAATATCGTAGCTGGTTAGTTGGGCTGAACATTTTTCAGCACCCCCCCCCCCCTCGTATATACAAGTATGTCTAAAAACATAACAAAATAAGACTGAACAAAAGTAAATCCCCAATCTGTAATGTATGTGGGCCCAAAAAAATGCCAGTGTATTAAATAATTAAGGAGATTAACTTCCAAAACAACAGATTTCTAACTCTACCAGAAAACTCAGATATAAATAGACCCTAATTCACTAAGGGAACCTTTTACAAAGCTGCACTGAAACGTGCAATTAGCATGCTCTTTCATGGGCCTTTCCTGCATGCTAATGCCACTTTTAGCACAGCTGGAAAAATGGTTGATTTTCCTTTTTTTGAAATAATGGCTACACACTAATTTTGCAGGACACCCAAATATATATTCAGGAATAATTAATTGCCTCAGGTGCACTAAACTGCAAACAGATATAACTATATGTGCACACAGGTGAAAAGGAAAAAAAAGTAAGAGAGTATTATATTCATAGATTACAGGGACCAGTGCAATGATTGAGAATTGAGCCGTATCAGTAGTGGGCTAAAAATTTTGCTTACCCAGCGGTCTCATAAGCTAAAAACGGTTCTCTGAGCACTGAGAAGTGTTGGAAAGTGTGTGTTAAAATCACCTGTGTGCATATATAGTTATATCTGTACACACTAATTTTGCCATTAGTTGGTGGCCATTAATAAAGATTAGCACATCACATATTAATCACAAGAATGCAGTTAACTGATTAGCACAAAAACTCCCATTCTCCACCCCAGACACAGAACCTTGGAGAAAATTTAAACATTTTTAGCTCACAGTTTGTGCACACATTGCAAAATGACCACGGGATGCCTCAGAGTGTCCTGTGGTAAGTCCTTTTCAGTTGCGGTAGGCAGCTTTGTAAAAGAAGCCCTAAGGGACCCTATTACAAAAGAGCACTAAGGATTTTACCACTCAATAACTGAGGGCTTTCTTTTTTTTTTTTTTTTTTTGCAGGTCTTGAGTTAATGTTCCCATTAGCATATGTTACCTGATGAATGTTAACATGGGAGCACTTACTGCCTATTGGAAAGTGCTCCTACATTAATCCTGCATTAGTCAGCTGGCATGAAATAATTGTAAAGCACTGCCTGACTAACACTTCCATGCGCTAAATAGAAAAAGTCTCAAAAATTCAATGTTGCTTGGTTTAGCTTACAAACAGGGAAAATACAAAAAATGCTTTAACAGAAGTTTGTTTCGCATGATAACCGTGCAATAACCCCTGGATTCTATATATGGCATCCAAGATTGGTCACTGATATTTGGGTGCCAATCCAAGATGTGCACCCAACTAAATTATCTAACAAGCCAATTTGTGACAATAATTATGTGTTAATAGGCACCTATTTGAATTTGCACACACATCTTGCCACATGCTATTCTGTAACAGTGTGTGTACAAATCTCATAACGCGCAATCCAAAAGGAGGATATGCCTAGGCAGGTCAGGGGCATTCCTAAAATTTGCACATAGTGTTATTGAATATTAGGGACATGCACACAGATTGGGCCTGGGAATTACACCTGGTTTCAGAAGACATAAATCTTGGCACACAAATATGGATGCCAAAATTGGCACTCAATGCTATTCTATAATGTGCACTCACCTTTGAGTGCCAATTATCGGAATCCATTGACTGCTGATTTTTTTAATGGAATATTTTATATATGCACTAGTGTTTAAGCCCGTTACATTAACGGATGCTAGTAAAGCCTCCTTCCCTCACATGTCCCCTATTTTCAGCTCCAGCTCCAAACCCATTTTTACCTCCCCCAGCACCCTTCTCCCATCTTTTCCCTTTCAGCTTCCAGCCCCAGCCCCCTTTTCTCACCAGCAGTATTTCCCTCCCCCCCCACTTCCCTGTGTAGCAGCAGCAGCATTCCCTCCCCCTCCACTTCCCTGTGCAGCAGCATTTCTGTTTGTTTCTGGCCGGCTCCCTTACAGTCCCTTGCCAAAGTTATTTTTGAGTTTAAAGCTGCTGCAGCGGCTCCTCTCACGATCCGCGCCTGCGTCGGAAGCCTTCTCTCTGACATGACGTTATAATAATCACAGGAAAAAGGTGAGAATCAATGAGAATCTGGAAACTATTCCCATGAAATATTTAAGGAAAATTCTAGTTTTTAACAAACCAATTGCAAAGCCTCCAGATTCCCAAGCACTGATATTTTTTACGATGCCAATTTTTTGAGCGCAATTTACTGCATCTAGCCCTAACACACTTTAATAAAAGGGCCCCTGAAAAAATTTTCAGCCCACTGAGGTTGCTAAAGTTATTTTCTATTCCTGAAACATTTTTGCATGGTTTCTATACATTAAGGCCCTGACTCTATAAATGGTAACGTAACATCGTGCTTCTTAACTGCGTTACCATAAGTTCTATGCAGTTTACAAAAAATTATAAACTAAAAACAATTTCAAAATGACAGAAAGAAATTATTTGACCAAGTATTTTGAAAAGAGATAAATTTTCAGTTGAGTTATGAAATGTTTATAAGAACAAGTTCCAAGTAATAACAATCAAAATTCTCTGTCATGTGAAGCTGCTTGAAATGCTAAAGTATGGCCCCAAAATTTCTTGCTTTTACACCCTGTACTGAAGGAAAGGTAAACAGGGCATGAGACTTTCTACTATTTTTATATGATGCTAAAGAGAATCTATTAACCAAATAAAATGGAGCGGTACCATATACACTTCCCCCTCCCCATTCGCAGTTCCTGCACTCGCGGTTTCATATAATCGCGATTTTTTTCTGGGGAGGGGGAAAATTTAAAAAACAGTCTTTTTTCCTCTGTAGAAGGGTTAGAAATGCGGAAGAGTGTGAGGACCTACAAAGGGACCTAAGCAAATTGGAGGAGTGGGCGAATAAATGGCAGATGGACTTCAATGTAGGGAAATGCAAGGTCATGCATTTAGGGAGAAAGAACCCGATGTTCAGCTACCAAATGGGGGGATTAGTGTTAGAAAGAAGTAGCCTTGAAAGAGATTTGGGTGTACTGGTGGACACAACAACGAAGTCAACAGCACAATGCGCAGCAGCCGCGAAAAAGGCAAACAGAATGTTGGGTATTATTAAGAAGGGTATTACGACCAGAACGAGAGAAGTCATACTGCCGTTGTATCGGGCAATGGTGCGCCCGCACCTGGAGTACTGTGTTCAGTATTGGTCACCGTACCTTAAGAAGGATATGGCAATACTTGAGAGGGTCCAGAGGAGAGCGACACGAATGATTAAGGGCATGGAAAACCTTTCATACACTGAAAGATTGGAGAGACTGGGGCTCTTCTCCCTGAAAAACGGAGACTCAGAGGAGACAAGATAGAGACCTACAAGATCATGAAGGGCATAGAGAGGGACAGATTCTTCAAACTTTCAAAACAAGAGGGCATTTGGAAAAGTTGGAAGGAGACAGATTCAGAACAAATGCTAGGAAGTTTTTCTTTACCCAGCGTGTGGTGGACACCTGGAATGCACTTCCAGAGGACGTAATAGGACAGAGTACGGTACTGGAGTTCAAGAAAGGATTGGACAATTTCCTACTGGAAAAAGGGATAGAAGGGTATAGATAGAGGGCTACTGCACAGGTCCTGGACCTGTTGGCCGCCGCGTGAGCGGACTGCTGGGCACGATGGACCTCGGGTCTGACCCAGTGGAGGCATTGCTTATGTTCTTATGTTCTCCCTGCTGCCTTCCCGGCCTTACCTGGTGGTCTAGAGGGTTTCGGGGCAGGAGCGATCTTCCTACGCTCCTGCCCCGTACAGATCGCCATGAGGAAATGGCTGCTGGGAGTACCCGTAGTCTCTCGAGACTACGTCGGGAACTCCCTACAGCCATTTCCTGATGGCGATCTGCACGGGGCAGGAGCGTAGAAAGATCGCTCCTGCCCCGAAAACCCTCTAGATCACCAGGTAAGGCCGGGAAGGCGGCAGGGAGGTGGGAGTGAGTCAGAGCCGGATAATCACGGTTTTTCGGCATTCGCGGTCCGGCTCTGCCCGTATCCCCTGCAAATGACGAGGGAGAAGTGTATAACCTTATGGAAAAAGCAACCCAACTTAAACAAAATACGAGTCTCCATTGACAGCCAATGCAACTCACAATAGAATGGAGTCACATGATCAGATTTTTTTTAAGACCGTAGATCATTCTAATCGCTGTATTCTGAATCAGTCTGACTCGAACCATGTCTTTCTTGGGAATTGTTAAATATATAATATTACAATAATCCTAAAGACTCAGTAATAAAGATTGTACCAGAAGTTTCAAAGCAGAAAAATCAAAAAAGGGTTTAATGATACATAGTTTCCATAGTGTGTAATAACCCTTACTTACCACAGCATCTATTTGTTTTTTCTTGGTCAGATGCTGATCCAAAATAACTCCCAGTATTTGTGACTCGGGTGCTCTGCTGCTGCCTGTAAAGCTTGGCAGAAGAGACACACTACCACCTTTACAGGCAGCAGCAGAGCACCTGAGTCACAGATGCTGGCACCTCAGTGGCTCACAGATGCTGCCAACAACTGATATGCTTGGTAGAGGGAAATTCTGGCCGCCTATGGAGGAGGTCCTCAGCTGGTGGTGCTTGGGGATCCCCACCAGCCACCACAAGTGACAGACAGTACTTCAACACTGGAGAAACAAAACCAGAAATACATTTCCTTTTCTGCTGAATACAATACAAAGACATCTGCTATATACATTTCCCAAAGCTAACATATTTCATTCAATAATTTTTTTTTTTTACTTTTGTTGCCTGGAGATTTATTTTTCCATCAAATTGGTTCCAGTTTCTCTTTTTTGTGTTGCCCTGATTCTGCAAAAACTTCTTCATGCAATTGCTGTCCTTTTTCCTCCTTCCATAGTCCAGCATCTCTTACTTCCCTCCCTCCCACTGAACAGCATCCTCACTTCCTCCTATCCTTGATCTTTCTCCCTCTTTTTCCCCTTCCCACTCCTACACAGCATTTCTTCCTCTCTTCTCCACCCCCATGTGCAATATGTCTCAACTTTCTCAATGTCCACCATCTCTTTTCCTCTCATTCCCTTCCTTGCTGCAAAGGGAAATGGGAAAGGAGAGAGAGGGGGATCCAGAGTTCATCTCTCTCACCTCTCTCTACAGCCACAGCCAACAATTCTCCCTCTCTCATCCCCTGGGCCTTGGGCAATATCCTTTGCCCATCCACACCAGCCTCATGCCCAACATTTCTCCTTCTATCAATCACCCCTCTCCAACGCCAAGCTGCGTTTCTCCTTTCATTCCCTCTACCATGGGCATGATTCCTCCCTCTGGCATCCCTTTCCACCTGTCATACCATAGCCAAGGCTCTCTCCTCTCTCTATGCCCTGACCCTTTTTTCTCTCTTCCAACCTATGATTACCCCTCCCCCCAAGGACCTTCCTGGGGACCAGGTCTAGCGAGGGGATCTTGGGGGCAGGAGCATGGCCCTCTCAGGGATGCCACCAGCTCAACCCTAAAATGTCCCGCCTCTTCACTCCACCATATTTAAGGTAACCTCCAATCTACTGAGGTACCTGGTGGTCCAGCAGGGGTCTTTGAGATAGGAGGACAGCCCTTTTGCTCCTGTCTCCTTGCGGTTGCCATCTAGAATGGCTGCTGTGATCTTTTCCAGGTGCTTACGGCATTTCTAGTAATACCGCAAGAGGTCACAGCAGCCACTTTAGAAGGCAGCCGCAAGGAGGCAGGAGTGAAAGGGCCATGCTTCTACCTCGAAGATCCCTGCTGGACCACTAGGTACTTTGGTAGGTCTGGGAGGCAGAAGAGCTGCAGGTTGCTGACCCTGCCTAAGCCCATGCAGCAACTATTCCCTCCCCCACACCCCCTCCAAATGCATACAGCATCTTTTAATTTCTCTTCCCAACCATATCAAGCCTGTGCAGCATCTTACCGGCACACTCCCTCTCTTTATTCAGGCCTCCACCAGCATTTCTTGCTTCTCCATGCTACTGACAGCTGACCTGAAGCTTTCCTGCTGATGCATTTGCATCAGAGAGAGGGCTTTCCTCCGATTGCATTAGAGGAAAGCCCTCCCTCTGACACAAAACGCGTCTGAGGGAAAGTTTCTGGGTCAGCTGCCAGTAGCATGGAGGAAGGAACACTGCCAGCAGCCTGAAAAGAGGGAGGGAGTGCGCCGGAGAAAGGCACATCCTCATAGGATCCTCGAACATAGACGACCCATCCCCACAGGATCTCCGTGAGTCTAGAAGGAGTCCCCATGGGATCCCCGAGGACCTGGAAGGGATTCCTGCAGGATTCCCACGGACTCCACTAGATTCCAGTAGTCTCGTTCCTGTGCAGCTCTCTAGTTTCTACTACAGGCTGGTGAGGTAAATGCTTTGACACTCATAGAATTTTTATAAGCATCAGAGCATTTACCTCACCAGCCCGTGGCTTTGTAAAAGGAGGCCTTAGACAAACCGCAGATAAACAGCGTAGAAACCATATAGGAAATAGGTTTCAAAAATAGCAAATTGGCCCCTTTATGCCACCTTTAGAACGTCTTTCTTTTTTGAAAATGAGACCCAAAGTAAAAGAAATGAACTTGTTTCATCTCAAAACAACGTGAATACAACAAAAAGGCAACAAAATTTGTTATTTTATTTTATTGTGTTTTGTTTTATTTAGCTAAACCGAAAATAAAATGAAATAAAAAAGCGTACTGCTTTTTCTGTACATGGTTACAGTCAAAAGCAGTTTACATATTTTAGACAGGTACTTATTTTGTACCTGGGGCAATAAAGTGTTAAGTGACTTAGCCAGAGTCACAAGGAGCTGCAGTGGGAATCAAACTCACAACCTCACTTTGCTGAGATAGCTGCTCTGACCACTAGGCCACTCTTCCACTCCTGAACAATGAAATGAAAATCCTGGAAAATATCCCAAAATGTAACCAAAAAATTATATATATATACTTCTATTAGTCAATAAAATCATTCTAAGTTGAATCTCCTATACTGTATATACTTAAATATAAGCCAACCCGAATATAAGCCGAGATAGCCCTTTCCCCCCGTAAAGGAGGAAAAAGGGTTGGCTTGACTATAAGCCGGGGGTTAATATTCAATTGCCCTGTCCTGCCAGACTCTGCACCCAGCCCTCCTCCTTCACTCCATCCCCTGTCAGGCTCTGCACCCAGCCCCCCTCCCTTCCTGGCCTGCCAGGCTCTGCACCCTGTCCTCCCTCCCTCCCGATGCCTTGCAAGCCTCTTCCGGGCCTGCCGTAAGTTATGGTGGTCCAGCAGTGGGCTGGGACAGGAGAAATTCCTCCCGCCTCCTGTCCTGTCCAACTCTAAAAACTTTTACTTCCCTCCCTTCCCCCGCATACATTTTGAATTCCCTGGCAGTCTCGCAGTGGACCAGGACAGGAGGGATCAGTCCCGCTTCCTGCCTCGGCTGACTGTGACAACTTTTACCTTCCTCTCGCCTCCCCCATTTACCTTTCAATTCCCTGATGGTCCAGTGATGAACCGAGCAAAAGCGATCTTCCCACACTCATGCTCGGCAAAAAGCCCAAGGGCATGCAAAATCACTTTTTAGTGAAGTTTAGTAAAAGGACCCCATAATGAATTGTGAAATATCTTGAAATTAGTATTGTTTGAGGTGAAGGCAGGAAAGACACTGGAGTCTGTGGTACTGTAATGTGGGATACAGACTGAGCTGTGTCAACAGGAAAAGAAGTCTGTTGCAAAATCTTTTCAAAAAGTTGCATGAGGAGGAATATTGCCTCTTCAGTTACTTGAGATTGTTAGGATTTGCCAGTGAAGGATCTGGAGGTGTGAGGGAATGTTGTAAGGGAATGTTGTAATGGAATAGTATTTGTCTTTGTGGATTTCTTTTTTCTCTTAGTTATCTACTGAAGGAGTTGAGTCTTCTGAACTACTGACGAAGAAGGAATTGAGTTAGTGGAACATTTGTGATAGAATGTGTAGAATGTTTGGAACAATTGCTTGTTCTTTCACTTGAGTCCTGCGAATCTGTTTGAGTTAAGCCTGAGTGACTTACTTGCTGAGGTGTGGGACTCTTTTATTTTAATGTGAGGACACTGTTGCTGCGGCAGGCACTTTGATTAATGTGTGCCAGGACTTTTAGGTGCTATTTGAGAGCCCGTCAGGTCAGCAGCACCGAAAGAATTAGTATTTTGAGACACCACTGGTACCTGCAAGAGTCCTTTTGAGTCAGCACTAATTTCTTCCAAGTCTGGAAAAAGAGTAATTTCCTAAGGGAAATAATTTTTCTTTGAAGACAAGAGAGGGCTACGTCCACCATGCCGAGTGGAAAATTGAAAAACTGAGGAGGTGACGATCAAGTTCAGCAAAGGAAGAAAAAGATGGTTTCTGATTGGCTGACAAAGATTGTGCATGAGCATTAGAGGGTGGTTCTGGACCAGCAACCTATAGCTGAAATAAACTAGTGTGTCTGCATTGGCCTGTATCCACAGAGAATTTGTTTTCCAAGTTTTCTTAAAAATATTTATTAGATACAGGCATTTCCCGGGTTAAGAACGAGTTACGTTTTTATAGCTGTTCTGAAGTTGGAGTTGTATGTAACTCAGAACTTGTAGATTTTAAGATTCTTGCTGCTTACCTCTGTTCCAAGCTGACAAAAGGACAAACTGTCCCTAGTTCCAGTGTTCCCTCTAAGGTACAGCATGTACAACCACACACTGTTCTTAATGTGGCCATGCATCATTCCTGAATCTGCTGCAGAAGAAGTGTAGGAGTCTATGCCACTGGAAATACTGCTCAGTGAAATCAAATGAAACTTCAACCACGTTCTTAAGTATGAGTCGTACTTAAGTCGGGCATCTGTAACTCGGGAACTGCCTGTACTGTAGACAGAGATAAAATGACCCAAAACAAATGACGCACAGGTGAGCCAAGTCATTCAGTGTGCTTTTGCACCACAAAAGAAGTGAAGATATTGAAAAAGATTTTTTTTAAAACACTAGCTTGAACTGGACATGTTTCAGCTGGCACAAGAGGACATGTTTCTTAACGCTCACAAAATAGAACTGAAAAGAAGACAGTGTAAACATACGCATTAAAACAGATTTAAGGTACTTATTTTTAATCTAGTCTAAGGCCTCTCCAATTGTGTACTACGTTTCAGTACCTTTTTTACTATATAATAACAAGTATTTTTTTGTGTTTTGCAACCAAGAGCTATCGCAGACTGAGTAATGAGATTAATGATTGAATCGAGACATTGGAGATGTGCAGTTACACAATAATGAATTGTATCTTTTTGTGGTCTGTTTTATTGCATTAAACAATTATTGTGTTCTTATCTACATAACTGATTTTAACAAAGATTTAAACACCATTAAAAAGATTTATTATATAACTTTTAAAAAATTTCTTAAAGTTGCTTTCAGGAACAACTTAGACTGCAAGATTCAATTATGCAATTGTGAACAATATAAAACACTGTGATTGTATTGTCATGCCCATAACTTTGACCATGTGTCAACTCTTCTTTTTTCAATGTCATTGGTTGCCAATGTAGTATTATTTTCAATTTAAAATTCTTATTATGATTCACAATGCACACCATTCAGCAGCTGTCTCCTATGTCCTTATAAGCCTCTCTATCATCCACATTCTTCCATTGAGTTGCTTCTATCACATCCACCATTAGCCCAAGCAAACTTGGAGTCTACTTTTCATTCACCATTTTTCATTTTAACTCCTCAGTTAAGGAACAAAAAGCTATATAGGAAAGGGGAATTTGGGAATCCCACATAATCCACGGGATTCCCACAGGTATGAAAGACGTTACCACAGGATTCCTGTGAAGATGGAAGAAGTTGTATGGGATTCCCTTGGAAGTGTAGTCAAAATTTCTGGTGACTCCAGAATGAGATTTGGAATGCACTGAGAGAGGAAACTGGAACACCAGAATGAAGCTGGGAAGGTTGGAGTACTGGAATGAGGCTTGTAGTGCTTTAGAAATGAAAAATAGTAGTGTTAATATAGTGACTACCATCCAAAAAACCACAGGAGAATATTGGGATTGGGAGGAAACAGAGAGTTGTAAGTAAGTAAATAATAGTGTTGACTCCTGCAGGTAGAAGTGGAAATGGGTGAGGATGGAAAGGATCTTAGTAGGTACAGGTGGGTATAAGTTAGGTTCCATTGGGGACGGGTGAAATTTCTGTTCCTTTATTATGGAATTCTTTACCACATGATCTGAAAGCAAAACTTTCATTTTGCATTTTGCCCTTTAAGGCCAAATTTTATAAACACTCATTTTTGAAACCTAAACTGTTAGATGTCTAAAATTATAATTTTTTTGAAAAATATCTATTTGGGACGCCTTTTTCGCCAAAATGTCCAGGACACCAAAACGTCAAACTTTATACCCCATTTTTAACCACAAAACATCCAAATGGACACCATTTAGACGTAGGAGGGGCCAGCAATTTAATAGACTGGCCACTAAAACATGCTTACATAGCAGTGGGACACCTCAGAGAGCGCTGCTGTGAAATTCACATGAAGAGTGTCAGATGTACATCTCACAGTAACTCCTTTATAATTTATGATGAGCCCTTCAAATCTACTATAGCTACCTGTCTACTACCCCAGTAGCCCTTATAGCTGCAGGTGGCACCTATATGGCAGTAGAGCAGGGTTTGGTAGGTTTCTGCCATAAATGTAGAAGTTAGAGTGGTTTATGGGCCGGACTCCTCCTCTCTATGCTTCACTAGACCATCCACTGGGCTACTTAAGACACCTGTGTGATGTTCTACTAGATGCTGCAGTTCTAGAGACAGTTATGTACTGTTTTATTTAGAAATTTGTGGGGTGGGAGGGGGCAATGACCATTAGGTCCCCGCCCCCGCAGGAACTCAATTTCCCTGTCCTACCCCTGCGAGTTTTGTCCCTGTTCCATTCCTGTAAGCTCTTCCTTAACCTCGAACACTTATGATTTTAAAGTGTTTGAGGTTTGTGCAGATGAGGACAGAGCTTGCAGGAATGGGGCAGGGACAGGAAAATAACTTGCGGGGGCCGGACGGGAAAATGAGTTCCCGCGGGGATGGAGAAAAATTTGTCCTCATATCAATCTCTAATTAGGAGCTCAAAACCCCTCTAATCCATTAATAGGTTTTAATAAAATTGATATACTTACAGTTGATTCCACTTCAAAAATTTTGAGAGTTCATATTAGACTCCTCATTAACTTTTGAGCCACATAATAAATAATATTTAACCCCCTTTTACAAAGTCACGCAAGTGAGTGCTGTGCAGCAAATGATCTGACACCCATTCAATTCCTATGGGCGTCAGAGCTGGCCCACGTTTTCGGGCTTTGTAAAAAGAGGAGATTATAAGGAAATGTTTTTTTAAAGTTGAAGCAATTAAGATCTGTCTGCTCTTTCTTTCACAAAAGTCATTTTGCTCTTGTAGTCCAGGCTACCATTTTAGCACATTATTACTGAAATTCCCTATATGGGGGCATCACAGATTTTTTTGTTAAAAAGATTAAAACTTATTTTTATTATGTTTTTGTTAATACTTAACATAAACCACTTTAGGCCCAATTTCTTGGGGAAAGGTGGTATAAAAGTGTCTACCATGCTACAATCTCTCATACCATGTTTGCCACTCAGTGTTTACTACACAATGGGGTCCTTTTACGAAGCCGCGTTAGTGGCTTTAGCACGCGCGACTTTTAATCACGTGCTACCTCCATGCTAGCCGAGAAACTACCGCCTGCTCAAGAGGAGGCGGCAGCGGCTAGCGCGTCCGGCGGTTTTGTAAAAGGAGCCCTTTGTCTTCTATGCTATGCACGCTTGCCTACCATTTTTGCCAAGACATGTCTCACTGTGTCTGCCGTGCTATGTTCTGCCATTCAATGCTCACCACACCATGGGCTCCTTTTACTAAGGTGCGCTAGCGGTTTTAGCGCACGCTTAGCGCGCGCTACAATGCCATGCGCGCTAAACGCTAACGCCTCCATAGAGCTTCATTAGTATTTTTTTGTTTAGCGCGGGGTTTGCGCACGCTAATCTTCATCACGCGCTAAAAAACGCTAGCGCGCCTTAGTAAAAGGAGCCCTATGTCTCGTTATACCATGTTTTATCATTTTATGTTTTACCATGCTTGCCTTGCTTCTTTCAACCATTTTATGTCTGAGAGTATAACTGTAGCCTCGGCACCCTGTGGATGTGGGTTCAAGCCTATGTTGTAACCTGTGACCCTGGGCGGGCCACTTGGTCCCTCATTAGACAGATTGTGAACCCACCGGGACAGATAGAGAAAAATGCTTGAGTATCTGAATAAATTCATGTAAACTGTTTTGAGCTCCCCTGGGAGAACGGTATAGAAAACTGAATAAATAAACAAATTTCAGCAGGCCAGTATTCAACTAAAGCTTACTTGTTAACTTATACAGTTATCTTTAAACAGATAGTCATCAGACTTATTCAGTTAAGCCAAACAATTGAATATTCAGTCTTAAAGTTAACCAGATAAGTTATGGCTGACTCCAATGAATAATGTATGCTATACCTTGTATTCTATAAAGGTCGCCCAAATTTGGATGCAGATCCTAGAGCAGCGCACAAAATAATTAGTTAATGGGCTTCAATGTTTCAATTACTGGAGCTAACAAGCACTTAATTAACGCTAATTATGATTTAGGTTCTGATCTGGCTGCACACCATTTGCACCCAATGGGGAGATCAGCAAAAGGGGGCATGGGCGAGTCAGGGGTAGGTCGGGGGTGTTCACAAAAGATATGCACAGTTTTACAAAATAGCAGGGATCCAAGCCCAATTTGCACACTAGAATTTATACCAGGTTTCAGCTGGCATAAGTCCTACTGGCCAAAGTTGAACCCTCAATGCCATTCCACGGAGCGGTCGTCCCAAAGTGCCCCTTAAAGAATAGCTTTGAGCAACAAATTTTATCTGCACCAAATTTCTGACACCATTTATAGAATCTGTCCCAGCTTGATTAACTTTTACCTGTGACTACAGCATGCCTAACCCTTTTTCTAACCTTAGTCAGTTAAAATTTAATCTGTCAAAGGCCCAAAAATTTTCAAAGATTTATCCAATGAAATCTTGAAGTTAGCCAGACAAATCTTTTGAATATGAACTCTGTAATTGTTTATTATGTATGTATGTAGATGAGGTAATCTATTGCTCCAAAATGCTGCAGTTTTCTCTGCTGGAACCATGTACACAAACTGAAAACCCTACCCCTTCTTTCTCAAACTACTGGAATCTATCAAGTGTTCTTTATGCATTCCACTCCCTCTTTGGGAAGCAGGTATCTGAAATAAGATCGTTAATGTTTTACAACGGGAATCTAAAATCAAATGGCAGGCAGCTAATGTTCAAGATGTTGCAACTTTGCAAATATGCATTCTAGAGAATGTAGTGCTACTGCAAGTCAGCTGCTGTAATTTTATCTTCACGAGTTGAGCAGACACGCTATATTTTTCTCATCCTCACTAGCACTTTTTATCATAGTGCACTAACCATCCAGGACCCCTGAGGAAGGCTTTATGAACCGAAACAAGGATCATGTTGGGTCCGCATCAATGATTTTCACTTTAGACGGGTTTAGATTTACAATATTGTTTTTCGTGTGGATTTGTTTAATCCTATGACTGGATATTAAACATTGCCATCAAGAACATCTGTTCCACAGTTGTTTGTGTGGTGCTAAAGAAAGGTGTCCTTCTAACATTAATTAGTATTAATGTACTCCATTTATTTTTATTTATATACCACTTATATCCTAAGTGGTTTACATTCAGGTACTTTATCATATTTCCCTAACTAACCCAGTGGCTCAAAATCTATCTAGTGTACCTGGGGCAATGAAGGGATTAAGTGACTTGCCCCGGGTCACATGGAGCAACGAGGGATTTCAACCCACAACCTCAGGGTGCTAAGGCTGTAGCTCTAACCATTGCGCCACACACATGTGGTGGGGTACTACTAGCCATGGGGCAGGGTACTGCAGCAGAAAAATAGTTCCTGCACCACTGTAAACCAGCCCTCTTTTGGAAGGAGCACTTCTAGAAATCAAAGGGCATTTCACTACAATATGCACGTGTAGCCTTCTGAAGACTGTCAACCAAGGTGCTAATTCATGCCAATTATCACAGTGGATATTTATAATATAGAAACCAGCCACAGGAAGATAACTCATTTTATACAAGTAATCTGTCAGAAGTGTTAACTCTGACTCTAGTAATTTGGAGTGGAATTTGAAACAGGTGACTAGAAGTGAAAGATTTTATTTATATTCCGCATATTCTACAATTCTATGTGGATAACAAATTATTCAGGTACTCAAGCATTTTTTCCTATCTGTCCCGGAGGGCTCACACTCTAACTAATGTACCTGGGGCACTGTGGGAATTAAGTGATTTGCCCAGGGTTACAAGGAGCAGTGCAGGATTTGATCCCACAACCCCAGGGTGCTGGGGCTGTAGCTCTAACCACTGCACCACACACTCTCTGCTCTGTCAATCCATTAAATAACATTTGTCCAAGTTTGGTCCACAAGGGCCATAAACAGGCCAGATTTTCAGGATATCCCTAACGAACATGCATGAGATCAATTTGCATTCAGTGAAGGTGATATATAATAATAATAATAACAATAATAATTTTATTCTTATATACCGCCATACCCATCGAGTTCTAGGCGGTTCACAACAATTACATTAGGATCCGCATTGACATGCCGATTTACAAACAATATATTGGATTTACAAACAATATATTGGATTTACAACACCTTCAGCCGAACATGGCTGAAGAGGCGGAAGTGGGAAGGAGAGAAGGAGGAAAGCGGTCAATAGAGGGGGGGGGAAGGCCCGAACGGGCCGATTTATCACAATTTATTGGATATACAACAACTTTAGCCGAACTTGGCTGATGAAGAAGGAAGCGGGTAGAGGAGCAGGAGGACAGCGATCAAGAATGGGGGGGAGTGGTTCGAACGTGTGGCCAGGTAATTCCGGAAAGGGGGCGTTACGGTGCTTGTTTGTTGAATAGGTAAGTTTTGAGTGTTTTTCTGAAGTTGAGGTAAGTGGGAGCCTCGAGAATCATTTGGGCGATCCATGGGTTCATCTTGGCTGCTTGGAAGGCAAAGGTTTTGTCTAGGAATCTTTTAAGATGACAGAGCTTTAGCGAGGGGTAGGCGAACAGTTGAATTCTGCGGGATTTCTTGTTGGTGCAGTAAAGGTTAAAGAGGGGATTGATGTATCTTGGCGAGAGGCAATGAAATCGATCTCATGCATGTTCATTAGAGATATCTTGAAAATCTGGTTTGGTTATGGTCCTCGTGGACTGAACTTGGACAAGCCTGCATTAAACCATGCACTTATTCTACTCCTTAAACAAAAGAAAACTGATAAGCAATGAGGTGTTTTTGTTTTGTTTTGGGAGACGGGTAGGCTTTCTGTGCTAAAGAAGATTCTTTTACTCTTATAATACTTTCAATTAAATGAAGGAACAAATAAGAAAGATTCAGACCGGGTTAAAG
Source organism: Geotrypetes seraphini (assembly GCF_902459505.1). Lineage (NCBI taxonomy): Eukaryota > Metazoa > Chordata > Amphibia > Gymnophiona > Dermophiidae > Geotrypetes > Geotrypetes seraphini. Next base: position 114,719,842 of record NC_047086.1, read on the forward strand.
TGCTTAATACAAATTAAATACCACAAAGCCCATAATCTTTTGTTTGGTATATCTAATGTTAATGGGAGTGGGTTACAAGGATTAAAGCCATAATAATTTCTTATTTGTCACATAGTGTGAAACGTTAGGCAAGTCACTTCATCTTCCTTTGTTAAAATAGTGTCTGATTTACTAAAGCTTTATTCCTATTGTAAATGGCATGCAGGCATTCAACAAATGATCCTGTTAACTGAATTTATGATGCACAGCGGTGTTTTCTCACTTTCCTATGGCAAAATTATTTTAAAAGCAGCGGATAAATCTATTATATTTCTCTTTATGACGTTACCCAAAAAAGGGGACAATATAAAGACTGCAGAACCAATATCTACACCCTGTCTGCCAACGCTTTCATTATGAGAACTGTGGATGTAGATGTTCTGAAAGATGATTTATTAGTCACTCTTCACAATAAAAATGTATAAATACAAATATAAATCCAAGTTTATAGTCCACACATAATTGTATGATCTATTTTATCTACAGCTCATAATAATAAAAAAAAAAGTCTAAAAAGTGGCCTAAATGGGTACTTGGATGATCAAAAAGTCTGATCGTCCAAATACTCATAATCAAAGCTGGTTTTAGATGTACAGTGGTACCTCGGTTTACGAGTGCACCGGTTTGCGAGACGAGCAAAACATTCGCAAAATCGATTTACCGGCACCCTCCCCACCGCGATCCGGCACCCCCCCCCCCGCCACCATCGGGCATCCCCCCGCCGTGATCAGGCACCCCCCCCCCCCCCCCGCCGCAACCTGAAGTCCCCCAGAGCCCTCTTCTTACTTTAATGTAGCACCGGCATGTCGGCCTCCTCTTCTGTGCTCGCCTTGAGCATGTGTGCATGCTCAAGGCCTGCGAGTTCACGTTCTCTCCGAGAATCTTGAGAACCTCTGAGAGAATGTGAACTCACAGGCCTTGAGCATGCGCACATGCTCAAGGCCAGCACAGAAGAGGAGGCTGACATGCCGGTGCTACATTAAAGTAAGAAGAGGGCTCTGGGGGACTTGAAGTCGCGGCGGGGGGGGGGGGGGTGCCCGATGACGGCGGGGGGGTGCCCGATGTCGGCGGGGGAGTGCCGGATCGCGGGTGGGAGGGTATTGGGTCGTGGGGCCTTCGGAGGGAGCAATGCTGGTTCTCGTGGGGGGGGGAGGGGGGAGCAGCGCTGCTGGCCTCGGTGAGGAGGGTGGGAACGCATCAAAGCGAGTTTCCATTATTTCCTATGGGAAAACTCGTTTGATAAACGAGCATTTTGGATTACGAGCATGCTCCTGGAATGGATTATGCTCGTAATCCAAGGTCCCACTGTATCTAAAACCAGCTTAGGCCTTTCCCCTGCCTCTAAACGCATAGAGCAAAAAGAGGCGTTTTTAGAGGAGGGGAAGGGCGGGAAGTGGGCCGACCTACACCTAGGCGTTCCTAGGTATAACCAAAAGTTTAGGCAGGTTGCCTAGTTGGCACTTATACGTTTTGACTTAGACCAAGTCAAAACAGATATAAGTACTGAAAAAGGGACCGCTGAGCTGATGGCAGCTGGCGCGATCAGCTCAGCGGCCCGGCAACCTACCCATCCCCCACCACAACCATGGAGGCAGGAGAGATGCCTCATCTCCCCTACCGCAATAGCGATACCACCAAGTGCCGCCAAACGCAGCACTTGGGATCACTAAAATGGCAGGAGAGATAACCCATCTCTCCTGCAGCGATCTACCCCTCCCCCTGATCCGATCGGGCCAGGAGGGAGCCCAAGCCCTCCTGGCCATGCGACCCCCCCTCCTACAAGATCGGGCAAGAGGGAGCCCAACCCCTCCTGCCCAGGCGACCACCCTATCCCACACCCCCACTAAGGTCCAGGCAGGAAGAATCCCAGGCCCTCCTGCCCCGATGCAACCCCCCCATGACTGCCCCCCCCGAACCCCAAATCAGCCCGCCGAAAACCTCCCCCACCTGCCGACCCGCGAGACCCTCCCCTGCCGACCCTGTGACCCACCCCAACCCCCGACCCCCCCGTACCTAAAAATCATTGGCCAGACAGACGGGTGCCAAGCCCATCCATCCGGCAGGCCATCCATCCCTTGAATTGCTGGCCTTAGGGCCTGATTGGCCCAGGCGGCTCAAACCCAACTGGAATAGGCCCAGTAGCCTCAGGCCCCTCCTGCGGGCGGGGCTTTAGGCACATGGGCCCAACCCATAGTCACTTTCATGCTATAATTCATTTCAGAATCTCTCATTCATATCATCACACACCCATTTCTTTTAGAACCACTGAGGAAGGCATTTTTGCCGAAACACAGACCGTGTAAAAAAGGGTCCAGTAGGACAATTATGTGTGGACTATAAAACTTGGATTATATTTGTATTTATACATTTTTATTGTGAAGAGTAACTAATAAATCATCTTTCAGAACATCTACATCCACAGTTTTTTTGTTCTCATTGCTTGGATTACTTTTACTATGGAATATTGGGTCTTCTTTTGCTTTTTGTTGTGTTGTAACGCTTTCATTATGGCAGATACATGTTGAGAAGACCAGAAATTGTGCTTTTTCCATCTTGAAAGGAAGTTCAGGAATGAGAGGGCATAGGATGAAGTTTTTAGGCGATAAGCTCAGGAGTAATCTAAAGAAATATATTTTTACAGAAAAGGTGGTAGATGCGTGCAACAGTCTCCCAGAAGAAGTAGTGGAGACAGAGACTGTGTCTGAATTCAAGAAGGCGTGGGATAGGCATGTAGGATCTCTTAGAGAGAGGAAAAGATAATGGTTACTGTGCCTGGGCAAACTAGATGGGCCATTTGGCCTTTATCTGCCATCATGTTTCTATGTTTAAGAATGGAATCATCTCCCTTCACATTAGAACACTGACCGACACTGCTACTTAGCATTTATACTATAGTACAAGACTGCAATGATTTGCCATCAATTTTTATATGAAACAATTCCAGAGTATTTTAAGAGCAAGATGATTATTTATCATCCTAAAAGACTTTTGCATTCTGAAAATTCTGCTTTGTTAAAGGCCAATATTAATCCAAAGTATGTCAAAACTTGTGCAATGACCTTTTGTTGTGCTGGGGTGAAATTATGGAATTTACTGGTAGGGTAGTTGAGAAAATGTGCTGATAGAGCAGGGGTAGGGAACTCCGGTCCTCGAGAGCCGTATTCCAGTCAGGTTTTCAGGATTTCCCCAATGAATATGCATTGAAAGCAATGCATGCAAATAGATCTCATGCATATTCATTGAGGACATCCTGAAAACCCGACTGGAATATGGCTCTCGGGGACCGGAGTTCCCTACCCCTGTGATAGAGGAACTTTTAGAAAGCTTCTCAAAACTCAATTGTTTGTTAATGCTTTTTTTTATAGGGTCTGACTTGTCCTGTTCGAGGAATTACTATGATTTTAAATTTTGATGATTTGTCTATCTTTCATATTGTTTTTTAGGTATTATGTATTTGGATATACTGTAAGCCGCCTAGGACCTACACGGTATAGAAATTTTAAATATAAATAAATACTTTTTAAAAAACAACCAAGGTGCTTTATGTTCGCACTGGCATTAGGGATTTGAATGATATGGCCTTCTTGTGAGTCACTTGTAGCTGGGGTAGAATTTTGTAGAGAAGTAACATGATAATAATACTATGACGACAAATACTATCTTGGGATGCAAGGAGCCTCTGGCATGGAAATGTTTGCTAAAGCAAATTGATACCACATGCCTACACATGGTTTTCGTGCCCCATTTTACTTGTTGCATTTCATCCTGTTTTGTTTCTTTCAATGTTATTGTAATTTTTAACACTATGTATGTTTTATTTGTAACCCACCTTAGCCCAGATTGCAAACCCTCATCTAGCTCATACCCTGTTAGAGCACACTGAGACATGAGTATTGTTTCCTAAGATATGTGGAAGTCCTTCACTTATAATTCCGCCAGGAGTAGTGCTGTTTCAATATCATATTTTCAATAGCAAGGGACAGGCATGTACTGCAGAACTTGTTAAAAACATAGAAACAAGATGGCAGATAAAGGTCAAATGGTCCATCTAGTCTGCCCATCTGTAGTAACTATTATCTCTTTCTCTCTCTAAGAGATCCCACGTGCCTATTCAATGCCTTCTTAAATTCAGTTAGGGTTACCATATGGCTCAAACTATATGGTAACCCTAACTCTAGTGAATCTGCCCGTTCCTACTGACAGAAAACAAGATATTGATGTTTTGCCACCAACTAGTAGGAATGCAGTTGGAGAACTCCCATGCAACTTAGAAGAAACTGTATTTTCTTTTTTATTTATTTATATCCCGCCTTTCCCAAGGCAGGTTACAACATGGCACATACATAATCATTTATAGCACCACTTAGATGCATTAGAGTATAACCTGCATTAAATAACAAGATCGATGATGAACATGTCACCCCAGTAAGGGCACAAAATAAGTACAAGTAGTGTCTTGGGTGTTTGAGGTCTTGGTATATACAATAATTAACTGCAAGCAGTTTGTTCATATATAATTGCATGTTGTATGATTAGTTGAACAAACTATTTTTCCATTCATCAATTAGAACATAATCAAAACACATCCATAACAATAATCACAAAAATTACAACACATACATAATAATGAAAGCAAACATCATAAAATCTCAAAGAATAGGCAACCAGCGCCTAAGTACAAATCAAAAAATGGTTCAGCTCCTATATTTCATCATACAAAAGAGATGTCTTTTTAACAATTTTTTGAAACTACCTAAACTTGTCTGTCGACATATATATTGAGGAAGACTATTCCACTCTTGGGGACCCATACAAGAAAACATGATGACTCTAGACATGAGACCAATATTAAATTGTCTATGCTCTTCTCTCCCACTTTCATGGCCCAAAAATCCAACCAACAGGATGCTATGGTATAGCAGCAATCCTCCTCTATAAGAACTAGAAATTATAGTAACTGTTTAAGACAAAGGTATTTTACTAAATGTCCACTAAATTTGTTTGCTATCTACAGCCTTTCTTTTTAAATAAATAAATGAAAAGACCTAATTAAGATTCTGTGTGCTCTTATTACCTTAGGATTAGATTACTGCAGCTTGTTGTATGCTGATTTCCACAAGACTCGCTAAAGACGACAGCAGCTGATTCAAAATTCAGCTTCTTGATTAGTTTCAGGAACTGCAGTTCCTGATCACATTTCTCTTGTTTTATAAATGAAGCACTGGCTTCCAGCAGTTAAAAAGAAAATGATTTTGAAATTATAGTTATTGCTTTTGAAATTCTATATAATTCAGCACCTGGATACCTGGCAATTCTGATTGAATATTATACTTGTAACCATATGTTAAGATATTCCTAGCAAAGATTAACTTATATGAGACTCAGCATAAAGTCTTTGCTTGTATAGGTTCCAGTTCTTAGAATCCTCTATCATTTGGTCTTAAAATGATGGAGATGATGCAAGCATTGCCAGTGGCGTAGTGAGGATGAGCAGTGCTCGGGGCGGTGGCACCCCTCCCCAGCCCTCTTCCTCGCCCCCCTGCCGTACACATACACCCTTCCCCATATCTTTTTAACTTTGGCACAAGCAGCCACCAACTTACTGCCATGTCGGCTTCAGAGCTCTCTCTGACCTCATCACTTCCTAGGGGTGGGTCCTGGAAGTGACATCACAGAGAGCGCCGAAGCCAATGCGGGCAGCAAGCTTGTGGATGCTCACACCGAAGTTAAAAAGGTATGGGGGAAGAGAAGGGGGGCACGCGAGGCATGGAGCATTGGGAAGGGGGAGCGGAGAGGAGGTGGGGTGCCGGTGCCCCGAGCAAGATGGCGCCCGGGGCAGACCGCCCCCCCTCATTGCGCCATTGAGCATTGCAAGGCCTGGTTATTTCAACTCGCTTATAAAACTGCTTTGATTAAAAAATACAGTTGACTGCTGCTTTTATAAGGAATTTTTTTCCCTCTTTTATTTTGCACCATTATATGTTACTGTAAATTGATTGAACTAGTCTTATTTATTGCAATCTGCTCTGCAACCTTTGAGGAAGGGTGGACTCTATATAGACATGTGATCTTGGACCAAAAACATAACCCTCCACTGCCTGAGGTGCAACATCAGACTGTAAGACCGCCAGGGACAGAAAAATACCTACTGTACTCAAATGGACACCACTTCAATAGCTTTTGGTCTTATAACCAGTATATAAGAAATTAACGCTGGCTTTTACAAAACTGCAGTGAATATCGAAGCATTTACCTTGCCAGCCCGCTTTGTAAAAGGAGCCCTAAATGTAATAAAAAATAAGATAATTTTCCCTAAGAAAGACAAAGTTTGGCCTAACCTTTTCTAAGCATCGGCTTTCTAAAGGGAGCTTAGTTATAGACAAAGAATGTGGAAAATACCCTTTATTCTACCAAGTCCCAACTGTTAAATCAGGAAGATCGTAAGACTTTACAGTGAATTTTCTGAAAAAACAAACAATTATTTCCCATTCACTTAAAATTTCTATTTGACTTTCCACAATTAAGTAAAACAAACAGTGATGTATATTGCAAGCGGTGCACAGTCACAGATTCTGCACAGATAGTTCCAGAACTTGCTCATTATAGAAGTCTTTTATTTTTGTATTCTTCCAGAGTTCTTGGTGGGCAAGAAAAGTCACCAAATGGCACGTGCAGGAGTTAACAGAGAGGATATGTCTTTGAAAAAGAGCTGGAGCATATCCAATACAAGCAGAGGGTGAAGTCATTTACAGGACTGCGCTAACTGAAGTGATAAACATATAGCTGAAGTTTTTGAAGAGTCTTTTTTTATGAGATTTCATGTTCTCTCCACAGAAAAATCTCTCTGTATTCTATCTACAGCCTTTCATTAAAAAAAATAATAAAATCTGAAAGTCTTTTAGTAGCACATCAAAGCTTCACAACTTTTTAAAAAAATACTCCATCTCTAAAACATCAATGTATGTGAGAAGAACCATGATACAAAACTTTGCTTGACAAACATGTACTACAATTATGTGCACGTGAGTGTATACTTAGCACAAAGATTAAAATACAGAATAATGATCCTCTAGTACTCATCTCCGAAAGAAAGTACACCTGATACTGTAATGATGTCATAAGTGGTATTTGCCTTCCTACTTTGGGGGAAGGGTGGAAAGGTCAGACTGAAAGGCGTGTGAACTTCCTCCTCCTGCCACAGATGTGCATGGATTGGTTAAGGCCTTAAGGGAGGGAGAGAGAGTGCGCTTGCCCTACCCACATATTCATTAGCTTTAACTTTTCAAAATAACCTCCATAAAGGGTACACGACTCAAACAAATGGTACTGGAGCCCACTAGAAACCAGGCGATACTGGACCTGGTACTCACCAACGGAGACAGCGTCACAGAAGTATCGGTAGGAGATACGCTGGCCTCCAGCGACCATAACATGGTATGGCTTAACCTCAGATGGGGTTTCTCTAGATCGAATACAGTGACGAGAGTCCTCAACTTTAAAGGCACAGACTTTGAACGCATGGGAGATTTTGTCCATCGGGAGCTGCAAAACCAAGCACAAACTGACAACGTGGAGAATATGTGGTCGACTCTGAAATCTACCCTGCATGAAGCAACAAATCACTATGTAAAAACGGTCAGCAAAAATCGGAGGAACAAAAGACCCCAGTGGTTCAGTACTGAAATTTCGGACCTCGTTAAGGAGAAGAAAAAAGCATTTATTGCAAACAAACATTTAGGAAAGCAGGAGGCAAAAGAAGACTATCTGGACAGGTCTAAAGCTGTCAAGAAGGCAGTCAGAGAGGCCAAGCTCCGAATAGAGGAGAATCTAGCGCGGAACATTAAGAAAGGGGATAAATCCTTCTTTAGGTATATTAGTGATAGGAAAAGAAACAAAGATGGGATAGAACGATTCAGGAAATCGGACGGGAATTATGCAGAATCGGATTCCACTAAGGCCGAACTACTAAATGAATACTTCTGTTCGGTCTTCACCTGTGAGGCGCCGGGATCCAGTCCACATTTACAGACAAGGAAAAGCCAGAAAGACCCGTTTCAAGACTTCAAGTTTACACCCAGTAGCGTCTACTGCGAACTTTCAAGACTCAAAGTAAACAAAGCCATGGGACCAGACAACCTACACCCCAGGGTGCTCAGAGAGTTGAGTGAAGTCCTGGCGGAACCATTATCCATGCTCTTCAATCTCTCCCTAAGCACGGAAAGAGTCCCTTTGGACTGGAAAACAGCTAACGTTATTCCACTCCACAAAAAGGGCTGCAGGACAGAGACGGCTAATTACAGACCGGTGAGTCTCACATCCATAGTATGCAAACTCATGGAAACACTGATCAAACAGAAACTTGATACAATCCTGGATGAAGAAGATCTACGTGATCCTCATCAACATGGATTTACCAAGGGCAGGTCCTGCCAATCAAATCTGATTAGCTTCTTCGACTAGGTAACAAGACAACTAGATGCCGGGGAGTCCCTGGACGTAGTGTATTTGGACTTCAGCAAAGCTTTTGATAGTGTCCCACACCGCAGGTTATTGAACAAGCTGAAATCGCTGGGATTAGGGGAAACACTAGCTGCATGGGTTAAGGATTGGCTGAGCGGTAGACTTCAGAAAGTGATGGTAAATGGTACCCCATCCAAAACATCGGATGTGACCAGTGGAGTGCCACAGGGCTCGGTCTTGGGTCCAATCCTATTCAACATATTCATAAGTGATATGACCCAAGGGCTCAGAGGAAAAATATCACTGTTCGCCGACGACGCCAAACTGTGCAACATAGTATAAAAGCACTATGCCTGACAGTATGACGCAGGACCTACTACTATTGGAACAATGGTCATCGACTTGGCAGCTCAACTTCAATGCTAAAAAATGTAAAGTGATGCACCTGGGTAAAAGAAATTTATGCAGGACTTACACATTAAATGGTGAGACCTTAGCTAGGACCAAGGAAGAACGGGATTTAGGAGTAATCATTAGTGATGACATGAAAACTACCAATCAAGTGGAAAAGGCTTCCTCCAAGGCAAGGCAAATGATGGGTTGCATCCGTAGAGGTTTATCAGCAGGATGCCAGAAGTCATAATGCCACTGTACAGATCCATGGTGAGACCTCATTTAGAATATTGTGTTCAATTCTGGAGACCACATTACCGGAAAGATGTGCTGAGAATTGAGTCAGTTCAGCGGATGGCCACCAGGATGATCTCAGGGCTCAAGGATCTCCCATATGAAGTAAGGCTGAATAAATTGCAGCTGTACTCACTTGAGGAACGAAGAGAGAGAGGGGACATGATTGAGACATTTAAATATATCACGAGCCGTATTGAGGTGGAAGAGGATATCTTCCGTCTTATAGGACCTTCGTCCACCAGAGGGCATCCGCTGAAAATTAGGGGAGGAAAATTTCATGGTGACTTCAGAAAGTATTTCTTCACCGAGAGGGTGGTCGATCATTGGAACGAACTCCCACTGCAGGTGATTGAGGCCAACAGCGTGGCAGATTTTAAAAATAAATGGGATATTCACGTGGGATCTCTAATGATGTAAAGGCAGGGGGTGGTGAACAAATTCAAGGCGAAGGGTCACTAGAGTGGGCAGACTTGATGGGCTTTGGCCCTTTTCTGCCGTCATTTTTCTATGTTTCTATGGTAAGCTTCATACAAATTATCCCTTTCTGGATGAAGGTGTTTGCTTAGCATTGAAAGTGCTCGAGCACTCATTGCACCTACAGGTGGAATTTCAATTTATGCACATATTTTATAAAATATGTAAGCACATGCATAGATTGCATGCACAAATTTACACCTCTTTCGGAGCAGGTATAAAACGGTAGGAGAGAATTTGGCAGATCTTGTTTGACGAACTTGCTGCACTTCTTTGAGGAAGTAAGCAAGCAGTTAGATAAGGGCGACCCGGTCGACATTGTATATCTGGATTTTCAGAAGACGTTTGGCAAGGTTCCGCATGAATGACTATTTCGGAAAATTGTGAGCCATGGAATCGAGGGTGAAATACTCACGTGGATTAAAAACTGACTGGAGCTTAGGAAACAGAGAGTGGGGGTAAATGGACAATACTCGGACTGGAAGAGCATCACCAGTGCTGTGCCGCAGGGCTCGGTGCTTGGACCCATGCTCTTCAACATCTTTATAAATGATCTGGACATAGGTACAACGAGTGTGGTGATTAAATTTGCGGACAATACGAATTTATTCAGAGTAGTAAAGATACAGAGGGATTGCAAAGATTTGCAATGTCACATAATCAAGCTCAAGAAATGGGCATCGACATGGCAAATGAGGTTCAACGTGGATAAGTGCAAAGTGATGCATGTTGGTAACAAAAATCTCATGCACGAGTACAGGATGTCTGGGGCGGTACTTGGAGAGACTTCCCAGGAAAGAGACTTGGGAGTTCTGATCGACAAGTCGATGAAGCCGTCTGCACAATACGCTACGGCGGCAAAAAGGGCGAACAGAATGGTAGGAATGATAAAGAAGGGGATCATGAACAGATCAGAGAAGGTTATCATGCCGCTGTATCGGGCCATGGTGCGCCCTCACCTGGAGTACTGTGTTCAGCACTGGTCGCCGTACATGAAGAAGGACACAGTACTACTCGAAAAGGTCCAGAGAATCGCGACTAAAATAGTTAAGGGACTGGAGGAGTTGCTGTACAGTGAGAGATTGGAGAAACTGGGCCTCTTCTCCCTTGAAAAGAGGAGACTGAGAGGCGACATGATCGAAACATTCAAAATACTGAAGGGAATAAACTTAGCAGATAAAGACAGATTGTTCACCCTCTCCAAGGTAGGGAGAACGAGAGGGCACTGTCTAAAGTTGAAAGGGGATAGATTCCGTATAAACGTAAGGAAGTTCTTCTTCACCCAGAGAGTGGTAGAAAACTGGAACGCTCTTCTGGAGTCTGTTATAGGGGAAAGCACCCTCCAGGGATTCAAGACAAAGTTGGACAAGTTCCTGCTAAACCGTAACGTACGCAGGTGAGGCTGGACTCATTTAGAGCACTGGTCTTTGACCTGGGGGTCACCGCGTGAGCGGACTGCTGGGCACGATAGACCACTGGTCTGACCCAGCAGCAGCAATTCTTATGTTACGTTCTTATAATTGTAAGAATCTATTTTATAAGGACTCCTTAGGGGCCCATTTTGCCTTTAAAGCTCTTTTGTTAACATTTTTACCTAGACACCCGGTTATGAAATTGCCCTTATGATTCTGAGCATAAACCATTAATGGGATCAGCCCCTGACATTCTGAAAAACTGACCCTGGTAATTTGTAATTTTGCAATTCCTAAGTCAGCTTTTCCATGGCAAAAATGACTCAACCCTTCTTCATGCATTCTGAACAGGAAGGAGTGTACCTTTTCCAGTGTCTCAGCAATACACACCTTCCAGTCAGAAAAATGAAGTAAACTGAGGTTCTTGCTCTGTGGAATCATTTCCTTTATCTTTGACCCCCCAGTGATTTTCGACACCATAAGGGCAGTCCTACAGTATAAGTAGGTGCTTGAGGTTAGGTGCCCCACTGCATGCATATATGCACAAAGGTCTGGATTCTCTAAACGGCACCTTCGGTGGTGGCTGCCAATCACATGTCAGCCTCCAGCAAAGGTAGGCACCAGAAATGTAGGCTGGGTTTTCAAGGCCTACATTTCTGGCACATACCTTTAATGTGAATTGCGCCTATGTAGGCACCTACAGATGCCTAATGCCACTTCAGGCATTGGCCAGGCCTACAGTGGCGTCAGGCACCAGTAGGTGCATCGGGAGGTGCAATTCTGGCACTGTTTTTTTAGGTGCTGGCAGGCACCTGGAAATCACTTTTAAAAGAACTCTCAAATGGTGTTTCCCTCTTAACTTAGGCGCCGGTAGAATGTGATGAAATCAGTTAGCTTAGAGGGTTTTTAAAAGGTTTGGATAATTTCCTAAAAGAAGCCCATAGGCCATTGTTAAGACGGCTTGGGGAAATTCACTTATTCTTAGGAAAAGCAGCGTAAAATCAGTTTTACTACTTGGGATCTAGCTAGGTACTTGGGTTGGCCACTGTTGAAAACAGGATACTGGGATTGACGGACCTTCTGTCCCAGTAAGGCAATTGTTATGTTCTCACTGGTGCCTAAGTTAAGGCGCCGTTTATAGAATATGGGTCAAAATGTCTCCCTTACACATGTGAGTGCCCAAAATTATATTCCTTAGCGCATACAAGTGCTATAGTGCAAATACAAGAGGCAGTATAAATGGGTGGAGCATGAGCAGGACATGGGGGGGGGGTGTTTCCCAGTTACTAGCACATCTTTCAGAATCATGTAAGTCATATGTGCCCTTCCTACATTTAGGCACACTCAGATATGTTAGCTCTTAGGTCGGTGTAACTACAGACACCTAAATATTAGGTATGCCATTGCCAGGTTACACTAGAATCTGGGTGCCCAGATGCCATTTGTCTCTAGTTTCCTTGGTTACTTCTCTGATGGATTCCATCTTCATGTGGATAAAGGCCATAAATTCAATCTGTTCATCTATTTTGATCACTTGTTCGTTCATCTGGTATTTTGAGCTCAGATTCCAACATTAGACAGGCCCATATGCAACATTTTAATCTCTTGAACTAGAGTGGCGAGGTCTAACTCAGCTACTGGTAAACAATATAATAATCTTCTTACTCACAGGGATACCATGCTCTGAATTTTCAGCCATATTGTGTCTTTCTGCAGTCTGATTTCTAGATGTTCTACTAATTTTAGCCAGACCTAAAGAGTAGCTTGCTTTACTCTTCATAGAAATATTCCATTTCAACACCTCAACCAATATCTCGGTGAGCTCCAATCACTTTTCTGCTACTCTTCCTCCACTTTCCTAACATGCGCTGAAGAATTTAAGTCAAGCAATTAGAGTGGCTTCCTGCTGGAATACCATAGTGGCCCCCACTTGTGGTTCTCTTATAGGATATTGATGCTTTAGCCATTAATTTTTGCCAACAAAATTCACAGTTCTATCAAGAGGAAAGTGAAGGCTACCGATCAGCAAAACTCTGCTTTCATTCAGGGCCAAGAAGGTGAGCAAGAAATTCAGGTATATATTCCTTATGTCTCGATAGCATGCTCTTAAGATGAGCAATTCCAGTGGGAAGGGGTAAAACGCAGACCTCATGGACCTCGTGGATCTAAAACCGCATGTCCTTAAAAATCTGAGGTCCGTGCCACTTGTAGTCTCTGGCTCTGACAGACCTCTATGACAATTTAGCTCTGACGGATCCTAACCTATGCTGAGACTAAAGGTGGCGCGGACCTCAGATTTTTAAGGACGTGCAGTTTTAGATCTGCAAGGTCTGTAAGGTCCGTGTTTTACCCCTTCTCAATTCCAGCAACTTAAGAACCCTAAGTGGGGAGAATGAGGGCACTGATAGATCAAGCTCAGAGGATGGCTTTCATCAGACCTGCCAGCAGCAGCAACAGCAATGCAGTGATTGATATGGTGTCACCAGAGGCAGCTATTTGACTGAATACATATATGGATATAGGCAGTAAAAAAAAAAAAAATCATTGTGCACATTTTGAAAATAAGGGTTAACAAACAAGTTGGAAGTGATTCCTTTCTATTGGACTAACAGAATAAATCTGTGACAAAGCTTTTGAGGTAACTTTTCTTCAAGAAGTCTGTGAAGAAGGATTTTAGGTAGCTTCAATAAAAAGATATCACCTGTAGCTTATCTGATTACCTTTTTTCCATTTCCCCCAAGTGAACAAGTATGGCAACCACAGTTCTCAACTCATAAATTTTGAAGAAATCCCGCTTCTATGTAATATTCACAATGGGAGCTAGTTAAAATTTCACAAATCTACCTGATCTTGTGTGTTCTAATTTAAGACAAACAAAACAAGCAGTCCCCCAATCCCACTCCCACCCCATAATTGCACATCTTTGGAAAATAGTACCATATGGCTTTCAGAGAATCTTACTTCCCTAAATTAAAGGAAGGCTGCAGATTTTCAACTCAACTAAAAAATAATTCAATTACTTTCAGTCAAATCCAATCTGTGCACTATTCACATGTTTGCTGACACCATCAAGAAACATTAAGCCATATTTTATAGGTATCAGTCATAATATGTGGGATGCAAGAAATACATCCTGTAAGATTAGCTCTTGCCATACTGCATAGACATCTATTCCACTGCTTTATTAAAATCCCTTCAACTGTTACAAAACGTCAAAGAAAATTAATAGGAGCTTAACAATGAACAGTGGGGCTGGCCTGATGGCCTAATGATTAATGCTCACCCCTATGAACCAGGAGATAGCTCATTAAAGACCAACATTCTGCCTTTGGTTGCTGGAGACAGGAGGAGACAGGAGGAGATGTGGGAAATATAAAAACCTAGAGGCTGTGCATGATGGATCTCCAGATAGTTCAGAGGAAATACTAAAGATATACTGTAAAGAAGAACATATAAAGATATTAAAATAGTGCCTCCCTAGACACACACAGAACAATCATTTGGATCCCCTTATGCACAGCAAATTCCCACTTTGGCCTTTTGATGTGAATGTTAAAATATTAATTTGCTCATAAACTTATCAATTTCAAAGAATCATTTTTGTATTATTACCCGAAGTTTCCTCCTGTTCAATTGGGCTTTCAAGCAATTTGGAATCAGAGCTGAGATGTAGCACCATGATCCTTCATTTACAATGACATGGGAAGTTCTCCATATTTTATAATCCTTCCCAACTTAACTTTAAGTCCATTAATTGCAGGGCCACAATGTGTCACCACTGCACAACAATTATAACTCTTACAAACACATCTCTATAACCCTCACCCCTTAATTCAAGAGGCTGTAGAAGATGTAGGACTGCATCCATGGCCAGCGGCATAGTAAGAGGGTCTCTCTTGGTCAGGGTGCTGGCACCTCTTCTCCTCTCCACCCCCTGTACCTCTAACACTTTGTTGGTGCAAGCAGTATCTCCAATCTGCTGCTCGTGCTGGCCTTGTCTGTCCCTCTGAAGTCACTTCCGAGTCAAGGGACCAGGAAGTGACCTCAGTGGGAGAGACAAGGCTAGCATGGGCAGCAGATTGGAGATGCTACTCAAGTTGGTGAAGAGTTAAAGAAGTAGGGGGGAAGGGAAAGTGTGCGTATGGTGGGGGGGGCAGAGAAGGAGTGGGGGGGAGTAGATAGGAAGGGGGGATGCCACCACCCCAGGCACCTCCTACCCTCGCTATGACACTATCAATGGCCACTCCAGGGAGCAGAAAATTTGATCTGGGAATTGAGCCCAGGTCCTTCAGGGACTCAGTTTCAACTGCTGAAATTTAGAGTCAACTAAAATAATATCAGGATGATGTTTACATTTGTTTCTTGGAGGGAATCAGACTAGACTTTTCAGTCCTTCAAGGGCAATTCAGTGAAAATACATGGGAATGAAGAGAGAGATAAACTCTACAACCTGTTCATATCTTTTGAACAAGTTTCAAAAACTTTTAACAGAGAAGGATGGCTGCCTTATTAGTCTACTTTAAAGGTAATACATAGAAATAAAACAAAACGAAAAAAGAAAATAAAATAAGATGATGCCTTTTTATTGGTCTAACATAATATATACAGACAGTCCCCGGGTTAAGAATGAGTTCTATTTTATTAACTATTCTTAAGTTGAATTTGTATGTAATTCAGATCCCTTACCGTACACAGTCTACAAAAACATTAAACATTAAAGAAACAGTCTTCAAAACAAATTACTGAAGTTTAAATAGAAAGAAAAGATAGGAGGTTTACACTTACTTTTGCTCTTCCTCCGTCCCACACTGTTCCCTCTCTACCACCACATCCAACACTTTTCCCTCTCATCTCTCTCTTCCCCATGCATCTGTACCTCATGCCTCTTCCACCACCATGTCCAATATTTCTTTCTCCCTCCCTATGCCCAACAAATCACCTCTTTCTTCATTTCTCTATGTGCACTGTCTCTCTCTCCAATACCCATGTCCAACAATTCTCCCTTTCTATTCCCTCCCCCACCTCAGCATCTCTCTCCCTCCCTCTATTGTCCCATCCTATCTTCTAAGTTCATGCTCCCTCCTTCCTTTCTTCCTTCCTTCCATCCTTTGTCCGAAGTTTGTGCTTCCTCCCTTCCTTCTGTGTACCAGTGTAACCCTGCTTCTCCCTTCCTGTGCCAACCTGCTCCTTCTTCTTCTCTTCCTTTCCAAACGAGACCCTCCTCCGTTCAGTGTCCTCATTTTCCCTCCGTTCTGCATACCAAATTCATGCCTCCCTTGGGTGTTTACCTCCTCTGGCCAGCTCCTTCCTGCCATCGCAGTTCTCTTTGCAAAGCCTGCATGTGTTTCCTGCATGCGGCTGACCCGGCAGCCTGACCCTTCGTGCCTCGCACGGGTGTTTACCTCCTCTGGCCAGCTCTCTCCTCTCAATGGCACTTCTCTTTGTGAAGTTGCAGCCGCTGGTTCCTGCACACGGCTGAGTGAAGGCTTTCAGGTCAGCCGTGAGCTGTGTGCTGGAACCAGCAACCGTGGCTTCACAAAGAGAATTGCCACTGGGAGGAGAGAGCCGGCCAGAGGAGGTAAACAACTACGGGAGGCACGAAGGGGCATGCTGCCTGGTCAGCTGCGAGCTGTGACTTTGCAAAGAGAACTGTGATGAGAGGAGGGAGCCAGCCAGGTAAATACCTGCGGGAGGCATGAATTTAGGACACAGAACAGAAGAAAAGATGACAAGGAGTGCGTTTGGACATGGAAGGGAGGAAGAAGGGGCACGTTGGCACAGGAAGGAAGAGGCAGGACCCCAGTTCGTACATATGAGTTTGATGTATGTCGGGCATTCTTAAACCGGGGACTGCCTGTAATTTGATAAGCTTTCAAAGATCATGCCTTCTTTCCTTTGATATTGACATCTTTTGCGCATTCCTGACCAGAATATAAAACTGCCACACAAAAACACAAAATATTCTCTAGCCCAAGAGATAAACACCTCAAAATCCTGACCAAATCCTTCAAACAGAAAGGCTACCACTCCAAAATAATCTCCAGGAAGACTGGCTCTTCACTTAACACATCCAAAGATAACCAACTGAAGAACCCGATGCACAAAAGGTTTCCATGCCATTAAGACTCCTTAAAGCAGGATTACTGGCTTGGAAGCCCTCCTCCCCGATGTTCAAAAGGGTTCTTCTTAGCTGCTACTAATCTTTGTAGCAGCCACTGAGAACCTATACAAATACATCACAAGGAGTTCTTCAGTATTCTAATGAGTTATCCTTGGAATATACAAAAGGGAACACCTTCCCTTTTGTAATTGTTATTTTCTGGCAGCTCTGAATCTGCCGGTAACTGTTGTGCATGCACACAACAGCACTAAAAAAAAAAGATTTTAGTCCTCCTGTCAGATTTTTTGCTGCTCTCCCTGCCAACTATTTAGCTGAACTGGCAGGGGTGGTCCCAAACAGCTGAGCAGCAGAGGAAGCCCCAAAGCCGCTGATCGGGCTTTGGGACATCCCCTACTGGCTCATCTGATCGGCCGGTAGGGAGAGCAGCAAAAAACTTTTGAAAGGAGTGATGTGGGGAGGAGCTGTGCCTAGAGACTGCTCTTCTGAGCAAGCGCCAGGCACAGTTCCTCCTTTTACCGGCACTACTCCACTCGAATACAATGCATATAACTTGTATGCTATTCATGCTGAGCATCACCAAGTTTCAAGTTTATTAGTGTTTTTGATTAATTGCTTAATCATACTTAAAAGCGATGAACATAAATAAAAAACATTAAAAATTACAATATTAAAAAGTAATACAATATTTAACATAAACATAATAATAAACCAGACTATATACAAACTTCACAAACAAGATAAAAGGGAGAAAGGGATTCGAACTACAAATTATTATAGAGAGAATAGTCAGGGAAAAATACAAGGTAGGGGATATAAGATAAATAGTCAAATTCAACATAATTAATAAATCCAAGGTTAAGAATTATTATTCAAAAGCATCTTTGAAAAGGAATGTTTTTAAATTAGTCTTAAATTTATCAATATCAATAAAAACAATCGCTCCCACCATGGTTTTTTTTATCGTGGTGTTGGGAGTTTTGTGCATCCGGCCCTGTAGTGCAAAGAAAAGAAAACCTGATAGAGAGAATCCCCCTTGTAGTGACAGAATACAGTGTTGAAAAAAATCATTAAAAACCCTCAGTCACTAATAATAATAACTTTATTATTTTATATTGCCATAACCAAAAGTTCTAGGCGGTT
Organism: Geotrypetes seraphini; assembly: GCF_902459505.1. NCBI lineage: Eukaryota > Metazoa > Chordata > Amphibia > Gymnophiona > Dermophiidae > Geotrypetes > Geotrypetes seraphini. Next base: position 114,738,178 of record NC_047086.1, read on the forward strand.
TACACTAAAAAGAGCTGGACAATCAGCAAAATATAATAATACAGTAAAAAATATAAATATTTGTAAAATAGAATTTCAATAATAAAACTCACTAAGTAATAAACTTATCGAACAAAGTGGTCTTAATTAATTTCCGAAAACTGCAATAGGATAACATAGCTTGCTGAATACATTTACCTAACCAAGATTGTTGCCTACCAGCTTGAAATGCTAGGGTCCTATCTAAGAAGGTCTTATATCTACACCCATTAATTTTTTGGATAAGCAAATAAGTAGAAGTTTCTAGTTTCTCTTGATGGTCTATGCAACACAAAATGAGGAAAAAGGTAAGCTGGAGACAATCCCGATATCAGCTTAAAGTAGATACAGGAAAATATGAATGCCTCCAAAGGCAGCCAATGAAGTAAACGATAATATGGACTATATTGTCATTCTTTTTTAAACCAAAACTCAATCGAACAAGCTGCATTCTGAATTCTCCTTAATTTCCTTATAATTTTTTTGGGTGCTCCTAATTAGATGATATTACAATACTCTAAAATAGATAAAACTACGGTAATGCCTGCACCAATAGTCTGAACGAGTATGAACTTCTGAAAGAGATATTACCAGTTCACCATTACCTAATCTGAAGCAAACATTAGTGAAAATCAAGGTCCCAACAGAAGCACAAAAAAGAAGAGAATGACACAAGCCATTGCACATATCACAGGATCTCACAGGGAAAAAACAGCAATATAAGAAACATAGAAACATGATGGCAGATAAAGGCCAAATGGCCCATCTAGTTGGCCCATCCGCAGTAACCATTATCTCTTTCTCTCTCTGAGAGATCCCACATGATAATCCCAGGCCCTCTTGAATTCAGACACAGTCTCTGTCTTCACCACCTCTTCTGGGAGACTGTTCCATGCATTCACCACCCTTTCTTTCAAAAATTTCCTTAGATTACTCTGGAGCCTTTCACCTCTTAACTTCATCCTATGCCCTCTCATTCCAGAACTTCCACTCAACTCATGAACATTTATTTAAGGGGATCCTATTCATGCTCTCTTTCTCAAATGTAGTATACACACAGTCAAGTCACATTGTTATGACCACTACTTACATTTGACATCAGGGATGCACAGCCAATGAATGGATACACATGTCGCACGCAGACTTCGTGGGTATATAAGGTGGGATATCACCAAGTTGCCAATATAGCAACCATGGCTGTCATGGGAGAAAAGCATGATTTTATCAGACATTGAAAAAGGCATGATCATCGGCTACTGGGATAAGGGTGACAGCATTTTGGAAACGGTGGAGTTTGTGAACTGTTCACGGGATGCTATGGTTAAAGTGTACCGTGAGTGGATAAATGAAACCTTTTTGATGACCCAATGTGGTAATCTTTTCGATAACCCAATGTGGTAACACAAGAAGTGAACGTCAGCTGCGCAGGTTGGTGTAAGACAATCAACACACCACCATGGAGCAACTCACCATCCAAACAAACCAGGGGGCTTCCAGATGTGTGTCCAAAATGACTGTGCAATTAACCTTGTCACGAATGGGACTCCGGAGCAGAAGGCTGGTGACTGAACCCATGCTCACAAGGGTTCATTGTAAAAACACAGCTGAAATCTGAACAGGAGTCCTAATACTGGACTTTCACTGACTGGCAGAGGGTTGCTTTCTCCGATGAGTCACGTTTTGAGCTCCATCGAAGAGATGGACGTTGGTATATCAGGTATGAAACCACCAAGAACAAACACCAGAATTGGATGTACACCATTGTTGGATGTACACAAGCTGGTGGCGGCAGCTTTATGGTCTGAGGAATGTTTGCTTGGAATGGTCTGGGTTCCTTGACACCTCTGGAAGGCACTTTCAATCGTTATGGGTATCTCTCCATCCTTGCCAATCAAGTATACCTGTACATGTTGATAGTCTTCCCTATGGCTGATTGGATCTTTCAACAGGACAATACAACATGTCGTATCTCCAGTATTGTTCGCAAGTGGTTCATACAGTAGAGCATGACCAAGACTTCCAGCTCTACCCTAGCCTCCGAATTCCCCAGACCTTATCCCAATCAGGCACACTTGGGACTACCTCGATCAACATGTTTGATGAATGGATCCACTACCACGCACCCATAAGTAACTATCAGACGCACTGCAGTCTGCATGGTTCCAGCACCTTATTCAGTCACTCCCATGGTGTCTGGCTGCCATCCATGCTACCAGAGGTGTTTATTCTGGATTTTAGCAGGTGGTCATAATAATGTGATTCGACCATGTGTTATTCAATGCAGAAAATGTGAAGAATGGTGATTTTTTGGAAAGACAAGCCAGATTACAACAAGAATCATCTCACACAGACACCACATCGAACACCACAAAGTGCAAGCTCAAGTTCCATTTACAGTGGTGCCTCGCATAAAGAACGCCTCGCACAGCGAACGCTGCACACAACGAACTTCATGTCATGATTCATACAACGAACTTCGTTTCACACAACGAAGTCGCCCGAGCTTCCACGATCGCTGCCGATGTATTGCATCCTTCCGCGCAGGCACTGCAGGCAATCGTTAGTCACTGCGCTTAACGCGTTTCACATAACGAACTTTTCACATAACAAACTTGCTCCTGGAACGAATTAAGTTCGTTGTGTGAGGCACCACTGTATTTTGATATACCGCAATTTCAAGTAATATCAATGTGGGACCAGAGGGAGAGCTGAGGCCAACACAGAGATGCTGCTCGTAGGCTAGAGCTGCTGCTTGCACCGGTGAAGAGTTAAAGAGATACGGTGGAACGGAAGACGCACGTGCGTGGAAGGGGATCAGGGAAGGAGCATGCGGTGGAGTATCAGGGAAGGAGCATTCTTGTTCTAGTATGTGCAAAACTAAGCCATTTGGATAAATTGCCCTTGAGACAAACTAACGTTAACACCTCTGTGGGAGAGCTTTTTAGAACCATAACACTACACCCATGGCCTTATGGTCAGAATACAAGTAAATTGTTTAAACAATCTAGAAACATAAAAACTTTGAAGTTAAGATGATGAAAGATTTTGACATCCACAAGACAGGTCTTAAGAAAGATCTATGTTTTCTTTTTTTAAATCTTTAAATTTTTTTTATTGAAAATAACATAATAGGACACAGTAAACAACAGATAACAGCCAGTGTTCATTGTCCCCCCTCCCCCCTTAAACTGCCATGCGAGTAAAGATCAAGTCCAAATCCTTAGAGTGCCTCTTGTATGAACCACGCCACTGGGCCAACATCTGTTCCACGCGTAAAATGGAGCTAGAACGTGTCTTCCAATCCTCCAAAGTGGGTGCCACCTTGCTCTTCCAGCAAACAGCAATACGACATCTTGCAGCAACCAGTCCAGAGTGAAGCAAACAGCTTTGCCACCAGGGTGAAACATTGGAGTTCAAGCCTAATAAACAATCTGGTGCTTCCTACGCCACAGGTTGGAACAACCAGTTCTCTAAACGAGATTGCACCTGGTTCCAGAAGGGCCTTACACTTGAGCAATACCACCATATATGCAAAAACATGCCCACCTGAGTAAGATCTGTGTTTTCAATCACATTATAAACCATAACATTATACTGCTGTGTCAACTTCTGATCACCCATACCTCTTTCCATGGGTCTGATGCAAAAAATTCTGGTGCTAGAGGCATAAGCGCACATCCCATAGAGCAAGAATTTTGCTGAAAACTAGCCACCGCCAATGACCCAAAGCAAAAGGGATGAAAATGAGAAAGCAAGGGGGTGGAATGTGACTGACGCATGCGCACAAGACCTGCACTTACAGCAACACTCTTGTGCACGAAAGAGGAGTGGGACTTGGGTAGGATAGTATGTGATGATCTTAAGGTGACCAAACAGGTTAAAAAGGCGACAGCAAAAGCTAGAAAGATGCTTAGGTGCATAGGGAGAAGAACGGCCAGAAGGAAAGAGGAGGTATTGATGCCTCTGTATAAGGCTCTGGTGAGACCTCATTTAGAATATTGTGTACAATCATAGAGACTGTACCTCCAAAAACATATAAACAGGATGGAGTCAGTCCAAAGGAAAGGTACTAAAACGGTTGGTGGTCTATGTCATAAGGCAGGGGTCTCAAAGTCCCTCCTTGAGGGCCGCAATCCAGTCGGGTTTTCAGGATTTCCCCAATGAATATGCATGAGATCTATGTGCATGCACTGCTTTCAATGCATATTCATTGGGGAAATCCTGAAAACCCGACTGGATTGCGGCCCTCAAGGAAGGACTTTGAGATCCCTGTCATAAGGCGTTTGGGGACAGACTCAAAGATCTCAATACGTATACTTTGGAGGAAAGGCAAAAGAGGGGAAATATGATAGAGACGTTTAAATATTTACATACACTGGCGTAGCGAGGGTGGGAGGCGCTGGGGTGGTGGTGCCCCCAGCTCGTTCCCCACTCCTCTGTCATGCGCGCGTGCCCCTTCCCTCATATCTGTTTAGCTTCCCTGGCATGAACAGCATCTCCAACTTGCTGCCCACTCAACGTTGGCTCTCCCTCTGACATCACTTCCTACTCACGGGGAGAGCGCCGAGGCCGGTTAGTGTTAGGCACTAACCAGACATTTTCAGCAGTACTAACCAGTTAGGTGCCACTGAAAATGACCAATTAGCCCTGAAAAAAGTGATTCAACCATGCAGGAGCCATTTCTGGCAGGTTAAATTGCTTTGAATATCGACCCCCAATAAGGTTACTATCTGGTTCTGTTTTATAAAGTCCCAATTTGACTCTGTTAAATAGATGGACTTCTCTAACACAGGGCCAAAAGCCCATGCATGCACTGGAGTAAAATCAGGCCCAGATTGGCTTGCTTCTTACTAAACAGAGCCAGGTGCAACGCCCTCCTCCCCCCCAGCAATTGCATCACTACAGGTTTTTAAAGGACAAAGAAAAAACACTGCCTACCCAGCTAGGAATCCAAACAAGATAAGCACTGTAAAACAATACGCACAGATGATTAGAAGTTAAAGCTATATTCTCAGAAGGAGCACAGTAATTGAAATTATCTTGAAAGGGTAAACTGCCTTTCAGAAGGAAAGCATTTCAACCCACAGCGTTTTCAAGGAAAAACAAAATAGTGTTTACCTGATTTAATTACCCTAACTAGCTGGGAGAATATGAAACCTACATGTTTTTAACTGTTGATGCCACTTAAGCATATAGTACCCAAAAACATAAATGAATCAGTATGATATATTGTTTTCACCCAACAGGCTTCTCCCACTCTTCTTTCTTTTCAGCTCAATTGAAACCAGGCTGAACTGTGGCATCATGAGCCTTCATTTGCACTTCCTGGGGATTTTTTTTTTCCCCCTTTTATATACGGGTCAGTATTCAAAGTGATTTAAACAGCCAGGAAAGGCTGCCTCAGTTACAAAAATTACATAGTGAGCCCTCAAGGGACAAGGAACTACTTAGTATTCCTGAGCTACTACTGAAAAAAGGTGTGAGCAAATCTAAATCTAAATAATAAATCAGTTGTGCTGAATATCAGCACCAAGGCCCAGATTCTATAAACGGCGCCTACCGAGTTTGGTAAATTTTTTAATTAGTTAATTAGCACCAATAATTGAAAGCACCATTAAGAACTGATGTAAAAGATTTTTTCAAAAAATTAATCAGCAGGTAGGGGCCTAACTCAGTAGATACCTTGCAGTAGGCGTCGACACCAAGGTATGTACCAGAAAAGCAGGCGTGTTTAGGAGCGGAGTTTGGGCATGGATTGCGTTAGGGACTAATAGGTGTCTATGTTAGGCGCCAGTATATTAGATCAAGAAAACCCTGGTTTAATAAAACAGCACCTAAACATTATGATGTCTACTGGCACCTAAATTGATTCTACAAGCAGTGCCTAACTTTGATTGACATGTGGTAGGTGCCATTTTGCTAGGCACCTACTGAGTTAGGCACCGTTTATATAGTCAAGGCCTAAATGACAAATTGAAAACCGGCTATTTTGTAGGCAGTCTGGGGGACAGATTCTGCACTTATGGAGTTAATCCTGTTATTTAGCTACCACCACTTAGATAACTTATACAGTATGTTCTGTAGCTGAATTTAGCCTCTAAAAGGATAATGGGGTGCTGATATTCTGGTCACTTATGCACGTTTTTTGGCAGGCATTTAAATGTTTGCACCCTCATTACAGAATTACTCTATTCCCTGCCCTTGCTTCCTTCAAAACAATTCTTTTCTGGACAAATAACGGATTGCTTTGTGAATAAAATGGCTAAAGCTATATGTAGGATCACCTAAGATTTAAAAGAAAAAAAAAAATATGCATGAGAGGCTTCCTAAGAAAATGAAAGAGTCATGGGCTAGGAGGTAATGTTCAGTGGTGGATTAGGAATTGGTTATCGGTCAGAAAACAGAGGGTAGGGTTAAATGATCATTTTTCTAAGAGGAGGAGGGTAAATAGTGGAGTGTTTCAGAAATCTGTTCTGTGACCAGTGCTAGTTAACTGATTTATAGTTGGAAATCAGGACAAGTGAGGTGATTAAATTTGCAGATGACGTTGTTAAAGCGTATGCAGACTGTGAAAAATTGCAAGCAGACCTTAGGAAATTGGAAGACTGGCGTCCAAAGGGCAAATTAAATTTAATGTGGACAAATGCAAAGTGAAGCACTTTGGGAAGAATAACCCAAATCATAGGGGGTCTTTTTACTAAGGCGTGCTAGCCATTTTAGCAATTGCTAAACGCTAACGCATCCATTATAGACTTAATAAAAGGACCCCATTGTTACCAGATGTAAGAAAAAGATCTGAGTATCATAGGCTGAAGCTCAATGTGCGGCTGCGGCCAAAAAAGCAAATAAAATGCTTTTTACAAAAGGGATGATAAGCAAGACTAAGAATGTTATAATACTTCTATATCGCTCCATGGTGCAAACTCAATTCTGGTCGCGGAACTAGAAAAGGTTCATAAAAGAGAGCGACCAAGATGATAAAGGAGATGGAACTCCTTTCATATAAGGAAAGACTAAAGAGGTTAGGGCTCTTCGGACTTGAAAAGAGACTGCTGAGGGGAGATATGATTACAAAATCCTGAATGGTATAGAACAGGTACAAATGGGTCGATTTTTTTAATCCATCAGAAGTTACAAAGACCAGGGGAAACTCAATGGAGTTACAGGGAGATACTTGTAAAACCAATAGAAGGAAATATTTTGTCACCCAGAGAATAGTTAAGCTCTTGAAGGCTTGAACAAATTTCTGGAGGAAAAGTCCATAGTCCAAGTTTCCAGGTTTCTTTCAGATTTGATTTCCTGCCTATCGTAAAATGGGGGAAGCCACTTCTTGCCCAGGACAGGTAGCATGGAATGTTGCTACTATTTGGGTTTTTGCCAGGTACTTGTAACCTGGATTGACCACTGTGAAGACTGGATATTGGTCTGGCTCAGCAAGGTTATTCTTATGTTCATGTGGTCAGCAGCATTGCAAACCAGATAAATGCTTTCCAGTATTGGATTCACAATGGGTGCCAATATTCAGTCAGCACCAGGAAGTGCACTGTCCACCCGATGCCGGTGCTCAATCCAGAGAGTCAATGCTGGGCCATTTCTGGAAACCCGCAGTGAATATCTGGGAGTTTTGGATGGCTCTAACTTTATCAGCTAAGCAAATATTCAGAGTTGGCCATTTAATAGCGGACAAAGAAAAGACTATGGTTTATGTAGTCCAATTTGCCTGCTAAACTTAGCTGGCCAGTGCTTGAATACTCATGGCTAGCTGCTAACCGCAAATATTCAGCAGAGATAACAGGCTATCTCCTGCTGAAAATTAACAGTTAGCCAGCCAAATACTATTTAAATATCCAGAAGCTGTTCCTGGTCACTTAAATAGTGCTGAATATTGGGGAGAATGTTTTTAATTATCTAGTGAGGGGTTTTAACTAAAGTTTCTAGAAATGTATTTCAAAAATGAAGACAGAAAGAGATAAATAAAGGTCTAACCTAAATCTCTAGGTTCCTGCAATCCTTTAGAGGCGGAGAGCATATGAATTGCATGCATGCATGCATTCTTGTAAGAGTGAGGTACGCAAAAGCAAATGCATGTCAATCGAAGGAGTTTGAAGTGAACCTAAAATTTCCCCGATCAAATGACTAGGGATAGCAGGATGCAGGAACATGAGATGAAACCTACTGCAGCCAAACCACAGAACAGACTAAAAGATAACCCAGGGCTGTCTTTGCAAATGCGCTGTAAATTTTGGTAAGCAGCCAACAGATGTTGCTGAAAGGATGTGAGGCCACATGTACTAAGCTTTTTTCTTACAGACACAAAAGAGGAGTCACCTCTTTATGTATTTGGCCCTTAGCATCATCCAAAAAAATAGTACTGGGATTCTATTCTCATAAACAGTCAGAGGGACTGATCTCAAACCCCAGAGCAGAGAACACAGTATATTATAGAGACCTTCCATCCTGCTCCAGAGTTACAACTTCTTACTTAATATAAAAACAATAATTAAATTGTTGACTGAGAACAGAAGATCATTGCAAGTGTCTTGCTATTGGATTGGTACAGCAAGATAACATGACTTTCTCAAGATCAGAGAACATCAGTGGTAAGGAGAGGCCTAGTGGTTAAAGCCACAACTTCAGCATCCTGAGGTGGTGGGTTCAAGCCTTGGTGCTGCTCGCAAAGAGAAGCATGTCCTGTAAGCAATCTCCCGACGCCGGCACCTCTTCTCTCTGCGGGCCCTTTTCTCCACCGTGGGTCTTTGTCGACGAAAGACCCGTTTGAAGGGCCTTTGCGCATGCACCGACGTCACGCATGACGCCAGTGCATTTCCAGATGTTTCGTGTGGTTTAGTGTGCCCCGGCTCGAAAAAGTTTGCAAGACACTGGTATAGAGTTTGAGCCAGAAGGCATCCAAGAAGAGAATGGAAGACTTGAAAGGTATTCATACAGAAATAAATCTTTTCCAGAGAATGATAAAACTAGAGGACACGAATTGAGGTTCTGGGTGTTAGACTTAAGAATATTGTTAGGAAATGCTTTTTCATGGAGAGGGTAGTTGATGCCTGGAATACCCTCCCAAAGGAGGTGGTGAGAGATGAAAGTGATGGCGCAATTCAAAAAAGTGTGGAATGAACACAAAGGATCTCAGATTAGAAAATGAATGCTATATAATGAACTAAGGCTGGAACCAGGCAGACTTGCATGGTCTGTGTCCTGTATATGGAAATTCAGTTTATAATGGGACGGGGAGGGCTTCCACGGAAACTCCAGTAATTTGGAATGCAAAGAAAGTACTGGGCAGACTTTTATGGTCTGTATCCCACAAAAGACAAGACAAGACGGTTTCAACAACAACTCCAATAGTTGGAACCTAAAGATAGTGCCAGGCAAACCTCTATGGTATATGTCCCAGTAAAGAAAAAAAAGGCAATTTAACCATGAATATGGGTTCCTTTTACGAAGGTGCGCTAGCATTTTTAGCGCACACACTGGATTAGTGTGCGCTATAGCGCACACTAGCCAAAAAACTACCGCCAGCTCAAGAGGAGGCGGTAGCGGCTAGCGCACACAGCATTTTAGTGTGTGCTATTCCGCGTGTTAAGGCCCTAACGTGCCTTCGTAAAAGGAGCCCTATATGTATAATGGGTGTGGCTATTGGTCAGCCTAGAAAAGTGGTCTTAAACTCACGGCCCGGGGGCCACATGCCAGGTACTATTTTGAGGCCCTCGGTACGTTTATCATAATCACAAAAGTAAAATAAAACAGTTTCTTGATCATATGTCCCTTTAGCAAAAAGGGCAAACAGAATGCTAGGAATGATAAAGAAGGGGATCACAAACAGATCAGAGAAGGTTATCATGCCGCTGTACCGGGCCATGGTACGCCCTCACCTGGAGTACTGCATCCAGCACTGGTCGCCGTACATGAAGAAGGACACGGTACTACTCGAAAGGGTCCAGAGAAGAGTGACTAAGATGGTTAAGGGGCTGGAGGAGCTGCCGTACAGTGAAAGATTAGAGAAACTGGGCCTCTTCTCCCTCGAACAGAGGAGATTGAGAGGGGACATGATCGAAACATTCAAGGTACTGAAGGGGATAGACTTAGTAGATAAAGACAGGTTGTTCACCCTCTCCAAGGTAGGGAGAACAAGAGGGCACTCTCTAAAGTTGAAAGGGGATAGACTCCGTACAAACGTAAGGAAGTTCTTCTTCACCCAGAGAGTGGTAGAAAGCTGGAACGCTCTTCCAGAGGCTGTTATAGGGGAAAACACCCTCCAAAGATTCAAGACAAAGTTAGACAAGAACGTGCGCTGGTAGGGCTAGTCTCAGTTAGGATGCTGGTCTTAGACCAGAGGGCCGCCGCGTGAGCAGACTGCTGGACATGATGGACCACTGGTCTGACTCAGCAGTGGCAATTCTTATGTTCTTATTATTATTAAGACTTAGCCAAAAGAAAAGATTTATCAACTATACAGTTTTACCTCATGCAAAATTGTAATTTCTTTAATAAGACATTAACTATTTTTTCTGAGGATCTCCAAGTACCTACAAATCCAAAATGTGGCCCTGCAAAGGGCCTAGATGGACCGTTCAGGTCTTTATCTGATGTCATTTACTATGTTACTATGTACTGTAAATCACATGTGCAAAAGAAAGATTTTAGATGTGTGCAAACAGTCAGATTTCATAGGCTGTACACAGCTGAATGTTAGGATAACATGTAAAGAGATGTAGCTGTTAGCATTTAAAATAATATTGCAGGTTTAAGTTTTATATAAAGTTGAAAAGAATTCAGGCTGTTTTCCTGGTTGGCTTCTTTTTAAAACTGGGAGTGAACAACTTACAATGGCTTCATTTTTGTTTTTCGGCAATACACAAGGAGGCATTCCTGAGAGCAGAGAGCAGATTGAACAGAAACTTGATTGGAATTTATTAATGAATTTTATATAATAAGCATGTGTATACACACACACACACAATTTTGCCTGCCTCGGCATAAGTGTGACTGTGTTCACCTACCTTCCTTAAGGTAAAATTAAAAAGGCTCATAGGGGCCTACTTAAAACATGATAGTTAGGATTTGCACATACAGTAATTACCAAAACCACCACACAGTAACTGCAGTTTCTGCTTTAACTGTTGGGGTCACTCCCAACATTTTTCCACACAGCTAATGCTAAGAAAATTTCCTTAATGTGAATTAACTGCATTATAGATTGTTAGGTTGCCCCTCCTGTGGGCGGGGCCTAAGTCAACTGGGCTAATTCCAGTTGGCCCAGGCGCCTAAGGTCCTTCCTGTGGGCAGGGTTTGAGGCGCCTGGGCTAATCAGGCCCTAAGGCCCTCCATTCTGAGGATGGCAGGCCTGTTGGACAGACGGGCTTGGGATCCGTCCGTCCAGCCAACTTTTTTAAGGTAAAGAGGGGGGTCTCGGGGTGGGGTGTCACGGGGTCGGCAGGGAGTGTCACGGGGTCAGCGGGTGGGGGGTTTCGGGGGACCAATTGAGGGTTCGGGGGAGCGTTCATGGGGGTGCATCGTGGGCAGGAGGGCCTGGGATCCCTTCTGCCTGTATCTTAGTGGGGGTGGGGGGAGGGGGGTCACCTGGGCAGGAGGGGTTGTGCTCCCTCCTGTCCAAATCGGATCGGCGGGGTGGGGATCAGCTCAGCTGCCCCATTTTCGGCACTTATACCTGTTTTGATTTAGTCTAAGTCAAAACGTATAAGTGGCGACTAGGTAACCTTCCTAAATTTTTGGTTATACCTGCTGTATGCCTATGTCTAGGTCGGCCCACCTCCTGCCCACTTCCCCTCCTCTAAAAACGCCTCTTTTCGCTCTATGCATTTAGAGGCAGGGGAAAGGCTTAAGCTGGTTTTAGATACATCTAAAACCAGTTTTGGTTATGGGTACTTGGACGATCAGGCTTTTTGATCGTCCAAGTACCTATTGAGGCCACTTTGTAGACTTTTTTTGTTTTGATTATGAGCCCCATAATATCCAGCTAGCATGTTCTGATTATCATGCACTAACTGATTAGCGCATCAATAACACGGGAGCTCCTATCGCCTCTTAAGTAAGAGGAGGTAAGGGCTCCCCCATTAAATTTTTTCAGCTTAGGCATGCTAATGCCAACATAAGTACATAGCCTCAAAGAGAAATACTGGATATTGACTTTTCCTTGATTCATTAGAAATGGGCATAGCACGCAGAAAAGTCCCGCATTAATACGCACTAAGCCCATTTATTAGAACACTGTAATAGAGATACCCCTAAGTTAATATACGAGCTTTCAAGTTAACTGTGAGGAGGATTCTATGCTCTTTTTCCACCCATTTTCTGTCATATTCCACACGAGGTACGAGTATTTATGTAATTTTTTGTAGCTATATTTATTTATCTACTCATCTGTCACAGATATGATTTAATACTTTGTGCTGTTTTTATTTACTTATTCATTTGGATGGTGCCTTCCATATGTTTCTCTCTGCATTTACATATGATTTTAAAAAATTTTTACACCCCCCTTTTACTAAGCTGTGGTAGAGGTTTGCACTGCAGCCCAGATTGCTAAATGCATGATGCTGCTCTAATGTTCATAGAATTCCTATGAGTGTCGGAGCAGCTTCAGAGCATTTGCTCCCCTTTTACTAAACCGCAATAGTGGTTATTAGCGCAGGGAGCAGCGCTGAATGCTCTGCGCTGCTCCCAACGCTTAAAGGAACTCTATGAGTGTTGGGAGCTGCGCAGAGTATTCAGCACTAATAACCGCTATCGTGATTTAATAAAAGGGGGGGTTCGTGTCCCGTGCCTCTACCATGGCTTAGTAAAAGAGGGCCTTAATTTGATCTGACAGTTGTTATTGCCCCTGACAAAGCCCTAGGCGAGGGCAAAACATGGCTCTGATTTTTAATCCTTCGCATATTGTAGTTATTTAATAAATTCATCAACAGACCGCTTCTGTCTGATCTGCAGTTTTTCATCTCTGTCATGGCGCTTTTTCTTATTGCTTAGTGCACATTAATTGGTCCATTATCACAGCTTAGTAAGTAAGACTCATGACGACTGGCACCATTATTTTACCTTTTTGAGGATTTTCAGCTGTAGAAACGTTGAATGTCATTACAATTTATATACAAGAATGCTACGTTTTAAAAAAATGTCAAACAAAAGCACAAATCATTGGCTTATTTTGCATACTTTATGGAAATGTATCCACTTATCAAAAACAAATGTTTCAGCAAGTCACAAATGCTCAATTTGCAGTTGACATGTGCTTTGCAATACCTGAGAAACAAACATCTTACAGAAGTTGAACTTTTATCAAGTGCCAAGACCTCAAAAGAATATTTTACAGGGGTTGGAAAACCAAACAAAATGCAAGCTTTAGATGACCATAGTTTGTAGAATCCTTGCAAAACTGAACTCCTCTGTTAAATGCAACAATTTCTTTTTATAATCTACTTGGACTTCCCAGTATGTCTGTCTCTAAGGGATTAAACTGAAATATACATTTCAATGTATTAAGGTACTAGCCCAAACATGGGCAAACTATGGCCCACGGGCCATATCTGGCCTATTTAACATTTTAATTCAATCCGCCAAAAATTTCCTGCTGGTCCGTGCAGGGTCAGCAAGATCAGCGCACAGAAATTTCCTGACGGTCCGTGCAAGGCCGGCGAAATCAGGGGGAGACCAATAAGCTTTGACATTTTGCTTTCCAGCCTCCGAAAGTGGCTTCCTTCCCTCCCCTCCCCTCCCCACCCAGCAGCTCTCAGTACTTGCCTGCAGCAGTGCAAGTAGCGTCAGCGCAATGATTCACTTAAGCAGCCTTGGGGCTTTTGCTGAGTCACAGACCATCTCTGATGATGAAACTTCCTCTTTCCTCAGAGGCAGGCGTGACCTATCAAAGGACCCAAGGATGCCTAAGTGAATCACTGCACCGACGCTACTGGCAGTGCTACAGGTAAGTACTGAGAGCTACTGGGAGGGGAGCGGAGAGAAGGGGAGGAAGCCACTGTTGGAGGCTGGGAAAATAAAGGGAGAGTTGCTACTGGACCTGGAGGGAGGGAGAAGGAGAGATGCTGCTAGGAGGGAAGGAGGGAAAGGGAAGGGAAGAGAATTACTGTTGGATAGGGGAAGGAGGGGTACTGCTGGACAAGAGAGGAGGAAAAAGGAAGGAAACAGCCAGCAGGGAGATTAGAGGGGAAGGGGTCAGGGTGGAATGGAGAGATCAGATAAAGGGGAGAGGCAAAGGAATGAAAAAGTAGAGCGATTGATGCTGGGAAGGGGGTCAGCAGAAAAATAAGGAGAAAGGAACAAAGATGCTAGATCTGGTGTAGGAGAGATAAAAATAAAGAGATCAGTGAAGTTGGAATGAATCTTGTAAAAAGGAGAGAGGGGCATAGAAAGAAGGCAGATACCATATGGAAGGGGGAGAGGGCAGATAGTGGATGGAAGGGGCAGATGCTGGATTGAAGAGACAGAGAGGACAGACGCTGGAAGGAAGAGAGTGAAAAGAAGATGAAAGCAGAAACCAGAGACAACAGACTGCCCTTTGGGGGAGGTTCTTTCTTTCTTTCTGCCTTAGCTCTTTCTCTTACCATCATCATTCTGCGGTGCATCAGACCCCCCCCCCCCAGTCACCCCCTCCCCCCAGCCCCTCTGGCAAATTTGGTGGTCCACGAGTCAAAAAGTTTGCCCTAGCCACTAACACAGTACTGTTCGTGGCCTGCTACTGGTGACTCAGTCATCAAAATAAAGACAGGATATACTCTTCGCATAAAAACAAGGCTAAAAACTGTATTCTACATACTTATGGGAGCTATGTTAGAAGACTTTTTCAGAATTTCCAAGTGGAAATTCTAACATTTATAGGCAGAAATGATATCCATATGTAAATGGTGATTTTAGGAAGGATGTATATAATAAGTAGAAATTGCAAGGTAGCACTGTCTAAATATAGCTTAATTGGGTCAAAAATCTACAAATATATTCCCATTTCATAGAGGCATGCATTTATAGGACCTAATATTTCAAAAGAAAATCCCTGTCACATATAGGGTTTTTTTTTTTAACTGCTCATTTTTGCTAGTTCTGCACAGGAGATATTAAGGAAGGTATCCTCATTAATTGCTCAATGTTTATTCCCCCATCAAACTAAAAATAACTAGATTACATCCTCTGTGGTTAATTAGCAGAATTTACTTACATGTATGGGTTTGCAAAATGGCTGACATACATACATAAGTGTCAGATTACCAACCTATGTGCATGTTGCTGAACCACTTCTGTTGATTTTTCACACGTGTATGTTTATAAAATGGAGGCTCCTACTACATGTGCACACAAATACACATGCACTCCTTTTTAAAAATACCACTGAGATTAAGCATATGCCAACATGGAATCCCCAATCACAATATTTTCAAACTAATTCTGTAAAAAGCACCAAAAATTGCTTGCACAAATTTGGGCGTGTTCCCAATTTACATGCCCAATTTAATTGAATAAGCAGCCAATGAGCTCCAAGAATTGGAATCTTAACAAGCAATTTAATTGGAATCAATTAAAATGTAGGCATGTATTTTTAGGCATGGGATCCATGCATAAATTTTACACCCAGTTCCAAAAAGGGGGCAGACCATGGATGTTCTTCCAATTTATAGAATAGGGGGGATTTAGGCGTGAGGATTTGCAGTTGGTGTAAATAGTCGTGCCTAATGGGGCATGCTCACAAATGCAACTAAGGGCTCCTTTTACGAAGTCGTGTTAGTGGTTTAAAGCGCATAATAGCGCGCGCTAAACTGCCGTACACGATAGCCGCTACCACCTCCTCTTGAGCAGGCGGTAGTTTTTCGGCTAGCGTGGGGGTGAGCGCGTGATTAAAAGTCACGCGCGCTAACGCGGCTTCGTAAAAGGAGCCCTAAATCTTCAGTAATGTTTTTTCCATGGAAAAATGATCTTACGTTTTCATCACAAATACTCTTAGATAACTCCCCACTCCAAATAGTATCAACAACAAAAATACTAGGAGTGGTACTAGATCAAGAACTTTCTTTTCATGATCAGATTAGCTCAGTAGTTAAAAACTGTTTCTATAAGTTACGTCTTATCAGATCTTTATCAAAAGTCGTAAAACCAGAAGCTCTTAACATCCTCATTCATTCTTTGGTCATTTCTAGGCTTGATTATTGCAACACATTCTATCATGGTTAACTTAAAAATGGAAAAAAACTTAAAAAATTTTAAAAGCAACTTAAAATGCTTTCTTTTTAAAGATGCTTTTAACTGAAATATTGTATTTTAGAGATTAATCTATATCTGTTCTTTTTTTTTTTAAACTACATTTATTTCCCAGTCCCTTTTGTGTTTACCTTAAATGTTGCTCCCATTTACTATATCAATTGTATTTCTCCCCCCTTTCCTACTTGTGTCCATTGCTTGTCAGTCCATAATAACCTAGTACGTATAGTTGTCAGTCTCGTAGTTTATAGAAAGTATGTCTTAATTGCTACATTTTTTTCGTTTTGTTGAAATGTTATTTTATACTCTGTACAACACTTTGTAGAATCGAAAAAGCGTTTAATCAAAAACTAAATAAACAATAAACCCAAGAAATAAGAAGACTACAAATTATACAAAATACAGCAATAAAAATTATTACTAACTCAAAAAAATATGATCATGTTACACCTCTTCTACAAAAAGCACACTGGTTACCAATTGCGCATAGAATAATTTATAAAATCGCACTGTTAACCTTTAAAATCCGACAAACTAACGCACCAATATTTCTGGATCGTTTTTTGATACCATATTTTCCAGTTAGGACACTTAGATCAACAGAATAGTATTTGCTGACTATCCCTTCTTTAAAAGTAATAGGTACTATGAAATCTACTATTTTTTTGGACCTAGCACCCCAGCTCTGGAACAATTTACCAATTTACTTACATGGTGAATCCCTTCACTAGAAAAATTTAAAAGCTCATTAAAAAGTTACTTATATAAGGACGCATTTGAGACATAGATAGGATAATTCATCTATCATTAATGCTTATGCTCTAATTCCTAATTTTAATCAGACCTTATGTATAGGTCGCAATTTCCCTTACCCTCTCCTTTAGGCTTAGCCATGTTTTTAACATTATTCTTTGTTACCCTCCAGATGTTTTTTCCTCTAAATGTACCTTTATCTTCTTTAAAGATTGTAGTTCATCCCTCTCTTCTTTTGTATCGTAATTATTTGTGCGTTACATTGTACGTTTATTTGTATAAAATTGTTTCATTTTTTTGTCTCCTAATTTTAAATTGTCATACGCATTGAAGTACTTGACATTGTGTGTACAACAAACTTTTAATAAACTTGAAACTTGAACTACTAGCACAATTTCTCCATAACTGGTCATCCAGGTTGGCAGAGTCAGCAGAGGAGTCAAAGATTGTACATGAAGAGTGAATTGCCCTGTCAAGAGCTGGTCCCTCCAGAAAAAAAAAGATATAGAACACACTGAGGCATGCTGGAAAATTTTATCAGTTCTACTCTGTGTTCTGCGGATCAATCCAACATGAATACAGTAGGCATGGTTAGGGGCAGATTAAGGGTAGATTCAAGGCGGAGTTTGGGCATGGATTGACTTAAGCACCAGTAGGCGCCTACTCTGGGTGCACTCATTTAGACCAAGAAAACCCTGGCCTAAATGGCTGTGCGCCTCTCTGCTCGTGAACCACTTTGGTAGAAGGATCCAGGAGGAGGGGATGTGTGGGGAGAGGAGCGATGCCGGCGAGGAGGAGAGTCATCTGCGCTGGCTGACTGCCTACAGGATGTGCCTCTCACCACGAGAGTCACGTCCTGTAGGTAGTCAGCCGGAACAGATGACTCTCCTCCTCGCCAGTGTGTCGAGGCACACCTGAAATCTGATGTGCCGCGGCACACAGTTTGTGATACACTGATCTAAGACCACTTAGGTGCCACTATGTATGATTCTATAAATGATACCTAGTGGTTGACTGACAAATCACGCTCAACGGCGCTAGACCTAGACTACAAGTATAATCAAAAGTTTAACGAGGCTGTCCAGACGGAACTTATAAGTAGCAACTTAGGCGATTGAAAACCAGGTCTAAGTGGCAAAAAGGTATCCAAAGTAACCAGATAAACACTGAAAAAACAAAGTACAGTCCCCCACACACTCCCCCAGTGATCACTGACCCCCCCAACCCCCCACCGCCATAACAATCGTAATAAAAACTTTACATATCTGCCTCCAGAACATCAGCACCTGGCATAGGAAAGCCTAGTAGAGCAGCACAGAGGTTGCTTAAGTAGTCTGGGGCTATTGGGATTGAAGACAAGTGGGTCTAGTAGGTTTTGTGGGGTGTTTTGGGGGTTCACCATGATCTATAAGGGAATTGTGGTGAGATGTGTATATGGCATCCTTTTTGTGAAGTTCGAACCTGTGCCCTGTAAGGTGCCCCACTAGTGTGTTGCTATGTCTGGGTGTCCAGACCATCACTTTTCAGGCCCCTCCCACATCCAAAAGGTCTTGTTCTAGGCGTTTTTGACTTGGACAAATTTTTGGACAAAAATGGGGTATAAAGATAGATGACTTAGCGGTGTGGCCTATTTTGTACCTATTTTTCGGGAATGGACTTTAGACACTGCCGACTTTGGGTGACTAGCGACTTAGGCCCAAAATGGACTCAAGACATTTCTTTTGATTATGCCCCTCATCACATGTTTATAAAATGTAAAAACTCACATGTCTATTTTCCAGCCAAGAAAAAAATAATAATAATAATTTATTTCTTGTATACCGCTATATCAAAAAGTTTGAAGCGGTTCACAACAAAGGATAACATACAGTCAATATTTAAATACAAAATAAACAAGTGGAGGGGCATAATCGAAAGGGACATCTAAGTCCGTTTACATCCATCTCGCAAGTCGTCCAAAGTAAAAAACAACTTAAGATACATTTTCAAAAGATACGTCCAACTTTTTTTTCGTTTCGAAAATCATCTAAGTATACTTCTTGTCGATCTGATCGTCCAAGCCACTAAATCGTCTATCTTTATACCACATTTCCATCCAACTTTCCGTCCAAGTCCAAAACGCCTAGAACAAGCCCTGTTGGACGTGGGAGGGGTCTGCAAAGTGATGGACTGAACACCCAGACATGCCACCTAAATAGTGGGGTACCTTACAGGGCACTGATATGAACTTAACAAAAAGGGTGCCATGTCTTTTCCTCCCTACAGCTCATGATGAGCCCCCAAACCACTTCCAGAATCCCCTAGACCCACTTATCTACCACCCCAATAGCCCTTATGGCTGCAAGAGCCACTTATATGCCAGTAAAAAAGGGTTTTAGGGGTGTATAGGGCAGTGCACATGTTTAAGTATCAATGCAGTGATTACAGGGGCTTATGGGCATGGGTCCTCTTCTCCATGAGTCCCTAACCCACCCCCAAGATGACTTAAGCCACCTCTGTGCTGGATGACTAGGCTTTCCTATGCCAGGCGGCCAGGTGATGATGGTCTGGAGGCTGAATTTTAAAGTTATGATTAAAATTTTTATGGGTTGGTGATCACTGGGGTAGTGTGTGGGGGTCTGTTTTATGTGTTTGCAGTGCTTATCTGGTGACTTTAGGTGGGCTCTTGTGACTCAGACCATGTTTTACATGGTCTAAGTCACAACATCCAAGTTCCGTCTAGACTCTGTTGTAAAACTTTCGGTTATAAATGCTGCACGACTAAGTCTAACCCGGTCCACATCCCACCCAACTCCCGCCCTCGACATGCCTCCTGAAACGCCCCGTTTAGCTTTGGTCGTTCAGCGGCACTATGAAGGTCTAGGTTGTTTAGAAATACGTCCAAAACCCATTTTTATTATCGGCACTTGGTCGTTTTTGAGAAATGTTCGTCCAAGTGCTTACTTAGGCTGGTTTTTGGACGTTTTTCTCTTTCGATTATGAGCCCCATAGTATCTAATACAAGATAAAAACAATCAATAAAAAGGACACATCAGGTAAAATAGATAAATTTAAGACAATAGCTTAATTAGGGAATAAAAAACTGATAAGGATCATAATAGATTTGATAATAAAATGACTAAGAGGAAAATAAATTAAACTGGCTTGTTTTTAGTGATTTTCTAAAGTCAAGATAGGAAGTAGCCTCAAGTATTAATCTTCCAAGCCATTTGCGGGTACTAAAATTTCAGCATTCATTGGTGTTTCTGCAGAACAAGCACTATTGCTGGATACCTTTTCTAGTAAAATCAAATACCTCCAATTGTACAGTAAAGAAGTTGTCAGCTCAGAAATGGCACCAAACCAGAATAGAGATCCAAGGCAGACAAGAAGTAAGGGTGGGATGGTACTAGAGGAAGTGGTGATTTCCTGCGGCTTATCCAAGAAATATCTACTCATATTTTACTCTTTTTTTTTTTGCATTGAGGTTGTCTTACTGATGTTGTATTTTAGCAGTTAAAACCTAAAATAAGAAATTCTAATCATACTTCAGTCAATACAAAAATAAAATTTTGTCCTCATAAAGGGTCACTTTTATTAAGCCATAGTAAAGCATCCTAGCGTGGACCGGCAAGATAAATGATCCAACACTCATTCAATTCCTGAGTGTCATAGCATTTAACTTTGTGGCCCCCACTAAAATGTTTTACCGCGGCTTGATAAAAGGGGCCAAAAATTAGGAAACCAACAAAAAACAGTATGCCTAGGAGTAAATCTATGTGAAACAGATGAATATTTCCTTATTAGGATTTATTTACAGCAAGAATAAGTCAAACCTAAGCAATAAACAATTATAGCAGTAAAAATATTCAAACTGCAATCAAAGTATGGCATAGTATACAGCATTACAATGTCAACACAATAGACAGTAAACATATTAATAGATAGCACAGGGTATAAGCAAAGATGGAGCATATAGACGAGTGGTTCCCAATCCTATCCTGGGCCCCCAGGCCAGTCGAGTTTTCAGGATAGCCACAATTAATATGCATGGAGCAGATTTGCAAGCCTGGCATCTCCATTATATGCAGATCTCTCTCATGCATATTCATTAGGGCTATCCTGAAAACCCGACTGGCCTGGGGGTCTTCCAGGACAGGGTTGGGAACCACTGATATAGATAGATAAGATAGAGTAACAGGAGTAAGACAATAAGGGGACTCATTTACACACACACCCTTCTACAAAACCGCACAAGAGGAGTGGATAAACATAAAGAAGCTTATTATAATGTGTCCCAGGGATCTCAAAGTCCCTCCTTGAGGGCCGCAATCCAGTCGGGTTTTCAGGATTTCCCCAATGAATATGCATGAGATCTATGTGCATGCACTGCTTTCAATGCATATTCATTGGGGAAATCCTGAAAACCCGACTGGATTGAGGCCTGATGTGTCCTGAGGCTGCCCAGGTACCTGGTTTGCAGCACCAGAAAAACTACTGTAGGCTGAATGCCCTCTAATATTCAATCATTCACATGGTTGAGGAATTAATTTCAGGACAGAGGCAACAGAAAACAAAGCAGCAATGCGCTCTCATGAATCAGACACCAGCAATGCAGAGAATGTAGTTTTATGACATATCCTGAGAAACAGCCTTCTTCATTATTGTGCCTTTTATCCAGCCCAACGGCGTTCACATGTGCACTGTACAAACTAATTAACGAAGATAATGAAAACAATAGTCCTAAGGTAATTATGGAGAGCATTAGTGGTTATATGAAACCTATTATTTCAAGATGCTGGTTTAACCTTTGTTGTCTTGGAATGGCACCTTCACAAACATGTCAAAACAGTTATTTCAAAAACCACTGGCGATTATTTCCTATTTACAGCACACATATTAATGCAATGCAGAGACGCACTGGCAAAGCGTGTTTTTCAGCCATCTTAAAACTGGAGGACGGAGAATATTAAAGGATTAGGAGTACCAGACGCCTCATCTGAATATCAGTGTTAACATTTTTTCTATGAGAAAAAGGAAAATGTAATCATGTACATTAAGGATAAGCGCAAGGCAAAACATTTTGGCTCATTTTCAGTTCAATTAAGATTTTTTTACTGATCTTCAGACTTTTTTTTTTAATCACATATTCACATAATCATACAAGCAGAAGCAAAGTAAAAGCAATCTAAATACCAATTAAAAAACTGCAAAACAGCATTATTCACACATAGTATGCTGCATTACAATGTCAACACAATACACAATGCTCCTATGAGCGTCGGAGCTGTTACCACCGCGGCCTGCGCTAAAAAACATGCTACGGTTTTGTAAAGGGGGGGACAGTTGCATCATACAGTCGTGCCTTCCTTAGAAGGGAGATTTTTTTTTTTTTCAATTCATTTCACATTTTAGAACTGGGGACAAATCTATAACAGGACTGACCCTAAACATCTTCTACCCAATATTCAGTGCTATATATCCGACTGGAAAGAGTTCCTGGCCAGCTAAATAGCACATAGCCGTCTATTCACCAAAATTTGGTGGATAGCCCGGTGACCAGCTATGTCATTGCCAATATTAGCGACTCGCCGGCTAAGTTTGGCGGCCAGATAGACCTGCCTAAAAAAAAGGTCTATCTTTGGCTGCAAGGCTTTAGCCGGCCAACCACTGAATATTAGATCAGCTAGCTATGTTTCGGGTGGCCAAATCTAAACTGGAAATTCAATGCTGGTGGCCAAATACAGCGCCAGCATTGAATTTTTGGTTTCACCACAGACCACAGAATACAGCCAGCTATCGGTGACGGTCTGAATATCAGATGGCTTCAATTCTAGACACTACGGGGGGAATTCATCAATGTGTTCTACTGTTAAGACAGGTTATTTTCCCTACAAGTCGTCCATTTTAGCACAGGGTCCCATTTTATCCAATGAGACCTTGTGTTAAATAGCACAACTTGTGGTGAAATAACCCATCTTAACAGTAGCACACTTTAATGAATTCCCCCCTAACTTTCCAATCTATCTCGAGAACGCTAATCAGAATGAAGAGGCTCACTGATGAAGTGAGGTTGATTCAGAGAGTGTTCACGACTCCATTTTCTAATATTGTTGGGTTTTGTTTTGTATTATATCCCTCCTTGATTTTTCTGTTCTCACCCTTTTTGGGAGACCAGGGGAAATGCCTAATATTTGTTGATTGGAAATTTTTCCCTTTGTATGTTATTAACTTTAATATTCCTGTTTTCTGTTACAAGTGGAAATTTGCTTGAACTGTAGTTTTGAAATTTCAATGAACTTATAAAAATTCTATAATTGGATGCCCCCTTGTAAGCACCCCAGTATTGCTTGGGGAGCACCTATTCAGTAACAGCATCTGTTACAGACAGAATACTAGTGTAACCTGCACTTGTATCCCTAAATGTAGGCATGGCAGCTATGGTCAATGCCAGGTGAAGTGTGGCATGCAGCTCATACAACTTACAGTATTCTATCATTTACTCCCCCCCTCCTTTTATCAAGCTGCTTTAGAGGATTTTAGCACAGTTCAGCACAGTAAATGCTCTGATATTCATAGATTCCTATGAGCGTTGAAGCACTTATGTTGCTGGTGCACGCTAAAAATGCAGCTTGATAAAAGTGGGGTAAGTGCATAATTGACAGCCCCACTCCTGCCCTTCCCAAGCTCCACCTACATGTATGTTCCCTTTGTAGTCACACACTATAGCACTTATGTGAGCCCTTCTAATGAGCACTGCACTTGCGCAAATGACCTTTTTCTGTGCACTTAAGCACGCAAAGTACACGTATTCAGTTATAGATTTGGCTTGCATAAGAAAGTTAATTCATTGGTTAATATGTAAAAGTTAATTCATTGGTTAATATGTAATAAATTGATTTAGCATGCACTACGTTTTTAAGGCACACTAAATAATCGAATGCTAACGAGTACACATCCCTAATGAACACAGTATAAATAGCATGTATCTAGCCTTAAATAAAACCCAAATTTGCATAGGTTGTCAAGAAAGAAAAAGGGACATCCAAGTTTGGATATTCAGAACTAGCAGAGGTTTTATTTGGGGCTTTTTTTAAGGCTCACTGAATGAATAGCCCTTTTCAAAATACCCATAAGGCCACTGGGAAAAAAAACACACATATAGGACGTACAGCAGAATAGCCATTTTATAAAGAAACACATTCAAAAGAAGAGCAGCAGTAGCATGCAAGTGGGGCTTCCACTTTTAAGTATAAATGCTGAATTTTACAAAACTGGAGATCCAAGGAAAGTCAACTAAGGATTTAGCTCCAAAAATCAAATTTTACACTTTTTCAAGTGATTTGGCAACATCACTTGTACACGGGCATTTACACCATGAGCATTTGTGCCTGGCATATATGCTTGTGTCTAAACACATATGTATGAATATGCTCAGTTATGCTAGCACCATACCAACTATGCCATAGCTGTTCTCCCTGGAAAAGAGGAGACTTAGAGGAGACATGATACAAACTTTCAAGATCCTGAAAGGCATAGATAAGGTAGACAGGGACAGATTCTTCAGACTGTGGGGAACAACAAGTACAAGGGGGCACTCGGAGAAACTGAAAGGAGATAGGTTTAGAACCAATGCCAGGAAGTTCTTTTTCACCCAAAGAGTGGTGGACACATGGAACGCACTCCCGTAGGTTGTGGTAGGGCAGAAGACACTACAGGGATTCAAAGAAGGTTTGGATAAATTCCTGAAGGATAAGGGGATTGAGGGATACGGATAGAAATAAGGATAGGTTTTTTAGGGCAGGGAACACTTGACAGGTCATGGACCTGATGGGCCGCCGCGGGTGCGGACCGCTGGGCGCGATGGACCTCTGGTCTGATCCCGGTAGAGGCAACTTCTTATGCTCTTATGTTCTTATATCCCGCAATTTTCTATAAGGAGTCATTGTGGCTTACAATAAAATATAAAGGAAAGTAACCACCTACTTTCCTTTATAAAATAAGCTTTAATTAAGCACAATTTTAACACAGCAGTAAACTGCATATTCATTGCTTACTGCATGGCTGTGGAATATTTTGAAGTTAATGTTACAGTAGGCGCCATGTTGAGTGACTCTAACGCATGTCTTTCTGTATCAGCCCCCCACTACGGTAATGCTTACGAGCTTTTGTACTTAGCCCTGTAATCATGGATCCAAATTCCAACCACTAGGTGAAGCTGTTGCAGAATGGTTATGATTCCTATTCCACCCCTAATATACAGAAGGGGGGGGGGGGGAGTAGAAAGCAGAGTAAGGCTTTTTTTTTTTTTCCTGGAACCATGTAAGAAAAAGAATTACATGCGGTCGGTGCTTGGAGTCAAAACGAGTCTGATGCCTGTGGTCTAGATCTGCATAATGCACCCTCAAAAACAGTCACACTCCACAGGAAAGACAGAACAACATTTTCTTTTGCTTTACCTAAGTCGTTAGTATAGGAACAGTTTAAAGATGAAAGGCAGCTGTGGCCCTCCAGTGCTGGACGCTGCTTTGGTTTCCAGAATGACCACAGGATAATAGACAAATTAATTCAGAGCAAATCAATTACAAGCAGCAGGATGCAGACTTTTCTCCTATGTACACATCATTCATCAGATTTGACAAAGCTCTGGCATTTCTGCAAAGTTGAAGATCACTACTGTCTACAACCCAGAAACAAAAAGGAAAGAAAACTGAAAGAGAAAGCTCCATGTGAAGCACTCTTGGCACTGGACTCCAGGCATTTTACTGCAGTTTCTTTCAGCTACTGGAGACCTCTCTTCTCCCAGCAGCTACCTTTGCCAGCTGACTGTACCTTTTATACTGTTCCAGCTGCTTATGATATCAATTAAATACTCTGGCCAGTCAGCTTCGGCCCGGGTTAAGCAAGCAGCCTGTTCTCCTCTTGCACGGTAAGACAATACTACACCAGGGCTCACACAACTATTTTAATTGGTGATTTCCAGACAGTTATGTCAAAAATGAACACACACTTAGTGCCCAGCTCCTTGTGTTTCATTCATCTGGAATCAAAATTATTTGCTCAGAAGGAGACACGTTTCCTTTCATATACATTTTTGGTTTTTAACCTCCAAACCACGGCTAGAAATTAGCCTTAACAACCTACTAAGCTGCTTTTTAAAAAAACCCAACCAAAAACCAAACTACAAATCTACAATATTATATCAATGATATCACCAACAAACACACATGACTTGAGCCCCTATTGTGGAGAGCAGCATTAGACTGGAACATGTGCAGCTGTCATCCCATTATTCACTATGAAAACACCAGCAAAACCAAAGAGAGCCTAACCATGACAAACGATTCCAAAGTATAACCTGAGACACTAACGAGCACTGAATAGCTCCTTTCCATGCTTGCTTAGAAGATTAAATATTCCACCCAAATTCTATGAAATCCTTACTTCCTAAAAATAACATCCAAAAGTGTTCCTGTTGAGCCATTTTCTCTTCCTATTCCAAGTACAATGGAAAAGCCTTGAATACACTGTTCAATTTGTCCTACGTTCCTACACACACAAAAAAGAGAAGTAACATATTTCCATGCATTAGATCAGTGTATCGCAAACTGTGTGCTGCCCAAGATTCCAGGTGTGCTGTGAGACGCCGGGGAGGAGAGGCGCCGGCAAGACTGCCTCTCGAGTCAAGAAGCACATCATGTAGGCAGTCAGACGGCGCTAGCCCCTCTCCTTCTCTACGTGCGTCTTCCCTTCCAGCACCACCACCCCCTCCCACACACACACTGCCGGCTCAGGGCCCCATCTGAGAGCTTTTGCACATGCACGGATGTCGACGTGATGTATTCGCGTCGACGTCCGCACACTTCCAAATGCCTCGAGCCATGTCCACCTCGTTCAGTGTTCTGCGGCTTGGCAAAGTTTGCAAAACACTGCATTAGACTGAAACGCTGGGCTACGGATCTTAGGTGAATATAATACCGAGCAACAAATATGCCAAACACCTTCCTATAGAACCCAGCTTCTAAGGTCTTTCAGATAAACATTCTTTAAAAACCAACAGCAGTTCCAAAAAAACCCCAACTTGACATATTACGATTTCTCTTCCTTTAGCACAACCACCAAAAATTAGTATGTGATGGTTCAGCCAGTGACGTAGCAAGGGAGGTTGGAGCCCAAGATGGTGGCGTCCGGCAATGCTGCACCATGCGCCCCCAACTCTTCCCCGCTGCTTGAGTGTCCCCCACGCACCTCTTGAAATGTTCATCTCCCTTCTGACATCACGTCCTGCAAGTGGAAGATGCTACTCATGCCAGTGAATATTTAAAGAGGTACGTGGGAGGCGGAAAGAAGAGATGCAAACGACTTAATACCGCTAGCTCCTTCCCAATTGCCAATACCACGCCCCAATACCTTCCCGATTCCCCAAAGCAACCTCTTCTACTCTTTATCTCCTCTAGAAATTACCAGATATCTTCTTTATGTAATACCTTTCTTGTAATTCTTTTGTAATCCGCCTTGAACAGCAAAGGCATTGGCGGAATTGAAATCTCTAATGTAATGTAATGTAATCACCCCCTGTGAAGACAGTGCTCAGACCAGTCCACCCACCCCACCCCCGGCTTCCTCCTTACTACACCATTAGGTCCAGCTGCAGTAACCCTTGCTTGTTTTGCTGCATTGTGGCAATAAAAAGTCAGATTCGGTCAACTGAAAATCTGATTGTGTCTAGCTAGTTGGCAACAGTTGTTATGGGTAGCCCTATAGCGTGTTATTTGCTTTCCGTCCTTCAGAAAAGTGTCCAAATGATGCTCACCGTGTACTTTGTGCTACCTGGCTTAGGAGTGAGGTTCATTCCTGTCATGGTATGTGCATAACTAACCCATTTGGAGAAATTGCCCCCAAGAGCTTTCCCTTGCAAGACATGAGCTGCAGTTTTGGAGCCATTACATACCTTCCTATGTGGGTACTGACAGAGACTGTAAAACTGCAAGCTGTATGCTAAAATATGCACTATAAAAACATCTAGGTGGGAAGGCTGTAAACGTAGCTAATTTCTACATTGTGGTTTCTGAAATTGGCAACAGGGGTAAACATTTAGGGCTGCAAACATCTGTACAAAGCAGCTGCAAAGGCTCATGAATAAATGCAACACTTACGTTAAACACATGACCTGTGTGAAGTAGCACTGATGCCTAGCCCATGTTTTTACTCACAAGACAAGATGACCTCAAATGGCCTGGCCAATGAAGCAAACCTGCTGGGCATCCCTCCTGCTGTGATCGTTTGGGGGGTTCCAGCAGGAGAGATTGCGTATCTCTCCTGCCGCGATCGTTGGGGGAGGTTCCAGCAGGAGAGATTGCTGGTGATGTATTGGGTGGGAGACGGGCGGCTGCTAAACTTATCATGGCAGGGAGATCCCTTGCCGCGATAAGCCCAGTGGCCGCGTCTGCTTAATGTAGGCCAGCATTTTGCTACTGCTGGCCTAGGGAGACACGTTAGGCCTAAGGCCACTTCCAGGCCAAGCCACGCCCACACCTAGCCTTAGGTGAGCTTAGGCAGGCTTGCATGCCTCCCTAAGCTCCCGGAGTCGCTTCCAATGTAGGCAGCCTGCCTCAGGAAGCTTTTTTTTAAAAGAAAACAAGCATCCCAATTGGCTGGTTACGCAGCAGTTGGCCGCCTACAATTGGGACACCATTTATAGAATCCGGGCCCTTAAGTCTGATCTTTATAACCTATCTAAAATAGATGCCTATATGTAGATGACCCCTGAATTTTTTTTTTAATATTTATATATGCCAGACATATTACTGCTGTTTGAATACTGACCTGAAAACGTATTAAAATCTATTTCTTTTAAGTTTCTTCTCTACAAACTAAAGATGGGTTTTACTAAACAGCACTAAAGGTTTTTAGCACGGGCCGGTGAGGTAAATGCTCCGACACTCATAGGAATTCTATGAACATCGGGGGATCTACCTTGCCGGCCCACTCTAAAACCCTCTAGCGCCGTTTAGTAAAAGGAGCCCTAAATTTTCAATTTCACAGTTTTTTTTTAGTTATCAGGTCCTATTTTCAATCTCAATTCTTCCATTCTTTGCCCACAGGAAAAATATTTTACCAACAGAACCTACCATGTTTTAAGAAATGCATTCTTATACTCGAGCATCAATACCTTTGAAGGGTTGTTTTTTTTTTTTTTCTATTTCTCTGTAATTCCTAGTAACTGATAAGCTTTTTTTTTGGTGTGATCTGCTTGAACTAATAATGATAGACTCTGAGTATTCATATTGGAATTGTAGTGTATTGTACAGCATATAATTTCTTCTTTTCCCCTAGGGCTCCATCCTTTTACTTATCACCTTCTTATGCAATGGTTTTGTCTAACTTGGTCAGAGGAGCTGAGTAAGCAAGCTCCTCCTGACAGAAGCCAAGGCTCTTTCAGCACTAAAATGAAGAGTTCCGGAAACAGCATATGTTCAGACTTGCACGCCTGCCTTAAATAATCTAAATGTAGCATTTCCTTTTGCCTACAGTCAGGGTGCATAAATAACTACTCTGTACAGCCAGCCAATGCCCTCCCAGGTACCACTGTAAAGTTGTTGTGCTTGGGTATTCTTACACATAATGCTTCTGCTATTCATTTCCCTTAAACAACACATTAAAAACCACACTCTTCCATGAGTTAGGGGGATACTGGTGCACACTGTGCTCTGTTCTTCCTTTTGCTATTAATTATTTATTTACGACATTTCTAACCCAGTTAAAACTAAGGGCTCCTTTTACTAAGCTGTGATAGCGTTTTTAGCGTGCGCAGAATTGCCCCGCGCGCTAAACCCACACTACACAGCTAGAACTAACACCGGCTCAATGCTGGCGTTAGCGTCTAGCGCGTGCGGCAATTTAGCGCGCACTAAAACCGCTACCGCAGCTTAGTAAAAGGAGCCCTTGGTGCGCGCTAAAAATTAGCACGAACACTAAATGCTAACAGGTGCTAACGCATCCATTATATCCTATGGATGTGTTAGAATTAGCACGCCTTAGTAAAAGGACCGCTAAGAGGCTTACAGAATACATACATAACTATCAAACAACGCATAGCATATACATAAAAAACAGCATTCTGTAAAATCATTACAGAATTACTCCCTAATTAAAAGCTTCTATAAAGAGTGGTTTTCAGTACCTTTTAAAATTTCAGAATATCAGAAAGTGATCTCAACGGTCCTGTCAATTTACTCCACAGCACTACT
This sequence comes from Geotrypetes seraphini, assembly GCF_902459505.1. NCBI lineage: Eukaryota > Metazoa > Chordata > Amphibia > Gymnophiona > Dermophiidae > Geotrypetes > Geotrypetes seraphini. Next base: position 114,768,411 of record NC_047086.1, read on the forward strand.
CCCGCTACTGAAATCATAGTTGCTCATGTTTTCATAGTGTGTACAAAAACAAAAACTGTGGAAACAGATGTTCTGGAGATAATTTATTAAACACTGACATATAAAACCATGAAAAGTCAATTCAAAAAGTACAATAATAAAAAAATACTGTGATAAAAATTCAACCGGACCCTACACGGTCCGTGTTTCGGCGAACACGCCTTCCTCAGGGGTCCAATGGTTTGCATCCTCACATACAAAGAATTGGACTGAAAACAGTCTAATGTCTTTAAACATGTGAGCAAAGAACACCGCAGACAAGCTGAAGTAGCATTATTCTATAAGGTCCATAAACAGGCAGTATCGTTATAATATATTTGCATTCTTTTTTTCAAAAAGACTCGTTTGAGTACCATTTTGCAAGGTTTTCAGAAGTGCCAGTTGCTAGCCAAGTATTTTCTTTTTTTATATATATATCATTTATATATATACATCTCAAATAAATTTATATATGTATAATCAGAGACTTTGCAATTCAAAATTTAAACAATGCTCTGGCTCTTAACAGTCCTCATTAGGGAGACACAATTCACAGATCAGAGAGAGTGATTTACTTTAAAAATAAACAAAGGAAAGAAGAATATAAAAGAAATATTGTAATGTTACATCTTCTATTAATTCAAAGTCCTTTTAACTAGAGTCAATCATTTATGCTACTCAACAGAAGGAGCGGACATTACTACTCCTTTTCCTTCAAGAAAATATCTTAATTGGGAAGGTTATAAAAAATATAAGATGTTTGATCCAAAGAGATCATACATTTACATGGATATCTTAATTGAAATTTAGCTCCCAAAGCAATCACAAACTGTCTCATTTCTAGAAACTGTTTTCTCCTGGTTTGTGTTATTTTCGAGACATTGCTAGCGAATGCCGACGACTCTCTCACGATCAGCAAAGCCAGTTCGCCCCCTGGGGAAGAGGTCAGAAAGCTGGTAATTGTCCCCTGCCGAAGTAGGGTAGATTCGGGCTGCCGGGCTGAAACAGCCACTCTACCCCTTCTTTTAGGCATCTCAAAGAGTTAATCTGCACCCGAAACAGGTCAGGAAAAAGAGTAAGTGCAGGTGCAATTTTCACAGCGTCCTCACTAAAGCACCATCTTGTCTCCTCAAAACTGTATGCCAAGTATTTTCTATGGCTAAGCAACAATGTCCACACCATCTTGTCTACTAGAAAAGATTTGATCAAAATGGTATAGAGTGGAATAAAATAAAAGGGGGGACTTTTCTTGAAAAAGACGTGAGGTGAAACATGTCGAACTGACAGGTCCCTTCCTGACACAGAAGAAAACTTGTATAAAGAAAAAAGCTAAGTTTTAGTCATAAGTTATATAATCACAAAGAGCACGGAGCACAAAATTAAAATACAAAAATTAAAGCAGGTCTGAAGACGATGCCAGTGCCGACATTGTTGCTTAGCTATAGAAAATGCTCGGCTAGCAACTGGCACTTCTGAAGACTTTGCAAAATGGTACTCAAATAAGTCTTTTTGAAAAAAAGAATGTAAAAATATTGTAACGATACTGCCGGTTTATGGGGATTATATTTCTTTTTTTCCCCATATCTTTATTCATTTTAAAAACCAACATCAAGTGCAACATATTATCAAACCATGTACAAAATAAACAGCACTTAAATACCATCAAATAATATAATAAATGCATATCCCCTCCCCCCCCCCACCCTTCCATACAGTAAAAGACAACCAAGACAAGTAGTCAAGACAAAGTTATAATCAAATAATATATTAAAAACATAACCACCCCTCCCGCCCATCCGGGCTAAAACTAATATTCAGCCTTTACAAAATTTTGTCAATGGGTCTCATTTCTTATAATGTCCCAATTGTATTGCACTCATATGTTCAAATGTATAAGTTTGGCACAAGGATTCCCACCAAAAACTATAGTTTAACCTGTCCCAATTTTTCCAATTTTTCAAAATAAGCTGCATGATGACAAGTAGTCTATAATTATGTGAAGTTATTGGACTCTTAGCCATCAATAACGAACCAAACAGCACCACGTCATACGTCAATGCCAAAGGAACTTCCAATATTCTATTTATTTGATCCCAAATGGATCGCCAAAATTTAAGTATCAAAATTTAAGTATCAAGGGACAAAAGAAGAGCAGATGATCCAATGTCCCTATATTGAGATGACAGTGCCAGCATCTATTCGATTTTGAACTATCTAACTTTTGTAATCTAACAGAGGTCCAAAAACTTCTATGCAACAAAAAAAAAACAAGTTTGTCTCATAGATGCTGATGCTGTACATCCCATCCTCCAAGACCAAATCCGTGGCCATTGAGTCGCAAAAATCTGCTGCTTGATCTCAATGCTCTAAATATCTTTTAAGCCAGTTTTAGGTTTCTTATTCAAATATTCCGATATTAATTTGTACTACTTGGCGGCCTGATGCCCCAAGAAAATAGCTATAGAAATGGCACTATATACACAGCATTGGGGTGTCTACGGTAAGTCACTGATTTAGAGAATTGCCCCGTATATTTTTCTACATGCTATATTGGCTTTGCTATGCTTCTGAGCTGCTTATTCAAACAGATTTTGCAAAGACTGAAAACAAATGGGAAAAAATGTTAAGAACAGCATTATAAAACATTTTCTTTAAACAGAAAATTGTTAAGGTTTTATTTTGAAAGGAAAAAAACAGAGAATGAGGAACAGCTGTATGTAATGTGTGGTAAAACAGATGTTCTATAGTTTACTTTAGAAGTTTATCTCAGGGATAGACTGGTTTAGTGATTAAGAAGATTATGCTATTCAACAAGACTTATTGTTTCTAAAAATATACAAGTATACTGTCATATAGTTTCTGTGATTTGTTATTAGGGCTCACTATAATAAAGTATGATTCATATTTTGTATTGGGTTTTGCACAGCCCATGCCTCTGTTATCCATTTTGAGGATCCATATAACAGATGATCAAACTTAAATATACTGAAATGCTCAGGCTGGTTTGGAATACTTTAGCCTGCATTTTGGGCACTTAAGTCTTTAATACAAACACATGTTCAATGTTTTCAAAATGTCAATTTCCAATTCTGTGCCCACAGCAAAACTTTGTTGCCAATAGGATACACTGCATTTTCAGAAATGCATCCTTATCCCCTATGGTCATCAATATTTTTAATATGGTTTCCACTTTTGCCTGGGCCCCCTCTATTCTTTTACTAATCACCATCATGTGCAATTCCACAGATTTTTTAAAAATAAAGAGGCTCTGTATGTCCCTGCTTTATCATGCAATGTAAGTGAAGCTACTTCTATGAAGTCTGTTAGTGCAGGAATGCATAAACAGGCCCTGTATCTTTGCATCAGTTCCCCAGAAAGTTGCACAACACAACTGCTTCTCGATGTGTCATTTCCTGCTTGGCACAGTGTCAAGCTCCTGACAGTAAGTCAACAAAAAAATAAAACAAAACATTGAAAGAGATTTAAAGCTGCTCTGCTCAGGAGTACATTCCTCCAACGCCAGACATAACCTTTCCTCCCCCTTAAAAGAAGGGAAAAGAATCCCTCCTTTAAAAAAGGATCTGTTATTGTACCTAGTCTAAGAACCCTCCAGTCATTCTGTCAGTTTAATAAATTGGCTAGACAAACAGACAATGAGAAGATTAATCATTCCTTCCTGAATTTTGCATGTCTTCTAACAGAGCACAGAAAGCAGTGTTTGATTTCATCTTTAATCAGTTAGGCACAGAACTACAAGTCTTCTGAAACTGAGATAAGGAACTCTATTCCTGCTGCCTTTTAACTCAAAAACCAAATAATAATAATAATAATTATCTTCTATTTGCATGGATGTACAACTGAGGAAGTTCTGAGTGACAACGACATCTCTCTAGAAATGGATGGGATTTGATATACCGTATATATATATATATATATATAAAATGAGATTTTGGGACCAGAAAAATGGCCCAAAAATGGGGGTCTCTGTTTATATTCGGGTCCTCATATATGCACACTCCCCAGCCCCCGACCTGGACCCGTTGCAGGCCTCCCATGGGCCTGCTTTAAACCCTGGTGGTCCAGTGGTGAGCCAGGACAGAAGCAATCCTTCCAACATCCATCCTGTCTCGGCCAGCTGTTAACCACCTCGCTTCTTGGACCCATTGCAGGCTTCCTACAGGCCTGCCTTAAGCCCTGATAGTCCAGCGGTGAGCCCGGACAGAAGCAATCCTTCCCACGCCCTATCAACTGTAAACCACCCCACTTCTCTCCCGCCTCTTGGACCCCTCTACAACATACCTTTTTAAACCAGGGGTGTCCAACCTTTTGGCTTCCCTGGGCCGCATTGGCCGAAAATTTTTTTCTGGGGCCGCACAAACACTAACATTAGACAATGAGCAAAAAAAAGGTTGAGCAGGTCCCAAATCTGCAATCACTAATATAGAAGATGTATGTACCTAATCATTAAAGGGACACTGTGGAGAGGAATCCAAAAAAGCAGTAATACCCTGACTGAGTGATCCTCCACGTACACCGCTGACAGTGGGAGCAGCCACAGGCTTCCGCAACTCCACTCTGATGAGCAAGGATACGCGCTCCTGGTTCTCCCATTCACTTCTATTACAGCTACGGCGAGCCTCTTCAGAGGTGAGCCTCATCAGAGCGGGGATGCTGGAACAGCTGTCAGCAGCGCACGTGGAGGATCGTTTAATCAGGGTAAATATTACTGATTTTTTTGGACCTCTCACTTTGAGCTTAGACTCCCTCAAAATGAATATCTCCCCTGCTGTAGCTAGGAGGGATCCCCAAGCCTCACCAACTGACAGCCACCTCCTCCCCCTCCAGCTTCCCAAGTTCTGCAGCTGGCAGCAATATTACGGAGCTGCTGCCTTCCCTCCCTCCCCCCCCCCCCCCCCCACTTGGCTTTCATGCATGCATGAAAGCAGGGGCAGCTTGAGGATATTGCCATTGGCTGCAAAGCTTGGAGATTTTGAGTTGCCAGACTGGAGGAAGATGTCTTCAGTTGGTAGGGCTTGGGAATCCCCACTAGCTCAAGTATTTATAAATTGCATTAAGGCAGGGAAAAAGTTTGGTACCCGTCCACTAATTTTGGGATCCAGCCCCTCCCCCAAATCAGCTGCATATTACTACATCACTGAATACAAAAACAATTGCGATGCACATATCCCAAAGCTAACATATTTCAATTAATAAATTAAAAATAAAACAATTTTTTCTACCATGTTGTCTGGATGGTTTGTTTTTCCATCATCTTGGTCCCAGTTTCTCTTTCTGCTTTTTCTCTATCTTCAACTAATTCTCTTTCCAATGTCTGCCGTCCATTTTTTTTCTCCTCTTCTGTCGTTCCATTTCCTTCTTATGTCTATCTCCAAAGTATTGATTTTTCCCTTTCAGCTTTCTTAACTTTTTCTTTTCTTTTTTGCCTCTGTCCACTCAAATCTTGCCTTCTTTCTTACCCTTCTTCTTTTTAAATGTTCAGCTACCTCTCAATTCTCCATCTTCTCTCAGTCCCTAGCTCTCCCATTTCCCATCTCATTCCTTTCCCAGCCTCCTATTTCCTGCTATCTACTCCCCATTACCACATTTCTACCACTGTACTCACTGCTCTCTCACTCATCTTGTCATCTTCCTTTTGTGCTCATTCACATGGCTCACCACTTTCAGAATCCTCCTCCCTCTCTCCACTGGTCAGGCTATAATTCCCTGTCCCTTTCTTTCCATCCCCTAGCATCATCTTATCCGAGAACTTTTTATTCCTGCCCTCCCATGGTTCCATCTCTCCTCCTCTATCTCCATGGTCCAAAATTTTGCTCCCTCTCTTTTCTGGAGAAAAAAAAGAGATGCTGCATCTCTCTGCCTTCCACCCACAGGCCTAACATTTTCCCTCTCTCCCATCCCTAGTTCCAACCTCTCTCTTTCTCTTCCCAACTGCCCCCATCCCATCTCTCCCCATGCCTGCCTGCCTCCCTTCCCCAGGTCCACAATTTCTTCTTTTAATACCCCCCCCAAAAAAAAAAACATCCAGGAGGCTTCCTCGGCTCAGCATGTTCTCCCCCTTCTCTCTGCGCCCATGCATCTCTACCTCACTCCTCTCCCACCACCATATCCAATAATTCTCTCTCTGTCTCCGTCCCTCCTCTCTCTGCCCAACAGTTCTCCGCTTTCTTTATCTCCCCAATTGCACCATCTCTTTCCCTCTCTCAGACACCCAATTCTCCCTTTCTATTATCTCCCTCACCTCTGCATCTCTTTCCCTCCCTCCATTCTTCCATCTTATGGCTCATGCTTCCCTCTATCTTTCCCTTCATTCTATGTCATAAGTTCATACCCCTCCCTCCTTCCTTCCATCATTTTTCCTAAGTTTGTGCTCCCTCCCCTCTCAAGTCTTCTCAAGTCTCAAGCCCTTCTCCCTTCTGGGCAGGTCAATATTAATTCTTCAAGGGCCTCTAGACCCACAAGTACACTGGACCCCCTGGCCCCGTTCCTTCTTTTCAGTGTCTACTCACAGCTTGCCACCCCTTTCCTCACTCCTCCACTATCTCATTAACTCTATCTTCTTCCCCAATCCAGCATATGCCCCCCATCCAGCATGTGGGAAAGCAGCAGTGGTGAGGAGGTGAAGGCCCCTCACCTCCTCACCGCTGCTTTCCCATATATGCCTGATGCTGACGGCAGAAGTTCTCCCCACTTCCATCATTTTCCCCCTTCTTTTTCTCTCGCTTCTCTCCACTTCCATCATCTGCTCCCTTCTCCAATCCCCCCTTCCATCATCTCCCCCCTTCCATCATCTGCTCCCTTCTCTCTCCCTTCTCCTTGTGGGACCTGGTACCCCTGGTAGATGGTGAGAATGGTATAGGATGGTGGTGGTTCTCTGGCATCCTCAGTGGTCTGAGGCCATGCCCAGGGGTTCAGCAGGAGTACAGTCAGAGCCCAGAAGCCAAGGAGCGACAGTCGGACAAAAGCCCAGAACAAACCCCAACAACCCTAGTAAGTGAGGAATCCTGCTTCCTATAGCTTTCCTAATGCAGGAGAAAATACAAAACATCTTAATACCTCACCCACTGCCAAACCTTAACTGTCTCCCTCAACACACTACCAACACCTACCAGGCCTCTACCCCCCACCACCCTCACAGGCATACAGAGAACAAAAAAGATCACTGAGCAGCTCCAGAGTACAGAGCAATTCATCTTCTACTCCCAAAAGTTATCCAACTTTCACTCTGCAAAAGCATCTCTTATCTTACCGGCTCCCTGTCTCTCTGCCTTCATCTTTCTCCTCCTGGGTAAGAGCTTTCGGCAATTCTTTTTTGAAGGCTCCAATGGCTGCAGATACTCTCTCATCCCAAGGCCCCTCCCATGGGGACTTCACTGATTAAATTCCAGTTCTCTTATTATGTTCAGCCCTGTCATTTCACAAGTCAAATTACTTCTCTCTCTCTCTTTATTTTTCTTTCTTTCTTCCTCTTTTTTTTTTCCTTTTAAGAAAAGCAGTAACATGCAGGCCTGAAGGAGAGGATACAAGAGTTAAGCACAGATAATGCAGTGGGCTGCGATGAGCTGATCCCGCATTGTGCCGGGCCCGTAGACCCTGCAAGGTTTACCAAATCTGCATTCACATTGTATTAGCAGGGCCCATTTGTTCCGGCTTCATCCAAGTCACGCGAAGATCCATGTGTCCCAGGAAGGAGAGAAAAAAGAAATGGGGGTGGGCCAGACCCCCACACTCCCTCCGTTAGAATTCACACCCTAAGTGGCAGCCAGAGTAGCTTTTCTTTTCACGTGCTCTCAGTAAGAGCCATAACCGGCAGACACTACTTGCGGGGAATGAGGAATAATGGCAGTCTATATTTTCAGGGAAGTGGGCAAAGGAACAAGAGAAAGGGGTAGTGCTGGACAAGAATGATGGACTAGACTAGGGAAAGTGCTGGATCGGGGAGAGGACAGGAGAAAGAGAAGGAAACTAATGCTGTCAGCAGATAGATTAAGAAAGAGTCTGATGCTACAGATGGGAAAAGGGGGATAATATTGAGGCTGGATGTTGGGTTGGGAGAAAGATCTCATGACTTGGCTAGAAGAAGGATGAGAGAAGGGGGCTGATTCTGGAAGATGGAGAAGGAGGAGATGAAGAAGGAGATGGGAGAAGAGAGCTGGGGCATGGAGAAGATGGTGGCAGATGCTGGGACTGGTGGTTGTACTGGAAGAAGGGTCTAATCACGGCAGGATTAATTAGTTGAGGGCTCCTAGGCACAAGTCCACTGGGTCCCCTGCCATACGGTAGTTCTGGGCCGCGGGTGATCACCGTCTTACCGATTCTCTCCTCCGTCTTGCAGTGTTCACTCAAAGCCGCGGGCAGCGGCTCACATGCGCCTCCCGCGGCTGATCTGGAAGTGTTCCTTCTGATGTCTCGACGTCAGAGGGAACGCTTCCGGGTCATCCGCAGGAGGCACGTAGGAGCCGCTGCCCACGGTTTTGAGTGAACGCTGCAGGAAGATGGAGGAGGGAGCCAGCAAGACAGGAAACAGCTGGGAGCGGCAGAGGAAAATATCGAATCGTCCTCAAGCACGAGTGGGGCCGCAAAAAATTCTTCACGGGGCCGCATGCGGCTCGCAGGCCACGGGTTGGACACCCCTGTTTTAAACCCTGGTGATCTAGCAGTGAAGCGGGGCAGGAGTGATTTTTCTTTCATGAACAGACATGGCTGCACAAGATCCCAGGACACTCTTATGAGTTCTCACAGTCTTACGAGACTACCCAAGGAATTTGTGCAGCCATTTCTGATCACAGCTCCGCACGGGGCAGGAGGGAAGAAAAATCGCTTCTGCCCCACTTCACTACTAGACCACCAGGACTCAAAAGGTATGCTGTAGAGGGGACCAGGAGGCAGGAGGGAAGTGGGGTGGTTATCAGTTGGCTGGGACAGGACGCGGAAAGGATCGCTCCTGTCCCGACTCACCGCTGAACCACCAGGGCTTAAGGCAGGTCCATGGGAGGTCTGCAACGGATCCAGGAGGCAGGAGATAGGTGAGGTAGTTAACAGTTGGTCAGGACAAGATGTGGGAAGGATCGCTCCTGTCCCAGTTTACCGCTGGACCACTAGGGCTTAAAGAAGGTCTACAGTGGGCTGGGCATCAGAGGCTGGGTGCAGAGCTGGGCACGAAGGGAAGAAAGGAGGGATGGAGGGAAGAAGGGCTGAGTACAAAGCAGGTCAATTGAATATAAATCCCCTGATTCAAGAGAACCTTTTTCCCCCTTTATGAGGGGAAAGGGTTACCTCAGTTTATAATCGGATCAGTTTATATTTGAGTATATACGGTACTGCCTTTCTGTGGTTATAATCAAAGTGTTTTTTTTACATTTTAAATACCCGGTACCAGTGGTGTAGTAAGGGGATGTGAAGGGAGCGGACCAACACGGGCACCATCTTCACAGGGGGCGCCTTTCCTCCTCTCTGCCTCCCACGTACCTGTTTAAATGTTCAATAGTGCAAGCAGCATCTTCCACTTGCTGATCATGATGGCCTCAGCTCCTTTCTGACATCACTTCCTGGTTGTGGGACCAGAATGTGACATCAGAAGGGAGCTAAGGCCAGCATGAGCAGCAGATGGAAGATATTGCTCATGCCAGCAAACATTTCAAGAGGTACGAGGAGGCAGGGGGTGCTCAAGAGGCAGGGAATAGTGGAGGGTGCATTGCACGGCAATGCCAGGCACCACCATCCCATGCACCAACCTCCCTCGCTACACTACTGCCCGGGGTAATGGAAGGTTAACTGACTTACCCAGACTCACTATGAATTGCAGTGGGAATTGCCCAGTTTCCCTGATTCTCAGGCTGCTGCAGTAACTCCTCCACTCCAAGAAACTCAAAACTAAAATAGTCAAAAAGATCCAAACTGTATTTCAGAAAGCTACATTTGGCCCAGGTGGATTTTGCTCACACCTTTCCAGTGGTAGCTTAAGGTATTTCTCTTCCACTGGCATACACTCAGCATTGTAAGGGACATAGTTTAAGCAAGGACATAGGAGATGTGATACAGACAATTAAATACTTGAAAGATATTAATATAGAAACAAATTTTTTCCAGAGAAGGGAAAATGTTAAAACTAGAGGGCATAAATTGACATTGCAGGGTGGTAAACTTAAGAGTAACGTTAGGAAATTATTTTTCACAGAGTGGTAGATGCTTTGAATGCCCTCCTGAGGGAGGTAGTAGAGATGAAAATGAAAACGGAATTTAAAAAAAAGCATGGGATGAACACAGAAGATCTCTAATTAGAAAATGAATTGTATAAAATAAACAATTAAGGCCAGCACTGAGCAGATTTGCATTTCATTTTAGGATGGGCTGGGGAGAGCTTCAAAGGAAAGTACAGTAATTTGGAGCATGAGGACAAAGCTGGGCAGACTTTTATGGTCTGTATCCCAAAAATAACAAGATGAATTAGGTGGGTTGAAGCAGTGGTGTAGCGAGGGTAGGAGGTGACCAGGGTGGTGGGGACCCCGCCTGTGCCTTCTTTTCTGCTCTCCCCACTCCTTCTTTGCCCCCATGCTACACTCATGCCCTCCATTCCCACCCCAATACCTCTTTAAATCTTCGTCAGCATGAGCAGCTTCTCCAGCCTGCTGCTCATGCTAGCATTGGCTTTTCCTCTGATGTCACTTCCTGGCCCCGCAACCTGGAAGTGATTTCAGAGGTAGCCAGGCCAGCGTTAGCAGAAGGCTGGAGTAGATGCTTGCAATGGTGAAGATTTTAAAGAGCTATAGGGGGCAGGGAAGGGAGGGCGCGAGCATGGCATGGGGGGGCAGAGAGGTACCAGCACCCCCACCAAGAAGGAACCTGGGGCAGTCTGCCCCCCCCCCCTACTATGCCACTGGGTTGGAGTGAGCTTCGACTGCAACTCCAGAAGTTGGAACCTAAGGACTATACCGGGCATTCTACAGTCTATGTCTTAGAAATATCAAAGAAAAAAAGGACAATTTAATCATGAATTTATATGTGACTACTGGGCATATTGGATGGACCGTTCAGGTCTTTATCTGCTGTCAATTACTTTGTCACTATTATGTTACTATATGTTTGGAGAGTTAAAGATGTTTATCCAGATGCAGGCACTCGTTGAAATGTAGCCATGTCAGATCAATAAAAGCGCATGTGTACCATACTGCTTGCAGCTCAACCTACTATTTGTCTAACTTTTCCGTCTTCTGAATATACAACTGATACGTTATAAAATTCAGTTTACGACTGTTGAACCTTACTTTGCCAGTCATCGTCCTAGAACATCAAAAACAAGAATACTTTCTGCTCATCTGACTGGGATTCAGTGTTATGTGTCTGGCTTGGTTGCTGCCAGAGGCAGAGTATCCCCTCCTCCAGGTGCATCAACATCCTCCTCCAGGTGTATGAAGCGGTCGCAGGGCCGCAATCTGCATGGATGTTAGCTCTGCTAGTCCCCTGCCCTGGAATAGGAAGTTAACACCAGGGAGGACGGGGGAAGGAGCAGGCAGAGTCAACAGCCATGTGCATGTGAACTGCAGCCCCATGGACACCTGATGCAGACCGTACTCACCACCTTGCCTTTGGTATGTCACTGCTGGGATTCCATAAAGAGTCCGAGAAGGTATCTTTGCCTAGTGAACTTCAGTATTTATTAATACCGTTTCCTAAGATAAACCTAGTGGGTCAATAATTAGTGCTCTTTGTTGATATGAGCAATCAGGATATAATTCCTAGGTCAGATTGATTAGATTACCTAGGATTGCAATTGTCAAGAGTAGAGACAAGAATGCCTTTTATATCAGCCAATTAAAGACCGGTGTAGTGGGTCTCATGATCTGCATCCAGCTTCCTTGTCTGTTAAGGCTTCATTGCAACATTTCACCAATGGAAAGAGAAGGGTAAAAAGAGTAAGGGTTATACTGGATGAGAGGAGGAATAAGGCTTGGCAAATGAGGGTAGACAAAACAAAATTGGAAAGCTAAATGTCCATGACAAATTGTGCATGCTTTGCCATTTCTTATCAATAATATAATTACCACTTGATGGAAACTTCTTCACACCTGGCAAAAAAAAAATTAACCATTTTCTATTTTCTCTAGAAGTTCCTATACTACTGGTACTCTCATGAACTGCAATGAAAGATAAAGATATCTCTCTCTCTTCCACGTTCTCCCCCACTCTTTTTTAAGTGTTTTCATTGTTGCACATCATGTACACAGAAGACCCAAGGACAATGCGGTTTGCTGTTATGGGTTAACTTTACTTCAAAACAAGAAATCACACACAAAATAGAAAACACATAGCCAGAGATACCTAAGTGTTTGTCCTATTATGTACCTATGAGTAAAAATATATGAAGAAATCAGGGAACTACATTGCAATTAGTTGAAGATTTCACTATGGGGCTCATAATCAAAAAATATAAAGATTCAAAAAGCATCCTAAATCGGCACTTGGATGTGTTAATCGCCAGGACACCCAAGTGTGGATAACTGAAACCACATTCGGGTCTTTATCTGCCGTCATCTACTATGTTACTATGTTATGTTACCTTTCTGGACATCTAGTGAGATGTCCCAGTCTCTGTGTGTCCAGAGCTTGAGATGGGCGTGGCGGAGGCATATTATGGGCGGGCTTTGGACATGCATAAGGGCGGGTTAGACTTGAATATCTTGCAGCAATAATCGAACATTTTGCAAGATGTCCTGGACAGAACTTAGACGTTCGGAGCTAGACTTGTTTTAGAAACATGTAAGTGCCACAAAGGTGCCCAAACTGACCAGATGATCACTGCATGCATCAAGGTAACACACCCCTACACTCCCCCAATGCTCACTGACCCACTTCCACCATACAAAAATGAGAATAAAAAGGTGCATAACCTGGCTCTAGTATGGGGAAGCCTAGCAGAGCATCAGGTGTGTAAAATTACCTGGTGGGTGGGCTAGTGAATCATAGTAGTGCTTGCCTGATTCAAAGAAAAAATTTTCAATTCGATTTGATTTGGCCTATTGAATCAATTTTTCAATTTGATTTGCTTTTCCTGACCAATTGGACATTTTTTTTAAGGTGGGTTTATTTTGTAGTCTTTCTACCCACCTCACCCCCCCCCCCCCTTTCCCTCTCCAACCCCAAGCCGGCACTGTGGTATAAACAAAAATGACTTTCCTCCTCTCTGTTAGGTCCTAGCTCACATTTGCTAACACCAGCTCTGGCAAGATACACATTTCAAATCTGACATATTGTAATCACAAAATAGAAAATAAAATTATTTTTCCTACTTTCCACTGCCATGTCCAACATTTGTTTCTTTCTCTCTCTCAACCTCTCTATTCTCCTCCATGCAACATCTTTCCCTTCCTTCTCTCCATTATGATGTACAACATTTCTTTCTCTCTCCCCATGCACCATCTCTCCCTGTCCTCCACCCTATGTTCAACATTTCTCCCTCTCTCTTCTCCATGCATGTCTCCCTCCCCTCTACCATATGCAGGATTTATCCCTCACACCTCTTTCCACCTCTTCTCTTCCTCCACCCCAACAATTCTTCCTCTCTCCTCTCCCCCCCCCCCATATGCAGAATCTTACCTCCCCTCCCACCTATTCCCCTGTGTAGCAGCTTTCCATCCCTCACACCCTCCCATCCCCCCTGTGCGGTAGTTTTCCATCCCTCCCTCCCATCCCCCTGTGCAGCAGCACACCACCAACTCTCCCACCATGAGACCTGACATACCTCCAAGGCCTCTTAAAGCAGCAACGGTGATGGTTGTGGTGGCGGCAGTGGACGATCAGCAGTGACATCACTCTGAATGAGTTATTCATGGCCTGCTCCATTAGAGCTTTTCTCTGCTGTGTTATCAGTGACATCATCAGTGACATGGCAGAGGGAGGGCCCCCGCAGGCCACAAGCAACCCGTTCAGAACGAAGCCACTGTTGACTGTCCACCACTGCTGCTGCTTTAGGCCTCAGAGGTATGACAGATCTCACCGGGGGGAGGGGGATTAGTCACTGAATTGGTGAGTCTGATTTTCTCGAACAATGAATCAATTCAAATAGATTCACCAAAATGAATCGATGAATTGATTTAAATCAACAAATTGTGCAGCACTAAACCACAGAGAGGAGGACCCAGGCCTATAAGGCAAAAGAAATCTACTGAAGTAGTATTTAATTTTCAAAAGGACAACTATGATAAAATGAGGAAAATTATTAAAAAGAAAATAAAAGGATCAGTTACAAAGGGTAGGACTGTAAACCAGGTGTGGATGTTATTTAAAAATACTATCGTGGAAACTCAGACCAGATGTATTCCATATATTAACAAAGGAAGAAAGAAGAGGAAACGAGAGCTGGAATGGTTAAAAGATGAAGTGAAAGAGGCTATTAGAGTCAGTCCTTTAAAGAATGGAAAAAGGATCCAAATGAAGAAAATAAGAATAGACATAAGAACTGGCAAATTAGATGCAAAGCATTGATAAAGAAACCTGAAAAGAAACTTGCCAAAGAGGTAAAAACTCATAGTAGCAATTTTTTTTAGGTACATCAGAAGCAGAAAACCTGTGAGGGAATCTGTGAGACCATTGGATGATCAAGGAGCAAAAGGGGCACTCAGGAACATAAGAACATCCTTACTGGGTCAGACCAATGGTCAAGCCTAGTAGCCCGTTCTCACGGTGGCCAATCCAGGTCACTAGTACCTGGCAAAATCCCAAAAAGTAGCAACATTCCATGCTACCGATACAGGGCAAGCAGTGGTTTCCCCCGTGTCTTTCTCAATAACAGACTATGGACTTTTCCTCCAGGAACTTGTCCAAACCTTTATTAAAACCAGCTACGCTATCCGCTCTTACCACATCCTCTGGCAACGCATGCCAGAGCTTAACTATTCTCTGAGTGAAAAAAAATTTCCTCCTATTGGTTTTAAAAAGTATTTCCCTGTAACTTCATCAAGTGTCCCCTAGTCTTTGTAATTTTTGACGGAGTGAAAAATTGATCCACTTGTACCCATTCTACTCCACTCTGGATTTTGTAGACTTCAAACATATCTCCCCTCAGCTGTCTCTTTTTCAAACTGAAGAGCCCTAACTGTTTTAGTCTTTCCTCATACAAGAGGACTTCAATCCCCTTTATCATCTTGGTCGCTATAGAAGAGAGGCTGAATTAATTATTTGCTTCTTTAAAAAAGAAGATGTAAGAGATCTACCTGAATCAGAAATGGTTTTTATGGGTGATGCTGTGGAAGAACTGAAATAAATCTCTTTGGATCTGGAAGATGTATTAAGCCAAATCGACATGTTAAAAAGTGATAAATCACCTGGACCAGATGGTATACATCCCAGGGTACTAAAAGAACTCAAACATGAAATTGCTGACCTGCTGTTAGTGATATGTAGCCTGTCACTAAAATTGTCTGTAGTACCTGATGATTGGAAAGTGGCCAATCTTAAGCCGATTTTTTAAAAGGGTTCCAGGGGAGATCTGGGAAATTACAGAATGGTAAACCTGACTTCAGTGCCAGGCAAAACAGTGGAAGCAATTATAAAAAATAAAATTGTGGAACAAGTAGACAAACATGATTTAATGGGACAGAGTCAATATGGGTTTAGCCAAGGGAGATCTTGCCTCACAAATTTGCTTGACTTCTTTGAAGGTGTGAATAAACATGTGGATAAAGGTGAGTTGGTTGATATAGTGTATCTAGATTTTCAGAAAGCTTTTGACAAAGTTTCTCATGAGAGGCTCCTGAGAAAATTAAAGTGTCATGGGAGGTAAAGTTTAGTTGTGGATTAGGAATGGATTATTGGCTACAAAACAGAGGGCAGGGTCAAATGGCCATTTTTCTCAATGGAGGAAGGTAAACAGTGGCATGCCGCAGGGATCTGTACTTGGACCAGTGCTATTTAACTTATTTATAGATGATCTTGAAATTGGAACAATGAATGAGGTGATTAAATTTGCAGATGAAACAGCACAGTTACTTACCGTAACAGGTGTTATCCAGGGACAGCAGGCAGATATTCTTAACGCATGGGTGACGTCACCAACGGAGCCCCGGTACGGACCTTTTTAACTAGAAAGTTCTAGTTGGCCGCACCGCGCATGCGCGAGTGCCTTCCCGCCCGACGGAGGAGAGCGTGGTCCCCAGTTAAGATAAGCCAGCTAAGAAGCCAACCCGGGGAGGAGGGTGGGACGTAAGAATATCTGCCTGCTGTCCCTGGATAACACCTGTTACGGTAAGTAACTGTGCTTTATCCCAGGACAAGCAGGCAGCATATTCTTAACGCATGGGTGACCTCCAAGCTAACAGAGAGGGAGGAGGGATGATTGGCCATTAGGAAAATAAATTTTGTAACACAGATTGGCCGAAGTGTCCATCCCGTCTGGAGAAGGCATCCAGACAGTAGTGAGTAGTGAACGTGTGAACTGAGGACCAAGTGGCAGCCTTGCAGATTTCCTCGATGGGCGTGGAACGGAGGAAAGCCACAGAAGCAGCCATAGCTCTGACCCTGTGGGCCGTGACAGCACCTTCCAGTGAGAGACCGGCCCGAGCATAACAGAACGCAATACAGGCAGCAAGCCAGTTGTAAAGCGTCCGTTTAGAGACAGGACGACCTAGACGGTTAGGATCGAAGGTCAGAAAGAGCTGAGGGGATGAGCGGTGAGCCCTGGTACGGTCAAGGTAGTATGCAAGGGCACGCTTACAATCCAGCGTGTGCAACGCCTGTTCCCCAGGATGAGAATGGGGTTTAGGGAAAAAGACAGGCAACACAATGGACTGGTTGAGGTGAAAAGCCGAGACCACCTTGGGAAGGAATTTAGGATGGGTACGCAGAACCACCTTGTCATGGTGAAAAACAGTGAACGGTGGATCGGCGACCAGTGCATGCATCTCACTAACCCTCCTGGCAGAGGTGATGGCAATGAGGAAAAGCACCTTCCATGTTAGAAGTTTGAGCGAAGTTGTGGCAAGAGGCTCAAAAGGGGGTTTCATGAGGGCTGATAAAACCACATTCAGGTCCCAGACGACAGGAGGAGGCTTCAGAGGTGGTTTGACATTGAAGAGGCCTCTCATGAACCGGGAAACCAGTGGATGAGCCGTGAGAGGTTTTCCGAGGATAGGCTCATGAAACGCAGTGATGGCACTGAGGTGGACTCTGATTGAGGTAGACTTGAGGCCAGCGTCGGACAGAGAGAGCAAATAGTCCAGTACAGTTTCCACCGCTAATGAGGTGGGATCGTGATGATGCAGTAGACACCAAGAGGAGAACCTGGTCCACTTCTGATGGTAACATTGGAGGGTGGCCGGTTTCCTGGAGGCATCCAAAATGCAACGGACAGGCTGAGACAGATTCTCTGGAGAGGTCAGCCCGAGAGAAACCAAGCTGTCAGGTGGAGCGAAGACAGATTGGGATGCAGTAGAGACTGACGTTGCTGCGTAAGTAGAGTAGGAAACACAGGAAGAGGAATGGGCTCCCTGGAGCTGAGCTGAAGCAGGAGGGAGAACCAGTGTTGGCGAGGCCACCGAGGAGCGATGAGAATCATGGTGGCCCTGTCCCTGCGGAGTTTGGATAACGTCCGCAACATCAGAGGTAGTGGAGGAAAGGCATAGAGGAACCGATCCGTCCAGTCGAGCAGGAATGCATCTGGGGTCAGACGATGAGGAGAGAAGAGTCTGGAACAGAACTGGGGCAGCTGATGGTTGTGAGGCGCTGCAAAGAGGTCCACCTGCGGAGTGCCCCAGCGAGCAAAGATGGAGTGGAGTGTTGAAGGGTCCAGAGTCCACTCGTGAGGTTGAAGGATGCGGCTGAGATTGTCGGCCAGGGAGTTCTGTTCGCCCTGGATATAGACAGCCTTGAGGAAGAGATTGCGGGCCGTGGCCCAAGTCCAGATGCTGAGAGCCTCCTGACAAAGGAGGCGAGATCCGGTGCCGCCTTGCTTGTTTATGTAGTACATGGCGACTTGATTGTCTGTGCACAGGAGAAGAACCTGAGGGCAGAGAAGGTGCTGGAAGGCCTTGAGAGCATAGAACATGGCTCTGAGTTCCAGGAAATTGAGGTGATGTTGACGCTCCTGAGGGGTCCAGAGTCCCTGGGTGCGTAGATCTCCCAGGTGAGCTCCCCACGCATAGGGGGAGGCATCCGTGGTTATGATCATGGAGTGAGGGGGTAGATGAAAGAGTAGACCCCTGGAAAGATTTGAGGAGTTCAACCACCATTGAAGAGATTGCTGAAGAGACGATGTCACAGAGATGGGATGAGAAAGAAGATCCGTGGTCTGTGACCATTGGTTGGCAAGAGTCCATTGAGGTGTCCTGAGGTGGAGTCGCGCCAGAGGAAGCACATGGACCGTCGAGGCCATGTGGCCCAGGAGGACCATCATCTGTCGGGCAGGAATGGAGTGATGAAGGAGCACCTGACGACAGAGGTGGAGCAGGGTCCGTTGACGGTCGGAGGGGAGAAACGCCCTCATTAGTGTGGTGTCGAGAACTGCTCCAATGAACTGAAGTCGCTGTGTGGGAAGCAGATGCGACTTGGGGTAGTTGATCTCGAACCCCAGGAGATGGAGGAAAGAGATGGTGTGATGAGTGGCTTGTAGCACAAGTGGAGACGTAGGTGCTTTCACCAACCAATCGTCCAAGTAGGGGAACACCTGGAGGTTGTGAGACCTGAGGAAGGCCGCCACCACAATAAGACACTTGGTGAACACCCTGGGCGATGAAGCGAGGCCAAAAGGTAGCACTTTGTACTGATAGTGACGGTGCTGTATCTGAAACCGTAGATAGCGACGTGAAGTCGGATTGATTGGGATGTGAGTGTAGGCCTCTTTGAGGTCCAGGGAACATAGCCAGTCGTGTTGAGAGAGAAGAGGGTAAAGCGTGGCAAGGGAGAGCATTCTGAACTTCTCCTTGACCAGACACTTGTTGAGGTCTCCGAGATCGAGGATGGGACGAAGGTCTCCTGTCTTCTTGGGAACCAGGAAGTAGCGGGAGTAGAATCCCTGACCCCTTTGGTCCGGAGGTACCTCTTCGATGGCATTGAGAAGAAGGAGGAATTGGACCTCCCTCAGGAGGAGGGGGGTTTGGGAGGAGTGAGAAGTAGACTCTACGGGAGGATTGTCTGGTGGAAGAGTCTGGAAGTTGAGAGAGTAGCCGTGGCGAATGATGTTGAGGACCCATTGGTCTGATGTGATGACCTCCCAACTGCTGAGGAAGATTTGGAGGCGACCTCCGATAGGCTGAGGAAGAGGCAATGATGATGGGAGACTGGCTATGCCCTGGAGGAAAAAGTCAAAAGGGCTGAGATGGTTTTGACGGAGGGAGAGGCTTGGCAGGTTGGTGAGACTGTGAGCGAGCCTGAGATTGATGCTGTTGACGAGGTCGGCGAGGCTGCTGTTGAGGCGGGTTGAGAGGTCTGGCCAAGAACCTGCGCTGGTAGGAAGACTGCTGTCTGTAGGTGCGAGCAGGTGGAGTCTTCTTTTTAGGTTTAATCAAAGTGTCCCACCTGGTCTCATGTGCTGAGAGTTTCTGAGTTGTTGAGTCCAGGGACTCTCTGAAGAGTTCATCACCCAGACAAGGTGCGTTAGCCAGGCGGTCCTGGTGGTTAATGTCCAGGTCAGAGACTCTCAGCCATGCCAAACGTCGCATGGCCACCGCCATGGCAGATGCGCGAGAGGTCAGCTCAAATGAGTCGTAGATGGAGCGAACCATGAATTTCCTGAGTTGGAGGAGGCTGGAAATATATTGCTGGAAAAGAGGGACCTTACGTTCAGGAAGGTATTTCTGTAAGGAGGAGAGCTGTTGCACCAGATGCTTCATGTAGAAGGAGAAGTGGAAGGTGTAGTTGTTGGCTCTATTGGCTAACATGGCATTTTGGAAAAGGCGCTTACCAAATTTATCCATGGTTTTTCCCTCTCTGCCAGGAGGGGTGGAGGCATATACACTGGAACCCTGAGATTTTTTCAAATTAGGTTCCACCAGGAGGGACTCGTGGGGCAATTGAGGTTTATCAAACCCTGGGATTGGAATAACCCGGTACAAGCTATCCAATTTACGAGGGGCTCCAGGAACCGTGAGGGGAGCTTCCCAGTTTTTATAGAAAGTTTCCCGTAAGATGTCGTGGACGGGCAACTTCAGAAATTCTTTGGGAGGTTGCTCAAAGTCTAGGGCATCGAGGAAAGCCTGAGACTTTTTAGAGTCGGACTCTAAGGGAATGGAAAGAGCTGCTGACATCTCCCTAAGGAATTTGGAGAAAGAGGATTGCTCTGGTTTGGAGACGGTGTCGGTCATGGAGGGTTCTTCGTCGGTTGACGAAGCGTCCTCCTCGGTACCGTGAGGGGAGTCTTCCCACAAATCTGGGTCCCTAACGTCGGTGTGCGTACGTTTGGACACCGGTGTGGAGGGCTCGGCATGGCGGGTCTTTGAAAGAGATTTGCCTGAGCGCACCGAGGCGGTACCGGGTGAGGAAGACTGATGTCGTTCCTGGGACCGGACAGGGTCGGCAGCATCACGGGTATGTACTGTAGGTGTTTCTGCCAAGAGCACCGGCATGGAAGTATTAATCGGTACCGAGGGGGTCGACACCGATGGGATAGTGTGAGGCTCGGACCGGTCCCGTACCGGAAGGTGCGGTGCCAGCAACGCCGGCAACAGTTGTTGGAGCTGTTGTTGCAGCTGCTCCTGTAACTGTGTTTGGAGTATGGCCGCGATGCGGTCGTCCAGGGGAGGCACCGGTACCGCTTTTTTCTTCTTCGGTACCATAGGTGCCGCTCTACGCTCCGGCGATGAGGAGGCCGATGATGAGGCACTCACCGAGATCGGAGCGGAGCGTTTGCGGGGCCGGTGCGGTGCCGGGAGGGCCGGTGTCGCAACCGTGGCAGGAGGGCGCTCAAGGGAAGTGGGAGGCTTCTTAGCCGGCTTACCTGGGCCCAACGACCCCGAGGAAGGGTCCGGTGGTGTTGATGTCGTCGGTGCCGACTTTTGTGGTGCCGTCGACGTCGCAGCCGGTTCCATGGCAGATCCGGTACCAAACAAAATATTTTGCTGGATCTGCCGATTTTTCAAAGTACGCTTTTTAAGCGTAGCACAGCGGGTGCAGGTGTCAGCCCGATGCTCTGGACCCAAGCACTGGAGGCACCAATTGTGTGGGTCGGTGAGGGAGATCGGGCGTGCACACCGCTGGCACTTCTTAAAACCCGGTTGAGGGGGCATGAATGGAAACACGGCCTCCGCAAAATCGAACCCGGAGGCCTGTATGGTGGCAACAGGCCCCGCCGGGGCCGGCCTGAAAAAATAAGGAAAACTCGACGAGTTTTTTTTTTTTTAAACAAAAATAAAGGGAATCCGATAAGGAAAAAGGAAAAAAAGTGAAAAAAATACGCGAGCGGGAAGGCAAAAATTAGTTTTTCAACGGCCGTTGAAAACACATGCGTCTTCTTCGCTCCGCGGAAACGAAGAAACTGGGGACCACGCTCTCCTCCGTCGGGCGGGAAGGCACTCACGCATGCGCGGTGCGGCCAACTAGAACTTTCTAGTTAAAAAGGTCCGTACCGGGGCTTCGTCGGTGACGTCACCCATGCGTTAAGAATATGCTGCCTGCTTGTCCTGGGATAATAAACTGTTCAAAGTTGTTAAAACGCATGCAGACTGTGAAAAATTGCAGGCAGACCTTTGGAAATTGGAAGACTGGGTGTCCAAATGGCAGAAATTTAATGTGAACAAATGCAAAGTGGTGCACATTGGGAAGAATAACCCAAATCATTGTTACCAGATGCTAGAGTCCACCTTGGAGGTGAGAGCCCAAGATAATGATCTGGGAGTCATTGTAGAGAATACGTTGAAACCTTCCACTCAATGTGCAGCAGCACCAAAAAAAGCAAACAAAATGTTAGGAATTATTAAAAAGGGATGGTTAACAAGACTAAGAATGTTATAATGCCTCTGTATCGCTCTTTATTGCGATCTCACCTGGACCACTGCATTCAGTTCTGGTCGCCTTATCTCAGAAAGATATAGAGTACTAGAAAAGGTTCAAAGAAGAGCAACTAAGATGATAAAGGGCATGGAACTTCTCTAGTATGAGGAAATACTAAAAAAGTTAGGGCTCTTCAACTTGAAAAAGAGACGGCTGAGGGGAGATATGATTGAAGTCTACAAAATCTAGAGTGGTGTAGAATGGGTACAAGTGGATTTATTTTTTACTTTGTCAAAAATTACAAAGACTAGGGGACACTCAATGAAGTTACAAGGAAATACTTTTAAAACCAATAGGAGGAAATATTTTTCACTCAGAAAATAGTTAAGCTCTGGACCGCACGGACAGAGGTTGTGGTAAGAGCGGTTAACATAGCTGGTTTTAATAAAGGTTTGGACGATTTCCTGGAGGAAAAGTCCATAGTCTGTTATTGAGACAGACAAAGGGGAAGCCACTGCTTGCCCTGGATCGGTAGCATGGAATGTTGCTACTTTTTGGGATTTTGCCAGGTACTAGTGACCTGGGTTGGCCACCACGAGGACGGGCTACTGGGCTAGATGGACCATTGGCTTGAATCAGTAACTCTATAAGTGCAAAGGCACTATAAGTAAATACAGAACTGGCTCAGCCAGTGCAGATGACATGAGCCAGGCTGAAATATATATTTAAACAGGAAAGTGAGTCTAAAGGGTGAACCAACCTGTCGATGATGTCATGCCTTAAAATAATAAGCAGACAACCTGAAATCAATGATAGTTTCGAAAGAAGTGCAAAAATTATTGTTTATGCTACTTCACATAAAGGTTTTCATAAGTCATCTCCAACTTTTAGATTGGAGGGAACTTTTAAGGCAAAGATGAATCGCAACTGCAAAAGATCAAAGTTACAAAGCAGCAACAATGCCACAGGGCACATTTTAATCTTGTAATGAATGACGATCATGTGCTCTTATGAAGCTAGTCCAACTGCTAACGCCAGATGTGTTTATTAAGGAGAGAAGTTGTTTGTGATGTGACAGCATTGGTTTTGCTGCCAGAAAAGGGAAATAGAAGAGGGTATACAACCTTCTCATGTTTTAGCCAGAAACAAGCTTTGATGGATGTTTTTTTCTGCCAGATTTCAGACAAAGCTCTTATTTGCTGATATACCTCACTAGAGAGAACAAACACTATTTCTTAATGGTCTTCTACCAAATACATTAATCTCTACCATTAGCGTAGCGATGCATTGCTCGAGCCAGTATTGGGCATGACTGGTTCTCCAGCTACACTTCAGCTATTAACAAAAACAAAATTCCCTGGTGCAGTGCATTTGTGGTCTTTTCTCATCCAGCTCTAGGTGAAACCTAGTTGTAGGTGGCAAGAAGGCACAGTAGCTAATCATTTACATGTATAAGTAGCCTCTTATGTATTTATATAATGACCTCTGGAATTCTTTGCCAGAGAATTTAGTGAAAGCAGTTAGCTTCACTGGGTTTAAAAAAGATTTGGCTAATTTCCTAAAAGAGAAGTCTATAAATCATTAAGATGGATTTGGGAAAATCCACTGCTTATTTCTAGGATAAGTGGCATAAAATCTGTTCTACTCTTTGGGATCTTGCCAGGTACTTGTGACCTGGGTTGTAGAGAGTTGCGCAGGGACAGAAATCCCACCCGTCCCCGCCAAAATCCCACCAGTCTCCGTGAGGAATCCCTCCATCCCCACCTGTCCCTATAAACTTCAGAAATAGTTAATTAAAGGCTCTGGTAGAGACCCATTTACAAATAAGCAAAGACACTTTATTAATTTGGAAATATTAATTGGGAAGAATACATACTTTGTAAATGGGTTTCTACCAGAGCCTCTAATGTAAATATAAAATAGAAATACTCAGCTGATGAGAGGACCCCCAAGCTTTCAGCTGAGGAATTCCTCTGCAGTTGGCCGGGGGTCCCTTTTGCCAAGCTTGACAGACAGCAGTAGCGTTCCTGAGTCACAGATGCTGGCACCTCAGTGGCTCATGGATGCTGCCAGCGACTGCTGCGTTTGGTGGAGGGGAGTTCTGGCCATCTCCAGAGGAGGTCCTCTGCTGGCGGTGCTTGGGGATCCCCACCAGCCACAGCAAAGGTCAGCAAGTAATAATAATAATAATAATAATTTATTTTGTATACCGCCATACCCAAGGAGTTCTAGGCGGTTCACAGCAGTTAATCAAAAATACATACAGTACAATCATTGAAGTTAACAGTTAGAAGGGAACTATATAAGAAAGGGGTAGGAAAGGTTGCAGGCCATAAGGGGATGGGAAAGCAGTCATAAGGTAGTAGTGATGAGGGAAGGTAGTAAAAGATAGTAGTAGTAGAATGCATTAAGAGTTCAGTCTGTGGAGTAGGTGCGTTTTGAGCTGCTTTCTGAAGTCAAGATAGGAGGAGGCATCAAGTACAATTTGGGCAAGCCAAGGATTCAGTTTAGCCGCATGAAAGGAGAATGCTTTATCAAGGAACCTTTTGAGATGACATAGTTTTAGTGAGGGAAAGGCAAACAGGTGAATTCTGCGGGAGCTCTTATTGTTGTAATTAAAATGGAAGTGTGGGTTAAGAAAACTCGGTGACATTCTAAATACTGTTTTGTAGCAGATGCATGAGAACTTGAACAGGACTCTGGATTCAAATGGTAACCAGTGTAGTTCATGGTAGAAAGGGGTGATGTGTTCCCATTTGTTCAAGCCAAAGATGAGGTGGATGGCGGTATTCTGAATCAGTTTCAGTTTCCTGATGGGTTTCATAAAGGCGCCCAGGTATATGATATTGCAGAAGTCAAGGATGCTGAGAATAGAGGATTGTACTACAGATGAAAAGAGGTGTCTTTGAAGTATTTTTTTATGGTGCGGAGTTTCCAGAGCACCGAAATGCTTTTCTTAAATACTAGAGCAGAGTGTTTCTCCAGAGTAAGATGTTTGTCTAAAGTGACTCCTAGTATTTTTAAGGTTTGTTCAAGACAATAATCCAATCCATTCACATGTATTGTGGTGTCCTTGATTTTTTCGTTGGGTGTTGCCGAGTTTAACTTTAATCTAAAAGCTAGCATCCAGAGTTCTATCTGGTTGAGACAGATTGCTAGATATTTTAGAAACTCTGGTGTAAAACAAGTTAGCAGGATGGCTATGGTAATGTCGTCAGCGTAGATGAAGAATTTGAGCTATAAACTCTGTAAGAGATTTCCCAAAGAGACAAGATAGATATTAAATAGGATGGGGGACAGGGGGAGCCCTGTGGAACCCCACAAGAGTTGTTCCAGCTATAGGAGAAAGAGTCATTCTTAAACACCTTGTATGATCTGTTTCCCAGAAACCCACGGAAACAGTTGAGAACATAGCCTGAGATACCGATGTATGCCAGACAGTCCAGGAGAATAGTGTAATTGACCAGGTCAAATGCACTACTCAGATCAAGTAGCAAGATCAGGACGCTTGAGCCCTGGCTAAAGAGTGAGTGCAGGTAGTCGAGCAAAGAGGCTATAATGGTTTTGGTATTGTGGCCAGAGCGAAAGCCTGATTGATTGTCATGTAAAATGTTGAATTTCTCCAAATATGTTGAGAGTTCAGCATTTACCACCCCTTCTGCTATTTTGGTAACCAGCGGGATACTAGCGATAGGTCTTTAGTTAGATGGGGCATTCGATGGTTCATTTGCAATTTTTTTAATTGGAGTAATCATGATATGACCTTGTTCTGCTGGGAATTTTCCAGAGGATAATAAGAAGTTTACCCATGTCCACAATTTGACTTTAAAGTTGATTGGGACAGTTTTCATGACATTTGGGGGGGGCAAGTATCCAATCTGCAGTAGGAGTTAGCATATTTATTGTAGGATTTGCTAAAGGTTTGCCAGTCAGTGGTTGTAAAATAGTTCCAATTCAGATTAGCTCTGGACTCTAGATCAGCTCTGGACTTGTCAGTGTCTAGCAGGATGGGATAGCACCAGTTGGGCTTGGCAGGGACAGTTAGCGAGGATCTTAATTTTTGTATTTTAGAGTTAAAGAAATATGCCAAGTTGTTTGTGGTTAAGGTAGAATTTTCATGGGTGTCAGTGAATGTCTCAAGGTTATAGAGGTCGTTGACCAGTTTAAAAAGGCTACTACTATTAATTGAAACGTTTCCGATTTTCTGGGCGTATAAATTTTTGCGTTTTTCCTTGGAGAGGTTTTTGTAGTTTTTTAATTTTGTTCTCTAAGCAACTCTGTGCTGTTGAGTTCCTGATTTAATCCATTGTCTTTCTGATTTTCTTAAATCCCTCTTCACCAATAGCAGCTCTGAGTCAAACCATCCGTCTAAGTTTTTAGTTCTTATTCTACGGGTTTTAATGGGGGCTATTTCATTTAGAATGTTTGTGCTGTCGTTAATCCAGGAGTTCATAAATTGATCGGTGTCTTCGTTTTGTTTTCAGACAATCTCGTAGTGGGACCAAAATTCAACCGGATTTATCTTGCCTCTACTAGCATGAACTTTTTTATTTCTCGTTTTGTTGTTCTTGAATGTTAATTTTGTTGTCTTTAGTTGGCAGTCAATGGTAAAATTGCATGGTCTGTGATCAGACCATAAAGTACTTCATCACTGTAGAAATAAAACCAGAAATGCATTTCCTTTTCTTTTAAACACAATACAAAGACATCTGCTATATACATTTCCCAAAGTTAACATAATTTAGTCAATAAATTCCGTTTATCTTTGTTGTTAGATTGAACTGAAAAGCTAAAAATCAAAAGTTTCAAGTTTTATTTTAATTTGATGAGTCGCTTAATTTAATTGTTACTAAGTGAGTTACAACATAGAAAAAAAAAATAACATTTATTTTAACATAATGCTTAAAAATTTTTGAAACAATAGTTAAGACCAACAAACATATAGACCAACCGAGACACTAGGTAAAATATTAAAAATCATTTTTAAAATGGATAGAATAAGAGCAACTAGGCTAAAAATAAAAATAGGAGCAGAGACTGCCCGATCTCCTATGGAGATTTGTACGAATCCAGGCTAAGAAACGGAATGAGCCGTCTAAAGAAAGCCTCCCCCCACCCCCGCCTCCAATGCTGAAAAGCAAAAATCCAGAGAAAGTGCAATAAACTTGAAAGGACAAAGCCTACAGGAATTATATTGACTTCCTGGATTTATGAATAAGATGTGTTGGATTGATGATTTTTGATTATGACTGTTTTAAAATTGAGCTTTTTTGAATGAACTTTTTTCACTTGTGGTTTTTTCATCCACGATTTTGTGAGAGAGCACTGAGCATTTAGCACTTTGGAAGATGCAGCTGAGCCCAGGATGATCTGATGACTCCAGAAAATAAGAATTCCGGATAAGAACTTTTAAGAAATAAGTACTCTTTCATTGTGATGGACTGTTAGAACTCTTACATGGTTACTTATTTCAACTTAGTAGCATTGCTGGAGAATTCTAGGCATCCTGTGTTTATGAGTGTGTATGGTATACTGACTGTAATGTTTTTAATCAATATTTAAATTAAAGCATTGTTTGAAAAATATTAATTCTTTTTTTGTAAAAAGTTTTGACTAAAAATTATGCCAAGTGTACACCTGGCAGGGCCTCCACATGTGCGGATCGCTGGACTTGATGGACCAAAGGTCTGATCCGGAGATGGCTCTTCTTATGTTCTTATTTTATGCACATCTAGAATGCAAACAGCGCTTTTCAAATAAGCGCCATAATGCCTGTAAGTGTGTCCAAATAATTTACACTTCAGTATTCAAACTTCCAATAACCATCTCTTTAGTCAGAGGGTTCGTAGATATTAAATCAAGTTTCAAGTTTATTAGGTTTTAATATACCGACCATCAAATAAATATCTGGCCGGTTTACATTACAATAAAAATATAAATAAGAAAGAGGAGTTAATATATTCAATATTTAGAAGTACAAACAGTGTATATTAGAACATAAACTAGACAAACTTGATTGTGAGGGAAGAGGTTTATGGAAGGGTAAAGTTACAATGTTGAGAGAAAAGGGAGAAAGAGGGAATGGGAAAAAACATTTGGGTGGGGAAAAAGTCTTTAAAATAATTTTTGAAGTTAAATAATTGAAAATAACTGTGAAATAGATACTAAACTGAAATAAATGCATCACGGAATAGAAAAGTCTTTAGACCTATCTTAAATTTATCTAGTTGTTGTTCGTCGCGAAGAGGTTGTGGTAAAGAGTTCCATAGCATTGGAGCAGTGACAGAGAAATTTATTTTCCGTGTGTAATAAAAATTTTTAATAGAGGGGATCAGAAGGAGATTTTGATTTGTGGATCTCAGAGTACGAGATGAACATTGGGGGATGAGGAGTTTATGTAGAAATGAAGGCAGATGAGAGGATTTTATTTTAAAGGTCAAGAGAATAATTTTATATGTAATTCGGTGGGCCACAGGAAGCCAGTGTGAATCTTTCAGAATTGGAGTGACGTGATCATATTTACCTAGTTTATAAATGAGTTTTATTGCTGTATTTTGAATCAATTGAAGACGTCGGATTTCTTTTTGTGGAAGACCGTTAAAAAGGGAATTACAGTAGTCTAGATGAGAAATGATCAAAGAATGAACCAGGATTGTAATTGATTCGGTCTGTAAGATTGAATTCAATGAACGAATGATACGGAGTTTATAGAAACAAGTTTTTATTATAGAACTGATGTGATCATGAAATGATAAATCTTTATCAATAATAACCCCTAAAAGTTTTATTTTTGTTTCCATTTGGATTGGAACTGATTTAATAGCTATTTTTTCCGGTAAGGATTCAGTATTTTTGGTTGAGAATAAGAGTCCACGGGATTTGTTAACATTGAGGGAAAGTTTGTTAGAGTAGAGCCAGTCGTTTATGGAATCCAGTTTATTGTTAATATCTTTTATGTCAGAAGTATTGGAAGTGTCGATTGGATGAAGGAGTTGAATGTCATCTGCATAGGCGAAGATCGTAAATCCAATAGATTGAGCTAGAGTTAGAAGTGGAGATAGAAAGATATTAAATAGTAAAGGTGATAGAATGGAACCTTGTGGAACACCATAGATTTGAGTTAAAGAAATTGAAATTTCGTTCATTGCCTGAACTTTAAAATTGCGTTCTGTGAAGTAGGACGTGAACCATGAAAGTGCAGATCCAGTGATACCACAGTTGTTGAGTCGATTTAAAAGGAGAGAATGGTCGATGGTATCAAAGGCTGCTGAGAGGTCGAGAGATATAAGAAGGACGGATTTTTGGTGTTCATGATAATAGTGTATAGTTGATATGAGGCCTAGCAGTGACAGTTCCGTTGAATGAGATGAGCGAAAACCAGTTTGACAGGGATGTAAGGCGTGAGTTTTTTCGATGAATTCAGACAGTTGAGTGTGGACGATTTTTTCCGTTAGTTTCGATAACAATGGAAGATTAGCAATTGGACGGTAATTTGCTGGAAGAGAGGGATCAGAATTATATTGTTTAATTTTTGGAAAGACAAGAGCAGTTTTCCAGCCCGAAGGAAAGGTACAGTCAGAAAGAGATTTAGAAATCATTTCCCAGATATAAGGCCCAAAGTGAGAGAAAAAATTTTTAAGGAGAGAGGGAGGAATACTCTCTAAAGAAGTGTTAGAGGTATTCACCATGGATAACCTGAAAACCAGACTCATTTGTGGCCCTCCAGGAACAGAACTGAGAGCTTCTGTTCAAAAGAGCTTTTGCATTATCTGTTAATACCAGGTGCAACTTCACTCTTGCTTTACCATGGATACTGATTGTTGAGAGAGTCAGTATTTGGTACTACCTTTCCATGTCAATATCCCATGGCGCAGGCGGATACGCTGAAAAACAGACCATGTCAGGTCCTTCAACAAATGGAAGTTTGACTGCTCAGAACTTGAAGGCCCCTTGTGCTTCTTGGTTGTTTTGTACTTTGACTCCCCCTCTATTTTGACTATCTGCCAAAAGAGATGACTACAAGAATACCACAGTTATCTGGCCCCTAAACAAGTGGTGGTTGAAAATTAAGCTACAGGTGTTAAAAGATGAATGCCGATATTTTAGGGCATTCTAAGATATTTAACTTAGGGCTCCTTTTACAAAGCCGCGCTAGCAGTTTTAGCACACACACCGGATTAGCGCACGCTATAGCATGCACTAGCCAAAAATCTACTGCCTGCTCAAAAGGAGGCAGTAGCGGCTAGCGTGTGGGGCAATTTAGCATGCACTATTCCACGCGTTAAGGCCCTAGAGCGGCTTTGTAAAAGGAGCCCTTAGTTTGGGGTCCATTAACATCATTTGTACAAATGGTATAGTTCGTTTAACCTTCTTTTACTGATGTTATTCAGACACATCTGGGGGGGGGAATGTATCTTTAGGGTGATCTTTAAGGTAACTGTGGGGGGAGGCCATATATTGTACTAATACTGATTGTATTTAAGTGCTTATTTATTATTACTGATGTGAATATTGTGCTGCACTTTTTGTTAGTAATAAAAATTAATAAAGAATTAAAAATAAAGAAAATTTGAATTCAGAGCTATAGAATATTCTGAAATGCTTTACAGTAAGCACTACACTGATCAAGCTGGCAAATGTTCAGTGAAAGAGCAAGTCGTATATGAGGCTGTGGGAGAGATCAGGATGTTGTTCACCACCTGTGGTTTAAACGACAGCTAGGCGTGCACACTCCAGTGAATCCGGGGCACAACCACCAAAGAAATGAAACCAGTGTTCAAGTCCACCTTGCATTGCACCTACACCCCACCCTCTACAGAGGTTCACTGCACTCACTTATGATTAAGCAGCTTCAAATTGCTTTCTGCATGTTGTGGTTAAAGTTCTTCCACCTCCAAAAGCCACTTTAATCACCAAATGCAGCCTTAAGGCATAGAAGCTCCACTTAGAAAAGGCAACACCAGAAATCACAAATTAATCAATCACAACATCTGTATTAGAATGCTGAAATGAATTTTTCATAGAATGCCAGCATTTTATTTGTAGCAGCCTTAATGTTAGCAATCTTCAGGGTAGCCTAATGGTTACAGCAGAAGCCTGAGATGAAGGGAGCCAGGGTTCAAATCCCACTACCACTTCTTGTGCTAAATGCAGCGAAGATTCAGGGCAGCCCCCCTGCATTAGGCACACAGACTTTGCATTTACCACCCATTAGACTACATGATAAAATGGGGAGGAAAGACATTTTGCTGATATATTAGTGAGAAGTGCAAAAGTGGCATTGTGAGACTCAAAGGTGAAGGGAAGAAATATGTAGAAGCTGCTATAGATAAGGCTGAATTACTTAACAAATATTTCTGTTCTGTGTTCACAGCTGAAGCGCCGGAAGCAGGACAGCAGAAGACAAACGCAAATAGGGCTGGGGGTGTGGTAGACCCCCGCATCAATTTTCAGAGGATTGTGTTCGTGAGGAGCTAAAGGTGGACAAAGCGATGGGGCCAGATGATGTACATCCGAGGGTACTGAAGGAACTTAGGGAAGTTCTGGCATCTCCACTGGTTGACCTTTTCAATACTTCACTAGAGTTGGGAGTGGTACCAGAAGACTGGAGAAGGGCGGATGTGATCACTCTCCATAAAAGTAGAAGTAAGGAAGAAGTAGGGAACTAAAGGACAGTAAGTCTGACTTCTATGGTAAGTAAATTAATGGAAATGCTTTTAAAACAGAGAATAGTGAAGTTTCTGGAATCTACTGGATTACAAGACAAAGCAACATGAATTCACTAAAGGCAGATCTTATCAGACAAATCTGATCAATTTCTTTGACTGGGTGACCAGAGAATTGGATAGAGGGAAAACACTAGATGCGGTCTATTTAGATTTTAGCAAAGCCTTTGACAGTGTTCCACACAGATGTCTAATAAATAAACTGAGTGCCCTCAGTATGGGCCCCAAAGTGATAGACCAGGTGATGAACTGGTTGAGTGGAAGGTGACAGAGGGTAGTGGTCAACAGAGATTGCTCAGAGGAAAGGGATATTACCAGTGGTGTACCTCAAGGTTAATTTCTTGGGCCAGTTCTTTTTAACATTTTTGTAAACGATATTGCTGAAGGGCTTTCAGGTAAGATTTGTCTCTTGTGGAAGATACCAAAATTTGCTTTAGAGTAAACACTTAGAACCTAACGGATATAGCGGTATATAAGAAATAAATTACATTACATTACATTAACCGGCTATGGGCTATGGGTTATGACATAACACCCCCCCCCCTTTTTTTACTAAGCTGTGGTAGAGGTTTCTACCGTGGCCCAGAGTGCTAAAAGCTCCCATGCTGCTCTGACGCTGATTCTTCTTGTTTAATATGCAAAGCAGCTGAAAAAACAGTGAGGACAAGACAAATGTAAAACTGGGAATATTTTATTTTCATTTTTTAGATTTCTGTATAAATGTGAATCTTCCTTAACTCCTGGATAGCATTCATTTTTAACATTCTTTTAGTTATATGACTGGTTGTTTCCAACACAAATGAAAGATTTCAATGTTTCTTTTCTTTTCAAGAGCAGAGGTGGGAGAGAGGTAGGTTAAAATAACTGGGGAGATCAGGGCATTAGATTAGATACAGAAATTTATTCACACATATACTCAGAACAGCAGAAGCCAAAAAGAAAAATAACAGATTTGACTTGCTTACTACTGTGGTGCCACGATTGTTGTTAACTTCCAAGAAGAGGAGGCCAGATCAACCATCTTTCAGTACCAGTAAGGCCTTAGTATAGTCTGAGATATATCAAAGGGAAGTGCAAGTTCATTAGGATAGGCTACAGACTGATTTAGCTACACATCCCAACTAAGGATGAAAACAACTAAAGAGCAATCTCCTTCACTGCTCAAGCTTGCATGATCCACAGCTGGAAAATATCCCAAACACAATGATTGGACAAAGAAGGGTAATGACCAGAGCTAGAGCAGTGTATGTGGTCAAACTCATATTACTAACAGCTGGAAAATATCCTCAGCTAGACTGGTGTACACAGGAGCAACCAGACAGATTGGATAGGCCAAATGGTACCTATTTATTTATTTATTAGCAGTTATTTACTGCCTTTTTGAAGAATAAGTACAACATAGGCAATAGTTTTTAAGGGCCCCTTTTACAAAGCCATACATAGTAGCAAGTCTCGGCATGGCAAATGCAACACAGCCCATGGAACTGAATGAGCAGCATTGCATTTGCCACACTGGGAATCACTACCGTGACTTTGTAAAAGGGGCCCTAAATTTTGCTATACCACCTTTACTAACTAGTAGAACACAGCAGTTCGTAATCTAAAAGAATATGGTACGTGCAGAAAAGGACTATAATATTTAAATAAAAAAAATGTTCAACCAATCATTCATATCATACAAAACCTTGAAAAGGAGTTAAGAAAGAAGCAAAGGAAGGGGGGGGGGGAAAGAAAAAATGAGGAATGAACAGGAAATAAAACCAAGAAAAAACAACAACTGCAGGTACCTCATGTGTGGTCAAATACTTGATGAAAATGGCAAGTTTTCAAAGCACATTTGAATTTTTTTGAAATTTAATTCTGCCTGTATAGACAATGAGAGATTATTCCAGAAGAAAGGAGCTGTAAAAATGAAGGCACAATGCCTCCTTGATTCCAGTTGAGCAGATTTAGGATCTAGAAGAACTAACCAATGACAGAACCGAGTACATGGGTTGGGGAATAGGGTACAACAACAACAATTTATTATTTCTATAGTGATATGAGGCGCACGCAGCGCTGTACATTATATAAGCAAGAGACGGTCTCTGTTCAGAAGAGCTTACAATCTAATTATGACAGAAGTGATAGGGGACTATTAAGGGAATGACAAACAGATATGTTGGTTGGGTCATTATTTAAACACATCTTCAAATAAGTGGGTTTTTAGTCTGGCTTTGAAAACCGCCAGAGATGGAGCCTGATATAGCAAGCCAGGCAGGTTGTTCCAAGCATGCAGTGCAGCAAGATAGAAGGGACAGAGACGGGAGTTGGCGGTAGAAGAGAAGGGCACTTGTCTGATGAACGGTAGAAAAGGAGGGACTTGATGGCGGTAGAAGAAGAGGGACTTGTCTGATAAGTTGTGTTCCCTGAAGGGAGTATAGGGAGTAACAAGAGAAGAGAGATACTGAGGAGCTGCAGAGCAAGTACACTATAGACTTTCCTAACATCGTGAGTGTTAGGGAGATTTGAACCCTGGTTTCCCTGACAGCCCACTGCTCTAACCACAAAGCTATTATCAGGAGTAGTCAGCTTCTCGATTTCAAGGTTGTTGGGGCTTATTTTGAGGTTGAGGGAGAATTCATGTATTTTACAGGGGGGAGGGGGTTGTATGATATTGATGTGTGTGCAATGCAATTCAGTTTGTATTATGTGGTTCACCTCACTGGTCAGTCTTTTACTAGATAAGCAATAAATAAAATGAGAGGTAAGCCTGGCAAAAATCTCTTTGCAAATGTAACCCACCAACAAAGGAAGGAGATGGGAGCTTGGAATTCCCAGAAATAATCTGGGATATGTGTTTAAGGTTTGCTGTTGCTTTTCACATGACCTAATCTAAATCATTTTATGTTTCCATGACCCAGATTAAAACAGGGCATTTAACCCTTTAATTGGCAGATGGTGAAATGGCTGCTTTACACAACTTGATGTTGAACGAGAGCAACCGTGCCAAGTAATAAGCATCTGGAGAAGCAGATCTCCCATAAGAGAGCGTAGCTGGTTTTAAGAAAGGTTTGGACAAGTTCCTGGAGGAAAAGTCCATAGTCTGTTATTGAGAAAGACATGGGGGAAGCCACTGCTTGCCCTCTATTGGTAGCAAGGAATATTGCTACACCTTGGGTTTTGGACAGGTACTAGTGACCTGGATTGGCCAACATGAGAACGGGCTACTGGACTTGATGGACCATTGGTCTGACCCAGTAAGGCTATTCTTAGTAAAGCTCTCCCTCCGTATTCGCGGGGGTTAGGGGCAGAGCCGGCCTGCGAATAGGGAAAAGTTGCGAATAATGTTTTGGGCCGGCTCTGACCCACCCCTGCCTCCCTCCTGCATCCCCGACCTTACCTGGTGGTTTAGCGGTGACGCGGGGCAGGAGCGAGCTTCCTATGCTCCTGCCTCGTGCAGAGATGTCATCAAAATGGCTGCCATGAGTTCGCGTTGTAGCCAGTTCACGCTGTAGTCAACAGGAACTCATGGCAGCCATTTTGATGATGGTTCTGCATGGGGCAGAATTATAAGAAGATCATTCCTGTCCCATGTCACCGCTAGACCACCAGGACAACAGCTTAGAACACCAGTAAGTGCTATATTCTGTACTACAGGATCAGCTCAGGCAAACATGATTTTTAGGATTCTTTCTGATAATCCCATTCAAACCGCGTCAGCTCAGTAACATAACATTGCAGTTTAAATGGCAAACTTGAATGAAATAGCTCATAAACTAGCCTTCAAAAAGTAGTCCGGGGAGGTTCGGGAAGTAGTCCAGGGAGGTTTGGGCAGCCTGCAAAAAATTGCGAATAATCAAATTTGCAAGTAGTGAAACCACAAATCCGGAGGGAGAGCTGTATAGTGAAATTTACTAAAAGAGAATGAAAACCCAGATTAAAAGTAAAGTAAGAACAAGTATTTTAAAAGTAAGAACAAGAATTTTAAACACAATGTTTAATGATATTTTTTAAAAAGGGTGTGACATGGTCAGATCTTCACGCATGACAGGATAATCTAATATCTGTTTTCTGAAGAGACTGGAGTTTTATCAGGATTGCATGAGAACAGTCTGAGTGAATGATATTAAAGTAATCTAATCTGGAAACCAACAAAGAAAGAATAAATAAATGAAATATATCTTGATCAAAGAACCTTCTGACTGAACAAAGCTGGCAGAGAATAAAGAAGAAATAAGGAAACAAAATCCCACAGCAAACAACAGAATCCAAAAAGTGGAGATGAACAGCCCACAACAACCGTGGATATATTCACAGAACTGAGTAGCAATGATGAAAGAATTCTTCCAAAACAACTTTCTTTGACCCGACACATTCAGTGTTTTGGCTCAAAAGAGCCTATATCAGAGGTACATATTAATGGTTTGGAGCTTTAGGAAGAAATCACTGGTTCACTGTATTAGAGCTGCAAAACAACACTTGTTCCTGCTCTAATTCACTAATGCAGCGAACCAGTGATTATTTACCTTTTTCCTTAACACCACCCCATGTTTAAACCTCTCCAGCCACATACAACCTGACCCTATGGAAAACTCAGGAAATGTATAAAAGCCAAAAAGGCCTGGTTCTTCCAGAGAGCATTCACTAGAGAAGTGGAGTGACATGGGTGGAGGTATAAGAGTTGAATTATGTTAACCTGGATGAGGGAATATTTATTGCTGTTGCAGGCTGCCACTGAGGTTATTTTGAGAGAACATCCTTACTATTGTTTTATTTCATATACTTCTGGTTTGGTTTGTTTTTTGCCTTTCAAACATATTTTTATTTGCCATTATGTTTTGATTTAGTTTTATTGTTGTACACTGCACTAAGCAGATGAATAGCTGGGAGTGTGATTTAAAAAAAAAAAAGATGGAACTCTTAAACAAATAGAAAATGAGTATCTGTTACATCAAAAAGTTTCTCTCCACTGACGCGTCGGAAGTAGGACCGCAGAAGACAAACATTAATAGGGATAGAGGAGTGGTAGACCCTGATCGATTTTCAGAGGGTTGTGTTCGTGAGGAGCTAGCTAAAATAAAGGTAGACAAAGCGATGGGGCTGGATGGTGTGCATCCGAGGGTGTTGAAGGAACTTAGGGAAGTTCTGGTAGCTCTGATGACTGACCTTTTCAACGAGTCTCTAGAGTTGGGAGTGGTACCAGAGAACTGGAGAAGGGCGGATGTGGTCCCTCTCCTCAAAAGTGGAAGTAAGGAAGAAGTAGGAAATAACAGGCCGGTAAGTCTGACTTCTGTGGTAAGAAAATTAATTGAAACACGTTAAAAACAGAGAATGGTGAAGTTTCTGGAATCCTGTGGATTACAGAACCGGAAACAATATGAATTCACTAGAGGTAGGTCTTGTCAGACAAATCTGATCAATTTCTTTGACTGCCCTGTTTTAATCTGGGTCTTGGAAACATAAAATGATTTACATTAGGTCATGTGACCAGAGAATTGGCTAGAGGATGTGCGTTAAATGTGGTGTATTTAGATTTTAGCAAAATATTTAACAGTGTTCTACGCAGACATCTAATAAATAAACTGAGTGCCCTCGGGATGGATCCCAGTGACAGGGCTGGGTCAAGAACTGGTTGAGTGCAAGGCGACAAAGGGTAGTAATCAATGGAGATCGCTCTGAGGAAAGAGATGTTACCCATGGTGTGCCTCAAGGTTCTGTTCTTGGGCCTGTTCTTTTTAACTTTTTTTATAAACCATATTGCTGAAGGGATGTCGGGTAAAATTTGCCTTTTTGCGGATGATACCAAAATCTGTAATAGAGTAGACACCCAGGATGGTGTGAATAACATAAAGAAAGATCTGGCGAAGCTTGAAGAATGGTCTGAAATTTGGCAGCTAAAATTTAAAGCTAAGAAATGCAAGGTCATGCATTTGGGCAGCAAAAATCCGAGGGAATGGTATAGTTTAGGGGGTGAAGAACGTACGTGCACAACAGAAGAGCAGGATTTGGGTGCAATTGTATGATCTTAAGGTGGCCAAACAGGTTGAAAAGGTGAATGCGAAAGCTAGAAGGATGCTAGGGTGCATAGGGAGACGTATGGCCAGTAGGAAAAAGGAGGTACTAATGCCCCTGTATAAGACTCTGGTGAGACCTCATTTACAATATTGTGTACAATTCTGGAGGCCACACCTTCAAAAAGATATAAGAAGGATGGCGTTGATCCAGAGGAAGGCTACTAAAATGGTGTATGGTCTTCGTCACAAGGTACATGGGGACAGATCTCAATATGTATTCTTTAAAGGAAAGGCAGGAGAGAGGAGATATAATAGAGACATTTAAATACCTACGTGATGTGAATGCACATGAGTTGAGTCTCTTTCATTTGAAAAGCTCTGGAATGAGAGGGCATAGGATGAAGTTAAGTGGTGATAGGCTCAGGAGTAATCTAAGGAAATACCTTTTTACAGAAAGGGTGGTAAATGCGTGGAACAGTCTTCCAGAAGGGGTGGTGGAGACAGAGACTGTGTCTGAATTCAAAAAAGCCTAGGATAGGCACGTGAGATCTTTTAGAAAGAGGAAGAGATAATGGTTACTGCTGAGGATCGGCAGATAAAATGGGCCATTTGGCCTTTTTGATTAAAAAAAGGTCCAAAAATCAGGTGGAGAAAAAGTTCATTTTCAAACTTGCAAGATGTATCTTTTTTTTTTTTTTTTAATGGTTCAGCTAGATGTTTTGTCCAGCTAGACATCTAAATTTTTTTGCCATTATTGAAAAAAATGGTCAAATTAAAAACATCCAAAACAAGCCATTTGCATGTAGAAGGGGCCAGCGTTTTGAATGGATTGGCCAAAGGCATGCCAGAAGAGCAGTGGGGGTACCCTTGGGGGCACTGCTGTGAACTTCAAATTAAGGATGCCAGGTTCACGTCTCATCATAACCCCTGTACATTATATGATGAGCCCTCCAAAACACCCTCAAAACCTACTGCACCCACCTTCTATTACCCCCAATAACCCTTTATGCCTTCAAGTGTCACCAATATGGCAGTACAGTGAGTTTTTGGTGGGCTCACACTTTCTACCACAAGTGTACTATTTAGGGTGGCATATGGGCCTGGGTCCCCATTCTCTGCAGTCCACTGCATTGCCCACCAGGCTACTCCAGAGACATGCTTCCAGCTCTAATAGGACTGGCCATAGTATTTGCAGCTGTCAGATAGACAGATATGTACTGTTTCAGGTAGATATTTGGGGGGTGGGAGAGGATCGGTGAGTGGGGCCATATTTTCATCCCTCAAGTGGTCATCTGGTCAGTTTGGATACATTTTTGGCCCTTATTCATTTTAAAAATAGGTCTAACCCCCAAACATCCAAATTATACCCTGGACATTTTAGAAACTGTTTGATTATAGCTGTAAAATGTCCAAGTGCTAAACCCACCCTAATCCACCTTAATCCCACCAAAGCACATCTCTAACATACCCCCTTAAAATTTAGACACGCTGGAGAAAAAACAACCAATAAGACATCTAACATATCAGTTTCGAAAAAGGCCACTTAGATGTTTTGACTAGTAAAGAGTCCAAGTACTGGTTTATACTGTCTTTTGGATGTCTCTAGTTTTTGAAAATGAGACTCAATGTGTACAGCACTGTATACATCTCGTAGCACTATAGAAAGTAGCAGTTATGAATCTGAGTACATTGGGGTGCTTTAGCGCTGACGACTGTTCTCTCTAAGCTGGCCTCCTACATTATGAATCCAGCTGAAGAACAGACTCATGGAGGGAGAATCTGTGGGCAAAATAGGTAATGCACCAATAAGAAAAAGTGGCACTTCACTCCATATAGAGTAAAAAAGAGAAGAGGTAAAATTTATAAGGAAGGTGAGATAAAAGTAAGACCAAAACAGCAAACAACAGAGTGAGAGAGGAGCCAAGCAGATAAAGAGGTGCCTTTGTTCACATACATTTGGTTCACTGGAGTGAATTTGTTTCCCCTGTAACCAGCCCTATTGGCAGCCTTAACAGCATTGTTTTCTAAGTGTACATTTTATGTGGTTCCAAAAGGTGAAATGATTCTACTGTTTATCAGGTATGTGAAAAACAAAGACGATCTGACAAGTAACTCAATTCCATCAGGGAGACCTTTTAGCCAGTCCTGTTTTTGAACTTATATCACAGTGCATTATGGCATTTTCAGTCCTAGATTCTGCCCACTGCAATCAGGGCTGCTGGTACCAGAATGGATCGTGAGAGGGTTGCCAGAAATTCAGGACTGGCCTAACATCTCCCTCTTGGAACTGGGTAACTTGGTAGCTATGGCTAAGCCCTGACTATATAAGTAGATATACAGATCAAAGGCAAAATGATGAGCACATTGATTCCATTAGGAGACTTTGAAATGGTAGTTGATCTTAAAATAAACTTTAATCTCTACATTTATTTAATTAAATACAGCCAGGCCCACTTAATCCTAATCAGTTTGCACAATATTACTTAGATTTTTTTTTAAGAATTATCATGTCAGTGGTGCATACGTGCTATTAGACTGGTTACTGGTTAAATTTTTCAGATACCCAGACAGACAGATAAACCAAGCTGGATTAACTACGCCTGACTAAATCCATCAATGCAAGCTATCTGTAACAATTACTGAAGCATGACCGAACACAACTGTAACAACCCTCAGACAGACTGCTATTTTTTTTTCCTGACTCTTGAGATCTGAAGAAAGCACAGAGTGAACTGTGGGTCAAGCAAAAGTATTACACTTGCAGTTGTGAGTGAATAAATGCATCCCTCCCCCCTCTCCAAATAGTTACATTGTGCAGTTGGTGTTTCTCTTAAACCAGTGTTTTTTAAATATGTCCTGAGGGACCCCCCCAGCCAGTTGGGTTTTCAAGGTATCCCTAATGAATATGCATGAGAAAAATTTGCATGCCTACGACCTACTTTAAAGACAAATCTCACTCATGCATATTCATTAGGGATATCTTTTGAAAACCCGACTGGTTTTGGAAACACTGTCTTAAACACTGGCCATGACGTTTAAAGATATACCTGGATTTTCGGCGGCATCCACTGTATGGGTAGTGGCACTGGAAATCTTGGTATTGTGAGACCTAACATCATTATCTAGGTGTCGATGATATTTAGCAGACTAGATGGGCTGTTCAGGTCTTTATCTGCTGTTATTTACTCTGATACTCAGCCAGCGGCATCCTGTCCAGGAAGTGGCTTTAAATATCCAGTTATTTTTTTAGCCGGCTAATATATAGCTGCTTAAGTTGATATTCTCTTGCCAGGTAAAATCAAGTTTACAAGCCAGTTAAGAATACACCTTTTGGTCACTGGAGAAGTAGAGCTGACAAGCTCAGTATGTTGTTGCAGCATTAGCCCCGTCCTGAAGAAGAATCGAAACGCATTGGTGGAGAGCAGTGCAACAACACGACTAAGTTAAGTTTAAAATGAAGTGTCAGAAATGAACCTTGATCTTTGATGAATTGATAAAGTAGTAATGGAGTTTGTAAGAAAGGAATAAGAAAAATAAGTTCAAATGAATGAATTAATAAGAAATACAAGAAAATTAGGAAAATAATGTTTGATATTTATAGTATTTACTTATTTAACACAAAAACAGTTAAGAAATACACAGGGTGAGATCGGTGAGAAGTGCTGCTACGCTAAGATTTATGAACCAGTGTACGTTCTGAGACTCCCCAGTGTCAAAATATTCTTAACTGGCTTGTAAACTTGATTTTACATGGCAAGAGGTTTTCTTTGAATAGTAGTGGATTACTTGTCATATAACCTTTTTCTAAGTTGATATTCAGCATTGCTTAAATTAATCTTAGGCCCCAGTGCTCAAAGCTTACTGTGCCACTAAGGTTTGATTTAGACCGGTTGTAACCAGTCTAGCATGCAAGTTACCATTCAAGATAGCAGCCACCGAGAATCCTAAGCAGATGCATTACAACAAGCTCATTAGTATTAAAATGAACACTCCGTGTAATGCACAGAGAGGAACACCTACCTTTCAGTAAGCACAATTTTCCAGCAGGTCTGGAGCTGCAGGTAACATGAGGGAAACTTCCCTTGGAGCAGTCTGCTAGCATGTTTAAAAGCTGTATGTGTGTGGAATATGTAGCCATGTGCATGTTAATGTATGCATGTGTGTCCGGCACATAATAGCTGAGTCTAAAGTTGCTGTGAAACCGAAAAAAAAATCAACCCTTCCAAACTGCTGTCATAGCAAGAGGCTTCAACTGCAACTCTCATTTTTTTTTTTTTTTGCCCTTGATGCTGCTTCTGACTTGTTTGGAGCTCCAGAGATCATAGCCTAACACTCTAATAGGCCTGCACACAAGAGCAGCGCCTACCCTCAGCTCTTGTGCATTAGCGCCAGGCACATTCTTCCCCTTTTTACTGCTGATACTCAACACTAACATATAATTTGCATGCTGTTAGTGTTGAGCATCTTGCGGTACTTTAGAATCACTGTAAAACTGGGTGCCTTCCACCGTAGTGACGGACTTCTGTGCATCTGACCCTTAAGTGGTCAAGTGCTGACTTCACTCCTGGAATGCTCCCAACTTAGCCGGCTTAGAGTCAGGTGCTAATCGTGAATTTAAGCAGCACTTAGCCCAGGGGTGTCCAAAGTCCCTCCTCGAGGGCCGAATCCAGTCGGGTTTTCGGGATTTCCCCCAATGAATATGCATGAGATCTATGTGCATGTACTGCTTTCAATGCCTATTCATTGGGGAAATCCCAAAAACCCGACTGGATTCGGCCCTCGAGGAGGGACTTTGGACACCTCTGACTTAGCCGATTAAGTGCCACTGAAAATTAGTGGCTAGTTGTGACCAGGGTCCACCCCTGCCACTACCCAGATAGTGTTGAGGTGATCTGTCAAGCTTTTCAGCAACATTATCCAAATAATGCTACTGAAATCTGGGTATGGCCTTGGTAAAGCAGGACTTATCCAGGTAGATTCTTCTGTCTACTGTTTCCAAACATATTATTCCCTTAAGAAGCTTGTAGGATGCAACTATATCCAGTGGTGTAGTAAAAGGGGGAGGGGGCACTGTCTTGAGGGCGTCGGCACCCCTCTTCCTCTCCACTCCCCCCTCCTGCTCCTCCCACTCCTCCCCCTATCACCATTTCACTGCCCATGTCAGCATTGGCTTTCCCTCTGACTTCACTTCCTAGGCATGAGACCCAGAAGTGACATCAGAGGGAGAGACGGCGTTGGCGTGATCAGCAAGTTGGAGTTGCTGTTTGTGCCAGTGAAGAGATAGAGGTACGGTGAGGTGGAAGTGCCAGACTAATTTGGAAGGGGGGAGAAAGGGAGAGGCACAGTAACAGAGCAAATGGAAGACACAGAGAGAAGAGAGATAGTGGATGGAAGGAATTGAATGAGAACATGAGGAAAGCAGAAACCAGGCAACAAAGGTAGGAAAAAAATGCTATTTCTTTTTTTCTTTTGCTTCAGCATAAAGTAGTATAT
This sequence comes from Geotrypetes seraphini, assembly GCF_902459505.1. Taxonomy (NCBI): domain Eukaryota; kingdom Metazoa; phylum Chordata; class Amphibia; order Gymnophiona; family Dermophiidae; genus Geotrypetes; species Geotrypetes seraphini. The sequence goes on from NC_047086.1 coordinate 114,811,576, forward strand.
TAGTTGTGTTGATAAAAATTTATAAACATTAGAGGCTCTGGTAGAAACCCGTTTACAAAGTATGTATTCTTCCCAATTAATATTTCCAAATTAATAAAGTCTCTTTGCTTATTTGTAAATGGGTTTCTACCAGAGCCTTTAATTCAGTAGCATAATTAAATGAAATAACTATTTCTGAAGTTTATAGGGACGGGCGGGGATTCCTCGCGGGGACGGGTGGGGATGGAGGGATTTCTCGTGGGGACGGGTGGGATTCCTCACGGGGACGGGTGGGACTTTGACGGGGATGGGTGGGATTTCTGTCCCCGCGCAACTCTCTAGTCCGAGCATCTCCCTCCCTCTCCCTTACCTTCGTGGTGCGTTAGTGTAATTTGTGCAGGCTGCCGGAAACTGCCTGAAGTCACATGCGTCTGCGGGCGGAAGCTTCTCCTCTGACACAACTTCCGGTTGCGTCAGAGGAGAAGCTTTCGCCTGCAGATGCATGCGACTTCAGGCAGGCTCTGGCGGCCTGCACAAATTACATTCATGCACCACAAATGTAAGGGGGAGGGAGGGAGATAGATGCAGCCAGTAGGTAGGAAGGAGGGAGGGGGCCGCGAACAATCGGTGACCACTCACGTTCCCTCCCTTAACTGCAGAGACAAGGCCATTCACCGCTCCACGGGGTGGAGGATGGCCTTGTCCCCATACCCACAGTGAGCACTTTTTTTCCCCCCACTGTTTCGACAGGTTACCCGCGGCTAGCCACAAGTAACAGCCACCGTGTCATTCTCTAACGGCACCGATGCAGAGTTTCATGGCATCGCATACAGGTCAGGTCCACTCTTTTGCTTTGCCTGAAGCCCCTATGTGATGAAAAAAGGCCTTATGGGAGTCTTACTTTACATATATCAGAAAGCTGCATTCTCTAGATAATATATAATATTTCCTAAGAAAACGGAGCAAGTAGCAATGTTCACCCTGTAATGAAAACTTTTACTGCCTGCACAAACTTACCAAGCCTCATCATAGTGAGGTAATTTGTGGCCTTTTAGGCAGTCTAGTGAAAGCAGTTAGCTTAGCAGGGTTTGATAATTCAATTTCCTGAAACAAAAGTCCATAAGCTATTAAAGAAATGGCTTGGGAAAATTTACTACTTATGCCTAGGATAAGCAGTATAATCTCCTTGGGATCTTGCCAGATACTTGTGACCTGGGTTGGTCACTGTTGGAAACAGGATACTGGACTTGATGGACCTTCGGTCTCTTCCAGAATGGTAAATCTTATGTTGTTATGGCTAAGATTACAGGGGTATTGTAGAGAAGCTACTGAATAAATTGCAAAAACAATAACTTAACATAAAGCTTAAAATTCATAGATGTGAGTAGTGCTGCTTGCTGTGTATGTTTTTCAGACGTTGCACAACACACAGAGGTACTGCCTTCTTCAGTATGGCTGACACATCGTTCTGTATTATTTTCATAGCTGCAATCAAATAAATTCTGCTTTACATAGCAACCTCATGTCTGGGAATAAACACCCCAATAAAATATTAGGTTAACATGACCCTCTGTAGAAATTTCACTAAGTACAACACAGCCTTAAGAGAAAAATCTGCTTCTTTTAAAATTCAAAATTTCAAAAGTATGCATAACAAATGCTAATACTTACCCATTCTTATTGAAATATCTATTAGTAATGGTGATAACTCCTGATACAATCGTCATATGACATGACGTACCACCCTGTGTAGTTACTGTATTTCACAGAAAGGGATCTTAATCAATGAGCTTCACAGACGTTAAGTCATAAAGGAGTCTCCTAGACAGCACAGAAGTCTCATTTTCATAGAAGTCTCATTTTCATAGAACTTGGTTTCTAGCTCTGGAGGCCCACTTTTAAAGACAGATGCACCATTTTATTCCCACAAGCTCACCTTGGGGGAAAAAAGTTCTACAAAAAGAAAAGTATAGTACTCACTTCTTGGTTCCCTGGGTCCATCCACTGTAACTTTAATTGCTCGATGGTAGGTGGCTACTTGTGGAGGGTTGGTGAAGACTGTTATCGTCAAGGTAAAACTCTTTCCTGAAAACAGGAAAACATGACAGTGAAGTGAAAAGTTGTATATATGCTTCCCTAATAAATCAAGCATGTCTGCATACAAATCCCTGCTGCATTAGCTGGCACAGTTTACTTGAAGCAGCAATATTACAGGAAATGCAAATATTTCTCATTTTTTCCATGCAAGCCAGGAATGCTCTCAAAAAGTTGACGCCTGGGAGTCTCTATCTATTGTTAGTCATGGCTCAGTGATAGAATAACAGCACTGTAAGCCATTCTTGACTATACAGCAAAATTTACACTGTACTCCCTGTTGTACTGGTTTAAATTTACTAAAGAGAATAAAGTCCACTCCGAACCTGTTGAATAGAGATCCAGTGTTTCAGCAGAATTTGCAGAAAATTCCCTTTTTTTGTTTTAATTTTGGTTTTGGAAAGTTTGCTCTTACTAAAACTCTGAAAAATAACTACAATGAGAGATGAAAATTGTCCTTCCATGCATGTTTAAATTTGATATTATCATCACATTTCAAAGAGTAGCTCTTGGACTAGATATCTGGAATCATTTGACCTACCAATGAAAACTAAATAAATAAAATGAAAGACCTGAATCCTGATCTAAGTGCACATCTTCAGCAGAAGACGCTACACTGGCCTCTGGTCTGCCAGAATCACTGACAGCTGTAATCAGTTTTTCAACGGTTAGTCATGTCAGATAGTCAAAACTGAAAACTGTTTCAAGACAGGAAGAGGTGGGTGTGCAGAAGTGACTCAATAAAGCATTCAGCAGTCTCAGGCCCCATCGCTCCACACTGCTGCTGCTGCTTCACCCAGGGCTTTCAAGAGAGAAGCCCATTCAACGGTGATTTCTCCCACAGTTAAACTTTTGAGTTGAACAATGCGGAAGGTAATTTCTTTTTTTTTTTAAATTCTTTATTCATTTAAAAAACTTTCAATAAGTGCAACATAAGATACAATCACATTACACTTTAACATCTATAATAATAATCCTCTTAAGCGCGCATGCGCACTTAAGAGGCTGTGGGTATCTGACAAGTGCTGTGTCCCTCCGTGCCGAATTCCATTTTCAAATTTGAACACGGAGAGCACAGCCGGAACTCCCCTCCCCCCCCCCGCCCTCACTCACCGCCAAAACCACCACCGCCAAAGCCTCCTCCTTATGCCGGCTCACCCGCGTTTAAATTCACAGAAAAGCGTGCACCGTGCTACCGCTGGCCTCGCTGTCTTCTGTCCACTGCAGCCCGCCCTCTCTGACTACTTCCTGTTTCCGCTAGGATTGGCCGCAGTGGATAGAAAATGCAAAAGACAGTGGTAGCGCGGCGCAGCACTTTTCTGTGAATTTAAACGCGGCGGCTGGGAAGAGGGCTGCGGGAAATGCTGCTGCTGCACAGGAAAGGCTGGGAAATGCTGCTGCTGCACAGGGAAGGCCGTGAAATGCTGCTGCTGCACAGGGAAGGCCAGGAAATGCTGCTGCTGCACAGGGAAGTGTGTGTGTGGGGGGAAATGCTGCTTCTGCACAGGGAAGGGTGGGAAATGCTGCTGCTGCACAGGGAAGTGTGTGTGTGGGGGGGAAATGCTGCTTCTGCACAGGGAAGGGTGGTAAATACTGCTGCTGCACAGGGAAGGGTGGGAAATGCTGCTGCTGTACAGGGAAGTGTGTGGGGGGGGAAATGCTGCTTCTGCACAGGGAAGGGTGGAAAATGCTGCTGCTGCTGCTGCACAGGGAAGGGTGGAAAATGCTGCTGCTGCTGCACAGGGAAGGGTGGGAAATGCTGCTGCTGCACAGGGAAGTGTGTGTGTGTGAGGGGAAAATGCTGCTTCTGCACAGGGAAAGCCGGAAAATGCTGCTGCTGCACAGGGAAGTGTATATGTGTGTGGGGAGAAATGCTGCTGCTGCACAGGAAAGGCTGGGAAATGCTGCTGCTGCACAGGGAAGGCCGGGAAATGCTGCTGCTGCACAGGGAAGGCCGGGAAATGCTGCTGCTGCACAGGGAAGTGTGTGTGTGTGTGGAAATGCTGCTTCTGCACAGGGAAGGGTGGGAAATGCTGCTGCTGCACAGGGAAGTGTGTGTGTGTGGGGTGGGGGGGAAATGCTGCTTCTGCACAGGGAAGGGTGGGAAATGCTGCTGCTGCACAGGGAAGTGTGTGTGTGTGTGGGGGGGGAAATGCTGCTTCTGCACAGGGAAGGGTGGGAAATGCTGCTGCTGCACAGGGAAGGGTGGGAAATGCTGCTGCTGTACAGGGAAGTGTGGGGGGGGGAAATGCTGCTTCTGCACAGGGAAGGGTGGAAAATGCTGCTGCTGCTGCACAGGGAAGGGTGGAAAATGCTGCTGCTGCTGCACAGGGAAGGGTGGGAAATGCTGCTGCTGCACAGGGAAGTGTGTGTGTGTGAGGGGAAAATGCTGCTTCTGCACAGGGAAAGCCGGAAAATGCTGCTGCTGCACAGGGAAGTGTATGTGTGTGTGGGGAGAAATGCTGCTGCTGCACAGGGAAGGGTGGGAGGGAAATGCTGCTGCTGCTGCACAGGGAAGTGGAGAGGACGGAGAGGGAAAGGGGGCCTGGGATCAATCTTGGTTTGCTTTGGGTGAGGGGAGACAGAAGGGGCCATGGAGAGACAGAAAGACAGGCAGGCAGGCAGCGCATTAGAACGAAAGACAGACACACAGAAAGACAGTGGGCAGGGAAAGACACAGAAAGAAAGAAAGACAGACAGGGTGCCAGAGAGAGAACCAGAAAGAAAGAAGGACAAACAGCGGGAGGGAGAAAGAAAGAAAGGAAGAGAGAGACAGGGGCAGGGAGAGACACAGAAAGAAAGAAAGACAGACAGACATATATTCTAGCACTCGTTAATGTAACGGGCTTAAACACTAGTTATTTAATATTCTATCAAAAACTAATACACATCAAATATCCCCTCCCCTTTTACCATCAATTGTATTTAAACATAAGAAAACATAACATATCCCTCCCCCCCTCCCCACCCTGAACGTGTATAAATAAAGGAAAAAACAATACTCATTCTGTACAGTATTTTGTTAATGGCTACCAAACATCCCTAAATTTCCTAAAATGCCCCTGTTGTATGGCAATTATTCGTTCCATTTTAAAAATGCGACACAATGAACTCCACCAAAAATTATAACTCAATCTATCCCAGTTTTTCCAATTTTTTGTAATTTGTTGCATGGCAACCTCTGTCATAATAAGCAAAAGTTTATTATTATTATTAGAAGATATTTGGCTCTCAGCTCTCATTGATGTACCAAATAATATAGTATCATATGATAGGTAATTTCATAAGCAACTTGAATGTGTAGAACATCATTTCATGTGCTCAAGTAAGTGCTCATAAAATTGCAAGGGGTATCCCTGCTTAAAATAGGTGCTCAGAAAACACAGTCTCTCTGTTTATTCATTGGCATTCCTAGGGATGGAAAATGAGTGCAACAGGAATGGTGTCATATATTTTATATACAATAGGTACATATATGCTGATTCTTAACAGCATATAGGTCCAAATTCAGTAAATGGTGCTGAAAATTATGCAATGGGAAAAATCTGGACTTAGTGGTCTTTATAGAATAGCGCATAGTATGGATTCTTGAGTCCAACTTTGGGTGAAAGGTCTTACACCAACTGAAACCTGGTGTAAAACCTGGCACACAAGTTGGGTGGGCATCCACCAAAATCTTTAACACTGCACAACACATTTTGGAACACCCTTGACTCACCCATGCCCCTCCCATGGCCATACCTCCTTTTGGATTGCATGCAAAAATATTTAGGCACAGTTCTTTATAGAATCTCACATAGGCAGTTGCAAGCGCAACTCCAAATTACTACCGATTGTTAGCAGCCAATTATTGAGTGCATTGGCTCATCTCCAGTCATGGTACGTGAGCTTGTTGTGCCACTGGGGCTTACGCACATCTGTGAAGCTGAAAGCTATGCCGTCAGTAGATTCACTACCAACAGGGCCTCCCAAGGCAGACAGGTTTCAGCAGAGATGTAAGACTAAAGATGTACCATACATCTGGGCAGCAGCAGATGGGCAGTGCTGGAGATGGAAGATGGCGTTTGATGCGACAACAGCGACAACTTTGAATTTATACTGTGCAGAAGAAAGACCTGGCAATCTACATCTGTATTCTGCCTTGAAAACTTGATGAGTTTCATCAAGTCGCTAGGATTTGAACATGGCTCATTAACTAATTTAGTTGCTCATGTAACTCAGGATTCTACCCGAACTTGAGTGAGCTTTACAGAATTAGGGGGATAGTAACATAGTAGATGATGCCAGACAAAGATCTGCACAGTCCGTCCAGTCTGTCCAACAAGATAAACTCACAGCGATATAATCGTACGATACAACATATGCATACTTGATCCTGATCTAATCTTAATCTGCTTCAGATTAGGTTAAATCAGGATCCTGTGAAAGCTTTTGCAAAAGCCATTTTAATCCACAAGGGTAATTTTTTAACAGGATGATTAGGATGAAGGTACATAAGTACCTATGGTGCACCTATTTTATGAAGGCAGCATATGTGCCTTAACGAAATTGTGTCCCCGAAAACCCCTGCACTAAGTGACACCTGTGCTGAGGCAGACGTAACTTTCCATCTACATTTGAGTGGATATTTGTACATTTTATGACCTTATATCTTACAACTTCACCTCATTTCCACCCAATCTCTACAACATGTGCAATGAGTCAACAATTATGTACATGCATGTGTGTACATCCAAAACATAGAAACAGGATTGCAGATAAAGGCCAAATGACCCATCCACAGTAATCATTATCTCTTCCTCTCTCTAAGGGATCCCAAGTGACTATCCCAGGCTTTCTTGAATTCAATCTCCACCACCTCTTCTGGAAGACTGCTCCATGCATCTACCACCCTTTCCGTAAAAAAGTATATCCTTATATTACTTTTGAACCTATCACCTCTTAATTTCATCCTATGCCCTTTCATTTCAGAACTTCCTTTCAAATGAAACTCGACTCTAGCATATCTCCCCTCCCCCACCTTTCCTTCAAAGAATACATATTGAGATCTTTAGTCTGTTCCCATATGCCTTATTACAAAGACCATGCACCATTTTAGTAGCCTTGCTCTGAACTGACTCCATCCTTTTTTATATTTTTTTTGAAGGTGCAGTCTCCAGAATTGTAAACAATATTCTAAATAAAGTCTCATCAAAGTCTGTGGGGAAGACATGGAGCATTGGCCAAACAATCTTGATGGTTGACATCGAGCTCGGATACACAGAGCCACACAAGTCGCCTCATAGCCACCGACAAGGCTGCAGCTCCTGAGGTAAACTCAAACGTGTCATACGTAGAACGAACCATATACTTCCTCAATTGCAAGACCGTAGCAATAAGATTTTGAAAAGCCTGGGTCTTGCGAACAGGGATGTATTTCTGAAAAGCAGAAAATTGTTAGACCAGATGTTTCAGGTAAAAGGAAAAATTAGAATTAGAATTCCCAGCTCAGTTCGCCAACACTGCATTTTGATAAAGGCGTTTACCAAATTTGTCCATTGCTTTACCCTCTCTTCCAGGAGGTACAGAAGCATAGACACTAGACCCTGCAGACTTCTTCAAGGTTGATTCCACCACTAGAGACTCATGAAGAAGTTGAGGTTTATCAAAACTAGGGATAGGAACCACTCTGTATAAGGACTCAAGCTTCCTAGGAGCCACAGGAATGGATAGTGGAGTTTCTACATTTTTGTAGAAAGTCTCTCTCAAAATGCCATAAAGAGGGAGCTTCAACAGTTCCTTTGGTGGATGTTTATAGTCTAAAGCCTCCAAGAATTGTTTACTATGTTTGGAGTCCACTTCTAGCGGAATGACATTTGACAAAGAAATCTTGAAAAAGTAGACCACTCAGAAAAGATAGCAGGTCTCTGAGAAGAACGTTGAAGTGAATCTGACCCAGAAGAATCCTCAAGGTTTCCCAGTAAGTCCAAGTCTTGAATGGAATAGGGACAGTGTCAAAGCCTTGAGGTGCTTGATCTTATGAGAGGCCTTCTGGGACTCACCAGAGTCACCTCTCCAGATGTTTGCGTCTGCCAGATGTTTGGCCTGCCGGATGGGTGGGTTTGGCACCCGTCCATCCGGGATTGGGGGGGGTCGTGGGGTCGGCTCCCTTTTGCCCCGAATGTAATCGGGGGAGGGGGTCGGTGCCGCGGGGCAAGAGGGCTTGGACTCTCTCTTGCCGCGGGTCGCAGCAGTTCGGGTAGAGGAGTGATGGCATCACGGTAGGGGAGATGAGGCATCTCTCCTACCGTGATCATTGCTGTAGGGGGTAGGCAGGTTGCTGGGGCCGCTGAGCTGATCGCAGCAGCCACGATCAGTTCAGCGGCCCCTTTTTCGGCACTTAGACCTGTTTTGACTTTGTCTAAGTCAAAACGTATAAGTGCCGACTAGGCAACCTGCCTAAGGTTTTGGTTATACCTGCTGCACGCCTAGGTTTAGGTCGGCCCACCGCCCACCCTTTCCCCTCCTCTAAACACGCCTCTTTTCTCTCTGTGCGTTTAGTGGCAGGGGAAAGGCCTAAGCTGGTTTTAGATACGTCTAAAACCAGCTTTGATTATGGGTACTTGGACGATCAGGCTTTTTGATCGTCCAAGTAGCCATTTAGGCCACTTTTTAGACGTTGGGTTTTTTTTTTATTATGAACCCCTTAGGCACCTAAAATGTAGGCCTTTAAAGCCCTCGCCTAGACGCAATTCTGTACATAGTGCCTATGTGTGATTGACATACAGCTGGCACCATTTTTTTTAGGCGCCAGCCAATTTAGGCACCATTTATAAAACCAGACGCTTAGCGCCTCCTAAATAGGAAATGGTAAATGCTCCCACTTTAATATTTATGCATGTCTCGCATGCTAATGGAAAAATTTGCATGGGACAAGAAAAAAGTCCTGTTTTAGGGGCATGCTAAAAATCAGCTTAGTGCAGGAGAAAGCTGCATATTAACATGTGTTTAGCCTATTTCTCACAGTATATTAGTAAACTGGCCCCTAAGTTGCTTATGGAGCTGGTCACCTACACATTTCAGAAGTCCTATGATTTTAAAGCATCCTATTTGGATGAGAGGCGATCTATATAAGCAAATAAATATTTATTGTTTTAGTCAGTAAGAAGAAAGTGGATCTGAGAAGCAGATGCAAACCTTCCCATATTGATTTTAATTGTCTTTAAAATGCCATTAATTTTTCCCCTACTCCTCTATTGAGTATATTTTTCATTCCAGTTGGCAGCTACTGTTGTCTTTCCTGCCACACTAAGTGGTGATATATAAAAATCTATCATTAGCGATACCACTTATTTTTCTTCTCTTTTCTAAGTCTAGGAGACAAGTCAGGACCAATTTCTCCATCCTGCCTCTGGCAACAGACTGGAGCATTTCAGATCCTCCAGCAAGTCCCGGCTGCTTCAAAGGAAAAAAAAAATGTACTTTCTTCCGCTAAGATCATAAGAAGTATGGAGTGGGGTGGGGGGGTCAGCTTTATTTGGACATAATTACACTTCATCAAAAGAAGCTTTCTTCATCTTCCATGCGTGAAAAGCCTGCAAGCAGTTAAGTCTGTCTATTTTTTTTTTTAAATATAAAAATTGCTACTTGGGAAACCAGCCAAAACACAAAAAGCCAATACAGTAAAACTGCGTACTCCCTTTGTTTTTCTTTGAAGTTGCTTAAGTAAATATATGTTGAGGGTTGCAGAATATAGTATTGTTTTTACTCAGATTGATCAGTGAGAACTTGTCGATAAACTGTGTGCTCCACAAACAAGGAGGACAACAATTTGGCAAACAAACAAAACAAAATACTGAGAGAATGATATTCATAAACACCTTGTCCAGTTAACTCCCATTCCTGTGCTCTTCAGCAAAGTTCTGCCTGAGCAAATTGTTACCCAATAAAATTTAAGTACCACAAATGAGGTAGTGCTGAAGGCATTCCAGGGGTATGGTCTGACAGCACTGATTTAAATTAAGACTCTATGGGTTAGATTTATTAATGCATTACTGTGTTAAGGTACACAAGTGCATAATTGGTTGTCATTTGCCTCAGGCCCCATTTTCTGCGATGTGACCTATTTACTTATAATAGGACTTAAGTGCTAAGGCCATTTTTACTGTGGCTGTAAAAATCCCAATTTTCTATTTTTTTCCATTAATGATCCTGTGTAGTGTTACCATTAGCACATAGCCATTTTTTTTTTTTTTTTAATTATCGCAAAAGCACATACTTGACACCTATTTTGTAGGCGGTAAGGGTTCCTTTGTTATCCATACTTCAACCAGTTAAGGCCAGATTCTATAAACAGCACCACTGAGTGTGGTTATCAATCAACCGCTAGCCGCCTACCAGCATCTAGGCATGCTTAGGCGTCGCTAGGCATCCTAGAGGTAGGCGCCGGTATATTAACTGGATCTAATTTACCAGAGCCTAATTCAGATGCCTAGCAATGCCTAAGTCAACCACACCTATTCTGTGCCTCTAACCATACCTACATTTCATGTGGGAATCATTAGGCATCAGAAGGCACCTTGACTTAGGCGTTCCTAGGCACCATGTGGAATTCCACGCCTAACTTTTAATTTTAAAATTTTAAATTAATTATTCAGTTAACTTCAATGGCCCGGTCAATTACCATGCCATTTAAGCTAATTAATTTATATTAGGTTAGGTGCAGATTTTAGTTTGGCATCGCTAGATGGCCTCAATTATGGCATGTAGTGGCACCTAACTAGGGCACCGTTTATAGAATCGGGCTCTTAAGGGCAAATTCTATAAGAAGCGCCCAAAAGTTAAGCGCCTAATTAGACACTGTTCAGCGCAATTCAAGTAAAATTGGGTGCTGTTTAATTAATCACACTGAGCGGAACCTATTTTGGAGGCACCCAAGAAATAGGCCAGCTCTAGGCACTACTAAAAATTAGGCGCCTAGCTGAGCGCATAAGCGCGCTTAAGAGCAGTGATTCTGCAACAAGGCGCCTAACATGTAGCCACGCCCACATCTAACATGCATAGTGCCTATTTTTTTGAAGACTGCCTAAATTTTGAGGCGTCTTGTTACAGAATCGCGCTCTCTTGATAGGCACCTATGTTTCAATCAGTGCTGATTAAAAAGCTTAATTGAGCTTGTTATTCAATTTAGATAGGCGCCTCCAAAATAGGTGCCTAACTTTAGGCGCTGGTTACAGAATTTGGACCTTAGTGCGCAGTAATGTAGGTGCACTAGCTGGTTAGCGCAGGAATGCCCACTCTTCACCCCTGACATGCCCCCTCAAAAATATACAAAACATTCTGTGGTGCCGAGCTACGTAATGATTAAGCTTCCTCCTTATGTGTTGAACAGGTCCCTCTGCTCCCAAGATGAAATACGCCTCAAAACAGCCCCTGGTCGTGCCCTTCAACTGCAAACCGCCAAACGACATTCTACTTCCACTTCATACCAAGCCAATGGAATCAACTGCCCCTGCAGATCAGATCCTCTGAAGAACTCCTCAACTTTCGGAAAGCAATAAAAACACACCTCTTCACCTAACTCCCCTGTCCTTGACCGATGGATTACAAAGAAATGTATGTTGGTACCAGATCCCAGTATGTGTCACATTAGGAAAATTTGTATTGAAAAATCTTGCACTGTAACTATGACAAATTTAACCTGTAATCTATCTATGTGTGTCAATGTTAGGATTAAACTTGTATTGGAAAACTTGCACTATGGCAAATTGTAACCTGTATATTATGAATATTAATATTAGGACCCTAGGATAAAAACTTGTATCGTAAAGTTATACTGTAATTATAGCAAAATCCAGTGCAAATTGTAACCTGTTAACAGTATATTATGTATGTTTAACCTGTAACCTGTTTTGAGCTCTTTTTGGAAAACGGGATAAAAAACCAAATTAAATAAATAAATATTTAGCACACACACACATTCAAAAACTACCACATGATGCTGCAGAACGTCCCATGACAGTCCACTTTTTGCTGTGCTAGGCATGTGTTAGTACCTAATATAGCTAAGACAGAGCTTCTCAAACTGTGGGTTGAGATTTCATAACTCTGACCTGAAGTCAATGGGAACACTATTTCAGAACTGTGAGTCTGCTGACACAATTGCCCTGGCTGTCCCTTGGACTTCCCAAATAGCCTGCTGCATGACTGGCTTAATTGTCATGTAGACTAGGAAGTTGCTTAGAATATGAGTTGGTGATTTCTGAAATGAACAATAGCAGTCACGGCACAACAATAATTCCTAATAGCCATACAAATTCAAAGAAACATCGGTACATACTTTTACTCATAGGATGGCTTGGCAGTTTCCAAATAATCTATTTGATCAGTTAAATAGCTATTCACTTGGTTAAATGGTTTTAGAAATGAGGAATGTTTTCAAATCTGTTTTCGTTTGTTTTATATTTAAATATTTTATTGAAATTTTCAGAATACAAAAATCACACACCCAACTCTACCTCTAACCATAGCATTTCGATTTTTTAATTGGCTTTTAATGACATTTTCAAACATCACACCATTTAAACCAGAGTCTCTCGAACTTTTTTAGCTCCGGCACATAAATGGAGCAAACGTTTTTCGCAGCACATTATAATTTAAATTATAAATTGCAAAACCAACAAAAAATTAAATTTGAGAGTTATTTAAAGTTCTTTAAGTTATGTATGGGTAATTGTAACAATGGTGAAACTAAAATAGAATAGAATTGCTAATCAATGCAATGGATGTGCTTGTTTTTGAATGTAATTTAACTCAAAATGTGGCTTGATAGTCAACAAGCAAACATACATTTCATCATCCACCAATTGCGGTTGTTTTCTTTTCTTTTTTTTTTCAATTTAATTTCTGTCAGAGCTGAAAATCCAAGTTTGCAAAGATAAGAAGATCCAAACAGTAACAAAGCTTTGATTGCTTTGTTGCTCAAGTTAGGATAACTACTACATAAAAACTAACATTAAATTACTTGTCGTTGGTTTTCAAGGACCAATCACGTCAAAGAATGATGCTTTTTTGTGGGCGGATGTATCCTTACGTACACAGACTCTCATGACATTCACAGACTCTTGCATACATGACGTACATATCTCTTCTAGTGTAAACTTATGAAAGGAATTTTTAAAAATAAAGTAACATTTTGGAATCTCTTCAAGGCACACCACTGTGCCGTGGCACACAGTTTGAGAGACGCTGCTTTAAGCCAATTTAAAAAATTTAGGTTCTATGCAGAAATCATAGAACCTAAGCACCACTAGGCATTGCCAATCCAGGTGCCACTTATAGAATCAGGCTCAAAATGATTGTGAGGCACTGCTTTAAGACATCATATATCCTAGCTGTCATCCTCTAGCTTAGTATCAGTATGCCAGTACTATGTTGATATGACAAGGGATCTTCAAAAATTTCCAGCCTTTTATTTTTTTTAAACACTATTTATTACATATCTCAAAAGCAAATTGCATCACTTTTCCACATAATCATCCTATTTTGCGATACATTTTTCCCTGCGTCCTAACATGCCGTCTTACCATGTCCCCTGCCCCAACCATTTCCCATGAAAATATGAAAGTGCGAAAACTTTTTGAAGAGCCCTCGTACAATGCCACCTTTCCAACCCAGTCAGATAACACCTAAATATTTAGGGCTCCTTTTGCTAAGCTGCAGACAGCTCAAAGGCATGCTTGCTGCAGCTTAAAATGGCATGTTGCAGGGTGCACTGAGGCATCCTGCGGTGTTGCAAGTGTGCAAATCCTACCCATGTGATAACAAGTATTTGTTTTTAGCTGAGGGGCGTGTGTGAGGGTGGAAAGAGTTGGCATTTCTGCGCTAATCGGTTAGTGTGTTGGCATCGCCGTGTGTTAACTGATTAGTAGCACATGAGTCCTTATTATCCACAAACTAGGTGGTGTAAGGGCTCATGTGCTAATTTTTGTTCATGGTCGTGCATTAACAGCAACATTAGTGCATGGTCATTAAATCTGAAAATCGGCCATTTTTCGGCTCTGGTAGAAATGGCCTTAGCACACAGGAAAGATCCGTGTAAGGGCATGCTAAGGATACTTTTTGCTACAGCTTTGTAAAAGGGCCCCGTGGGTCCACGGTTACTAAACCTTTTCCTCACAGACAAAGAATTGGGGGGGGGGGGAAGCCTTACTGAATCATATTCAAAATATGAGAAAACCTTAGATAAGCCCATAGAAAAGCAAACCAGTGCCCAAAAGTTATTTCATGTTTCGTTTTTTAAAGAGACACACCTAGGGGTCTTTTTACTAAATTGCACTAAAATGTGGCCTGTGATATTATTAGCACAAAAATTTCCCACACACTGAGGCCACTTTTAGGGAAGTTGTAAAATGGCCTCATTTTCCATTTTCTGAATTAAGGGCAATGCACTAATTTCTAAATTAGAGCGTAGCCATTATTGCATGAGTCCTTATCACCACCTATTTACTAGGCAGTAAAGGGCTGATTCTGGTCAGGCCACCAAAAGGTTGGGTGGGAAGCAGCTACCTCTAAGCAGCCTTCCCTATCGGCACCTATCTCCCTGGCAGCATAGTGACAGCAAAGCCTAGAAAGAGACGTGGTTAGGGGTGGTACCAGACTTTGGCATCACTAAGTGCCGCTAGCCAGGATTCTGACATGACCCTAGGCACCGAAAATATAGGCCTGTGAAACCCTGGCCTATATTTCCGGTGACTAGGGTCCTGTCAAGCCACAATTCTGGAAGTGGCGCCTGTTGGTGACTGACACACACAGGAGCCTGTTTTGTAAGCGCCTGGTGTGGCAGATGTCGCTTCCAGAATCAGCCCCTATGGGCTCACGCGCTAATTGGTTAGCACACGGCAATGCATCTGTGCTGATTAGCACTGGACACACCCACTCTCAACCACCCCCCAAACACACCTCCCAAGCTAAAAAATGAAATCTATTTTTTAGCATGTGGGAAGTGCATGCTAATCTCAAAACTACCGCGGGATGTCTGAGAGCATCCCACGGTAGTGCTTTTTTAACCTGTAATAAGCACATGTTAGTGGATATGACAGCTTAATAAAAGAACCTCCTAGTGTTGGTAACTTTGAAATTTCTTAGCATTTTTTCATCCGAATGGTTCAACACCAAAGATACTCAGGCCGCAGTAGTAGATCTGGCTGCCAAAACCCTACCCCTTCCTTGCTGCTTCATAGAAGGCAACAAACACACCAGCCAAAGCAATGTGGTGTGAACAGTGGTTTTAAACCTTCTCAATTTTAAACAAGATTGAAAAAAGCCAAATTGCCACAAGACTAACAGAATGCACCACACAGCTGATTAGGCAAAACAAATAACGTGCAACAGCACTTTTCCTTCTGGTAGTCTTTCATGTTTCTTTAACAACAACCCAGAAAGCATTTCTGCAAGCCACATGCTTACAAGAGGCACTGGCCTCCTTTTGAATCATATAACTTTATATATACCTTTAAAAAAATGATTTATTTTACATATTTATTTACATTGCCCTCCCAGGTTCCCTTCTAACAATAAAAGGATGTTAAAAAGGTTTTAAAAGTACCTACATTTGTTCCTAAAAAGAAAACTGCTGAATAATCATTTAAGTTATTGTATGTTTTGGAATGATTTATCATCTCTGAAATCTATTTTTAAATAAATTTCCCTCATCCCTCAGTGTTTATAGAAAGGATCTAAAATCAGGACCTTCTGCCCCCCACTTTTGCTTTGGAATAAGATATATCAAATAAAAAGAAAATATCACCAGGAAACCAGCAAACAGCAAAAAAAACAAAAAAAAACCCAACAACAAAAAAACAAACAACCTTTCAGAGAATTACTTGTGTAAAAATCAGGTTCTTTTAAATCCTCAGTCCAGTCCCTCACTCCAGTTAAGGAAGGAGATTAAAAACCATATGAGGAAATCCAGCTCCATTATAAAACCTTCCAGTTTCAGTAATGCGCATTTTTGAAATGTATACAATTCTTAAAAAGCAAAGAGATAACTTAAGACTTCTTAAATGTCATGGAATTAGGAATTTGCTACCTGTTGCTATCACCCTGAACTAAGCAAATGTAAAGCATGTTAGGGCATAGTTGGGCAGACAAACAGCTATAAATATTGAGACAAAAAAGATAAAATACAATGAAATCTGCCCCTGAACACAATCAACACCCTGACAATTAGTGCAATGTGATTTATATACTGTGAAATAAAATAGTCCTGAGTACTTTACAGTAACACGCAGAGGCCAATTTACTACAGTACATTAAACACTTACAAAATAATTTTATATAGTGCATCAAAAGTTGGTCATCCTTTTATGAAACTGCGATAGCAGTTTCTAGCACGAGGAGATGCACTGGATGGCCCGCGCTGCTCCCGACGCTCATTAAGTTTCTATGAGCGTCGGGAGCAGCGCAAGCCATTCAGCGCCGCTCCCTGCGCTAGAAACTGCTATCGCAGTTTCGTAAAAGAGGGGGTTAGACTTTGATTAGATGCCTAACTTTTTAGTAATCAAATGGCAGCTAAAGGAAGTTAATCTGAGCCTGAGTATCATCAAATAAAGATAACAAGACATTTTATACAAAAAAGAATCTAGCACTTGGTGCAGCATGAGGTCTTGCTGCAAGGAGTTGAACAATATCGTAGGCTTTATCCTCACTATTTCAAAAAGGCATTGAATGTTTGATTGTTTGGAACAGGACTTCACCAAAGTGTGCGTGTTTAGCTATTAGCAAAGTATGTTAAATTTATGTTATTTTCCACAATAAAGTGCAGATAGTGAAGGATCATTTAAAAAAAAACTACTGCTAGAGGTTTGCATAAAATGTCTTTTTATCAATGAATCATTACTAAGTGTTAAAACACAAAAGTTATAGCTATAATAGCATGAAATTTGCTCCATTAAGCAAAAATAATAGCAAATTTTAAGAAAAACAGAGCTTTATGTAATCAGTGGCTTTGAGCGACCCCAGGATGGGCTCTGAGGAAAGGGAGGAAAGGGATGTTACCAGTGATGTGCCTCAACATTCTGTTCTTGGAACTGTTCTTTTTAACATTTTTATCAATTATATTGCTGAAGGGTTGTCGGGTAAGATTTGCCTCTTTGTGGATGATACCAAAATCTACAATAGAGTAGACACGCTGGATGGTGTGAATAACATGAAGAAAGACCTGGCGAAGCTTGAAGAATGGTTTGAAATTTGGAAAGCTAAAATATAATGCTAAGAAATACAAGGTCATGCATTTGGGCTGCAAAAACCCGAGGGAATGGTACAGTTTTGGGGTGAAGAACTTATGTGCACAACGGAAAAGCGGGACTTGGGTGTGATCGTATGTGATGATCTTAAGGTGGCCAAACAGGTTGAAAAGGTGACGGCGAAAGCTAGAAGGATGCTAGGTTGCATAGGGAGAGGTATGGCCAGTAGGAAAAAGGAGGTATTGATGCCTCATTATAAGACTGGTGAAACCTCATTTAGAATATTGTGTACAATTCTGGAGGCCGCACCTTCAAAAAGATATAAAAAGGATGGAGTCAGCCCAGAGGAAGGCTACTAAAATGGTATGTGGTCTTCATGATAAGGCATATGGGGCAGACTTAAATACCACAATCTGTATACTTTAGAGGAAAGGCAGGAGAGGGGAGATATGATAGAGTCGTTTAAATACTTATGTAATATAAATGTGCATGAGTCAAGTCTCTTTCATTTGAAAGGAAACTGAAACTCTGCAATGAGAGGGCATAGGATGAAGTTAAGAAGAGATGATAGGCTCTGGAGTAATCTGAGGAAATACTTTTTCATGGAAAGGGTGGTAGTTGAATGGAACAGTCTCCCAGAAGAGGTGGTGGAAACAGAGACTGTGTCTGAATTCAAGAGAGCCTGGGATAGGCACGTGGGATCTCTCAGAGAGAGAAAGAGATAATGATTACTGTGGATGGGCCATTTGGCCTTTATCTGCTGTCATGTTTCTATATTTCATGTTTCAGAAATTATTTTCTGATCAAGTAAAAACAAATTCATGGAAAAACTTCAACTCACACAATTTTTCCAACTTTAGATTTTTCTGGACAAAGCTTTTAAAACAGCCTTCTGGTGCAGCTGATGAAAACAAAAACTGTTTATGAGGTCAAGAAAGCTTGGGGCAAGTACAATGGATCTCTAAGGGAGAGGAAGGGATAGTAGATGGCATGGATAAGCAGACTAGATAGGCTATATGGTCTTTGGTGCAGTGGTTAAAGCTACAGCTTCAGCACCCTGGGGTTGTGGGTTCAAACCCACGCTGCTCTTTGTGACCCTGGGCAAGCCACTTAATCCCCCCATTGCCCCAGGTACATTAGATAGATTGTGAGCCTGCCGGGACAGACATACTTGAATACCTGAATAAACTCATGTAAACCATTCTGAGCTCTCCTGGGAGAACAGTATAGAAAATTGAATAAATAAAAAATAAATAAATACATTAACTGCAGCCAGGTACCATACTCTAACTGGCATGTGGGACCTGCATATAAAAATGTTAGTTCCACCCCCATTGATTGCCATATAACATTTATAGCTATCACACAGTAAACTCCCATGTTCAGCCACAGTTACCACACTTAGTAAAGGGGTCCTCAATATCTAGTTTGTTGCCCACCAAATAATGAGTGATAGCATTTCTTCACCGACATGTTACAGGAAGCAAAAGGTAGCCATAACTGCACTGAGTTAAATACAATAATAATCTATCTCCTGCATCTTATTCACTATCTCTTATTTCTATATTTCAAGTGGATTGCAGAAAACAGTCAGTTTCAGTGGAGGGGAAAAGTAATGATTATTACTGCTTTCTTTTTTACATAAGAATTTAAGAATAGCCATACTGTGTCAGATTGATTGTCCATCTAACCCAGCATCCTGCTTCCAACAGTGGCCAATTCAGGTCATACATACCTTGCAAAGTCCCAAAGAGTAGCAAAATTCCAAGCTATTGATCCCAGGGATAAGTAGTGGCTTTACCCAATTGTAGACTTTTCCTCCAGGAACTTGCCCAAACCTTTTTTAAACCCAGATATGCAAACTGCTGTTATCACATCCTCTGGCAACAAGTTCCAGAGCTTAACTATTCATTGAGTGAAAAAATATTTTGTCCTATTCATTTAAAAAATATTACCATGTAACTTCATGGAGTGTATCATAGCTTTTTTTATTATGCAGCAAAGTCAGATATTGCCTTCTTCTCCATCTACTTTAGAAATTTGCTGGAACAGGTAAAATTAGGGGAACATTCTTTGGTAAACACTCAATGAGCCTGACATTTAGGATACAAACAGGAGTCTGAAAGCCTAGGAAAGATACAGGAATAAGTGTCGAGTAATTCTATATACAGGATGCACACTAAGGGATGATTCTAAAAACAGCATCCCAATTGTAGGTGACGGTAAGCTTCCTACCACCATCTAACGGATCAATCAGGACACATGATTTTTTTTTTAAACTGATGGGGCGAAGAATACCTACAATGTAGGCATTGTTCGCATGCATACGGAGATAAGTGGGCATGCCTATGGATGCCTAAGGCCAGCATAGGTGTGGTTTATGCCAGAAATGGCCTTAGATGTCCATAGGCATTCTTCGGCGCTTCTCGTAGGTGCAAGTCAGACACCTGAAATGTAGGCTTGTAAAATGCTGGTCTACATTTCAGGCGTCTGTAGAAGAAAACAGATGCAATTCTGGAAACAGTGCCTACCACGGCAGACACCATTTACAGAATCAAGAGCTGCCCCTGTATATAAATGACTGGTGATTCATTTGAAAACTGGTCAGCAATCAGCATTGCACTGTGAAATCTTTTTCCCATGTCTTCAGATATCAAGGGCCTACCTCTTCCACTTCTGCCCACAAATCTCAGGTCATTGAACCTGGCCACTTGGTTTTTCATGACAGCAGAGGCATTTCTGAGTTCTGCGGAATAGTTTTCATCGTTGCCAGCCATGACGGTGACCACGGTTCCATCTGGCACCTCTCCCAGGGCTACTACCTATGGGGGAGAGAAGAAAAGGATACAAGGATCTGTGAAACGTTCATGCAACCAAATGTTCTGTTATCTGGCAGTATGTTTCACCATATCACAGGTCACAATCCTCTGTATAATATTGTTCTGCTCTGAACAGTAAGGGTCAACTGTTCTGTAACCTTTCTATACTAATAGAATCACCACTTAAAATGCAAACAGCATTACAATCCATGTGCTCTAACAATCTTAATATTTTTCATACACTAACTAAAAAGAACATTCTTAGATTTTCTATTTTACCCTCACTGTCTATTCTTGTCATTTTACAGATCTATTAAACTTTTGGCTTTTTTTTTAATCTCTCAAGTCTTACAAACATAGTAACATATACATAGTAACATAGTAGATGACGGCAGATAAAGACCCGAATGGCCCATCCAGTCTGCCCAACCTGATTCAATTTAAAATTTTTCTTTTTTTAATTTTTTTCTTCTTAGCTATTTCTGGGCAAGAATCCAAAGCTTTACCCGGTACTGTGCTTGGGTTCCAACTGCTGAAATCTCTGTTAAGACTTACTCCAGCCCATCTACACCCTCCCAGCCATTGAAGCCCTCCCCTGCCCATCCTCCACCAAACGGCCATACACAGACACAGACCGTGCAAGTCTGCCCAGTACTGGCCTAGTTCAATATTTAATATTATTTTCTGATTCTAAATCTTCTGTGTTCATCCCACGCTTCTTTGAACTCAGTCACAGTTTTACTCTCCACCACCTCTCTCGGGAGCGCATTCAAGGCATCCACCACCCTCTCCATAAAGTAGAATTTCCTAACATTGCCCCTGAATCTACCACCCCTCAACCTCAAATTATGTCCTCTGGTTTTACCATTTTCCTTTCTCTGGAAAAGATTTTGTTCTACGTTAATACCCTGATGAGCAACTTGAAAGCACAAGTTTAAATGATTAATATTTTTTCCTTAGTTTTCTAGCTAGATCATAACAATGAAAAACCAAATGGGAACATGCTGGACAGATAAGAGACAAAGGGCTCCTTTTACTAAATGGTAGTAGCCGTTTCTACCAAGGGACGGTGAGATAAATGCTCCAACGTTCTTAGGAATTCTATGAGCGTCAGAGCATTTAACTCGCCGGCCCGTGATGGAAACCTCCACCGCCATTTAGTAAAACATTTAGAATTTTCATAAAAGAGTCACAAAAAAAAAAATGTGGCCATTCTAAAACACAATTTTCTTGACAGATTTTCATATAAAGAAAAAAAGCACACGAGACTTTTTGTATGATGCTTTCCTGCAAAGAATTTCACTCAGTTAATCTATTTAATATTTCAAGTCTTGAACTGAATTTACCTAATCATGCACTGGAAGTATTACCATGTCTACCATTTCGGGACCTTTTTACTAGAGTTAAGCACTTAAGCACACAGTTAATGTGCGGAAACAGGATACCATGTAACCGTGCAGTTTTGCAGTAGTTTGCCTGTTAACACACATTAACATAGTAACATAGTAGATGACGGCAGATAAAAGACCCGAATGGTCCATCCAGTCTGCCCAACCTGATTCAATTTAAATTTTTTCATTTTTTCTTCTTAGCTATTTCTGGGCAAGAATCCAAAGCTTTACCCGGTACTGTGCTTGGGTTCCAACTGCCGAAATCTCTGTTAAGACTTCGGCAGTAATTCAGTATTGCATTAAACCATGCAATACTGAATTTTTCAAAATTTTTCTATTGGGGGCATAGCATGGGCAGAGAGTGAGCATGAAACTTTAGTCAGCTAGCATGTTACACTTACTATGTGCTAATGTGCTAACTGGTTAAAATAGGACCACTTACCATGTCCCAAACAGCACTAAGGCCTGGATTCTCAAAATGCTGCTGTAAGTTAGGCAGCAGTAGGCACTGAACCACTGCCTAACTTAATTGCTTTAATTGGCACAGTAATTGACTGCACCATTTAACCAATTAATTTCTCATTTAAAAAAACAGTAGGCACCAGAATTGTATTTAGAGGTGGCGCCTAACAGCACCTAACATCAACTTAGGCGTGCTTATGGGAAGAGTTGACATTAGGCGTGATTCTCTATCAAAGATAGGCGCCGGAAATGTAGGCCTTTAAAACCCTGGCCTACATTTCTGGTGCCTACCTTTGACGGTGCCGACCTTTGATTCTGCAAACAGCGCTGTAACATGATTGATACACGACTGGCACCATTTTTGGAAGGCGCCGGCTGATTGCAGCGTTGTTTGCAGAATCTGGCCCTAAACGCGTCTTCATTAACCAGGAGCAGGCACCGTGTGCTAGTCTGAATGTTAATGCATAACCTGCAAGAAAAGCATAGAAGGTATGCTTCTTCTTGATGCAGTATTAGGTCGGAACTTGCCATATGCTAAAATTCTCCATTATAGCATATTAAGTCCAAAACGTACTACCTCTTAGTATAAAGGCCCCTTTGTGTTTTTAGCAGTTATTCAATTAATACTATTGCACTTTATCTCTATGACTACTTTCAGGTTTAGTTAAAACTAAAAAGAAAGAAAGTAATTACTCTATCCGTAGGTAAAAGTTTTTTTTAGCAGCCATTCTTTTTGGTCTGCTGTTTCTCAGTCTATGCCATAATAATGTTAACAGTAAACTGAATATGAATATTTTAACTGTGATGGCGTCTTTTCTCAAGAAAGGACTGAAAAGAGGAACAAGTCCCAGAAGTCAAATCTAAGAGCTAGAAATATGGGCTGAAAAAAAGCAGCTGAACTAATTTGTTGAACTTCATATCTGACATGATTTGTGCAACAAAACTAAAAATGCTAAGATACAGAGTTTAGCTTATATTTTCATCATATTGAATGCTTGTAAAAAAAAAATAGTGTTTCTTTAGGTATTAGTTCAGTCACCAAAAATGGAACATATTAACCTAACAACATTTATGATTATACTAAGGGCTCCTTTTATCAAGCCGCGTTAGCGGTTTAACGCGCGTAATAGCGTGCGTTAAACTGCCGGCCGCGCTAGCCGCTAATGCCTGCCTTGAGCAGGCGGTAGTTTTTTGACCAGCGCGGGGGTTAGTGCGTGATTAAAAGTCGCGCGCGCTAACCCCGCTAGCGCGGCTTGATAAAAGGAGCCCTAACATTTATAAAATAAATCTTTGAAAATCCAAAGTAGTTAAATTATGCTATTAATAAACTTCATTGCTTAAAAATAAGTATACAGTATTTGGTGAAATCAGAAGTTGCATGTTCTCTAATCAGAAGATAGTGGAATATATTGAAGAACTAAGGCCAGTACTGGGCAGACTTGCACGGTCTGTGTCCCATATATAGCCATTCAGTTGAGGGTGGGCTGGGAAGGGCTTTGACGGCTGGGATGGTTTAGATGGGTTGGAATGAGCTTTGATGGAGACTTCAATAAATGGAACCTAAGCACAATACTGGGCAAAGCTCTGGATTTCTGGCCCAGAAAAATCTAAGGAAAAGGGCAATTTAACTCAAATCATTAATTTATAGAGTGTACAGTTGGGCCATTTGGGTCTTTATCTGCCATCATTTACTATGTTGCATTGTTCATACATCAAAATGTTTTCATCTTGACAGGTATTCCCTCTGAGACATTCTTTTAGAATGAATCACATCTCCATATACACCTCAGCTTAGTAGATGTATGTCCATTTGGCAGGCATATAACTTTAGTAAAGATTCTTTTATATCAGATCTCACAGCATTAAACTGAGAATCTGGTTATTTTTACATTGTTATGTTTAAGTTCATATCAGCAGCACTTAATAAAACAAAAAAATATTGCACTCTACCCATCAGCCAACAGTCACAATCCATCTGAAGATATCTAAACCATGATTGCAAAATAAATGTGTAAATATGATACTGAAATATGATACTTTGCATATTGTACAATATGAGATCTATAGTAAAACCAAAAGTATGGAACGATATTACAATTTCCAACAACAAATTATATTTTATTACATGTACTTAGTGAACATCCATTTATTGAATTGTTGAGGCATTTTCTGTACTGTTTATTTTTCAATTTGTAGCAGGCTTGAAAATGGAGATAATGTATTAGGATTAGCGTTATCTGATTTGTGATTTCAATATAGCAAATAATTTAGGGCTATTGTTTTGTTGTTTAAAAATTAAAGCAGAATTGTAAGCCACAGTTGCGTGCTTGCCAATGCTCATTTATGTACTATGTATTATTGTGCTATATTACTACGTGTCTTAGTATTCTCAGAAAAAAACAATCTTCAGAAAAAAATGCCCTTTTCAGGTTATGATTTTACATACGAGGGGCCGCTGTAAAGTTCTCAGCCCCACCAAGAAGAGAATGATGTGGAGACAGGAAACTTACAAGTTATTCCACACTTTTCTTGACACTTTTAATTTCAATGATATGAAATGAAATGAAAAGCATCAAGGAAAGTGTGGAATAACTTGTAAGTTTCATGGCTCCACATCATTGTCTCCATGATGGGGCTGAGAACTTTTTAGCGGCCCCTCGTATGTTCCAAGCAGTAACATCAACATCATGGCTACAGAACTGAGGTACAATTCATTTCCATTTTTAAAAACTCATATTCAGTTAACTAGTCAGTAAGGATAAATTTTGTGATTGTTATTTGTGATGCTATCAGTTTATGCCTCCGAAATACAGTAGCACATTTTACTTTTGGTTCTTGCTCACGCTACTTTTTTACAGTTATAAATAAGCGAAATAAATGTAAGGCTTTAAAAAAACTGCTATTTTTATGGGTCTACTTTGAAGTGAAGCATAACATATGCCATCAGCAGTAAACCAAATAACTTTTTTTCATGTTCAGATGGATTGTAAGTTAGGGCCTAACATAGGTGGTCTTTTACTAAAGAATGGTGGATGATATCTGCCACAGGACCCATTTTACTCCTATGAGCCCTGCCGCAGATAGCATGGGCTAATTTTTAGTAAAAGACTCCATAGTTTCAAAAGGCAAACCTATCTAATTTGATTATACAAAGCACAGGTGTCAGCTTGTGCGAGCCTGTGGGTGCTAAGCACCCGTAATACTAAGCAAGCTCGTCCTTTGTCCAAGAAAGGATATAATTTGTGCTTTATGTAGCGCCCCCAAACATTTGGCAATGTTGGCACCTTTGAGTCAGAGTACCACCATATTCTGCCCTGCACATCATCGAGGGCCTCTTTTACAAAGCCACTGTAGCAATTCTGCGGCAAATGCACCAAAGCCCATTCAATTCCTGTGGGCTTTGGTGCATTTGCCACAGGAGAATCATTATTGCCGCTTTGTATAAGGGGCCCAAAATGTGAGCACTTAAAAAAAAGTTTTTCACAAAAACCACAGTTATTATTTTACTGGTATTGCTTTCTTTTTTTTTTTAATAGTGTACACATGCAATGCATAAAAAAATAACGTTACAATACTTTTTGAACTTAAAAATGTATCCTTCTGCATAAAATCATTTTCTTGATTATTACTGCACCAAAACACTTCACATGAAATGAGAAGTGATTTGTAAGTCTTGACTCCTGTCTTAGGGGGTCTTTTACTAAAGCTCATGCTATCTGCCACAGGGCCCTGCTGCAGATAACATGCAATAATCATTGGTAAAAGACACCCTTAGTCAATACTTAATTGACACATTAATCTGTTAAAAGGTTAACAGGAAAGAAACTGGCACAAAAGATAAAAAGAAGAGAAAGATTGCTAGTAGTGCAGAGAAGTGACTGCAACAAAGCTTAGCACTGGTGATTTGTGAAGAGGCCAAGGAGGACTTTTACAGTAAAAGAAGACACCTTCCAGCCTCAGGCTAACTTTTTTTTTGCCTTAAAGAATCATCTGCCTTTACCATCTTTTCACCCCATCAAGAATTAATCTGGTACACAAGTGAACAGTATTAGATGGGAGGAAGTCACACAGCTGTAATCTGGTTAAAGAATCACTCCCCCCCCCAAAAAAAAAAAAAATAAATAAATAATAATATTAAATCTGGACCTCTGAATTTACAACTTTGAATTGTCTATAGGAGAAGCGATTGCATGTTTATGGTTGTCAGTTAGGGGCCAGATTTTAATGTTATTTTCTACCAGTTCTTAGCAGTGTTAAGGATGAAGGGAGGGTGGAATTTGGAGTGATTATAATTCAATTTAACTAATCAGATCTACAGCTATAAAGAAGTTTGTTGGTCTGGCGGAAAACGCAATGGGAGAGAAGAGTAGGAGCTGCAGGCATCTGTGAGGTCAATCGCTCAGGGAGAGGATGTCACAAAAATGTGGTCAAGATCGGCAAAGTATACCGCAGGGCGCAAAGACCTACAATGCAGCCCCATACAATGGGGTCTCCTTCCATTCACCACTACCAAGGACGGGAACTCTCCAAAGACTGACACAATAACTACACGATTTTGATGGTGTGTATGAGGGGAAGGGGGGGTGGGCAGTGAGAACTAAAAATTAAGCTGCAGTAAATGAAAATGAATCACTTCATTTACATCTAGGAGCTGGAGAACAATCAGTCACCACCATGGTGCCCTTGTCAGCTTGGGAGTAAGATGAGTAATTTGCTGAAGCATCTGATCTCTTAAGGACTTCCTCAGAGAGCTTATCCAGCCTGCCCACCGGCCGAGTCTAGGCACCTCAGATACCCTGACTGCAGCGATCTTCCCCAGTTGCCGGGGCGCCCTGTGCTCTGGAAACAGAGATCCCCACAGTTCAGCTTTCTGGAAGGGGGGGGGGGGGTTGTTAGCCTGTCCTCTTGGAAAGTCTGTCGCTGACACCTGGCTCTGCCTCAGCCCCTCAACAAAGTTTCTTACTCCTACGGCTGCTAGTTAAAACAACCTCCCTCCCCCAAAAAAAAAATTTAAAAAAAAAACCTGTACCACTAGGAGCTAAATATTACTGCAATCAGTCGCGGCAGTTTAAAATTTCCAGATTGTTGAAAACTGCGGTTTTTTTTTTAAATTATTATTTAACAAGCTAGCAGTGCAAATACAGTTATGGCATGTGTAAAAGTCTGAGCTAGAAGATGATCAAGACTCGTGAATGAGGGTGCGAGAAGAGTGAGACGGAATGCAGTCAGGTTATGAGCAGCTAAAAGTCGGCTAAAGAGGAGCACGCGCCAGAGGTGGCCGCACACGGACAGACTGACAGAGAGACAGACAGAGCCTGAAGGGTCAGGAAGAGGTGGGGGGGGGGGGGTGAGGGAGGGAGAGAGAAAGCTGCGAGCAGCGGGGAAGATCTCAGCCTCTCTTACCTTGAAGGCCACGGGCAGGGTCTTGTTGCAGCGCCAGTGCGAAGGCAGCACCGAGCAGAGGAAGTTGGGGCTGTCGGTCCGGACCAGCTCCGCCGGGTGGTCGGCGATGATCTCCACCATGGTGCGGTTATCGTGCGGGCGCAGCCTGGGCACCGCCGCCGCCGCCTCCTGCTGAACCGACACCGGGCTCACGTCGCTCATCTTCCCGGCTACGGGCTGCAGGCTGCTGGAGGGGGGGCTGAACCTCCGGCTCGTGCTCGGATCTATGGGAATACGCATCACAACAGCCACAAGTTAGCAAAAGGGGGGGCCACTCGGGGAGCGGTGGGGGCTAGGGATGGGGGGCAAGGGACAAGGCACCTACAACAACAAAAACAAAAAAAAAAATTAATAACAAGAGTCAGAAGAAACACGAAGGGGGGAATAAAAGAAAAATCAAGTGCAGCAAAATGACCCCCAAAATGAAGAAAAGCAAAACAACAACAACAACAACAAAAAAAGAATGTCTTTTGGGTTTTTGGAAGTGCGGCAGTAAATCAGGCTTCAAGTTTTAGTTTAAGTTCCCGCTCGATGGTGACATGAGAGTCAGCGAGAATGTGTTTTTGAGGCTTGAGGAGGCCGGTCTCAGCTCCCGGATTGTGGCGGCGGCGGCGGTTGTGGCAGAGGAGAGCGGGCGCACAGCGTGACCCTGGCTCGCTGAGCTGCTCTCGCCGCCTCTGCTCTACTCTCTGTGTGTGTGTGCGTGTGTGAGAAAGAAGGGCTATGTGAGCGCGCGCGCCACCCCGCGCGCTTGTGTCCCGGGCTCGGGCTCTTCTGCAGCCTCCTCGCGTGAGTCTTTCTCTGCTGGGACCGGGTCCTCTCAGCAGCGCGCGCGTGTGCCTGCCTTTTTCTCTGGGCAGCGCGAGATACCGGAGTGCCCCTCGCGCCCACCCTCCCCCCAACCCCCACCGCGGGGCAGGAGTAGCGCCACGAGCTGCCCGAGCTTCGGCTAGCTAAGCTGCGAGAGGACGAGAGCGCCGAACGATGAGAGTGCAGGGCCAGCGGTGCACCGCATCCACGGGCTCTTCTTCTGCCTCGATGCTTTCAGGGTCACTTTTATTAGTTGTGGTATTTTTGCTTGTTTACTGGTTTTTTACACTGTCCGCAAATCTCAAGGACTAGAATCTTTTAAAATATGGATAATGTATGTAGAGAGGTAGAGATGACTTCGCTTAAGTATTTGCTCTCTCTGACTGGGCGCCTTTCTTGGCAGCTGATTTTCTTCAAACTGAAGTTGCTGCTTGCACGGAAACTTGCAGAGATGGATTTCAGCAGAGGAAATAACGATAATAATAACACGAGTCTTGTTTCCTCTGAGCGTTTCTTCCAAAAAATGCAGGAATGCTCTTGGTCTGATGATATTTGGGGGAGCACCAAATATTTGTGCTGTCCGATATAGTTTTGCTTCAGGGAAAAAAAAAAGAGCTGACGTTCGACTTTTCCTTCAACGATCAATTCAATGTTCATTAGAATAAACAGGAGACAAATAAAGGCAAAACACAGGGAAAATCAGCTAACATCTAATTTTTTTCTGTAATGCTGTGGTTCCAATTAAATCGGGAAATTGCTGCCTGTTTTATCCCCTGAAACTTTGGGGGAACATGATAATAAAGTTCAGTATTCAAACATTTGTTTGTATAGTCTACAAAGAAATTAAAGAAAAATATAAATTAAATTATGTCCTGTTATCCATAAGGGTTAAAAAGTTTATTTGCTCCTCAAAAAAGTTGTGGTCTGAGAATAAAGGAGTTGAAAAGCCGCAGTTTGTGCCCTAAACTGTGTTTTTTTTTTTTTCTTTAGAGGCTGGGATGGCTAATGATTAAGTTTTTGTGGTTTATATATATACAGTCACTCTGCTGGGGAGCCGATCATTATGCTGATGAGACTCTGAAACACGTGGTGTCTAAACGCAGTCATCAGATCCTGCGTTCAAAATAAATAAAACAGTGTGTGTCTCTTAAAAAAATAATAATTAAAAAAGAAAGTCTTGTCTTTCTCGCCAACAGAGGGCAACTGATGAAACCGCTTAGTTGTACAGGTTTTTGCTTCTCCTGCGTTTCTTTTTTTTTTTTCCTTCTGCCTGCTCTTTTTTTTTTTTAAAGTTAATGTAAGTCTAGTCTGCGAAAAAAAAAAAAAAAAAAATCAGCTGCCAAGATTTAAAAAAAAAACACCAAAAACGCATTGGGAATGGATCGTGAAGTCGTTTTTTTGAATGAAATCTCTACAGTCCCTCGCCCCTTGCAGACAGGAAGGCAAGAACCGTAATTGTTTTCTGTAATTTTATAGCTCTCGTTAAAAACAATTTATCAACCTAATAGTAATAAAGGGCAAAACACTTCCCCCTGTGGGTCACAACCTATCAAAATTCTCTCTATGACCTCCGTCGGGTTTTACTTCTGCTGTCGGGCTTCCACCAGCTCGTGCCTAGTGCTCTAGGGAGGGGAGCTAGCTGGGCTGGACGATACAAGCTCCGTGGGTGCTAGACCCCCCCCCCCCCCCATATCCAGCAAACATCTTCACTGTGTCCAGGGAGGGTTCATTTATTAAGCTTTAACACCCGCAGTCTGAAAAGTTGATTACAGAAAAGCGGCGCAATAAAGGCATTGGCTGCTTCAAAAACGTGCGCCTGCGAATCTCCAGGCCTGCGTCGTCCCCCTTCCCCTATATACAAATTAGCGAAGGTAGATAAACCAAATAAGTGGAGGGGAGGATTCTCCCGCCACCTCCTTTCTCAGGAGGAAAAAAAAAAAAGTGTGCAAGTAACGAAACTGACGAGACGCCGTTTGGTTCGGAAAGCAGGCGCGGTGACTCATTTCCCTCGTTGGCTTCTGTGGTGGGGCAGCGCGGGCGGAGGGAAGGTGAAGTAAGAGCCTGCGCTTTTCCGTCGCAGGGGAGAGAGCCTGCGCACAGCTAGTGCTGAGGCGGCAGGTAGAGGGAGCTCAGCAGCCTGAAAGAAGAGGCATCTCGGGCTGTGTTGGAGAGTTTTCATGTAGGGGTTTCTGACGTGCTTGCTATTTATCTTATTTTACTTTTCTAGACTGGTGACCATGAGGAATGTGAAATGTTCCTTTGCCGTTTTATTCTTTTTTTTTTTTTTTTTACAAAGGGTGCTAAAGCTTACATTGATACTTTGGTACTCGGTTAAGAGGACATGCAGTATTTTTCTGCCCAACAGGTCTTGCTTAAATACATAAGAAAAAGTGGCCTGGAGAGGTGAGTTAGGAGAGTGAAATAATGGGCCATCAGTTACTTCTGAAATTAGAGGTACTGCTGTTTAGAATATGATCTTCTACTGTAATCAACTAGGCCAATGGTTCTCCCACTCGTCCTGGGGACTCCCAATCAGTCTGGTCTTCAATGAATATGTATGAGATAGATTTGTATGAGCTGCATATTAACTGATAACCCTAGAGAACATATTCTTCAAGAAGTAATTTATGAATGTTCAAAATCACCATTCTGCATGGAGTAGTTTTCATATATGTATAGCACCCTTCTGGGTCAAATATCCAAAATGAAAGATATGTTCAAAAATTAGGAATTTACACAGTACCTGCGATTTCAGTACTGGTTAACATATTACAAGGCTTTAAAAAATCTGGAGACAGTTTAATTTTTTTTTTTTTTCGTTATTGTCACCTATGTCAGAGTATAATAACAGAATATAAAGGATTACTGAACTATTTCCCATAACATTTATGGGATGACTGAAACACTACTTAGTCATATAGTGCTACAAACTGAATGTCATGCTGCGCAGATATTAATAGAGGAGGGACAGTCCTTGTCCTGCACAAATGTAATAATGAGCCATGAAAAATCATATTTTTACCCTAGAAACAACAAAGTAAATGGACATTCTCCAAGGTTAAAGGAAAATAGAGTTTTATCCCAGGTGAAATGATGGATTATATTATTAATAAAGACAGACATGGCTAAATTATCTTTCTACCCAACTATACCTGTATATTTAAGCCTAGCTTTACAGTGTCAGGTTAGTGTAATAAATTATAGCCTACTCTATATTATCCCAGGACAAGCAGGCAGCATATTCTTAACGCATGGGTGATGTCACCAACGGAGCCCCGGTACGGACACTTTTAACTAGAAAATTCTAGTTGGCTGCACCGCGCATGCGCGGGTGCCTTCCCGCTCGACGGAGGAGAGCGTGGTCCCCAGTTTCTTCGTTTCCGCGGAGCGAAGAAGACGCATGTATTTTTCATCGGCCTTTGAAATATCGGATTTTGCCTTCCTGCTAGCGTTTTTGTCTTCCTTTTTCTTCTTTTACCTTCGGGTTTCTTTTTCGTTGTAAATTCCAAAAAAAAAAACTTTGTTTTCTCTTTATTTTTCGAACCGGCCCCAGCGGGGCCTGTTGTCACCATACAGGCCTCCGGTTTTGATTTTGCGGAGGCCGTGTTTCCCTTCATGCCCCCTCAGCCGGGCTTTAAGAAGTGCCAGCGGTGTGCACGCCCAATATCTCTCACTGACCCGCACAATTGGTGCCTACAGTGCCTGGGTCCAGAGCATCGAGCTGACACCTGCACCCGCTGTGCTACTCTTAAAAAACGTACATTAAAAAATGGACAGATCCAACAAAATATTATTTTCGGCACCGGATCTGCCATGCAATCATCCGCGCCGTCAACGGCATCACAAAAGTCGGCACCGACTACTTCGACACCGCCTGATCCTTCCTCGGGGTCGCTGGCACCAGGTAAGCCAGCTAAGAAGCCTTCCACTTCCCTTGAGCGCCCTCCTGCCACACCGGCGACGCCGGTCCTCCCGGCATCACGCCGACCCTGCAAACGCTCCGCCCCGATTTCGGTGAGTGCCTCGTCATCGGCCTCCTCATCGCCGGGGCATGGAGCGGCACCTATGGTACCGAAAAAGAAAAAAGCGGTACCGGTGCCCCCTCTGGACGACCGCATTGCGGCCATACTCCAAACCCAACTGCAGGAGCAACTACAACAACAACTCCAGCACTTGTTGCCCACACTGTTGGCCCCACTCCTTTCGGTGCCGGACCGGCCCGAGCCTCGCACCACACCACCAGTGTCGACACCATCGGTACCGTTGAACACCTCCATGCCGGTACTCGCGGCTGAACCACTTCATCCTCCGGTGCAACCACGCTCTGATGCCGACCCTCCCCGACATCGAGACCGACACCAGTCCCCCCGAGACCAGGACCGGCACCGATCTTCCTCCCCCGGTACCGTCTCGATGCGCTCTGGCAAATCTCTCTCTAAGACTCGCCATACTGAGCCATCCGCACCACCGTCCCGTTCCGCGCATACCGACGTCAGGGACCCGGACTTATGGGAAGAATCCCCACCCGGTACCGATGATGAGGCTTCATCAACGGACGAGGAACCATCGATGGTCGATACCAGTTCCAAACCTGAACAGTCCTCATTCACAAAATTTCTACGAGAAATGTCGGCAGCTCTGTCTATCCCTTTGGAGTCCAACTCTAAGAAATCCCAGGCTTTCCTTGACGCCCTGGACTTCGAACAACCCCCCAAAGAATTTTTAAAGTTACCCGTCCACGACATCTTACGGGAAACTTTTTACAAAAATTGGGAAAACCCTCTCACGGTACCGGGTGCACCTCGAAAACTGGATAGTTTATATAGGGTCATTCCTATCCCGGGGTTCGACAAACCTCAACTACCCCATGAATCCCTTCTAGTGGAGTCCACTTTAAAGAAACCCAGGGCTCCAGTGTTTATGCCTCTACTCCTCCTGGCAGAGAGGGCAGAACGATGGATAAATTTGGCAAGCGCCTTTATCAGAATTCCATGCTTGCCAACAGAGCTAATAATTACACCTTCCACTTCTCCTTCTATATGAAGCATTTGGTGCAACAACTCTCCTCCTTCCAAAAGTACATCCCTGAACGCAAGGTCCCGGTTTTTCAACAACAACTTTCCAGTTTGCTCCAACTCAGGAAATTTATGGTGCGCTCCATTTATGATTCTTTTGAGCTGACCTCTCGAGCATCTGCCATGGCTGTTGCCATGAGGCGCTTGGCCTGGCTGAGAGTTTCTGACCTCGATATTAATCACCAAGACCGCCTAGCCAACGCACCTTGTCTTGGTGATGAACTCTTTGGGGAGTCCCTGGACTCAACTACCCAGAAACTCTCGGCACACGAGACCAGGTGGGATACCCTGATCAAACCTAAGAAGAAAACTCCTCCTGCTCGCCCCTACAAACAGCAGTCTTCCTATCAACGCAGGTTCTCGGCCAGACCTCTCAACCCGCCTCAACAACAACAGTCTCGCCGGCCTCGTCAGCAGCACCAGACTCAGGCACGTTCACAGTCTCACCCACCGACCAAGCCTCTCCCGCAGTCAAAACCATCTCAGCCTTTTGACTCTTTTCTCCAGGGCATAGCCAGTCTCCCACCATCCTTGCTTCTTCCTCAGCTGATAGGAGGACGTCTTCAACTCTTCCTCAACCGTTGGGAGGTCATCACATCAGACCTGTGGGTCCTCAACATCATTCGCCATGGCTACTCTCTCAATTTCCAGACTCTTCCACCGGACAATCCTCCCATAGTCTGTTTCTCACTCCACTCAATCCCCCCTCCTCCTGAGGGAGGTCCAATCCCTCCTTCTTCTCAATGCCATCGAAGAGGTACCCCCAAACCAAAGGGGTCGGGGATTCTACTCCCGCTACTTCCTGGTTCCCAAGAAGACAGGAGACCTCCGTCCCATCCTCGATCTCCGGAACCTCAACAAGTGTCTGGTCAAGGAAAAGTTCAGAATGCTCTCCCTTGCCACGCTTTACCCGCTTCTCTCTCAACACGACTGGCTATGTTTCCTAGACCTCAAAGAGGCCTACACTCACATTCCAATCCATCTGACTTCACGTCGCTACCTCCGATTTCAGGTATAGCACCGCCACCATCAGTACAAAGTGCTACCCTTTGGCCTCGCATCATCACCCAGGGTGTTCACCAAGTGCCTTATTGTGGTGGCGGCCTTCCTCAGGTCTCACAACCTCCAGGTGTTCCCGTACTTGGACGATTGGTTGGTGAAAGCTCCTACGTCTCCGCTTGTGCTATAAGCCACACAACACACCATCTCTTTCCTCCATCTCCTGGGGTTCGAGATCAACTACCCCAAGTCGCATCTGCTTCCCACACAGCGACTTCAATTCATTGGAGCAGTTCTCGACACCACTCTGATGAGGGCGTTTCTTCCCGCCGACCGACAACGGACCCTGCTCCATCTCTGTCGTCACTCCATCCCAGCTCGGCAGATGATGGTCCTCCTGGGCCACATGGCCTCGACGGTCCATGTACTTCCTCTGGCACGACTCCACCTCAGGACACCTCAGTGGACTCTAGCCAACCAATGGTCACAGACCTCGGATCCTCTTTCTCATCCCATCTCTGTGATATCGTCTCTTCAGCAATCTCTTCAATGGTGGTTGAACTCCTCAAATCTTTCCAGGGGTCTACTCTTTCATCTGCCCCCTCACTCCATGACCATCACCATGGATGCCTCCTCCTGTGCGTGGGGAGCTCACCTGGGAGATCTTCGCACTCAGGGTCTCTGGACCCCTCAGGAGCGTCTACATCACATCAATTTCCTGGAACTCAGAGCCATGTTCTATGCTCTCAAAGCCTTCCAGCACCTTCTCTACCCTCAGGTCCTTCTTCTGTGCACAGACAACCAGGTCGCCATGTACTACATAAACAAGCAAGGCGGCACCGGATCTCCCCTCCTCTGTCAGGAGGCCATCCGCATCTGGTCCTGGGCCACGGCCCACAGTCTCTTCCTCAAGGCTGTATATATCCAGGGCGAACAGAACTCCCTGGCCGACAATCTCAGCTGCATCCTTCAACCTCACGAGTGGACTCTGGATCCTCCCACACTCCGCTCCATCTTTGCGCGCTGGGGCACTCCGCAAGTGGACCTCTTTGCAGCTCCTCACAACCATCAGCTGCCCCAGTTCTGTTCCAGACTCTTCTCTCCTCACCGTCTGGCCCCGGATGCATTCCTGCTCGACTGGACGGATCGGTTCCTCTATGCCTTTCCTCCACTACCTCTGATGTTGCGGACATTGTTCAAACTCCGCAGGGACAGAGCCACCATGATTCTCATCGCTCCTCGGTGGCCTCGCCAACACTGGTTCTCCCTCCTGCTCCAGCTCAGCTCCAGGGAGCCCATTCCTCTTCCTGTGTTTCCTACTTTACTTACACAGCAGCATCAGTCTCTACTGCATCCCAATCTGTCCTCGCTCCACCTGACAGCTTGGTTTCTCTCGGGCTGACCTCTCCAGAGAACCTGTCTCAGCCTGTCCATCGTATTTTGGACGCCTCCAGGAAACCGGCCACCCTCCAATGTTACCATCAGAAGTGGACCCGGTTCTCCTCTTGGTGTCTACTTCATCATCACGATCCCGCCTCATTGGCGGTAGAAACTGTACTGGACTATTTGCTTTCTCTCTCCGACGCTGGCCTCAAGTCTACCTCAATCAGAGTCCACCTCAGTGCCATCACTGCGTTTCATGAGCCTATCCTCGGAAAACCTCTCACGGCTCATCCCCTGGTTTCCCGGTTCATGAGAGGCCTCTTCAATGTCAAACCACCGCTGAAGCCTCCTCCAGTCGTCTGGGACCTGAACGTGGTTCTCTCAGCCCTCATGAAACCTCCATTTGAGCCTCTTGCCACAACTTCACTCAAATTTCTGACATGGAAGGTGCTTTTCCTCATTGCCATCACCTCTGCCAGGAGGGTTAGTGAGCTACATGCACTTGTCGCTGACCCACCTTTCACGGTTTTTCACCATGACAAGGTAGTTCTGCGTACCCATCCTAAATTTCTTCCCAAGGTGGTCTCGGACTTCCACCTCAACCAATCCATTGTGTTACCTGTCTTTTTCCCTAAGCCCCATTCTCATCCTGGGGAACAGGCATTACACACGCTGGACTGTAAGCGTGCCCTTGCATACTACCTTGACCGTACCAGGGCTCACCGCTCGTCCCCTCAGCTCTTTTTGTCCTTCGACCCTAACCGTCTAGGTCGCCATGTCTCTAAACGGACGCTTTATAACTGGCTTGCTGCCTGCATTGCGTTCTGTTATGCTCGGGCCGGTCTCTCACTGGAAGGTGCTGTCACGGCCCACAGGGTCAGAGCTATGGCTGCTTCTGTGGCTTTCCTCCGCTCCACGCTCATCGAGGAGATCTGCAAAGCTGCCACTTGGTCCTCAGTTCACACATTCACTTCTCACTACTGTCTGGATGCCTTCTCCAGACGGGATGGGCACTTCGGCCAATCTGTGTTGCAAAATTTGTTTTCCTAATGGCCAACCATCCCTCCTCCCTCTCTGTTAGCTTGGAGGTCACCCATGCGTTAAGAATATGCTGCCTGCTTGTCCTGGGATAAAGCACAGTTACTTACCGTAACAGGTGTTATCCAGGGACAGCAGGCAGATATTCTTACGACCCACCCTCCTCCCCGGGTTGGCTTCTTAGCTGGCTTATCTTAACTGGGGACCACGCTCTCCTCCGTCGAGCGGGAAGGCACCCGCACATGCGCAGTGCGGCCAACTAGAACTTTCTAGTTAAAAGTGTCCGTACCGGGGCTCCGTCGGTGACGTCACCCATGCGTTAAGAATATCTACCTGCTGTCCCTGGATAACACCTGTTACGGTAAGTAACTGTGCTTTATTCAAATTAAAATTGCTTTACATATCCAAAATAAATATTGTTAAAATGTCTATTTTCACCCTCAAGAATCATTCATTCTTTATTAATTATACAATAACTTATTATCAATGTTAGTGTTTTCCATATTTTATCTTTTCTGTTTTAGCTTTCTCAATGCCTGTGCAATACCCCTAAATCACATTTCACAAATTTGCAGTTTAATCAATAAGAACTTACATTTGATAATGTAATTACTGAATATACTTCTGTCTGCAGCCATTGAAATTTTAGGGTGTACACAGAAAAATCCATATAGGATTGTTTCATTTTATTGGTTTTTGGATTTAAAAAAAAATATTTTTTCTTTGTTTTGTTTCATTTCATTTTAAGCCTGCTTAATTTTTTTTACAATGTGTGGGGTTTTTTTTTTTTTTTTTTGTAGTGCATTGTTTTTTGTAATTAAAATGCTAAAATACTTTAGTGGAGACCACACCTTCAAAAAGATATAAAAAGGATGGAGTCGGTCCAGAGGAAGGCTACTAAAATGGTACGTGATCATCATTATAAGGCTTATGGGAACAGACTTAAAGATCTCAATATGTATACTTTAGAGAGGAAAGGCAATATGATAGAGATATTTAAATACCTACGTGGCATAAATGCGCATGAGTCGAGTCTCTTTCATTTGAAAGGAATCTCTGGAATGAGAGGGCATAAGATGAAGCTAAGAGGTGATAGGCTCAGAAGTAATCTAAGGAAATACTTTTTTACAGAAAGGGTGGTAGATGCATGGAACAGTCTTCCGGAAGAATTGGTGGAGACAGAGATTGTGTCTGAATTCAAGAAGGCGTGGGATCTCTTAGAGGAAGAGATAATGGTTACTGCAGATGAGAAGACTAGATGGGCTAGTTGACCTTTCTTTATCTGCCATCATGTTTCTATGTTTCTTTTTTTTTAGTTCAAAAATTTTTATTGAGAATTTTTAACAATACAAAAATGTTTACACAAGAGTACAATCAAAGATGCATAACGTTTGAAATAACAAACAGAAAAACAAAAATAATCTCTCTCCATATTTCCCAAAATAAAAGAAAAAAGTTTGAAATCCGTTAAGACAATTGAACGTACTGATCCAAAAACTTTCAGGGTGATTTATGATGAGAAGTATGAAAATATGATGAAGAAATATACTGTTTTTCTAAGACATATTGTTCATATTTATTGTAAAGACTCAAAGAGTTCCACCAGAAAGTATAATCCAACAGAGAGGCAGATTTCTAGTTCTTAAGGATATACATAAAGACCGTCGCAAACACAGAGTCAATCAGTTTATCAGGACAGTCTGAATTAGAAAAACAAGGATGTTGAGAGCAAAGAAGTATTATATCCAGAGTTAGGTCGGAGTGGCAGGATATGATATCCTGAATGGTATTCCAAATATTAGTCCAGAATGGTTGGATGGGAGTGCAGCGGAACAGCATGTGATCCAGGGTGCCATCTGCAGTAAGACAGTGCCAACATTTTGGATCAAGTTTCAGTTTAGCTTTCCACATGCGAAAAGGAATCCTAACTGCCCGCCACATTACAAAATATAAAGACTGTGCGACTCTAGCCGAAAGAAGTGGGCGGTTAGTTCTAGACCAAAAGGTCTTCCAGTCAAAATCCGGGATGGAGGATGTCATCATATCAGACCATTTAGACATGTCCTGAGTTGAAAAATGATAATGATGATCCCGCATAATTCGATAGAAATCTGAGACAGCTTTTCCATGAGAAAGAGTAAAGTTGCACCAATTACTAACAGTAGTCATATCATTATTAATATCAAATGACCAGTGGATTCAATGAAAGAGACAAACGCTAGCCATTGGGCTTCACAATTTTGTAATGTAGGAAATTGAGTACACAGTGATGGAAAAGAAATAATTGAGCCATCATGAAAAAATTGATATAGATACCATATACCAGCTTTTTGCCATTTTTTCAAGTGGAAAATCTTACCATTATGTTTAAACTTCAAATTGTTCCAAAGGGACATATTTGAGCAATTGTAAAATAATATATCGGCAAATTTATCAAGATAGCGCAAGGGCTGCTGTGTCGCACCCAGTGGAGTAAAACCCTTAAATTGTTTGGGAATATTCATAGTACAAAGGGCCAACAAAGGATAAGGATGACAAACAAACTGCTTCATTTCTAACCAAGCAGGTGGATCTAGTGAGAGCTGAACTTGAAACCAATGCGTTCCATATTTCTCAAGAGAAGCAACATGATATAAATAAAAATCTGGAACATTCATTCCCTAATTATCTCTGGAAGCTCTCAATTTCGCAAGAGCAATTCGGTTTTTTTTTTATTGTTCCAAATAAACTTCAAGAGCTTTCTATCAATCCATTTATAAAATGATGGTTTACATATGGCGGGAAGTATGTAATTTGAGGAGTAAGAATCATTTTTATAGAAGCAATCCTTCCCCACCATGAAAGGAAAAGAGGAGACCATTTAGAGACAGTCTGTTGTACCAATGTTTTAATTTTTGATGTGTTTAAATCCATGATAAGGAGGGGATCTTTATGTATTTGGATACATAAGGGGCTCATAATAAAAAAAAAAAAAACATCTAAAAAGTGGCCTAAATGGGTACTTGGACGATCAAAAAGCCTGATCGTCCAAGTACCCATAATCAAACCTGGTTTTAGACGTATCTAAAACCAGCTTAGGCCTTTCCTCTGCCCCTAAACACATAGAGCAAAAAGAGGCATTTTTAGAGGAGGGGAAAGGGCGGGCGTTGGGCGAGAGGTGGGCCGACCTACACCTAGGCGTACAGCGGGTATAACCAAAACTTTTGACAGGTTGCCTAGTCGGCACTTATATGTTTTGACTTAGACCAAGTCAAAAGAGGTGTAAGTGCCGAAAAAGGGGCTGCTGAGCTGATGGCGGCTGGCGCGATCAGCTCAGCGGCCCGGCAACCTACCCACCCCCCACCACAACCATCGGGGCAGAAGAGATGCCTCATCTCCCCTGTCACAATAGCGATACCACCAAGTACCGCCAAATGCCGCACTTAGGATCGCTAAAGCGGCAGGAGAGATGACCCATCTCTCCTGCAGTGATCCATCCCTCCCCCCGATTGGATCAGGCCAGGAGAGAGCCCAAGCCCTCCTGGCCCCGCCAACAACAATCGGGGCAAGAGGGAGCCCAAGCCCTCTTGCCCCGCGGCACCCCCGAATCCACGACTCGATCGGGGCAAGAGGGAGCCCAAGCCCTCCTGCCCCGCGGCATCCCCGAACCCCCGACTCAATCGGGGCAGGAGGGAGCCCAAGCCCTCCTGCCTGGCTGAAAACCCTCCCGCCCAACACGATCAGGGCAGGAGGGAGCCCAAGTGTCTCTAATGACCGAGTGGGTGCCCACCTGGGCAGTAATGGTCATCAAATGGTTTGGTTTGCTATAACAAATAAAGTGGAGTGTGGTTACACAAAACTCAAAGTCCTGAATTTCAAACATGTGGACTTTAGTAAAATGGAAGAGTATCTGAAGAAAGCTAATAGGATGGGAGGATTTAAGAGAAGTGGCATGCAGGTTGTCCAAACTGAAAGGAGCAATAAAAATGGCTTCTGACCTTTATGTGAAAAAAATTAAAAACAAGAGAAAAAGGAAACTGCTATGATTCTCAACATTAGTGGCGGAGAAAATAAAGGCAAAAGAGTTGGTATTGTGAAATATAAAAGGGGAGGAGCACAGAAAGGAATACCAGATGAAAATGAAAGAGGCCAAGAGAGAGATACATCTGATGAAAGCTTAAGTGGAAGAGCAAATGGCTAGAAATATATAAAAAAGGAGACAAAAATATTTTCAGGCATATTAGTGAAAGAAGGAAGATGAAAAATGGAATTGTGAGACTGAAAGAAGCTATGAACTGCTATGTGAAGAGTGATGAGGAAATAGCAGATGTGCTAAACAAATACGTCTGTGTTCACAGAAGAAAATCCTGGAAAAGGATTGGCAAAGTTACACATGAGAATGGAGTGGATACCGTGTCTTTCAAGGAAGACTTCACCAACTTGAAAAATTGAAGGTGGACAAGGCCATGGAACTGGACAGGATCTATCCCAGGATATTGAGGGAGCTCAAAGAGGTTCTGGCGGGTCCACTTAACAGTTTGTTCATTAAATCCCTGGAGATGGGAGAGGTTCTGTGGGATTGGAGAAGAACAGATGTGGTTCCTCTTCAAAAGTGGTCGCAAAGATGAAGTAGGCGACACCAGGAAATATTTCTTCCTTGGAACGAGCTCCCGGTGCAGGTGATCGAGGCAAACAGCGTGCAAGAATTTAAGAGCAAATGGGATGCCCATGTGGGATCCCTTAGAGGGTTAAGCCAAGGGAACTTGTTACCAAGAGTGGGATCCCTAGGATAGTAGACTTGGGGGTGGGTCAGTAGAGTGGGCAGACCTGATGGGCTATGGCCCTTATCTGCCGTCATCTTCTATGTTTCTAGGAAACTAAAGGCCGGTAAGCCTCACTTTGGTTATGGAAAAATAATGGAAGCATTACTGAAGAAAAGGATAGTGAAATTCCTTGAATATAATGGGTTACAAGAGCCAAGACAACATGGTTTTACTAAAGGTAAATCATGCCAAATGAATTTGAATTCTTTGGCTGGGTAACCAGAGAATTAGATTGAGGAAGTGTGCTAGATATAATTTACTTAGATTTCAGCAAAGCCTTTAGATTTATTTGCAAAACTGTTTATTGGTCAAAAGCACAATCAAAACCACCAAACAGAATAATACAGCATAGATCAAATTTTCAAAACCATAAAAACCTCCCCCACCCCCCTCCCAAAAAAAGGGCATGGAGTAGCAGAAGAGCAAATGTCACAAACAATACAAGAAAATAACTACTGAGTCAAATATTCAATACATGGCTACGAGCATACCCGAAGCCTTTAGATTTAAACAAGTTTATTGATGACAGCATAGCAGGGTACAATACATTACATAGCCATTCCAACTCATAGTCACCAAAGATTGTGATATGCGTGAACAGAATACACAAGAAAACAACCTCCCCTCCCCCTTTCCCCCAACCAAACCCCCGGTCCATCCAAAATAGTGAATGAGCCATCAAGGACCTTAGTAGCATTAAGGAGAAAACAGCAAATATACTGTTATA
The DNA here is from genome assembly GCF_902459505.1 of Geotrypetes seraphini. Lineage (NCBI taxonomy): Eukaryota > Metazoa > Chordata > Amphibia > Gymnophiona > Dermophiidae > Geotrypetes > Geotrypetes seraphini. Next base: position 114,853,821 of record NC_047086.1, read on the forward strand.
GAGCATAAACTGTAGAAACAGGATCAGCAAACGACTGAAACTGAAGTGCTTAACAGACCCCACAGCTCCCATAGGCTTGAACAAGAAATTCACTCTCCAAGCCTCTCACCCAGTACCTCCTGGTTTCCTCCCTACCCCCCCCTACCCCCGCCATCCCGGGTCAAGTAGTCATCGAGCAAGAATCTCAAAGTCTTCCACACTAAGCATTCATAACTCATTAAGCAGGATACTGCGCCCCCTTGGATGTAACTGCTCCAAATAGGGCCCCCAGATTTTTTAATAGAGTAATCTTCCCTTCCATTTCCCTCGGGCGTCCTTTTCAGCAAAGCCTTTAAAACGGTTCCTCATAGGAGGCTCTTGAACAAACTTGACCAGCTGAAGTTAGAACCCAAAGTGGTGAATGGGATTAGAAACTGGTTGACAGACAGACAGCAGAGGGTGGTGGTTAATGGAATTTGCTCAGAGGAAGGAAAGGTGAGTAGTGGAGTGTCTCAAGTGCTAAAGCCGATTCTGTTCAATATGTATGTGAACAATATTGCCAAAGGGTTAGAAGGTAAAGTTTGCCTTTTTGCGGATGATACCAAGATTTGTAACAGTGGATACCCCGGAAGGAGTGGAAAACTTGAAAAAAGGATCTACAAACATTGGAAAAATGGTCTAATGTCTGGTAACTAAAATTCTATGCAAACAAGTGCAGAATGATGCATTGGGGAGTTGAAATCTGAGGGAGATGTATTTGCTGGGAGGTGAGAGGCTGCTATGCATGGACAGGGAGAGGGATGTTGGGGTGATAATGTCTAAGGATCTGAAGATGACAAAACAGTATGACAAGGCGGTGGCTGTAGCCAGAAGGATTCTAGGCTTTATAGAGAGAGGCCTAGCCAGCAAAAGAGAGGAGGTGTTGATGCCCCTGTACAGGTTAGGTTGTTGGCGAAGCCCCTCTTGCAGTATTGTGTTCAGTTTTGGATGACGTATCTGGTCAAAGATATAAGAAGAATTGAAGCGATCCAGAGGAAAGTGACAAAAATGGTAGGAGGTTTGTGCCACATGAAGTACGAGGAGAGAGAAGACCTCAACATGCATACTCTGGAGGAGTGGAGGGACAGGGGTAATATGATACAGACGTTTAAATATTTGAATGGTATTAATATAGAACCAAATCTTTTCCAGAGAAGGGAAATTGATAAAATAAACAACATAAATTGAGGTTGAGGGTTGGTAGATTTAGAAGTAATGCTAGGAAATTATTTTTCACGGAGAGGGTGGTGGATTCCTGGAATGCCCTCCCAAGGTGGAGAGAAAAACGGGGATCAATTCAAAAAAACGTGGGTGAACATAGAGGATCTCTAATTAGAATATGAATGTGCAGACTTTCATAGTATGAATCCCGCAAATGAGATGGTTTGAATAGGCTGGAGTGAGCTTCAATAGCAACTCCAGTAGTTGGAGCCTAAAGATAATTACCAGGTGGACTTCTAAGGTCTATGGCCCAGAAATAACAAAGACAATTGAATTTAGTCATGAAATTGTAAAACATGTTATTATAGGGCAGATTGGATGGACTGTTTAGGTCTTTATCTGCTGTCATTTACTATGTTACTCATACTATGTTACTATGTAACAGTGGTGTAGTAAAGGGAGTGCGGGGGGGGGGGCAGTCCAGACTTCCTAAGGGCATGGCTCCTCTCCGCCCCCACTCCTTATCACACACGTGCGCCCCTTGCCCTCCCCCGTACCTTTTTTTACTTCCCCAGCGCGAGGTTGCTGCCCGCGTTGGCATCGGTGCTCTCTGATGTCACTTCCAAGTTTATTAAAATTTGATATACCGCCTTAAAACTGTCTAAGCGGTGTACATTACATTAAAAATATAAAATTGGTAACATACCATTAGTACAGTGGTGCCTCACACAACGAACTTAATTCGTTCCAGGAGCAAGTTTGTTATGCGAAAAGTTCGTTATGTGAAACGCGTTTTCCCATAACAATACATGTTAAAAAAAATTATTCGTTCTGCAGCATAAAATATGCTAAGATGACATAAAAAAAGATAAATTTGTCAAAATGGTGAAAATGGTGGTCTTGCTGAGGCCAAACTCTTTGACGAGGTCACACTGTTTTACCCCACATTCACTCCTTCTAATTATTTCCCGTTTCATTTCAACAGAAATCACCTTCCTGCTTTTTTTAGAAGCCATGATATATAAAAAATATTGAGTTTATCTTAAAAGGACGACTGTATACAGTGAGAGAGGGCAGAGTCTCAGCGGCAAAAACTGGGACTTAACTTTTCTTTTTTTTTTTTTTTTTCTAGCATCGGGGAAGCGGCGAGAGTAGCTCCGCCCCCCCCAACGCATCAGCAGTAGGCGCCGGGCCCCTCCATAAAAGGAGGCGAGCCGACGGTCCGCCACTGCACAGGGAGCCAGGCGAAGGGCTGTGAGAGAGGGCAGTTAAGCGCAGTGACTAACGACTGCCTGCAGTGCCTGCGCGGAAGGATGCAATACATCGGCAGCTCGGGCGACTTCGTTGTGTGAAACGAAGTTCGTTGTATGAATCAAGACATGAAGTTCGTTGTGTGCAGCGTTCGCTGTGCGAGGCGTTCGTTATGCGAGGCACCACTGTACTTTGGGTAGATACAGATCGAGACACAAGGGAAGGAGGGTAGAACTACAATCGATTATAGGAAAGGAGAAGAAAGGGTAGCACAATGGAGAAGGGAAACAATGCTCTTCCTTAGTTATTATTTATTGGTAGAGATCAGTGATTTTGGTCGGACGGGAATTCATAAGTTATATGCGTTTTTGAACATGAAGGTTTTTAAGTTCGTTTTAAATTTATAGATATTTTCTTCTTCTCTTAAATAAGTCGGCAGTGAGTTCCAGCGCTCAGGTGCACTAACAGAGAAAATGCATTTGCAGGTTGTATCTTAAAATAGATGTCTTAAAGAAAGATTTAAAAGATGTTGATTACTAGATCTTAATGTTCTTGAACTGCAATAAGGGATCTGTCCATGAAATTTGAAGAGGAAGTGGCGTAAAAGGGCGAGCAGACATCAACATGACTAAAGAAAACTTAGGGGGTCTTTTTAAAGAAACTGTGTGTGTGTGTTCAAGGCTTATGTATTGCATTGTCTTTGAATTATCTCCATCTTGGTCCACTAACTAGCATCAGAAATCATAATGAATTCACTAAGGGGCCCTTTTACTAATCTTCAGTAAGCACTAGCATGTGCATACTGCATAAAAAAAAGCCTACTATGGAGTATACTCAGGTGCCGCATTGTAATTTTGCACTCTGCACAGAGGCAGAGAGTAGGTGTGTTCTGTGCTATGTCAGCACAGATACATTGTCACGTGCAAATTGATTAGTTTGGGAATGGCACGTGGTAGAGTCTCATGCACTAGTCGGAAAATTTGATTTTCTGCCAATAGGATTTTCAGCCATTTTACTGCTGCCATAAAAATGTGTAAGAGCACACTGAGGCCACCTTTTACCACCAGTTTGATAAAAGGGCCCTTAATGATTGTCTTGTGAGGCAATGGTAAATGCAGGTCAATGATGAGTGGTGGCTACAATTTCTGGTCATCCCAGAGAGTATTTATAACTGCAACACTCTACACCAGTAGTCTCAAACTTCTCTTGGTGGATTCTCAGTATATTCAACAGTGACCACCTGAGACACATGTGCTTATATTGGATATCTGGTATACAAATTTGTCTCATTCATATTCATTGAAACCCTAATTAGCTGTGAGGTCAATAGGAAAGATCTAGGAACCACTGCTTCACTTATCAACTTTTTTGGGGCCTGTTTCTCACAAGTGTCAGAGCGTTGCACAGAGTTAAGAGACAGTAAAGAATGCAAATCATACAGAAGACACTCTTCCTCATATTACATTACATTAGAGATTTCTATTCCGCCATTACCTTGCGGTTCAAGGCGGATTACAAAATAAATAAAAAATGGAGAGTTACAATGGAAGAACATTTGTCCTTTCTGGAGAGATAAAGAGTAGGTTATGTAGTTTCTGTGTGGCGGGAAGAGGGAGGGGGAAAGGACGGTAAGTTTGAAGTTAGGGCTGTTTCAGGAATTTCTTGAAGAATGTAGTTTTTATTTCTTTTCTGAAGTTTCAGGAATTTCTTGAAGAGTATAGTTCTTTTCTGAATGTCTTGTAGTCTGGTGTTGTTATCAGTAGATTGGAGATTTGGTTATCTAGTTTAGCTACTTGAGTGGCCAGGAGGCCATCGTATAGTTTTTTCCGTTTTACTTCTTTGATCGAGGGGTGTGTGAATGGGGTGTGTGTTTTTCTATGTCTGATTGAGGTGGTTTGGATGAGGCGGTTGTTCAGGTAGGTTGGGCTGTCTCCGTTTAAGGCTTTAAATAACATACAGTAGAATTTAAATAGTATTCTTTCTTGGATTGGTAGCCAATGTGAGTTGATGTATGCTTCTGTAATATGGTTGTGTTTTCTCAATGAGTAGATGAGTCTCAGAGCTGTATTTTGGATTGTTTGTAGTTGTTTAGTCATTGTAGCAGGGCAGGGGAGGTAGAGGATGTTGCAGTAATCTAGTAGATTTAAGATTAGGGATTGTAATAAAAGCTGGAATTGTGTTTTTTCGAAGAATTTCCTGATTTGTCTTAGGTTTCTCATCACTGCGAAGGATTTCTGTATTGTTTTATTTATTTGCGGTTGCATGGTACAGCATCGGTCTGTAGTCATAGTTTTATGGTAGTTTGAATGGGATAGTTGATTGTGTTAATTTCTATATTGGTTATGGTTGGGACTTTGTCATTTTCTAGGAGGATGAATTTAGTTTTGTCTGTGTTGAGTTTCAGTTTGTGATCTTTCATCCAGGTTGCTAGTGTTCGATGTAGTGTGTTTGTCATGGCGGTCTTTGGTTGATCAAAAGGTATGAGAATGGTAATGTCATCTGCATAACTGTAGGTGGTAATGCCTAGATTATCTAGGTATGTTCCGAGAGATGCAGTGTATAGGTTGAAGAGAGTAGGGGATAGCGGGGATCCTTGTGGTACGCCGCAAAGGTTGGACCAAGGTTCAGATTTTTCTTTATCTGATTTTACTCTGTATGTTCTGGATTTTAGGAAGCCTTCAAACCAAGAGTATACTTTATCTGAGATGCCTATTGCATCCAAAATTTGCAGTAGGATGTTATGGTCTACCAGGTCAAATGCTGCGGTAAGGTCTAGTTGTATGAGAAGCATTTTTTTTCCTGTGCTGAGGTGTTGTCTGGCTGTGTCAATGAGGGAGCCTAGTAATGTCTCTGTGCTGAAGTTGGATCTGAAGCCAGATTGCATAGGGTGAAGTATATTATGGTCATCTAGATAGTTGGTGAGATGTTTGGCTACTAGTCCTTCTGTCAGTTTGACATATAGAGGTATTGAGGCAATGGGTCTGTAGTTGGATGGTTGGTCTGTTGATCCTTTTGGATCTTTATGGATTGGGGTGATAATGATTTCGCTGAGGTCAGTTGGGAAAAGGCTGTCAGTGAGCATGGTTTGTATCCATTGCAGAAGTAGAGTACGGAATTTTGTGCTGGAGGTTGTAAGGAGATATGATGGGCAGTGGTTAAGGTCACAGGATGCGTGGCTGTACTTTTTGTAGAGTTTATTGAATTCAGACCATTGTATGTTGGGGAATTGAGACTATGTTCTGTTAGCTGCAGTTGATTCTTTATCTATGGGAAGAATTGTGAGTTCGTTTAGGTGGGATGGGGTACAATTGAGGGTGGCTCTGGCATTTGTAATTTTGTTCTTGAAGTGTTCTGCTAAGAGGGTGGCTGAGGGGGGTGGGGTATTGTTGGTGGTCATGTAGGATTTGGTGTCTGTTAGGTCTTTTAATATTTGGAATAGTTTTTTGGTATCTTGGGTTTCTGTGCCTATTAGATTAGTGTAATGTGATTTTCTGTTGTCCTTTAGTAGTATTTTGTATTGTTTGTTAGTTTTTTTCCAGGTGGTTTTCGTGTGATCTAGATTAGTTTTTCTCCATTTTCTTTCTAGTCATCTGCATTGTCTTTTAAGTAGGAATAGTTCATTGTCAAACCATTGATCTGATCTGCTGATTCTAGTTTTGGTTTGTAGTCAGATTGTTCCACTGTGAGATGAAGTCCTTGGGGTCACAGTCCTGGATTGTTTCATCTATTTTTGTCCAGAATTTGGGGGGGGGGGGGTCGATGTGTTTGCGTGAGGTGTAAGTTATTTTTATGGGTTTAGGTATGGTTTCGTTCTTGGTCCAGTTGATGTTGAAGGTGTATGTGTAGTGGTCTGACCAGAGGGATGGGGACCAGATTCCATTAAGTGTTTGAATTTCTGGGGAGGATGGTTGATGGGTCATGAAGGCTGCAATGTCAAGTTGGTGTCCTTTTTCATGCGTGGTTTGTGGGTTTAGGATTTGTGCTGCTGAGAAAGCCATCTCAAATTTCTCATTCTTACCAAACTCCTTCCATGAAAATCAGTGTGGAATTTGTGTTGTGCATTTCAGAAATAGCACAAAATGCTTTAACAAGTAAGAAAATAATGCTCTGTTCTTTGTGTCTCAGTCATCGCAAATTTTGAACTTACTGATAAAAGCTTGTACTATAATTATGGCAAATTGTAACCTGTTAATTGTACATTGTATATGTTGACCTGTAACCTTTGTTGGGCTCTTTGGGGTGGACGGAATAGAAAATAAATCAAATAAATAAATAAATTGGTTTACTAGCAATTCATTACAGGGGAGGCTATACAAGGGAGTGCTGTAAGGTCCTAAGCCCAACCAACCAATTTCCTAAATTCTGAGCGTCATTTTGCCATTGTAGCTGAAAAGAGTGTTATCTTATTTCATTAAGTGCCAATTTGCAGAAAAAAATTATCTGTTTTGACATTGTTAAAGATCATTGATTGAACCATATCCATGTTATTCTCTTCTTGGTTGGGCTGAGAACTTTTCAGCAGCCCCTCACAGTCCTTCATCAGGTAATTTGTTCATATGAATTTATATTTGTTTCTACAAATAAGTACATAAAGGCCCATTGAAATTTCACTAACAGAGGTAAATAGGGGAAGGATAAGCTTGCAAAATGTCTGAAGGAGTGTTCAAATGAGCTACATAGAGGATATTCACTGTCTGACTGGCTCCTATGCTGTAACTGAAAGGAGTGGATACCAAGGAAAACAAAACTTCTGCCACCCACGGAGAACTAATTTTAGGTACTGACTCAAGTAGTGTTAGTTTACTAAGATATGGAAAATAAAAAAAAAGAGTACACAAAATCTGAAAAGCTCAGGATACGTAGCTCGATGTATGTATGATTAGATTAAAATATTTTACATAAGAACAGCCATACTAGGTCAGACCAATGGTCTATCTAGCCCAGTTTTTTGTTTCCAACAGTGGCCAATCCAGGTCACAGTACCTGGCAGTAACCCAAATAGTAGCAAGATTCCATACTATTGATCCAGGGTGAGCAAGGCTTCCTCGGTGTCTGTCTCAATAGCAGACTATGGACTTTTCCTACAGGAACTTAGCAAGGCTTCTTCGGTGTCTGTCTCAATAGCAGACTATGGACTTTTCCTCCAGGAACTTGTCCAAACCTTTCTTAAACCCAGCTTTTCTAACTGCTTTAACCACATCCTCTGGCAGCGAGTTCCAGAGCTTAACTGAGTAAAAAAAGAAATTCTTCCTATTTATTTAAAAAATAATTCCATGTAATTTTATTGCGTGTCCCCTGATTTTTATAGTTCTTGAAAGGGCAAAAAATTGATTCAGCCATATCTGTTCTACTCCCATTATAAGAATGTAAATATTGTCATGCTAGATCAGTGGTATAGCTGGCATGCTGACTACCTTTTAAGGAGCACCCCCTTCCCCAGGTGAAGCACCCCTTCCCCCCCCTTCCATGCAGTAGGAGTGTGTGGAGTGGTCATGGGATCACAATCCACATGAACGCAGCCTCCGGCTCTGCCAGTTCTGGAACAGGAAATTGATGTCACAGGGGGCAAAGGCGAGTGGAGCTGATGGTCGTGTACATATGGACCATGGCCACATGACCATTCTATGTACCCACTAACTCTCTGCACCAAGGCGGACCACTCCCACCACCCTGCCATTGGTACGCTAGAGTGCTAGATCAGACGATCATGCCCAGCATCATATAACAGTGGGTAGTCTAAGTCATTAGTTCTATAATCTCGTGTGCCATTTTCACACACATCATGCAAAATTGCATGATCAGGTTATAGCATACTGCCAGTCATGTGTGTAACTTGTTAAATTAGGAACTAATTGGCATTAAAAATAGTCTATAATTGGAATTAACTGGTGCTTACTCACACTAATTTACAGTTACATATGTAAATTCACTTAGGGCTCCTTTTACTAAGCTGCGCTAGCGTTTTTAGCACGCGCGCTAGACGCTAACACCAGCATTGAGCTGGAGTTAGTTCTTGGCGCGTAGTGTAGGGTTCGCGCACCTTAGTAAAAGGAGCCCTTAGTATTCTACAACTGTAGCACATAGGCCCTCTTTTACTCAGTGTTTTAGCGTGGATTTAACGTGTGCTGAATCAACGCGTGCGCTAACGCATCCATAGGATAACATGCACGTGTTAGCATTTAGCGCGTTTAGCACGTGCTAATATATAGCGCACGCTAAAAAGCTTAGCGCACCTTTGTAAAAGAGGGGGATAGTTTTTTTAGAATGGAACTGTTAAGGGAGTGTGGCAATGGGAGGGGCATGGACAGGGGAGGGGCATGCCTAGCACTTAGGCACTAAGGGGCTGATTCTACAAACAGGCATCCCAGTTGTAGGCAGCGGTAGACGTCCTGCTGCCATCTGGCAGCCAATCAGGATGCAGGTTTTTAGATAAAAGCTCTCCGAGGCAGGATGCCTACACTGTAGGCGTTTGTCGCGGGTGTAGGGAGACACGAAGGGACACCTAAGCTTGCCCAAGCCTAGGTGTGGTTTTGCCCGGAAGTGGCCTTAGATGAGTTTAACAGCCCTAGGCGTCTTCCTAGAGCTCTTACAGATGCCTGAAATGTAGGCCTGCAAAATGCTGGCCTACATTTCAGATGTTAAAAGTAAACGTTGATCAGGATTCCCTTACTTCGGTCAGCTGATGGTAAGGGATCCCTCAGAAAGATAGGCAGTTGAGCCGCCTATCTTTGCGATCAAGCTAGGGCACAATTCTCTAACCGGCACCGCTGACATAGATGCCGGTTAGAGAATTGGGGGTTAGGCTTCTCTCTGTTAGGGCAGATGCGATTCTACATAGGACGCCAGTACCCAATTCTCAGCCACTTCTTAGGCATACTATATGAAATCAGGCCCTAAGGTTATAGAATACTGAAAGTTACACGCTTAACCCTTTCAGGACCATAAGGATCGTAGGCCAATTTTTGTGGTTTTGACGACATTTTTATGGTAAAAAGGGCTTGCAGATGCCAAAAAATTGATTTTTTTTGTGAAATATCATTATTTTTATTTAAAAAAAATCACACTTCTGGCTTATGGACAGTGTGGCAAGTGAATCTTCTCGTCAATCTAGCAACGACGCTAATGAATGAATGTCGGAACCAGTTTGTTTACATAAAGGCAGTATCATATGGAATCCGTACATATCAAATTTAGAACTGTAGACTATCCCAATCAAAATTTATAGGATTTTAAAGTTGTGGGACAAATATGTCCCTTGGTCCTGAAAGGGTTAACTGACAGCAATGAGGCATAAGTATTTACATCAATCCTCGAGCTTGTTCATGTGCTCAGTCCTGCTTTATATAAAAATATCCAAAGCTTGGCTATATTATTACCTTTCACCCACCACATTCTCTATTGTTCAACTTTGTAAACTTCATAAAAAATCTGCTACTACCTATTTTCATGGTGTGTCACATTGTCCTGGCACTATCATAAAAAATAATGGGCAAGTTTACTAATGCTTACTACATGCTAACAGGCATTAGCATATGCTAACCTCCTCATTCTATAATAGTGCACTGTGAGGGAGCAGGTGGTATGTGGCCGGGTTTCCACAGGATCACTCCCTACTACTACTATATATTATTTCCATAACGCTAACAGATGCATGTAGTGCTGTACATGTGGTCCCTGCTCAAAAGAGCTTACAATCTAAATTATGACAGACACACAGGACACAAGGTAGATCAATATATGGTGTTCATGAAGGAACATACAAAGGATGAAGAGGTAGAGAGGGTAGGGGCTACAGAGAGAATGAGAAACAGATGTGGTGGGCATAATCATAATAAAACGTCTAAGTCCAATTCGGATGTGTGGCACTAGACACCCAAAGTCGGCAGTGGAAAAATGTCCATTCTTGAAAAATACATCTAGAATTTTTTATTTTATTTTTTCAAATATCATCTATCTGGACGTCCAGACAAATGATTGTCCAGACTGCCAAGACATCTATCTTTATATCACAATTTCATCCAAGTCCCAAATGCCCAGAACAAGACCATTTGGACATGGAAGGGGCCAGTCTTGTAATAGACTGGCCACCCAGACATGGCAACAGAGCAGTGGGGCATCTTACAGGGCACTACTGTGTATGTCACAAAAAGGGTGTCATTTTCAAGTTCAATTTATTTGATATACCACAAATATAAAACCAAGGTAAATCTAAGCGGTTTACAATAAAATGTTATTTAAAAAAAGAAAATAAGAACGGAACAAAATAGATAAAACACAAAATTCCAACAAACAAACAAATTTGAGAACATGAGGAAAGGAAAGAATGGATAGGTTACAATAAAAATGAAAGGATGGGGAAGGGGAAGGAATAGAACAAATAAGGTAGGAATTAAAGAGCATATTTGATTTCTGCCCACACATGTTGAGATGTAATCAGGAAGACCAGAGAAGAAGAAATTGCCTGTGATTATGACTAAGCAAACAGAAGGTGAGAGTTAAGAGCAAATAACCAAATAAAAATAGTATGCCCTTAATTGCAACTTGAATGTCACAAATGATTTTTCAGAACGGAGGTAACAAGGTAAAGAGTTCCAGAGAATGGGAGTCATGACAGAAAATGAAGAATTCCTATGAAAATTAAGAAATAATTGTTGAAATGAGGGAATGACCAGTAACTGTTGTTGAGATGAACATAGGGTTATTTATGGAGAATATGGAACCAGGAGACTAAATAAAAAAGAAGGAAGACCACTTGATAGTGTTTGATGAGAAAGAATATTGTATTTAAAAGGAATGTGATAAGACACTGGAAGGATATGTTCTGTTTTTAAAAGTGGAGTGTCATGGCCAAACTTAGAAGGATGGTGAAGTACTCTAACTGCAGTGTTCTGCACGAACTGTAATTGGTATAGTTGATATTTCGGGAGACCAATAAGGATAGAACTGCAGTAATTGAGTTTGGACAGTATGAAGGAATGTATAATAATAATAATAATTTTATTTCTTGTATACCGCTATACCGTGAGGTTCAAAGCGGTAATAATAATAATAATATAAGGGTATGAAGTGAGCTTTGCTGAAGAAATGAGTTGAATGGATCAAATTTGACGGAGAGTATAGATAGAAGATACCATCTTAGAGATGTGTGAATGGAAGCTTAACACATAAGATTTTGGTCTTTGGTGAAAATTTTAAGGGAACTCCTTTCATAGTAAAATTTAAAGTGTTTTCTGGTGAATTTCTTGAAGAGATGAGCAACACTGCAGTTTTTTGAGAATTAACTTTTAGCCTATTTAATGTAAGCCAAATTTGCAATAGAATCCAATTTTGCGGAGATAGATGAGTAAGAGGTGAGTGAATGAGTCTCTAGTGGAAAGATAAACTGAATATTGTCTGCATAAATACAGAATGTAAAACCTAGAGAATAGAATGAGGGTGAGAGGTGCAAGAAAAATAATGAAAAGTGTTGGGCCTAAAATAGAACCCAGAGGCACACCTGATTGCATTGAGTAGGAACTAGAGAATGTATTAGAATAGTTGACAGAGTATGTATGGTCTGTCAGATATTATTTAAACCATCAGAGGGCATGACCACTAACCTGTAAATCCAAGCATTGAAGTAGTATGTGATGATCCACCAGGTCAAAGGCCGCTGACATGTTTAAATAGAACAGAACATCACAATTTCTGGCCAGTATCTGTTTAATATGGCTTAATAATCCCAGAAGAGTATGTTCTGTAGAATGATTTGAACGGAAGCCAGTCTGGTGAGGATGTAATACATTTGTTTTTGTAAGAAAGTCCGATAGTTGAGAAGCGACTGCTTTTCAACAATCTTGGAAATGAATGGCAGGTTAGAGATAGGCCTCCAGTTGGTCATGATGTTCGGATCCAAACCATGGGTCTTCAAGAGAGGAGTAATTACTGCTTTTTTTCCAATCTGAGGGAAAATCACCAGTGGAGAGGCTATTATTGACCATTGATAATAATGGTTCAAGAAATGGATCAATGAAACATGATAAGAGTGAAGCAGGAACAGGATCGGTTGGAGGTGATGTATGTTTTGAATGTGTAATTATTTTCTTCAAAGAGGTACATGTTTGAAGGTTGAAAGAGGTAAGTGATGTAACTGGTACCACATAAATATCTCACCTGAACTCTCTTATAGGTTATGGTAAGACCCCCAAAAACCACTGTGCCTACCTGTCTACTACCCCAATAGCCCTTATGGCTGCTGGTGCCACAAAGGCATTAGGACTTCGGGCTTCCGGCTGACAAAACTTCTACGGATGGGTTGTATCCGTAGAAGTTTCGTCAGCCGGAAGCCTGCCGATCCATGGTGAGACCTCATCTGGAATATTGTGTACAATTCTGGAGGCCACATTATCAAAAAGATGTGATGAGAATTGAGTCGGTTCAACGAATGGCCACCAGGATGGTCTCGAGGCTCAAGAATCTTCCATATGAGGAAAGATTGAATAAATTGCAGCTATACTCACTCGAAGAACGTAGAGAGAGGGGGGACATGATTGAGATGTTTAAATGTATCACGGGCCGTATCGAGGTGAAAGACGATATCTTCTTTTTTAAAGGACCCTCGACCGCTGAAAATCAGGGGCAGACAATTTCATGGCGACACCAGGAAGTATTTCTTCACCGAAAGGATGGTCGATCATTGGAATGAACTTCCACTGCAGGTGATTAAGGCCAGCAGCGTGCCAGATTTTAAGAAAAAATGGGATACGCAAGTGGGATCTCTAGCGGGGTGAAGTTATGAGGGTGGGTCATTAGGATGGGCAGACTTGATGGGCTGTGGCCCTTTTCTGCCATCATTTTTTATGTTTCTATATGGCAGTATAGAAGGGTTTGGGGGGGGGGGGGCTCACATTTTCCACCATGAATGTAGTGGGTAGAGTGGCTTATAGGTCTGGGTCCTTCTCTCTATGGTTCACTAGCCCACCCCCCCAGGCTACTTAAGACACCTGTAAGCAGCTCTACTAGGCTTTCCTATAACAGGTGCTGATGTTCTGGAGAAAGGTATGTACGTTTTTATTCTTATATTTGTAGCAGTGTGAGAGGGTCAGCGATCTCTGGGGGAATGTGTGTGGGGTCTTTACATTGTCTCTGCGGTGGTTATTTGGTCACTTTGGATACCTTTTTGGCACTCACAACATATATGTTTTGAACACAAAGTCTCGTGAAACATTCAATTATTCCTGCAGGACGACTAAGTCTAGGTTGGCACACATCCCACACAAATATCACCCTAACCACTCCTCCAGATACACCCCTTTTAGCTCAGTGCACAGCGGCATTCAGAGGCCTACAAAGACCCTAGATATATCCAGAAAGTCGGTTTGATTATCATCGCAGTATCCCTGAGTTACAAGGTTATGTTCTCATTAGGCGATGAGCAATATCGGGTCTTAAAGCTCAATGAGTGGTATCTTGAGGGTCAGGTGACTCAAAACGGTATGGAGGTCCATGCCAACCTCAAGCCCTAGCTGCCAGGGGCTAAGGTCAAAATGCAATGTGTGTTTTCTTGTTGTAATTCAAGTGGGGGGGGGGGGTTAAATGTTTGTAAACTATGCCGTGTTGTTTCTGCTCAATAAGCAAAGCTGCAGCCTGGTTTTACACCCACTTAGAATATGTCTGGTCAATAATTAATTTCTTAAAACCAGTTACGCTATCCGCTCTTACCACAACCTCTGGCAATGTGTTCCTGAGCTTAACTATTCTCTGAGTGAAAATTTTTTTTCCTCCTATTGGTTTTAAAAGTGTTTCCCTGTAACTTCGAGTGTCCCCCTAGTCTTTGAAAAATCAATCCACTTGTACCTGTTCTACTCCACTCAGGATTTTGTAGACTTCAATCATATCTCCCCTCAGCCGTCTCGTTTCCAAGCTGAAGAGCCCTAACCTTTTAAATCTTTCCTCATACAAGAGAAGTTCCATTTCCTTTATCATCTTGGTCGCTCTTCTTTGAAACAATGTCAAAACATAGAATTTTGTTTCTGCAGAGAGGCACTTAACGAAATAAGATACCTATAGTGGCAAAATAACACTCAGAATTCAGGAAATTTGTTGGTTTTCATAATCAACCTTTTTTTTTCTCCACTGAAGACAAATATACTAACAAAGTTGACCTTAGAATCATCACTTTCAAAGAACATTTCTAGCATGAATATCTCCACAACAGTCTTCAGTCTGAAGCAGGTTTTTTGCTACATTTTTTCTCTGGGCATTCCTTTTGTTTTTAGTCAAAAACGTTTATTTTTACCTCTTTTGGCAAGCTTTCTTTCAAATTCTGTCAGTCTGCCTTATTACTGCTTATATTGTATCTGATACTTCAATATATATGCTTTTTTTTTCTGTCCTCCTCATCTAGACTTGCTTTCCATTTTTTAACAAATGCCTTTTGACTTAAATGGTCTTTTTTTAACCTCAGTTCTAAACTACTCTGGCAGTCATTTTGATATTTCTTCAACCTTTTTTTAATATGTGAAATTCATTTTGCTCTGCTCTGTCAGAAAGGTATTTTTAAACAACTTTCATGCAAAGCTGCTCACCCATGTAACGGCTCCTTTAATTTTCTTTCAGACTAAATTCATTTTATGATAGTCTCTTTAAAAAAAAAAAAAAAGAAAGAGTTAAATGCTATTAGAATAGATTTTTAAAAGATTTTCCCTCTAATGCAGAATTTGATGGTGCTGTGAACACTATTACCATCAGTGCCACCACCGTTACCCCTTTCAGTATGTCCTGCAATCCACTGACAACCAGGTCTAACATAACTTAACTCTGTGAAATAATATGGCATCCATAATCTTTCTAAATCTCTTACAGGTTATGGTCCAAACTACTTAGGGACTTGCTTACTAAGCTATGTTAATTATTTAACACAGGAATCTCCTTGCTCAAGCTTATACTAATGGTTAATGTGGTATCTTAACCATATATGGTAATTCCTATGTTAAACAGTTAGGCCCTAAAACATAGGTGCCATTTAAAGGAACATAGTGCATGTCAATCATGACTTAGATGCCATTTATAGAATCACACCTAGTGGCACCTAAATTGGACTTACGCAATGGTAGGTATCAAAAACTTACTTGACCAATAGTACATCATGCCCAATAGCCCATTCTCACGGTGGTCAATCCAGGTCCCTGGTACCTGGCCAAAACCCAAGGAGTAGCAACATTCCATGCTACCAATCCAGGGCAACCACTGGCTTCCCCCACGTCTTTCTCAATAACAGACTATGAACTTTTCCTCCAGGAAATTGTCCAAACCAGCTATGCTATCCGCTCTTGACACAATCTCTGGCAATGCGTTCCAGAGTTTAACTATTCTCTGAGTGAAAAAAAATATCCTCCTATTGGTTTTAAAAGTATTTCCCTTCACCCCTAGGCACCTACATGCAAAATATGCCCAAGATTCACCCACGATCCACCCTTAACCATGCCCACTTTCTGGTAGACGCCTTGGACTAAGCGCCTACCTGAAAGTCATAGGTTCCTACCACCCAATTAATTTTAATTTTTGCCAAATGTGAGCTCATTATTGCTGCCAATTAAGCTTTTTAAATAATTAAGGGCCTCATCTATCCATCTGCGCTAGCAGTTTTTAGTGCAGAGAGCCGCACTAAATAGCCCGTGCTGCACCTTATGCTCATAGGGACTCTAAGAGCGTCGAGAGCAGCGTGGGCCATTCAGCGCGGCTCACTGCACTACAAACTGCTAGCGCAGTTTGATAGAAGAGGCCTTAAATTAGGCACCTGGATTGACTAGGCATGCCAATCTAGGCGCCTAACTCAGGTGCCGTTTATAGAATCTGGGCCTTAATGTGGAAGAGGATATGGATTGAACACACAATGGGTGAGAATTGTACCTTTAAAGTTAAATCATTAAGGACTGAGTTCTATAAATGGCATCTAATTAGTAGACAAAACATACTTTTTAAACAAAAAAGTTTCTAATTTCTTCCTAAATAAAACAATTATTTCTCACTAATCTAGTGAGGAAGGCAGAGAATTCCAAACCAATGCACCCTGATATGATAAGGACAACTTGAGCAATTTATAAGACTCAGGGCCCCTTTTACAAAGCTGTGGGCTCGTCCCAGCGTGGCAAATGCAATGCAGCTCATAGGAATTGAATGGGTTGCATCTCATTTGCTGCACAGGAATCACTACCGCGGCTTTGTAAAAGGGGCCCTCAGTCTTCCACACAGTAGAAAAAATAAGCAGCAACTGGTTTCTAATTTCATAAAAAGTATTTCCTTCTAGAACTCGAAAAAAGTTAGACATATGCGCATTACAATACAGTGATTTAAAAATTAGGATGCAAATTGTAAATTGCACTCTTGCTGTAGCTTAAGAATTCTCTTGTTTATGTGCCAAATAAATCAACCTGACTGTCACATTCTGAAGCATCTACAACCTATTCTTGCAGAATGTAAAACACCAAGCAGTACAATCCACTAAAAACGTCAGTTTTCTCTTTGTTTGATTTTAACCTATAGGAAGAAACCCACGCTTATATTAATTCCAGACATTGTTGCAGATCAGGTTCACTGGTGGGAGTGTGGGAGATGACCTGCATAAAACATTTATGTGGGTGTCAACTGAATATTAGCCAGGACCCTCATACAAGTATGTTTGCTAAATCAGTGATTCTCAAAAGTAAGTGCAAAATTTTTACATACAGATGCAGTCATGGCATTTTATAATATCCTAAAAACTTTGTAAACTTCCTCTAACATGAATATGTGATAAGAGTTAAGGGTTGTGCACAGACATTTGTTGTAGCGTGATGTAATGAATTTTCTGGATTATTGATTTTGCTGGATCTAGGAATTATTATAAAAACTATTGCTAGCTAGAACTGATCACATGAACTCAGCTCTGAGGGGGAGATGCAGAGCGTATGTCTGAGCGCATGACTTTTACCATGAGCATAACACCACAGCACGCAGGAAGCAAACTGTATGCAAATTTTATGCATGACAAACCTGCAGCAAATGTGGGTGAAGTATGCCAGATGTATGCACACAAGATTTTGTGGTAAGTGCATGTCCAAACCATAAACAAAAATGTTGGCACCATCAGTGCTTGTTTTTCAGTACCTAAATGTAAGCTTTGCACTAATTATTTTCACTGGAAATTTTTGAGAGGCTCATATTTAGGCACAGAAGAACAGGTGCCAATATAGCATATGCTTTCACTTTCAATTTTGTTCAGACAAGCTACGTTACTGTTTCTTAAAACTTGCATGGACTTTCTTCCGATTGCACAAGACAAAACCAGCATTTTAATGTGAAAGATAGACCAGAAAGTCTCAATGTAAAATCTTCCACACTACCATTGACTCACAGAAAAATTCTTGCATTGTGCACACATTAAAAGTGGGCAATGTACTCTCTGTTTATCACAGAATACCTAAATGACTTAATCAGAATACATATTAATATAATTTATAGTTGTATCTTCCCCACAAGTTAACACCCATGCACAAATCCTCTCTGGACTCTTCCAGATAATAGTGCTCAGCTCTATGTATATTGACAGTAATCAAAAGGGCCTGGATGTTTCCAAAGATAAACCATATATCCCCTCATAATCTTGTCAAATATCTCCCTGTAAATTCTGAGATGTGTGTCTGAGAATCTGACTACCAGGAAACTTGTGACCAACTGATTTTTCTACCAAGCCTCCATCTTAAAACCCAGAAAATACCAGTTTCAACGGTTGCTGAATTGTGATTGGATTACTACACACCAGCTGACCTAAGTTCCAAGAGCTCAACGGGACCCAGACCTGCCAAGTCACCTGCTTTCAGCTGGAGGCTCCCACTTATGCGGGTCATGTCCCATACTCCCATCAGTGAGCCGTGATCTCCCACTGAGTGGCCTCCCCGTCCAGCAGCAGCAGGAAATGCCTTCATAAAACATCTGCTGCCGTTGGTCCCACGGCAGCAGGAGATAACATTTTGTAAAGGTATTTCCTACTGCCACTGGGCGAGGAGGCACTTCTTTTGCCACTGGCTACAAATTAGTGTGCATCAGGGTTGGAGCTATGGGTATGGCTGGGTGAAACTGGGTCAGGTCCTAAATTTTCTGCTGAGTGGGTTGGCCTCTTTGGCAGCTCTGAACCACATATAACAGACTTCACTTTCTCTCTCTAGCTGGACCCTGGATGAACCATCTCTAGGGTCTCTGCACCCAAGATAAGACTCTTCACCCTATCCATTCTGCAATTAGAAAACCTTCTCTGCCAGCAAAGAGATCAACTTCAAGCATCCCTCTGCGCACACAAGACCCAACTTCATCACCCCAACAAGCAACAAAAAGAAGAAAGAGTACATCTCGATCACAATCAGAAAAAGTTATACTGATCTTGTATAATTCAAAATTTCTGTCAATATTTGTCTTGTGTCACATTTCCCTTGTTGAGATCCCTATAGTGAGTGCTATAAATCAGTGCATTGCCTGTACAGATCTGTAAATAAACTTGTTCTGCACCTGAGAATAAGCATCTAGTCCTTCCTTCACTTTGAGTGTGTTTCCTGAGCCCTTTAATTGGCAGATGGTGAAACGGCTGCTTTAGTAACTTGATGTTGAATGAGAGCAACAGTAACAGGATTTTGGAGATGCAGATCTCCCAAAAGAGTCATAGAAAGCACATGTTGCTTCTGAGCAACAATGCCACATAAAGGGTTAAACATTAGATGGTACATGCTTGCAGTATAAGTTGGTGCTGTTTCCCCCACACATACATATTACATTCCTGTCACATAAATACAGTCTATAATATTGGTACACTTCCATCTTTAGCATGAAGCAATCAGAATTTAACTTCCTTTTGTACTTATAGCTATAACCACGTGTCTATTAAAATAACCTTGGTTACCTTAACAGATATTTTGAAATATGGTTTGGGGAAAAAAAAGAACTTCAGGAAATATTCACTGCAGTATGATCCAGTACATCAGACTGAACCAGAGACTCTACTGTCACAGAAAATTTACCATCAACAAAGCTCCCTGTAATGATTTCCACTGTATACCATGGAATAACTTATACACGTTTTTTACATTAAAAATTTGGGCAACTCATAAAAAGGAATTCTTTTCTTTATTGTAGCGCCATAGGTTAGATGAGGATCTTGCTCTGATCATTACACTGCTGAAGGGGAAACTTATCAATCGAGCAAGGATAATATTCCTAGACAATACACTAAAATGAACATAAGCCACAGATTTGCTTTTTTGGCTTGTGAGAAAGATTATTATTATTATTCAGAATAGAAAATGTTTTCCATTGATATGTTTTTAAAAAAATGTATGTTTCACTATCTGACTGCAACTCCAAAATGCCACCAGAGCAAAACATAACGTAGGGCTCCTTTTACGAAGGTGCGCTACCGGTTTTGCGCAAGCAGAAGATTAGCGCGCGCTAGCTGAAAATCTACCGCCTGCTTAAAAGGAGGGGGTAACGTCTAGCACGTGCGGCAGTTTAGCGCGTGTTAAGACCCTAACGCACCTTCGTGAAAGGAGCCCTACGCAGGTTCTTTTTGGGATTCAGCTATTTCCCCCATGTCTTTGAACAAGTTTCACAAAAGAAAGTATTACTTAACTGAATCCTTTTGCTGAACACACATTATTTGCAGATATGATATCCTTTAAATTTCTGTTGCATTCATCTGAGACCTTTATTTTACACCGATAATGGAAGCATTAGTGTAACCAACCAAGTTCATGTGTCATTTACCTTTGTAAATAATGGAGTTCACACATTTAAATGCTCTATGCATGTACGAGAGGCCACTGAAAAGTTTTCAGCCCAATGAATAAAGTTAGGGCAATCTCCATCGAGACATAACACTTGGACATTTAGCTGGGATAATCAAAGCTGTTAAAAAAAACAAAAACATTCAGGGCTTTTTTTTATACATTTGGAGCTAGACCTGTTTTAAAAGAGTCTAAATATTAAAAAGGTGCCCAAACTATGGAAAATGACTGGACTAAGGGCCTGATTCTGTATAGGACGCCCAGTCACAGCAGCCTCCTAAGCGGCTTTTGAGAATCACACATGGACGTCCTATACAGAATCGCATCTGTCCTATCTGGCAGACGCCTAACCTCACCTAACCACCCCAATTATCTAACCGGTGTCACAGGTTCCATTTAGAGACTCGCATTGCCACTGAGCTGAGCTTGGCAAGGGACTCTCCCTGCTGCAATCAGCTAAGTGGCAGCAACAGTGAACCCTCGATCTCCACCACAAGTCAGACGGTAGGAGGGATGCCCACTCCCTCCTGCTGGCACCTCCCAACATCCCCGGCAAGAGGGATGCCCACTCCCTCCTGCTGGCACCCTCCCTGAACACATGACCCCTGAAACCCTGACCACACTCCAAACCCCACCTGGACCCCCCGTACCCTTATAAGCAAAGCTGGCTGGAGGGATGCCTAATTCTTCTGGCTGGCAGGCCTGCCTCTTTAGAATGGTGGGCCATCCCCTTCCCGGTGCATCCTGAAATGCACCGGGGAGAGGCCTAAGGCCCTGATTGGCCCAGTCACCTAAGGCCCCTTCCATAGGAGGGGCTTTAGGCACCTGGGACAATCAGAGTCTTATGCCTCTTCCAAGTGCATTCTGGGAAGCACTGGGAGTGGCCTATGACTGTGATTGGCCAGATCCCTATGGCCAAACCCATGAGAGTGGGGGGTCATGTGTTCGGTGGAATGCCAGTAGGAAGGTGTGAGCATCTGTCCTGCCAGGGATTGTTTCAGGATTTGTAGCAAGAGGGATTGGGTATCCCTCTTGCCAGGGATTCACAAAAGTGGTCACAGGGATGAAGTGGGAAACTACAGGCCGGTGAGCCTCACTTCAGTTGTTGGGAAAATAATGGAAGTGTTGCTGAAAGAAAGGATAGTGTACTTCCTTGAATCTAATGGGTTACAGGATCCAAGGCAATATGGCTTTACAAAAGGTAAATCATGCCAAACGAACCTAATTGAATTTTTTGATTGGGTGACCAGACAGCTGGATCGAGGACATATGCTAGATGTAATTTACTTAGATTTCAGCAAAGCCTTTGATACGGTTCCTCATAAGAGGCTGTTGAATAAACGAAGGGCTGAAGTTAGGACCCAAAGTGGTGAACTGGGTTAGAAAATGGCTGTCGGACAGACGCCAGAGGGTGGTGGCTAATGGAAGTCGCTCGGAGGAAGGAAAGGTGAGTAGTGGAGTCCCTAAGGGTTCGGTGCTGGGGCCAATCCTATTCAATATGTTTGTGAGTGACATTGCTGAAGGGTTAGAAGGAAAAGTGTGCCTTTTTGCAGATGATACCAAGATTTGTAATAGAGTAGACACCGAAGAGGGAGTAGAAAATATGAAAAAGGATCTTCAAAAGTTAGAGGAATGGTCTAATACCTGGCAACTAAAATTCAATGCAAAGCAATGCAGAGTAATGCATTTGGGGATTAGTAATCGTAAGGAACCTTATATGCTGGGAGGTGAGAAGCTGATATGCACAGACGGGGAGAGGGACCTTGGGGTGATAGTGTCTGAAGATCTAAAGGCGAAAAAACAATGTGACAAGGCGGTGGCTGGGATGTATAAAGAGAGGAGAAGCCAGTAGAAGGAAGGTGTTGATGCCCCTGTACAGGTCATTGGTGAGGCCCCACTTGGAATATTGTGTTCAGTTTTGGAGACCGTATCTGGCAAAGGACATAAGAAGACTTGAAGCGGTCCAGAGGAAGGCGATGAAAATGATAGGAGGCTTGCGCCAGAAGACGTATGAGGAGAAACTGGAAGCCCTGAATATGTATACCCTAGAGCAGCAATGGCGAACCTATGGCACGCGTGGTAACTGTGGCACGCGAAGGGCCGCCATCAGGGCAGTACTACCAGGGGGTGCACAGGAGAGAGAGCTGAACGGGGACGATGGGGGACCCGCGGGGTTAAATATAACTCGAGCCGCGAGGCTCGTCTTCTACTCCCACTGCCCTGCCGCTCACACAGCCGATCGGAAATCTTCCCCGACGTCAGCGCTGACGTCGGAGGGAGGGCTTAAAGCCCGCCCTCCGACGTCAGCGCTGACGGGGAAGACTTCTGGTCGGCTATGTGTGCGCGGCGGCACAGGCAGGAAATAGAAGACAAGCCTACGCGGCTCGAGCTACATTTTGCTGAGAAAGTTGCTAAGATGGACTTGGGAGACAAACGGGAAACACAAAAGGGGGAGGGAGTGCATTTTGGACACAAGGCATGAACTTGGGAGAAAGGAAGGGAGGGAAAGAGATGCTGAGGTGGGGGAGGGAATGGGTTTTTGGACACAGAAGGCATGAACTTGGGAGAGAGGAAGGGAGGGAAAGAGATGCTGAGGTGGGGGATGGAATGGGTTTTTGCACACAGAAGGCATGGACTTGGGAGAGAGGAAGGGAGGGAAAGAGATGCTGAGGTGGGGGAGGGAATGGGTTTTTGGACACAGAAGGCATGAACTTGGGAGAGAGGAAGGGAGGGAAAGAGATGCTGAGGTGGGGGAGGGAATGTGTTTTTGGACACAGAAGGCAAGGACTTGGGAGAGAGGAAGGGAGGGAAAGAGATGGTTGTGTACACGGGGAATAGAAGAAAGGAGAATTTTTGGTCATAGGGAGGGAGTGAGGTACAGACAGTGGCATACCAAGGTGGGGGTGGGGGCGGTCTGCCCCGGTTTTACGCCCCAAGGGGGTGCACAGCTGGCCACCCTCCAGTGTTCTCCCTAGGTTGGCAAACTGCGTCTCTTAAGCCCCTTGAGTGCCACCGCCGCCATTGGGAACAGGCCGGTGCCAAGTTCTCCCTGCTTTTCCCTGTGGGGCCGACCAACTCTCGCCACCCGCGTCAATTCTGATGTCGGAGAGGACGTTCTGGGCCAGCCAATCGCTGCCTGGCTGGCCCAGAACGTCCTCTCCGATGTTAGAATTGACGTCGAGTGGCGAGAGTTGGTCGGCCCCATGGGGAAGAGAAGCAGGGCGAACTCGGCGCCGGCCTGTTCCCGATAGCGGCAGTGGCAGCCTATTCCCCAGTGGCGGTGGCAGCATTTTCCCAATGGTGGTGGCATAGGGGAGGGCAAGGAGAAAGAAAGAAAGGGGGGGACAGGGAGCAAAAAAAAGAAAGAGGGCTGGGTGAAACAAAGAATAATGGGGCACGGAGAGAGAGAGAAAGACAGACATACAGAATGAAAGGGGGTATGGAGAGAGAGAAAAAGAAAGAAGGGGGCAGGGTGAAACAAAGAAATAGTTTGGGGAGGGAATGAGGTCTGGAGGAGAGAAAGCATACAGGAGGCTGAAAAAAGGGAAGAAATATTGGATGCACAGTCAGAAGAATAAAGTGCAACCAGAGACTGATGAAATTACCGAAGATAGGAAAATGATTTTATTTTCAATTTAGTGATCAAAATGTGTCCGTTCTGAGAATTTATATATGCTGTCTATATTTTGCACTATGGCCCCCTTTTACTAAACTGCAATAGCGTTTTTTAGCGCAGGGAGCCTATGAGCTTCAAGAGCAGCGTGGGGCATTCAGCGCAGGTCCCTGCGCTAAAAACCGCTATTGCGGTTTAGTAAAAAGGGAGGGGGAATATTTGTCTATTTTTGTATAGTTGTTACTGAGGTGACATTGCATAAAGTCATCTGCCTTGACCTCTTTGAAAACCTGCGGAATATAAATGATAATTAACATTTTCTCTGTGTACAGCGTGCTTTGTGTTTTTAAAATTTTATTGTTGGTAGATCATTTTGACTTGGCCACAAAGGTAAGGGGGAGGGAGGGGAGCTGCTGAAAGAGTCTACCTTGACGTGGTTGCAGGCTTACAAATCTTTTGGTCAAAGAGTGCGGCGACAGAGAAAAGTATGTGTGTATTCAGCCCATGAATGAAATCATTAAAACATTATAAATTGCCAATAAATTGAAATGAAAACCAAAGGATTGTGAATCAAATTGATTCTCTGACAATACAAAGATTCCAACCTTTAAAAATGATGTTACATATTTCAGGCAACTTTATAAAGAGTTTTTAGATACTAAAATCTTGTTATTAAGGTTTAATTGACGTGCTGGCACTTTGAGGAAATTCTTTGGTTTTGTGCGGCAGTTTGGGCACTTGGGCTCAAAAAGGTTAGCCATCACTGCCCTAGAGGAAAGGAGGGACAGGGGATGAACACAGAGGTTCTAGAATCAGAAAATGATATTAAATATTGAACTAAGGCCAGTATTGGGCAGACTTGCACGGTCTGTGTCTGTATATGGCCGTTTTGGGGAGGATGGGCTGGAGAGGGCTTCAATGGCTGGGAGGGTGTAGATGGGCTGGAGTAGGTTTTGACGGAGATTTCGGCAGTTGGAACCCTAGCACAGTACCGGGTAGAGCTTTGGATTCTTGCCCAGAAATAGCTAAGAAGAAAAAAATTTAAATTGAATCAGGTTGGGCAGACTGAATGGACCATTTGGGTCTTTATTGGCCGTCATCTACTTTGTTACTATGTTAGTCAAGGTTTATCTCATAAGCCATAAGAACATAAAAGCTGCCATACTGGGACAGACTGCAGGTCCATCAAGCCCAGTAGCCTGTTTCCAACAGTGGCCAACCCAGGTAAATGTACCTGAGGAATAAGCAGTGGATTTTCCCACACTGATCTTAATAATTGCTCAGGGACTTTTCTTTTAGGAAGTAATCCAAACATTTTTTTAAACCCTGCTAAGCTAACTGCTTTCACTACATTCTCCAGCAACGAATTCCTGAGTTTAATTAAACATTGAGTGAAGAAATATTTTCTTCTATTTGTTTAAACTTTACTACCTACTTGCTCCATTGGAAAATAATGCATTCAGACATACTTAATCCAAAAATGAAACTACCTTTCTGGTGGTATCAGTTATTTAGGAGTAGTACAATACTTGCTCTCTAATTTACTTCTTTTGTGTATACAGGCAGCACTATGTCTAGACAAGAACATTCATTGTAGATAGTTTACGTGAGCTGAAAGTGAAATATGTGTTCTCTTAGATAAGGTCTGGATTTAGGCATGAGCAATATAGACAACTAATATAGTAACATAGTAAACTGACGGCAGATAAAGACCTGAATGGTCCATCCAGTCTGCCCAAATATATACTGTCTATAATTTATAACTTTGGCTCAAAGTTCTGATAGGCACCAGAGGTACAGACAGTACTTCTATTGCCAAGCTGTGATCTGGGCTAAGGGCCCACCCACAAGAACAACTCTTCAGGTGGTTACTTCATGGTATCCCACCCCTTGCATGGTTTCCATGGTGACAAGAAGCTCACGTGGGAGGAGGTGTGAAACACCACTAGATCAGAGGTAGGCAATTCTGGTCCTCGAGAGCCAGAGCCAGGTCAGGTTTTCAGAATCTCCACAATAAATATGCATGAGATAGATTTGCATCTCAAGGAGACAGTGCATGCAAATCCATCTCATACATATTCATGGTGGAGATCCTGAAAACCTGACCTTGCTCCAGCTCTCGAGGACCGGAATTGCCTACCTCTGCACTAGATCTATCAGTGATAGCTGGAAGACTCCATGCCAAAGAAGAGATCCTGTTTCTGCTGCAGAGTAGGTCTTCATCACAGTGACAGAAGAAAGAAGGGATGATATAACGTGGAAAATAGAAATAAATAATTGGCAACATCTGCAAAGGTATACCATAGTTATAATAATGCCCATAGTATGGGAATTAGTATCCCATGGATCTAGATGAGGCTAACTTGGATTTAGCAGTGATCACAAAAATGAGGTTCACAGGAGAAGGGAGACTCCAGCAGGGGTGATGGAGGTGGGAAGAGACTCCCCTTTGGTGATTTATTGTTGTTGGGGGGGGGGGGCACTTCCCTCCATTGCCTATAGGTGCTCATAATTGAAATACTATACTATTTAGTTACAAAAGTTGTAACCACAGTCTATATGGTAAGTTTTACTTTAGTCAAAACTTTAACTGTGGTCAGATAAGGGCTGATATTAAGAACATAAGAACTGCCTTCTCCGGATCAGACCTTCGGTCTATCAAGTCCGGCGATCCGCACACGCGGAGGCCCTGCCAGGTGTACACCTGGCTTAATTTATAGTCCACCATATCCTTATATGCCTCTTTTAAGGATTCACTAGCATGATCAACAATAAAGTTAACCTGATAAGTTTTTCTCGCATATTCAGCAGCCATTATCCAGTTAGAATGCTGAAGAACATAGCTAAAACTAATTGAATACAAATATTTGGTTAACTTTAGGGCAGCCCCTTTCCATAAACAAAGCTATCTAGCTAACATCAGCTGGACAGCACTGAATTCAGCACCTACCAAATGCCCAAAATGGCACTTTCATATAACCAGATGGTCATATAACATGATGACCAGACAAACTTTATCTGGTCAGTAGAGAACGGAAACTTTTGAAAACAAAGAGTTATTCATATAAGTTCCAAAGTAATCTGGAAACTTTCTTAAAATATTGACCTCTGTGTTTTTCCATCATAGAAATGTAGAGCATAATAGAAACATGCCAATTTTCAACTGCCAGTTGTTTTTCTTTCTGTGTCATTGCCTCCTGAAATTGTGCATTTGGCTTTTTCGAGAGGAAGCAAATTCTGTGATAGCTCCATGTATCTGCAGTAGATTCAGCACACTGTCTCATCTGATTGGGAAATGCATTAGTTTCACTTTAGTGATTACTACTATTGCTGCCCGATTCGCCAATTCAAATTGATTCATCTGACGAAAAATCGGACTTGCTGATTCAGTGTGATCAACACCCCCATCCCTGGTTATCCCTCTTGAGACCTGACTTACCTCCAGGCCTCCTAAAGCAACGGCGTCAGCGTCAGTGGCCAGCTGACAGAGGCAGCACTCTGAACAGGAAGCTTGCTGCCTGCCCTGCCAGGGCCTTCCCTCTGCCGCATCATTGATAACTTCACTGATGACACAGCAGAGGAAAGCCCTGGCAGGGCAGACTGCAAGCTGCCTGTTCACAGCGCTGCATCTGCCAGCCGGCCACCACCACTGCTGCTGCTGCTTTGGAAGGCCAGGAGGTATATCAGGTCTCACAGGGGAGGGAGGCTTAGTGGGAAACTGCTGCACAGGGGGATAGGAGGGAGGGATGGAAAACTACTGCACAGGGAATGGGAAGGAGGGAGGGATGGAAAAGCTGCTGCACATGGGGGAAGAGAGGAAAGAGGAAAAATTGTTAGATATGGGGTGGAGGATAGGAATGGAGAGATGCAACAAAGAGGTAGAAAGGGGCAAGAGGGAGAAATCCTGCATCTGTTGGAGGGGAGGGAGACATGTATGGAGAAGAGAGAGGGAGAAATGTTGGACATAGAGTGGAGGGTAAGGAGAGATGGTGCATGGGGAGAGAGAAAGAAATGTTGCCCATGATAATGGAGGGAAGGAAGGGAGAGATGCTGCATGGAAGGGAATAGAGAGGTTTGACCCAGGGCACAAGGCAGGGAGAGAGAGAGAGAGGGAGAGAGATGACAGACAATGGGAAAGAAACAAATGTTGGATATGGCAGTGGAATGTAGAAAAATAATGTTATTTTCTATTTTGTGATTACAATATGTTAGATTTGAAATGTGTATCCTGCCAGAGCTCGTGTTAGACAGCAGGCGTGAACTAGGACCTAAAAGAGAGAGGAAAAGTATTTATTTTGTTTACACCACAATGCCAGCATGGAGTTTGAGAGGGCAAAGAGGAGGGGGAGGATGAAGAGGCTACAAAATAAACCCATCAGTACATTTGAAAAAAAACAAAACGCATTATTGGGAGGGAAAAATCAATTCAATAGGCCAAATCGAATCAAATTAAAAAATATTTTCCCTGGATCGGTCAACACTAATTACTACTACTACTTATCATTTCTATAGCACTGCTAGATGTACACAGACATGGTCCTTGCCCAGAAGAGATTACAATCTACTCAACAGACAAACATGACAGTAGGGAGTTGGGGAGTTCATCAGGCAGCCTGAGACAATAGAACCTACTACTACTACTAATGTCTATACACTTCTCCCTTTGTATTCGCTATGATAGGGGATTAACAGAACCGCAAATACAGAAAAACCGCAAGTAACTTTTTCATATGTTATTAGCTGTTTTCTATTAAAACCCATCGTGAATATAGTGAAGCTGCGAATAACATGGCCTGTTCCTGAAGAAGAGGCAAAACACGGTGAAGAAAGGGCTGGGAATCAGCGATTTTCTCTGTAACTGTTTGGAATCGGCAATTTCTCTATGCAAGCTGGCGTAATTTTGGGGGAGGAGCCAGCAAGCTAAAAACCGTGAATAATCGAAACCGCGATTACTGAAACCACGAATACGGAGGGAGAAGTGTAGTACTACTAGACATAGGTAGCACAGTACTCATGATATGCAGGTACCTGTCACTAGAGGGCTCACAATATAAATTTTGTACCTGGGGCACAAGAAGCTGTAGAGGGAATCAGACCCAATATACCAGGATCAAAGCCCGGTACACTATCCATTACACTATGAGACACCACTGAAAAGTTCTCAGCCCAATCAGCAAAGTTGGGGCAGTCCCCATCGAGGGCCATACACTTAGTCCAGTGATTTTCTACTTTTTTCATTCCGTATTTTTCCGACGGAACAAAAAAAAAAAAGTGGAAAATCACTGTGTATAGACTTTGATGGAGACTGCCCCAGCTTTGTCAGTTGGGCTGAGAACTTTTCAGTGACCCTTTGTACCTAGTTGTAATGCCATTCAATACTGTTTTTTGTACATGATAGTGGGGCTCTGTCGGTGATGTCACCCATCAGTGAGAATATCTGCCTGCTGTCTCTGGATGACACCTGTTACGGTAAATAACTGTGCTTTACCAAGAGAACTATTTCTACATGGTTGGTAGACTTCATCTCCTGTTATGCTCGGGCTGGGCTACCGTTGGCAGGTTGTGTCACAGCTCACGAAGTAAGAGCAATGGCAGCTTCAGTTGCTTTTCTCCGTTCCGCTCGTATTGAGGACATCTGTAAGGCTGTCACTTGGTCTTCAATTCATACTTTCATGTTTCGGCCAAGCATTTCTACAAAATTTATTCTCTACATAAGTGCCAACTTCCTTCCATCCCTTTCACAGTAGCTAGAGAGTCCCATCTGTGTAGAATATGCTGCTTGCTTGTCCTTGGATAAAGCAGTTACTTACCTGTAACAGATATTATCCAGAGACAGCAGGCAGATATTCTCACAACCCTCCCTCCTCCTCTAGTTGACTTCTTAGCTTTTTTTACTGAACTGATGTTCCCATGAGTTGATAGGCAAGAAGGCACTCATGCATGTGTGATACAGGCACATGCAAGACTTCTAAAGAATAATAAATAATAATAATAAATTTTATTCTTATATACTGCCCTACCATAAGTTCTGAGCGGTTCACATAAAGAAGACTGTACATTCAGTGAAGCATGCAAACAGTTAAGAAAGAATTTAAAGTGACGATACACTTTTGCACTGTCCCAGAAAGGGACCTGAACAAACTAGAAGAGTGGGCGACGAGATGGCAGATGAAGTTTAATGTAGAGATATGTAAAGTGTCACATGTAGGAAATAGAAACCCGAAGTACAGCTATACGATGGGAGGGTTGGTAATGGGTGAAAGTACCCAAGAAAAGGACTTGGGGGTAATAGTGGACAATACAATGAAGCCGTCGGCACGGTGCACAGCAGCCTCTAACAAGGCGAATGGAATGCTAGGTATTATCAAGAAAGGTATTACAACCAGAGCAAAAGAAGTTATCCTGCCGTTGTATCAGGCGATGGTGCGCCCGCATCTGGAGTACTGCGCCCATTATTGGTCTCCGTACCTTAAGAAGGATATGGTGATACTCGAGAGGATTCAGAAAAGAGCGACACGATTGATAAAAGATATGGAAAACCTTTCATATGCTGAAAGATTAGAGAAACTGGGGCTCTTTTCCCTGGAGAAGCGAAGACTTAGAGGGGACATGATAGAGACTTACAAGATCAAGAAGGGCATGGAGAAAGTGGAGAGGGACAGATTCTTCAAAGTTCAAAAACTACAAGAATGAGAGGGCATTCGGAAAAATTAAGAGGGGACAGATTCAGAACCAATGCTAGGAAGTTCTTCTTCACCCAAAGTTGGTGGTGGACATCTGGAAAGGCGCTTCCAGCGGGTGTGATAGGACAGAGTACAGTTTTGGGGTTCAAGAAGGGATTAGATAATTTCCTGAAGGAAAAGCGGATAGAAGGATATAGATAGAGGATTACTATACAGGTCCTGGACCTGATGGGCTGTCGCATGAGCGGACTGCTGGGCGTGATGGACCTCTGGTCTGACCCAGCAGAGGCACTGCTTATGTTCTTATGTTCTTATAACAATGCTGCAACAAAAGGAAACAACTGGAACAGAACTGAAAGCTCAAGAAGATTGTCTGATGAGCTGACACCCGACAATAGAAAAACAGGCTTTCCTGAAGAATCATCTGAGGTTCTGATGCCTTTTTCTGGGCAAAAACTAAATATGAATAAAATGTTTGTAACTAAACCCCCCACACCATTTTTTTTTTTTTTTACAAAACCGTAGTGTGGTTTATAGTGCTTACCTCAGTGGTAACAGCTCCGATGCTCATAATTCCTATGAGTATCAGAGCTGTTATCGTCACAGCTATGGTTTTGTAAAAGGGTGGGGTAATGATCAGAACTGAAAAATCAAATTTACACATTGCAGGGTCACCTTACAAGGCAAGAATGTCAGAGCAGTGTTTAACTGCATCCATATCTATCTAGTACAAAAAAAGAGATGGCAATTTAAGTGCCTTAACTTCCAAACAAGGAAGTCCACAATTTTTATACAATATTGCCCACAGTCATTTGGCATTAGTATGATTTTACTCCTTACTTCCTTCCTATTTAAATTCCATGGAAGTGAGGGGGAGCGTTTTGCATGAATTATTTTTTCTTTCAGATAGTATGCAAATTGGAAATTTCAGAAACAACAGTACTGTGAACCCTGCAACAAATTACATACTGGATCAGTGATGCGGATGGGTGCCTCAGCACAGAGAGAGATACGTACATGCTTCTTTCTTATCTCTTGTCAAACAGGGTATGATACTTCCACTGCTAGATCTGGAAGACCATGTATAAGCTCCTATGACTACTAACCATCATCACTGTGACAAAAGCATCCAGTGATACTATACTGTAAATATAAATAATAGATCTGTATGATCCAGGACAGGAATGGTAGGCTTCGCAATCACAACAATTCTTGGTACTTGTTTTTAGCTTAACAATTCAAAACCAAAATAATATTAATAATAATGCAGACTGAAAGTGATGGAAAGAAAAATATTAGAGCAACATGGCCTGTTTTGTTATCTTAGGCTTCCACGGATGGTGTCATGATTGTTGCAGTTGTCCGGGTCTCACTGCATTTGGGTATGTAGGAACGATATTTCAGCCATCATGCTTAAAAAAAAATGTGGCACTGATTCTGGATGTGGCGCCAGCAGTTCCCCTGATAAAGTGCCGTCCGGACCCCCAGACATATCCTCAAAAGGATGACATGTCTGTGGAAATCCAACGTCCTACCGCCACCTAACTTAATTGGTTTAATTGCCTTTAAGCAATGTGGTAACTGACCACATTGTTTAAAAAAAAATTAAAATTGCACTTTAAAAAAAAAAAAGATAGGGGCCCACTGGCACTTACATTTCCGGCACTGGAATCTCATCTATTGGAGGTGCCTACTGTTGCCTAAGGTCGATGGAGGTGTGGTTAATGCCAGAAATGGCCTTAGGCACCAGTAGGCACCTCCATAGACATGATTCAAATCAAGCATAGGCGCCGGAAATGTAGGACTTCAAAACCCTGGCCTATATTTCCAGCACCTATGTTTGGTCTGGCCGTGATTCTGCAACCTGCACCGGTGCTTGATTGATTCGCAACTGGTGCCACTTTTGGAGGCAACAGCCAATACCAGCGTCGGTTACAGAATCTGACTGCGTTTTTAATAAATTGTTGGTATGGTTGGTGCAATGCGGTAACGGGCCCTTTTACTAATCTGCGCTAAAAAGTGGCCTGAAGAAAGCCACAGTATGTTGGCTAAAAAGTCGTTTCTACCTACCCAGATGTGGCAAGATCCAGAAAACTCCAACAAAATGGTCTGCTTTCTTCATATACCGTCTCTCATTTTTGCCATGGGTTTCTATTAAACATATAACTATAATGGCAGATAAAGGCCAAATGGCCTAGTCTGCCCATCCACAGCACCCACTATCTCCTCCTCTCCCTAAGAGATCCCACATGCCCGACCTACGCTTTCTTGAATTTAGACACAGTCTACCCATTTTCTTGCAAAAGGGTAAAAACAATGTCAAAAGTGACATTTTGGTTCCAAATACATTTCAGATTGCTACTTTTGAAGCCTTTTAGTCAAAGCTATCTTTTTCTTACAGGGCTGATATTAAACTGTGGCATGTTGAAGTCATCTGGGTCTGCCTTCACACATCTGCATTCATTTTGCTGAATATGGCAAACAGCTGTAATTCAATTCAAAGCTAGAACAACTGCAGTGCATTAACCCATTGGGAAGATTACAGTAGGTTTTCAGTGCCATGTTAACTGTATTTATTGGAGAAAATTAACTGAAGAGGGCTTCTGCTTTGCATTGACATTTGGTAATATCCGGAAAAAGGAAACCGAGTATCTGAATGGTAAGACTTTGATGTGTAAAGAACCTAATTATATAAACCATCAAACAAAATGTGGGCTGGGGAAGTAATTATTTTAAGGGGTCTGAAGAATGATAGGCTCATCGTGTCAAGAAAATGATGTTCACCTGTTTGATCTAAGCGTTAAATAGCTTGAATGAATCGGGAAAACTTTTTAATAAATTGTTGGTAGGTTGGTGCAGTTCGTTAAGGGGCCTTTTTACTAAGCTACGCTAAAAAGTGGCCTGTGGTAACCACAAGCGTGGGGCTTTTCCATGATCTGATGCCACTTTTAGCACAGCTGTAAAATGGCCACATTTCCCATTTTCTCATTTAATGATCACACGCTAATTTCCCCCACTTACAGACTCCAGGGCTCCCACACTAATCACGTTGGCATGTGACAATGTAGCTGTGCTAACCTGTTAGCACAGATTTGGGATTTAGGATTGGGATTTGATATACCACTTGGACACGGTGTATTAAGTGGTTTACAATCAGGTATTCAAGCATTTTCCCTATTTGTCCCAGAAGGCTCACAGCCTATCTAATGTACCCAGGGCAGTAGAGGATAGTGACTTGCCCAGGGTCACACCCATTCTCTGTCCCTAACCATGCCCCAGCACTAAAAAAATAAAAAAGTATTTTTTTAGCATGTTGGAAATATGCGCAGATGACAAAACTACCGTGGGATTCCTGAGTACACCCCGCGGTAGTGGTGTTTAAACCTGCAGCTTAATAAAAGGGTTCCTATGAGAGAGAAGCATGGCAAGGGGAGACACCAAAAATGCAGAAAATTAAAAATGAGGAAATGTTAACACTCACTCCTCTTCCAGCCTGATGTGGGTCAGCACAAACCACTGCCGTGAAACCATCAACACTGCTGAAGCAGAGAGCACAAGCCTCAGTCTGTGAAGCACGGTTGGCAGATCAGAGACTGAAATTCAGACATTGAGCCTCAACATGGAAATGCAGCATTCACAGCCAGGTGGGACAAAATGGTGGACAGCAGTAATCAGGGGAGGGAGGAAGGGAATGATGGAGGAGGCCCAATCACTAGTGCACAGGATAATTATTTGTCTCACAGAGAGTAAAACAGCAGGACACCAGTAATACCTGAAATTAAATCTTTTTTTATGTGTGTGTGTGTGTGTGGCTTTAATCTAATATCAGATCATCATCTACCAAAATCCCCCCAAAAGAAAATATCAGTACAGCACAACATTTCAATTTTGCATATTATACTGTGGAACCTTCAGCGGTTTCTTTCATTGCTGTGTTATTTGTTCTGGATTCTTTTGAATTTTGACACAGGCTACATAGCCGAAACATAGCCATGTTGAGTCTTCTCCTAGTTGATGTCCTTAAGAATAAAAGACTGTTTTTTATTTTGGCTTTTTTTTTTTTCTGTTAGCTTCCTTGAAGATTGTGACTGGTTTTAAGCTTTTACACCCACTGGTGGCCTTTCCGACTTCTATGGTACCCCACTTTTCATGTGTATGTCCAATATTTTTCCCTAACCACATCTGTTTAATTAAAGTAAAACTTAACTGAGTCTCAGAAGGCCATACTTAAATAACAACATGTTTCTTATGTTTACATTTAGGGAGCTTTTTGCTGTTGTTGCATGTTTGTGGGCCTACAGGATTCAGTTTATTCCTACAGGTCCTGCAGCAGTGCATAATAATAGTGTTATTGTACATTAATAATTAATAAATACATTAATAATTACAGTATACACAGGGACATATACTGTAAGTCACATGAGGCACTTTTACTAAGCTGTTAGGTGTAACATGCATCTAACACAGGAAAAATGGCCTAACATAGAACTTGCTAAAGCATTTTGTATTAGTTTTGCCACCCATGCATGCTAGGTGCACAATATTTATTTTTTCTTATTTTTTGGGAGTGAAGAATGGGTGTTGATTTGCTAATCAGCTAGTGTGCTGACATTACCTCCAAGCTAAATAGTTAGTACATCCATGAGGGCCTGGGATAGGCACGTAGGATCTCTCAGAGAGAGAAAGAGAAAATGGTTACTACGGATGTGCAGACTAGATGCGCCATTTGGCCTTTATCTGCCATCATGTTTCTATAATGCTGGAGCCCTTAGCATCTCCTATGTAAGAGGCAGTAAGTATTCTCGTATTCATTTTTTCAAATGGCTGCATACTTATATACTAACATTCCACAGAATGAGGCCCTAGTGATGATAAAGGAAAATCTAGAAATGTGACCCCCTACCTCCAGACTGACCATAGAATTTCTGATGAAGCTGGCTGAATTAGTGATTACAGTACTCAAAATTACTTTTGGTTTAATGAGCAATTTTATCATCAGATTCATGCAGTGGCCATGGGAGCCACAGTGGCTCCAACCATAGCTAATCTTTAAGAGACATTTAGGGCTCCTTTTATCAAGGAGCGCTACGGGGGTTAGCGCGTCGGACATTTCATCACGTGCTAACCCCCGCGGCAGCCTAAAATCTTAATGCCTCGTCAATGGAGGCGTTAGGTACTAGCACGGCAGGCGGTTTAACGCGCAATATTCTACGTGTTAAACCGCTACCGCGCCTTTGTCAAAGGACCCCTTAGTTATAATGATCCTTACTTTTGATTGGTAAAAATATGGAGATTTCTGGACAATATCTTTTTTATATGGAGTGGATTGGAGGAACAGTTTATGGACTTTGACAAGTGGATTAATACATTAGATCCTAATTTGAAGTTTGTAATGCCATCAAACTACCACAATTAATTTCTTGAATATACTTATTACAAGGACTTATGAGCATTTTGAGACAACTATATATTGGAAAGAAGTGAAGTGTAACAACTATTTAAGATTTCATAGTTTCCATCCTTATAATCCAAAGAAAAGTCTACTTATCAGCCAGTTCTTAAGAATAAGGAGGATATGCTCTACTGATCAAGAATTTTGTATTCAGGCCAGATTGCTTACTCAGCGTTTTTGTCAGTGGGACTATCCATCTAAAGCAGTGGTCTCAAACTCAAACCCTTTGCAGGGCCACATTTTGGATTTGTAGGTACTTGGAGGGCCTCAGAAAAAAATAGTTAATGTCTTTAAGAAATGACCGTTTTGCATGAGGTAAAACTCTTTATAGTTTATAAATCTTTCCTTTTGACTAAGGGCTCCTTTTATGAAGGTGCGCTAGGGCTTTAACGCGTGGAATAGCACATTAGACCTTTAAGCCAGCATTGAGCTGGTATTAGTTCTAGAAATGCAGCGTGTGGTTTAGTGCACGGTAATTTCCTGCGTGCGCTAAAAACGCTAGCGCACCTTAGTAAAAGGAGCCCTAAGTTTTAATAATAATATTGTAATTTATAGCTAGAGACATATGATCAAGAAACTGTTTTATTTTACTTTTGTGATTATGATAAACATACTGAGGGCCTCAAAATAGTGCCTGGCGGGCTGCTTGTAGCCCCAGGGCTGCGAATTTGAGACTACTGATCTAAAGTAGTGCATACAACTTTTTAAAGAGCATGTTATGCACAGAGATATTTGCTGCTCCAATATGCACAACCAATTAATGAAGAGGAACTGGAATGTGTTCTTCCCATTTCTTTTATTTCGGTTCAACTCATTAAGAGTATATTCCAGCATTGGTGGCTTCTGCAGCTACATGAATGTTTTTGGGAGCAACCAACTACTGCATATATTAGGGAAATAAATATTGGTGAATTATTGAAGGACGGGAGTACGCAACCAGTGTGTGAAACAGAAGCTGTTCAAACCGAATGTGGATCATGCCAGTGATGCTCTACAGTAATGACAGGGTCATTACGGAGGGATCCTAAAACTGGATACGAGATACATATTAACAAGTCAGCATGCTGTAGAATTAAAAATATAATCTATGTGATACAATGCCTGTGTGATTATGTATACAGTATGTAGGCAAGAGTAGTAGACCTATAAAAACGAGGTTAACTGGTCATAAATCTAAAATTAACATGCACACTGAAGATGCTCCTCTGGTACAGCACTGGACATTGAAATCACATACGGTGAACGAGATCAGGTGGCGCATTTTGGAGATAGTGGAAAGTGAGAGGTTGGGTGGTGATATTCTGAAGAGACTCAATTACAGAGAACAATACTGGATTTTTAAACTCCAGACAGTGCAACCGCAGGGTCTCAATACAGAAATAGAATGGATGGCGCTGGTCTAGCCGGCTCTAACTGATTGGTGTTTAAAGTCAAATGATCGCGACGTTGGGAAAATACAAAGGACGTCGCGGCCATGCTGGTTGAATAAGACAAAGATAGATTGAAGAGAGTCACGCAAAAGGTAAGCGATTAGAGAATGTATGGGGATATTGTGGAAATAAAATATCATACTATTGAGAAAATGTATTGCTTTTTTCATAGGGAGACTTGCCTTGAGACAGCCTCAGAGGGGCAGAACATGAATTTGTGTTGGTGATTTAACCACCCTCCCCCGATACAATTCAGGTAAGTGCTTGACTCTTAACTAAAATAAAGTAAAGATTTAAATGACTAATCTCTTTTTAAGAAGAGTTATAGTGGATGACTGAATGAACAAACTCTTAGGACTTATGAAGATGATCTGGTGATTCGGCTAAAAAGATTTAGCTTTTTACTAACAGATAAATACCTCTGAAGTTCCTTTGAGAATTATAAATAATTGTGAGG
The DNA here is from genome assembly GCF_902459505.1 of Geotrypetes seraphini. Lineage (NCBI taxonomy): Eukaryota > Metazoa > Chordata > Amphibia > Gymnophiona > Dermophiidae > Geotrypetes > Geotrypetes seraphini. The sequence goes on from NC_047086.1 coordinate 114,891,675, forward strand.
AATGAGTATTAATAGCTACTGATGAATGCTAATGCTTACATTAGTGCATGGCCAAAAATGCAACAAATACAAAAAAGCCCTTTTTGACGGTTGTGCTAGAAATTATTCAGCTCAGTTCAGTTTGTTTGATATACCAGAGGGTTACCAGATGTCCAGGAAAACCTGGACTTGTCCTCTTTTTAGAGGACTGTCCGGGTGCCTAGAGGGATTTCCAAAGCCCGGCATTTTGTCCAGGTTTTGGAAGTCCCCGACCTCAGGGCCTCATCTGGAGGGCATCTGCACATGCGCATATGTCGATGCGACTACATCATATCAATGCACGCATGCACGTGATGTCATCGCATTGAGGTCCATGCTTACGCAGACATGGTCCCAAGCTCGGGGAGGTTTGTGTGTGGGTGAGGCTGGGGCAGAGCTGGAGGTATAATGGGGTGGAACAGGGCGGGACCAGGTGTTCTCTTTTTTTATAGAGGAAATCTGGCAACCCTAATATACCACAAATATAAAAATAAGTTTAAAATCCATGCGGTTTACAATAAAAGATTAGGGAAAAGGAACAAATCCATAAAACACAACTGGACAATGAACAAGACAAAACATAACTGAAACACATGGAAAAAGCCAAGAAGGACTGGTTACAATTATTTCAACGCTTTTGGGGAAAGGAAAAAAAAAAGATTTTGGGGATACCTAATATTCTGCAAAGATGAATTTAATAATAATAATAATAATAACTTTATTTTTGTATACCGCCATACCCAAATGAGTTCTAGGCGGTTCACATTAATTAAACAGAGTTACAAGTAGCTCCATACAAGATTGATCAAAGTTGCGAACAGCGAAGAGAAGTAAGGAGGAGAGGGGGAAGTCAGGGGGGGTTCAGTAGGGGAGAGGTGGAGGTTAATGAAGGGGTATTAAGGGTCCTGGTCTTGGAATAGGTGGATTTTTAGTAATTTTCTAAAGTCAAGGTAGTTGGGGGCCTTGAGGACCATTTGGGCTAGCCATGGGTTTAGCTTGGCGGCCTGGAAGGCGAAGGTTTTGTCAAGGAATTTTTTTGAGTGGCATAGTTTTAGGGAAGGGAAGGCGAAGAGTTGAATTCTGCGGGAGTTCTTAGTGTTGTGGTTTAGGGTGAAGTGAGGGGAGATGTAGTTTGGGGATAAACCAAATATTGTTTTGTACCAAAAACAGGCGAATTTGAATATGATTCTGGATTCTAGTGGGAGCCAGTGGAGTTTGTGGTAGAAAGGGGTGATGTGATCCCATTTTTTCAGGCCAAATATGAGGCGAACAGCGGTGTTCTGGATTATCCTTAGTCTCCTGATGGTTTTCTTTGTGGCGCTCAAGTAAATGATGTTGCAGTAGTCCTGTATGCTGAGGATGGAGGATTGTACTAGTAGGCGGAATGAAGTGTCGTCAAAGTATTTTTTTATGGTACGGAGTTTCCATAGCATTGAGATACATTTCCTGACTGTGATATCAGTGTGTTTCTCAAGGGATAGGTGTTTGTCCAGTGTGACTCCTAGTATTTTTAAGGTTTGTTCGAGGGGAAAAATGGATCCTTTTACTTGAATTGTGGTGTCTTTGATTTTGTCTTTGGGGGTTGCCAAGAAGAATTTTGTTTTGTCTGGGTTTAGTTTTAGTCTGTAGGATAGCATCCAGAGTTCAGTTTAACTGAGTATGCTTGCAAGCGAGGTGAGGAGTTCTTGCGTGAAACTAGTTAGTGGGATGACTATGGTAATGTCGTCTGCGTAGATAAGGAATTTAAGCTTGAGGCTTTGCAGGAGGTTTCCTAGGGAGGTGAGGTAGACATTGAACAGGGTGGGGGATAGGGGGGAGCCCTGTGGCACACCACAGGAGTTTTCCCAGGTGTAAGATTAGGAGTCATTCTTGAATACCCTGTAAGATCTGTTCCGTAGGAACCCGTTGAACCAGTTAAGGACCTGGCCGGAGATGCCGATGTAGGCAAGGCAGTCTAGGAGAATGTCATGGTCAACTAGATCGAAAGCGCTGCTCAGGTCTAGTTGTAAAATCAGGGCACTGGATCCCAGGCTAAAGAGTGTGTGTATGTGATCTAGGAGGGAGGCAATGATGGTTTCGGTGCTGTGATTTAACCATGAAAAGGGAAGGAAAATTACGCATTGAAAGCTTTTTTTTGTTGTTTAATTCTTTATTGATTTTCAAATTTTGATAGTGCAATACAACTATATTAAACATGAGCATTATACATAAGTTGCACTGGCTGCCATTCGAATCCAGAGTTCTATTTAAGTTCTCTTGCATCTGCTACAAAACCGTATCTGGTATGTCACCAGCCTATCTTTACCCCCACTTCAACCTGAACTATAATAAGAAGAGCTCCCGCAGAACAACTTTATTCGCTTTTCCCTCACTGAAATCGTGTCACCTTAAAAGATTCCTCGAGCGAACCTTCTCTTTTCAAGCGGCCAAACTAAACTCATGGCTCGCCCAAATCATACTTGACAGCTCTTCATACCTCCCCTTCAGAAAAAAGCTCAAAATTCTACTTTTTAACGGACCAAATCCCTAACACTCCCCTCTCCCGCCGTAACGTCTCCCCCTCTCCACCTTAGAAAACAGATTAAAACCCTTCTTTGCAACAGACCTATCCCTTAACGCCCCCCTTCCCCCATCTCAACCCCCCCTCCCCCCTCTCCTCCTCCTTACTTTCCCGCCCGCCCCCCTCTAAGTTTGTTGTTCCCCCCCTTTTTCCATCTAATATGCTTTGTTCCCCCCCTCTCTTAAACTCAATTGTATCCTTCTACAGCACACACTATATGTACCCCGTATTTAGCCCTACCCTCACCTAAATTGTTAATGTAAACGAGTTTGACCCTACGATTGCCTTGTTATGTTCTTCTTTTTTTCTAATCACACTGTATGTAATTCATCTATCTGTTGTGAACCGCCTTGAACTCCCTGGGTATGGCGGTATACAAAATAAAATATTATTATTATAATGCACTTAAAATACACAAAATTAATACATTACCATTCCTTTTCTCCTTCCCTTCCTCACATAACTATTACACTGCATATGCATATATTATTGCAATATTATAGATAAATACCTTTAGCAATCCCAAATACCATCCCCTCCTCCCACCCCACCCCTGGATGTGTAAGGAATCTGTAAAAAGGGAGATACCTGACATTCATTGCAATTCAACATATGCAGTCACACCTTATTGAATATCATACTCATTGAAAGCTTATGAAAAGTAGCAAGCTTTAATTGGGCTTTGAACCCTTACACTAAGCCACTGTCTCGCAAATTTTTGCGAAGCCACGGCGCACTAAACGTGGTGGACGCAGCTCGCGGGCATCCGGAAGTGCACAGACGTTGATGTGGTGTCATGCGCATGTGTGACATCATCACGATGACCAGGCATGTGGAAAGGCCCTCCAGACGGAACCCTGAGCCTCCAGCAGGGGGTGCTGGAAGGAAAGAGGTGCAGAGAGAAGTAGAGGTGCTGGCGCAAGCTGACGGTCTACAGGCTGTGCCTCTTGCCGCGAGAGGCACGTCTAGTAGGCAGTCAGCTGGTGCCTTTCCTCCTCCCTGGTGTCTCGTGGCACACCTAGAATCTCGGGCAGCACACTAGCGGGCCGCGACACGCAGCTTGCAATACACTACACTAAGCCCAGTTGCTAGTACAGCTTAGTAATAGGGCATTAGAGTTACTGAGGTCCTGTCCAATTGAAGTTATAGGGCTCCTTTTACAAAGGCGCGTTAGCGGTTTAACGCATGTAATACCGCGCACTAAACTGAGAGACGCGCTAGCCGCTACCGCCTCCTTTTAAGCAGGTAGTTTTTGGCCAGCACGGGATTAGAGCGTGATGAAAAGTTGCGCGCCTTTGTAAAAGGAGCCCATAGTTCCTCAGAGACAATAATTAATCTAGAAGAATATAAATAGTGATATAAGCTTTCTGAATACATTTTAAGCAAATCAGGGAAGCAACTATACATAAGTAGCTATTCCAGTGAAATTGAACAAGTGTTATCAGCCTGAGTCTTTCACTACAGTTTCAGTTCATGCTGTGATTTGAATTCTATGTTCACTTTACTATTGCAGAAACATGTTAAAGTGTTTTGTGGTGTTTTGCTTGTTTATGTGTGGTAAATCATGTTAGCAATTTTTAAAGAATTTTCTGTATAGCATGGGTGGGAAATGAGTACGGAAACTTTATCCAGCTAGAGCATTAAACCTAAGAACATAAGAATTGCCATACTGGGACAGACCGAAGGTCCATCAAGCCTAGTATCCTGTTTCCAGCAGCAGCCAATCCACGTCACAAGCCCATACCTGGCAAGATCCCAAAAGAGTAACACTGATTTTATGCTGTTTATACTAGAATCAGCTGTAGATTTTCTCAAGTCCAGCTTAACGATGGCTTATGGACTTTTAGGAAATTATCCAAACTATTTTTTTACATCCTGCTAAACTAACTGCTTTCACCACATTCTCTGGCAATGAATTCCAGAGTTTAATTGCTCAATGAGTGAAGAAATATTTTCACCAGTTTGTTTTAACACATGCTAACTGGACAACGCAGAGTTAACACAGGAGCACTTAGTGCCTCCTAGCAGGTAAGTTTCCAGTTTTAATAACATTTGATATACTGCCTCACAGTAAAGACTTTAGAAGAGGCATACAAATAATAAATAAATACCTTGCAAATTCACAAAAAAAAGCCCCAAAAAGGAACTACAATATATATTTAGACAAGAAAAGAGAAAAAGAAGATAGACCACACAGAACGGGTTAAATTCTCTCTATGGTGCCAAAAAATCAGTGCCGATCAGCAAGATGCTTAGGATGATTCTAAAAAAAATGGTTCCCGTTATATACAGAATCATGCTTAGCAGCCATTTGTGGCATATTTAACCGCACCCATTTAGGTCAAAGAAAACCAGATGAAATGCCTGCAACTAACTTTTAGGAATGCCCATGATTTGCCCATGCTCCTCCCCTGGTCATGCCCCCTTTTGAGATTAGAACGCACTAGAACTCGCACCACTTTATAACTACGCCTACCAAGTCATGTGTGCAACTTCTAATTAATGCCAATTAGCATCAATATGTGTTAATTGCCAATTATCAGTGCCAGTTGACATGTTAAATAATTTAGCTGTATGTGAAAATTGGCTGTACACACCATTTGCATGTGCAACCTATGGCACCATATACAGAATTTGGGGGAAAATGCAGAACTAAGCTGGCTGCAAATAAAATCATCCAAATGCTTCAGTAAATAAATGGGTCTTCAAACCCATCTTAAACATAGCAAAAGAGGTCTCGTAGAGTGAGGTGCACTCCAAATGGGGGGACCCTGCACATTAAAAAATAGAAGCAATATGAACCTGAGAAGGCGAGGGCATTGTCATTTTCACAAATCAGGCCCAGATGTAGCCTCCTATCATGTTCTCATTATCTTGTCCTTGGTAGCGGCTTTCGAATTCCAGTATATCCTGATGGATGCACTCACCTTGCTTCTGAGTATGTTCCCAAGTTCTCCTTGAATGTCTCCAGATGAACATCAAGGACATGAACTGTGAGAGATATCCTACAGCCCATTTTACTGTAATTCTTCACCAGATTCTCAACCAACTCCATGTAGTTTTCAGCCTTGGGATTGTTCAGGAAGCCCCGAACAACTGCGACAAAGCTGTTCTAAGCCACTTTCTCCTTCCTAGTTAGCTTCTTTGAAAATTCCATGTAATCCAGGATCTTCATCATCTGTAGTTCAACAAAGACACCAGCTTTAACTTTTGCCTCAGACAGATTAGGGAAGATGTCTTGAAGATACATGAAGGCTGCCAGCTCCTTATCTAGAGTCCAATTTGATATGCAGGGGTGGCATCCGAAGCAGTCCCGCCAAAGCAGTGTAGAAAAAAAGCATATATATCATGTGCTTTCACATTTGCAAGGTTTGTTATTAGTTCTCTGCCCCTCCCCTCTTACAACATGCACCAATGATGCACTACAAAAAGGAATGCCTATGATTGACACTCATGCATCCCTGCGATGTAGCTATTGTACGCATGTGTCAGTCGTTTTCTCCTATGACTAATCAGATGGGATTATGGCAGACTTCCGAGAAACTCATTTGCATGCAAAGTTGTTTGAAGATTGATCGACGTTTTCGAACTGGACAATTTACCGGCACCACAGTGACCCACAGGATTTTAATGGCGATTTTAGAATATCTGGCTCTGTGTCTTTAAGAGGTGGTGATAAGAGAAAGATCTGTTTCATATAATATGTTCATAACTGAAGGAGAGGTTTTATGAGAATCAGTGACTGAAATCTGGAGCTAAGTCTCTGACTGTAGGTTCATCACCAAGCACTGAGTGGGTTTCTGAGATTCTCGTTTCCTCTTGTTTAACATTGCGTGCTGTGAATAACAGTGAGTATGGTTCTGTCTGTCAGTTTTACTGAATTGACCCCTATTTCATCTTGGATGGTGAGTGGTGACTTGTCCAGGGTTACAGGAAGCCAAAGTGGGAATTGAACCTGGTGTCCTAGGTTTTCAAGCTGCTGCACTAACCATTAGCCTACTCCTTTACTCCTATTATGCTGTATAAAATTAAAGCATAGGCATCGGAACGGGGGAGGCCACAGGGGCCATGGCTTCTCTAAAAATGTTTGTTCGTTGATTATTGCCCACTCTACCTCATATCTCCCGGTGTTATGGTTTTAAATCTTTGGGCAGCTGCTGCATAGCATCAAACAGCAGGCCTGCCCCAGAACCCTTCATTCTTCTTATGGGAGCATGCCCGCTCATGGACACTGCGTGGCAGCTGCCTGAAGATTTAAAACTATAGTGTTGGGAGGAGGTGGGTGGGGGATGCGGGAGCTGCTGAGAGGTTGTGCACTAGGGCGGAGCTCCAGGGTTCCCCCCCCCAAAAAAAAAAAACAAAGCAGCCTTCCGCTTCCTATGAAATAAAACATAGACACAAACTTAGGACCCAAACATTTACCCAATCTGTACAAATGAAACTGAATGAGTCCAAAACAAAATTACTTTGGCTCGGCTCAATATTAGATCATTTACCCACCTCCATCCCTTTATCCTCCGGCTCCACTCTTCAGCTCGAGTTTTCAAGCAAAGTCCTGGTCATAGACTCCTCTCTCTCCTTCAATGACCACCTCAACTCCTTGGTAAAAATATGCTTCTTTAGCCTTCATATGCTGAGGAAAGTGAGATCCTGCTTTCATCATTCTCACTTCGCCGTCCTTGTTCAATCTACCATCCTCTCTAGACTGGATTATTGCAACTCCATCTTTATAAGCCTAACTAAGAAAAACCTCCATAGACGTCAGCTAATTCAGAACGCCGCGGCTAAGCTTATTTTCGCAAAAGACAAGTTCAACCACGTCTCTCCACTCCTGTCCAAGCTCCACTGGCTTCCATTACACTCCAGAGTCCTCTTTAAATGTGCCTGCTTAGCCTTCAAGATTCTACACGGCATCCTTCCTCCCGTTATTCCACTCCTTTGGAACTCCTCTAACCCTAACTCCACCAGATCTTCCCAAAAACTGAAACTATCATTCCCTTCTACAAAAGGTATATCCCGCGCAGGAAAACTAGGAACATCCCTCCCCTTTAGAATCACAGAACTCTGGAACAACCTCACATCCCCGCTCAGAAATTCAAACTCCCTCCAATTCTTCCGCAAACACCTGAAAACTTGGCTCTTTTCAAAAATCTAACACCTCCTGCTCTCTGGGACCCTTGTCCCTCTCTTTCTTCTTGTTCCTTTCCTATAACCCTTCATTGGAGTTCCTTTCTATCCTAACTCTGTAAACCGTGCCGAGCTCTACGCTTGTGGAGATGGCGCGGTATACAAACCTAAGGTTTAGTTTAGTTAGTTGTCCTCTCAAATGTGCTAATTCAGTGGATCTAAGGTAGATTTTTGCCCTGGTAAATCATCTTCTGACAGTAAGAAGAGTGTGTATTTGGGGGGGGGGGGGGGGCAGGGAAAAGGGACAGGGACACCAATTCCTGAAGAGGTCTGTATATTCTTACCTACTACTCTATCCATTTTCCTCTTAATTCAAAGCTAAGCCAGGTCCCATCTGTGGGAGTTTTAAAATGTATTTATATTATGGTGGGGGGTGGGGCTCACTAAAGGGTTAATCCTGCCATGACCATGGGTTTTCATTATAGATCCAGTGGTTCACAATGCATTGGTATAAACTCCTGAGAACTGCTGGTTAAGAAAGAATATGCAGTATGATTTCTGTGTATGTACCATCTGCACATTTTGACTAGATCTATGTATTTAGGCTAGTGAGATCAAAGGAATGGCAACAGAGCTATGCTTTACATATTTGCATGCTACAGTTTCCTTAGATATCACTGAATGATTTCATTTATAAAATAATTTTAGAATTTTGAGGGGTTTCAGAGGAGCCTCTAATGCTCTAACTGTTTGATATTTCTTCTTGCTGGTCCAAGCTACGGGGTTGCTTTCACCAAGTCTAAGTATGTCTGCAGATGAAATGATTTAAAGATGTTTTGACTTGTGCTTGATTAGAGAGAAAAATATATTGGTTAATTAAGGTGGTCTATAGTTAGGACCAAAGTTGTCTGGTTTTCAGATTGGGCAACATGATTTGAGTTTTGCCAGGTATAATCAACTGCATGAATAAAGGCATACCAGTTTAGTCACATAAATGTGTTGGGGTTTTTTTTTTTTTTTTAAATAACTTGTTTATTTCGTTTCAGACTCCAACTTTTTAGTCATGACAGTGGACTACAGTGGTGGTAACCATACACAGGTATTTCTCTTAAGTGCACACTTAACTATACTGTGGACAATGGGGTCTGTTTATTAACTTAGGAGCCCTTTTAAATCCAAATCTGCTCTTAGCATATGAAAAACATGCTACTGGTAATTGAGGAAAGCAGCGTACCAGATTTTAAGAAAAAATAGGATAGGCATGTGGGATGGGGGTGGGTCATTAAAGTGGGCAGACTTGATGGGCCGTGGCCCTTTTCTGCCATCATTTTCTATGTTTCTACTGCAAAATGCATTGAAGCCTTTTACGGTATTTTGCCTATTAGCTCACACTAAGCATGCATTAACTATTTTTTAAAAATATTATTTTACAGGGGTTACATCATGGAGGAGAGTATGGCGCTATGGTTAAATCTCTCACACTGCTCCTTGTGACCCTGGGCAAGTCGCTTAATCCCCCCATTGCCCCAGGTACATTAGATAGATTGTGAGCCCACTGGGACAGACAGGGAAAATGCTTAAGAATCTGAATAAATTCATGTAAACCATTCTGAGCTCCCTTGGGAGAAGAGTAAAGACTGAATAAATAAATAAATAATCAGCAAGCACATTTGTATTCACTTGTGCTAACTGGCTAACGCTGAGTTAACACAGTCACAGTAAGTGCTCCTGAGTTAATTTTTTTTGCAAGTCCTACACACCAACAGAAGAATTAGCACAGAACCTGCAAAATGTATAAAGCTCTAAGTATTGCTGTGTTGAATCTGGCCTTAGCACATGGGAAAGTCCCGCGTTAAAATGCACTAAATCATTTATTATTCTATTGTCCATTCATTATGAATTTTTGGAAATCAAATTGGGACCAAATTAACTGTTTATTAGATAACCCTGTGGCATTATCATATGATACTGTGCTGTTTGGTATGGCAATGAGAGCAAAAAGTCAGATATCTACAAATAATAACAAATTATTATTTATAATGACTGGGGTTGCCATTCAACAAATTACATATAATTGGAAAAATTGGAATAGATTAAATTATAATTTTTGGTGGAACTCCTTATGTCATATTTATAAAATGGAGAGACTTATTGCAATATAACAGGGTTGTTTCAGGAAATTTCAAGATATTTGGGAGCCATTAACAAAGTATTGTAATGTAAATTTATAAGTTCAATTATGGGGTGGGAGGGAGGGTATTTTTATTGTTACATGTTGTATAAGTATTGATTATATGATAGATAAGGGTGGGGAGGGGGGGAGCTAAGAGAATATTATATGTATCATTGTTGATTATTAAGTGATATATTTATGGTTATTTGTATGGATATGTTATCACACTTATTATAAGTTTAAAAATGAATAAAGATTTTAAAAAAAATGCACTAAATCCAGAATCTAATGTTCTTTAGTAAAAGAGCCGCATGACTTTAGATTTACCAGTGTGCACTAACATGTTTATATGTGTTAATACAATTTGTATGCATTACGAGGGGCCGCTGAAAAGTTGTCAGTCCAACCAACAAAGTTGAGGCAGTCTCTGTCGAGGGCTATATACTTATATCACGGGCCGTATCGAGGTGGAAGAGGATATCTTCTGTCTTATGGGACCTTCGTCCACCAGAGGGCATCCGCTGAAAATCATGGGAGGGAAATTTCATGGTGACTCCAGAAAGTATTTCTTCACCGAGAGGGTGGTCGATCATTGGAATGAACTCCCACGGCAGGTGATTGAGGCCAACAGTGTGGCAGATTTTTTTAAAAATGGGATATTCATGTAGGATCTCTAATGATGTAAAGGCAGGGGATGGTGAGTAAAATCAAGGAGAAGGGTCACTAGAGTGGGCAGACTTGATGGGCTTTGGCCCTTTTCTGCCGTCATTTTTCTATGTTTCTATGTTTTAGCGCATACAGGATATTACGCGCGCTACATGGCTAGAACTAACGCCAGCTCAATGCTGGCATTAGCATCCAGCGCGCGCAGCAATGTAGCACACGCTATTCCGCGCGTTAATGCCCTAACGCAGCTTCATTAAAGGAGCCCTTAATCCAGCGATTTCCCACTTTTTTTCGTTCTGTATTTTTCCAACAGAATGAAAAAAGCGGAAAATCACTGGACTAATTGTATAACCAGCGATAGAGACTGCCCCAACTTTGTTGGTTGGGCTGGGAACTTTTCAGCGGCCCCTCATATTTAGGACATAGGGGTCCTTTTATCGAGGCGCGGTAGGGGGGGGGGTTTAATGCACGGAATACCGCGCGTTCAACCGCCTGCCACGCTAGTCACTAACGCCTCCATTAACGAGGCGTTAGTTTTTTGGCGGGCCGCGGGGTTAGCGCATGATGAAATGTCCGACAAGCTAACCCCGCTAGCACACCTTGATAAAAGGAGCCCATAGTTTCAGTGGGCCTGTTTGCTAATAGCGTACATTAAAATCATGAGGCATTAAGTAAATGTTCAAAAATTAAAATAAAACATAGAGAAATAGACTCCATAGATACCTACAAAGTCAAATGTGAACTCCAAAGATCTCAAATTCTAAATTAACACCACCACCTCTTTGAAAAACTGTAGTGTGCTTTTTAGCACCGGCCACGGTGGTAACAGCTCTGACGCTCACAGGAATTCTATGAGTATCGGAGCTGTTACCGCCGTGGCTGACGCTACAAACCATGCTATGGTTTTGTAAAAGGGGAGTTACAGATAATATAAATATATCTGAGAAAAATATTAAAATATGGTCTAAAATACACTCTTTAACAATTAACGACTCTGGGCTCCTTTTACGAAGGTGCGCTGGCGGTTTTAGCGCATGCTCCGGATTAGTGCGCCCTATAGGACGCACTAGCTGAAAATCTACTGCCTGCTCAAAAGGGGGCGGTAGCGGCTAGCGCGCGTGGCAATTTAGCACGCGCTATTCTGCGCGTTAAGGCACTAGCGTGCCTTTGTAAAAGGAACCCTCTGTGTTGGCATACTTTTAAACAGTGATACTCTCAATATTTTTTCAGTCACATTGTCAGACAAAAACCCCAAAACTGGCGTACATGCTCCAATAACTTAATCCTTCCTCTAACATGCAGTAGCAATTGTTGGAAAATAGCAACTTTTACTTACTTCTTGTGAATAGAATAATTGAACAGGAAATCTAGACATCTTTCCCGTTTGATTATGGCTTTACGATGGACATTTTTTTAAAAACGTTTTGAAAATGCCCCTCCGTATCATTAATGCATGCTATACATGTCATTAATGCATGCCATGATAATTATTGCATGATAATGGCTCATGTTATCACAGATTAGTATGCTGGCTTCTATGTGTGAAAACATTTTTCTTAGAGGAACGATAATCCAACCCCTGAACTGCTAAGTATAATTAGAGGGTTAAAGTTGGTATTTTTGGGAACGCCTTTGCAGGCTAGAGTGGCCAAATGTGATATTTATATATCCAGGAAAGCAGAAAACATTATTTACAGATAAAATGTAATTTCATAACAGTTTGCTTACACCTAACAGAAGCCTATTTTATAAGGATACGCAGGCACAGATATGTGTTTTTATAAAAAACTAGGGACAACACGGCAGATGATAACTTCACTCATATTCTGTCCCTCAACACGCGTACATAAAAAAGGTCTTTACCCATGAAAAATTCTATACAGTAAAACCTTGGATTGCAAGTAACTTGGTTTGCAAGTGTTTTGCAAGACAAGCAAAACATTAAATTTTAACTTGATATACAAGCAATGTCTTGCAATACAAGGCAAGTATATACGTTATACACACATCACAACTGAACCAATGGTTCTCTCTCTGACACTGCGGGAATGTAGTGACTGTTCAAAACAAGCAAAGTCTTGCAATACGAGTACATACAGTATACACGCGTCACATCACCATAACTTAGCCGATGATTCTTCTCTTTCTGACACCTGATGTGTCAAAGTCTTGCAATACAAGTACGTGTGGAGGGACATAATCGAAAGGGACGTCTAAGTCCGTTTACGTCCATTTCGCAAATCGTCCAAAGTCAAAAAGTCCCATTTTCAAAAGAGACATCCAACGTCTTTTGACTTTCGAAAATTGTCCAATTATACATCCTGCAGATCTGATCGTCCAAGCCGCTAAATCGTTTATGTTTATACCACATTTTCGTCCACATTTCCATCCAAGTCCAAAACATCTAGAACAAGCCCTGTTGGACGTAGGAGGGGCCTGCAAAGTGATGGACAGAACACCCAAACAGGGCACCTAAATAGTGGGGTACCTTACAGGGTACTGCTGTGAACCTCACAAACAGAGTGCCATGGCTTCTCCTCACTACAGCTCCCTTATAGGTGACAGTGAGCCCCCCAAACCACCTCCAGAATCCCCTAGACCCACTTAGCTACCACCCCAATAGCCCTTATGGCTGCAGGAGCCACTTATATGCCAGTCAAAAAGGGTTTTGGGGGTGTATAGGGGAGTGCACATGTTTCAGTGTAAATGCAGTGATTACAGGGGCTTATGGGCATGGGCTCTCCTCTCTATGGGTCCCAAACCCACCCCCAGGATGACTTAAGCTGCCTCTGGGCTGGACGACTAGGCTTTCCTATGCTAGGCGGCCAGGTGATGATGGTCTGGAGGCTGAAATTTAAAGTTATGATTAATATTTTTATGGGGGTCGGGGGTGTTGGTGATCACTGGGGTAGTGTGTGGGGGTCTGTGTTATGTGTTTTCAGTGCTTATCTGGTGGGTTTAGGTGGGTTTTTGTGACTTAGACCATGTTTGAGATGGTCTAAGTCAAAACGTCCAGGTTTTGTCTAGGCTCTGTTGTTACACTTTTGGTTATACATGCTGTACGACTAAGTCTAAGCCGGCCCACGTCCCGCCCCCCCCGAAATGCCCCGTTTAGCTTTGGACGTTGAGCGGCACTATGAGGGCCTAGGTCATGTTTAAACACGTCCAAAACCCGTTTTGATTATCGGCACTTGGACGTTTTTGAGAAATGTTCGTCCAAGTGCCGACTTAGGCCGGTTTTTGGACGTTTTTCTCTTTCGATTATGAACCCCATAGTATTTTGTATTAAAGTTTTTGGGCTGTGGAATGAATGAGTTTCCATTATTTCCAATGGGGAAATTCGCTTTGATATACGAGTGCTTTGGATTACAAGCATGCTTCTGGAATGAATTATGCTCGCAAACCAAGGTTTTACTGTATAAAAATATCCCTATAAAATGATCCTCTATTTCAAAGTTTCTGGATTTTCAAATGCTGCACATACTGTTTCATGCATTCATTATTTCCTGACTGGATTACTGTAATTCAATATATGTGGAACTTACTTCCCATCAGATTCACTGCCTCCAAATGTTACACAATACAGCTATTCGTTTTCATCTTAAAGCCAAAAAATATGATTCTGTCTCTCCATTATTGATCCAACTGCACTGGCCAACAATTAACCCTCTCTTTTACAAAGGTGCGCTAAGCTTTTTAGCACGTGCTAAATATTAGGGTGCATTAAACACACGCTAAATGCTAACACATGCATGTTATCCTATGGACGCGTTAGCGGTTAGCGCATGTGTTGATTTAATGCATGCTAAATCCACGCTAAAATGCTCAGCATGCCTTTGTAAAAGAGGGCCTAAGTTTCATATTTGGTTTAAGGTTTTATTTTTGGCATAAAAGCTCTACACTGAAGAACCACTCTGTACCTTTCTTCTGTAATGAAAATGATAAAAGGGATGGGATGACTTCCCTATGAGGAAAGACTAAAGCAGCTAGGACTCTTCAGCTTGGAAAAGAGACAGCTCAGGGGTGACATGATAGAGGCCTAAAAAATACTGAGTGGAGTAGAAAGGGTAGATGTGAATCACTTGTTTACTCTTTCAAAAAATACTAGGACTAGGGGGCATGCGATGAGGCTACCCCTGAAAATAAAACACTGTCTATTAATTTTGGGCTTCAAAAAGGCACTAGGTCTTATTTTCAGGTAGGTCTTATTTTTTTTCATATACAATGATCATCTCTCCCTACCTCTCTTCCACCCCAATTCTTTCTATTTCCTTTCTCTCCCCTACATGTGCAGCATCTTTCCTCCCCTCTCACCCATCCCCTTGTGCAGTTCTTTCTATCCTTCCCTCCCTCCCTCCCTCCCATCCCCCTGTGCAGCAGAACCCTTGAAGCTTCAATCCTTCCCTTCCTCCCATCCCCCTGTGCAGCATCTTTCTATCCCTTCCATCTCTCCCCGCCGCCGCGCACCCGGCACCCCCCACACACACTAACCCTTCGATCTCTCCCTCTCATGCGAACCCTGACCGCAAGCTGAAATATATGGAAACAAACGGCAGTGTCGGCAGCACAGGCTGGATCATGGCCTGCCCTTCTAACATCCGGGCATTCTTCTGCCGCATCCCTGATGATGTCATCAGCAATGTGGCACAGAATGGCCGAACATGAGAAGGGAAGGCTGCTATCCAGCCTGTGCTGCCGACACTGCCGTTTGTTTCCAGGTATTTCTGCTCGCGGTCGGGGTTCGCATGGGAGGGAGAGATGGAAGGGTCGGCGAGGAGCATGTGGAGGGGGGGAAGCAGGGGGAAGCACTGCTGCTGGCGACTAGGGCTTATTTTCGGGGTAGGTCTTATTTTCGGGGAAACACAGTAAGTAGCAGATTTAAAACAAACCAGAAAAAATATTTATTCATATAACATGTAATTAAATTCTGGAATTCGATGCCGGTGAATGTGGTGAAATCAGTTAACTTAGCAGGGTTTTTAAAAGGTTTGGATAATTTCCTAAAGGAGAGGTCCATAGGCCATTATTGGGATGTTTTATTACTTGGGACCTGGCCACTATTGGAAACAGGATACTGGGCTTGATGGACCTTCAATCTGTCCCAGTAAGGCAATGCTTATGTTCTTATATTCTTATGATTATCCCTTATACACCTACCAAACGCTCTGCTCTATTGATGGACAATGACTCACACTTCCATTTCTCAAAAAGGCTCTTTGGACTCCTTTTACTAAGGTGTGCTAGCGTTTTTAGCACACGCAGGATATTACCACACGCTACGTGGCTAGAACTAACCAGCTCAATGCTGGTGTTAAGGTCTAGCATGTGCGGCAATTCAGCGCGCGCTATTCCGCGCGTTAATGTCCTAACGCAGCTTAGTAAAAGGAGCCCTTTAAGACAGCACTGGGAATTCAGCATTTTCTATTTCACCCCTAAACAACATCCCTATTCCATTATGTTTGGAACTTTCTTTTGACAAATTCAAGACCTATCTGAAAACCCTTTTTTTTTTTTTACTGGCTTTTGGCTGGTTATTTTGTGATCAATCTAGCTTTTTAGAGTATGAATGTTTCATAATATTTAAACTGTTAAACTATGGGCTCATTTTATTAAGCCGCGCTAGCGGGGTTAACGCGCGCAACTTTTCATCACGCGCTGACCCCCGCGCTGGCCTAAAAACTACCACCTGCTCAAGAGGAGGCGGTAGCGGCTAGCGCGGCCGGCAGTTTAGCACGCGGTATTACGCGCGTTAAACCGCTAGCGCTCCTTTGTAAAAGGAGCCCTATATTTTTTAAGTCTGTGATGGGTTATGACTTTATTATAATTTGACATTATTGTTATATTATCTATATGTTTGTAAGAATTTGATCTTTAAAAAAAAAATTGTGTGATTGTGTAATTTGGGGAAGTTTAAGAATTGTATGTTAGTACGTATACGTATTTTAATATCTGAGTGTTTCTGTTCACCTATGTTTATGTGTTTTCTTTTATAACCCGCATGGATTTTTGGTTCTGTGGGATATGAATGTTCTAAATAAATAAATAATGACCCCAGTACTTTAGATAAATTGTTGAGCCCACAGGGACAGATAATGGTAATGCTTGTGTTCTTAACTGTAAACCGCTTAGATAATTTTGATAGGCGTTATATAAATACCTAAAATAAAAAAAAAATATTAAACAGCATGACAATTTCTTTACTATTATTAATGGAGCTCTTTTCATTTATTAACTTTTATGTAAATTGCTTTGATCTTTTCAAAGAACACGCAGTATATCAACATTTTAATAAACAAATATAATTCCGAAACTTTGCAGTTTTCAGGTTATAGGAGCTCCTGCCCCCTCTTCCTGATAATGCCAGAGTGTTTTTAAAAGGTTACTATGCTTTGGAAACCAATGGAACTGCAGATTCAGGGATTTTGAGAATTTCCAAAAATACCTTTTAATACCTGTGGACTGGCAAATGTGGCATTAGAAAAACTGTATTCCTATAAGCAAAACTACATGCATAAAACAGAAGACAGAATCAATCAAACAGTTCAGAATATGAGAAATGAAGAATGTTTTCATCGCTGGCTAAAATGGTCTATACATTAATGACATATACTGCATTTTTATCATAGTCTGTATGTAACTAAGGGGTCCTTTTACTAAGGCCCGTTAACCGATTTAGCATGCGCTAAATGCTAACTTGCCCATAGAATATAATGGGCGCGTTAGCATTTAGCGTGCACTAAATCGGTTAACACACCTTAGTAAGAGGACTACTAAGGGATATTTTTACCAACCTGCTTTAAGCAGTAATACGTGCTTACCGCAGCTTAGAATCACGTACTATGGAGTGTATTGGGGCATCCTGCAGTAAGCTGCAAATGTTCACACACTGCCCCCGCACTAAAAATTATTTTTTATTTTTTTAGCTAAGGATAAAGCCTGCGATGCTGTTCAACTCCTTGCAGCATGAGGCCTTGCAAGCTTTATCTTGACTATCTCAAGAAGACGTTGAATGCTTGAGTGTTTGGAACTCCGTTGATAGATGACTACACCAAAGTGTATCTGTTGAGTTAGTAATGAAGTATGTTAAATTTCTGTTATTTTCCACAATAAATTGCAAATATTGAAGGTTCATTTAATAAAATACTGCTAGAGGGTTTTTTTTTGCACAAAATGTCTTTTTAGCATTATATGATGACAGGAGAATGTTTTCCTATTCTTTTGTGGTTGTAACACTGTATTAGTGGGGTTCTAAGGAATCCAACCCCACTTGTTATAATAAGCATATTGGAGACTCTAGTATTATTTCTATACTGAGTTATTGTTCTTTTTTTAATATAACAGACTTTACATTTGGAACATTGAGATAAAGCAGCAGATTTCTGCGTCTCAATGGCCACAAATTTGGACTTGGAGGATGAGATGTACAGAGTCAGCATCTATGAGACAATCATGGTTTTTTGGGTTACATAGAAGTTTCTGGACCCCTGTTCGTTTACAGAAATTAGATAGTTCCAAATCTAATAGATGCTGGCACTGTCATCTAGACATTGGGACACTGGATCATCTGCTGTTCTAATGTCCTTTGATACTTAACTTTTGGAAGTCAATATGGGGACAGATCAATAACATACTGAAGTCATCGATTCCATTGCCGTATGAGGTTGTCATACGTGGGATGATATTACATCTTAAACCCTCATTGGATAGGTGTAAATGTCAACTTTTTCTTATTATGACCGGGATAGCCATGCAAATGGTTACTCGCAACTGGAAAAATTGGGATCACCTTAGTTTTACTTTTTGGCGGGCGAACTTATGCTTAAGTTATAAGTATGAGAAAATGAATGCTCACATGCTAGGGCATACTAAGATATTCAAATTAGTTTGGGGTCCATTGACGTTTTTTGTAGAGTTGTTATAGTTGTCCTTTATCTTTATTTCCCGTTCTTTTAGCACCCACACATCCAGGGGAGCTTGGGTAGGCGGGAGGGGGGATATATCTTTTATTTGGTATTATTCCCTGATGGAAAATGTTGGATGGGAGAGGGAGTTTATTTTTGTATTAATACTGATTTCCAAGACATCAGAAGCTATAAATTTGATGGAGCAATGGATGACTGACTTCAAGCTCAAACTTAATTCAGAAAAACGAAATTCTTCGTTGCTTCGCCACATCCGCTTGACAACAAAAAACCACTATGCATCAATAAAGATCTAGAACAATTACTCTCGCCCACTACTTACGAGGAATTCAGAAAGTGCCTAAAAACATATCTGTTCCTAAAGTATCTAGACAACTGACCCAATCATCTCTCTCTCCTCAACGGTTCTTTTGACCTATTACCACTTTCTTTCTTTCACCTCTTTTAAGTTAAATCAATTTGTACCTTCTTTTAGTCTTTTGTAAACCGCATAGAACTTCACGGTACTGCGGTATATAAACTGTTATTATTATTATTATAAGTGCTTATTTGATCATTGTGTTTTGTATGTATATTATATTGCACTTTTTGTTAAAGTTTTTTTTAAAAAAACCAACAGACTTTACATAAAATGTCTTTTTATCAATGTTTCATTGCTGAGTATGAAAACATAAAAGTTATGGCTATAATACCAAGAAATTTGTTCCATTACGCAGAAATGATAGCAAATCTTAAGAAAAACAGAGCTTTGGGCTCCTTTTACAAAGGTGCGCTAGCGTTGTTAGCGCACGCACCAGATTAGCGCACGATATAACGTGCGTTACCTGAAAAACTACTGCCTGCTCAAGAGGAAGTGGTAGCAGCTAGCGCACAGGGCATTTTAGTGCACGCTATTCCGCGCATTAAGGCCCTAACCCACCTTTGTAAAAGGAGCCCTTCATGTAATCAGTGGCTCTGAGAGACCCCAGGATGGGCTTAAAAATTTTTGTAAAAAATTATTTTCTAATCAAGAAGAATCAAATTCATGGGAAAAATCTTCAATTTGCATAGTTTTTCCAACTTTAGGTTTATCTGGATACCCTCAGTGCATTTATCTTTGTAAATAAACCTTTTTCAATTTGCTTGCTGTGGTCCATGCAGCTTATCAGTGAATAATAAGATGGCATTATGAACTCTGGAATTTTGTTATTAGACATGTGAAGGGGCATAATCAAAAGAAACATATAAGTCCATTTTGGGCCAAAGTCGGCAGTGTCTAAAGTGCATTCCTCCAGCTCTGGGTGTACAGCAGCACTGAAAAGGCCTAAGTCATTTTTAAATACCTCTAAAACCCGGTTTGATTATCGGCACTTGGACGACTTGTCTTACTGATTGTCCAAGTGCCGATTTAGGCCGGTTTTTAGATGTATTTCCGTTTTGATTATGAGCTCCGTTACCCTTAGTGCAATTATTTACATGTCTGTTATTAACTGCCCAGTAGGAGATATGTGAGCTGGAACCTTCATAGTTATACCACTACTCTCTGCTCATTAGTTTTTACCTTCTTCCTTTTTGTTCCACTAATGTTCCATAGGTTCTAAAGCTAGTCCAACACATTGCCCTGGTCCTATTTCTTCAGTCAATACCACCTAATCTATTCTAAGGCCTTTGCTGCCAGCTGCTTCTTTGAAGGGTGGAATCAGATGAGACAATAATAGGGTCATTTTCAAAACAGAAAGATGTCCATAAAATGGCATAAATCGGCACTCGGATGTCCTAAGTCACCAGGATGTTCAAGTGGCAATTTTTTAAAATGGCTTTCTGGATGTATTTCTAGGCTTCCCAGTCACTGTGCATCCAAGACTAAAGGGGGTGGGGGGTGGGGTGTTGGAAGCATTTTCTGGGTGGGCTTTGAGCGTGCTTAGATGTAGACATCTTGCAGTAATAATCAAACCTTTCCAAAGACATCCTAGATGGACCTTAAACTTTCTGAGCTAGACATGTTTTCAAAGTGTTTAAGTGCCAAAAAGGTACCCAAACTGACCAGATGGCCACTGGAGGGATGATCCCCCTCCTACCCCTCAAACATCTGAAGGAAACAGTACATACCTGTCTCTAGAACAGCAGCATCTGGTATGGGAAAGCCTAGTAGAGCATCACACAGGTGTCTTATGTAGCCTGGTGGGTGGGTTAGTGAGCCATAGAGAGGAAAGCTCTGGCCATTAAGCCATTTATGGCGAAAAATGTGAGGCCACCAAAACCCTACTATACTGCTATATGATGCCACCTGCAGCCTTAAGGGCTATTGAGGTAGTAGACAGGTGGATATAATAGGTTTTGGGGGAGTTTTGGAGGGTTCACCATACATTAGAAGGGGGTTATGGTGAGATGGCACCCTTTATGTGAAGTTCACAGCAGTGCCCTCTAAGGTGCCCCACTACTCTGTTGGAATGTCTGTGTTTCCAGTCCATTACAATGCTGGCCCCTCCCATATCCAAATGGTCTGGATTTGGACAGTTTGCACTTGATGTTTCTGTGGTCGAAAATGGTGAATAAAGTTAGACATCCTAAGGTTGGACATGCTGTAGGCAAGTTTTGAAAAAAGACATTTTGGGATGTCTAATGGTTTCACCGGTTTCAAAAATTGGCATTTGTTTGTCCCTGACTTTGGACGTTTTGCGGGAAATATCGGACTTAGATGTCCTATAGAAAATGCCGCTCCACCTCTTTTTTATACTTAACTCTTCTGTACAGATTACAGCAGTGGACAGTGGACCCCAACCCTGTCCTGGAGGACCACCAACCAGTCTGGTTTTCAGGATAGCCCTCATGAATATGTATGGGGCAGATTTGCATGCCTGTCACCTCCATTATATGTAAATCTCTCTCATGCATATTTATTAGGGCTATCATGAAAACCCGACTGGCCTGGTGGTCTTCCTGGACAGGGTTGGGGACCACAGGATTACAGAACAGGAGTGAGTGTACTCACTAAAATGTTACAAGCTGATGGGTAGGGAGCCAAAAATATTTACTACAGAAAAGCTTCCTATTCACCACATTACATACAACTGTTCAATCAGCCAAATGAAAATCTAATTTCAATATAAAGTCTCTTCTCATAGAAACTGAATCTCAATATGTTTTATGGTCACAGTTCCTCACAAGCATGCACGCAGTCACTTTAGGGTGGGTGCCACAGCACTAATTGGTAACTTCTGAAGGGAATAGGGAAGAATGAACAGTGCTATATATTGTTTAAAAGAGCTAAGCGTGACATGTTGAACTTCAAAAAATGCTGCATGTAAAGGCTTATTTTGAAACTGGGACATTTGCAAATATACAATTTGTACATGTTGCTTCATTTTAGTGTTGTCAGTGGAAACCTGCATGAAGGAGTTTTTGCTGCCATGTGTGCTACCTTTGTTAGCCTGCCAAAGCAGGATGAGAATGGCTTGAATCATTCCTACATTTCCAATACAGTTATCTGACTTACATAGATGGGGAGCCCATCGTCCCTTGTTCAAGCCTCGGAACTTCCTGGCTGGGAATATCCTCCAAGCATGAATAGAAACTTATGTTCCTTGAATTTCCCAGATTTTTTTCATTTGGTCTAGACTGCAGTAAACATGAAGGCGCTATTTTGAAGATGAAACATGTTATGATTTGATATAGCTTTGATGCTTGATTCAAGACAAGTTTGCAGTTTTGGCAGTCGACTGTAGGGTCAATATTCTGAAAAGCTGATCTTAAATATTGCATTTGCTACATTCTAGTAACTGCATTAAAAATACAAGACAAAACATCCTCCTTCAAAACACATATTTCAGTTAAAAAAAATTTGGAACCTTCAGACTCCAGTTAATAATATTAAAGAAAGCAAGGCAGAAGTGCTGTCTTTCATTTAATCTGGTGTATTCAGTATTGTGTTTTCACCTTTGAAGTTGCCCAAATACCAGTAAGTTTTATAATTTTAGAACAATTCAGGAATCAGGATTCAACTTGAATTAAATGTAAATGTAAAACATGAGTGTTTTCTGCTGAACCTAGGATTTTATCAACTGTTGGCTGAATGGATCAATTCATTTGGTTATACTCTAAACTTCTGTGGAGCAAAGAAAGCACATATATCAAGATTTTCCTTTTAAATGATTTAATTTAATCCCCCAAAACAGATACTCATGTTTAGAACCATTCATATTGTTTTGACTCCTGATAAAGGCAGTTCTATGTTTTTGTTGGGGAATGGGGACTTTTTTGCGACACATGAATCAATTCTTTTTTCATGTGTGGTCATTGTTACTTCATACTCTGATTTATCTTTGAAGAAAGCAGAGGATGTACGATGACTGCTGGGCTCTGTGAAATCTGACACTACTTTGAGTCCGGAGCAGCATCCTTGTTTAGGGTTACCATATGGCTCCAGAAAAAAAAAGAGGATGGATTGAGACATCTGGAATTTACTTCCCTTGAAAGCAATGGAAGTAAAATCCGGATGTTTCAATCTGTTTTCCTTTTTCTGGAGCCATATGGTTGCCCTGTGCTACTGTTAGTTACAGCAGCCCTGGATGATAATGACTGCCCGAATAAGCAAAGACTGTTGATCACTGGCATGGCAGTGGTACCCTTTGGAGCTCAAAAGGGAGAGAGAGAGAGAATACTGTGAAAGGGCCTTTGCTACCAGTTCCAAGCGAGTTCACACAAGGTTATGAGTCTCTTTTCAGATAGAGCTCAGTATTCCTAGAAAGCCTCCAGGTTGTTTTTTTTTAGCCTGATTCCTGACTAAGGGCCCCTTTTACAAAGTGGTGGTAGCAATTCTTTTAAGTTTCAAGTTTATTAGGTTTTTATATATCGCCTATCAAGGTTATCTAAGCGGTTTTACAATCAGGTACTCAAGCATTTTCCCTATCTGTCCCGGTGGGCTCACAATCTATCTAACGTACCTGGGGCTATGAAGGATTAAGTGACTTGCCCAGGGTCACAGGGAGCAGCACGGGGTTTGAACCCACAACCCCAGGGTGCTAAGGCTGTAGCTCCAACCACTGCGCCACACACTCCACACATTCTTCTGCAGCAAGCCAATTCAATTCCTATGGGCTTCGGCACATTTGCCACTGGCGAAGCACTACTGTGGCTTTATAAAAGAGGCCCTAAAATTTTCAGTCTGGGTGGCAGGAGTTTGGGAAGCAATAATTACACCTTCTGGATACCTTCCAGTCAGTTGCAGAAAATCTGCATCTAGTTTTAAAAACCAAGAAGCAGAAATTCTGACCTGTAAGGAGCACTAGCTCCCTGGTTCATTTATGCTTCCATAACAAACCCTGATTTTTAAATACGTGATGATTTCAAAACTATCAATTTGTCAGTTTTGCAAAGGCTAGCTCTCTCCTTCTCCCACTTGCAAAGCTTAAAAGATCAGTTATTATTGTCTTCCACCATTCAAGAAGAAAAGAGAAATGAGGGAACTCAGTCAGAAGGCCTACATTTTTCCTTTGATATTTTGGATTTCACTTTTTTGCAAAAGTCAGATGGAAGACATTGGGCTCCTTTTACTAAGGTGCGCTAGCGGTTTTAGCACGCGCTACAATGCCACGTGCGCTAGACGCTAATGCCTCCATAGAGCTTACGTTAGTATTTTTCGTTTAGCATGGGGTTTGCATGCGCTAATCCTCAGCATGCGCTAAAAACGCTAGCGCACCTTAGTAAAAGGAGCCCATTGTGATCCCTTTCACTTGAGAGCAAATATTAATTTGGACTCTGATGGAGATTTTGAGGCAAATATTCAACAGTCCAATGACCATATAAGATAAGGGCTGGCTCTATAAATGGCAACTAGATTGGTGGTGCCTAGTCAAATTCTATACAGAATTTATTATTTTTAATTAGCTTAATTGCCATGATAATTGAAAATGCAACTAAAAGCTAATTTATTCTCCATTTTACAAAACCACAAAAGCGGTTTTAAGCACAGGCTGGTGTGTTGAATGATCTGCACTGCACCCGACAATCATAGTGTTTCTATGAGTGTTGGGAGCAGCGCAGAACACTCAGCGCACCAGCCTATGCTAAAAACTTCTTCCACAGTTTTGTTAAAAAGGGGTGTGGTTAATATATATATATATATATTTTTTTTTAAACAATTTAAGTTGCACACAGAATTCAGCGCAATGCCTACTTCTGCCTACCCAAAAAGTAGGCATGGTTTGGGGTAGAGTAAAGGCATGGTATGAGTTAGGTGCCAGTAAATTGGGCATGAGTTAGGCACTGGTAAATTAGGCCAGTTTTATCTTTGTAATTCACTCAGAATTGTAGGATGTTAACAAGTAAGAGACATTTTTTAAATAAAAATAAATAAATAAAAACCCTGGTCTAATACACCGGCGCCTAACATTATAATGCTTTCTGGTGTCTAGGTCAAGTTAGTCACTGGTAGGAATTTCTATAAATGGTGCCTATCTTTGATTGAACCAACAGCAAAGAGAGAGAAAAAGTCTTGTCTTGGGATCATGAAACAAACAGAAGAAAGGCATTACCATATTGTACTCTTTTGATATGGTTAGTTTTTAGAATACTTGTGTTACATAAAAATGTTTTTATATGTATATTTGTTATGTTTTTTTTAGTATCAAGTTGCAAGTTTATTAAAAAAAAAATTTATACCCCTCAATCAGACTTCTGAGTGGTATACAATAAAAATAGGGTTTGAAGTTGACAATTAAAATATACGTAACATACTCAAAGATAAACCTGGATCCTTGTTGGGACGTTACTTTGTTAAAGAATAAATTGATATAATTTGGTTTTAAGGACATCTCTCTTGCCAATCTGTGATTGACATGTGGTGGGTGGTTTCCAAGGTGGATCCAATTTATTCACTGTTTATAGAACCAGGCCCATAATGTATCTGTATAATTTTATGTGTAGTTTTAATTGTATCATTCACTTAAGTGTGACCAATGAATATGCCAGCATAGTTTTATACAGATAACTTATCTGTGTAAAGTTATGGTTATCTCCCAGATACTATAAAGGGTGCCCAAATATAGGCGTGATTCTGAGTTCCACATGGGATTGAAATAATGAGCAATTAACACTCAATAATTGGCTGCTAACAATCAATTATTGATGTTAATTGCCACTAATTTGGGCTTTTGTGCACAACTGCCTATGCATGATTCTGTAAAGAACCGTGCCTAAATCTTCTCGTGTGCAGCCCCAAAGGGGTAATAGCCAAGGGAGGATCACAGATAGGTCAAGGGCATTCCAGAAATTTACATGTAGTGTTAATGAATTTGAGGGTTGTGTGTCAGGATTTCAAGTTTCAGTTGGTGTAAGTCAGGGGTCTCAAAGTCCCTCCTTGAGGGCCGCAATCCAGTCGGGTTTTCAGGATTTCCCCAATGAATATGCATGAGATCTATGTGCATGCACTGCTTTCAATGCATATTCATTGGGGAAATCCTGAAAACCCGACTGGATTGCGGCCCTCAAGGAAGGACTTTGAGATCCCTGGTGTAAGTCCTTATGCTGACAGTTGGGCATGGGAATCTGCACTATGTGCAATCTTATATCCTGTCAAATCCTTGCAAATCAAAGTTCTAAGTGGGTTACAAATGGTATATCACTACATAGAATTATACATAGACTCATACATGCTACATAAAATTATTCATGCAATGTAAGATAAGACATATAAAACAGCAAGTAACCACTAAGATTGTCGTTCTATAAACATTTATGATAAAGTCTGAGTTTCCTTAAGCTCCTAACCAGGACTTCTTGAAAAGCCATGGTTTTAGACTTTTGCGAAGACATATACAGTGCATATACAGTGGTTGCACGAATTTCGGTGGGAAGTGAGTTCCACACTTTTGCAATTTGGTAGTTAAGGCCTCCTTTTACGAAAATGCGATAGCAGTTTCTATTGAGTTCCTATGAGTGTTGGCAGCAGCACGGGCCATTCAGCGTGGTTCCCCGCGCTAGAAACTGCTATCACAGTTTCGTAAAAGAGGGGGGTAAATGATTTGCTATGAAGCATCTTGTCTTTTATATCTTTCAGAGTTGGGAATGACAGGATCAAGCGGTCAGCCTGGAGTATGTTTTAATTTATTCATTCTTATTTTAAAAATGTCTTACTCGCTAACATCCTACAATTCTGAGCGAGTTAGAAAGAAACAGTGCACTGTTGCTGGCAGATTTTCTCCCTTCAATGTCTCCAAGATTGATGAATGTGAATTGCAAGTCCAGAACCAATTCACATATATTGTGCTGAGAGATTAGACTCTTGAGAAAGGCAGAACTGCCGAAACAGTGTCAGTGTTGAGTCTATGCTGCTGGCTAAATAAAGTTTGCTTTGGATCGTCCACTGCTGTATGTTTTGACATCTTTTCCTCACGATTCTTGTATCTGGATCATTTTTTATTGTATACACTATTTGGTTTCTATCCTGTGGGTCACTTGTAACTGTATACATCCTTTGTGGATTGTTTTTAAGATTATCGTTTTAAAGTTATTTGAACGCATGTTAAACTACAAACTGGTACATCTGATTTTTTGTTCCGCTGCTTCATTTCCTTTGTGGAACCTTTTGGTACTATTTGGATGTTGTTGTTTTGTCTTAATAGAACAGTGCCAAGCATGGATTTTTCCTGGTGTCTATTTTTTGCACCATTTACTGAATCCAGATCTATATAGATAGTGACTGAATTTCACTACTCTCCATATAAATATTGTTCCCAGCTCTGGCATACCTCTAATATTATCCCAATTTGTATAATAACTTTTGACTATATTCTTATATTCTAAATATTAAGTTTCAAGTTTATTTAAAAATTTGATTCAATCGCAATATCATATTTCAAAGGGTTCCTTTTACTAAGCCGAATTAGGGCATTAAAGTGCGGAATTGCACGCGCTAAATTGCCGTTCGCACTAGACGCTAAAACCAGCATTGAACTTGTGTTAGTTCTAGCCAGGTAGTGCGGGTTTAGCATGCGCTAAAATGCTGCATGCGCTAAAAACGCTAACGCAGCTTTGTAAAAGGAGCCCAAAGTGATGTACAAATTAAAAATCAGGGTACCAACAAAACTCAATGTACACTAAACTCGGACAGTACCAGACGAACATAGGATAGGCGGGTTGAACTACAATAAATTAGAGAAAAAGAGAAACATAAAGGGTTAGAATAATATGGAATTGATTACCCATTCAGTTTTCTCATAGAAATAAATGGCCTCAGATGAAAGTAGGATTTGAATGTATCCGTATGAAGTCGAATTTTAAGATTCAAATGCGTCCTTGTAAAGACAGCTTTTTAATAGTCCTTTGAACCTGTTAAGTATTTTTTCTTCCCTAATATAGGACTAGATTCAATAAATGGTGCCCACATTTGGGTGCTAAAAAAAATCTGTGTGGGGCCCTGCTTTATAAATGGTGCTCCAAGCTAGAAACATAGAATATGACGGCAGAAAAGGGCCACGGCCCATCTAGTTTGCCCACACTAATGGTCCACCCCCTAACTATCTCCATGAAGAGATCCCACATGCCAATCCCATCTTTTCTTAAAATCTGGCACGCTGCTGGCCTCAATTACCTGTTGTGGAAGATTATTCCAGCGATCAACCACCCTTTCGGTGAAGAAATATTTTCTGGTGTCGCCATGAAATTTCCCACCCCTGATTTTCAACGGATGCCCTCTTGTTGCCCTGGGTCCTTTAAGGAAAAAGAGATCCTCTTCCACCTCGATACGGCCTGTGACATATTTGAATGTCTCGATCATGTCTCCTTTTATAGAGCCAATTTCTGCACCAAACTCTGAGTGCGAGGATGTACACCAACAGAAACGTGGTGTAAATCCTGTTGCTTAAGTTAGGCGCGGATCCTCGGTATTCGGTAATACTGCACATCTTTAGTGGATGCCCCTGACCCTCCCAAACCTTCCCCTTTTTGTGTTGTGCACTATAAGGTTTGCAGGCAGATCTTTATAGAACAGCACGCAGCAAGATGCACTTGTAAATCCAAATTGTTGCCAATTAATGCCAAGAAATGATTGTTAGCACCCAATGGCTGGCGCTAATCGACTCGTTAGCAAATTTAGGGCTCCTTTAACAAAGGTGCATTAAGGCCTTAACACGTGGAATAGCGCGCGCTAAAATGCTGCACGCGCTAGCTGCTACCGCCTCCTCTTGAGCAGGCGGTAGTTTTTCGGATAGCGCGCACTATAGCGCGCTAATCCGGTGCAAGTGCTAAAAGCGCTAGCACACCTTTGTAAAAGGAGCCCTTAGTTGTATGAGCATCTCAGAATAGCACACAATTTTGCACAAGTAAATTTGCATAATCTGGGGCTTAAGGTCAAGTTTAATGGTTATTTGATATATCGCCTATCGTAATACTAAGCAATTATACAACATATTTAAAATCAGGGGGTACACAACAAAAATACATATTATTAGATAAACAGACAGAACGGACTAACATGGCACAAAAGGATTAAGGGTGAATTACAATAAGGTATAGTAAAGGAGCGAAAACAAAAAAGAAGGATAGAACAAAGGGGAGGGGGTAGGAGTTTTATTCAAACTGTTGAGTATCCGCAAGGAATGGAAAGAGAGGAAAGTAGATTAGATCATTGTTGAAAGGCGCCGCTATATAAAAAAGCTTTAAGAGCTCCTTTAAATTTATCTAGGCTTGCTTCTTCTCTAATGTAAAGGGGGAGAGCATTCCAAGTGAGGGGAGCAGTTACGGAGAAACAGGAGTCCCAGAGAGTGCCAAATGTATTAAGAGCAGGCACAAGTAGTAAGTTTTGGGAAGAAGATCGGAAGGTCCATAGAAGAAAACAATTTATGGCAACCTGAGTACTTTACCTCCCCCCATCCCCAAGCCCAACAGCGTAAGCCAGCTCCGGCACCCATAGGAACTGAATGGGCATCAGAGCATTTTCCAAAAAGGAGCCTTGCCCCCTCTTCTATTAAACTGCGCTAGCAGTTTGTAGCACAGAGGGCTGCGCTGAATGGCCCACGCTGCTCCCGACGCTGCATGACCTCTAAGTTGGCCCACATCCCACCCAAATACTGCCCTGACCACTCCTCTAGATATGCCCCTTTCAGTCCTGGGCACACAGCGGCATTCAGAGACATAAGAAATCCTGCTACACGTTCAGAAAGTCAGTTTGGTTATTGGCACTTGGACGTCCTGTCTATTAGAATGTCTAAGTGCTGACTTAGGCGGGTTTTTAATCAAAACTTTAAAGTGCTGACTTAGGCGGGTTTTTAGACTTTAAAGTTTTGATCATGAGCCCCATTTAATAGGGAAAATTATGCAACAGTAAGACATTAAAAGCCAGAAGCTAATTGAATTGCCAGGGAGGGGGGGATGATATTTGTGGAGACTGGATATGGATTAGACCTATAAATTGTGCATATCAAGAAGTAAAGAAACAAAATAAAAAGGAATCAATATTTATTATTTCAAGTATTTCTAATAGAAGCCAGCATTGAGATGACCGACTCAGAAGTGTGAGAAGAGCACGTTTTGTAACAATTCAGCTATGTAAATTAGCATGTGTTTAACTCTGTTCCATTATTCTAATTTTTGCAGGCGACTAAACTCCTTCCTCCCAGTGCCAGACTAGTCACTAACCAGGTCAGCAAAGCATTACTGACATCATCAGCAGTAGGCTTCTCTCCAACACTAGAAGTCAGCACAAGGAAGTGGTGGCAGCCCCTGGCAGGGATGGGCACTCAGCTCATGGCTCTGTGAGTGTAGGGTTACCATATGGCTCTAGAAAAAAGGGGACGGACTGAGATATCCGAGTTTTACTTCCATTGAAAGAAATGGAAGTAAGAAGGATGGATAGAGACATCTGGGTTTTATTTCCATTGAAAGCAATGGAAGTAAAACCTGGATGTCTTAATCTGTCCTCCTTTTTCTGAAGCCATATGGTAACCCCATCTGTGAGTGGCGGCCACCATGTTACTTCTAGCCATGAACCATATGGCCTGCAGCCTTCTATGAATGATTTTAGTTACAAAAGTCAGTTTAAAACAGAGAAACAAATGCATTAATTATACCTAAAAAGCCAACTATTTAAACAGCACAAGCCTGATAATGCTTACTTATATTTAAAAAAATATCCAATTTCCTATTGCATTTTATGTAGAAATCAGGAGCCCTCAACCCAGTCCTCGGAACACTCCAAGCCAGTCTGGTTTTCAAGATATCCACAATAAATACACAAGATAAATTTGCATGCACTATCTTCTTGGTATGGAAATCTATCTCATAGAGATGACAAGTTACCCAGTTCCAGGCTGGAGATTTTTGGACAGTCCTGGTTTTCTGAGCATCCAATTCTGGTGTATTATGGGATTTGTGACACTAATTTCAATGCCCTCCATTATATTATTACTACTACTACTTCTTTATATGCAAATAGATCTCATGTACATCCATTGAGGAAATACTCAACCTGACTGGGTTGTGGATCTCAAGAACCAACACTGAGCGCCCCTGATGTAGGGTGTATTTAGAAACACTCAAAATAACAGGAATTTTCAGGGTCTTTGAACTGATCAGCAAGCCAGAAAAAAATAGAATAAAATAAAGCAAAGCATGTAAAGCAAGGCCAATATAGTTTCGTTTTCACTAACTGTCACAAAGCTGCAGTGTTTGCCCCTCAGTGGCTAGGGAGGGAGAATGCTGTGAAAGCAGCCCATCTCTTTTCCCTGGAGAAGAGGAGACTTAGAGGGGATATGAAGGGCATAGAGAGAGTAGAGAGGGACAGATTCTTCAAACTTTCAAAAAATAAAAGAACAAGAGGGCATTCGGAAAAGTTGAAAGGGGACAGATTCAAAACGAATGCTAGGAAGTTCTTCTTTACCCAACTTATGGTGGACACCTGGAATGCGCTTCCAGAGGAAGTAATAGGGCAGAGTACGATACTGGGGTTTAAGAAAGGAATGGACAATTTCCTGCTGGAAAAGGGGATAGAAGGGTATAGATAGAGGATTACTGCAAAGGTCCTGGATCTGTTGGGCTGCCGTGAGAGCGGACTGCTGGGCACGATGGACCTCAGGTCTGACCCAGCGGAGGCATTGCTTATGATCTTATGATATATTGCCCAATGGGAAGTAGGAGGCGGGGAAAAGTTTTCATTTAAATATGTTAGTTGAGAGAAGCTGCGGCCATCTTTTGACTGAAAATTTGGAAGAGGTGGATCACCGTGGGCGGTTATGGTAAGCTGTTTCTATAGTTTATAGAATAAGAACTTAAAACAGCTAGTGGTTAAGGCTTACACTTTGAAGTTTGGGGTTGAATTTGGATAACTTTTTGTTTTACTAGGGAGGACCCTTGAAACAGCAGTAGGTGAAACATGTCGGGTCTAATCCTCCCAAGCCGAACAAGTCAGAATTAAAAAATAGTAAAGAAGGAGTAAACATAACAGCTAAGTCTTTTGGATATATTTTATATCTTTATAATATATTTATGAACTTTTATGAAGATTTATGAAAGGAGTGAACTGGGTAAGTACTAAGCACTTTAAAGGAAGCCAAATAGATAATTAGTAGCAAACAGAAAAATGCACAAGGCACTTTTAAATTAATGGAAAGAAATAAAAAGTTTAACTAAAAAAGATAAATTAAGTAGAAATGAGCCAGTGAGGAAATGACCATGTAAAGCTCACCGCAATGAGAGTATTTTGAGGTGGTGGAGTGGTGGGACTGAGGCTCAAGGATCGCTAGAGACTTAGAGGTTTGAATATAAATTGCTAAATGGTGTACATACTCTAAGCAGAGATTTATGATTTACTAAAACATACTTTTTGGAGATACAAGATTGAAGTGTGACAGGAGGTGGAGCTAGAAGGCAGAGGTATGTCCTCAAATCTCTCTTCTACTACTACTTCTACAATCTACATATCATAGTGTTGTACATCAAATTATAGAAGAGACAGTCCCTGCTCAAAACAAACTGACAAGAAGGTGCATCTATAAACAGTGCTCAAGTGGGGGGAATTAGAGGGAATAATGACAGATATTGGTGCTTAGCAGGTGGGTTGGCAGTTCTGAAATCAGTATGGCATTTATAGTACCTGATCCCTGCCTATTAAAACAGTACTGATATGGTGCTCAGAAATCCAGATCTGTCCCACAATTTCTAGTCTGGCACTGGGTAATTTGGCACTTCTGTAGTTTGTGGGTTACTTTCTTGAAGTAATGTACAGTTTTGGGGGGCGATATCTATTCTGGTGTTCCAGTGGCGGCTCTGTGCATTCCAAGCCTCGTCCGTCCGCCCGTCTCTCTCTTGCTTTGCATTCAAAGCCCCATTTTTGTGCTCCAATAGGATTCTCAGTGCGTTCCAAGCCTCACTGTGGCATTACGTGCCAACTCCTAACCACCGTTTTTTAAAATACGTGTATAGCCTTTTAGCTATAAAGCTATACACGTATTTAAAAAAACGGTGGTTAGGGGTTGGCACGTTCTTAAGTTTTATTCTTAAACTGAAATGTGCATTGTGTGTCAGTTATAATAATGTCATATATAGTGCTGCTGCTTAGTTTTACTCACTATTATGAATTATTGCTCCTGTTATAAAAGAAGTTGATGTCACCAATTTTTATTCAGATTATAGCTAGTATTTTTATATTAAAGGCAGTACACTAGCAATAGCAGTGTTATTAATGCTGGAGTTAATTTTAAGAACATAAGAACATAAGAAGTTGCCTCCGCTGAGGCAGACCATAGGTCCATCCTGCTCAGCGGTCCGCTCCCGCGGCGGCCCATCAGGCCCATTGCCTGAGCAATGGTCTATACCTATCTATACCCCCCAATCCCTTTTTCTTCTAGGAATCTATCCAAACCTTCTTTGAAACCATTTAGTGTTTTCTTGTCTACAACAGCCTCTGGAAGCGCGTTCCATGTATCTACCACCCTCTGAGTGAAAAAGTACTTTCTAGCGTTTGTTCTAAACCTGTCCCCTTTCAATTTCCCCCAATGCCCCCTTGTACTTGTGGTGCCCCTTAATTTGAAAAATCTGTCCCTGTCTACTTTTTCTATGCCCTTCAGGATCTTGAAGGTTTCTATCATGTCTCCTCTAAGTCTTCGCTTCTCCAGGGAGAAAAGTCCCAACTGCTTCAATCTGTCGGTATATGGGAGATTTTCCATTCCCTTTCTCAGTTTGGTTGCTCTTCTTTGTACTCCCTCAAGTACCGCCATGTCCTTCTTGAGGTACGGCGACCAGTACTGGACACAGTACTCCAGATGCGGCCGTACCATTGCACGATACAGCGGCATGATAACTTCCTTCGTCCTGGTCGTAATACCCTTCTTAATGATACCCAGCATTCTGTTTGCTTTCCTAGAGGCTGTGGCGCATTGCGCCAATGCCTTCAGTGTTGCGTCTACCATCACTCCCAGGTCTCTCTCCAGGTTACTAACCCCTAGTGGTGTTCCCCCCATTTTGTATGTGAACATCTGGTTCTTTTTCCCCACGTGCATGACCTTGCATTTCCCCACGTTGAAGCTCATCTGCCATTTTTCGGCCCACTTTTCCAGCTGCGTTAGATCCTTTTGGAGCTCCTCGCAGTCTTCCTTGGTTTGAGCCCTGCTGTATAGTTTGGTGTCATCTGCAAATTTAATGACTTCACAATTAGTTCCCGCCTCTAGGTCATTTATGTAGATATTGAACAAGAGCGGTCCCAGCACCGACCCCTGCGGAACTCCGCTCGTGACCCCTTTCCAGTCTGAGTAGTGGCCCTTTACGCCAACCCTCTGCTTCCTGTTTGCCAGCCAGTTTTTGATCCATCGGTGGATCTCCCCTTGTACCCCGTGGTTCCATATCTTTTTAAGCAGTCTCTCGTGTGGCACCTTGTCGAAGGCTTTTTGGAAGTCAAGGTAAATGATGTCTATAGATTCCCCTTTATCCACCTGGCTGTTCACTCCCTCAAAGAAGTACAATAAGTTTGTGAGGCATGACCTACCCTTACAGAAGCCATGTTGACTTGGTTTTAGCTGCCCATTTTTTTCGATGTGCTCACAGATGCCGTCTTTAATCAGTGCCTCCATCATCTTTCCCGGGACTGAGGTCAGGTTCACCGGCCTGTAGTTTCCCGGGTCCCCCCTTGCGCCCTTCTTGAAGATGGGCGTGACATTTTCTATTTTCCAATCCTCCGGGATCTCTCCGGTTTTTAAGGATAGGTTGCATATCTGTCGAAGTGGCTCCGCTATTACGTCTTTTAGTTCCTTGAGTACCCTTGGGTGAATGCCATCCGGACCCGGCGATTTGTCGCTCTTTAGTCTGTCAATCTGCTTGAGTACATCCTCTTGGCTTACCTCTAAATCGACCAGCTTATCGTCTTGGTCTCCTATTACGATCTCCTCGGGTTCCGGAATGTTGGTTATATTCTCCATCGTGAAGACTGACGTGAAGAACTCATTTAACCTGTCAGCTATCTCTTTCTCTTCTTTTACAACTCCCTTTCGGTCTCCATCGTCCAATGGTCCCACTTCTTCTCTCGCCGGTTGCTTCCCCTTGACGTATCTGAAGAATGACTTGAAGTTTGTTGCTTCCTTTGCCAGTCTCTCTTCGTATTCTCTTTTTGCTTTTCTAACCACTCGGTGACACTCTTTCTGGTGTTCTTTGTGCCCTTTTTGGTTCTCCTCTGTTTGGTCCTTTTTCCATTTTCTGAACGATGCTTTCTTGTCGCTTATCGCCTTCTTCACTGCACTTGTTATCCACACTGGGTTTTTTGTTCTATTTTTTTTGCACCCTTTTCTGAACTTGGGGATGCATATGCTTTGTGCTTCGTGCACAGTCTCCTTGAGTAAGGTTCAGGCTTTTTCTACGGATTCCGTCTTCCCTATGTTGCCTTTGAGCTTCTTTCCCACCATTTTTCTCATGGCATCATAATTTCCTTTTTTGAAGTTGAGTGCCGTCGTTGTGGTTCTTTTCCCCTTTGATGATCCAATTTCAAGCTTGCACTGGATCATGTTGTGATCGCTGTTACCTAGTGGGGGTAATACCGCCACCTCCTTTGCTGGTCCCCCTAGTCCGTTGAAGATTAGGTCAAGAGTGGCATCGCCCCGTGTTGGTTCCGTGACCAGCTGCTCCATGAAACAGTCCCTCGTGACTTCTATGAATTTTGTCTCTCTTGCGCAGTTTGAGTGCCCAATACTCCAGTCTATCCCAGGATGGTTGAAGTCCCCCATCACCACCACATTTCCGCTTCTGCATACCTGTTTCAGTTCAGCCTCCATCTCCTGGTCGATTTCTTCCGGTTGTCCAGGTGGGCGGTAGTACAGACCCAGTTTAATGTCTGCTCCTGCTCCTCCCTGTAGCTTAACCCATAGTGATTCCAGGCCATCTGCCCGTACTGTTGTTTCCGTCCTGGCTGATGGTATGGAGTCTTTTATGTACAGCGCTATTTCTCCACCCTTTTTATGTGTCCTGTCTCTCCTGTATAGTTTGTACCCTGGTATGGCCACATCCCATTGATTGTCCTCGGTCCACCACGTTTCTGTGACTCCAATTATGTCTAGGTCCTTATTGCTGGCTGTGATTTCCAGTTCTCCCATTTTGGCCCTCAGGCTCCTAGCATTTGTGTATAGGCAGTTTAATTTATAATAAGTAAGGATGTTGTTATATTCTTTCAGGAGGGTAAATTCTGAAATGTGGTTTGATAAGCATTCGAAGTTAAATTTGTTATTTTTAGGATTTTGAAGTAAAAGCTTGAAAGCTTGGCATTCTCTTTGCCTTTAGCACACATTAACATCTGAGCAAGGCTTTTAATCTCAGACTTACATTTTCAGGGTATGTTCACCGAATCTTTGAAATATATTTATGATAAAATAATTTTTATAGTTATAATTGTGTATATCTTTCATTGTCAGTATGGTGTTATATTTATCACAAGGCTCAACAAAAACTAGGTGCCTAAAATTTTACCCTGCCACTTGAAATTTTGTGTCCTTACACCACCACCACCAAACTGGTCAGTGTGACTCGGCTGAAGTTTGAATTGTGTGACGCAGGCACTTTGTTGCTGCTCATGTTCTCCAAATATTTCACCGTCTCAAGTCTTGTGAGATTTAGAACCACGTGACCAGCATCAGAGTTCATGCAGTATGTGATGCGTACTTCAGCTGAGTCGTGCTGCAAAGGAAGGCCTACTTGGCTTTGGTGAAGCAGGAGGGCATTAGGACCAGTGCAGAACACTTTGGGAGTCTTAGGACTAGGAAGCACTTGTCATGCTGCTGGCGGACAGAAAGAAAAAAATAAATATGGGGCCTCTGAGGTCCTGCAGGGTTCAAGTCCTTGCTGTGTTTCTGCCCTCCCCCCCCCTTTTTTTTTTTTTTTTACCATAGATTTCTTCTTACTAATGAAATAAGTTTAATGCTGAAGGAAGGGGTAGAAATGCACCAGGGCCTTGAGCAGTGGCTCAGAGGTCCTTTTATTTATTACTTTGCTGCAGGCTGGACCATACTAAGCACCGGAAATCCTTATGACCAACTGGTGAAGCAAAGCAAACTAAGGTGATGGGCTGGTGTAGAATAATTCCCTAGTCTGGGACGTATTTCCCTAACTCAATCCTTTTCCCCCTTCATGTGCCCTCCTTTTATTTATCCCCTCCTTCCATCATTTTCCCTTTTCTCTCTCCCCACTTCCATCATCTGCCCCTTCTCTCTCTTTTCCCCCCACTTCCATCATCTGCCCTCTTCTCTCTCCTTCTCTCCACTTCCATCATCTGCCCCTTCTCTCTCTTTCCCTGCTCCTTCCATCATCTGCCCTCTTCTCTCTCCCCACTTCCATCATTTGCCCCTTATCTCTCTTTCCCCCCACTTCCATCAGCATCTGCCCCATTTCGCTCCCTACAACCCAATTCCATGCAGTATCGTTCCCCCTTATGTCTCTTTCCCTACATTCCATCAGCATCTGCCCTTTCCTCTCCCTCCACCACGCATCCATACCACCCTGACCCCCTTTCTCTCCCTTCACCATGATTCCATACCACCCTGACCCCGTCACCCTTCACCATGATTCCACACCACCCTGACCCCCCTTTGCCACCCTTCAGCATGATTCCCTACCACCCTGACTCCCCTTTGTCACCCTTCAGCATGATTCCCTACCACCCTGACCCCCCTTTGTCACCCTTCAGCATGATTCCATACCACCCTGATCCCCCCTGTCACCCTTCAGCATGATTCCCTACCACCCTGACCCCCCTTTGTCACCCTTCAGCATGATTCCCTACTACCCTGACCCCCCTTTGTCACCCATCAGCATGATTCCCTACTACTCTGACCTCCTTTCTTTCTGCATCCCAAAGGTCCCGCGATGACTGCTTCTCCTCGGATGGAAGAGGTAAGTGATGTCGGAGGGGACTGGGCCGGCAGACACAGTTAGTTGCGGCAAGATCCCACGATGACTGTGGCTGCTGGTCCCCCCCCCTCAACGTCACTTATCTTTTCCCAGTCATCGTGGGACCTTCATCACTTCAGCTCGGCTGCCGACTCTACTCTAAGTACGGCAGCCGGCTGAAGTGCCGTTTGAAGCAGCGCGGGAGGTTCCGCATCTGGCCGGCTGTGCACCCCCTTGGAGCGTGCACTTGGGGCGGACCGCCCCCCTCCGCGGTACGCCACTGCTATAGTGCTCTCAGATGTATGCAGCACTGCAGAGTCACAAAGAGGGAAAAGCACAGCCAAGTCTGGCCCTGGACTCCCTCCCCCCCTTTCTGGAGGACCTACTACTATTAAATATTTCTATAGGTCTACCAGACAAACCAGGCTTCACAGAGTTAAAAGTAAGAAAATAGTCTCTGCTTGAAAGAGCTTACAACTTTTTTTTTCTCTCCAAAAATACCCTGCTGAAAGCACAGAGGGAAGTACCATCAACCTAACCCGCCCAAAACTTTCTGTCTCGTCCCTCACTATGCAAATTACCCTACCCTGCTCACGGTGAGGAGTAGGGGCGGGAAAGGGGTAATTTGCATAGCGCGCCAAGGCGTTGGACCAATCGAAATACAACCCCTTGGCGCGCTATGCAAACTACCCCTTCCCCGCCCGTACTCCACCGTGAGCAGTGGAATGATTCATGGAAAATCCTTGTAGCAGCGCTGTAGCACTTAATTCAGCAAGCTTGCTTTGGTCGCTAATGCTGGTTCTTCTGCTCATGCTCAGTTAGACCTGATCTGAGCATGTGCGGAAGAACAGGCATCATCCGAAGTTTGTGTGCTGAATTAAGTGCTGCTGAAGATGTGGTTCAGGCAGGAAAGGTCTGTTCACCTTCAAGTACGGGGTGCAGGCAAACAGAAAGAAGCAGGCGCTTGACAATTCATGCGCGAACCACCGCCGAGTCGCGAGTCCGATGTCAGATCCCGGAACCGGTCCGGCGCGGTCTCTGCATATGCAAAATGACAGCCGGGCGCTCACTTAAAGTAGCTGGACGGTGCGCCCGGCTGAAACACGCTAGGGAGAACACTGTCCCGCTTAGGCCTAACTGCCCCAGTGAATCCCTGTTCCAAAGCTGAAAAGGTTGTGAAACATAGCTCTCAGTGCCTCCCCTAAAATGCACACTGAGACTTTTACTGGAATTGATAGACCAATTTGGTAAATTATCTGGATACAAAATAAATTGGAGCAAATCGGAGGTTCTTCCGTTAAATGTGCACTGTACAAAAGGAATATTTGATTCATTCCCTTTCCTTTGCAAGGAAGAGGGTATAAAATATTTAGGCATTATTATTCGGAAAACAGTGGAAGACACAATGCTGTCTTAAAAAATGTTTATATACAATTAGTGTCTCTCCTGACTGTATGTATTTTGTTTTTCTTTTATATGACCAGATGAGTAGTGCTGCAGTCAGCCCGATGTCAGTTCTGGCCTCAGGGAGTGGTGGGAGAGGGGCAGCCAAGGCTACCAGCTTTGTCCCTGAAATCCAAAGCATGATGTAAGTGTTGTATTACAGGACAAGGTGGATTGCATGCTCTTGAATATATTCACTTCAGAAAGGTTGTGGGTTTCAAGGAGACTTTTCTGAATAATAACTTCAGAAAAAATGATGAAATGAGAGGGATTAGGTTGCAGTTTAAATTTTAGTTGAAGCTGGAAAAATTTAGTGTGATGTAGGTGATGATTCTGGACATTTATGCTGGGAATATGAAATGACTTGTAAAACAGACCAGTGAGGCACAGCTGTTTGCTACGGTAGAAAGCAGAATGTTGAAAAGTAAGGTAGAATTATGGGATCGAACTCTGTGGGTGCCAGCTCCTTCACTTTGTTCAAGTTTCAAGTTTATTTGTAATTTGATATACTGATCATCACAAGTATCTGGTCGGTTTACAATAATAAAAATAAAAAAGTAAGATATTTAAAATTGCATAAATAGTTAAGAAAAAAAAATGGGGAAGTAAATGACAAGATAAAGACATACAATTGAGACAAGTGGGTAATGAGAGAAGGGAGGGGGAAAGGGAGGTTGTTAATTACATTATGTAAATGAATAAAAAGGAAGGGAAGAAAGGGAAGGGTAAAACAAAAGGGAGAGGGGAATGTTGCTTCTTAAAAGTGTTTCTCTGTTTATTAGTTTTTGTTTTTTCGGGTTTTCGGTTGGAGTTTAGATAGCCGTCTTTGAATAGAAATGTTTTAAGGTGTGTTTTAAACTTGTTTAGGGAATTTTCAGCACGGAGGTGAGGTGGCATTGAATTCCAAAGCGAGGGCGCGACAGTGGAAAATATAGTATTTCTAGTATAGTATAAGTCCTTAATTGAGGGGACTGTCAGTAAGCTCTGATTAGTAGATCTAAGGGCCCTAGCAGGGATATGAGGGGTTAGATATTTGTCTAGAAAGGCGAAGAAATGGGAAGTCCTAATTTTGAAAACTAGGAGGAGCATGTAGTTTGCATTGTGTATGGCACCCCAATCATTTTGAAATGTTGGTGCTTATGGTGCGTAAGACCAGAGTGGACATTTATAAATATGTCTAGGTTGAGAGCGCATTCATTACATAGTGAATTCAAATACTGTTCATCTTAAAATAGTCTGAGCACTCCAAAATCTCTGTGTTTGCTTTCAGAAAGCTATCAGAGTGCTGCTTTGTGATGTCAGCCACAACTGTAAAAGCAGCTGACTTTCAGAGGTCAGGCTTCTGGTCAGAAGAGTGTTATAATAAGTGAACCACAGCACTAGAGCGATGTTTAGAGGCAACATTCTCTCTTGGTCTCCTTAAAGATATAAACTAGTGGGTTAGGAAGAGGAATAATAAGCTTTCCTTGTTTTGTTCTTTTTATTTATTTTTTTTAAGAATGGGGGATGGAAAAACCAGAACTCCAGTTCCAGAATAAACATGATCTCTGAGAACATGCAAGGCTTGTAGGCTGTGGCAGCTTTCACGCCTTCTCAGTGACCAGTCAGAAGCAGTCACTGATTTTTTTTTTTTTCCTGAATTCAGTTTCTAAGTGGAGCTCTGGTTTCCGCCTTCCTAGTTGCCATTCAGAAACTGGGCTGAGATGATGCTGTCATTCTATGATCCCTCTTCAGCCTCCCACTTGCTACAGATTTAGTTCTTCCAGTGAGTGGGAGGTACGCATGCATGAACTCTTGCAAACAAAGAAATGCGTAATGCTTCCTGAAAGCTTACTGCTTCCTGCAAACACATTTTTCCTAGTGCCTCCTCCCCCTTTTTCCTGTAGTAAAAGGGAGAAGGGGCCAGAGTTAGCAAAAAAAAAATAAAAAATTGAGGCCTTGAATTTAATATTAGCTCTCTGTGGTAGTGTCTACCCAGTGAGTGGTTTTGTTTTCAAACTGCAGGAAGGAGTATATGTGGACCAGTGGGACCCTGTGGGGAAAACTTCCTTCCAGTACTGAAGACAGACCTAGCAGACTAAGGGTTCCTTTTACAAAGGTGCGCTAGTGTTTTTAGCGCACGCATCGGATTAGCACATGCTATTGTGTGCGCTAACCGAAAAACTACTGCCTGCTCAAGAGGAGGCGGTAGTGTCTAGTGCGTAGGGCATTTTAGCGCGCGCTATTCTGCGCATTAAGGCCCTAACGCACCTTTGTAAAAGGAGCCCTAAGAGTATCACAGAAAGGTTTACCCCTGGATTACTAAATAAGTACACATTTCTCTTTTGAGGGAAGGGAGGAAGGATCCTAGTGTCCAGTTTTTTTTTTGTTTTCCTTGTTTCATACCACTGATGAAGTTGCAAGCTAAAAAGTCTGTAGGGTTTTTACATAGTTTGATGTGATTGACACATTAAAAGTTCTTAAGGGTAATTCATCAAAGGGCGCTAAAAGCCCTTTGATTTCCCCCCCCTTAATCTTGGCGGTTTGGCGAGATTATAAAAAGAATTGACTAACATTTTGTTTTTATTAGGTGTACATGAAAGATACTGGTATAATAGAACAAAATTGTACCTTTGCTTTTTAAGAGCTTTTCAGAATAGAAATCTGCTGAAAAAATGGTTTTAGAGACCTCCTGGGGCATAGAAGCTGACATTTTGGGCTCCTTTTACAAAGGTGCGCTAGCGTTTTTAACGCATGAACTGGATTAGTGTGCGCTAGCCGAAAATTTACCGCCTGCTCAAAAGCGGCTAACGCGCAGGGAAATTTAGCGCGTCGTGCGTTAAGGCCCTAGCGCGCCTTTGTAAAAGGAGCCCTTTGAGTAAAGCATGGAGTTTGCTTTCTTTCTACCTGCCTACTGTCCTGTCGCAGGTTTTATTCACGGATTACCTCCCACCCTTGTCTGCTGCAGAGGTCCTTCTGTGTTTGGCTTGAATTTTGCATTTTGTTCCTATAACCTTCACTGGAAGACCTTTGAAGTGTATTATTGTCGCAATACTCGATGAAAAAAGAGTTTTTTCTTCACTTTCTTTTTGAGCTTTACTGTTTTTGGACTACATAAGATAACCCCTTGATATTTTCATTGTATGGTTGCCTCCCATCCCATTGAAGCTTGCTCTGTAGTTGTGTGTTTTTATTGTAGCTCTTGTTTTCTAAGCTTCTTTGTAGATTTACAAAGCCAAGGAGTCTTTTTACTAAGCTCAGGTAAAAATAGGCCTTAGCATGCAGTTATGCGGGTCTTTACCCTGCGCTAAGACCATATTTTACCATGCTGTAAAGACCCGTATTTTCTGTTGGGGGTTTTTTTTTTTTTTTTTTAAATAGCTGTGCACTAATATTGCATGTGGCCATTTTTAAACATTGCTGCAGGAACATTTACTACATCCTGTTTTGTAGGTAGTAAAGGCTTCTGTGTTATCGGTGCAGTTACCAGGTAGCGTGCAGTAATTAGCACAGGAATGCTCACTCTCCACTCCTAATATGCCCCCTCAAAAAATTTTTGCACACGGTCAGCGCTTGCACATTTCAAAACCACTAAGCAGTGTAGCTGTGTGTTCTGTGGTAGTCCATTTTTTTGTGTTAGTACCTAGTGCAGCTTAGTGAAAAGGCCCCTAAGTTTAGTGAAACAGCCCCTAAGTCTCTCCACATAATACTCAGATTTGGGGTCATGTAACATTGTTGTCCTGTGTAGAATCTCCTTTACTTTTTGTATAAGTAGTATTCAGAACTAGAGTAGAAGCACTTATCGGGCCAATGAATTGGTGCAAGCAAGAAAAATTTATGCTTGCCAATGTTTCAGCCCATTGTGGATTTTCAATGGGGCCAGTGCTGATAAAAATGTAACTTTTCTTTCCCTAAAGTGCTGTGTTGACTGCTCTTCTCTCCATCTGCCAGTGGTATTGGGAGGGGGCCATGGACCCAAGTTCATGGAGGTGTTGGAGGAGGAGCCGAAAGACCATAAATAGAAGCCCAGGGTCTTTGTGATGTGGCAGTGGGGGGAGGGAGGGGGAGTTGCAAATGTAACATTTGCCCTATGTGCTTGGAGACCCATGGTGTACTATTGGTTTCTGCTTTATTGATGGTGCTTCGATACTGCAGCACAGAGCTTTTGGCACACTATTTTGGGTGTTTTTCTTTCAATGTAATGGTATGCTGGGAATCTTTCTTGCTTTTGATTGTCTAAAGGCATACTTTGCAAAATGAGAAGCTGCCAGAGTTCTGTTCTGGGATATTATCTCCTTTGCATCTGGGCATACTATCAGTCTTTCTTACTGTTCTGTAATGCTGATTGGGGTAGTGGAGCAGCACTTTAGTTGTTAATACAATTTATAGCCTGGCTATCATAGTTTTAGACCAATAACAATAATGCATACAGAATTAAAGTAGAC
Source organism: Geotrypetes seraphini (assembly GCF_902459505.1). NCBI lineage: Eukaryota > Metazoa > Chordata > Amphibia > Gymnophiona > Dermophiidae > Geotrypetes > Geotrypetes seraphini. The sequence continues at coordinate 114,935,340 of NC_047086.1, forward strand.
AACACAAGCATAAAAACTGACCTTTTTGAGCAATAGCCATAATATCTTCAGATTACAGTATTGAAGATAATATTACCTGTGCCCCCTCCCCCCCCAATTTTTTTCCCAAGTGTGATGATTAGATATTTTCTCTCAGAACATTATGAGCCAAAAAAAAAATCAATATTATTTGCTTTTCTTGTCATGACTGGAAGGAGGAATAACTATAAATCTTCTAATAACAATTCTATGAACAGCCAAAGATGGAAGTTCTGTGTGTACTTATATTCCACCTAATTCGCAAAGGTTCAAAGTGGGTAATAAGGCAAAACCAACATGTAGCTACAGTAAGTCATGTTGTTAGCTGTCACAATTTTAAGGAATTTCATAAAAAATTTGCCTTAACTTTTCAGAAGTGTAAATCCATCATTTTGATGTACAGAATATGGTAAAGAATCCCAAAGCTTTACCAACAACAAAAAATAATTTGTCATATAAAGACTGAGTGAATGTTTTTTTACAGATGGAACAACCAGAATTAGACTGCTTGTTTTTATTACATCCATGTCTGGCAACTCCAATCAACTGAATTAATTTGAGAAGTGACTATGGTGAAAATCCTCCACCAACACAATTAAATCAACAATAAGTTTAGCATCAGTATTGTGCAATAAACTTTGAAGTCAGTTTAACTATGTACTAGGAATGTACAATGTACTAGGAATTGCAATAATCTAAGTGAGAGAGAGTGAGCAACTGAACCAGAACCCTGAAATGGTTAATATAAAAAAGAGCGAACCATACAGTTACTTTAAGTATGAAAACATTTTTTTAATTAGTTTATTAACTTGCAATTGTATATTCAAGAATCCAATATAATTCCTAGTACTCTGGAAGACCTATCTGCCTTTAAGAAAAGCTTATCACCGACTGATATAAGAGTCCTGAAGCATGTCAGGCTTTAGGCCAAACCAAATTAACTTTGCTTTTGTCAGTATTCAATTGTAGGTGTTGAGGCAATACCCAAATCTTAATCTTATTGATACCATTGGTTTTCAGAGTATAGGGCAAAGTCATATCAGTTAAAAACATAAGAATATCCTTACTGGGTCAGAACCATGGTCCATCAAGCCCAATAGCCCGTTCTCACGGTGGCCAATCAAGGTCACTAGCACCTGGCCAAAACCCAAGGTGTAGCAATATTCCATGCTACCAATACAGGGCAAGGAGTGGCTTCCCCCATGTCTTTCTCAATAACAGACTATGGACTTTCCATCCAGGAACTTGTCCAAATCTTTCTTAAAACCAGCTATGCTATCCGCTCTTACCACATCCTCTGGCAACGCGTTCCAGAGCTTAACTATTCTCTGAGTGAAAAAAAAAATTCCTCCTATTGGTTTTAAAAGTATTTCTGTGTAACTTCATCGAATATCTCCTAGTCTTTGTAATTTTTGATGGAGCGAAAAATCGACCCACTTGTACCCGTTCTACTCCACTCAGGATTTTGTAGACTTCAATCATACCTCTCCTCAGCCATCTCTTTTCCAAGCTGAAGAGCCGTAACCGTTTTAGTCTTTCCTCATACGAAATGAGTTCCATCCCCTTTACCATCTTGGTCGCTCTTCTTTGAACCTATTCTAGCGCCACTATATCTTTCTTGAGATAAGGAGACCAGAATTGAACGCAATACTCCAAATGAGGTCGCACCATGGAGCGATACAGGGGCATTATGACATTTTTAGTCTTGTTAACCATCCCCCCTTTTTTAAAAAAAATAATTCCCAGCATCCTGTTTGCTGTATTTTTTTTTTTTTTTGCTACCAAAAGAAAAATATTTGCACATGAAGAAAGAGTCTTGCATAAATCCAAACATACATCAGACAGACAGGACATGAAATGATTATAAAGCAATAGCAAGATAGGTGACTCCTGTGGGATCCCGCATGGAAAAACACCAAAATTTGAAGGTTGAATCATCTTTAAGTACCTGGTACTATTGCTGCCCGATTCAGGAAAAAAAATTTCGATTCGACCTATTGAATTGGTTTTTCGATTCGATTTTCCTGCCAAATTGGGTGTTTTTTTCAAACATCCTGGTGGGTTTATTATATAGCCTCTTCACCCCCTTTTCCTTCTAAACAAAATAAACAAAAAAGACTTTTCCTCTCTCCATTAAATTCTAGCTCACGTTTGCGGTTCTTATGTTCTTAACACCAGCTCTGTCAGGATACACGTTTCAAATCTGACATATTGTAATCACAAAACAGAAAATAAAATTAGTTTTTCTACTTTTTGTTGTCTAATCATTATTCAAATCTTGTTGGTCCCAGGTTCTGGTTATCTTCCGATAACTTGCTTGCCAGGGTCTCCTTCTTTCTTCTTTCTCTGTGCTAACCATCTATCTGCCATCTCCGTCCTCCCCTTCCATTTCCCTTCCCTCCCCCGGAGGTCTGGCATCTTTCTTTTTTTTCGTCTCCATCTACAGATCCGCCTTTTCTTAACTACCCTTTCATCCAGCATCTCTCCCTCCTTCCCCACCACCCCATGGTCCACCATCTCTCCCTTTATTTCCCAACTACCCTCCTATCCAGAATCTCTATGCCCCCCTCCACACCATGCCTTGTGTCCAACTTCTCTCCCTTTCTGTTCCTTCTCTCCCTAAATCCCATTGTCCATCATCTCTCTCCATCTCCTCTATTTTTAGACCCATTATTTCTTCTCCCCCAAAGTCCGGCATATGCATGTCTCTTCGAAACCCCCCTTCCCTCCCTCCCTCCGTGTACTTCTACACTAGGTCCCCCCTCCTCTGAAGGCCTGTCCTCCCCTTGAAGGTCTGCACCCCCCCTTGAAGGCCTGGACCCCCCCAAGGCCTGTGCCTCTGAAGGCCTGTCCCATCCTGAAGGACTGCGCACACCCCCCGGAAGGCCTCCGTGTTCCCCCTGGCATCCCCGCACCGTTTACCTTATAGGTGAAGCCTGCAGAGCAGATCGCGGTACTAGTGTCTTTGCAAACTGCTTTGAGCTGTTTCCTCTGCTGCAGTCCCGCCCCTCCTCTGACATCAGAGGCGGGATCGCAGCGGAGGAAACAGCCTCGAAGCAGTTTGCAAAGACACTGGTACCGCGATCTGCTCTGCAGGCTTCACCTATAAGGTAAACAGTGCGGGGAGTCCAGGGGGGAAGCTGGACACCAGGATGGGAAATTGGACTCCAGGGGGGGAACCAGACGCCAGGGGGGAGAACCGACAGTACCACTTCCCTACTGACCCTCCCTCCTCTCCCTCTAAAGCAGGTGCGGCAGCGGCCGGCCAGCAAGAGCAGCGCTGCCGCTCCTGTTTTAGGGGGCGAGGGGGGAGGTTCCAACTCGGGAAGCTGATTTTTGGGTGTTTTAAATCGATTTGAATCGATTCACCCGAAGTGAATCGGTGAACCGATTCGAATCGTGAATCGGGCAGCACTACCTGGTACTGCCTGTTTTATTTATTTTTTTTTTTTTAACAGAAACAGCTAAACAAACTACAAGATAATTTCTTCAGCAACAGATCATGATCTACTGTTTTGAATGCCACGGAAATGTCAAATTGAAGCAACATTATTTGATCCCCCTCCCCAGTACATTCTCAACTGTTGATGCCAAGAAAATTAGCAAGGTTTTAGTACTGTGAGTTCAAGATCAAGTTGTGGCACTTAATATACGTAGTTGAAAGCCATCTAAAAATTCAATCAGTTTGTTTTATTGTTTTCTTTCTTTAATTGTATAGAAATACATATGGTGGCACATACAAAATAAGTTTAAAATTCATGAGTAAAGCCATAGTTTGCAGGAGTTGGGGCTGAGGCCTTTATGGCTATCATTAGTCACAAGTTTTAAAGTAATGCTAATTCAGCCCTTTTATAGATGTGGAGATAGAGAAATGGTGTTTCTTTCTATTTCAAAGGTAGACAGGATGGTGGTGTTTTTAAAATCAGTTGCAGTTGTGCACCATGAGTACTCCAAAGACATTTTGGGGTGTAACAAATTTATGTAAATACAAAACCTTATTAACTTTATCAACTGAAAGTGGTGGGCTCTAAATCAGTACATTTAACTTAATTCTTTCAGGAAAGTAGTCAGTTGTCCTATGGCCATTTTTAGAAAACAATTGAAGACCTATCATTTTTCTAAATATTTGACTGTTTAATGAATCATTTTATTTCATGTAACATGTTTACTTTTATAACATTTTGTAAACCGTGTTGAACTTCTGGTTATGCGGGCAATAAGCACAATGTTATGTTATTCATGGTATGTTGTATGTTATGTTATATATGGTAGGTTATGTTGTATGTTATGTTATGTTGTATGAAGTCTCTTCCTTGAACTGTGTCGCCGCTAACGCAAATGAGTCACCAACATTTTAGTAGGTTGAGGGCTTTAGGAGTAATTTTAAAACTCTGCATGCCTGAAAAACTACATTTATTCTTTGGGATTTATTAACTATTTAGTTCGTATGAAGAGATTCACCCAAGGCCATACACATAAAATATAATTCAAAAACTGCATGCATGCTTTTACTGAATTTAACCTTTTCAAAGTGAAAGAATGCATGTATGTCCACTTTTAAAATCCAACCAGGGAAATGATACATATTTATACTCCCTCTCAAGACGTGCACAGATTTTTAGATTTAGGTTTTGTGTATGTGGCTTAGGGCTTCTTTTACAAAGATGCGCTAGCGTTTTTAGCGCATGCACCGGATTAGCATGCGCTAGCTGAAAAATTACCGCCTGCTCAAGAGGAGGCGGCAGCGGCTAGCGCGTGTGGCATTTTAGTTCGAGCTGTTCCGCGCGTTAAGGCCCTAACACACCTTTGTAAAAGGTCTTTAAAAGTATGCATGTAAACGCAGATCCCTCCTCAGTCTCACTCCCAGAAATGCTGTGCTCAGTTCAGGTAAACTTTGGCACATACAGGCTCTATGCACATAACTTTTAACTGCATATTGGGCAGGCAGCTTTAAAAAGTCTCTTTCTTTGAGTAAAGTACTGCTTTATTCATGGACATAATTTGAAAATTTTTTTCTTTAAGAGGCTAACCATCTTGATTTTGAACATTTAGCAAAATACAATATTATTTCTTTCGTTTTCAATCCCATTCTCCCTAACGAGCTCAGAAAAGCTTACAATAGTAGGTGAAAATGTGACTGCATAGAGGTCAGTACTGCTTTGGTGGTGATACCACTGTACATTTCTGGTTTTCCGTGAATACTTTCATAGGTTTCTCTCTGCAGTACACCCTGAGAAGAATCCTTGCAAGAAATATATATAGCCAGCAAATTTACACATTGAAAAGTGGTGCTTTCTGTGCTACTTTAGATTCAGTTCTGTGCTAGATGCTTTTTTTTTTTTTCTTCTCTAAACTTCTACAGCTTCTGGCAGGCTGCTCTTTCATGTGAGCAGATGGACTCAGTTACGGAACAGCTTCTAGTTTTGCAGTGGTAATTCATTCAGTAGAATTGTTATACCTTGATTGTGATGTATGGAGTTTTTAAAAGACACTGAAGTGATGAAAGATTTGCCTGTCCGTCAGATGAGATGTGTACTACCATGGTGTAGTGCTCTGTGTTTCATTAAGAGCAAGAAGTTTGTCAGCACTATTCTGACTGATTCTCTGTGACGCTTAACTTGTGCTTTTGTCTCTTAGGTTTCTATAGTCAGATGCAGTATTGGGCAGCAAGTTTGATTCTTGGAATGTTTTTCTCTCATCCAGGAATCAATAGACTACATGGCCCACTCCCAAATACCCAAATTACCTTATCTGTTTGGCATGTAGGAGTAGTCAAGTGCTTAGAGCAGCAGATTAACTCTGTTGGATCCACAATTTTGTTTAGTTTAAGAACCAGGAAAGCCAGGGCTCAAGTTCTAGTTATCTCACCAACACTCCTTATGACTTTGGCAAGTTGCTTTACATTCTGTGTCCTTGGATACAGGTTTGAGGTTGGATATACTAAAAGGTGCTACCATTTATTAACACATGGGACCTATTTATTCAAAGTATGTACTAAAGATAATAACATGTGGTAGTGAACTTATGTAAATCTAGTGCTTAGATTGAGACAGGGCTGAAATGGAACTTGGCTTAGGTTTGGAACAGTGAGTAATTAAAAACCAAATAAGCTGATGAGGTGCTTGGACTTTTGTTTTCAAGCATTCTGCAACTCTTGGGAGACCTAGGTCTTGAGTAGTTGCTGACTCAAAAAGCATGTGGGGTAAAGTGCTCCCTCAACATGTTCATTGGTAAAATAAAAAGCCAGAAGTGCTAACCATTTACCCCCATAGATGCAAAATGTTGGAAAACCTTCAGCATCTCGTTTCCACAATCTGCAATCCAGTCATATACTCAATTCAACAGTGATACATTTTCTCAATAGGATCTTCGGACAGCTGTCAGGGTATATAATGCCTGCAATCACAGCCCTTATCTTATCCTATTGAGAAAAAAAATATCACTGTTGAATTGAGTATATGACTGGATTGCAAATTGTGGAAATGTGATGTTCAGATACCAGTCTATTGATTAGTTTAGTGACTGTGAAAAACCTTCAGGGCAGTTAGATAATGTTTACATTAATGTCTTTGATGTCAGAGCTTGTTTCTGTGCCCCTTGTCTCCCATTGCCTTGTGAGCATGTAGAGAAGATATTCATAGATGTCATTGGTACAAGTGTGTGTTTGTGTTTTTAAAGTGTGGTTAGGGTGTGAAAATTATTTTAGTGTATACTGTGCTCCAGGTATAGAGAAGAAAATGCTGAGCGTATATAGTGATTTGTGCAGCATTTTGGCTTTGCCAGCTTTTTGAATGAAATATTTTAACTTTTAAAGATTCTAATTGGTCTCTGTTTTTTCTCTGATAAATGCAAGTATGGCGTTCGTTTTTTATAAAAAGATAAGTAAATGAAGAGCACCAGTCTATTTTGTGAATGCTGTGTGCCCATTGTGTTGGCAGTTCTACAACTGGGCACTTCCATTTAGGTGTCATGAGATCATGTGGGGGAAGCCGATTTCTGTAATGGAACATGGGTGCCTAGGTTCCACTATAAGATACTAATGTAACCCAGTTTTAGGTACTCGCAGGTACATAAGAATTGCTGCTGTTGGGTCAGACCAGTGGTCCATCATGCCCAGCAGACCGCTCACGCGGCGACCCTTTGGTCAAAGACCAGCGCCCTAACTGAGACTAGCCCTACCTGCGTACGTTCTGGTTCAGCAGAAACATTTGTAACTTTGTCTTGAATCCCTGCAGGGTGTTTTCCCCTACGATAGACTCCGGAAGAGCGTTCCAGTTTTCCACCACTCTCTGGGTGAAGAAGAACTTCCTTATGTTCGTACGGAATCTATCTCCTTTCAATTTTAGAGAGTGTCCTCTTGTTCTCCCTACCTTGGAGAGGGTGAACAACTTGTCCTTATCTATTAAGTCTATTCCCTTCAGTACCTTGAATGTTTCGATCATGTCCCCTCTCAATCTCCTCTGTTCGAGGGAGAAGAGGCCCAGTTTCTCTAATCTTTCACTGTACAGTACTGTATGCTGGACATTGACCTGGCATAATTTTAGGTGACTAAATGAGGCAAGGGTGCATGTAAGTTATACACATAAGTGGGAGGTCCACTCATGTCCCATTGATGCTCCATCCCTATGTTTTCCCCTCTTGCATACATGCTGATAAGTCAAGTGAGTATTTGCAGAGTAGTTCTTATGCTCTGTGCTGCTATTTGAGATATTTACTCCTGCAAATGTGGGCACCTAGATTATAGAATTGCCCTTTACGATTAGCATATGCATGTTCAATTTGTCCAAGCACTATGTTAGCAAGGTGCCATACAAGTGCTTTTGTACTGTACCTTGCCTCTCTACCAACAAAACCATTTCTTATATGTACTTAGCTTTTTTTTCTCTCTTGCCTGAGTATATCTCCTGCTGTTTTGCATGAGAAAGCATCTATTTTATTTTTGGTTTTGTCACCTTGTTGTGCAGTCTTTTCTGTTTTTAGATATCTACTGTTCTTCTCCAGTTGCACTCTGCTGCTCCTGTCTTGGTGCCATTATAAGTATTGTGCACTCTGCACTTTTCCATCTGATCTAGTAAGGGGCCACAAACAAATGCACGAGCAGAGAGATTTAGGCTAGGTAATGGTGTTGATAAAGTATGTCCCCTATTGCAAGGCTACCAGTTGCTTCTCATAATATAGCTACTGCTGATGAGATACCTTTGCAATTTGACTGGTAGGGTGAGACCACTGACAATGCACAACTGGCCAAACTGTGTTGAAATCTCTTGGGTCTATTTCCTTGGTGAAGAGGTAGCAGACACATGATGTGGCCACTAGGCTTTCACTCTTTAAAAAAAAAAATACCCTAAATTTTTTATATGTAAAATTAAGCTGGCATTTCAAAATACAATTTGGGTGAATTTGGCAATGTAGTGTAGAAAAGGAGCCTGTCTCAGGCACTTAAAAGCTAAAACGATGAAAATATGAAATGCTTACAGTTTCACAAGAAGAATCTGCTGAAGACTTAAACCAAAAGCTTTTGGACTCCAAATGCAAGGGCACATTTTGTGAATCTTGTTAAAGGGAGACAGCCTGAAGCTAGAATAAATTGATTTTTCTTTTGCTTGGACTATTCTGGCTGTCTGACTGTGGAACTTGGCAGCAGTGGAGAATTTCTGGCTATAAGTTGAAGTGAGTGCAAGTGTTGCATAGATGTCTAGAGTGTTGTGTGCTCGTTTTACTTTGTGTTCTTTAGTTTTGAAACCTTATTTACTGGTACTACAGCAAAAAAAAATACATCTAGTCTGCTTATTTTGCTTGAGCAGCTTGTAGGAGATGGGGACCCTCATTTGCCCAAAAAACCAGTAGGGGCTTAAGAGGGGGGGCCATGTGTGGAAAAACAATGGTAGTTGCTTAATGGTAGGACTGGCCCTCCAATTTCCTTCCCATCACAATATTACTGAGGGCAGGGTTGTGAGAGAATGGAGTGAAGAACATAGTGAGAAAGAGAGAGAGAGTATGTGCATAGGACACGCAGTCAGGGGAGAGGAGGCGAGAACTCTTACCTACAGCTCCCTGTCCTGCTCTTTTCTGCTGGTTAGGCCTAAAAAGGTAGGTATCCACATCTCTGGCTGTGCTTCATTAAGAATATGCAGAGGCTAGGGCTGTTCTAAAAACCGAAGTAGTGTGGGCCCTGTACTAAAGAGGCACGAGACTTAAGGATATAAGTATATATATATACTTGAGAGGAGAAGAGTGACAAAGGAGATATAATAAGCTATTAAGTACATGAAAAAATAATAATGCACAAGAAACAAACTCTTTTCAGAGGGAGGAAAGGTATGTAGTGGAGTGCCTCGGGGATTGGTACTGGGCCCAATTCTATTCAAAATATTTGCCAGTAACATTGCTGAAGGGTTTTTGCTGATGTCATCAAGATTTGCAACAGAGTAGTCAACATGAGAAAGGATCTACAAAAATTATGAGAAATGGTCTGTTTGCACTACTTCACATTATTTTTTAATTGCCAAAGTGATGCTCTTGGGGTATTAAAATCCAAAACAGCAGAATATGCTACGAGGCGAGAGACTGATATGTATGGATCAGGAGAGAGACCTTGGAGTGTCAATGTCAGGGTGACAAAACAAAAGTGGAAGGTGGTGGCTATAGCCAGAAGAATGCTAGGTTGCATAGAGAGGCATAAACCATCAAAAAAAGGTGTTGGTGATGCCCCCTGCACCAGTCATTGGTGAAGCCCCTTTTGAACAACCATGTTCTGTTTGAGACCATATCTGTCCAAGGTCTTAAAAAGATTTTGAGGCAGTTCAAAGGAAGGTGATGATGTATGAGAAGAGACTGGAAGACCTGAATATGTACTATATATGCTGGAGGAAAGGAGAAAGAAAGAGAATATTATACAGATATTATACAGACATTTAAGTACTTGAAAGAAGGAGCATAGCCAGCCCTCCAATTCTGGGGGTACCTGAGATGGACAGGGGGACCAACGCATTACTCTCTTCTCCTCATTTCCTCTCCCCGTGTTACATACCTTTGGCTGGCAAGGGTGCCAGGTGCTGCTACTCCACTCCTTGTATCGCTTCCTTTCTGCAAAGATTGTCGGTGTATCTTCAGCCTCTGACTTCTGCCTTAAGGAATCAGCGCGAGGAGGGGGGGGGGGGGGGGGCAGCAGTAGCACTGTATTTGGCTGGTGAGGTTTTGACTTCCTCTCCAGCAAAGGTAAAGGGATTCAGCAGGACTGGAGGAGGCCCAAGACCAAAATGAAGGGAACCAGGCTCCCAAAGCCTCCCCTATGGGTACACCTCTGCTTGAAAGGTATTACTATGAAAACTTCTTCCAGTGACATGGAGGCAATAGAACTAGAGGACATGAATGGTTGCAGGGTGGTAGATTTAGGGGTAACGTCAGGAAATGCTTTTTCACAGAGAGGCTAGTGGATACCTAGAATGCCCTTCTAAGAGAGGTGGTGGAATCAAAAACTGTGAGAGAATTCAAAAATATGTGAGATAAACACAAGAATTGCTTAAATAGGAGGCCAGAAACAAAATGTGGCTTTTGATGTATTATTATGGATAAGGGTAGTTGGGAACCAAGACCAATGGTGGACAGACTTCCACAGTCTGTGTCCCACAAATAGCAAAACAGGTGTGAATTAGGGAGCTAAGGCCAGTGCCAGATGGCCTTTTACAGTTTGTGTCCTGCAAAAGACAGATGAAGATTGGAGTCTGCATACTATATATTGCTTTATTATCATATGCTATGAGTAAGGGTGCTGTGCATCTTAAGGGGGAGGGGAAAACAACATTGAGATAGCAAGTTAAATACTGCTAGCAATACTTGGATTATAAAATATTGTTCCAAGTCTGCATTATATTTAACTACAGTACCTATATGTGGTTGGCATGATGGCAAATTGCCAGCCAGTGTTTAAGCATGAATAACAGTAACCTGCACAGAATAGCGAGTGCGGGCTTCCGTTTGTTGGGCAGACTCGATGGACAGTGTGGGTCTTCATCTGCTATCATCTACTTGTTACAGAGGAAAAGATGTTGTAGAACTAGGATGCATAACGTGAAGCTGCAGTGAGCGACAGACTCGGGCGCAACATCGGGAAATACCTTTCAAAGAAAGCCCTCCTGAAGGTGGTGACGGAATTCAAAAAAGGAACGAGAATGAAAATCGGGCATTGGGATATTCTATATAAGTGTTGTTCCAGCACAAAATAACCATGAGATTTTGAGTTTCTAAAACAAAACCCTGGATGGAGGGACAACCGGGATGGGATATAGATACAAATTAAGGCTCGGGGCTATCTAATGTGAACATCTGTTTGCTGCTTTCTAAGTACATAAGTACTAAAATATTTAATAATTTTTCCTAGCTTGGCAATTCCTTTTTCTTGTGTAGTTTTAACTCTGTTTGGAATCTGCTTCCATTAAACTGCATTATAAATGAAGGCTCATGAAAGTTGCTCAGGGCTTTTTGCCCTCTCTCCCCCCCTCCCCCAGTTCAGTTATTGCAGTCTTCTAGAACTCAGCTAATGCGAAGCCTAAATCTGGGTCTTGAACTGTCACTATTGAGTGATAGTTGAGATTCCCTTCGCCTCCGCAGTCCGTTTCCACAAAATCCCAGTCTATGGCTGGTCCAGGAATCGGTTATGTCTTCCATATGGCAGCATATAGCACTTACCACTGATTACCAGGTCGGCCCACATTAAAACCTTTCAATGCATTCCTTTTTGAGGTTTGGTATTTTTCTGGTTGAAGACTATGATTACAGATGTGGCCAGAGATACTTTTTTGATTGCAGAATACTATGCCTATTAGGAATAAAAGCACTTCTGCCTAGTTCCTATCCTTAACACATACTTTACAAATTAACCAAATATTGCATTGTTCTTTCTTTTTTCTAAACTTAGATAAGTGCTGTATGTTTTGCCAAGTGCTATAGGATCCAGTTTTAACCTTGTGTCCCGCCATCTTTGAGACTCAATCTTCTGCTTCATTTCCTACGTAATTTGGAACAGTCTGTGGCACAGGAAACTGGAGAATCAGGCAAATAAACTACTACTACAGTAATAATCATTTCTATAGTGCTGAAAGGCGTATGCAGTGCTATACATTTGACATATAAGGTGGTCCCTGCTTTGAAGAGCTTACAATCTAATTTGGACAGACAGGCAGGGCATATAGGGGTTGGGAAGTTTCTTACAGAGAGAATAATAGGATGACCATAGGTAATTTTATGGTGAGTGGGAGTTAGGAGTTGAAAGCAGCCTTGAAAAAGTGGTCTTTTAGCTTGGATTTTAATACTGCTAGAGACGAAGCCTGACATAATGACTAGGGCAGTCTGTTCAATGCAAATGGTGCAGCAAGATAGAAGGGGTGGAATCTGGAGTTTGCAATGGGGAAGAAGGATATGAATAAGAGGGACTTGTCCAATGAACAGAGTTCACGGTGGGGTGGGGGACATAGGGAGAGATTTTAAGTACCATGATCATGGTTAGGCTAACTGGCATCTTAGCATGTGGTGAGAGCAGCTGTTGGGAGAGGGGCATCTGAAACACATTAAGGCTTTTATTTTTATGACTTCTTGTATGGTTTTGTCCCTTATTTTACAAATATTCTTAAATTAGAATTTTATAGTGATCTTTGGAAGACTAACGTTTTCTTCGGACTTGGTTCAAATTACCTCCTTTTGCATACTATATAGACTGACTGACTGGGTGAGCCCTAAAATCCTCGTTTATCACAGTCTCTGTTTATATATTTCAGAGCTGCCAGTGTAATACTTGTTTAAGGCCTTGATATTCATTGTCTCTTGGGCCACCAGTAAACTATATATTTATGATTTATGCATGCATGTGTGTATCTATATACAAGTACCATGAAAATGTTTTCCCTATTATTCTGTATAAACTATGTCACACTGAATAGTTTATGATCTTTAAATGAAATAAGTTTTGCATAGGGCATATTTCTCACAGGTACAGGCATTTCATGCAGGTTTAGTTAATTCTCCTATTTGTATCAAATGTGAGAAAGATCCCAATACTTTATCTCATGCATTGTGGAAATGTCATCTTATTAAATCTTTCTGGTCTGCCATCTTATTATTTTTAGGTTCATTATGGAATTGTCAATTGGTAGAATCTCCGAGGGGGGTGATATATGGTAAAGCTGCGGCTTATGGGGTTTTTGGTCAGGGAAGAAGTATTCTATTTCAAAATGCATGTATGATTGGCTATAAATGTATTTTGCAATATTGGTTACAGAAAGATTTGCCTAGTTATTGGCAATTGGAAGAATCAATTTCATCGTTTAATTTTATTTGAGGTTTGGGAGGTTCATAAATTTCCTAGAAGAACTCGGTTATTTTTGAAAATTTGGGACTCTTATATACAAAAATTATCCTCTAAAGCAAGAAATATGATTCTTAATACTTTAAATTGAAGCTTTGGAATCGTTCTTTGCATTTTTAGTATGTGGTAATTGATGTCACCTTTCATTCTAGGGTCGGGGTGGTAATGGGATGATAGTAATATATGTGGAATTATTTGAATTGTATTATGTTTAATTCATTTATTACAATGTTATAATTAAAAATTATGGGGTGATAAGGGGGAGAGGTGAATAGGGAAAAGGGAAGGGGGGAAGGAAATAGGGGGGTATTGAGAGATGTAATGGGTAATTTGGAAATATATTTTGAAGAAATGAAAGACATTTCATGGAAATTAATATGATGAATTTTAATGTAATGACTATTTTATTGTGTTATATTATTGTATATTTACTGGATTTCTTCAATAAAATGTTATAAATTAAATGAAGTGTAATATTAAACAAAGGGAACCTGGATAAACACGTAATACAGGTTTTAAAATTATTACTTATTACTTTCCCTTGTTTAAGGAACAAAGTTATCCAGCACCCATATAACCCATGTGAAAAGTAATTGCTCCCTAAAATTAGTAATTGGTTACACCATCTTTAACAGCAATAATTGCAACCAAATGATTCCTGTAATTTGATATCAGTCTTTCACATTGCAGTTGAGGAATCTTAGCCCATTCTTCTTTGTAGAACTGCTTTAATTCAGACAAATATGTTGGTTTTCATGCATGAACTGCTTATTTCAGGTCCTGCTATAGCAACTCTTTTGGGTTCAGATCAGGACTTTAAATTTGGCCATTTATATGTAGACTGCATAACCCAGCTAAGCTACAGCTTTAGCTCATGTACAGATGCCCAGATATTCTCCCTAAGAATTTTAGGGTACAGGGCAGTATTAATGGTTCCTTCAATAATGGTACATTTTCCAGGACCTGAGGTAGCAAAGCATTCCCACACCATTATGCTACCATCTCCATGTTTGACCGTTAGTATGTTCTTACTGTAAAATGTAGACGGCCATTCCATAGAAATCTCCTGCCGGTCCAGAGGGCCGGCATGTGCAGTGCTCTTCAGCCGTTGGTCCACGGTGCAATCGATGTGGCGTTGTCTTCGGGCCGGCTCCCTCTTCCTCAGTGCTGCAGTGCACAGAACCGTGGGCAGAGGCTCCTACGCGCGTCCTGCGCCTGAACCAGAAGCCTTCTCTCTGATGTCACAACGTCAGAGGGAAGGCTTCTGGTTCAGGCGCAGGACGCGCATAGGAGCCTCTGCCCATGGCTTTGTTTACTGCAGCACTGAGGAAGAGGGAGCCAGCCCGAACACAACACCGGGGGGCAGGCTAGAAGGCGAGAGAGAGAGACAACAACGGTAGGGGGAATGTTTTTATTTTTTTATTTAGTGATTGATTTACACCTGCTGTCTGTTCAGGAAGAAATTCATTTGTTTCTTTTTCTCTGGGGTTATACTGCTTGCAGAGTCTTGCATCTTAGGATTTGTTTGTAAATATTAGTACTTTTAGTTTTTGGTCCTGCATTTGCATGGGGTTATCTGTTTTCTGGTAGGAATGAATATTGAAAAGCATACAGTGTGCTTTGTGTATTTTAATTTTGTGGTTAACCATTATGTGTTGTTAATACGATTATATTGGGTGTTTTTATATTTGAAAAATGAATGGGAAAAATGGTGTTACAATTAGTACTATTATGGGGGCGGGGTCTGTGGCGGAGATTCGGTGGAGATGGGCGGAGTCTGGCCCACGACTTAGCCCCGTGTTCTTCAACTGCTGGTTTGCGGACTGGTGCCGGTCCACAAAATAATTATTTTATTTCCGCCGGTAAAAGGTTGAAGAACACTGATGTAGAAGACTTCCACTTTTGACTTGTCTGTCCATAGAAAATTATCCCAAAAGACTTGGAGATTAAGATGTGTTTTTACAAATTTGAGATGTATTGATGTTACTCTTGGATAACAGCAGTTGTTGCCTTGCCCTACTTCCTTTATACATAATTTTTTGCCCAGGCCCTTATTATGGATCATGAAAACTAGAGTTTTGGCATTCTGGAATGTTTTGTGACTTCTTGAATGAATTGTCACTAAACCCTTGGAGTAATTTTGGCAGTTTTCTTCATTTGGAGATAATGGCACTCACTGTGGTTTGGTGGCATCCCAGAACTTTAGAAATAGATTTGTAACCCTCTCCAGACTAATATTTATCCCAGGACAAGCAGGCAGCATATTCTTAACACATGGGTGACGTCACCGACGGAGCCCTCGGTACGGACCTTTTTAACTAGAAGTTTCTAGTTGGCCGCACCGCGCGTGCGCGAGTGCCTTCCCGCCCGACGGAGGAGTGCGTGGTCCCCAGTTTCTTCGTTTCCGCGGAGCGAAGAAGACGCGTGTGTTTTTTCAACGGCCGTTGAAACCACTTTTTGCCTTCCCGCTCGCGCTTTTTTTTCCTTATTTTTTCTTTCTTTACCTTCGGGTTTATTTTTCTTTGATTTGCAAAAAAAAAAAAAAAAAAAAACTTTGCTTTTTTCGTTTTTGCCCCGGCGGGGCCTGTTGCCAGTATACAGGCCTCGGGCTTCGATTTTGCGGAGGCTATCTTCCCCTTCATGCCCCCGCAGGTCGGTTTTAAGAAGTGCCAGCGGTGTGCACGCCCGATCTCCATCACCGACCCACACAATTGGTGCTTGCAGTGTCTGGGACCGGAGCATCGGGCGGACTCCTGCACCCGCTGTGCCACTCTTCAAAAGAGAACCCTTAAAAACCGAAGAATTCAACAAACTCTTCTCTTCGGCACCGAGTCGGCGATGGACTCCTCAACTTCAACGGCGGTACCTCAAAAATCGGCACCGTCGACCTCGACACCGACCGACCCCACATCGGCGTCGCTGGCGCCAGGTAAGCCGGCTAAGAAGCCTTCCTCTTCCCTCGAGCGCCCTCCAGCTACGGTGGCGACACCATCCCTACCGGCATCGCACCGGTCCCGCAAACGCTCCGCCCCGATCTCGGTGAGTGCCTCGTCATCGGCCTCCTCATCGCCGGGGCGTGGAGCGGCATCCAAGGAACCGAAGAAAAAGAAAGCGGTTCCGATGCCACCCCTAGATGACCGTATCTCGGCCATCTTAAAGGCTCAACTCCAGGAGCAGTTAAAGAAACAACTTGAACACCTGTTGCCCACTATCCTGGCACCGCTCCTTCCGGTACCAGACCGGCCCGAGCCCCGTACCGAGCCCCCGGTGTCCACCCCTTCGGTACCTGTGAACACCTCCATGCCGATCCTTTCGGCCCAACAACTCCATGGCGATCCGGTGGTTCATTCTCAGGCCACATTGGATCCTCCTCGGCACCAGGCGGGACGGCATTCTTCCCGGGACCGAGATCGACGCCGGTCGTCCTCTCCTGGTACCGTTTCGGTGCGCTCTGGAAAGTCTTTGTCCAAGACTCGCCATACCGCGCCCTCCACCCCGGTGTCTCGACATGCACCAGAGGTCAGGGACCCTGACTTATGGGAGGAAACTCCTCTCGGTACCGAGGAGGATCCCTCCTCATCTGATGAGGAACCATCGGCACCCGATGCCACCTCTAAACCAGAGCAGTCCTCATTTTCTAAATTTCTGAGAGAAATGTCTGCTGCCCTGTCCCTTCCCCTAGAATCTGACTCAAAAAAGTCTCAAGCCTTTCTAGAGGCTTTAGACTTTGAGCAACCTCCTAAGGAGTTCCTCAAGCTTCCCGTGCATGACATCCTACGGGAAACGTTCTACAAAAACTTGGAAAATCCCCTCACGGTACCGGGAGCCCCCCGTAAACTGGACAACCTTTACCGTGTCATCCCTATTCCTGGATTCGACAAATCTCAATTGCCCCATGAGTCCCTTCTGGTTGAATCCACCTTAAAAAAGACTCAGGGCTCCAGTGTCTATGCCTCTACCCCTCCTGGCAGAGAAGGTAAGACCATGGACAAGTTTGGCAAGAGGCTCTACCAGAATGCCATGCTTGCCAACAGGGCAAACAACTATTCCATTTTTCTTTCTATCTGAAACATTTGGTCCAACAACTGTCTGCCCTCCAGAAGTACCTTCCTGAGCGCAAGGTCCCGCTATTCCAACAACACATCTCTGGCCTTCTCCAAATGCGCAAATATATGGTCCGCTCGATATACGACTCCTTCGAGCTCACCTCTCGGGCCTCTGCCATGGCCGTAGCCATGCGTCGCTTAGCCTGGCTCAGAGTCTCCGACCTGGACATCAACCACCAGGATCGTTTGGCCAATGCCCCCTGTCTCGGGGACGAACTCTTTGGAGAGTCACTGGATTCCACCACCCAGAAACTCTCGGCCCATGAGACCAGGTGGGACACCCTGATCAAGCCGAAAAAGAAGGCTCCGCCTGCCCGACCCTATCGGCCTCAATCATCTTACCAGCGGAGGTTCTCAGCCAGGCCACTCAATCCGCCTCCCCAACAATCTCGGCGACCCCGTCAACAGCAGCACCATGCCCAGGCTCGATCTCAGGCCACTCAACCCTCTAAGCCTCCTCAGCCTGCTAAACAATCTCAGCCCTTTTGACTCTTCTCTCCAGGGCATAGCCAGTCATCCACCCTCGCTGCCTCTTCCACAGCCTATCGGGGGTCGTCTCACCATTTTCTCCAGCCGTTGGGAAGTCATCACGTCGGACCAGTGGGTCCTCAACATCATCCGCCACGGCTACTCTCTCAACTTCCAGACTCTTCCACCGGACAACCTTCCCGTAGAGTCTGCTTCACACTCATCTCAAACCCCCCTCCTCCTGAGGGAGGTTCAATCCCTCCTCTTTCTCAATGCCATCGAAGAAGTACCTCCAGATCAAAGGGGTCAGGGATTCTACTCCCGCTACTTCCTGGTTCCCAAAAAGACGGGAGACCTCCGTCCCATTCTCGATCTCAGGGACCTCAACAAGTGTCTGGTCAAGGAAAAGTTCAGAATGCTCTCCCTTGCCACGCTTTACCCTCTTCTTTCTCATCACGACTGGCTATGTTCCCTGGACCTCAAAGAGGCCTACACTCACATCTCCATCAATCAGAATTCTCGCCGCTACCTGCGGTTCCAGGTGCTACACCACCACTATCAGTACAAAGTGCTACCGTTTGGCCTCGCCTCCTCCCCCAGAGTCTTCACCAAGTGCCTTATAGTGGTGGCGGCCTTCCTCAGATCTCACA
Organism: Geotrypetes seraphini; assembly: GCF_902459505.1. NCBI lineage: Eukaryota > Metazoa > Chordata > Amphibia > Gymnophiona > Dermophiidae > Geotrypetes > Geotrypetes seraphini. The sequence goes on from NC_047086.1 coordinate 114,953,942, forward strand.
ACCTCCAGGTGTTCCCCTACTTGGACGATTGGTTGGTGAAAGCACCTTCATCTCAACTCGTGCTACAAGCTACTCATCACACCATCTCTCTCCTCCACCTCCTGGGGTTCGAGATCAACTACCCCAAGTCGCATCTGCTTCCCACCCAGCGACTTCAATTCATTGGAGCAGTTCTGGACACCACGCTGATGAGGGCCTTTCTCCCCTCCGATCGCCAGCGGACCCTGCTCCATCTCTGCCGTCAGGTACTCATGCATCCCTCCATTCCTGCCCGACAGATGATGGTCCTCCTGGGTCACATGGCCTCGACGGTGCATGTCCTTCCTCTGGCACGTCTCCACCTTCGTACGCCTCAGTGGACTCTCGCCAACCAATGGTCACAGACTACGGATCTTCTTTCTCATCCCATCTCTGTGACATCATCTCTTCAGCAATCTCTCCAATGGTGGTTGAACTCCTCAAATCTTTCCAGGGGTCTACTTTTTCATCTGCCCCCCCACTCTATGATCATCACCACAGATGCGTCCCCCTACGCGTGGGGAGCTCACCTAGGAGATCTACGCACCCAGGGACTTTGGACCCCACAGGAGCGTCGTCATCACATAAATTTCCTGGAACTCAGAGCCATGTTCTACGCCCTCAAGGCTTTCCAACATCTTCTCTGCCCTCAAGTCCTCCTCCTGTGCACAGACAATCAAGTCGCCATGTACTACATAAACAAGCAAGGCGGCACCGGATCTCGCCCCCTTTGTTTGGAGGCTCTGCGCATCTGGACCTGGGCCACGGACCGCAATCTCTTTCTCAGGGCGGTCTATATCCAAGGCGAACAGAACTCTCTGGCCGACAATCTCAGCCGCATCCTTCAACCTCACGAGTGGACGTTGGACCCTCCGACTCTGCTCTCCATCTTTGCTCGATGGGGCACTCCGCAGGTGGACCTCTTTGCAGCACCTCACAACCATCAGCTGCCCCAATTCTGTTCCAGACTCTTCTCCCCTCACCGTCTGGCTCCGGATGCATTCCTGCTCGACTGGAGGGATCGGTTCCTGTATGCCTTCCCTCCACTTCCTCTGATGTTGCGGACCTTGTCCAAACTCCGCAAGGACAACGCCACCATGATTCTTATCGCACCTCGGTGGCCTCGCCAACACTGGTTCTCACTCCTGCTCCAACTCAGCTCCAGGGAACCCATTCTCCTTCCTGTGTTTCCTACTCTACTTACGCAGCAGCATCAGTCTCTACTGCATCCCAATCTGTCTTCGCTCCACCTGACAGCTTGGTTTCTCTCGGGCTGACCTCTCCAGAGAACCTATCTCAGCCGGTCCGCCTCATCTTGGACGCCTCCAGGAAGCCGGCCACCCTCCAATGTTACCATCAGAAATGGACCAGATTCTCCTCGTGGTGTCTCCGGCATCATCAGGAACCCACCTCCTTAGCGGTGGAAACTGTATTGGAATATTTGCTCTCGCTGTCCAATGCTGGCCTCAAAACTACCTCCATCAGAGTCCACCTCAGTGCCATCACTGCGTTTCATGAGCCTATTTTCGGAAAACCCCTCACGGCTCATCCTCTGGTTTCCAGATTTATGAGAGGTCTCTTCAATATCAAACCGCCTCTCAAGCCTCCTCCTGTCGTCTGGGACCTCAATGTGGTTCTCTCAGCACTCATGAAACCTCCGTTTGAGCCTCTTGCCACTACTTCGCTCAGGCTTCTTACCTGGAAGGTGCTTTTCCTAATTGCCATCACCTCTGCCAGGAGGGTTAGCGAACTGCATGCACTTTTTGCTGACCCACCATTCACTGTTTTTCACCATGACAAGGTTGTTCTGCGTACCCACCCTAAATTCCTTCCCAAGGTGGTCTCGGCTTTTCACCTCAACCAGTCCATTGTGTTGCCCGTCTTCTTCCCTAAGCCTCACTCGCATCCTGGGGAACAGGCGTTGCACACGCTGGATTGTAAGCGTGCCCTTGCTTACTACCTTGATCGTACCAGAGCTCAACGAACATCCCCTCAGCTATTTTTGTCTTTCGATCCCAACCGTTTGGGTCGTCCTGTCTCCAAACGGACACTTTCAAATTGGATTGCTGCCTGTATTGCATTCTGCTATGCTCGGGCCGGTCTCTCCCTGGAAGGAACTGTCACGGCCCACAGAGTCCGAGCTATGGCTGCTTCTGTAGCTTTCCTCCGTTCCACGCCCATCGAGGAAATCTGCAAGGCGGCCACTTGGTCCTCAGTTCACACGTTCACTACTCACTACTGTCTGGATGCGTTCTCCAGACGGGATGGACACTTCGGCCAATCTGTGTTACAAAATTTATTTTCCTAATGGCCAACCATCCCACCTCCCTCTTTGTTAGCTTGGAGGTCACCCATGTGTTAAGAATATGCTGCCTGCTTGTCCTGGGATAAAGCACAGTTACTTACCGTAACAGGTGTTATCCAGGGACAGCAGGCAGATATTCTTACGTCCCACCCACCTCCCCGGGTTGGCTTCTTAGCTGGCTTATCCTAACTGGGGACCACGCACTCCTCCGTCGGGCGGGAAGGCACTCGCGCACGCGCGGTGCGGCCAACTAGAAACTTCTAGTTAAAAAGGTCCGTACCGAGGGCTCCGTTGGTGACGTCACCCATGTGTTAAGAATATCTGCCTGCTGTCCCTGGATAACACCTGTTACGGTAAGTAACTGTGCTATTTCAATAAATTTTTTTTCTCATCTCTTTTAGAATTTCCTTTGATTGTTACAGTGTTTATATAGAATTCTTATGGTGACTAATTCACTCTTATGGTAAGATTCAATATACAGTGAGGTTTAGATTCATTTGGGCTGGCTGTGTTTATCAAATCTAAAAATCAATTACCGTATTTTTTAGACCATAAGACGCACCCACTTGTAGAGGAGGAAAAACCAAGAAAAAAAAATTTGGTTCAGAATTTTTTTCTTCTTGGTTTTTCCTCCTCTACATGTAGGTGCACCTTGTGGTCTGGTGTGTCTGGTGCTGGGAAGCCTGCAGCACCCCCCCCGGTACTTTTTTTTAGTGGAGGTGGTCCAGCGTGATCCCCTGGATGGCTGCCTTGGTCTTTAGACAAGCGACGTACAACGCAGGAGCATGACCTTTGTGCTTCCTGCCTGGTCTCGCCGCTCTATGATTTGCTGCAGTCTTGGAGAGAACGAGAGTCAGAAAGCCTTGAGCATGTGCAGATGCTCAAAGCCCAGTCCGGCAAGCAGCACAGTCTTCAGGCACCGGCACTGGCACCTCCTGTGGGTTGGTGCTGGGTGCTGGTGCAAGATGGGAGTAAGGCTTCAGTTTGGGTGGGCAGGCGTTCGAGATGCCGGTTAGCGATGCCAGTTAGCCGGGGGGGGGGGGCGATACCAGTTCGCGGGTGGGGGGACTCGTAAATCGAGTCAACGCTTGGTTTGCGAGTCATGATTTGAGAAAATGTTTTGCTACTCACAAACCGAGGTTTGACTGTATATATATATATATATTTTTTAATTGGGATTTATTAATTGCCTTTTCATGAAGAGATTCAACTAAAACAGTTTACAATATATTGAATAGTAATTAGATGCCCTTTTCCCTATCTGTCCTGGCAAGATCACAACCTAAGGGCCTATTTTACAAAACCGTGGTAGCAATGCTGCTGTGGTAAATGCACCGAAGCCGATGCCCCCCACTTATCTATGCTACCTAGATTGGTCACTGTTACAGACAGGATGCTGAAGTTGGTGGACTTTTAGTGTCACCCAGCATAGCATTTCACTTCTATCCTCTTTACTATTAATTGATTTAAATTTCCTATAATTTAATCCATCAGTTAGAGCCGGTGTAAGGGTATGAGGCACTCTAGCTGAACCTTCCGTCTTATACTCTCCTCTAAATTAACTTTTAGGACCCTAGCCCCTTGCAAACAAAATATTTTGATTTATTAAACTCACCCAAATATTATCCATCCCAATAAGATACTTTTAGATGAACAAAGCAAAGTTTAATACATATTTGTAAACACGCATACACCCAAAACATAAAGAAAAGGTAGATTCGAACCATGCCTTCAAAGATCTGAAAATTATCAGCTGCTCCCCACAACTGAGCAAGCCCAAGAATCACTGAGTAGGAATGTAGTATATTGTTAATTGAGCTGGATCAGTTTTGGGTTTCTGCTTTTGCTTTTTTTTTTCTTCCAACCTTTCAGTCACAGGGATAAATAAGATATTTTATTAGAAGGATGGGGAAAAGGAACAAGGTTGTGGAAGCATGACCTGGAACTCTCCCTTTTAAAAATTTTTCTCTTCGTAGCTCTGGTGTTGAGTGTGGTTACAGTCAGGGATTGAACTGAAGGGGAATGGAGAGTAGTACTGTTCCAATGCCTCACAAAAATTAAAAAATATTATTCCCCCATTATATCCCACAGGAGGCAGAAATGAACACTGGTCTATGAGAGCCTAAGTAAAAAGCACAGCAGCAGTAGGAAGAGGTGGCGGGAGATCATTAACACAGTTGGAGGGAGAGGGAAAAGGGACATATTGTCTCAAACTGTGTATTTCTTGGTTTGGCTCCCTGGCATTCCTTGTGTTTAATTGCTAAATCCTTGTTCTTGGCTCTTAATAAAACTCTGCAGCTATCTTTCAAATCTCAGCAGATCCCTGGGCTGGATTATTGTTCCTTGGCTACTGGAGCAATATCATATAGGCAGTCCAAACATAGTGGCTTAGTATGAGTGTATACTTCTTTGCCCTGGGCTGCTGGAATATGTTTTCCCATTTGACATGTAATCTCTGAGGTTTCAAACTGTAATCTTTGCTGGGCTTCCAAAACTTGGGGTTAACATGTGGCAAAGAATTTCATGTAGACTCTACAGGCAGAGGGTGATCATTGGCCTGGAATCTGTGAGTACTAGGAGAAATGCTGCAGTGCAAAAGGGGATGGAGAAGCAATCCCAGAAAACAGGAATCTGCCTGGAGCCAGGGAGAGCAGAGCAGGGAAATGATCCATGCTTTTGGTCAATAGGGAGTCAAAAGTGAAGATGAGTTAAACTTACCTGTAGAGGAGAGTGAGAAGTGGAAGGCAGTGAAGGGATGGGTGAGCTAAACCTGCATCAAACATCGGCTGGTTAGGGAAAAGTGCATTGGTCCTTGCTTGGGAGTGTAGGGAAATAGGAGCCTGGATCAAGGGGAAATGAGAAGCAGAACAGGTTGAAATTTAGGGAGTAAATCAGAAATTGAGCTATTAAAATCTCTACTTCCAAATATAAAACATCAAATTATGCCTATTCAAAAGGAGAAAAAATTAAAAAGTGCAGAGGAAAGGAAAGAGGACAAGAAGGGGCAAGGAATAAAAAGAAATTATGGGAAAGTGAAAAGAATTTGAAGGAAAAAAATTTGGTGTGGATAATGGGCTGAGGGACTGGGTTGGAGAAGTGTGCTGAATGGAGATAGATAGATAGATATTGAGTATAATAGTGACAAGCTGCAAGGGTCAGGAGAGTGTGGCAGGACCCTAGCTTTTGATTTGTCCACATTACTTATCCTGCTCTTGACATTAAGATACAGGTTAGTCATTCACTACCAGATGCATTTTGTTTTTCTTTGCTGGGTGAGGCAAAATTTGTTGTGAGTTTTGAGTTCAGCACCTCAAATCATTTTCAAAAGTTGGCTCCTATGAATCTTGCTATAAGCACCACATGAATTACCAAGCTTCCGAGGGCCAAAAAAAACCCACATGAAGGGCTAGCTTCTATCCCCAGAGCCATAGGTTGGACAAGCCTGGTTTAGTGGAAGACCTATGAGAAGCAAGTTGCAGTAGTCTAGTCGAGAAGTGATGAATGTGGATGAGAGTCTTAGCAGTGTGCTCTGAAAGGAAAGGCCGGATTTTAACAATGTTGTAGAGAAAGAAACAAGTTTTGGCGGTCTGTTGGATATGTGAAGAAAAGGAGATGAACTAAAGATGACCTCTGGGGTAATAAGTTGATGAGATTGCTATGTACAGAGAATGGAAGAAGAGGAGAGGTGGGTTTAGGAGGAAATATAAGACGCTCTGTCTTGGCCATTTTTAATTTTAGATGTTGAGATGTCCAGGTAGCAATGTCAGCCAGGCAGGCTGAGATTTGGACCTGAATTCCTGTAGAAATTTCATGTGTAGAGAGGTAGATCTGTGAATCATCAGCATAGTGATGATACTGGAAGTTGTGGGAGGAAAGGAGAGCACCAAGGGAAGAAGTATAGATGGAGAAAAGAAGAGTGGAATGGCAGCGGCAGAGGATCTACCAGAGCATATGCCAAAAGTCCAATGGGAGAGATAAGAAGAAAACCATGAGATAAGAGCCCTGAAACCCAAGTGAGGATAATGTTATCAATAAGTAGGTGGTGAACTACAGAGTCAAAAGCCACAGATAGATCAAGGAGGATGAGGATGGGTAGAGGCCTTTGGATTTGGCCAGGAATAGGTCACTGGAGACTAGCAAGAGTGGTTTCCATAGAATGAACAAGGTGAAAGCCTAATTGAAGCGGGTCAAAGATAGATTGGGACAACAGAGTCAAGACAACAGAAAGTTGTGATTGTTTTTCTCTGTTTGCCTTACTCTTTACTTATACACATTAAATTTTATCTGCCATTTCAATACTAACTTTTCCAGTCTGCAAGGGCCTCACAGTCTACGTGTGGTATACCTACTTTGAATATGTTTTGTTATTTTCAGATGTGACCAGTGGTTAATGAATATGTTAAACACATCCTTAAGGCACTCTGCTATATATCCCTTTCCAGTAGGAATACTGACCATTTAGTCCTACTCTTTGCTCGCAGTTACTAATCCACAGTAAGATGGTGCCTTTTGACATTATCAAATTTCCAAATGAGTCATTACGAAGCCCATTCTAAAAATTCAAGTCTATTATGTTGACCAGTTCACCTTTGCTCACTTGCTAATTTTGTACCTAATATTAATAGATTATGCCAGATGGCCCTTTTCTCAAACCATGCTTGCTCATTCTCATTAAGCTATGTTTCTTAACAAGACCAATCATTTTTGTCTTAATAATAATTTTCTGCTAACTTGCCCAGGCTCCACTGGTCTGTAGGTACTTGGGTCACACTGGAGCTCTTTGTTGTTGGTACAGAGGCAGATTTAAATGACTGTGAAACCTTTTATTAGACTATCATAACAATTGACTAGAGTTAGAAATATACTTTTTTTGCAATCACTAGTACACATTTTCCTATTCTTTTTATTTAATTGTTACTTTATATATATGCTGCCAAAGTATCGTGTCAGTTAACTGATCTGTGTCTAGACAATAATGCATAAAAGTTTTTGAGACTCTCTAGGTCGTTTTTTTTTTTTAAGTCGCCTCTATAGTTTTCAAACAACTGAGGTGATTGAAAGGTATCATAATCAGCAAAGAATCCACTTTTCTCAAGCATCAATATGGTTACCATCATGCTGTAACCTGTGATGATGATAACATTCTCCAACACTGAGCCCCCTTTATCAAGCTGCGCTAGAGGTCTTTAGTGTGAGCCTGCGCTATAAATGCTCTGACTCTCATAGAATTTCTATGAGCGTTGGAGCACTTAGCTCGCCAGCCCGTGCTAAAAACCTTTAGGACAGCTTGATAAAAGGGGGAATAATTGGTAAAGAACCCAATATCAGTAGAATGAAATATGGTGCAAGAAGAGACCAAAAAGCCTTAGAAGTGATAAAATGAAGTGGGTGTCGAGAAGAAAAAAAAATTTACTCCTTTGATATCCAGGAACTGCATGGAGGAGTATACTATATATGACTGCTGAATTAAATATAATTGGTTTTTTTTATTTGTTTTATTGGTCCCTTGTGTATGATGCATATGTATGCCAAGCTGGATAGAATTTGACTAATTTAAAGCACAATCTGAATTTAAAGTATTCCTGTAACAAAGAGTTGACTAATGGGATCCAACAAACCCTAAGAGTTTGATATTGAAACCAGGTTGGGGAGGATGCATACTGTAATTGCTGCTTGGTTGCTGAATGTACTCGAAAGGGTCCAGAGAAGAGCAGCTAAAATGGTTAAGGGGCTGGAGGAGTTGTCGTATAGCGAGAGATTAGAGAAACTGGGCCTGTTCTCCCTTGAAAAGAGGAGACTGTGAGGGGACATGATCGAAACATTCAAAATACTGAAGGGAATAGACTTAGTAGATAAAGACAAGACTGATCACTCTCTCCAAGGTAGGGAGAATGAGAGGGCACTCTCTAAAGTTAAAAGGGGATAGATTCTGTTCAAACGTAAGGAAGTTCTTCTTCACCCAGAGAGTGGTGGAAAACTGGAACGCTCTTCTGGAGGCTGTTGTAGGGGAAAACACCCTCCAGAGATTCAAGACAAAGTTAGACAAGTTCTTGCTGAACCGGAACGTATGCAGGTAGGGCTGGTCTCAGTTAGGACACTGATCTTTTACTTAGGGGCCGGTGCGGGAGCGGACACTGGTCTGACCCAGCAGCGGCAATTCTTATGATCTTATGTACTTAACAGGATGTTCTTATGTTCTTAATAGGATGCAACTGGTTTAAGTTATTAAAATCTGTTATATACTACAGGTTTTGCCACAGCATCAAATGTGGTGTAGAAACATATGTTGAAGATGATGATATATTATCAAGGTACAGCATGTTCACTAGAATAAATGGATGTAGGATCTCGTTGTGATTTCTATTAATGTATGGTGAGCTTTGCAGCTATTAATAGTGTTCTTATTTTCAGAGTTCTGAGATTATCCATTCATCTCTCTCTATATAAACTAAGGAATCTTAGGAAGCTTAGATTCTCCTTGATTTGAGGTCTTACTTAACCATTTTTCTTTAATAAAATTCCTGGAATTTAACATCTACAGTATATGTCTTGACTAGATTGTGAGGTCTAAGGAGAAGGGTCTGTCTCGTGTCTATCTGTATAATGTTGTAGAAATAGAAACTGATTCCCACCAACCAGAGAGAGGCGCAGTGGTTAAAGCTACAGTTAGCACCCTGAGGTTGTGGGGTCAAACCCACGCTGCTCCTTGTGACGCTGGGCAAGTCACTTAATCCCCCCATTGCCCCTTCTAGATACATTAGAGAGATTGTGAGCCCACCAGGACAGACAGGAAAAATGCTTGAGTACCTGAATAAATTAATGTAAACCGTTCTGAGCTCCCTCGGGCGAACGGTATAGAAAAATGAATGAATAAAAAAATAAATAAAATAAATGCAAGAATTCAAACACATGTCTAACAGTACCCAATTTACCCCTGACACCTCCAGACTACCTGGCGAATGCCAGATCAGCTACTAATCACCTCTTTGAACAGTATGTAGATGTTTTAGAAATAACCGAAACCTGGCTACATTGAAGTCTGGGAATTATTATTATTTGAACTATGCCAACAGGATTCAGTATCCAACATCAAACAAAAGCAGAGAGATAGGGTGGAGGGGTATCAGTCTTGACACCAGTCTCAATCAAACTGCGTACAGTTGCCATCCATATCTTCTGTATTGGAATCCCTTTTAATCCTAGGAGAAGAGAAACCAGTCTGGCTGCTCATGCTATACTAAGCTCTTAGAGCCTCCTAGGTTGGATGGTAAACCAGGTAAAGCAATTTTCCTTTTTCACTTGGAATTTTGCCATGCATGTTATCAGAAGTGCAGCCTGTGTAGTTGTGGGTTCCCCTGGGTCTGGGACTACCTTCACGTCAGTTCTTGGGCTTCATTGTATTGACACTGGAGGTGGTACCTTGGTCATGAGCTCACAAGATCCCTCCCCCTCCAGATGGCTGTCTTTTCTTGGTGACTGCTGGCCTGTCAGGATTTCAACTGCAGGTTATCACTTCCTCCCAAAGTATGATGTAGTTGGGATTGATAGGCCAATTCTGGTCATCTTTTACAGGGTGATTCTTTTGGACACACTATTGTGAGATGGCTACCATAAATACAAGTTTTCTAGGATGGAGAATTTGCTGTTTGGGCAGGGGCCTCTTTGATCTATCAAATGCTTGGAAACCTGGGTGGTTAAATTTAGCTCTTGAGTTCCTCCCCCTGTTTCTGGAGAGAGCAGTCTGAGTGATGATGGACAATGCCACAGTGATGGCCTATATCAACAAACAGGGTAGCATAAAGAATAAGTGTATAACCCTAGAGGGTGGCAGCCCTTTTATGCTGGGAAGAGATGAATTTGGCACCTTACTGGCAGTCCACATAGCCAATAAAGACAACATTTAAGTGAAATCCTTTAGTTGATCCCTTCTGAAGCTGGGGCAGAGGCTTTTCAGCTACTTCTGGGGACAGCTTTGGATCTTTTGATCTGTTAGAGGTCCTTTTTCTTTATTGTCACTGTATAGTAATATTATTCCTCCTTGATATTTCCTTTCCCCCCCCCCCCCCCCCTTTGCTTTGAGGATTAACTCAACCTGCCTGCCACTGTCTCCCAGTATCTGGCTAAGGGAATTAAACTCAGGTTTTGTGTGAAGGAGGAGCCATACACACAGTCAAAAGAAATGTACCTTTTTAAAAAATACTTATTAAGTTGGAAAATTTGTCACAGATGGGTAGCATTGTAAAGTATTTTTAAAGAGGATATATTATATAGGCAGTCCCCGAGTTAGACGCCCAACTTAAGTACGACTCGTACAACGCAGATGTGGCTTCATTTGATTTCAATGAGCAGTATTTCCAGTGGCATAGACTCCTACATTTCTGCAGCAGATTCAGGAATGATGCATGGCCGCATTAAAAACTGTGTGGTTGTGAATGCTGGTAGGGAAAGTTGGCCCTTTTGTCAGCTGGGAGCAGAGGTAAGCAGCAGGAACCTTAAAATCTACAAGTTTGCAGTTACAGTACATACAAATCTGACGTAGGAACAGCTTTAAAAACATAACTTGTTCTTAACCTGGGGACTGCCTGTATTCGGTCTTTCTAATTTTTCTCAGTTTTGAGCATTCTATCTGTCCTTCCTAAAACTTTATAAAAGTGCATTGTAAGGCATGAGATTTTGAGGACCAGAGTCCACTTCGTTAGATGCAAAATACATCGCAATAATCAATAAAATAGCAATAGACACAAGCTGCTAAAATACAATATTTAAGACCTAGAATCTAGCAATGATCAGGACTTCGTATTTGCACACATCTTCCAAAATAAAATCCACAGATAAACACATCCATTTCAAATTATTTGCCTGTCTATAAACACATACCTTACATTTTTATTCTGATAACATGGCCCTTGACAGGATCTGACATTCTCAGTCAACATTTCTACGGCCCTCCCCCTATCCAACTCATCCTAACTAATTTACTTCTCTGCCTCAGATGCTTACTGAAATAACCAGGTCCTCAGCTTTTTAGGAAATATAGCATAATCTTATGGCACTCTTTGCTACTTTGGTAACAAATTCAAGAGCATAGGAGGTACACAGACAAAGACCCACATTGTCATTCTCACTAGATGAACTTTTTAAAAAAATTTTATGAGTACAACTTACAGATGTTGGAAGCAGATCTTAGCACCTGTCTTGGCGTATGCCTCACCCATAAATCTTTAAGGCAAGCAGGAGCCTGATTGAATGAATAAAGCTTTGAACATGAAAGCCATTTATTTTAAAAATTACCCTACACTGCACTTATATGATGTCTAATAGTAGTGCCAGTTAGGAGGTGCACTGCTGTGTTTTGCAAATGCTGAAGTTGAAAAAACTGTATCCTTTTTGACAGATCAGGGATAAGCTATTGCAGTAATTCAATCTTTCAATCTAGTAATAATGCTTCCATTTTGGAAGCCAGGCTATCCTGCTCCTTGAAAGGTATTAATATACAAACAAATGTCCTCCAGAGGAAAAGGGGTGATAGAGCTAGAGGACAGGAATGGAGGTTGCAGGGAGGTAGATTTAGGAGTTAACATTAGGAAATACTTTCTCACAGAGAGATTAGTAGATGCCTTTCTAGGAGAGGTAGTAGAATCGAAAACATTAAGAAAATTCAAAATTGCATGGGATAGACATAAGAACATAAGAATTACCGCTACTGGGTCAGACCAGTGGTCCATCATGCATAGCAGTCCGCTCACGTGTCTGCCCTCTGGTCAAAGACCAGAGCCCTAACTGAGACTAGCCCTACCAGCGCACGTTCTTGTTCAGCAGGAACTTGTCTAACTTTGTCTTGGAAGATGCCTAAATAGAAAGAGGATGGAAGCACAATATGGCTGTTAGAGGTGTTATGTTGGCCAAATCTGGATAGATTTCTATGAACTGAGCAGGTGGTAGTTTTTCGGCTAGCGTGGGGGTAGCGCATGATTAAATGTCACACGTGTTAAAGCCGCTACTGCGGCTTCGTAAAAGGAGCCTTAAGTCCCACAAATGGTAAAAGACAGGTGAAGCTTTTGGAACTCCAGTGTTGTAGTTAATCGTATTATCACGTGTTGCAAGTGTGGACACTGTACAGCTTGGTGGGAGGTGGGAGAGAGGGAAACGTCTTGACTAGTAAGTTTGAATACTGTCAACAATACTTATGGATTTATTGACTTTATATACTGCTCGGTACAAAAAATTTAAAAGCAGTTTACAGTAAAAAAAATTGCTATTAATACAATATAAATCACAAGAAACTTGGGAAGAAAGCGATTACATCAATATGATATCGGGGAAAAACAACAACCGTGTCTTCAAGATTTTACAAAATACTAAATAAGTAGTCAATTCTAAAATAGTTAAAGTTTAAAGTATTACATAATAAAGAACCAGCATAAATTTTAACATGGTTTACAATAAAAAAAAATCTTTAATAAAATAATATAACGTCAATATAAATCAACTAGTGTTTAAGTCCGATACATTAATGGGTGCTAGAATAGATTTCTGTCTGTCTTTCTCCTGCCCCCCTGTCTCTTTCTTCCTTTCTTTCTGTCTCTCTCCCTGCCCCGTTTATCTTTTTTCTTTCTGTCTCTCTCCTTCTATCTTTCTTTCTCCCTCCCGCTTTATTTCTTTCTTTCTATCTTTTTCCTTTCTGTCGCTCTCCCTGCCCAGACCCTCACTGAATAGGCCGTTACATTAACGGGTGCTAGAATATATATGTGTGTCTGTCTTTATTTATTTCTCTCTCTGTGTCCTTAGCCGCTTTCTGTATTTCTGTCTTTCTTTCTTTTTGTCTTTCTTTTGGCTGTCCACCACGACCCCTTGCATGCTCCCCCTGTCCATTCTCCCTTCCTTTTATCTCCCCTGTGTCCACCACCACCCCTTCACTGCTCCCCTTATCCAGCAGCAGCCCTTCTCCCTTTGTTTTACCTCTCCCCTGTCCATCAGCACATTTTCCTGTTCCCCCTGTCCAGCAGTAGGCCTCCCTTCCTCCCCACCCCACCAAGCAGTCTGCAATAGTTACATTTGTGAACTTCAAAAAAGCTGAGAACATTGTTATCGAGAAATAAATGCTTCAAGTCAAGCAGCCCTGTTCCATTTTTGCTGCCATGTTTGTGTTGGGGGTGGCTGCTCCCTGTCGCTTTCAGGCCTTTCCCGGGGCGCTTTAACCTGCGGTAATGTGTGCGAACGGCTCCAGCACCGGCTTCTTCACCCGGACCCTGGGCACGCGCCGCGCTCCGCCCCTTAGCTACTCGGAAGTACCGGGCTTCATTTGCCTGCTCCCGGAGAGTAGCCCGAGAGGGCGGGAGCGGCTGCCGTGGTGATCTTGCCGACTCCCTTGCCGGAGATATTTTTGCAGTTTAAAGGTGCCATGGCGGCTTCTCTAACAATCCCCGCCTGCATTAGAAGTGTTTTCTGAAGCAGGTGCGGCTGGTGACAGGAGCCGCGGCGGCACCTTTAAACTGAAAAAATAACTCTGGCAAGGGAGCCGGCCAACTGGCAGTTCAATTGGGAGCTTCGGTCTGGTCTTGTCTGCTTCCTGCTCGCCGTGGTGGCTCATCTCAGTAGCATGTTCCCTCTGACGCGATCGCGATCGCGTCAGAGGGAACGTGCTACCACGTGGAGAGCGGCCTGCGAGGTTCGCTACAGCTGGCCGCAAACCTCAGCAGGCCGTTTTAAATAGGAATGGCAGCGGTGACTGGAGGGAGGGGAAGAACGGGAGGAGAAGAGGAAAAAGAAGGGCCATGGAGCAGGCAGGAAAGGGGGCTGTTCTGGTGGGAGCGTTTTAAATAGGAATGGCAGCGGGGACTGGAGGGAGGGGAAGAACGGGAGGGGAAGAGGAAAAAGAAGGGCCATGGAGCAGGCAGGAAAGGGGGCTGTTCTGGTGGGAGCGTTTTAAATAGGAATGGCAGCGGTGACTGGAGGGAGGGGAAGAACAGGAGCTGTAGCGGTTGTTGCGGGAGGGGGTGAGTCGGCGACGTGCAGGGCGCTGTGAACAGGAGCGGCAGCGGCAGCAGGACCATGAGCCCTCCTCCCGCCATCCTCTGCCAGAGCCGCTCCTGTCGCCCGATGCAGCTAACTGGCGCATACGCCTCAAGCCGCAGCCAAGGCTGGGGACTCGCGCATGCGCACTCCTGCGGCCACAGACCTACACCGCACAGAACACGCAAATAGGAGTGCGCATACGCGGCTAGCTCTTTATTATATAGGATAACATGGGAAGAAAAAAAAATTACTTCAGTCAGGTTTTAGTAAAAATGGAAGAAAACAACCATACAAAATACTGAAAAATGACTGTTCAGAAATAATTGAAGGTAAAGTATTCCATAATGACGTACCAGCCTAAGAAAAAGCTCTATTTCTAGTGGATATCATAAGAACATAAGAGTTGCCATACTGAAACAGACCATAGATCCATCAAGCCCAGCATCCTATCTCCATCAGTGGCCAACCCAGGTCACAAGGATCTGGCAAGATCCTAAGGAGAAAACCAGATTTTATGCTGCTTTTATCCTAAGAATAAGCAGTGGATTTTCCCCAAGCCAGCATGTTTGACTGCCTAAATGATTACCATGGTGGAGACTTGACAACCAGTGTTTAAGCATGAGTGGCTGGGGCCTATATAGAGGGGCAGATGTCGCTCTGGCCAACTTGTTGGGCAGACTGGATGGACCATGTGGGCATCTGCTTTAATTTACTGTGTTCCTGTGATCTTTTGAAAGAGTTCAAAATCAAGCCACTTTATTAAAAAGAATGAGGCAGCAAAATCCAGATAGAATGGATATATATAGGGACTCAACAGGGTCTGTGTTTCGGTAACATATACCTTCCTCAGGAGTCCTTAGGAAAATAAAACACATAGGTTGTATAACATAATTTAATATTAAATCTAAAATATGTGTTACATAGTAAGATGAGAGAATAATGTATGTGCAAATAATAGTGCATTGTGTGAAAAGGCATGAATCATGCTGAAAAAAAGTGACTAGTATAGTGACCAAATATTTAAGTCGTGAAGTGTAAATCTAAAACTACAATAGGAATATAAATTGAATTGCTAACCAGAATAAAAAATTTGTTTTGAGATAAAAAAAAACAACCTTATGTGACAAGTTGAAGCCAAGAATTAGACCAACTAAACCTTAATGAAGTGAAAATGTGAAAACCGGAAAGGAAAACCTATGTATTTTTATTTTCCTAAGGACTCCTGTGGAAGGAATATGTTACCGAAACACAGACCCTGTTGAGTCCCTATATATATCTGGATTTTCCTGCCTCATTCATTTTACTAAAGTGGCTTGATTTTTGGACTCCTGTTCTCATCCTGTCTATTTGTGGCTCTTGCCCTTTTTGTATTTTGGGATTGTTTTTTGTGGTCTGTCACCCCTTTGTTTTTGAACTGTGATCTTCAAAGCATCTAAGATCATTAATTCCCTGTAAATAGAATAAGACACTTCTCATTAGAGATGATATAGACCTCCATAGACTCGTAGTTTGGTGTTCAAAGTGTCTCCCAGATTCTTCATTTTGGTTTTACTTTCCTAGCAGAAGAACACTGGATTCTGAGGAACCATTTATCCATTTCCCATGAAAAGTATGTGTTTTTGTTGGATTCTGTAGGAGTTTATTCCCCATTCTCCTGTTCCTAATTGCTTCAAGGCATTCGTTCACTTTTGTTTCCCCACAACCATGTAAAGTTACAGGCCATCCTTATTGTAAACACTTGGAAGCTAATATCAAACTTTGTCAATGTGTAGATATCTTAAATATACACTGCGCTTTTTTTGTACGCAAGTGAACAAAAACATCCTGTTTCAAGCTTAGTTTTGCAATTCTGTGATAACCTAACAGATATTGACTACCAAGATGATTCAGATCTTTGTTGGCCTTAAGTGTAGGCATTCATGTGTGCTAGGTCACTTGATAAATCATCTCAACATTTGTCCATACTCTTGCTTTGCCATCTTTCCAGGAGATCTTCAGACTTCATTTATGTAAATAAACTTTGTTTCTCTCCTTTAGTCCTCTACCAGAGTAAAGTTGACATATGTGTTTCACACTCAAGCCAAGACTTAGACATGTCATGTTGCTTTTCTGCCTCTCTTTCACTGCTCTGTGTGTCTGTTCCAAGTGTGCTTTGTGTCATGATCTTTGCTATTAAAGCAACGATGATGAAAAAAATTCACTTGATAGGTAACTTCTACATTGAAAAAAAAGAGTATTTTGTAATAGAAGGAAAAGACTGTTTCTAAACCGAGTACAAACAATGCTCTAGAGACAACTTTAAATTGTCAGGAAAAACCCCCCTCATTTTTCTTGATTTCTATAATATTCAAAACAATATGTTGAGAATGGATGTATGTTTTTAAGAATTTGTAATCATTAAGGTATCAAAGAAACATCTGTGTTGTATATATTATGTGTTCTTTTTAAGCCATTCTCCCTTCTCGTATCATAATGTGACAACGTGTCTTTTGGTTTTTGTTCCTAAGGAAAATGTTATCTCTTTGAATGTAATTGGAGCCTTCTAGACACTTGACAGTTTCTGAAAGAAAAACTCCCACTGCTTATTTTTGGGATAAGCAGCATGAAATATTTTATCCTTTTGGGATCCTGCCAACTATTTGTGAGCTGTACAGGTTCACAATTCTTTATCCTAAATGCTCAGGAGCAGAGATTTTCAAATTTCAAATTTATCATTTTTTGGAATAAGGTGGTGGCCACAGCGATTCATATTAGTTGTATGCTACAGCCCACAGGCTTCTTTCTGCCACATTCTGCCTTGCTGATGTCACTTCCTGTTTACTCCTCGGCTGGATGTGATAGAGAGAAGCCTGCAGAGCTGTAGCAGGCAATGAATATAAATCTCAGCGGCCACAGGCAACACCACAGAGATATACCAATGTGAAGTAAGATAAAAAAATTTGAAGTAATATCGGCATAAATTCTTTAAGGTGACTTTGGGGCCAGGATTCCCTTTTGACGTTAAAAGTGAGCATTTTATGCAAATTAGTAATGCATCAACATTACAAAAGAATGTCTGTCTGTTTTGGGGGTTTTATGGTTTTAAGAATTTCGGATAAAGGATTATGTACCTGTATTGGCCACTATTGGAAACAGGATACTGGGCTTGATGGACATTTTAGTCTCGCATAATATGGTGATGCCTATATGCTTATCTGTTATATTCTTCCTTATTCTTTGCTCTAGAGCGGTGTTTCTCAACCCCAATGCTTGGAACACACTTTGCCAATCAGGTTTTCAGGCTATGCACAATGAATATTGATGAGGCAGATTAGCATACAGTGGAAGAACTGTATGCAAACTAATCTCATGCAGATTGGCTGGGTGTGTCCTAAGCATTGGGTTAAGAACCCCTGCTCTACAGGTTACATTTTGAGTGTGTTCATTTATGGTGGTCTTGCTCAAAATTGTCTCTTTATCTTCCCAGTGCTCTAGAGTTGAACACAGAACTTGATGTAGGGGGGGTTAATCAATGTCTCGTATAAAGACAATATTACCTCTTAATGCACCAAGTTTCAAATTTATTAAAATTTTGATTAAACGCAAATCAAGATTTCTAAGCGTTTTACAAGTTATATTAAAAGGAGAGAGACATAATTTGACAGATTTCCACTGAACAAACATTTGACTAACAGAAACAGGTAGGAAAGGTGGGAGAACTACAAATTTAAAGAAAAGAATAGAAAAAAGGGAGACCACAATAGGAAGGGGAGGCAGTTAGAATTATCAAAGAAATCTGACCCTATTTAAGATCTGTTTAGGAGTCATATGCATCCTGGAAAAGGTAAGTCTTTAAATTTCCCTTCAATTTGGCTAAATTTCTACTGTTTAGGTTGCCTGCCACATAATTATATAATCCCTGAGATTGTCTAGGGGTTGTATTGATGCTGTGCTTTCAAAATATCTTTGTAGCCACTGTTTTATTGTCGATGCAGTTTTAAAGCTCCTCTGTGAAGTCTTCTGATTTTGGAGCATTCACTTGGGATGAACAGTATTTGAAACAAACAACAGTAATGATCTGGCTTGTGAACATGTTGGTTAACCAAACTGCAATTTGGGTTTGTAAAGAATTTTTCAATTTTATTCAATATTTGTTTACTGGATTTGAATGTAGAGATCTGCTGAGACTGCAGTGTTTAAAATTAGTGTGTGTTAACCCATTCTACGATGACTTTCTGATACCACTTGCATGTCCCCGTACATTTTATGTTCCTGCTAAATATAGATAGACAAATGATGACGGGCTTCCTTCTCTCTTTTAATGGTAGCCAAATTAGCAGTTTTATTTAAACGTGCACAATTCTTGGGCTCGTCACTGTACACAACTGGAGAGAAGGGTTTGATGTTAGCAGATGTGCTAGAGATGCACAAAATCAGATAAAACTTGCCACAAGACTGAGCCATATGTATTTTTATTCTTGAAGTAATAACGGTAAGGGGAATTTGACATGCTGGCCATAGCATCCCTATTGTGTACCACTAGCACACATGCAGTGACTCTCCCTTTCTTTCAGCATGTATTCTTCACCTAGGAAGGCATCAGAAGACATTGCCCTGGTTTGAAACCCACCCAGCCTACTTCACTTGCCCCACCCAGCTCCAGATTATTTCCCTGCAGTTTATTTTCAGGCGTGCAAGGCTGAGAGAGTACCAATGTGCACTGTTTGCATTTTTTTTTGTTTGTTTTATGCCTATTGTGAAAATTTCAAAAATGTAAAAAATGTACATTTTTGACTAAAGCAATTTCTGACTTTCCCTATTTTTTACTAGTAATACCCCCGTGATATCAGAAGGAAATATATTGTGAGAATTTGGCAGCAAGTTAGAAAGCAGGACAATGTGGGCTGTCAATTTTATATTGAGAGCTAGAGCCAGAGAGATTTTATTATTGAAAGTAGTCTTTGCATTGTAACTGTTTTGTTTTCTGTTAGCTAGGATATTGTATGTAAAATGTTGTCCTAGGGAGGAATCAAGAGAAGAGCTTGTTATGAAGAAAACCATTTTACTGTACAGCACGAAAGGAAAACTGAAAGATGTCTTGCATACAGTATATGGTATTGATGCAGGAAGCTAGACCAAAGCTTTATTTTCTTTTTTTGACTCGCTGAACTTTTCATGTCTTAGGTGGAAGTATTTTTTTTTAAGCTTATTAATCAGTTTTTAATGATTACTTTTTTTTCCTAAAGATTAAAAGAAACATCTTGTGATAAACTGCACTGTATCTCGGGAACAAAGTTATGTTTTGTCATTTAATTTTACCCACCAGGTGGACAAATGTAGCATAGATGACAAAATGCCAGATGGAAGAAATGCATGTCAAATTAAATAAAGCTCTCTTTGGATAGTGAAATACAGCACATAGGGCTCCTTTTACTAAGGTGCGTTAGGGCCTTAACGTGCGGAATAGCGCGCGCTAGACCTTAACGCCATCATTGAGCTGGCGTTATTCTAGAAGCGTACCGCTAGCGTTTTTAGCGCACCTTCGTAAAAGGAGCCCATAGTATAAATGAAGGCAACTCATCTTGAGCTACTGCTGACAAGGATGTAAGCTAAATCCAAATATATAAATAAAATGAATAAGATTTGGCAAGGCCTGTTTTAGGGTAATATAGAAATAGAGACAAATACTATATGTAAGAACTGATCTATACTTTCTACTCCATGTATCTGTAGCTGAGTCCATGAGGATCAGTGGTTGTTGTTATTTTACCTTCTAGCTCTGTGTTGGGGGTAAATAATTCCACATTTCACTTGCCTGTAGTCCTGCTCTGAAGAATTGCAGAGACCCCTGCATAATCTATTAGATTGAGAGACATTTTTGGAAGCAATTGTTAACTGGTTTGAATAACTTTGAGTAGTTCTTGCCATTTAAACTGTATAGCAAATGGTTATTGATTTCTCCTTATCTCTGAGAGATCGCCATGACAGCAGACTAGAATATATGTCTCCACAGACTTTCCTAATCTTCATTCTCATCCTTCCTTTTTCCAACCCCTTAACAACAAAAAATGAAATAGGCTTGAAAGTATATTCTATATCTTTAAAGTTGTGGTCATTATCATGAGATGACCAAGCCACCCTTATTCCAGGCTAAAGTTGCGCTTCTTCTCCCCCCCCAAAAAAAAAAAAAAGACTATACCCTCCCATACACCACCTGAGCAGATGTTTTCATACCTGCCTGTTCACTGTATGTTTTGGAGGTCAATCCTCAAAGCTCTTGCGCTAAACTAATAATACAAATCCCCTAGCACAGAAACCTAGCTAAGCAATGTAAAATCAAATTATGTTCAAATTTTATGTACACTATTAAACTGAAAGCATGCTTGGTGCATGCCCAAGCAAAACCAGAAGTGCAAGCACATATTGGTGCCGTTCTGTACTTTTTAAATAAGCTTTTCAAAAACTGCTTGTACTTAACTTTTAGAAAGGTTCATATTTAAGTGCAGAAAAGAAGGCGCCAATGTATGTTTTCATGTTAGCTATTTTTTTTCCAGACTCGCACATGTTTGTTTCTCACTATCAGTGCTTAGAGGCTGCATGAGCTTCCTTCTGTCTGCAAAACAATATAAAACTTGCAATCTAATGTCCAGAAATTCAGAAGAAATCTCCTCAAAACCTTCAATGCCACCCCCGAATTGGTGGTAAGATTTCAGCATTAGAGCCAACTTTTCTTTCTGCATAGTTATCTGAGCATTGGAACGGAATACTGAGTAACCTCATTGTCATCCATTTCAATACATCTAGATACAATTTGCAGCTAAAAGGGCGAACAGAATGCTAGGAATGATTAAGAAGGGGATCACAAGCAGATCGGGAGAAGGTTATCATGCCGCTGTACCGGGCCATGGTACGCACCCACCTGGAATACTGCGTCCAGCACTGGTCACCGTACATGAAGAAGGACACGGTACTACTCAAAAGGGTTCAGAGAAGAGCTAGCATTTTAGTGTGCGCTATTCTGTGCGTTAAGGCCCTAATGCGCCTTCGTAAAAGGAGCCCTAAAATTCAATGCAAAGAAATGCAGAGTAATGCATTTGGAGATTAATAATCGGAAGGAGCCGTATATTCACGGATGGGGAGAGGGACCTTGGGGTGATAGTGTCCGAAAATCTAAAGACGAAAAACAGTGCGACAAGGCGGTGGCTGCTGCCAGAAGGATGCTGGGCTGTATAAAGAGAGGCGTAACCAGTAGAAGAACAAAGGTATTGATGCCCCTGTACAGGTCGTTGGTGAGACCCCACTTGGAGTATTGTGTTCAGTTTTGGAGAGACCGTATCTGGTGAAGGACTCAGAAAGGCTTGAAGCGGTTCAGAGGAGGGCGATGAAAATGATAGGAGGTTTGTGCCAAAAGACATATGAGGAGAGACTGGAAGCCATGAATATGTATACCTTAGAGGAAAGGAGGGACAGGGAAGATATGATTCAGACGTTCAAATACTTGAAAGGTATTAACGTGGAACAAAATATTTTCCAGAGAAAGGAAAATGGTAAAACCAGAGGACATAATTTGAGGTTGATGGGTGGTAGACTCAAGAGCAATGTAAGGAAATTTTTCTTTACTTAGAGGGAGGTGGATGCCTGGAATGCGCTTCTGAGAGAGGTGGTGGAGATGAAGACGGTGACGGAGTTCAAAAAAGCGTGGGATGAACACAGAGGATCTAGAATCAGAAAATAATAGCAAATATTGAAGAACTAAGGCCAGTACTGGGTAGACTTGCATGGTCTGTGTCGGTATATGGCCGTTTGATGGAGAATGGGCTGGGTATGACTTCAATGGTTGGGAGGGTGTAGATGAATTGGAATGAGCTGAGAGACCTCAGTAGTTCGAACCTAAGAACAGTACCGAGCAGAGCTTTGGATTTTTATCAGAAATAGATAAGAAGAAGAAGAAAAAAAAAACCAGTAAATTTTTAGATTGAATCAGGTTGGGCAGATGAGATGGATCATTTGGGTCTTTATCTTCCATCATCTACTATGTTACTATTTTTACTTATTGCTAATATAAACCTGTTGCATATGGTTCTAAAAATATGAGTAGAATGAAGAAATTACAGCTTTTGCATTCAGTCTTCTAATCAAAATATCCAATGATACTGAATCAAAAACTGCAGTGCCCTTCATAAAGGTATCCATTAAAGAGGCAATGATGAACTATAGCCCACGCAAAAGCCATGCTGTGCTACATTAAAAAAAAAAAAATCCTCTAGAAAATTGGCTGATTGATACTGCCCCACTTGTTCTATAACTTCTTTATAACTTTCCCTAACAACGGGATATTAGGTGATGAGATCAGCAGCCATTTAAGGTTACAAATCCCCCTTTTTGAAATGGATTGAATAGAAAACACATTTTTAAGGAAATATACTGCTATTTAAAGACATGTGAACTAAGACAAAATTTGCTATAAAATATTTAGCTGTTGTAACTGAAACAACTGGAATGAAGTCTAAAGAGCAAGTAGCAGGATAAAATATTAATGACCTCATTGTAATACATTTGCATGGCAGAGTCAGAGTCTGCCAGAAAGCTCGGAAAAGACCACAGTGAGCCTTTTTGAGAATTGGCTGGTAGAATACTTCCACACTAAATCGGCTGGAACCAGTTTAACGACCATTGTTAAAGGCACTGTGGGTTTTGAGAATTTTCCCCTAAGTTGTAGAGTTCCATAATTTCTCTAGCTCATATTCTGAGCAGAGTACTATATTGAAAGCCCCATCCTTATGCAAAACCTTTGTTATCAAATAATAAACACCCAGCCTCTGTAATAGAACTCCTTCCTTCAGGGGGAACAGTATCAAAATACATAAACTTAAAACTAATTATGCATTGATCAAACAAGGAAAACACGTCTAGCTTCACTAAAAATTTTAAATTAATCTTAATGTCCTGAAGAAAAATATGGAAGATCTACAATGTGCCCATCTGAATAAGTTGGCAATAAAATCCGCTTTTGAAAATTTCAGTTCAGTTATACCACAATAGAACTCCAACACAATTCGGTAGATTCACTAGTCTGCATGATATCGTCTGACTGAAAACTAATAGGTGATATTACCTCACTTTTTTATGCTGATTCTAGAATTGTTCTTAGTTTTCTTCTATCACGTACAGCTTTTTCACAATTTTACTTCAAAGGTTTATTGCTGTGCCAGTAGGTAATGAGTGTTGTTGGAGGAAAATTTCTCAATACAGACCTGTAAGCCATTAGGCTGACAACTGTTGGAAGTGTTGTTTATCGAAGGGGCGTGGCTTGGCGCTGAAGCGGAATGGACGTTTGAATCAACGGCTCTCTCCCTTCTTCATCTTTTTTTCCTAACTAGCAGGTTACACTTATATAAAACATGGGCAATTTAGGAGTACTCATTATATGCATATATAATGAGTAGGTATAATTTATAAATTTTAGTAAGGCATCTGGAAAGCAAAGTAAGTTGGAGGCTGCTTTCACAGCGGGCAATGCCAAGAGACCTAAGCCTGACCCGCCAAAACCACTGAAAGCATCAAAGGAATGGGATATTTTCAGATATCCTGGAACCTTTAATGTCTGAACTGAAAGACATTAAAACATTGATAAAGGAAAGCATGTCTATAATCTCCGCGTTACAAGAGGAAATTGCAAGCCTGTCGCAACAAATGGATACATGTAATAAGGGGACTGAGCATCTTGATCAGCGGCTTTCTGCGATTGAGGATGGATTACAAGGCTGCTAAGCAGGCTGCAAAACAATTGCGCAGATGAAAAAAGACCAAACAATACAAACCAGAGCTATAACCTAATAAAATGGCTTCTGCTAACGTTTACAATACAATATCAATAAGAAGCCTTCTGGGCAATTTCAAATATTTTATTAACAACCAATGAATTTTTAAAACTTTTAAATAACATCCATTTATAAATACCATTTATATAACCACACTGTGCACATGAATGAATTAGCATATTCCTTTTAAAACTCAAAAGGAGAAAAGGAAAAAAAGAAAATCTCCAATGAGATAGAAAACCCGGAGTGCTGCCCGATTCAAGATTCGAATCGGTTCACCGATTCACTTTGGGTGAATCGATTCAAATCGATTTAAAATAACAAAAAAACGGCTTCCCGATTCAGCTGACCCTCGCCCCCTAAAGCAGGCAGCGCTGCTCTTGTTGGCCGGCCGCTGCCACACCTACTTTAGAGGGCGAAGGGGGAGGGTCAGTCGCGAAGTGCTGCTGTCCGGTTCCCCCCCTGGCGACCGGACCCCCCCTTGGCGTCAGAGGAGGGCGAGACCGCTGCAGAGGAAACAGCTCCAAAGCTGTTTGCAGACATCGCTAATGCCGCGATCTTCTGTGCAGGCTCTTCAAAAGGTAAACGAGTGTGGGGAAGCCAGGGGGGAAGCCGGACACCAGTGGGAGGCCAGGGGGAACTCGCAGGTCTTCCGGGGGAGGGGGTACATGAACAGTCCTTTGGTGTGGGGGGTGGGACAGGCCTTTAGGGGGAACAGGAAGCAGGCCTTCAAGGGGGGAGACAGGCCTTCAAGGGGGGGAGAAAGGCCTTCAAGGGGGGGAGAAAGGCCTTCAAGGGGGGGAGACAGGCCTTTAAGGGGGAAGGACAGGCCTTTAAGGGGGGAGGACAGGCCTTTAATGGGGGAGGACAGGCCTTTAAGGGAGGAGGACAGGCCTTTAAGGGAGGAGGACAGGCCTTTAAGGGAGGAGGACAGGCCTTTAAGGGAGGGGAGCAAGCCTTCAAGGGGAAGGGAGGCCTTTAAGGGAGGGGGACAGGCCTTCAAGGGGGAGGGAAGCCTTTAAGGGAGGGGGACAAACCTTTAAGGGGGAGGGAGGCCTTTAAGGATGGGGGATAGGCCTTCAAGGGGGGGACAAACCTTTAAGGGGGAGGGAGGCCTTTAAGGGAAGGGGTCAGGCCTTCAAGGGGGAGGACAGGCCTTCAAGGGGGAGGACAGGCCTTCAAGGGGGAGGACAAGCCTTCAAGGGAGAGGGAGGCCTTTAAGGGAGGGGGACAGGCCTTCAAGGGGGGGAGGCCTTTAAAGGCCTTCAAGGGGGAGGGAGGACTTTAAAGGAGGGGAACAGGCCTTCAAGGGGGTTGGCAGGCCTTCAAAGGGAGAGACAGGCCTTCAGGGGGAAGACAGGCCTTCAAGGGAGGGGCCCTGGTGTAGAAGTATACGGAGGGAGGGAGGGAAGGGGGGTTCAAAGAGATGTGCATATGCTGGACTTTGCGGGAAAGAAATAATGGGTCTAAAAATAGAGGAGAAGAAGAGAGATGATGGACAATGGAATTTAGGGAGGGGAGGAACAGAAAGGGAGAGAAGTTGGACACAAGGGATGGTGTGGAGGGGGGATAAAGATACTGGGAGGTTGTCTGCTGCCTGGCTTAGGATCCACAGTGTCTGTTGCTTGGATCGTGTGTAGGTGCAGCACATCAAAGCTATTTGTTTCAACCCTTCTGTGGGACCTCTTTCAACAATCTTTTAAAAAAGATTTGGATAATTATCTAAAAGAGAAGTCCATAGGCTTGGGGGAATCCACTGCTCATTCCTATGATAAGCGGCATAAAATCTGTTTTACTACTTGGGATCTAGCTAGGTACTTGGGACCTGGGTTGGCCACTTTTGGATACAGGATACTGGGCTTGATGGACCTTTGGTCTGTTCCAATATGGCAATTCTTATGTACTTTTGTAACCTTTTAGCAGTACCAAGTTCTTTATCAGAGTTCAGTCTTCTGCAAGTGAAAACCATTTTGACATACACTGTTAACAAATTATCATCTGCTTTTGCGCGTATCCCTTAGAAACAATACATTTTCACAAGGTGGTACTGCGGTACAGTGAGAAATATTGACATCATTTTACATCAACTTCCCTCAGGATACAACACACTAAATTTCACCAATTGGCCGAGCTCTGTGGAAGGGGGGGGGGAGGGCGGGAGAGGGGTCACAGTGTATATGTATTCTGTTTCCATGTTATGCCTTGTAACTAGACTTTTTTGATCCCTCCTTTCTCCCCTATCTCTTACTCCAATTAACCTTTGGGGAGGAAAATTGAAGAGGAAGCAGCAGCCCTTTGCATTCTTACATTGAGTCTGGTTCTGCATATCTCAGTTATTTGAAGGAGCTCTTTTGGAAACATGAATGGTCCTGACAGTTCAGAATTTACTGTTCTGTCTGATTGATCCTACACAAGTTCTAACTGGAAACTGCTCTGTCCGCAGAACAGCCCACAGATGATTATGTTAATTATATGCTTATAAATTTTGCAACTTTTTTTTTTCATGGTGTAATACATGCAGTAGATATGGTACCAGTAGATGGACTCTGAAAATCTAGCATAATTAGAGCTGTGACCATGACTGAACATATTCTTATGTTGCTTACATTCTTAAGCAGTGTCTGCTTGCCTCACTGTTATCTGAAGCAACTTGCATTAGTGGTGTCTGACTAGACAACGGAGATTATGCTGTAATACTCCTCAGTATTGTAGTGCACATTTATCCACCCTCTGTGTAAAGTACATTGTAGCTGATAGAAAAAGACACGTGTAATGAAAATGTTTTACAGTTTTTTGTTAGTTTGAAATGTGTAATACAGAACTTGGTTTCCCTTTCATCTCTTTTCCCTCATCCCTGTTTCACTTGTGTTCCTATACTGTTGGTTTTCAATCATGAGAAGTCTACCAGTCGATTGTATTTTCTAAAATGGAGAAGGAAAAATATACATGTAAGTTGATAAGAGAATGGAGAACTGTGAAAGCATGATGACATCATTGGGAGCGTTTATTGGGAAAATGGGAGAACTTAATTTCTGTTGTCCTTGGTTGAAAGTGCAAGGCTTGTTCAGTGGATATTAAATATGAAACAATTATCACTAGTGATTATATAATGGGGAACAGCTAGATTTTAAAGAATTATTATGATAGCAAGTTTTATTGTAGCTGAGAATGAAAAACCATATTGTGGAATATAATGCACAAAATTATTTATTTATTTATTCAGTTTTTTTTAGCCCGTCCTCCCAAAGGAGCCCAGAATGGGTTACAAAGCACATCCATATTAATCGAGACAGGACAGAGATGACATAATTTACATAAATTACAATACAGACATGACAATAATTTATAATATAGACATGACAATAAAACATTTTCACTAAGTAGCATCTGGTGAGATTAGGTACCTTAGATGTGTTGACAGAGTGGCATTTCTGGGTGCATGACTTTAAGGTGCTGGGTTTGTAAAGAGGAAGGTTTTCACAGCCTTCCTGAAGCTCCAAAGTCCATCTAGTGATCTAACAGATGGGGGGGTGGGATGGTGTGCCAAAGTCTGGGTATGAAATGTGAGTAGGAGCATTTGCAGGCTCATTTTTGAGGAAGCGGCCGGGAGATATGGTCAGTCGTTTTTTTTCCTTGGGACCTCAGTGGTGCTTTGGGAAGTAGATTTGTAAGTAGTTTAGTTTTCATGTAGTATGGAATCGTTTCATGGAAGGTTTTGGAAGCGAGGACCAGGATCTTGAATGGGCAGCCAGTCCATGGAAGCTAATGCAGGGGTAACATGGTTACGGATGCCTAGGTTTTTCAGAAGGTGGATTGCAGCCTTTTGTACTCTTTTGGAGGCGGGAGAGAGTTTTAGTAGGTAGGCCTACTAGTAGAGTGTTACGCGGGATAGTACAAAAGCGTAGAGTAGTTGGGCAAATTCGGGTTCTGAGAAGTAGGCACTCCGTAGAGGAGTGGTTTGGGTTCAGATAAGGATTTTCCTAGTAGAACTCTCTAAGATCTATCATTCAGGAATGAAGAGAACCATTGAAGTGCATTGTCATGGATTCCGATGGACTTTAGCCTGGACAAGAGGAGAGAGTGGTCGATGATGTTGAAGGCTGCACTGAGGTCTAATAGTACCAGCAATGCGTCATTTCTGTCGTCTAGGATTTTCCAGCAGTTATCTAGGATGTCCAAAAGCACTGTTTCTGTGCTGTGGTGTTTCCTGAAGCCCGATTGGAAGTTGGAGAGGGTGACATTTGTCTCCTTGAAGTCTTGCAATTGTGCGAGTACTTTCTTTTCCAGTATTTTTGATTTGTTAATTATTGTGATTAATGTCTCGGTCATTATTGTGCTGTTCCTCCCCCCTCAGTGTTTCCTGTCTCAGTTTGCTTTGTATTCACAGTACTTTGGCCTGTTGTGTTGTACACCAAAATGATTCCCTTGATTTGTGTGGGTTACCAAATCTCTTGCAAATAAGATGAAAAATAATTGTGACTTGCTTACAGTCATCTAAATCACGCCAATGTATGTGAGAATATGCTTCAAGATTAATAGATTGGCATCTTTTTACAATTTGTGAGAAGATCACCTGCAGGCTGAAAATTTGTATGGCCTAGTTTCGCTGCCAAAAGGAGTTGTAGGCTGTCCTTTGTGTCTTTTTGGTGTTCCAGCATGAAATCATTACTCTCTGCTGGTATGTCACCCCCTCACTCTCTCCCCCACAGCTTTTGCTGAATATGGATTTTATAAACACACAGGACCAGCTCAGTTTGGAGTTGCAGTGAAGAACTGACCTAAAGGAGATGAGGCATCATGGGGAACTTCTGCAAGCAGGAAAGCAGAATGTATGTTATATACTAGAATATAAATTGAGATTTTGGGGCAAGAAATGGCCCAAAAATGGGGTTCTCGGTTTATATTTGAGTCTTGATCTTTCTTGCTTCTTCCTTATGTCCCTCCCTCTCTGTGAAGATTACATCCCACCCGCCTGTCCGCCCACTCGCTAACCAGCACTTCTGTTCTCTACCTCCCACTCCCCTCCCGCCCAGCACTTCAGTCCTACCACCTCCCTACTCGCTAGCCTCCACTTGTTTTCACTCCTGCTCAACGGGCACTTCAGTGCTACCACTTCCCCACCTGATAACTGGCTGACCGGCACATTTAGCCCTTTCCCCAGCCGACCGGCACTGTTCTTTTCCTATCTGAAGCTGAGGCCAATGCTATGTGTTGGGCCAGAGCAGGGCCTTGCGCATGATCAAGGCCTACTGGTTCCCGCTCTGTCTTAGAAAATCTCGGAAAGGAGCCAGTAGAGGCCTTGAGCATGTGCAAATGCACAAGGTCCCGCTCCGGCCCAACACAATATTGGCCTCAGCTTCAGACAGGAAAAGAACTGTGTTGGTAAGAACAGTGTCGATCAGCTAGGGGGAGGGACAGATGTGTCATCATTGGGTGGGAGGGTGGTAGCACTGAAGTGCCCGTGGAGCAGGGGGTAAACACAAGTACAAGTTAGTGGATAGGGAGGTGGTAGGACTGAAGTGCCAGTTGAGTGGGGTCAGGAACAGATGTGCTGGTTAGCAGTAAGGAGATGGTAGCACTGAAGTGCCGGTCAGGAACAGCAGTGCTGGTTAAGTGGGGGGGGAGGATGCAATCTTCAAAGAGGGTATTTTGATTTATATTATTAGCAAACAGGAAGAAAATGGTTTAACTCACAGAGACCCAGTGTTGTAATATTACAACATCACATTTAAGGCTACAAAATAAACCCTCCCCCATTTTTTTTCTTTTTAAAACTTCATGTACATTACTAATAAAACCTATTGTTCAGTTCTGCAACACCATTGGATGGTTGAATGTGTAAATAGGTCTGTTTATCTGGCCATGAAGTCATACAACCCTGTTGCCTGCTTTGGAGTATATCATCTTGTTGTTTTGGACGGGATACATCAGGACTAAAGTAAGTAAAAAGCTTGAAATATTTTTTTATGTGATCATTAATATGTGTAGATCATGCAGATTTTATGACATCATTGAATATACTGATTTTAAGAGATTTAGAGCTGGTTATTTCTATGTTGTAATTTTACAACAGTGGGTCAAAGTGATAGCAAGGTTTTGTCTGCACTCCCCTGAGACCCAGTGTTGTAATATTACAACATCACATTTAAGGCTACAAAATAAACCCTCCCCCATTTTTTTTCTTTTTAAAACTTCATGTACATTACTAATAGAACCTATTGTTCAGTTCTGCAACACCATTGGATGGTTGAATGTGTAAATAGGTCTGTTTATCTGGCCATGAAGTCATACAACCCTGTTGCCTGCTTTGGAGTAATGATGTCCATTCCCTCTGCACACCACTGGAGTACTTTCAGAAGTTTGTGACAGAAGATATGATCAACGCTCTGGCAGATAACACAAATCAGTACAGTTTTCAGAAGAAAGGATCATCTATAAACACAAACACAAAGGAAATAGAGCAGATGATTGGCATGTATCTGAAGATGGGTCTTGTCCAAATGCCTGGAGTCCGTATGTACTGGGAAGCAGACACAAGATACAGTCCTGTCGCTGATGTAATGTCACGAAACAGATTCCAGTCTCTGTTGACATCATTACATTTTGTGAACAATCTAACCGTGTCTGAGATGGAACAAAAAAGTGACAAACTCTGGAAACTCAGACCATGGCTTGATGCTTTCAGAGAGAAATGCCTAAAAGTGGTCCCTGAAGAACATAACTCTGTTGATGAAATGATGATCCCTTTCAGGGGGAAATTCAGCAGCATCAAACAGTACATGCGTGGCAAGCCAAACCCATGGGGGTTCAAGCTGTGGGCAAGGACTGGAATCTCTGGTATACTTTGTGATTTTGATGTGTACCAAGGCAGTGTGAATGGAATACGGGCAAGATCTGAACTTGGACTATCAGGGGATGTTGTGATGAAACTTGCTTCCACACTTCCACATAGTCACAACTACAAGATCTATGCAGACAACTTTTTCACCAGCATCCCATTGATAGTTAGGCTGCTGGATTGTGGAATTCATTACACAGGAACAGCCAGACAAGTGCGCCTTCCAAACTGTAATCTTGAGGATGAGAAAAGCTTGAAGAAAAAGGGAAGAGGAAGCTTTGATGTCAGAGTGGAGTCAAATCACAACATTTGTGCTGTGAAATGGTTTGACAACAGACAGGTTACACTTGTGTCTTCCTTTGCTGGCCCACAACCAGTGGAGAAGATTCAACGCTGGGACAAAACTGCCAAAAGATTTGTTGAAGTTGAGAGGCCTTATATCGTGGCTGCCTATAACAAATTCATGGGCGGAGTGGATTTGTTAGACTCATTTGCAGCAAAATACAAGTTTCCACTGAAGTCCTACCGCTGGTACCTTTACATCTTCTGGCACACCATTAACCTAGCTGTGATCAATGCTTGGCTCCTGTACAAAAGGGACTGCAAAGCTTTGGATATCCCAAAGAAACAGATGCTAAACAGGAGAATGTTTCAGGCCCAGTTGGCATCTTCTCTTATCCTGATCGGAACGGCTGGGTCAGTGTCAAAGCGAGGGCGACCATCTGCAAGCCCAGTTTCATCAAGAGGGGGCACCTTGACTTCCCAAAAGAGGCAGTTTACAGATGATGGAGGTTCTTCAGCTGCCATGACAGCCAAAAAGTCAAATGCACACCCTCCAAAGGAAGTTTGCAAGGACATGATTGGACATTTTCCCATCAAAGCCGATAGAGGACGGTGCCGACACTGTGCAAAAGGCTATACCAACACACTTTGCAGGAAGTGCAATGTTCGCCTGTGCTTTTCAGAGCAAAATAACTGTTTTTGGAACTACCATAACTGAATAAATGAACAAATAAAACATGCACATATAGGGCTCGATTCACAAAACCGTGCTATGAAGATAGCACAAGTGCTATTTCATAGCGTGGCCGTTTTTACCCGTATTTGCGCTAACATGAAATTTTTTGTGCAAAAACACGAAATTTCTTGATTACCGCTGATAGAAGTCAATGGGCGCTTCACAGGGAAAAATTTGCGTTTTTATATGATACTCATTTTTTGTATTAAATTGATAATAAAAATTACTTTTTTCTTTATTATACTATTGTTGTTGTGTATATACATAAACTTAGGTGGGTCTTTATAAGCTGTAAAGTACAAATAAACTTTTAATTATTCCTTACATGTGTTCAGAGAGAGAGTGACACTATTGAAATTCTGCTACCTTACAGGCCCAGCGTTGCAATTTTACAACATCCTCCCCAAAAGTTACTAAAATGTCAAAATAAAAAAAAAACCACTGATTTAGGGATCACAAGCCTCCTATAACAACATGTGAACGTTCGAAAACATTTTTTTACGTTTTTTTCTATATTTGGGTCTCTGGGGGTTAAAGGATTGGGATCTGGGGTTAAAGTATTGGACTATGCAGAATAATTATTGACTTTGTTAATGCATGTCATTTTAATATTTATCTGCTAGTATTGTGGTTATTCATATATTTATTATATGCTGTAATATTATTTTTAATTTATGTTTCAGCTATGATATGCGTTAAGTGCCATATTGCTTGATTTTATCTTTGATTTGTGACTTTTATCCATTTTTATGTTTTAGTCTTTTATGTGGTGTTATATACAAAACCTTTTCTCTGTTTTTAAGGTTTATGTTCGGTGTTTTTAAGGTTTATGGCCGGTGCAGGAGGCAGAAGGCACTGGAGGAGAGCAGGGGAAGCGCAGTAGGCAGAGAGCAGAGGAAGCGCAGAGGGCAGAAAGCAGAGAAAACGAAGCGGAGGAGAAAGGAAGAAGCAGGCAGCGTGGGGTAGGCAAGAGGGAGCTCCGCCCACCCCCAACGCGTCACCAGCAGTGCGACCGGACTCCCACTTAATAGGGGAGACCGCGGCAGAAGCTCCGGACGGTGCAGAAGGCACCGGAGGAGAGCAGGGGAAGCGCAGAGGGCAGAAAGCAGAGAAAACGAAGTGGAGGAGAAAGGAAGAAGCAGGCAGCATGTTGTAGGTGAGAGGGAGCTCCGCCCATCCCCAACGTGTCACCAGCAGCGCGACCGGACTCCCCCTTAAAAGGGGAGACTGTGGCAGAAGCTCCGGCCGGTGCAGGAGGCAGAAGGCACCGGAGGAGAGCAGGGGAAGCGCAATAGGCAGAGAGCAGAGAAAGCGCAGAGGGCAGAAAGCAGAGAAAACGAAGTGGAGGAGAAAGGAAGAAGCAGGCAGCGTGGAGTAGGCGAGAGGGAGCTCTGCCCACCCCCAACGCGTCGCCAACAGCGCGACCGGACTCCCCCTTAAAAGGGGGAGAGCCAACGGCTTGCAGCCGTTCGGCGCGCGGCAAAGACGAGCGCCTTAGCAAGAACGCCTTTGCGAAGAAGCCTTAAGAAGGAGCCAGGAAGCAAGGCTGACTAACAGAGAGCCTCAAAACCTAGCTGCAAAGCAGTGACCGTTTTCGCGCACCACACACCAAGAGACTAAAGAGAGAAAGAGAAATGGAAGCAGCAGGAACCCAGAGGAGCTTCCCAGTGTACTGCACGGAGTGTCATATAGAAACATAGAAACATAGAAAGGTGACGGCAGAAAAGGGCTACAGCCCATCAAGTCTACCCACTCTACTGACCACCCCATTAAGTCTGAGTGCTGCTCGACCCACGTAGGGATCCAACGTGGATGTCCCATTTATTCTTAAAGTCGAGCTAGCTTGTGGCCTTGATTACCTGCACCGGAAGTTTGTTCCAGTGATCTACCACTCTTTCTGTGAAGAAATACTTCCTGGTGTACAACTACCTCCCCTCGGAAAGGCAGGCGCACATATACGATCGGTGTCAGGAACTGGAAAGCCTGAAGAAGGAGGTCGGTAGACTACAGGACAGGGTCCAGGAGCTGGAGGAACTCCGCAGCTTGGAAGAACCGTACTGGGCAACTGAGGACCCCACAAGAGAGAGCCACATTGAAGAGCAAGTAAGGAAGCTCGAGAGATTCATCGAGGAGGCCTACAGGAGGGTGGAGGAACAGGACCATCAGCAACTCAGACAGGAACCAACAGATGGAAGACAGGAACCAACAGACACCAGGGGAGAAGGACCTTATGGAAAAATCGAGCAAACAGAGGAGGCCAAGACTCACCAGAACCCTGAGGGAGAAGTATCGAACCACACCGAAGATACAGACTTGAGACCAAAGAGGAAGCTGAAGAAGGGGAAATCTGCAATCGTAGTGGGAGACTCAATCCTGAGAGAAGTTGACAGTCATGTAGCAGGGGGGAGAGAAGACCAGCTAGTGACATGTCTCCCAGGGGCAAGAACGAAGAACATCACCGACAGAATCGAGAGGATCCTGGAAGGAGCTGAGACAGAAGAGACAGCAGTGATAATCCATGTTGGAACAAATGATGTCAACAGAAGAAATTACAGCAGGGCTACACTAACTGAGCAGTTCAAGATCCTGGGTAGGAAACTTAAGCTGAGGACATAGAAGATAGCATTCTCAGAGATCCTGCCAGTGCCGAGGGCAGATGTGAAGAGGCAGACCGAGCTACAAGCAATAAATGCATGGCTGAGGAGATGGTGTGAAGAGGTAGGTTTCCACTTAGTGAAGAACTGGACAACTTTTTTGGGGAAGAGCAATCTTTACAGGATGGATGGACTACACCTGAGCACGGCAGGAACGAGACTGCTGGCGAACAACGTCAAGAGAGAAATAGAGAAGGCTTTAAACTGCGAAAAAGGGGAAAGCCGACAGTTGACCTGACATCGACATTTCGAACAAGAGTATACATTGAAGATACTGAGCGGGAAAAATGCTGGGAAGAAACAAAAGACAAACTACAAGGGTCCAAGGATCAAGTGGAACTAGAGAACAAACAGCAGGCGCTAAAGGAACAGGCAGAAAGGAGGAAACAGGCTAAGGACGAAGAAGACGCACCACAGGAAGAAGAAGAACCAAACAGAATCCAGGGGCTGGCAGCCCGCGAGGGGGACGGCAAGAGGAACAAATTACAAGGAAAAACCGCAGGGAAAAGAAAAAAAAAAACAGGACTTAAACTGCTTATACGCAAATGCAAGGAGCCTAAGGACCAAAATGGGAGAACTGGAAGTCATGGCCAAGAAAGAGGACCTAGACATTATTGGAATCACAGAAACATGGTGGACTGAGGACAACAAATGGGACGTAGAACTGCCAGTGTACAAACTCTATAGGAGAGACAGGACTTACAAGAAGGGTGGAGGAGAATAGCACTATATATAAAGGACACCATTCATTCGACCAGAATGGATATGGCAGCAAGGGCGGAAGGTTTGGAATCATTATGGGTTAAATTACCGGGAAGAAATGGAGCTGACATAAAATTGGGACTGTACTATCGCCTACCTGGACAAACAGAAGCAAACGACAAAGAACTGGAAGCAGAATTGAGGCGGTAATGCAAAAGCGAAAGTGTGATGGTGATGGGGGATTTTAATTACCCCGGGATAGACAGGAGTATTGGAAACTCCAACTGTGCGAGGGAAGCAGAATTCCCAGAGGCTATAAGGGACTGATTCATGGAACAGCTTGTCAAAAAATCAACGCGAGGGGATGCCACTCTCAACCTAATCCTCAACGGGCTAGGGGGACCTGCAAAGGAAGTGGAATTAGTAGGACCACGAGGAAACAGCGATCACAACATGATCCGTTACAAATTAGAAGTAGGAACATCCAAAGTGAAGAGAACCACAGCGACAACGCTCAACTTCAAGAAATGGAACTACGATGCTATGAGAGCAATGGTGAGGAAGAAATTCAAAAACAGCTCAAAAAGGATGGAGACCATAGAGAAAGCC
The DNA here is from genome assembly GCF_902459505.1 of Geotrypetes seraphini. Lineage (NCBI taxonomy): Eukaryota > Metazoa > Chordata > Amphibia > Gymnophiona > Dermophiidae > Geotrypetes > Geotrypetes seraphini. The sequence goes on from NC_047086.1 coordinate 114,989,901, forward strand.
TGGTCCCTATTCAAGGACATGGTGCAAGAAGCACAAAACTTGTACATCCCCAGGTTTAGGAAAGGGTGCAAAAAAAAAATCGAACAAAAGACCCAGTATGGATAACAAATGAAGTGAAGAAGGCGATAGGTTACAAGAAAAAATTGTTCCGAAAATGGAAAAAGGACCAAATCGAGGAACACCGGAAGGAACACAAAAAACACCAAAAAGAATGTCACCAAGTGGTTAGGAAAGCAAAAAGAGAATATGAAGAGAGGCTGGCTGGGGAAGCAAGAAACTTCAAAACGTTCTTCAGATAACGTTAAAGTGAAGCAACCGGCGAGGGAGGAAGTAGGACCGTTGGATGATGGAGACAGAAAGGGAGTGGTAAAGGAGGAAAAAGAGGTAGCTGATAGATTAAACAAGTTATTCTCGTCGGTCTTCACGAGTGAGGACACATCCAATGTACCAGAACCCGAAGAGATCATAAGTGGAGATAAAGAAGAAAAACTGGCGCAAATAAGCCATGAGGATGTCCTTCAACAGATAGATAGATTGAAAAGTGACAAATCACCGGGCCCGGACGGAATCCACCCAAGGGTACTAAAAGAACTAAGGAACGAAATAGCAGAAACACTCCGACAAATTTGTAAACTATCCTTGAAAACTGGGGAGATCCCGGAGGACTGGAAAATAGCAAATGTCACACCTATCTTTAAAAAGGGATCGAGGGGTGACCCGGGGAACTACAGGCCAGTAAGCTTGACTTCAGTTCCGGGTAAGATGATGGAGGCACTGATAAAGGACAGCATCTGTGAGCACATAGAAAAAAATGGACAACTGAAAGCGAGCCAGCATGGCTTCTGCAAGGGGAGATCGTGCCAAACAAACTTACTGCATTTCTTTGAAGGGATAAACAGCCAGATGGACAAAGGGGAACCCATAGACATCATTTATCTCGACTTCCAAAAAGCCTTTGACAAGGTACCCCATGAGCGGCTTCTTGAGAAGCTGTGGAACCACGGGGTGGAAGGGGACGTATACAGATGGATTAAACACTGGTTGGCAGGCAGAAAGCAAAGGGTTGAAGTGAAGGGCCACTACTCGGACTGGTGGAGGGTCACGAGCGGTGTGCCCCAGGGGTTGGTGCTCGGACTGCTGCTGTTCAATGTATTTATAAATGACCTAGAAGCGGAGACGAAGTGTGAAGTTATAAAATTTGCGGATGACACCAAACTCTGCAGCAGAGTTCGAACCGCGGAAGAATGTGAAAGCCTACAAAGGGACTTAAACAAATTGGAAGAGTGGGCAAATAAATGGCAAATGCGCTTTAATATAGAGAAATGCAAGGTCATGCATTTAGGGAAAAAGAACCCGATGTTCAGCTACAAAATGGGGGGATCAGTGTTAGGGGACAGTAACCTTGAAAAAGACTTGGGTGTGCTGGTGGATACAACAATGAAATCAACGGCACAATGTGCAGCAGCCTCAAAGAAAGCAAATAGAATGTTGGGTATTATTAAAAAGGGTATTACAACCAGGACAAAGGAAGTCATCATGTCGCTGTATCGTGCGATGGTGCGCCCGCAACTGGAGGACATAGCGATACTTGAAAGGGTCCAGAGAAGGGCGACAAAAATGATAAAAGGTATGGAAAACTTTTCATACGCAGACAGGTTAGAAAGGCTGGGGCTCTTCTCCCTGGAAAAGTGGAGACTCAGAGGAGACATGATAGAGACTTTCAAGATCATGAAAGGCATAGAGAAGGTAGAAAGGGACAGATTCTTCAGACTATTGGGAACCACAAGTACAAGGGGGCACTCGGAGAAACTGAAAGGGGACAGGTTTAGAACCTATGCTAGGAAGTTGGACACCTGGAATGCGCTTCCGGAGGTTGTGATAGGGCAGAGTACACTACGGGGTTTCAAAGAAGGATTGGATAAATTCCTGAAGGATAGGGGGGATTGAGGGATACAAATTGAGGTAGAGATAGGTTATAGAAAGAGTATAGATAGAAAAATAAGAGAGATTAAAGGGCTTAGACAAGGATCACCTTACAGATCATGAGCCTGATGGGCCGCTGCGGGTTTGGACTGCTGGGCGCGATGGACCTCTGGTCTGACCCAGCGGAGGCAACTTCTTATGTTCTTATGTCAGGGAAGCAAAGAGGTTAAAAGGAAACATTGTAAAGTTAAAAATGTGTTAAAACTTATGGCAAAAATGTCTAGTCTTTGTAGATTGGCTTACAGTGATAACCCAAGTTTCTAAACTCAGTTTATATTCGAGTCACAAGAACATAAGAATAGCCTTACTGAGTCAGACTAATGGTCCATCAAGCCCAGTAGCCTGTTCTTATGGTGGCTAATCCAGGTCCCTATGTACCTGCCCAAAACCCAAGGAGTAGCAACATTCCATGCTACCGATCCAGGGCAAGCAATGGCTTCTCCCATATCTTTCTCAATAATAGACTATGGACTTTTCCTCCAGGAAATTGTCAAAACCTTTCTTAAAACCAGCTAAGCTATTCGCTCTTACCACAACCTCTGGCAATGTGTTCCAGAGCTTAACTGTTCTCTGAGTGAAATTTTTTTCCTCCTATTGGTTTTAAAAGTATTTCCCTGTAACTTCATTGAATGTGCCCTAGTCTTTGTAATTTTTGACAGAGGGGGAGGAGGGGGGGGTAGGAAAGTTACCTCGGTTTATATTTGAGTATATATGGTAAATGGGACCAACCTAGTGACTTAGTGGCAATGTTTAGGAAACCTGAATTTAAATTCTAAGAATGACACGGGGACAGATTTTGTTCCCATCTCCATCCCTGCAAACTCTGTCCTCATCTGCACAAGCCTCGAACATAAAGTGTCTTGGAGGAGAAAGCTGCATCATGTTCAGAAAGACATGGCTTCGGAATTTCAGCAATTGTTTATATCACCTAAGGTGGATTCACTGGTAGTGCAGTTTACTAAATGCACTTTGTTGCCTAGTGAAGAGGGCATAATACTGAAGGATACGCAGGATCACAAATTGGAGTGTTTGGAGTATCTGGGAATCCTGTTCAACATGGCAGAAGGCCAAATTTTTCTTCCAGAGCCATGCAAACTGAAGCTCACACACCAGATCCTAGACATCTTGGTGAAGCCAGCTCTTATAGCTTGTCATTACCAGCAGGTTCTAGTGTACATGATGGTGACCATAGAGGTGATTCCATGGGCAATAGTGCACCTTCACCCTCTACAGAGCTCACTGCTGGCACGTTGGTCTTCTCAGTTGGTCTCACTCCAGAAGGAGTTAGCCTGGACAACTGAGGTGCTATAGAGCTTAAAATTGTGGCTCTGGCTGGAGTAATTTTCTAGAGGTGTTCCTTTCCACATAGAGTTGTGGGTGATACCAACAAAGGATGCCAGTCTCTGTGGCTGGGGTGGTCATTGTGAGGGTCTCTTAGTACAAGGCTGATGGCTGCCACTGCTGAAAACATGGTCTATCAACAGACTGGAGTTGAAAGCCATTCGGTTAGCTCTCCGTTTTTTCCAAACACGGCTGAAAAACAAAGAAGTCGGAGTATTGTCTAACAATTCTACAGCGCAAGAGGGAACCAAGTTTTCTTCTCTGAAGCTGGAAGCCCAATTGTTTAAGTGGGCAGAAGTCCACCTGCAGGCACATGTAGCGGGAGTGGAGAATGTCCAAGCTGACTACCTCAGCAGGCGGACGCTGGATCCAAGGGAATGGGCATTTTTCCAAAGAGTGTTTAACTACTGGGGGTGCCCAAAGTTTGATCTCATGTTGTCGGTGGACAGCAAGAAAACCCCTTAGTTTTTCAGTTGAAGTTCAAATCAGGAAGCGTCAGAATGGGCGCTCTCATGCAGCCTTGGTCACCTAGAGAACTGCTGTACGTGTTCCCACTGTGGCCGAAGATAGGAAGAGTCATTCACAGAATAGCAACCCACTGGGCATTGATAGTCTTGGTAGCCATGGATTGGCCGCGTTGCCCATGGTACATGGATCTGGTCCACTGTATCACATCATTATGTCACATGAGCTATAGTATTAGAAAATCCAGAACGCTTTGGTTTCAAGTTTATTATTTATTTGATATACCGCCTATCATTATGTCTAGGCGGTTTACAATAAATTTAATAAAAGCATAGCTGATAAAAATGGATTAAAAGATAACATTATTACTGAGACACACAGACAATTTTCCAACTCTCGCTCATATTGTGATAAATTCCACCCAACACCACCTACATTGGAAGCTACTGCAGCTACATTTGGAGGATGCAGGGCTTTCCCCCTCATCGCATGCCATTTGGGGCGATCAATTCAGAATCAACCACAGATTCTTCCAGGGGATGATCAATGTGGTATTCATGCTGATGCTGCAGATGTTTCCAGGTTTTCTTCCCACTGCGCTGGGGGATGGGAGCTCCGAGTGAAGGGCAGGCAGTGGTTCTGTGAAGAAGTATGGGTGCAACAGGGCCTCTGTGGCCTGGATCCTCTGTTTTGATGGGTATATTAGGAAGCGCTTGAGCAGGTCCAGGGCTGGAGGAGATGCATCTGGTACAATATGTTCCAGTGATATGAGTGGGTTCTCCTCGAAGGAGATCTTGTTATAATCAGGGAGTTCTATGATTTCCAGCCAGATCATTCTCACTGTCTCAGAATACCATTGTATCACATCATTTTGTCACATGGGCCATAGTATTAGAAAATGCAGAATGCTTTGGTCTTATGGTGTGGCTATTAAGTGTGCAATCTTAACGCAGAAAGGATATTTGGAGACGGTGATATCGATTCTCCTCGGTTTTAGAAAGCCAGCGACAGTGATGGCCTATGCTAAAGTGTAGAAAAATTTTCTGCTTTGGTGCAAGGATAAGCAGTTGGATCCTTTCTGGGCTTTCATTCCTGAGGTCCTCTTTCCTGCAGTAAGGATTGGTGAAGAGCTTGGCAGTTGAATCTCTTAAAGATCAAGTAGCTAATCTTTCATGCTTCTGGGCCAGAGTAGATCGAGTGTCTCTAGCTTCTCTCCCAGATATTTCCAGGTTCCTGAAGGAAGCATTGAGACTCTGCCCTCTGGTAAGGAAGCCGTTTCCAACTTGGAATCTTAATATTGTATTACAGGCCCTCACTAAAGCTCCATATGAACCTTTATTGGAAGCGTCTATCATAGATCTGACTGTGAAGAAGTGTTTGGTCACAATTATTTTTGACTAGGAAGATGTTCAAGCTAAAGGCATTATTATGCAGAGAGCCTTTTCTCAGGAGCAGGAGTGTCTTTGCGCACTGTACCTTTCTTTCTGCCAAAGGTGGTTTTGGCTTCCATGTTAATCAGGAAGTAAGATTACCTGTTTTTCAGCCTACGGACAAAAAGAAACAGGACAAGGTTTTGAAGTTACTGAATGTGTGGAAGGTGCTTCTCTGCTATCTTGAAGTGACAAGATTACAATCTGTTTATCTTGTCCAGCTCTAATTATTGGGGAAGATCAGCCTCTAAGGCTTCTGTTCCCAATGGATTCGCCTGACGATCTCCTCAGCATACATTAGCTGTGGTAAACAACCGTTAGTCTTGAAAACTCACTCTTCCAAAAGTATGGCTTCTTCTTAGGCAGAGTCCAGGGCAGTGCTGCCTGATGAAATTTGCAGGGCAACCACATAGTCCACTCTTCATAGCTTTACGAAGTTTTACAGAATGGACGTGTCAGCACAAACAAAAATAGCTTTTGGGTCCTCAGTGCTTGTTGCAGACTCATCTATCCTGCCCTAGACTCAAGGAACTGCTCTGGTATGTCCTATCTGTAAGAAATTGTATGCTGTTTGCACAAGAAGGAAGGATTAGCTTCTTACCTCTACTACTACTACTACTACTACTACTACTACTACTACTACTATTTATTATTTCTATAGTGCTACCAGCTGCATGCAATCCAATCCAATCCTTTAGTTTTATATACCGATTCATCCCTCATAGAGGGCTCGACTCAGTTTACAATTATTTAAGATCAAAACAGAAAAGAATCATAGTTGACAAATAAAAAATCGTTAATTAGACACAGATAAAATTTTATTGATACTTCTGAAATAAGTGAGTTTTTAACTTTTTTTGAAATGTTGCTAATTGAGAGAGGAGTCTAATCTCAGATGGAAGCTCATTCCAAATCTTTGCAAATAAAAAAGTAAACAACAGAAATTAGCTGTAGTTTTTATATTCTTTAAGGTGGGAAAGCTAAGTTTATATTTGTGGGCACTTCTGGAATTCGATGGTAGAAAAGAGTTGAAAGAAATAGGAACATAAGGAGAAAAGATCCCATACATAATTAAAAAAATTATACTAACACATTTGAAATGTATTCTCGAGTAAACTGGAAGCCAGTCCTGTACATTATCTCGAATAAATCATCTTTCATGTAAAACAGCATACAATTTCTTATGCCCCGCCCTGCCAGTTGGATTCAGCCTGCGTTGAATAATAGCCTGGGTTGAATTCCAATGTCTTGGCCCATGGCAGCGAAAAGAAAATTATTGTAAGGCAGTGGGTTAGAGTTCCATTGCTCGCTGCACACTGCTTTCACAGAGGTATACTAAGGTTAATAGTGGTTACACACAGGTAGGTGGTGAGTTGGTTCTACCTTTATTTTTACAATTGCAATGTTTGTTTACTATATTTTTGTTCCTTTTGCAGAGCAGAGCAAAGTTAATGTTATCAGGGAGTTCCCTGAACCCCTCCTTGTTATCATTTCCACTCTTAGAAGTTATCATTTTCTTTGGTACGGACTGAAAAGAGAGGGCACTTCCCAGGGAAACAAGGAGGTGGAGTTGCGAGAAAAGATTGATTTGCCTTCTACAATCCAACTCATGAGTTGGGGTACACAAGCCATCTGTAAGGAGTTGTATACTGTTTTACAAGAAAGAGGATAATGGTTACTGAGGATGGACCATTTGGCCTTTGTCTGCCATCATGTTTCTATGAGGTAAGAACCTAATCCTTCCTTGTTGGACCCCTACCACAGTCCACACCTCTCCTCCCCCCACCTTTTACTTTCTCTCTCTTTTTTTTTTTTTTTTTTTTTTTTTTAACCACGTCTTTTGCCATATTCACTGTTTCCTTGCCCCAAGTCTCTCAGGAGTGGAGAATTCACTGTTTCCTTGCCCCAAGTCTCTCAGGAGTGGAGAAGTTTAGGAGTGGCATAAAGTTTAGTGCTATGGCCTGAGAATCGGGGCAATGATCAATTTCCATTGCAGCTCTCTATGACCTTGGGCAAGTCACTTATCCCTTTATTGCTCCAGGTTTTTGTTGTAAATAATTTTATTCTTCAATTTTACTTTAAATTTTCTTTCTTTTTCTTGAAAAGAGAGATTTAGAAGTAGCGTGTGGTGGTAATTTGCAGAAACCTCTGCCCTAACGCTCCCTCCCTGAGCAATAATACTTCATTGTAATTTATTTTTGGTTCTGATTATTTTCCACTCAGAAACATGATTTATACAGTCTTCAGAAAACAGAGGACTTGTGGTTTTGAGTCATCCTCCCTTTCTAGTCTAAATGAGTGTTTGTGAAGAAAAACTAGATGACTTGTATTAAAAAAAAAAAAAAAAAGCAGCCAGCCGGAGACACAATAAAGAAGACAACACTGACAACTTCTAACAGATTATGCAGTGCCTCTGGATGGAATAGTATGTCAAATAAGCATTCCTTTTGTTTGACTCTCTCTTCTTGAGTTCTGAACAAATGGATCCTTGTTTCTTTAATCTGTGATTCAGAGTCATTTGTGTAAGATAATGTTGTAGTGGGGACATTTTTTTTTTTTTGTAAGTGCATTGGGCTATAGTTTCAGTCCTGAAACAACACCTGACTGCCGAACTGAAACTCTCTAAACACTAACTGAGTCAGTGTTTTGCCTTTCTAAGGCTTGACTACTCAGTTTTCTAGCACACATACGAACCAATGACACCATGAGAGCATTCAACATTGAACTGCAGTGAAATTTTAATTATAAAGCAAGAGGACAGTACATAAGAACATAAAAATTGCCATACTGGGACAGATCAAAGATCCATCAACCAAAGATCCATCTAACCATGGCCAACCCAGATCCTAAGTATCTAGCTAGACCCTAAGTAGTAAAACTGATTTTATGCTGCTTATCCTAGGTATAAGCAGTGGATTTCCCTTAGCCATCTCAATAATGGCCTATGGACTTCTCTTTTAGGAAATTATCCAAACCTTTTTAAAATGCTGCTAAGTTAACTGATTTCACTGCATTCTCTGGCAACAAATTCCAGAGTTTAATTACACATTGTTTGAAGAAATATTTTCTCTATTTGTTTTAAATCTACTGCTCAGTAACTTCATAGCATGCACCCTAGCCCTAGTATTATTGGAATGGGTAAACAAGTGATTCACATCTACCCTTTCCACTCCACTCAGTATTTTATAGACCTTTATCATATCTCCTCTGAGCAATCTGTTCTCCAAGCTGAAAAGCCCTAGCCGCTTTAGCCTTTCCTCATAGAGAATTCATCCCATCCTTCTCTGTACCTTTTCTAATTCTGCTATATCTTTTTTGAGATGTGGTGACCAGAATTGCACACAGTATTTGAAGTATGGCTATACTATAGAGTGATAAAGGGGCATTATAACATTTTCATCTTTGTTTTCCATTGTTTTCCTGATAATTCCTAGCATTCTATTTGCTTTCTTAGCCGATGCCACACATTGAGTGGTTTCAATGTATCCTCCACGATGACATCTAGATCCCTTTTCTAGTCAGTGACTCGTAACATGGAACCCAGCATCATGTAGCTATAGTTCAGGTTCCTCTTTCCCAAATGCATCACTTTGCACTTGCTAACATTAAACGTCATCTGCCATTTGGCGCCCAGTCTCGCAAGGTCCTCTTGCAATTTTTCACAATCCTCTTGTGATTTAGCAACTTTGAACAACTTTGTGTCATCAGCAAATCTAATTATCTCACTAGTTATTCCCATCTTTAGATCATTGATAAATATGTTAAAAAGCAGTGTTCCCAGCACAGACCCCTGGGAACCCCACTATTTACCCCTCTCCATTGAGAATATTGACCACTTAAACCTACTCTTTGTTTTCTGTCTTTCAACCAGTTCTTAATCCATAATAAGACATTACCTCCTATCCCGTGACTTTCTAATTTCCTCAGAAATCTTTCATGTGGTACTTTGTCAAATGCCTTTTGAAAATCCAAAGACTCAACATCAACTGGCTCACCTTTATCCACATGTTCATTCACCCCTTCAAAGAAATGCAGTAGATTGGCGAGGCAAAATTTCCCTTGACTAAATCCTTGGCTTTCTCTTATTAATCCGGCACTTTAACTAGGGCTTATTTTTTAGGTAGGGCTTATATTAAGACCTACCCCTAAAATCATGCTAGGGCTTATTTTCGGGGAAACGCGGTAATAGCCTCCTTCACCTCACTCGTTAACCACGCCAGCTTCTGTTTGGTCTTCCTTCCTCCTTTTTTAATAAGAACATAAGAACATAAGGGATATATCTGGTATGGGCTTCCAGGATGGAATTTTTGACCTTTGCAGCTGCTCCTCTAAGTTTCTTTTTTAACATTCTCCTTATGTTATCATAGTCTCCTTTTTAAAAGTTAAATGCTATTGTATTGGATTTCCTGTGTGAACTTATTCCAGGGATTATATCAAATCTGATCTTGTTATGATCACTATTATAAAGCGGCCCCAGAACCATTATCTCTTGTACCAATTCATGTGTTCCACAGTGCTTCATGCTTGCTGGTTGTTGCCAAAAGCTGAAGTGAATGACAACCAGAAGTAACATGCTAGTCTGAAAAATCTTATACATTTTGAGACAAGAGAACAAGCAAAAGGAGAATTCTAGTCTTTCAACCTTCAAACTTATTCATCAGGTTCTCATTTCAAGAAAAGATCTGCTATGGAAGCAAAAGATGTGGATCCTGACATTTATGTAACGATACAGTGAAAACATTTCTTTCCATTCTATTCATATGGAAAACTGTCTGAGAATCCACCCTCTAAAAAACAAAAAACAAACACCTTCCCCCCTCCCCCCGAGGAAGGGACTTTTAATTTCCTTAATCTACTCAAAAGATGGATTGTTAGTGTGATAAAATCAGGTCACCTTATTCTTCAATTAACCTGCGTTTCTATACTTTGAAATGGACTAATATATGAGCCACGCTATCCACCTTTTATAAAGCTAACTGGCATTTAAAAAATGCAAGATTTTTTGGGACTGCTACAGTCCTGTTTGCTTTTTCTTTAAAGATTTCATAATGTTTTCATGAAATAGTATAGCAGTGCAAGTGAATTGTAGCTAATATAATAATTATTAGTATTATTTAATTAGACTGATTTTTTTCCCCCCTATTTGTTAAGAAGGATGATCTGAATGTAGGAGTTTGGTGTTGGGAGTAATTTCCAAGAAAATCCCAGTGGCACCCGTGCTTAAAACAAGGAAATATGTCATGCTCTGAAGGCAAAAAGCAGCTGTGTGGTTGTCCAGTAGAGCCTGGATCCATTCAATTTTTATTTATTTAACCACATAGCTATAATGTGGTGGTAGATCGGTATTTTTAGTTCAAGGCTTCACAGAGTAGCTTTATGGGTCTTTGCAGGGAAGTATGTTTGTTAAATATCTATCTGAAATATCTTCTGGGGTGTACCGTAAACCAGAAGGAAAAGACAAGTGTAGAAGGCTGTAAATCTTCCCCTCCTCAAACCTCTTCCTCTTCTATCCCCCTACACTTCTCCCCTCTCTCCTGTGATTGAGAGCACACAAAAGCCAGAAAATAACAATTGCCCCCCTATTCATTCTTCTCTGCATTTTTAACCAGTATTTTCCCCTTAAGATATGTGGTTTTATTTAGAATATCAATAATGATTTTCAGATTTGGCATTTCTTGTTGCTGGGCAAAGTCCTTTTTTTCATTGCCTGGAATAAATCTTTCCTAACAATTTTCATTTAGCTGTCACAGGTCCTGTTATACCCATGTGGACATTATTCTGTCAGTCACCTCTCTTGTTCAACGCACACTGGCTACCCGTTGAACCTAGAATTAGTTACAAAATCCTAGTTTTAACTTTTACAATATGTTCAAACAGTCAACCAGAGTTCATTGATAGACTCTTAATTCCTTACAGTCCTTCTAAATCGCTTTGTTCAATGTCACAGAATCTCCTTGTCGTACTATCACTAAAATCAATCAACACGTTGAGATCTAACAATTTTGCTGTCACTGCACCTTCTCTTTGGAATTCGCTGCCTAACCATTCACGCATCGAATCCATATTAAATCAGTTTAAATCTTGTTCCAGGATGCTTTTGGACACTTAACTGTCCTTTTAAGGACCAAAACAAAGCTTTATAGCTTTTTACCCTCACCTATTGTTTTTCCCTTTTACTGTGCTCTTTTCCTTAAAGATTGTAGTTCTAGCCCTTTTTTCCCTTTTGTGTGAAGTAAGTTCATATGTTTTGTAACGTGTTTTATTAACCTACCCTGGTCTTGTTTAGTATTTCTAATTTTAAATTTGTTTTTTTGGAATTTTTTCATTGTACACCGCCTAGAAATTTCATTAAGCGATATAAAATTTATTATTATTTTTTTAAATCTTTATTGAATTTCCAAAACATTGTCAGTGCATTACAGATAATATAACATTAAAAGTTTAAATAAAATGCACCTTAATATACAAATAAAGAAGAAAATAACCATTTCCCCCCTCTTTCTCTTAATTATAACATGTTAACTCATATTAATTATTACCAATATTATACTTATATAGTTTAATTCCTCAAAATATCCCTCCTTCCCTTCCCCCCACCCTGGATGTGTAAGGAGATTTACAAAAGAAAAACAATCATTATATTATTCTTATTGTTTGTTAACAAATGTAGTCAATGGGCTCCATATTTTATTAAATAAATTACTAAAACCTAAGCATTCTGTGTTTATTCTTTCATATTTATACGTATTACACACACTCGCCCACCAGAACGAGTAATAAACTTGAAACTTGAAAGGAAGTCCTAAAATGCTCTGTTTTATTAAAGGCAATGTAAACATCTGTGTGCCTATAAAATAGACACCCAAAATTATGCCGCTGCTGATGTTTATGCCAGCTTTGAAGGTGATGTAAATGCATGCATGTGCTGTCAAGCCTCAAGTTGTAACTGTCATGCTCCTTCCAAACTGTGCCCCTGGGAATTCCTACCTATGGCACTCAATTTATTGGGTTTAAGTATGTATGTAAACGGTTGTGCAGTTTTATAATGAGCCTTTCCAAGTATAAAACTGACTTTACATGTGGAATAAGACACCGCAATGATAGGAATGGTATTAAGCAAGGTTTTTATTTTACTCCATCCCACTCTTGGAAAGTTTGTGCATCGTGCCATCGTCTCCTTATGCAGGACCAGAAAAAAGGATTATGCACACTGTTACTTTGTATATAGTTTATTGAGTTTAATACTGCTGTAATTGTCACAGGATTCAGTCACCTCGTTCTCTTTTTAATTTTTGCTTCTAATTTTAAATGGTGAGAGATATAAATTTGAAAATCTGAGAAGTCTGCACTACATGTAATATTGCTGGACCTCAGCAAAGCATTTAATGCAGTCCAAGTAGGAGGCTTATAAATTTAAACTCAGCAGCCTAGGGGAGGACCTGAAGACTGGATTAGCCACTGGATGAACGATTGGTAATTCGTGGGGTGCTGGGGATTGTTCTTGGACTTGCTTCTGTTTAGCATTCAGTCTTGAGGTGTGAAAGTGTAGTGTATGTTATGTAAATCAGTGAAACGGATACCTTGTATTTTTTAGGGATTAAGGGGTTGGGACTTGTTTACCGTCTTTTTGTAGTTTTTACAAACACACTCAAAGCAATTTACATACGGGTACTTCAAGCATTTTTCATATCTGTCCCAGTAGGCTCACAATCTGTCTAATGTACTTGGGGCAGTGGAGGACAAAGTGACTTGCCCAGGCTGTAGCTCTTACCACTATGCCACACTCAAGAGTATGAAGACTTTGAAAGATACTGCACATATATAGTCTATATAGTCTAGCCCCTAAATACATAACAGACCTCTTCTCATTCCCAACCAGCAGACATGAGAGAAGAGCACACCTGAAATTCGTCTCCCCACCGGCTAGAGGATGCAAATATAAGAGATACCATCAACAACTTCTATCGTATCAAGCAGCCTTATGGGGCAAAGACTTAGAAAAACTAATTACACACACAAACAACTATGGAGAATTTAGGAAACACCTAAAAACATACCTGTTCTCGAAATACCTAGGTAATGAATCAGGACAATAGCCCCCTTCGTAATCCCCCCAAATCTGATCTTGTAAACTGTCAACCCCTAATCAATAACTATGAATGCTCCAATCAATTTACGGAATTTTTCTAATTCATTGCAAACCGCATGGAACTTCACGGTCCTGCAGTATATAAACTTATATAAACTGTTGTTACTATTACTAATGCTGTTACTATCAGATGTACACTGCTATACTCTGTAAATCGCTGCCTGCGCAGATTCTCTTTATTGTGAACCGCCTAGAAGTCGCAAGATTGTTGGCGGTATATAAGAATAAACTTATTATTATTATTATTATTATATATAATAAATTCAGGAGGCAGCAGTAATGTGGAATTGTTGTAGATAGAAATTCCATGGTGAAGGGAAAGAGAATACAGGTACATTACATTAGAGATTTCTATTCCGCCATTACCTTGCAGCTCAAGGCGGATTACAAAAGAATTAAGGTTGGTCAGTTACAAGAAGGGAATAGTGATCTGTTACAAGAAGAGATCAGAGTCATGACTAGTGAAGAGGGCGAGTATTCTCAGGGAGTTAAGAAGATAGGAGGAATGAGGTGTATACTTCTATACTCTCACTCATTCTTTTTGCGGGGCCACATTTTGGATTTGTAGGTACTTTTGGAGGGGCTCAGAAAAAATAGTTAATGTCTTATTAAAAGAAATATATATCAATACTGTAAGGAACTCCTGGAGAAAAGAGGAATTTAAATAAATTGTATGTAAGAAATTTCTAGGAAAATAGAAGCAGAGAAGTCTTTTCTAATCAAGCATACACGAATATGCGATCATTGTCACAATTGCACTATCACTAATCCTTTGGCACTTGAACCGCCAAGACTTTTTTGTTCGGGTTCCTTGAAACATGGTCCATGTCGGGACCTGTTGAGAACCCTTCAAGAGATAAGTGGAAGATTTCTCTTTTGCCATTGAAAGATAATTTGTATTATTAGATTAGTACACACTAGCACTTTTTTTCAATATTTCCATACATAGTGATGGGGCGGTGGGTTTGGCTAAAGGAGCTTCGGCTTCTGGCTGAATCACACATTTCTGAGTGTATGTGACAAAAATCATAGAAATTTCTTAAATTCAATTTATTTAAATTCCTTTTTTTTCCAGGAGTTCCTTACAGTATTGATATCTTACTTCATTTTTGACCTTCTATATCTTATGAGATTTAATAATCCAATCTCCCTACTACCTCTTTACATTGTTATTAAAAGAATGACAATTTTGCATGAGGTAAAAGCTCTTTATAGTTTATAAAAAATTTACTTTTGGCTAAGTCTTAATAATAATATTGTAATTTATAGCTAAAGAGACATATGATCAAGAAACTGTATTTCTGATGTAATCTTTTATCTTGTATGTATTTCTGATGATTTGTATTATATTTTTTTCACAGATTGTCCAGTACTTCTCATTGTAAACCGCCTCAAACTATTATGGCTTTGGCGGTATACAAGAATAAATTATTATTATTATTATATGAATCTTCTCCTTCCCTTCCATCTACTCGACCCCCTTCTCTTCACTACTGGAAGCTGAAGATCTAATGTTTAAAAAGCTACATTACCAAGTTGTTTGCCTCTTTCTTTTGCTGGTGTTTGAGATTCTCCTTGTACAGTAGTTAAGACACCTACACTGTGCCAGATAACATTACCATAGCCTCCTACTACATGTTCATGATTGAAGCCTTTCTGGGTTAAATCTTTAATACAATTTTCCACTTCTATATAAGTTTTGTACAAAAGTTTGGAGAAAATGAACATTACAGAAAAGAGAGTCATTCGGTGTCAGGTCAAAAGCGCGCCGGGACAAAGGCGCACGCAGACAATTGAGCGCAGCGTGGAGGTGCGCGCTGCAGAAAATTACTGTTTTTAGGGCTCCGACGGGGTGTGTGTGTGGGGGGGAACCCCCCCAATTTACTTAATAGAGATCGCGTCGCGATGTGGGGGTGTTGTGGGGGGTTTGGGGGGTTGTAACCCCCTACAAGTTACTGAAAACTTCACTTTTTCCCTGTTTTCCCTGTAAAATGTGGAGGGTTACAACCCCCCAAATCCCCCCATAATGCCGCCGCGATCTCTATTAAGTAAACTGGGGGGGCTCCCCAACAAAAACCCCCGTATACGGGTAGATGGTATGCTGTGCATTGTTAACTATAAGTTCCCCATGTCGCCTTGACAAAGAACTCGGAACGCGTTGGCGTTCGGGGAAACAGTTTGCAGCTGAATGCTAAGTTGAAAGCTAAGTATATTCAACATGAATAAGTTTAATAACTAAAGTTATAATATAAATACAAATAAAAAATTCTTAAAACAATATTTATAAAAATATAAAAAAGTAAGGAGGAGGAGGTACCTTGGGGCAAATGAAGAATTTACCCATTCAAACTATGCTGTTTGGAGGGCTGTCTGATACCCCTTAGGACCTCTGTTAACCTTCCAGTGGATAACAATTAAATCCCTGTTGCGGTATTTGTACTGAATCTGTAGCTGAGTGTGTTTGCCAAATTGTCTTTACATAACGGAAGCTTGTTGTAAGATATACTCATCTAGTCATTTAAGTTTTTCAGTCACATTTCTTGCATTGCAGAAGGCTTTAAAATAGGTTATCATTATAAGACAGGAAGTTTTTAATGCCAATGATGTGTCATTGACCCTGAATACACACTAACCCAGGGATCTCAAAGTCCCTCCTTGAGGGCCTCAATCCAGTCGGGTTTTCAGGATTTCCCCAATGAATATGCATTGAAAGCAGTGCATGCACATAGATCTCATGCATATTCATTGGGGAAATCCTGAAAATCCAACTGGATTGCGGCCCTCAAGGAGGGACTTTGAGACCCCTGCACTAACCAGTCTTTGGAGGGTAGTGGTGAGGCTGTGAGGCTTTTTCCTCTTGATCTTACATTGACAATATAAGCCGTGGAATGCTTAGAAATGTGTATTCATTAGTTTTCAATCCAAAATAAGTGCTCATATACTCTCTTTAGGTTTTATTCTAAGAGTGTTTCATCAGGCTACATATATATTGCTCTGTAGCAGGATTTCTGTGGATAATGAGGGCATCTGAACCAGGGGCTTCATGTTTCTCAGCTCTCAGCACTTAGTAATACTGTCGGTATTGAATTAAGACAATGTAGACCTGATCTGCTAAGGGTTTTGACCCATTATATGCCGACAACAGTAACCATTCTAATTCAAGCCCTGTATTTTCTCATAATATGGACAATTGATCTGTTTTGGAAATTACTGCCTAGAAGCATTAGGCCAACACATACAAACACATTAAACACTCCTATCTCCCGTTTGCTTGTCTTGTGTGTGTGTATATGTGAAATGTGTCACTGTAAATACTGGCCCATTCTGTTTCAGTGCCTTAGTACTCCAGCCCATTACAAGGCTCTGTTGGTTTATATTTTTTGAGCTGCTCAAACATGCTTGGAGATATTTCCTGGCACATTAGCATGAGAACTGTGATGCCAGTTAATGATCTGTCATCGGTGTGCTCTCATAACCGAAAACAAACTTGCATGGTTCAGACCATTCTTTTGAGCTGAGAAAACCTAAGCAGAGTCTCAGAAAAATAAAATGGTGCTGTAATCTGTTACACATTTTCCTTATTAAATTAATTATGCAGAACTTTTTTACTGAAGTGTTACTTGAAGGGATAATGATGATGATGATAACAATTAAAGGTAATTTTTCCCACAAAATGCTTTTGACGTTGGGAAATTTTACAGTGAGACCTATTAGATTGCAATATGAAAATGTATTTTTCCTGGATATGGTGAAAACACTTTTTTTCTCTTTGGAGAAATACATTATAGTTTACCTTTCCTTACATTTAACATCATGAGCATACTACTTTGTTATAGCATACACTGGGGGTGTCAGTCCCTCCTCAAGGGCTGCAATCCAGTTGAGTTTTCAGGATTTCCCCAATGAATATGCATTGAAAGCAGTGCATGCAAATAGATCTCATGCATATTCATTGGGGAAATCCTGAAAACCCGACTGGATTCCGGCCCTCGAGGACCAGAGTTGCCCATATCTGGCCTAGAGTCTTTTGCAATCTGTACAATACTGTAGTGCCATGACTTAAGTAATGATGGCTAATGTCCATTCTGGAAACATTGCTTGAAAATCTCCATATTGAGCCAAAATCATGCACAAATCAGACTGTCTTTGGTTTCTCCTTCTTCCTTTGCTTTGATTTTGTTCTATGTGATAAACTGATCTTCATTCATGATTCCACTGACATGGTTAATTCTGCCAGTTCAGGGCCACTTGATCACCTGGCCACAAGTTCAATCTGCAATTTGTAGGGATGAGTGTTAGATTGTTTTGTTGTGTTTGTGTGTAATGGCTTATTATGCAAGTCTTAAAATGTTTCGAATCACTTGAGCATCCTTTGGGTAGAGAGGCAGTGCAGGAAAATAATAATACAAATGATATACAGTGTTATCCCTGAAATGATTTTGTATGCACCTTTTTAGTCTACATTAATTTTTTACTCTTGTTCATGGCTCTTAATTTGATGTGCAAGTGTGAGATAAATGAACTTTGACTTCAGCCTTCCGTCTACTGCAAATTTGAAGTAATTGTCCTTTAAATTATCTTATGCTACAGAATTGTTGCTCCCAGTCCCTGTTGTCATCCTGTGAATGTTGAGGTTAGAT
Source organism: Geotrypetes seraphini (assembly GCF_902459505.1). Classification (NCBI taxonomy): domain Eukaryota; kingdom Metazoa; phylum Chordata; class Amphibia; order Gymnophiona; family Dermophiidae; genus Geotrypetes; species Geotrypetes seraphini. Next base: position 115,007,909 of record NC_047086.1, read on the forward strand.
GTTGGCTCTGTCTATTGGCCTTGAAGAGCTGTAAGAGTCCAAGCCCTCTGTGTTTGGTTATTTGCCTTTCTGTTGGGGCAGGTGGGGGTTTATCTAATGATTCTATGGGGAGAGGGATGGTGGTTCTGCTAATATAAAAATGGGAACATTATTTGAAGAATTGTTGTACATGTTTTATGTACAAACTTAAATTTCATCTGCTGTTTGGATGCCCAGTCTTCCAATTTCATAAGGTCTTCCTGCAATTTTCGTAGTCAATATGCATTTTAACATCTTTGAATAGTTTTATGTCATCTCCATATTTAGTAACCTCACTCATCATTCCCCTTTCCAAATAATTTATAAATGTTAAATAGCATCAGTCCCATGAGGCACTCCACTGTTCACCCTCCTTTACTGAGAGAAATTGACATTTAACCCTCCTCTCAGTTTTCTGTTATCTAATTCCTAATCCACAAAATTGCCGTTTCATGGCTTTTTAATTTTCTTAGGAGTCTGTCATGACTGACTTTGTCAAAAGCTTTCTGAAAATCTAGATGCACAACAACTGACTCCGCTTTATCCATATGTTTATTCATGCCTTCAAAGAAATGAAGCAAAGACTTCCCTTGACTGAATTCATATTGATTCTATCCCATTAGTTATGTAGTTGTGATTATTAAATATACTACTGAATCATAAACTCCTCAGATGCAGGTTTAACTTCTCTAGTCCAGTGACCTTAGATGAGTCATTTGGTGTCTGTGCTTTAAGGTCTCGTTTAATATGTTTGACTGTAAATCTTATTACAATCCTTATTGAGGGAATGCTATAGAAAACCAAATTAGTAGCAGTAGCTTTCAAATTGGATTTTTGGAGTATTTTCTTGATTGAAAGATATCCTGAAAATCTATCACTGACTGTGGTGTTCTGTAGGTATTCTGGTTTTAATAGCATTCAAAAAAATCAAACAAGTTGAAAGGATGTATTCCTGGTGGGTATATGAATATGTGGAGTAGAATTCTAATAAAAATGGCATATTTCGGTCAGTTGTACACTATGGGGCTTATCTCTCTGTGTAGAAGTAGGTCTCTTTCCCAACATGTCTACCTCTCCTGGTTGGGTCTTATGTTCTGCCACTCAACCAATAGGTGATGGAGTCAATCTTGAACAAAGGAAGTTCAGATCAGGATAGAGATGTTGTAAAGTGTTGACACTTTAAGTATCATACTATGACATAATGTGTTCTGTTTGAATATTTTTATTGCTGTAAATATCTATTGCCTGTCTCTGGTTATACTGTATATACACGAATATAAACTGAGATTTTTGGGTCTAAAATGGGGGACTCGGTTTGTATTTGGGTGAGCGCCCCCTGCACTGGTTACAGACCTACCCCAGGCCTGCTGTAAGTCCTGGTGGTCTAGTGGTGGGCCTGGACAGGAGGGATCCCTCCTTCCTCCTGTCCCAGTTGATTGACACATCCCACCTCCCAACCATTTCCCAAACTTTAAAAAACCCACCTTACCTTTAACAAACCCTGGTGGTCCAGCGGTGAACTGAGGCAGGAGCAATCTTCCTACACTCCTGTCCTGTACAGAGCTGCTGTCAGAAATGGCTGCAGCGAGTTCTTGCAGCAACCTCGCGTGACCGCGGGAATTCACATGGTAATGTACAGAGCAGGCGCGTAGGAAGATCACTTCTGCCCCGGTTTACCACTGGACCACCAGGGCTTTAAGGTAGGTTTTATAAAAGTCTGGGAGGCAGGAGGGAGGTGTCTCAGAGTCAGCTAGGACAGGTGGCAGGATGGATCTCTCCTATCCCTGCCCACTGCTGGACCACCAGGGCTTACAGCAGGCCCGGGGGAGGCCTGCATGGCATCGGTGATGGAGGGAGGGGGGCTGGCCTAGCAGGGCAGGAAGAGGGGGGGGGGGCTAGGTGCAGTGGGGCTGGGAGCAGGGATGGGGGCTGGGTGCAGAACCTGGTAGGACAGGACACCTGAATATAAACCCCCAGTTTATATTTGAGTCAACCTTTTTTCCTCCTTTGGGGGGAAAAAAGGTCACTTCAGTTTATATTAGGATTGATTTTATGTTAGAGTATACATGGTAATAGCTGTACATTAATTTGGAAGAATTTCTTCAGAAAGGCAGTAAATGAAATATATTGCAACCTGTGAATGTCAAAGTTCTAAATTTGCAGAAATTTTGAGTACTAAAGTCAGCACTAGCAGTGAACTTGAGATACTGACATAATATTCAGTATACCCTTAAGAATGAGGTTCATTGCTATCAGGGTGTATACAAAGCTAAACCATTTGGAGACATAACACCAAAGGAAAGCACCAGACCTCTTATTTAATATCTGAAGCAGGATCACAGACAGAAGGGTATGACATTCTCATCAGGCATTCATTTTTACTTGTCACTTTGTATCTTGAATTTGTGTGTTGTCTTTGTAGTAGAAAGTGCCTGAGGTTATTTACAATATACAATAAACATAAAAGCAATCAAAATTATAACCAAATATGGAATTCCTAGGATACAAGAAAGTTCACAAAGGAAGAGAGCAAAATGAAAACCAAAAGGACATGGAGAAATAAATTAAAAAGAACATAGAACAGAAATAACCTTAAACAGCAATGAAAATAGATCTAAACACAGAGGGCAAACCTATAAAGCAGGGGTTCTTAACCTGGGGCCCTTGGACAGGTTTCAGGGGGTCTGTGAGGGTCAGATAAAAATTTATATTCACCATACGGTCCGGTACTGTTGATTTTTTTCGCAGATAACTACTGTGTTTCCCCGGAAATAAGACAGTGTCTTATATTCATTTGGGCCCCAAAAAAGGCACTAGGTCTTATTTTTGGGTAGGGCTTATTTTTTTCATATACATGATCATCTCTCCCTTCCTCTCCTTCACCCCAATTCTTCCTCTTTGCTTTCCCCCCACCCATGTGCAACATCTTTCCTCCCCTCTCACCCATCCCCTTGTGCCTTCCCTCTGCAGCATCTTTCTATCCCTCCATCCCCCTGTGCAGCAGAACCCTTGAGCACCCCCCCCCGCCGCACAGCTGAACCGCTGATGACCCTCCATCCTTCCCTCCCAACCGATCCCTGCCAACTGCGACCATAAATTATCAGTACGCAAACGGTCTTGGCGAGAAGGCCGCGAAGCAGCCTGTGAGTACTGCTGGCCCGATGCTCCTCTGCAGCAAGGTTGCGGTCGGCGGGTCGGTTTGGCGGGTCAGCGGGAGTTCGGCAGTTTGGCTGTGCGGCGGGGGTGGGGGGAAGTGCGGTTGCCTATGACTAGGGCTTATTTTCAGGGATAGGGCTTATTTTAAGATCTACCCTGAAAATCATGTTAGGTCTTATTTTCGGGGAAACACAGTAGAGAGTAAATGTAGTAATAGTAGTAACCGTAATAGAACAAGCCAATTTTGTTGTTTCACTTATCAAAATGGGCATATTTACAGGAAATCATATAAAAAAACAAGTATTATGTTTCAGTGAATTAGATAATATATTAGCGAGTCAGAGAAAACATAGTGCTCCTTTTACAAAGGTGCGTTAGGGCCTTAACGCGTGGAATAGTGTGCACTAGCCGCTACCGCCTCCTCTTGAACAGGTGGTGGTTTTTCGGGTAGTGCGCGCTAATCCGGTGCGGGCGCTAAAAACATTAGCGCACCTTTGTAAAAGGAGCCCATAGGTATTTTACTGTAAAATTTATTTTTGAATGTTCAGTTTTTTTTCTTTTCGGAATATTTATTGTAAAAACTCCAGCATCACCATCTCTCTCCCCCTCTCTCTCTCCCTCTCCCTCTTTCTCTCTCTCTCTCTCCCCCCTCTCTCTCCAAGAGCCATATTTTCAGGTGGTCCGGATTTCTGGCATCTGGATTTTTAGACATGCACTATATTAGGAATTAGGCAGGAGCATTTTTAGGAATAGAAGCAAATTGGGGCACCCTTGCTAAAATAACTTCTAAATTTCTCCGAACTGCTCTACAGTCACCGGAAAGCTTTCTGAGGACTAAAGCTGCCTGTGTTTGACTAGTTATGCTTTTCTAATGTGAAAGTAGTAATTCATAATTCTGGCTGATGCTGCGTTATTAGAGTGTTCTAACACTCTCACATTTAACAGATTTTATTTTATTTTTTTTAAATTTCAGAGACAAAGCATGCTTTGTGCATTTTAAGTGTCTCCCAGCAGCTCATATAGATGCTGAGGAGCGTCGCATAATGTGAGGACAGTTCAGTTTGCAAAAGAGATGAGCGAGGTGAAAGGGTATGGAACAGACCAATAGGGAATTATTATTCACTTTCACATAAGAGCTGAAGGGTAACGTGAGAAACAAATTTTCATGATGTTGTGAGAGCAAATAGTATAACTGGGTTTAAAAAGTGATGGGTGTTCAGGGGTTGCCATGCAGCTTATTTTAAGAAATTGGAAAAACTGGGATAGGTTGAACTCTGCATTCTGGGGGAAATCCCTTTGTTATACATATAAAATGGAGTGTTACATGGCTGTACAACAGGGACGATTTAAAAATTTTATGGATGTTTGGGAGCCATTGGCTAAATACTGTAAAGAGAAATAATTAATTCTATTTTATAGACAAGTAAATATACACATCCTGGGGGGTGGAGTAAGAGGAGGGTGTGGAATTGGAATTGATCCGGGGATTTTATGAATAGTTTCATGAAGGTTTTGATATATTTGTTTATTAGCCGGGAGGGGGGGTGTGTGTGGATTTTTTTGTGCAGTAATATTTATAAGTTTGTTGCGCTTATTATATAATGTACAAAAATGTGAAACATTTATTGCGCATTTGTAGTTTGAAAATCAATAAAGAATTTTTTTTAAAAAAAGTGATGGGTAGAGAAATGGCCTAGTGTTTAGAACACATGGCTAAGAACCAGGGAAGCCAGAGTTCAAGTCCTGCCTCTGCCACCAGCTCTTCCTTGGCAAGTCAGTTACGCCCACTAGTGTATTAGCACAGTTCAGGAAATTCAGTGCATATAAAATGTTTAACACACCTGTAAAGTAACATACATAGCCTAAGAAGATATGTACATGTTAAAATCTGATGTGTGTTAAGACCCCCCTTTTTTAATTAAAATGAATGAATGAAACAAATTGAAAAAAAAAAAGTGAAAATCGTGGTGGGGAGGAAAGCCAATTTTTCAGAAAAGAAACCAAAACATTTTTGTCTTACGTACATTCCTCTTGTAAACCCTCTGAGGAAAGGGAAATAGAAATTTAGCTTGCCTTGAGCCTGGATTTGGAATGGCAAGTATTCAAATCCAAATCCATTAGGTAGATTAATCACAGACTTGTAAACAGTCATCAGATATATTGAGTACCCCTCAGCTATAACTGGAAGGGTGTGAGGGAAATAGTGAAATGTGGAATTGTCCTATTTCTCTTATGCCTCCTCGAAGCACCCACTGTTTATAAACAGGATGCCGAGCTAGGTGGACCTTTGGCCTGCCGTGCTTTGGCATTTCTGATGCAGTTGAGGTTTGTTTTAGAAAGTCAGATTAAGGGGTGTGAAGGCCGACAAAGATTATATCAAAGTTGCTTTTCCCCTGTATTTTTTTGCATAGCTTCTTTAAGGTGTATCATATTCTGAATACATTGAAATGTTCTGCTGTGAGGATATGTAACATTCCTATAAAGGTTAAATCAATAAAAATGATTTGGCCACGTTCCTAAGCAAGGCTAGAACAGGTAGCCCGTTGTTTTAAGGTTCGCTTGGATTTTTGAATTAGATCTTCACAGTGCTTGGTAGTGTGTGTGTGTTGGGGGGTTTGGGGGTGGGGGGATTTACTACAGTCTTATTGCTGTATGCAAACGTTATATATTTCTTTCAGAAGATGGTATCAAATTAAGAAAATTCCTGAGTAGGGCGTCTGAGCAGCTGTAAAATAATCAAGCATTACTTAAGAGGCTATAGTATATGTGCAGATCAGGTTTGTCTGTACAGATTTTTAAAGGATTTCAGTTTGCACTGGAGAGTGAAGTGATACCGGTGTGTGTTAGATGGCAGGTAAGTAGTATAAGTTTAAAAAAAAGAAAAGAAAATGCAGTATATTCTGCTCCCAAAAAGTTGCCTAGAAGTGCCGCTCTTTAAAAGCAATGCTGGAATTCAGTACGATCTGTGCACTCTGGGTCAGATTTGATAAGAGGAGCCTAAAGTCAGGCACCTACCTTAATTACCCAAACTAAAAACATTTCTTTTTCAAGATGCATATCATAATCTCTAAATACTTCCTTTCCCAAAACCAGTAAAATCATCTCCACCGCTTTTATGAAGCGACCCTATCCCTGTTATCATACCCTCCCCCCTCCTCCCTTTCTTTTAAATTTCGTTTTAATAATGTATTTATTGACCCTTCCTTCCCCTTATTACCCTCAAATTCATGTAAGTCCTTGTTTATCGTCTTTGTAATGTTCACTCCTCTCTCTCTCTCTCTCTATATATATATATATAATTATTATTTTATTTCATATTTCTTCTTTTTTTTTTTTTTTAGCATTGTAAACTGGCTAGATACACGTTGATGGTCAGTATATTAAACACAATACCCAGACCACCTTAATAGATTCAATTATGAGCTTTGACAAACTCATAATAGGGGGGGAAAAAAAAAATAATTGGCCGATAGGCACCTATCCGATTCTTTTAAAGGTAGGCACTTATCGCAGGGCAACTAGCTATGCCTAACCCCTAAGTGGGCATGTTTAGGGGTGGAGACAGACATAGGTGCAGCTAGGTGTGATTCTCTAAAGAACTTAAGTGCCTGCAATGTAGGCCAGTAAAACCCTAGCCTACATTACCGGCGCCTACTGATAGGTACCATTGGGCATGATTCTGTAAACGGCGCCTAAGCGCGATTGACGTGCAGCCAGTGCCTGCTGATTTAGGCACCGTTTATAGAATCTAGCCCTCTGTGTCTGAATCGAGCCTTCATTCAGCGATTATCTCAGATGGTCAGCCTCGATAGGTGAGTCGGCAATCGCTGCGTTTTGACCTTAATATTGCTGCTGATTGCGTTCTATCAATGTGTAAATCACGTTAAGCGCTGTGGTGCATTTTCAAAGTGCACTGGTCTAACACTAAGCATTATTCCTCTTGTGCTTCATATAAAGCTGGAATGTATTATGTAGGCTGTATTCCTTTCACCATAGTTAAGGCCCTTTGCATTCTTAAGGATTATCTTTTAGGTTTTATATAAACTGTGCAACGACAGTATAGTGAGGCAGACAGCGGACCTGATGCAGACGTCTTCTACAGTACCTCGGAGCGGTGGGTGGGGTGAGGGGCTGTTTAGTGTAGGAGACGGTAGTTCTTAAACTAAACAAACTTTAAAAAAGGAAGCTTGAAATATGCCCTCACAGATGCCATTAATAATTAGGGCTGTATCTTTTCAGATGTTTTTCAATTATGGAAGTGTGGTCAGTGAATTAACCACGTATCCGGCTGCTCAAAGTCCTGATCGTACTGGGAATGCTCCAAATCATGTGGCTGTGTGTGTCCTAATTGGATGTGTGGTGTAGCCTTGTTCACATGTGCGTTGCACATGTTCCTGGAGATTGGTTGGGTAAAAAGACGTTATGACTTGTGATGTAAAATAAAGCAAGATAGTTCTTTACGTGCTTTCTCTAATAATAGAACAGTCCCTCCCTTTAAAGATACACACTTTGAGGTAACAAATTCCACTATTTAATGCTATATTGTAAAATAGGTACATCTGTGTAGGTGAATCATGGTTCTGTATAATTACACAAAGCTATCTGCATGGTTTGATAAACAGTGGGTATTCGACGGGGAGGAGGTGTTCTGCCCCGGGGGGAGGCAATGGCAGGAGGGAGTCGGCATCCCTCCTGCCATATTTTTGAGCACAGTGGGGAGGGGGGGAGCGCTGATGGCAGGAGGGAGTCGGCATCCGTCCTGCCATTATTTTGAGTTCGGGGAGGAAGCAATTTGTCAGGAGGGGAAGCTTTTTTTCATTTTTTTCTCATTGGCCAGAGATTTTGTGTTTGTTATACACACAAAATGTCTGTGCCATTGCAACAACCAGGCAGACCTGTCGGTACTGACAGGTTTACAGCAGCTGGGTTTTAGGAAAGTAAAACCTGATTAAAAATAGCCAGGCAAATGTTAGTGAATCAATTGCTTGGCTATTTTGCATGGGGGTTTTACTAATTTGCATGGGTTGGATCGGATCGGACAATGGGGAAAAACACGCAGTGAGCCATTTAGTGAATCGGGTGGGTAGCAGCGATCGTCGCTAAACGTGTGAAAACAGGTTTAGCGACAATCGCTGATTTTAGTGAATCAGGGCCTTAGTGCCTCCTAAATTGAAGGCAATAAGTGTTCCCATGTTAATGTTTTTCACCTAACATGCACTAATGTGAACATTTGGCATATGACCTGAAAATAAAATATTCTATATATAATATTACCAAAATCCTTATCCATATAATTAAAAAGTAAATAAATTCTCATTACCTCTTGCTTAGATTACTGCAACTTGCTTCTCTCAGTTTTTCCACTCAACCATTTCTCTTTCCTTCAGTCTGTCTAAAATTCTATTGCATGACTTATATTCTACTAGAGTCGCCATACTCGTATTACCCTTCTCTTCAACTAACTTAATTGACTCCCCATCTATTTCTGAGTATAGTCCAAACTCCTCTTACTGACTTACAAGTGCATTAACTCTGAAGCCCCTGAATATTTCTCCTCACTCATCTCTCCCTATGCTCCCTCCCGTGAACTCTGTTCATCAGGTAGGTCCCTCCTATCTGTTTCCTTCTCTTCCATTGCCAAATCCAGATTCCATCTCTTCTATCTTGCTGGACCGAATGCATGGAACGGACTGCCTGAGTCATTATGTCAGGCGCCATCTCTAGCAGTATTCAAATCCAAGCTAAAAAATACACTTTTTCGAGGCTGCTTTCAACTCCTAACTCTCACTTACTGTAAGATACCTATGTCCATTCTATCATTGTCTCCACAAGAAACTCCCCAACCCCCCCCCATATGTCCAAATTAGATTGTAAACTCTTTAGAGCAGGGACCACATGTTAAATGTACAGCTCTGCGTATACCTTAAATGCTATAGAAATGATAGATAATAGTAATAGTAGGTTGAAAATACATTAAATACATGCTAGAAAAGGGCTTGGTGCACAGGAAAGTCCTGTGTCAAAACACGCTAAGCCCATTTCCTAACAAAGTTTGTTAAAAGGGCCCCTGAATTTGGCAGTTACTGCATGCTATTTGCAAAACCTTAGTGCAGTTTAGTAATGAGGCCCTGAAGTTCATTTGTTGGAGGAAAGCAATCATGGTGGGGTATTTTCAGTTTTTAGTCCTGGTTGAAAATGTGCTTTTCTTGAAGGCCATAAACTGCATCCTTATCCAAGCATCTTCTGGATAGCTATCCTAGCTGGATTAAAAAAAAAAAAAGGGGGGGGGGAGGGTTGGCAGAATTGGGTGCAGGAACTTAATTCTGCAAAAGAGGGCACATGCAATGTGATAGAATTTATAGCAGCACTTGCACCATAAGGACAATTAATATTCAGTATTCTCCCTCCTGCATATTTATAGCCCTGTTTGTTGTTGCATGTGAGCCCTGTATGATGGGATCTACTTCCAGCTGATTGTGCTGTGGCTTGAAAAATTACTATCTGCTATTTGTAATAAATCAATACAGCGCTGAAAGTATTTTCATTTTATTGTCAGCATGAGTGCTATTTAATTTAGTTAATTCATTGGTTGAGACCTCTGCAAATCTGTTAGTCATGCCTCATGACCTGCCTATCCCTTTTCAAACGTTGCATTTTTCTAATTTCAGCTGGTCAGTGAATTGATTAGTATTCTTTAGGAGCTGCCCTTCATGTATTACTAAAGCTTAGCATGCTAAATGCTGGGGCTCATAATCAAAAAAACAAATACGTCGAAAAACGTGCCTAAATCGATACTTGGACTATCTAAAAGACAAGTCTTTCAAGTGCCGATAATCGAAATGGGTTTTAGACATACCTAAAAATGACTTAGGCCTTGTCAGTGCTGCTGTATGACCAGAGCTAAAAGGGGCGCTTTAGGAGTAGTGGTGAGGGTGGGATTTGGGCGGGACGTGAGCTGATCTAAACTTAGTCGTACTGCAAGTATAACTGACACTTTAACGAGGCTGCCTGGACGGAAGTTGTACATTGTGACTTAGGCTATGTAAAAACAGGTCTAAGTGGTAAAAAGGTATCCAAAGTGACCAGATAAACACTGCAGACACAAAGTACAGACCCCCACACACTGCCCCAGTGATCACTGACCTCCCCCCCCCACAACACTATAAAAATCGTAATAAAAACATACACATCTGCCTCCAGAACATCAGCATCTGGCAGCCTGGCTTAGGAAAGCCTAGCAGAGCTGCACAGAGGTGGCTTAAGTGGTCGCTACATTCATGGTGAAACATGTGCACCCTTCAAAACCCCACAAAACCTTTCGTGCTGCCATATAAGTGGCGCCTGCAGCCATAAGGGTTATTGGGGTGGTAGACAGGTGGGTCTAGTAAGTTCTTGGGGGTGTTTAAGGAAGTTGTGGTGAGATGTTTATGTGGCACCCTTTTGTGAAGCTCACAGCAGTGCCGTGTAAGGTACCCCACTACTCTGGTGCAATGTTTGGGTGTCCAGTCCATCACTTTGCTGATCCCGCCCACATCCAAAAGGGCTTGTCTGGGCATTTTTGACTTGGATGAATTTTTGGACGGGAATGGGGTATAACGATAGACAACTTAGCGGTCTGGATGATCAAACGGCTGGTCGTCCATCTAGATGATTTTCGGAGGGGGGGGAGGAATATTTTGGATATATTTTTCGGGAATGGACATTAGCTGACTTTGAGCGACTAGCGACTTAGGCCAGAAACGGACTTAGACGCAGGAGCTCAATTTCCCCGTCCCGTCCCCATGAGTTTTGTGATTGTCCCTGCCCCATTCCTGTAAGCTCTGCCTTAACTGCACAAGCCTCAAACACTTTATGATTATAAAGTGTTTGAGGCTTGTGCAGATGAAAACAGAGTTTGCAGGAATGGGACGGGGATGGGAAAATGATTTCCCACGGAGACGGGGAAAAATTTGTCCCTTGTCATTCTCTAATTGTAACCTCTCATCTGATCTCAGAATAAAATAAGAGAAAGCTGCAATGCCTGCCTTTGTTTTCTTTTTCTACAGTTCTTTTGGAAGAAAAATGTAGAGTAAATATTCAGCACCAGCGGTCAGCATTTTTTTTTTTTTTTGGTTTGCTTGCTGCCAGTATTCTGTCTAAATATTTAATGCCAGGCCATGTTGGGCAACGGCTTTGAATATCTAGATGTGTGGTTAGCTATCCCTTATCTGCCTAAGTGTGATATTCAGCATTTAACCTCCTAAGTGAAACCAGACAAAGTTAGAACTGTGTCTTATACATTCTGATTTGTCCAGTTATCTTGGGGGATCTTTTACTGCGCTGCGTTAGGCACCAACACGCGCCTGACACAGTACAAAATGGAATACCATGGAATGTTCTACATCAGGGGTAGGGAACTCCGGTCCTCGAGAGCCGTATTCCAGTTGGGTTTTCAGGATTTCCCCAATGAATATGCATTGAAAGCAGTGCATGCAAATAGATCTCATGCATATTCATTGGGGAAATCCTGAAAACCCGACTGGAATACAGCTCTTGAGGACTGGGGGTTCCCTACCCCTGTTCTACATCATCACACAGTAATCCTGAAATCTGCACATGCTTTCTCCTAAAAAGTATATGTACACTTCTCCCTCCTTATTCGCGGGGGATAGGGGCTGAGCCAGACCGTGAATGGCGAAAAACCATGAATATCTGGCTCTGACCCACCCCCGCCTCCCTTCCGCCTTCCCCTGGCATCCCGGCCTTACCTGGTGGTCTAGCTGGTTTTCGGGGCAAGAGCGATCTTCCTACTCTCCTGCCCCGTGCAGATAGTCATTAGGAAATGGCTGTGGGGAGTTCCCGTAGTCTCTCGAGAGACTACGGGAACTCCCCACAGCCATTTCCTAATGGCTATCTGCACGGGGCAGGAGTGTAAGAAGATCACTCTTGCCCCGAAAACCAGCTAGACCACCAGGTAAGGCCGGGATGCCGGGGGAAGACAAAAATATGGAGTTTATTTTTCCTCCCCCCCTCAAAAAAAATTGCGATTATGTGAAATTGCGAATAGGGAAACCGCGAATGGGGAGGGGGAAGTGTACGTATAAATTTATTTGATTTCTATCCCGTCCTCCCAAGAGCTCAGAACGGGTTACAAGCCAACATTCATAAAAGTTACATTGGACAGTACATTTGGTGATACAATACAATATTATACAATACAGTCATAAAGGGTAAGGCTGGGCAGTATTTTTTTTTTTTTTTTTTTTTTGAGTTGGCATGTCAGGTGGGAGAGTGGGTGTTCATGTTCTAACCAGTTACCGCAAACTGCAGGCAGATTACTGTTCGCTAACTGGTTAGTGCACAGATATTGTGTGAACTCTTACTGCCTACAAAATGGGTGGCGATAAGTGCTCAGGCAGTAATTCTAAAAAAAAAAAAAAATGCCTGCACTCTAATGGCAACATTAGCATAATGACCATTTAATAAAAAACCCCAAAAAAACAAACAACAACAAAAAAGCCATTTTTACAGCTATGTCAAATATGGCTCTAGTGTGCAGAAAAGACCTGCATAAGGGTACACTTAAGGCCTCTTTTTACCGCAGTACTAAATATCAGCACTTAACCACAGAAGTGCCGACTCTGCCTCCTGGACTGCCCACAAAATTGCAAATGATGGCTTGAGGGAGAGCAGCCTCAGCATCCTGAGGTTATGGGTTCAAACCCCCGCTGCTCCTTCTGACTCTGGGCAAGTGACTTAATTCCCCCATTGTCCCAAGTACATAAGACAGATTGTGAGCCCACCAGGACAGACAGGAAAAAATGCTTGAGTACCTGAATAAATTCATGTAAACTGTTCTGAGCTTCTTTGGGAGAATAATTGAATAAATTGATTAAATAAATAAATTTAACAGTTAATGCTGGTATTCAGTGGCAGTAACTGGTTAAGTGCCACTCATACCAGTGGATAGCCCCACATAAGTAATTTAACCACCCAGGAGCCTCTCCTGTCTGGTTTAATAGATTTTGTTTGTGTGTGTGTTTGTGCATTATGTCTTTGCTAAACACAAAAAATAAAATAAAACAAAGAAATGCAATTAAACTCTCTAAGTCATGACTTGTATTTATTGCCACTGAGTGAATGTTCCTTCGTTATTCTCTATAATTAAATAAAAGCAGAAAGGCTGTTTTTAGGGAACGGAGAAGCAAGGGCCCGGATGTTTTCTGCTGTTCTGGGGCTCTGAAAAATGGAAAAGGGAGGGGAGATGGAGGGCGTGTATAGAGTCAAGGCAAATGCTACTCGAGATCCACCCTGTTTCCCTGAAAATAAGACCTATCCCGAAAATAAGCCCTAGCATGATTTTTAAAGATGCTCCTAATATAAGCCCTAGTTAAGATCGACTCCCCCTCCGAATGTCCCCAACACTCCCCGACTCCATCCTTGACACTAGTGCTGCCTGATTTGCTGAAAAAATCGGACTCATCGACTCAGCAACTCCCACCCCTGCTGCTTTAGGAGGCCTCGGAGTGGGAGTGTGTCAGTCTCACGGTGGGAGGGTCGGTGGGGGTTCTGTTGCACAAGAGGATGGGTGAGAGGGGAGGAATGGTTTCACATGGGGTGGGGGATGAAAGGAAAGAGGAAAAATGGAGTGGGGTGGGGTAGAGGAGAGGAAGGGAGAGATGAGTGTTGTACATTAAAAAAAAAAATAAGACATCCCCAAAAATAAGCCCTAGTGCATTTTTTTGGACCCCAAATTAATATAAGACACTTTTATTTTCAAGGAAACACAGTAGTAAGAAAAATGTGTTTTCAGCGTTTTCAGCAGCACTCATTAGAATAGCACAAGACTGGAGATAAACAATACTAGCTCCAGCTTATTTAATGAGTTTTAATTCATCGTCTTAAATGATTATTTTTTTATACTAAAATAGGAATTGATTCAGACATAAGGATGCAAGGGGTCCAGCAGGATACAAACCCACGAAACACAAAACAGGAACAAGGAAGTGGGATGTGACAATAGGCCTTCCACCAAGGGATCAAAGCCAGAGGAACAGACCAGAATCAGCAAATGTCATAAAACTGTTTATTAATCTCAAAGAGAAAAGTCCAAACCCAACACAGTACTGGCGCTCTCTGAGGACACACCCGAAACACTTATACATTGAATTACTGATAGAAGCCAAATCCTCAGCACCCCTGCCTGCCATCTTGATTTCCAACTGGTTTTTTTTTAAACCCAATACTGCTGTTCTTGTTTCCAAAACCTCTTTAGGGCAGCTAACATTATTAGTTACTACAGATGCATTTATTCTTTTTAATACAGGGTGGGGTTATACTAAATTATCATTATTACTTTTATTTTTTTAACATTTCACAATAGTAAAGCATGTTGATTGGATAACTTGAAAGGAACTGCCCTTTATGCAAGGTTAGATGTTGTTAAATTTCTATCTTTTTTTTTTAAATTCATGTTATGTAAAATTGTTAATGGGGTGTTAAAGGCAGTGTTCAATTGTTTGTAAGGTAAAGGGGTTATGGATTTGATATGCCACCTTTTCTATGCTACAACCAAAGTGATTTAGAACAAACATAAGTATAGCCATACTGGGTCAGACTAGTAATCCATCTAGCCCAGTTTCCATAGTCACAGGTCACAATTACCTAGCAAAATCCCATTTATTATATGCAGATTCTTTATCATTTTCATTACCAAGTAGACATTTATCTAAGGGTCTCTTCTATTAAACTGCGCTAGTAATTTCTAGTGAGGGGAGCCGCGCTGAATGTCCCGCGCTGCTCCTGGCGCTCATAGAGTTCCTTTGAGCGTTGGGATCAGCTGGCTTTCCGCGCTAAAAGCTGCTTGCAGTGTTTAATAGAAGAGGGGGGTTAGTGTCCATTTAAGGCTTTGAGAAAAGATAAAATCAATTATAGTGTAACTGCATAGATTTACTCTCAAATGAGTTGCTGTCTTTTACATAAAGTTATTTGATATCAGACGGGAAGTGTAACTGGGCAAGCTGCACACATTTCTGGCTACTACACCTGTCTCTGAACTATCTGCCCCTTCCTCATCTAGATTGAGCGCTTGAGATCAACATTTTATGTTGGAAATGTACTGCTTCAGCAAAACAACATTAGATTAGCATAAATATCAACAATATTAACTGAATCACCTTCATTAAATTATGTAGCTTGTAAATTAAATTATATACCTCAGATTCTTAGGGGCTGACAGCATCGTTCTCACTGTATCAAGCAATACCATGTCAACTTCAGGGAACTTAGTCTTTCTTGAGAGCATACCATAGAAGTCCAGCCCTTTCAGTGAATAGGCAATTAAGTGGACATAGAAGAACCCTTCCCCCATTTCCTTTCATTTCAGGTGGAAGTAGGAGTTACCATTCCATATTAGTTGATGGATGTCCACCCCATCTATACTGAGATTCAGGGTGGTCAAGCCTTCACTACCATCAGCACTTAGGCTATATAAGCCAAACTATTGTTAGGCTCCCCCCACCCTCAAAAGAAAAAGTAAAGCCCAAGGTCATTCTAACTGCAGATGTCAAGCAACCAGAATAAGCCCAATTAGACCCCCGATACCCTTATTTTCAGGGGATATCTTATTTTTTTGATGTACAATGATTATATCTCTCTTCCTCTCCTCCACCCCAATTCTTCCTCTTTCCTTTCTCTTTCTCTTTCACCCATCACCCATCCCTCTGCAGCATCTTTCTATTCCTCCCTCCCATCCTCCCCCATGCAGCAGAACCTTTGCACAGCTTCTATTCCTTCCTCCCCATCACCCCCACGCAGCCGAACTCCGCTGACCCTCCCACCGCGAGACCAATATACCTTTCTCCAAATAGCAGCATCAGCAGCACTTTAAACAGGCTGCTTCGCAGCCTTCTCCCGCTGTGGCCTTCGCTGTGCCGTATCACTGATGACATCAGTGATGCGGCAGAGGGTAGGACCTGGTGGGAGAAGACCGCGAAGCAGCCTGTTTAAAGTGCTGCCGATGCTGCTGTTTGGAGGGAGCTATGTTAGTCTCGCGGTGGAAGGGTCAGCGGGGTTTGGAGGCGGTGGGAGTGGTTTCTGGGGCAATCTAACTAGGGTTTTTTTTTGGTAGGGCTTATATTAAGATCTACCCTGAAAATCATGCTAGGGCTTATTTTCAGGGTAACATGGTACTGTGTTTCCCCAAAAATAAGACCTACCCCGAAAATAAGCCCTAGTATGATTTTAAATAAGCCCTAGTCATAGGCAGACACGCTTCCTCCCGCCCCCGCCGTGCAGCCGAACCCTCGCTGACCCTCCATCCTTCCCTCTCTATGAGACTGATGTCATCAGTATACAGGGCCCCAGCGAGAAGGCCGCGAAGCAGCCTGTGAGTGCTGCTGGCCCGACGCTCCTCTGCAGCTAGGTATTTATGGTCACGATCAGCGGGGATCGGTTGGGAGGGAAGGACGGAGGGTCATCGGTTCAGCTGCGCGGCAGGGGGGGCAGTGGCAGGTGCTCAAGGGTTCTGCTGCACGAGGGATGGGGGAGAGGGAAGATTGGAAGCTGGGCAAGGATTCTGCTGGGAGGGAGGGAAGGATGGAAGCTGGGCAAAGGGTTATGCTGCACGAGGGATGGGAGGGATGGATGGAAGCTGGGCAAGGGTTGCGCTGCACAAGGGATGGGAGGGAAGGATGGAAGCTGGTAAGGATTCTGCTGCACAGGGGGATGGGAGGGATGGAGGAATAGAAAGATGCTGCAGAGGGAAGGCACAAGGGGATGGGTGAGAGGGGAGGAAAGATGTTGCACATGTGGGGGAAAGGAAAAAGGAAGAATCGGAGTGAAGGAGAGGAAGGGAGAGATGAACATGTACATGAAAAAAAATAAGCCCTACCTGAAAATAAGACCTCGTGTCTTTTTTGGGCCCCAAATGAATATAAGACACTGTCTTATTTTCGGGGTAACACGGTGACTACCTTGGTTTGTGTGTGTGCTTCATCACAACAAATAGAACTACTCTGTTTCAAACATGGTTTGCTGTGTTCTTTTAGCTTTGATTGAGCTTAACTCCTGTATAGTAGATTTAACACTTGTAAAATTATTAGTAAGGTACGCTTAAAAAGACATTTGACCCTAGTGAAATAGATATATAGTTTCAAGAGTGTCTATTCTTGGCCCATTATTTAAGCCCTTAGTCAGAAAGGTTTTTCCCTATTCTCCATGGTAGAAACACTTACTGAACAAAGCTTTTGGAAATCTATACATCCTTCACAGAGCAGAGTATATGTCCTGAGTGATTTACAGGAAGATATCACATTGAAAAATATTCCACTGCGTCTCACTTGTTTCCCCCCCATTTATTTCATGTCTTTTCAGTGGTAGTTCAAGGCAGCTTACATTCAAACACAGTGCTAGTGGACATTTGCCTGCTCACAGAGGGAGCCTAAGGGCTCCTTTTACTAAGCTGCAGCAAGCACTAGTTCACGCTTACTGAAGTTTAAGAGCTTACCATGGAACGCATTAAGGTATCCCTTGGCAATTTTGCAATCTGCGCACGCAAACTGTGTGCTAAAAAAAAATCATTTTAATATTTTGCAGAGGGCGGAAAGTGGTAATTTCTGCACTAATCAGTGAGTGAGTTTGCATTACGGCACGCTGATTATCACGTGATCAGCACATGAGCCCTATAGATTCGGTGTCGGTAAGTGCTCATGTACTAATTGTTGTTAATGGCCACGTTAATGCATAGTCATTCATTTGGAAAACACAAAACTGGTTGCCCTGAAAATAGCCTTAGTACGCAGGAAAGACTTTTTAGTGCAGCTTAGCAAAAGGAGCCCTAATTAAGGCACACTGACATTAACGTGTACTATTAGTAACTGGGTCCAGTTGCATAAGATGAGATCTATGTAAAATAATATGTATTCGCAGCGTTAACAAGTTTAAACTTGGACCTGAGGCAACGGAGGGTTAAGTGACTTGTCCAAATGAAAAGGAATATCAGGGATTTGTACCCTGTCTTTCCTGGTTTATAAGTTCACTGTTCCAACCACTGGGCTGTGTACAGTATTCGTTCTGTTTTGAAAGACTTGTCTCTAGAAGTTAGGGTAGCGATGGAACAGAGGGAGGTTTGCCGATTCTAGAAAGCTGTTTTATTTTATCTGAATGTGGCTCAGTTTCCCCTGGAAAAAGGGTCCTGGATGCATAGCATTAAAGGTCTTAATTAACGCATTGTTCATGCTGAGTACTGAAGTGGTAGAAAAGAGTCCCTGGGTTTTTTTTTAGAGGGGGGGGGGGGTACAGAGTAAATGCAGAAGTTATGCTGCAAATCTTTTTTGCTTATCTTTGAAAATTAAAACTTCATGAATGGACTCTGCTGTGGAGCCAGAGGAGAAAGGGAACATTGCTCTGGAATTAACTGGGAAATAGCCATTAATTGTTTCACATCTGTTGGTAATTTTCAGTACCTGTGAAAATGCTAGGTTTTATCCCACCTTCAAGAATCCCTCGCAGACTGAACAGTGCATCCCTCTCATTGGCTTTAATATATGCTTTCCTCAGTGGTCTGAGTGATGGGCTATTATTTAATATTTTCTTCATAACAATAAAATATTGCTAAAGCTGGCAGCCTCTCCCTTTCAAATGGCAAAGTGAATTTTGTTGCAAGATATCTAACTAGGAAGATTAATGTAACCTTTTGTTTTGGTTCAAATAAATTCAGGAAAAATGAATAATATGTATTAACTTTTAGAAGGACTTTTCTGAGTTTAGACCCAGAATGCATTTCAGTGAAGTACACTTCTCCCTCCCTATTCGTGGTGATTGGGGATGAACAGACCCGCAAATACGGAAAAACCGCAAATAACTTTTTCGTGCGTTTGTGTTTTTTTGTTAAAAACCCAAGTGAATATAATGAAACCGTGAATATTGCCTCAGACATGCCGCGGTAAGGATGGTCTTTAAATAGACAGATGATTCGGGCCTCCTCCGATGACTACAGGCCCACTCTAGTGCCTGCAGCAAACACTCCCAGTTCTCTGTGCATGCTGGGAAACGGCGTTTTTCTCTGTGCAAGCTGGGAAAAACGTGTCAAAATTTTTATCAGCACTCATAGATGATGTAATTTTTTTTTGGGGGGGGGAGGCGGAGCCAGCAAACTAAAAACTGCAAATAATCGAAATCGCAAGTGCTGAAACTGCGAATACAGAGGGAGACGTATATACTCTGTGGAAGCATGCGCATGGCAAATTAAGTATGGGTTATTGTTTAGAGGAAAAACTGTGCTTGTTGGTAGGAATGGTTGCCCATTTGCAAAATGCATGTGAAAGGTGTATTTCGTAGAGATTCTACCAGATGGTCCTTAGCAATGAGGTATTTAGTTACATTATGTTTAAAGTGGAAGTATTAATTCTCTGCTCACTGAACTCTCTCCTGGGTTTTATTTCTTTTTGTATGTGCTTTAACACCAAATAAAATAATGACTAACTTTTATCCAGATATGTTGTAAGTTATATTAATTTTTCCTTTTTTTCTGGACGTGCTTTTTATTTTGAAGTATACAGTCTTGATTTGGAACAAATGTATTTCACTGTAGAATATATTATTTGTGCTGGAGACACACAACAGTTTGTTAGACTGTGAAAATAAATTGAGAGCGCTTTCTTGAAAGTTTTCTCAGACATAGAACTGTCTGATGCTTTGACTTAACTTGAATGCTATCAAACTGAATAAAATGACCGAGCCAGTAGACAAATGGATAAAATTGTTTGTGTGTATTTATAAAGCTAAATGTATATTTTTATAAATTGGAAGCGTTAAACTGTATTGTAAGACAATTAACCAGAATAGCCAAGGGAATGTGACTCTGTGTTTATTGGCAGTATATAAGAGTAGAATGAGATTTTTTTAGCATATTGAGTGGCAAGGCTTGTATTTATTTGTAGAAGAGAGCATGTTTTCCAAAGGAAACGTGTCCTTAGAATCGAGCTTTACTAACTGAAAACAAGAACACCTGAAAACATAAGCGATCCCCTTTTCTTTCCCCTCTCCAAATTGACTTTAGAAATTAGTTTCAAATGGGACGGCATTGTGTAGATTGACACTGTGGAAAGTAATAGAGATAGACTCCTCATAAAAGTTGCTCTTGTTAGGTTCCTGTGGTGAAGGGAGAGGATGTCTGGTTGACTTTGGTGTCTGTTGCTAGTGGACAAACCTCTGGGATCAATTCCTTGAACAGGAAGAAATTTGTAAGGAAAATCCCTTTGAATTAAGTATAGGGTTCCTAATCCCTGTATTTTTGCTTGAATGGAGTACCATCTTTTGTTACATAAAATGCAGCCTACGTGTATTATAGCTGTGAGTTAATTTTCAACTTTTTTGATTCACTATCCTTCCTGAAAGATGCAAAGAACATTTTAGTTTTCAAATCTACTTTTAGGGAAGAGTCAAATCCAAACAAAATGCTACATCATGTCCCTCTTAAAATGTATGGGTCAAGTTAGTCTGAAAATATGCTTTGTTTTTTTAGGTTCTTATTCTGGATGGGACCTGTCCAGTAAGAAAAATATTCTGTTCCCAAGAACTCACAAATGAATACAAAACAGTTATAATTTCTTTATGGATTATTTAATAAGTGTTGTTTACAGAAATGACCTTGGGCTTAAAATGTTATCATTTTTATGGCTGGCTAGAACACATGGGATAATAAATACATATGTGTGTGAGCAACGTTGTGGGTTTTTTTTCTAAGCTCTCTCCCATACCAAGCCCACTAAATAGTCTCATTTTTTTAGACTGCTAAGCTATACAAGCTAGATAAATTTATAGCAGCCTTATAGAGAGAACTGCAGGCAAGGGAAATGGCAAAGCTGAAACTGGAGGTTAAGTTGCTTTGCAGGATAATTTTCCATGTTTGCGACTGTGTCTTGAACATTTTAGAGGCATCTGTTGTCTTTGAATATTTACATTAGTTTGGGTAGTCAAACATGGGATTTAAGAAGGATTTGGTGATCGGTGAAGAAAAGGACATAGGTAGAAGGGTATCATTATACAGTATATATATTTTTAATAATATAGCATATAGTTAATTGAATTATCAGTGCTGTCCTCATGACCACTTGACACTAATTATCTAAGACACTTTATTTTTCCTTATTACTTATAGTATTGGTGTCTAGGTAGCTTCAAAAACTTTTGGATATGGTTAGGTGAACCAAATGATTCATTTCACTGTCTTAAGTACTGATGGTAGTTCTGTGGGGCTTCGAAGAGTGCTATTTCAGTTTTGACAGCATGGGAAGCCTGATAACTTAGTAGTTTGTAAAGGCACTAGAGGTGTTTCTGCTTCAGTGTTCAAGTATGCACTGGTGCATCATTAATCTTAGGCAATGCGAAAAATACTTATTACAGTACCCCTTGGAATTCTTGTGAATTTCTTTTCTTTTTATTCATTAGGAATATTTGGGTCTCCCCTCCCCCACCCCCTTCACCAAAGGGCTGCGCTACGAAGAGACTGCTACAGTCCCTTGGAGTAAAGTGATTTCTTTCAAGCAAACCTTTACATGGATGGTTTGGAGGAGAAATAAAACGAAAACTCTAGCTGCAGAATGACTTCGCTCAGCCCCCAATACAATATTTTAGACCACCAGTGTATAAAATTAAAAGCACATGGAAGCTGAAACAGAAAGGGGTTGTAATTGATTAGAGCTGCCGGAAAGTATTGAAACAGCACGTTGTGATTTGTGAATGGATTTTATTCAATAAAGATTAATCCTCGGTGCTCGATATAATTTTAGTACCTCCAGTGATTTATTGTCCATCTTCCCTCACCTCTCAAGTTTAGTTAACCATAAACTATTGTAATAAATGGATCATTTTAAATGATCTTTTTCTCTCCTCCTCCCCACCGTGACCAGTTTAAAGAAGCTGGATTTTTAGTGATCAATGAATTTGGCATTTTTCACCTCACAAGTACTTGGAAGGGACTATCACAGTGTGGGGATCGACAGCCTCATTAGCATGGAGAGGTCCAATCTGATGTGCCCTTATTTATGATACATTTTTCCAGCGTGTTACATCACAGAGCAGGGTTTAGTTGGGATTGTGTTTTATGCTACTCTTTAAGGAAAGAGAAATCAAGCGCTCCCTCTTTAACCAGAGAGGAGTCGTTAGCTTGTTAATTTGGGAACAGAATTGTGCAGTAGCTGCCTTAGGTTGCAACAGTGTTTTTATATATACTGTACAGTACAGGCAGTCCCCGAGTTACAGACGCCCGACTTCAGTACGACTCATAATTAAGAACGCAGTTGTGGCTTCATTTGATTTCACTGAGCAGTATTTCCAATGGCATAGGCTCCTACACTTCTGCAGCAGATTCAGGAATGATACATGGCCACATTAAGAACAGTGTGTGGTTGTGCATTGCTGTACCTTAGGGGGAACACTGGCTAGGGACAGTTGGCTCTTTTGTCAGCTGGGAGCAGAGGTAAGCAGCAAGAATCTTAAAATCCACAAGTTCTGAGTTACATACAACTCCAACTTCAGAACAGCTTTAAAAATGTAGCTCATTCTTTACCCGGGGACTGCCTGTGTATATATATTTCCATGCAGACTTGCTATCTATTGGTTTTCTCTAGTTCTTTTTATAGTGAGCCTTCTGTTGCAGTGGGACCTTCATAAATGTGGACTGGTTTTCACAGTAGCTGCCTAGGCATACTCAAAATAAACCAAAGCCCAAAATTGGAAGCTTTGGATGGACAGGCAGATGTATACAGGAAGCCCATGGCCCATTGCTTCCCCAGTCTAGCAGCGCCCTTATCTGATATGGGATATCAGCTCCTTCAATAGGATTTTGTTTAGGAGCAGTCCTTGCACCCCCTCCCCCTACCAAGCTTGGAAGCATATGGTTTTATGGTCAATTCAAGCAAAAAAGGCCGACTTATAGGATTCGGCAGAGCTGCTTCAGAAGGTTAAAGAGGGGAAGTAGTAGAATTGCATGCCTAGATGGGTAAATTTCTAAACATTTGCCTCCAGCTCTGTGCCCTTGAGCCTGCTCTGCATATGCTGTCAGCTCTTTCCCAGTGATCTAGACAAGGTTAATAGAACCCTGCTATGTTCTGACAGTTTCAGTTAACTGAATTCCTTCTAATCTCTCTTGGAAGTCAGAAAAAAAGTTTCTATACATGTAAACTGTACTTCCAGTTGTAAACATGGGGATAATGTAGTCTGGCTGTGCTTCGTTAAATCTAACAGTTCTGGAGCAAGATTCTATCCATAATCATGCTTGTGTCCATGCTTCACCTGTATTAGTTTGGCCATTTACAGGTAGCCAGAATGAAATATTGCTGTCGGATTTTTAAATCCTCTCTTTAAATTTTGTTTCTGTTAAGACTTGTCACTGCTCCCCGATCCTTTAGGCATGCAACTCCCCTTTTCTTCAGTGTAGTTGTGCTTGTGCGTCCAGCCAATTGCAGACGACGAAGGAGGAGGGCTAAAGATCCCTGGCAGTGACAAGGTGTTAGTCTACATGTAAACTTCATATAGGTGTCCTACTGGCATCTTTCTTGAAGGACAGGAAATGTAAAAAAGCAACAAAAAGTAGCCGGGGCGACAGCACAAGCTGATGAATGATGGACAACATGGAAAGGCTGTTGTAAGTGTTCGATTGTGTTTGTCATGTTGTTCCACGAGAGGATGAGTCAGATAATATATAGACAAGACCTCCCTCCTCAAGAAATGTCTCAGATGAAATAAATATGAACTTGTTATACAAGTAACCACTATCCAAAGCTTTTTAGCTCTTCAGATATTAGTATAAAAATAAAGATACAGTTAAATTACTGGCAGGTTTTGCAGCTTTTTCCATCATGGACAATTTGCTTGTGGGTTGCTGGGTTGCTTTAATACTACCTTTTGACAGGTCGGGAAGGCAAATGTCCTAACCTTTATAGTGTATGTAGAAGTGCAATTATGCCTGTGACTGTGTATGTATAATATTCTATTTCATTTACATAGATACATTCATATACTGTCTGATTTGGTTTGAGTTAATTGGCAGGAAATTTTGTAGACTTTTAAGACATCTTGTATTTACTGCCGATAATATTCTAGTCAATATTTGCAACACACTTGAACAGTTTTGGTCTAAATCAGCAATTACAGTTTTAAGCATAATTTTTGCTTGATTTTACTTTTTTAAAAATTCAGTGTAGATGAAAACTGGAATTTTCACACTTTTTATAACTCTTAGTAGAGCAGTCAGCTTAGATGAATTGTGTTTCTTGCAAATTCCATCACTTTTTATTGAATGCAAGCAGTTACAGTTTTTGCAGTGTTCCACATTTTTACAGAGGTGCACATGAATTGCTTTGGCTTTAATGGTGTTGATATAAGGAAACCCAAAATTTCCCAGATGCCAAGAACTGGAGGTAGATTCCGATGTGTGTGTGTGTGTGTGTGTGGGGGGGGGGGGGGTGTCTTATTTTTTCTGCTATTTTTTTTCTTTCTACCTAAGGTAGAGATAAAGTGTGCGAATAGGCAGAGAGATGCATAACCTAAGGATCTTATTCTCACAAACCTTGTTTTGGGATGTCCAGCTTTTCACCTGATGCACATGTGAAATGCTGGGTCATGTACTTGCCCAGGATTCTAGTTAGTGCTCTGTGGATTTTGCAGGACAAGTGGCAGGTCACTTTAAGCTGTGAATGACATGCCATGTGTTATCAGGTGGGGGTGGTGGGGGAGTGCTGTGGTGATCGCATATATACCCTGGCAGGGTGGCAGATTGTAAATTTGTGATTTTGTGTGGCAAATTGCAAATTTGTGATTTTGTGGCAGCATTTTGCATTTTTAGGTCTGTATACTAGCTTGTTCTGTTTATAATAGCACAATTGTACAATGCAATAAAATATTATTTAAAAGAGCATGCTTTTTTGACAGGTTGTTGCTTTGTGATTAGCCCAATGGTCATTTCTATAAAGGTGGAGAAAAAACAAGTGTCACTTACCCCAAAAGAAGTTTTGCTGGCATGGTGCTACTGAGCTAAAAAGGCTGTTTGATGCCATATTCCTCCTTTTTGCTTGTGATGTGTTTTTTTTTTTCTTTCTCCTTTAAACAGATCTCTTCTCCTCTGATGTAAATACTCCTTGAAGTCCTTAAACTGAAAATACAGACCAGACCCAGAGACGATTTTAGTTTTTACTTATTCCCAGGAAGTACAGTACAGACTTTTCTTTTCCAATTAAATATTGTATCATTGGAAACATACAAAAAGCAAAGAAACAAAACAAAGCATATTTGAAATAATTGCTATTACTACATATTCTGTGGTTTAGAAAGCACTTACTGACTGCGTTGGTCTCGGTGGCTGGTAGTGACCTGCGGAGATTAACCATTTAAAAACCAGAGGCTTTTTGCTGTCCTCCTGGAGAAAGTTTGCACCGCACTTGTGGTTCTGTGGTTGTTTGTGAGGCGAATGAAGCATTCACACAATCCAGAAAAGCAAAAGCTTTAAAACTCCTTTTTTTTCTGTAAGCAGTGTTACTGGAGAGAGGGAATCATGTGGTTTGTGACATCACTGTACTCTGTACTCCTAGTGGGACAGCCTTCCTTCCACTGTGGCTGGCTGCTTCTTTTTTTTTGACAAAAGGCCCGTGGTAAGGCCCTTCTTGGCATTTAGAAGGCTATAGCTTTTTAATTCTGACTCATGAAGATTTGGAGAGGATACAAATGTTGTAAGATCCCAAGCTCCTGTACAGTTTAAAGCATATGGACTGCAGAGCTCTCTGAAGTTAAAATCCCCTTGGTTTTCTCTGTTGTTTCTCCCCCCCCCCACCCCCAAAGTCTTAGCTCATTATTGTGTCTTCTGAAGGGTGAGCAAGACTGGCACAAGTGTCTGTGAGAAATTCCGAACAACTGTGTTGATCTATAATAATTTACATCTTTTGGATTGTATCATGATCCAGGGTCTGCTTCGTATTTGCTGGGGTGGTTGGATTTCTTCTGTTTTTCTTTTTTTTTCCCCTTCTGGTCTTCCTGTACTTGTGAATCTGTAACTCATTGTAGGAAACTTTACCTTTTGCCTAAGCTCTGGTAGCAGACTGCTTGCTTGGCTATGTTCTGCCCTATAATTGGCTGTCATAGAAGTGCTAGTCTGGGGATTCCTTTACAAACCTTAAATCATGTCTGTCTACTGTAGCTTAACGCATGACTCGGACTAGCTGGCAGTTTTTCTGTAATAATGAAAATTAAATGCACTGATTCATTAGTCTCTCTCTCTCTCTGTCTTTCTCCCCCCCCCAAAAAAAAAAAACTGTATTACAAAGACTCTATTGGACAGAAATCAGCATTATGCAAGCTCATTTTTTGAAATGAGCGTCACAGAAATATGTTTTCCAACAGGCATGGCACTGTTAAAGTTATTAAAAATACTAAAATGTGTGTTTCTAAAGCATAGCGTGATATTGAAAGCTCACATGGAGCAGAGTTTCATGTTTAGAGAAAAGGGTTAGATTGACTAAATTGCTTAGAGTATTTTTATTTAGGATACAGTAAGCAGTTTCACAGAGCTGTATTTATCATTTTCTTTTAAAGGAAAAATATGTACGTTACTTCATAAAAAGGAAGGAAGGAGTGGCCTGGTGGTTAGAGCTGCAACCTTGGCACCCTGAGGTTGTGGGTTCAAGCCCTGCACTGCTCTATTGCCCCAGGTATGTTAGATTGTGAGCCTGCTGGGACAAATAGGGAAAATGCTTAAGTACCTGAATGTAAACCGCTTAGACAACCTCCATTGATAGGTAGTATATAAATAACTTAAAGAAACTAAAAAAAAAAAAAAAAAAAATCTTTCAAGCTTTTTGCAAGCCAAGGGGAGAGTGGGTTAACAGAAACCATATTTTTGTTTGGTTGCAATAGGGGCTTTGAAATCATAAAATGCTGACTGTCTTAAGGAAGAACATATCCTGAGAGTCTATATTAGCAACCCTGATTTGCTCACTCAGGTTTGGAACAAAATTAGAAAATATTTAAGAGACTAGCTTTCATGCTTCTGTGGATCCGTAGCATACGTAGATGTTGTTATTTTGATGGTGGGATTATATCTTACAGTTGTCTGTATTGTAATACAAGCTGCAGTGTGCTAAAACCACAGTATAACCATTTGTGTCTTATTATTTTGTGTGCTGCCAATTAGAATCTCTTCCATACTTTCTCATTTGGGTAAATATTTAATGCCAGAGTTTCAGATCATTTCTCTATGGAGTCTATATGGTGAGTCTAATAATTTCAAAGTACTGTGCTGCTGAGCAGACACTTACAGATAGGGATGTTAGTAGTTAACCAACAGGATTATCTGTTTTCTTTCTGTTGATTCAGTTTGATGACTTTTCTCAACTTGAAATAGCATTCAAAAGACAAGAGCTGAAGAAATAGAGAGTCCATTATATCTAATAAGTAGAAAACATCTAGTCTGGAATATTTCAGTGAAATTCAAATTCAGTGTTTTAACCATAAGAGTTAAAATATATTCTGGTTAGGAGCTATGCACGAGCTTGTTCCTGTACTCCTGTATTCAGAGCCCTCTTTGCCTGCTTTTAAGAAATTACTTAAAACCTATTATTTTCAGGAAGCTTTTTATGGTGATTCTTAAACTGTTGACTATTTAATCCTCGTCGTTGGACTATGAGAGCCTTGAGCCACGTTAAGTAGGCAGTACTTTTTTTTTTCCTCTATCCTATTTTATTATTGAAGATTTTTTTTGACCTTTTTATCTTTATTAATATTTTGTCTGTATTCCGCCTTGAAAGTTTGTTTCTGGACAGTTAAATCTAATAAAACCTGAAACATGTGCTGGCTCAGTCCTGGAGGTGTGTTGCGTTTTTTGAATAAGTAATTAATAAGCTCATAAGAAGAAGAAGACCTGAAGAAAATGGTTGTCCCTCTGAGATTTAGGAGATGAAAATTGTACGTGAAAAGGTCCTAGGAAATTGAGGAATGTTTTATTGAGTTTAGCTGGTCTGATAATGGTAAAGTGAATCCTAATTCTTTGCTATTAAAGGAATCTTTTGCTGATAGGAATGTAGATAGGCAAAATTTCTTCTGATTTTCAGGGGGGGTTGTTTATGTTTTCCAAATTTTTGTGTGTGCTTTTTTTTTTTGGGGGGGGGGTCATTTAGGACATTTATTTTAATAAAAAGTTTAAGAGGCATTCAAACTTTTTGATGTGTGCAAATTAATTATCTCATACTAATTTGTAGATCAGTGTGCATTAAATTTATCTACTTTTTTTTTTCAGACTACTCTGCTAAATAACGTGAGTTAAATGCCGAGCTACCCATTCTGTTCCTATGGGCAGCTGGGCATTTAGCTTGCACTGTTCAGCAGCCCAGCTTGATAAAGAGGTGGGGGTGGGGGGAATTAATGATATTGGATATGTCAACGTATTCTTTTCAGGTATGCTAATAAACTGGATATACACTGATGAATGCACTTCCATAATAACTGTCCATTGGATAACACAAATGTGAATTTGGTGTTGGAAATAAACTGTTTGCCTAATCTGATAACCTATGTAACATAAACATATTTTTACCCATTAGAATTGATCTTGTCCTTCCTGAAAAGTCTCCTAAATGTATTTACAACTTCTCTTGTTCATTACAATGTCCAAGGCTGACTCATGGTGACTTTTTAAATATTTTACAGACTTTTTTCTTTTTTTTTTTTTTTTTGGGGGGGGGGGGGTGTTACTGTGCAGAGCAGTTGCTCTTTCTATTAAGTTTTAGCAAAAGGTCTTTTGAATAGCAGCCTCCAGCCTTCTGGATCTCCTGATATTCAACGCTCTGTAATTCCATGTTGGGAGAAAGCCAGCAACAACTCCATCAAAATGAATGTTGCATCAAGGTCTGGTTATAGTTTGTGTGATTTGTTTTCTATGTTCAAGTCTCCATTTCAGACTCTTTCTGCATATTGGGAAAACAAAATTCCCTCCATTTTTTGGGCCTGAAATTATTTATATTAAGAGAGATTTTCCTCAAAGTAGCATGTGCATATTTGATATCTGGCAATGTAACTAAAAAAAAAAAATACTGTATGACTAAGATATACAGTAGCAATTCCCACAAGGTACTCTGCATTAGGGCTGCAACGCACTTTTGCACTTTTAAAGAATGGATTTAACTAATTGTGGTGTTTTCAAAATAAGTGTCTTTTATAGTTATTAACAATCTAATGTTTTAAAAGTAAAGTACACAGCTAAAAGTGATTTCACAAAGTATTACAAGTTATGTAAAGGGTTAAGGAGGGGGAATGGCAATGAGTAAAAATACTCTTCAGCCCAATATCGTTCTTTTGTTTCCCCTGTTGATTGTCAAATGAATTTGCATAGATGGGGATCTGACGCCCTCAGAAGTATGTGTTCATGTTCTCATGTCACAAAAAGAAGCATCTGGAAAGATTATGGATTTGGAATTGCATTTTATGTACAGAAGTTATTTCGGTGCCCCACAGGGCTTACAGTCTGTACCTTAAAGAATGGGGGGGTAAAACAAGTGTCGCTGGGCTGCCTTCCTTGATTCTAAGCCTAACTATTGCTACTTTCCCATAAGCATTTATTTAAGCTTAGAACTATTTCACTCCTCTTTTGGTTTCAAAATGCTGATCAAGTTTAATTCTTGTTTTAGCACATTGCACATTCTGTTTCAGTCAACCTTACTTGGCCATTACTCCTCTTGCAGTTTGGTGTTGCTTATTTCAGTTTTCTCTCCCTTAACAGGTGTGTGACTATTTCTCGGTGTACCTACTTTCTCTAATCTTGGTGCCTTTCACTGGAATTTTTTGTCACCTTATGATCATCATGAACATCTTCTTTCCTAACCCCCCTCTTTTACAAAGGTGCGCTAGGCTTTTTAGTGCACGCTAAACGCTAACGCGTGCATGTTATCTTATGGACGCGTTAGCGCATGCGTTGATTTAGCGCGCCTTTGTAAAAGAGGGCCTAAGTTTAAGAAGGCTGTAAAGGCTTTGTTTTTCCAATTAGCTTTTGATCTGGAACACAGAGACTAGATCTCATGCAAAACCTGCTTTTGTTTTTTTCTTGTTAGTATGAGTGTGTTTCTATGTATTTGTTTTGATGTTTTTGCATTGTAAATTACTTTGATGTTTTTTTTAAATTTGAAGTGTGGTAAATCAAAATTTTATACATAAAAATGAACATAAATATCCATGAGGAATGTATATAGATGTTTTGCATTTTTACTTTAGTTTTAAGAACATAAGAATAGCCGTACTGGGTCAGAGCAATGGTCCATCTTGCTCAGTTTTCTGTTTTCCAACAGTGGCCAATCCAGGTCACAGTATCTGCCAGAAACCCAAATAATAGCAACATTCCATGCTACCAATCCTAGGGTAAGCAGTGGTTCCCCTTATGTCTTCTCAATAGCAGACTATGGACTTTTCCTCCAGGAACGTGTACAAACCTTTTTTTAAACCCAGATACGTTAGCACCGCAACCACATCCTCTGGCAATGAATTTCAGAGCTTAACTATTCATTGAGTGAATAAATATTTCCCCATAGTTGTTTTAAAGTTATTTCCATGTAACTTCCATATAAAAGCATAGATTTGGCTTGAGCAGCAGCGGTGTGTGGCAACCCAGCTCTGAAGAGCCCACCACTAATGGTGAGAAGGTAATTCATTTTGCATGCCTGTTTAATATTAGACCTCTCTGCGGAGATTGTCAAATTGTGAAAATTTGTGTGTGTGCGAGAGAGAGAGACTTGGGTACTTCTTTACCTGGAAATGGACAGGGATTACCAATTAATTTTGCATGGGCCACTGGATGGCCTTTAGGTGATAACGACTTCATGCAGCTACTGACCTGAGTTAAATTTTAACTGATGGCTGATCTAGAGGTGAAAGGCTCTGTAATCTGAGCTGTCTGGTGGTCCCTTTATGTTTTCAGTCATGAATCCTGAGCAATGAAACCACTAGCCTATGATTTAGTATTCATAGCAAATGAAAGAAAAAAATGTGTGTTTTATATCTTGCCAGTGATGGATTTTATTTTATTTCCCGTGTAGCAGAATGGCTTACTTTTGCTGCAAAAATAATTTAGTTATTTGCTAATGATGCTTTTCAGGGCAGATTTATTTACAGGAAGCATTTAAATCTGAATTTATTTCTATATTAGGTTGCATATTAGACTTCATAATATCTTTCATTTGTAACATTTCAGCATCTCTGGAGTGGAACAATCTGGTTGTATTTTTGTGCGCATACAAATACTTATAAAGTAATCAAGCCATGCTTAAGAATAAATTTGGGATATATTGCAAAATAATGCAAAATTGTATTTATTTATTTTAAAAATTTCTATACCGTCTTAATTCCTAAACGGTTTACAAGATATTACAGATATAAATTTGTAAAACAAATGAACATAAGTAAACAAGTTATCAGAATCATCATTAGGAAAAATCAAAGCCTAAAGAGGCATTTACAAACAATTGTGCTTAAGTTCTCAGAAGATCAGCGGTCGGGAGAAATCAATGCCTAAAAAGGCTTTTACAAATGAGTTTTCAGTAATTTCCTAAGTGTGTCTTTAATCATCACATTTCTGTATTTGCCCCACCAAAGAATTCCACAATTTTACCCCCTGCACAACAGAAAGTCATTGCACTGGTCTCAACATATTTTGGATTAATAGAACTGAATTTTTGTAATGCTAGATAATTTGAGCATAACTGTTACTCGACTCCCTTTCTGATAGATTTAGATTTCTTTTCATAAATCCTGTCCGCAAGAGTAAAGATGTGCAGTAAAACCTTGGATTGCAAGCAACTTGGTATGCAAGTGTTTTGTAAGACAAACAAAACATTTTATTCAATTTTAACTTGATATACAAGCAAGGTCTTGCAATACAAGTACATACAGTATACATGCGTCACATCATCACAACTGAGCCGATGGTTCTTCTCTCTCTCTGACACTGCAGGAGTGTAGTGACTGTTCTAAACAAGCAAGGTCTTGCAATACGACTACATACAGTATTTTGTATTAAAGTTTTGGGGCTTTGGAGTTTCCATTATCTCTTATGGGGAAATTTGCTTTTATATACGAGTGCTTTGGATTACAAGCATGCTTTCGGAATGAATTATGCTTGCAAACCAAGGTTTTACTGTATTTGTATTTTATAACATAAATGTTAAACCTACCATGAGTTTTAGCTTATAGATTCTTAACATGTATATATAACATTTTATGTTTTTGTTTTATCTGAATCTTTTCCTTGTGTACTTAGTACAGATATATTTTGGTTTTATTTTTAGGGTTCTGGTACATGTGTTAAATGCAAAAAAGTCAATTTTATACCCTTGGGCTTCTTAGCATTTAGCCTATACTAAGCATTAATAAAAGGGCCCCTTAGTTATTTTTTAAAGTATTACATCGCTCACATATATGGGCTTTTCTTTGTTCTTTTTGACCATTTGTATTGTTACGTTGATTATTTGATTTAATTAAAGTAACCCTGGATGTTGTAGATTTTCATTTCCTTGAAAATAATTTTCACTTTCAATTATTTAAAAAAAAATCTCCCCCATACCCATATTGTACTTTTATTCACCGACTGTGAGAATAAATTTACCTGTCAATAGGCCAATGAAAGTTCTGTATGCTGCCACGTAAGAGATGTAGTTCAGTTCCTGAGCCTGACCTCTGCTTCTTGGACCATCTGGTCCTGGGGGGTGTAATGGAGGCAGTAGCATCAAGAGTCCGTAGATGGGAGTCTCTAGGCTGCCACATGATGAAATGCAATAAACAGGCAATGAGGTCTGTATATAGGACTCGAGAGAGAACTGCATTCTGTGGTACTCAACAATGGAGGTCTTTGAGCTAGGTGGAAGGTGGGAGGATTTAAAAAAAAAAAAAAAGTGGGAAAAACACCTGGATAGTTATAAAGAAGGCTTTTATTTTTATATTTTTATTTTTGTGCTTTTTTTGATGTATTGGTTCTGTGTATGTGAACTGTACTTTTGACATTGTTGAAAGGGTGGTATATGAAAAATTTTAATAAACAGAACTATTGCAGCAGAGCCATTTCAGAATTAGTTTTCAATTTACAATTTTGCTACCATACTGAAGTACTACTTTTGAGGTGGTAAAATATTCTATGGAAGTCATAATTAGGTGATTCTGTACAGCGCTGCATATGTCTGGTAACGCTCTAGAAATTATAATAGTAGTAGTAATGTTTTTTAAGGTTTATTTTTTTAATCTTAATTCTCAGTGCCTACTACTGATATCTTGATGGCCTAGCAATTTGTTGACTTAACATAACCTTTTCTGTTCCGTTATTATAGCTCTTACTTATGATTCTGCAGTAAATTCAATTGTTACTAGTTAGATCCTTAATAAATGTTTGCCACTACAACAAACATAACCACAATTAATTAGAGCTGTTTCTAATATATGCTACTGCTGTATGTTTCCTTAATAATGGTAGCACATGGAAAACAGAGTTGTTTTTTCTCACAGTACTCATCAGAGGAAAAAACTGTGCTAATTCGGAAAATTGTTATCCACCAATGCACTGTTACTGTGAATGAACTAAAAACAGCTCATTGCAAGCATAGGAGACAAAACAAACACCCACTGGGGACCTGATTCACTAAAGCTTCTCTCTTAGTCCTTGTGTAATTGGGGGGGGGGGAGAGGGAGATGAGCGAGCATGGAGGCTTAGTGATTCAGGCCCTATATTTAACAAGAGTGAAAACTTTGGCTTCATTTTCTGTGCATCTGTGTATAATGTGCATTGTTTTGTCAGCAATTAAAATAGAATGCCAGTGCTGGCTTTCTGGAATGTTCATATGCTGAAGCATTATCTGGTTATTCTGAATTACTCTTTGGTTTCTATTCTGTTTGAAGAGTTTTAACAGTAAGCTGGGCTGTTCCCTGTAGAATATTCATTGAAATCTGGTTCTTCCCACAGAGCTAACTTGGGAAGATTGAAGTGCTTTACTTGTCCTGTGTTGAAACCTTGGATTACAACTGCTCATGTAATAACAAGTAGCAGGGAAAAAACTTTTTTTTAATAAATATTTTCTATTTCCTGTAAACTTACTCAAGTCACTCATAATGTACAGTATAAACTAAACTAACTAAACTCAAACCTTAAGTTTATATACCGCATCCTCTCCATAAATATGGAGCTCGGCACGGTTTACAGGAGCTTAATGTTAGGAAGGTACAGCATAATGGGGTTGGAGGTTGGGTAGGGTCTCAAAGTCCCTCCTTGAGGGCTGCATCCAGCCGGGTTTTTCAGGATTTCCCCAATGAATATGCATGAGATCTAAGTGCATGCACTGCTTTCAATGCGGCCCTCAAGGAGGGACTTTGAGATCCCGGGGGAAGAGAGCATTACATTTTTGTGAATAGCCTAGTTTTCAGTATCTTTAAACTAAACAGCCAATCTTAAAATGGTGGCTTCTATACTTCTGATGATAGGTAAAAAAAAAAAAAGAATATAATTTTATATGTTGGGTAATCTAGGTTTGTGGATCATTACCTGCTTAAAATGTTTGATTAAATAAAAGCTGGACAGGCATTCCTGTGTGGCATTTAGGCATGTTTTAACAGCTTTACAGATGATGCAGCCTTTCTGTATAGGAAGGGAGATCTTCATATAGGGAAGACTTTTTTTTTCTTCCTTGGTAAAACCTTATCAGGACCAGCTGCTTTATTGCTATGGATCCTATCCATGAACTCCTGGTGGTCCTCTGTGCAGCCTCCTTCAATTTTGACAGGTGAGACAGAGACTCTCCAGCGCCATTTCTTTTGGATGAATATAACTGTGGTTGGAGAGAGTGCATCTTGCCAAAATATATGGGTAGGGCCACACACAGCCTTCAAAATAGTTATTGTAAGCTATTCTTAGCTGATATGTCTTATGTTTTATTAGTTTTGATAGGTTGATGTCAGGGTGAGGAAAAGTTATTAGGTGGCTAATAAAAAAGGAAGTGTTACATTAATGATTTTTCTTATGAATGGGTGAAAATTGAATGAAAAGTGTGCAAGTTTCACTTTTTTCCGTTTGGTGAAGACTGCTGCTTCTCACCAAGACCTCATGGAAGTCTGAGACAGCTATAATGAATGTGGATTTAAACTACTGGTTTG
Source organism: Geotrypetes seraphini (assembly GCF_902459505.1). Lineage (NCBI taxonomy): Eukaryota > Metazoa > Chordata > Amphibia > Gymnophiona > Dermophiidae > Geotrypetes > Geotrypetes seraphini. The sequence goes on from NC_047086.1 coordinate 115,043,225, forward strand.
TTATTTAAACCTTAAAATGTTTGAACTTTGTTCTGAACCCTTGTTAATTTCACATTTCAGTTTTACTGCTGGTTGTGCATTTTTTTTTTTAAACATTAAATTTCCATATCATCTTGCTAGACCAGTCCAGACAAATAGGCTATGTCTCCATACCAGCAGATGGAGGCCAAAGAACACTTGACAATTCAGTGACAGCATCGCCAGTATAAGCATCTTGAAATTACTCGCCTTGAAAAAGGAGTGCATTGTTATGTCTGGTCTTTCCACTTGGGGCCTTAGAGCTTTGGTACATCACATTTTTCTGGACTGGTCTGGCAGGACGATAAAGACGATGAACCAGTGGGAAAAAATACTATGGGTCTGTTGAAGACCACAGGCCGAGTATCTGGTTTTTTAAAGCCATGGGCAGATTTAAACCTGGATATTTTGTGCAAAGCCATGTCTGGGCACCAGCATTGAATATTTGGGGTCAAATAGTGACCTGGAAGTAATTCAGGTGGGGCAGTACCTGCATAGCTAAGTAGTTAAAGATAAAGCAGACTTTTGTGCAGTTCTATCTGCCTGCTTAAAGTTATGTGGGCTCTGATACTGAATATGGCTGAATATAACTGGCTCCTCTCCCGACTCCATCCCGGCATTGCCTGTATAGTGCTGCAGTGGTCAGAGTCAACATGCAATGGCGCTACCCAGTTGTGCCACTGAATATCAATTTCCAGCCCATTCAGTGTGATTTTAAGCATGCAGGAGTTTCTTCTGCCTGCTTAAACTATGTTGAATATTGCCCATTAAGTATTTCTGACCCCCCAGAATTATCATCTTTATTTCTTTTCTTAGAAAAATAACCAGTGTGTAAAATTTTGATACTTTTTGGCTTGAACAGGAGTTGCAATGTTATCACATAGTACAAGAAGTTATATGAATTACAATTTAATAATTACTTATAGCGCATTGATTTCACTGCACAACAATTTTTTGGTTAAGTCTTGATTCCTGAAAAGTTTTTGGTGATTATGACAGGTACCAACTTGGTATGCTCAAATATGGTTTTGGTTTTACTGCATCACGTAAGAACTATGAGAAATAGACATTTTTATGTTTACTGACAATAAAATATATAGTCAAGTTTATGTTTCGCACAAGCGACTAAATGAAACAGAATTAAAAGTGTTTTGCTCCCGAGTTTCTTTTATATTCAGTGTCTGGTGCATCACGTTGTAGCATCCAACAATAGTCGGCAAGCATTGACGGATTCCAATTGCCCTGGTATCGTTTCTCCATCGTAGCTATGTCTTGATGAAACCTTTCACCGTGCTCGTCACTCACAGCACCGAGATTTGCGGGGAAGAAGTCCAAGTGTGAATGGAGGAAATGAATCTTGAGTGACATATTGCACTTCATTCTCTTGTATGCTTTGAGAAGTTTGTCTACCAGCTGAATGTAGTTTGGGGCTCTGTAATTGCCCAGAAAATTGTCAACAACGTCTTTCAAGGCTTTCCAGCCAATTTTTTCCGGCCCAACTAACAGATCTTCAAATCGCTTGTCACTCATAACATGTCTGATCTGGGGGCCAACAAAAATACCCTCTTTGATCTTGGCATCAGTTATTCTTGGGAACATCTGTCTTAAATAACGAAAACCTTCCCCTTCCTTGTTCATTGCTTTCACAAAATTCTTCATGAGTCCCAGTTTAATGTGAAGAGGAGGCAAAAATATCTTTGTCGGGTCAACAAGCGATTCATGTGCTACATTTTTCTGTCCTGGAACTAACTTTTTACGGAGTGGCCAGTTCTTTCTAGAATAGTGCGACTCTCTGTCTCGGCTGTCCCATTCGCAGATGAAACAGCAGTACTTTGTATAGCCAAGCTGCAGTCCTAGTAACAGAGCAACGACTTTGAGGTCTCCACAGATATTCCAGTTATACCTGGTATACTGGACATACTTTAGTAACATTTCCATATTCTCATATGTTTCTTTCATATGTGCTGCATAGCCAACAGGTACTGAAGGATAAACGTTGCCATTGTGCAACAGAACAGCTTTCAGGCTTAACATTGACGAATCAATGAAAAGACGCCACTCTTCCGGGTTGTGATCACAACCAAAGACCGAGAACAATCCTTCAATGTCACAACAGAAACAGAGACTGTCGACTTGTGCAAAAAATTTGGTTATATCATGATGCCGGTCTCGAAACACAGACATTTTCGTACCTGGTGATAGCAAACACCATTCCTGCAGTCTCGAACCTAGCAGCTCAGCTTTTGCTTTTGACAGACCCAAATCTCTGACCAAATCGTTCAATTCGGACTGTGTTATCAGATGTGGATCGCCTGATGAGGATGGTTCAAAATCCGGGTCAATGTCACTGTTAGAACCCTGCACTGCAGTTTCTTCATCTGGTTCGTCTAAGGTCCAATCCTCTGGTGGTTTCGGAACTGGAAGACTGTCATCATGTGGCATGGGTCTCATTGCTGAAGGCAGATTAGGATATTCAATTGACTTCTTGTTTTTGGCAGAGAAACCAGACACATTAGTCAAACAGAAATAACAGTCCGTCACATGGTCTTTCTGTTCTCGCCATATCATCGGAACAGCAAATGGCATCGTCTTTCGAGTACCTCTGAGCCAGGCTCTCAGACTAACAGCACATGTCGCACAGCAAATGTGAGGCGCCCATTGCTTGTCTTGATCACCTATTTTGCAGCCAAAATACAGATGATAGGCTTTCTTTACAAGGGCAGTCATCGAACGTCTCTGAGGCGTAAGTGTATATTCCCCACAGATATAGCAGAATGTGTCGCGGCTGTTACGACACCGACGAGACATATTGCCCGACACCAAAACGTCTATAGCATCAAGCTTACTTACTGTTATATTGCTACAGCTACTATACTACTATACTTTACTATACTGATACTATATACACACACGGACTATCTATATTAACCAAATGAGCAGGATCGGTGTATGGAAGCCACCATTATAGCATGGTGAGACAGCGCAAGCTCGTTCAGACCTGCCCAGACATGCCCAGGATGTCATCTTCCATAAAACAGCTTCCAACCTGGCTAGATTTTATGCATGGACATACCCAGGCGGCACAAACCGTTGTTGATAAGACACTTATGGGAGAAAAAATTGTTTGCATCCAAATATAAGAAAAAATCACGACAAAATTGAAGATTTCTCTGAAATGGTACGTGATGGGTAATTTTTGATGTAATATTCATGATCAGCACCCAAAATTCTATAAGAAACACCCAGCAGTGTTCAGGAAGCAAAAACTTTGTTGTGCAGTGTTTTTAGTTCCTGATTCTGAAAATCTCGGAGAAAGCGAGAAGCAGAAGGCCTTGAGCATGCGCGGATGCTCAAGGCCCAGCCCAGCCAAGAGAGAGGATCTTCGGGCACCGGCATGTCCTGTGCGTTGGTGCTGGTGCCGGTGCCAAATTGGGGTAAGGGACGGTGTTTGGGTGGGTGTGGGATGCCAGATCGCGGGGGGGGGGGGGGGTTTGCTGGCAGGGGGCGATGCCGGTTCTCGGGGGGAGAGGGGGTGGAGCAGCACTGGTGGCCTGGGGGGGGAACAAATCAAGTGAGTTTCCATTTATTCTTATGGGGAAACTCGCTTTGATATAAGAGCAATTTGGTTTACGAGTATGCTTCTGGAACCAATTATGCTCGTAAACCAAGGTTCCACTGTATTTTATTAAATTTTATCTTGATATACAAGCCATGTCTTGCAATACAAGTACATACAGTATACACACATCACAACTGAGCCGATGGTTCTTCTCTCTCTGACACTGCAGGAGTGTAGTGATTGTTCTAAATGAGTGAGGTCTTGCAATACATGTACATATAGTATTTTGTATTAAAGTTTTTGGGTTGTGGAACAAATCGTATGAGTTTCCATGATTTCCTATGGAGAAATTCGCTTTGATATGAGTGCTTTGGATTACAAGCATGCTTCTGGAACAAATTATGCTTGCCAACCAAGGTTTTACTGTACAGTGGTGCCTCACACAACGAACTTAATTCGTTCCAGGAGCAAGTTTGTTATGCGAAAAGTTCGTTATGTGAAACGCGTTTTCCCATAACAATACATGTTAAAAAAATTATTCGTTCTGCAGCATAAAATATGCTAAGATGACATAAAAAAAGATAAATTTGTCAAAATGGTGAAAATGGTGGTCTTGCTGAGGCCAAACTCTTTGACGAGGTCACACTGTTTTACCCCACATTCACTCCTTCTAATTATTTCCCGTTTCATTTCAACAGAAATCACCTTCCTGCTTTTTTTAGAAGCCATGATATATAAAAAATATTGAGTTTATCTTAAAAGGACGACTGCCGTGATACGTGCGTGCGTGCGTGATTTAATTCGTAATGAAGAACGATTGCCGCGATACGTGCTTAAGTTAAGCGCAGTGACTAACGACTGCCTGCAGTGCCTGCGCGGAAGGATGCAATACATCGGCAGCGATCGTGGAAGCTCGGGCGACTTCGTTGTGTGAAACGAAGTTCGTTGTATGAATCATGAAATGAAGTTTGTTGTGTGCAGCGTTCGCTGTGCGAGGCATTCTTTATGCGAGGCACCACTGTACTTGTATTGCAAGATCTCGTTCATTTAGAACAGCCCCTACACTCCTGCAGCGTCAGAGAGAGAAGAACCATTGGCTCAGTTGGGATGTGTGTATACTGTATGTACTTGTATTGCAAGACATTGCTTGCATATCGAGTTAAAATTTAATCAAATGTTTTGCTTATCTTGCAAAAAACTTGCAAACCAAGTTACTTGCAATCCAAGGTTTTACTGTACTTCTGTTACTGTTGCAGAATATATACCGTTCTCCCAGGAGAGGTCAGAACGGTTTACATGTATTTATTCAGGTACTCAATTTTACCCTGTCTATCCTGGTGGGCTCACAGTATGCAGGCGCAAGTGGGCAGATTGGGAAGATTAAATAATCCTCTTGTGAGCATCTTTATTGTTTGTGATGCACCATATATTTTCCTCTACATTTCCCTGGAGTATGCCATGTGGACATAACTCTGTTAATTGAAAAGAAGGTTGAATTCTGTGGTCTTTAAGCCTAACCAACTGTGGTAACTATCTCACTTTTAAGCAAGCCCAAACCAATTCTAGCAGGCCATGAAAGTGTTCAGTTGTTTTACTTTTGCAAAACAAAAGTTATGAGTTTTCACATTTATGTGTAACTGATATAGCTTTCATTTTCATGTGTAGAAGTGACTGGTCTTGTGAAAAGATTTCCTGGCTTTACTATTGTGTCCTTACTCAAGGTTTAAACTAGCAAAACAATAAAAATTACATCTTTTGAAGACTTTTTCTCTGTTAAGGTTTGAAATAGCTCAGAATCGGTTTGTATTTCTTTTTTATGAAAAATGATACTAGTCTTTTAAGAACTAGGGTATTTTACTTCTTACATTTCCGAGTGGCATCTTTACAAGCTAAACAGAATGGTCATACAGCTAAAAAAATGAATAAGAATAATACATTAAAAACTACTCGGTTTCTTGGATAAAATTACAATTCCTGTTTTCTTGAAGTTAAGGGCTGACTATTGGGAATCAGAGCAGCATATTTTTCTTACCTGTAAATCAGAAAATTGTAGCATTAGAATTTATGTATTTTATTTTCCTTTTATCCATCACTTGTGTAATAGCAATTAAAATCCTTCCGCCCAAACCTATATCTCCTCTCCCCCTAATTTCTAACTCAAGCTACATTTTATAAAAAATCACTACAGGCAGCCAAGAAAAAATACTATGCCAATCGCATAGTCACTGCCAGGAACTCCTCTGCACTATACTCTATTGTCCGCTCAATTTCCCCGTACGCTAGAAGACCTGGCCCTAATTTAAATCAACCTACAGCGCAAGCCCTTGCTGAACGTTTTGACCAAATAATCAAAGGTGCACAAACAACATTCATTAGCTCCCCAATGCCTAAGACACCTATTTCCTTAGATCTCACATCCACCTTTGACACAATTGATCATTCCCTACTTCTTAAAAGATTAGAATCTATTAGCAACTCCGGTACAGTTCTGCAATGGTTCTCTTACTTCCAGGATTGAAATTACAAAATTAGCTTCAATGACTCTATTTCCTCCACCATCTATCATATTTATGGAGTCCCCCATGAAAAGACTATTCAGTATGAAACCACCTATCAAGCCTCCACCTGTTGCTTGGGATCTTAACGTGGTACTGTGTGTTATGAAGTGTCCCTTTGAGCTGCATACATCTTACTCTCTCAGACTTCTCGGAAAGTCATTTTCCTCATTGCCTTCATATCTGTATGCTGTGTGAATGAACTTCAAGCTCTTGTGTTAGATCTTCCCTCAAAATTCCTACCCAGGGTTGTCTTGGAATTTTATCTTAACCAATCCATTGTACTCCCTGTTTTCTTTCCAAAGCCTCACTCATATCCTGGAGAAGCAGCACTGCGCACCTTGGACTGCAGACGTATTCTGACATACTACTTGCAATGCACTAAATCTCATACAGGGTCCTCCCAGCTCTTTGTGGCTTTTGACCCTAACAGACTTGGAGTTCATGTTTGCAGGAGAACTGTCTCCAGTTGATTTGTGGACTGTATCTCCTCCTTGTATACTTGAGCTGGCTGACGCTGCACTGTCATTTAACAGCCCACAATGTCTGAGCAATGACTGCTTTGGTAGTTCATTTCCACTCTGCATCCATTGAGGACCAAGTGGTTACTTGTTCCTCAATCCATATCTTTACTTCTCACTATTGTTTGGAACAAAAGTCCAGAAGACATGGCCAGGTTGGACAAGCAGTTCTGCAGAATCTTTTTGCTTCCTGAGTGCCAACTGACCATCAAGTCTCATGGCAGGCCCAGCAGAGGCCTGCAACAGGTTTGGGAGGGGGACAGGTCAACCCTGATCTGACTATAAACAGAGACCCCACATTTTGGGGCAATTTTTTGGCCCCCAAATCTCGGTTTATATTCAAGTATATACAGTACCTAAAATATGTAAACCGTTTTGATTGTAACCACAGAAAAGGCAGTATATCAAATCCCATCCCTTTACCTTTATTGGGAATAGAAATTTATAAACAAATGCAGAAACACATTTACTAAGGATCATATGTGGTTAGTTTTGACTTCTCAAATGGTTTTGTACCTGCCATCATGATACGTTGTTGTACGCATACGTAGATTACAGTATGTGACTTGCTTAAACTCACAGTGAGAGACCAGGATCAGAATGAGGTTTCCAGGTTTGCAGTTAAACATACTCTGCCAGCTGGCTATAGAGTAGGATATGAATTACTGGTCATGCTAATGTTACTGTAGTCAATTTAGTGCAACGTTTCATGGTCATTTTCATGTTTCTGAATGTAGATGTGTAGGCTTAATGGTAAATTACTTGCACAAGACCAATAACTGATGTCTTCAGTATATTATGCATTATTTCCATGGAAGCAGCTTAGATGTTGCTGAGGTGGCATGCTGTCATTGACAATGATTGTTAATAAATCTTTGTGTAAAGATTGTTTGCCAGATTCATTGAAACAAGCTAAAGTCAAATTGTTTTAGAGAAGCAGTCCAATTTCATGAGGAAGATTATTGAACAAGTAGTGCTGAATCAATTGTTAGATTTTCTGGATAACAGAGAACTGTTGGATTGCCATCAATATGACTTTAGGAAACATCACCATGTAGAATTTTTATTACTCTCCAATAATAGTTACGGATTGGTATGATAAGAACATTGTTTTTGTTTGATTTCTTTGGATATAATGTCAGTTTTCGATATGGTTCATCGTGTTCTTCTATTAGAACTGTTATATGAACATGGTATAAAGGGGAATGCGTTTCAGTGGTTTGCATCTTACTTTAAGGGATGCTTCTTTTGTGTTTAAGTGCAGGACTTGCTTTCTGATTAATAAGAACAGCCTTACTGGTTCAGACCAATAGGCCAACAAGCCCAGTAGCCCATTCTCACGGTCAATCCAGATCCCTAGTACCTGGCCAAAACCGAAGGAGTAGAAACATTCCATGCTACCAATCCAGAGCAAGCAGTGGCTTCCCCCATGGTCTTTCTCAATAACAGACTATGGACCTTTCCTCCAGGAAATTGTCCAAACTTTTCTAAAAGCCAGCTATGCTATCCGCTCTTACCACAACCTCTGGCAATGCGTTCCAGAGTTTAACCATTCTTTGAGTGAAAAAATATTTCCTCCTTTGGTTTTAAAAGTATTTCCCTGTAACTTTATTGAATGTCCCCTAGTCTTTGTAATTTTTGACGGAGTGTAAAATCAATCCACTTATACCCATTCTACTCCATTCAGGATTTTGTAGACTTCAATCTGTCTCAACCACAGCTGTCTCTTTTCCAAGCTGAAGAGCCATTACCTTTTTAGTCTTTCCTTGTACGAGAGGAGTGCCATCCGCTTTATCATCTTGGTCACTCTTCTTTTAACCTTTTCTAGTGGCGCTATATCTTTCTTGTGATAAGAGACCAGAATTGAATGTGGTCTCCAGGTGAGGTCACACCATGGAGTGATACAGGGGCATTATAACATTCTTAATCTTGTTAGCCATCCCTTGTTTAATAATTCCTAACAACCTGTTTGCTTTTTTGGCCACCGCCACATAGTGGGAAGAAAGAGGCCACATCATCATCAGACCTATCCTGCAAGACATAAATAAACCAACTGCTCAGATTGAGAACTACAGACCCATTGCCCTAACTCCCCTCTTCATAAAACTAATGAAAGGACTAATTCAGTCTCAACTAATGAACCACATAGAAAAGTTTCACCTACTCCATGACTCCCAATCAGGCTTTAGACCAGTGAACATAAGAACATAAGAGTTGCCGCTGCTGGGTCACAGCAGTGGTCCATCATGCCCAGCAGTCCGCTCCAGCAGCTGTCCTTGGGGCAAACACCAGTGCCCTAACTGAGACTAGCCTTACCTGCGTACGTTCTGGTTCAGCAGGAACTTGTCTAACTTTGTCTTGAATCCCTGGAGGGTGTTTTCCCCTATAACAGCCTCCGGAAAAGCATTCCGATTTTCCACCACTCTCTAGATGAAGAACTTCCTTACGTTTGTACAGAATCTATCCCCTTTTAACTTTAGAGAGTGCTCTTTAGTTCTCCCTACCTTGGAAAGGGTGAACAACCTTTCTTTATCTATTAAGTCTATTCCCTTCATTATCTTGAATGTTTCAATCATGTCCCTTCTCAGTCTCCTCTTTTCAAGGGAGAAGAGGCCCAGTTTCTCTAATCTCCCACTGTACGGCAACTCCTCCAGCCCCTTAACCATTTTAGTCGCTCTTCTCTGGATCCTTTCGAGTAGTACTGTGTCCTTCTTCATGTACGGCGACCAGTGCTGTACACAGTATTCCAGGTGGGGGCGTATCATGGCCTGGTACAGCGGCATGATAACCTTCTCCGATCTGTTTGTGATTCCCTTCATAATCATTCCTAGCATTCTGTTTGCCCTTTTCACTGCCGCCATGCATTGCGCGGATGGCTTCATCGACTTGACCAGTACTCCCAAGTCTCTTTCCGGAGGGTTTCTCTAAGTACTGCACCGGACATCCTGTATTTGTGTATAAGATTTTTGTTACCGACATGCATCACCTTATACTTATCCATGTTAAACCTCATTTGCCATGACGCGGCCCATTTCTCGAGCGTGTTTATGTCACGTTGCAGGTCTTCGCAATCCGTCTGTGCCTTCACTACTCTGAATAACTTTGTATCGTCTGCAAATTTAATCATCTCGCTCGTCATGCCAATTTCCAGGTCATTTATAAATATGTTGAAGAGCACGGGTCCAAGCACCGAACCCTGCGGCACTCTACTCATGACACTTTTCCAGTCCGAGTATTGTCCATTTATCCCCACTCTCTGTTTCCTGTCCGCCAGCTAGTTTTTAATTCACGTGAGTATTTCACCCTCGATTCCATGGCTCACAATTTTTCGAAGTAGTCGTTCATGCGGGACCTTGTCGAACGCCTTCTGAAAATCCAGATATACAATGTCGACCGTGTCACCCTTGTCTATCTGCCTGTTTATTCCATCAAAGAAGTGCAGCAAGTTTGTCAAGCAAGATCTTCCTTTTTTGAAGCCATGCTGGCTGGTCCTCATCAGATTGTGTCCGTCAGGGTGATCAATGATGCGCTCGTTTATCAGCGCCTCTGCCATCTTTCCTGGTACCGAGGTCAGACTCACTGGTCTGTAGTTTCCCAAATCTCTCCTCAAACTTTTCTTGTAGATCAGCATAACATTCGCCACTTTCCAGTCTTCTGGAATCTTTCCCAATTTGATTGACAGATTGGCTATTATTTGAAGCAGTTCAGCTGTAGCCCCTTTCAGTTCCTTGATTACCCTCGGATGGATGCCATCTGGTCCCGGGGATTTATCATTTTTTAAGCCTATCAGTCTGCCTGCATACCTCTTCTAGACTGATCATCCTCTCCACTCCACCTCACAATCGCGTGCAGAAGCAGGAAAGCACTTGCGTGAGGTTACCGAAGTTAGGCGGGCAATGTTCCAGAACGTAAGGTAACCATTGGAGGCAGTACAGCTTGTGCGTGTGTCCGGTGCTAGAGGAGGTGAGAACTGATTGGTGAGGCCCGACTTTAGTGCAGGAAGAGGCGGTCGGGGCATACTGCGAGTGATTTCCTTCACTCGCCTGTGCTCTGGCTGCTCTCTCCTGCCTCTCTGGCTACCCTTTCCTGTCTCCGCCGCTAAAAACCATATTCGCGGTTTTTCAAGGTTCGTGGGGATTCCTGGAACGGAACCCCCACAAATATCGGGGGAGTACTAAACACCAGAGGCAGAGTAAAAAATCCATAGTGGATTCCTTCTGTAGCATGTGGGTATGGGGAAATTACCCAGCTATCTAGAATGTCTCACCTATCTACTGGAAAAGAGCTTACCAGGGTAAATACATAATCTCCTTTTCTAATACTTTAGAACTCTATCAGCTAAGATGTGTTTTACGATCAGAATTCACTAGGCAGTTATGTATTTGTTCTTTCTCAACCTATCATTACGCTGAGACGTATACTTTTGTGTTTTCTTTGTTCCCCATTTTTGTACCAGACAATGTGCCAGGATATTTGAGTCTTTTTTTCAAATATTCAACAGTTTAGAAAAGGCTTGAAAACTTAGTGCTTTATGAAAGCTTCTTTGGGGAGCTAGATATTCAGCTGTGAAAGATTTACTGTAAGGTTTTATATGTGTTGTATTTAATTGTGCTTTGTGTGTCTTTGTTTTTGTTGGAAACATATAAATGTTTTATTGCGAAAGCAGGATATAAATGGAAAATAAATAAGATAAATTGCTAATCTCTGTTATTCATTAACTCCCATTTTACAAAATCGTAGCATGGTTTTTAGCGCCAGCTGTGGTGGTAACAGTTCCGACGCTCATAGGAATTCTGTGAGCGTAAGAGCTATTACTGCCTCGATTGGTGCTAAAAACTGCGCTACGTTTTTGTAAAAAAGGGGGGGGGGGAATGTTTAACAATTTACAAAGTCTGAGTTAAATATTAAAACAAAGAAAAAGCGAGGCTAAAAGCAATATTCTATCAGTTTTGTTAGAATTTTCTCTTTATATTTTTTTCTTGCTGTAATATATAAAATGTAAGAAGGAGAGATACCGGCTGCACATACTGTAACAGTACATGTTTTAGCAACTCCTACCTTAGCTGAGATACCGTATATACTCAAATATAAACTGAGATTTTTGCGCCCCAAAATGGGAGTCTCTGTTTATCTTCGAGCCTCCTTTTTTCTTAAACCCTTATTGTAACTTTGCCCCCTTTCCCTCGCTTTCCTGTTAGTCATTATTGAAAATTGAAATTCACTGTTTTTAAATGTTTATTAATGTTTCTATGTTTTACGATATTATGTACATCGCTTAGAATATTTAAATAGGCGATATATCAAGAGTTAAATAAACTTGAAACTTGAAACTTGAAACTTTTGATAATGCTGCTATTTTCTACCCCTCCAAATGTCCAGCACTGCTATTCCCCTCCCCCCAATGATGGCATTCCTATCTCCCCCCTCCCAATGCCCGACATTCCTATCCTTCACTACCCACTCCCACCTGCCCTAGACTGACATTGCACTTACAATCCTAGAGCTCTGGAAGCCAACGTTTTTTTCTCTGCTGAAGAGCTTTGAGTGTGCATGCTTATGGCCTTCTGGCTCTTGCCTTCTCTGGCATTCTCAAAGGGAGTCCGGCAAGCCTTGAGCATGCACAGATGCTCAAGGCCCTTCACCAGCCCATCACAGAGCATCAGCTTCCAGAGCATTGGGACTGTAAGTGCGATGTCAATCTGGGGAGGGGAAGGAAGCAGGTAGTGGAAGATAGGAATGCCTAAGCCACTGTTGTTTAAATCTCCAGCACTGCCAGTGACCTCTTCTGTACTTTTCTTTTGCCGCTGTCCACCTACCTCTGAAGCAACTTCTTGTTTCCGCTTGGGTTATCTGCAGCAAAGGAGCAGTACAGAGGAGGCTGTGGGCAGCACAAGAGAATCGCTTCCACACCGTCGACCTCCTTGTAGTTTCCATGGTAAGGGAGGCTTTGGAACTGGGTGGGGAGAACATTTGGTGGAACCGTGTGGGATGGGGGGAGGAAGAAGGGAGATATGCTGAATGGGAGAGGCAGAGAGAAAAGGAACAAGGGCACATTGATGGGGAGGAGAGGAAGGAGATGACACATGAATGGAGGGAAGGGGAAGGGAGGGAAAAGGTGATGCACATGGATGGAGGGGAAGAGTTGGGGAAGAGTTGGAAAGATAGATATGAGATAGAGAGAAAAATGGAAGGAAACTGAATATGAAAATCAGTGCCAAAGAAGGATGTAGTGCAAAAAGTAAGAAGCAGCAAATGCATAAGGAGACCTTGGAAACAGAGTTAAGAGCACAGATGGAACAAGATGATCAGAAAAATAAAATCGTCAGATAACAAAGGAAGGAAAAAATGATTTTATTTTCAATTTAGTGATTGAAATAATATGTCAGTTTTGAAAATTTACATAGTTTTTATATTTTGGACTGATCAGGAAGAAATGCATTTATTTCTTTTTTTCTTGTGGTGTACTGTGTGCAGAGTCTGGCATATTAGGGTTTCATTTGTGTACAGTAGTAATTTTAATTTGTGCATTTGTATTTGAAAAGGGTTTCCCCCCCCCTGTTTTCTGCATGTGTGACAGAGGCCAGGTGTTCTGGTGAGGATAGAAGTCCAGAAACTTTGCTTGGTTTCGTGGCCCTAAGTAGGAAAATATTTGTCGGCTCTCCTTTAGCTTTTTTGGACTCAAAACAGCCCCAGCTGAAAAATTTGTGATTACTTATGGCATTATCCCTGACAAACGACATTCACAAACACAAATTTCTAACCTCGGTTTATATTTGAGTCAACCTACTCTTTGGGTTTTTGTCAAGTACTAGTGACCTGGATTGGCCATCATGAGGTTGGGCTACTAGGTTAGATGGACCATTGGTCTGACTCAGTAAAGCTATTTTTATGTTCTTAACCTTTTTTCCTTCTTTTTTTTTTTTTTTTTTTTTGGGCGGGGGGAGGAGGGAAAGGTTACCTTGGTTTATATTTGAGTATATACGGTAATACTCAAAACACCTTCCTGTATGTTCCATCTTTGCTTTCACCCTATACTGTCTATTACATATTATGTTGGCATTATAATGCAGTATACTATGCCATACTTGTATTGTTGTTTGAATAATTTTACTGCTGTAAATTTGACATTATTATTGTACACTGCCTTCAGTGAATTCCTTCAAAATGGTGACAAATAAATCCTAATAAACAATTCTATTTGTGAAACAGAGATCACTGGCATCTGTCCTTTATTTGCCAGATAAAATGTATTGAGGCTAATATTCAGTCCGCGGCAGTAAGCAGCTTGTAAGCCACTCACAGCTATGAGATGAACTGACTCTAAATATTCAGTGCCAGGGTATGTGTGTTTCCTGGCATTGAGTATGCAGGTATGTGCGCTGGCTCAGAAGTTGACTGGGCACTAGCCAATATTCAGATCAGTGCCTGGTTAACTTGGCACTTAAAGTAGGGTCGCCTTTTTCACTGTCCGAACTTTATGCGCTCACTTTTGCTGGTTAGCGAACCAAATATCATTGCTAACTGGTGAAATTGTGACCCCCACCTCAACTCCAACCCAGACTGTTCTTAACCTAGCCAGTTAGTGGAGATATTCAGTAGCACTTCTTGGTTAACTGCTGCCGAAGATCAGCAGCCAGCCAGCTCAGCAGGGTTAATTGGGCAGTAGCCTTTGAATATTGGGTCCAATGCTTTTAAGTGTATTTATTTGTCAGAAACCAAGACAATTCAAGTGAGATCAAGTTTTGTTAATAGCTGGATAACAGCTGGGACTTTGTAAGCTCCTGTTAGTGGTTTCTGGAAGCTAATATGTTGGCTCTTTGACACATACAGCCTATTTGCCAATAAGAAGGTGAGATCATCTACCATTTAATCCTTTTCTGAAGAATGGCCTCTCTTGACCATAGATTCTCAAATTGAATATTCGTGTAAAAGCTATTTTGAGATCCCTGTATTCCATAGTTTAATTTTAGAACATTTGTATGTTAGAACAAAAGAACACTGGTGTGTTAGGACAATTCAGTTTTGTGCATTTAATTTACAGTTGCCCTTCTGCATGTTCAGAGTTCAAGGAAGCTTCTGCATAATTAAATATCGTGAACAGTGATCTTTTTGAAAGAAGTCATGGCCTGATAAATGTTTAATTCATGTGAAGATCATTTTAAATTTGGTAACAGCTGAATTCATTTTTGTATGTTGTACACAAAATTGCTAATCGATTATGTAGATTTGATCCTTTTTATATGAGACAAGCTTGTAAAAAAAGAAAAGCAAGCTAGTGTTGCAGTGGGCTAATATACCTAGTTTTTCAATATTTAAATAGTTTGATTTGAATCTAGTGGTTGATTGTTTTTTGCCTACTTCTTGGTACTCAAGTGAACAGCCATTGCATTCCCTTGCTCCAAGAGAACTCTTAAGAGTTTGATTAGAAATACTGAAAAGAGGGTCAAATTTGAATTTTTTGTTGAGTCTTAATAGGGCTGCTGCTTCTTTTGAGATAGTGATAATGGCTTTACCTTCCTTTATAAGGAAGCCATTATCACTTCTGAGGAACTGTGGTCTGACTGCATACATTGAATTCCTAACTTGGCTCAAACTATGGGCTCCATTTACAAAGCTGTGGTAGGGCCTTAATGCGTGGAATAGCGCGCACTAGTCGTTACGCCTCCTTTTGAGCAGGCGGTAGATTTTCAGCTAGCGCGTGCTAATCCGGTGCGTGCGTTAAAAACGCTAGCACACCTTTGTAAAAGGAACCCTATATATTGTATTGTATTTATTATATTTGATATACTGCTTGTACATGAGTATTAAGCAGTTTACAAAACTAAATACATGTCTGCCTCGAACAGGCTCACAATCTAAACTAAAGTGCCTAAGAGAAAAAGAACATCATTCATATATAGTATTAAAGATAAAAATAGAAAGAAGATGAGAAGGAAGAAGGAGCCCCAGAGAGATGTAGAGAACCAGGGAAAGTAAAGTAGTGTGGTTGCATTGTAGAGAAAAAGATAGAATAGTAAATCTAACAAGGTAAATATAAATTGCTATATCGGGCAGAAGAAAAGAGATAGAAAAAAATTAAAATAAGACAAACACAGCAAAATAAAAACAAAATAAGGAGGGAGAAATTGCAGTTAGTAGGAGATGCACGTTTGCGGATTATGGGGAGTATTGCATAGAGTTCCATTGTGTTGATAAAATAGAATTGATTTCAATAGTTTTTGGAAGAAGTAGGATGTTTCCTCAAAGAAGTCATGATGCATGGAGTTCCAAAGGTTAGAACCTGCATATGAGAAATCAGGAAGCTGAAGATGCCAGTTTTTGAAGACTAGATAAAGTAGCTTGAATTTGAACTGTTTAGTTGCTGGCAGTCAGTGCAGATCAGATAGAATTGGCGTAATGTGGTAATTAATGAGCTCACCTATTAAGAGTCTAGCTGCAGTGTTTTAGATTAATTGCAGGCGGGACAGATTGGCTAAGCTTGAACCTAGGAGTAATGTGTTACAGTAGTCTAGACCAGTGGTTCCCAACCCTGTCCTGGAGGACCACCAGGCCAATCGGGTTTTCAGGCTAGCCCTAATGAATATGCATGGAGCAGATTTTGCATGCCTGTTACTTCCATTATATGCAAATCTCTCTCATGCATACTCATTAGGGCTAGCCTGAAAACCCGATTGGCCTGGTGGTCTTCCAGGACAGGGTTGGGAACCACTGGTCTAGACGACTAGTAATAAACGCATGAATTAGTTTTATCTAGATTATTTGCAGTCAGGACAGGTTTTAATTGGCGCAGTAGTCTTAGGTAGAAACACATTTTTACAATGTGGTTTATTTGTGGTTTGTAGCTTAGATTGGAGTTGCAGCGCATTCCTAGAGTCAATATTTCAGGTTTGATTTGAATGGTTTTTGCCAGCGAGTTCCAAAATTTGCCTAGGACAGATTGGCTGTGTGATAGCCACATGACGGATGATTTGTCTGCATTAACAATTAGATTATTGTCTGCTAGTCAGATCTGTCAATTTGCCATTAAAGTCAGAGATAATTTCTTCTTGGTTGTTTCCCACAAATATTAGCAGTTGAATATCATCTGCAAAGATGTTCCAAGACACTAATAATTTTGCTAAAGAGACCAGATTGAAGTTGAAAAGAGTTGGTGATAGTAAGGATCCCTGCGGAACTCCTGATATAACAGGTCTGTTTTTAGACCTTTCATTGTTTCAATAAACTGAACAGGACTGATTAGAGAAGTAGGAGGAAAACCATTGTAGGACGGTGAAATCAAACCAATCTCCCTAAGTCTTTATAGAAGTTTCAGGTGAGAGATTGAATCAAAAGCTATAATCAAGTTGAGTTGGATCTATAAGGCATTAAAGCCCAATTCAGCCTTTTATAGGATTTCATCATTTTGATAATAGACATTATAGAATCTACCTTGGTGCAGTTTGGAACTGTGCCTGTAAGCAAAGATAGATAATGTAGCAAATAATGTGAGCAATTTCTTTCCTATGAGAGCGGAGAATTTTAAATGGAACTTTGTCAAGATGGATAGCAAAAGAGTTTAGAGAATTTATTATTTGTTCCACAACTGATTGAAAATTGTCCCATATATTGTTGCATTTCAGATTTTACACATGATCAGAATCAGAATTTACCTCTGTAGGGTTGAAGACTGATACTGTTTTTGGAGGTACACAGAACAGCTTAATCGCTTTGTTATTGAAATAAGTCGCGAAGCCTGCAGCAGTTAAGGTTTCATACTTGTCAGATAATTTATTATTTGGGTCTTTGATCATATTGTGGACAATTTTGAACAGATGATGGGGGTTGTTTCCTATTTCTTCATGTTTCGTGTTGATATACAGTCAAACCTTGGTTTGCGAGTAATGCAGTTTGCGAGTGTTTTGCAAGATGAGCAAAACATTCTTGCAAATCGTGCCTCGCAAACCGAGCATTGACTCAATTTGTGAGCCCCCCTGCACACCGGCATCGGCCCCCCCACTCGCGTAGCCCCCTTCGCGATACGACATCCCCCGCCCGCGCGCCCAAACACAAACCCTTACCCTGATCTGGCACCAGCACCAACGCACAGGACGTGCTGGTGCCCGAATATCCTGCCTCTTGCCTGGGCTGGGCCTTGAGCATCTGAGCATGCTCAAGGCGGCCTGGCTTCTGCTCTCGCCAAGATTCTTGGAGAGAGCAAGAGCAAGAGCCAGAAGGCCTTGAGCATGGTAAGGGATCACGGTAAGGGATTGTGTTTGGGCGGGTAGGGGATGCCGGATCAAGGGGAGGCAATGCTGATTCTCGGGGGGGGGGGAGGAGGGAGCAGCCTCGGGGTGACACACACAAATCAAGCGAGTTTTCCTTACTTCCTATGAGGAAACTCACTTTGATATATGAGCAATTTGATCTACGAGCATGCTTCTGGAACAAATTATGCTCGTAAACCAAGGTTCCACTGTATTTGCTTTTACTCCTTAAGATTTCACCATAATAGAGTTTATTGTGCAATCTGCATTTAAGATGATTTTTCCTCCATTTGCATTCCTGGTGTTTCAGTTGTCTTTTTAAGAGAGAAGCTGTGGTGAAACCAGCTATTTCCAGGTTTGCCACTAATGGTGATCCACTTGGTTTCAAGGATAGAGTTTGCGAACTCAGAAGATTTAACCTAGTGGTGATGCTGGATGGAAGATCCAAATAATTGAATGAGGAAGTGAGAGCTTAGAAGGCCACAGAGTGTAGTCGTCTTGAATTCTACTGTGTTCTTTGAATTGTTCCTTAACCTGTGATTTTCTTCCCTTCCGTTTGGTCATATCCTTTGAAGAAACTGTTTTGCCTCTTGGATGTTTTTAGATAATTTTAGTCCCTTTCTTATAAGATCCTAAAGATCTTGGTGTAGCAGAAGACATGACTTATTTATAAATTTATCATGGTGAATATGCTTTTTTAAAAAAAAGTCAACTGGATGAATTTCATAGATTTGTTTAAGTAGGGAGAAAAAGTACATTACTCAAATTGGAATGTAATACAATAGACTCTCTGTTAACCGGAACTCATATAATCAGAACTCTCACTCTCAAGCAACCAGAAAAAAAATCAAAGAAATACTGTAATACTTTAAATAAAAGTGAAAATAAAATCAATTTCTAGCAGCAATTTAAGTGTAAACTTGGCACACCACACCTGAGTACACCCATGCTTTGCCTACCTCATGTCTGGTACTTTGTCTAGAACAGTTTATAGTATAGCATAGTATGGGGTATAGTATTAGGCCTTTTTTTAATAGTAACTCTCAAGCATCCAGAAACTACTTTTATCTGGCATCTATCAATCCCCATGGTTGCCGGTTAACTGAGAGTCTACTGTATATTTTATCAAATCATGTCATTATATATTGATAATAGAGCAATGATTTTTATCATTGCTGGTAGATCTTTCTCAAATTTTTGAATTACATTGCTCAACTTTAATAAGAGTATCCCTATAAAACCCAGATTTTCTGAAAGAACTCCAAAAATGAAACTGCAGACTTTAGATCTATTAGTCTGTAATTTATTTTTAAAATAAGTTGTACCTGATGATTGGATGATGGCCAGTTTAATGCCAGTTTTAAAAAGGAGTGCAGGAACAGTTCAGGAAACTTAGTGAGCCAGACATCAATGCCAGCCAAGAAGGCAAAATAACTGAAGCTATTCTGAAAAGCAAAATTACTATCCATAGAGACAGGTGATGAAATGGCATAGATTTAGCAAAAATAATTCTTGACTTACCAATATTTTTTATAGATGCTAATAAACATGTGGATAAGGGTTGATATAGTAAACCTGGATTTTTAGAAGGTGTGCGTGACAAAGTCCCTCTCATGAGAGACTCTTGTATGACTTATGGAATTTTATATTTTGATGTATGTGTGGGTTTGGCCAGTTTTGGCCTAAAATTGAAATTCGTTGTTGATGCGATGTGTATGTTATATATAATTTGATTTGATATGTAAGTATGTAATTTGTTATAGTGTCTCTGAAGTGTTTTGTATGATAAATGTAAATCTTTTATTTTGTATGTTAATATGTAACTCTTAAGGGAATTAAAAAGGCATGGGATAGAAGGCAGTGCTTTCTTGTAGATTGGGAACTAGCTAAAAGATGAAAAAGAGAAGGAATAAATGGTTGGGGTTTTTTTCAGGGAGAAAAGTAAACAGTGAAGTGCCCCAGAGATCTGAACCTTTTCAACATACATACCTATAAATAATCTAGAAAAAGCAGCAATGATTGATTTTAATACATTTAGGGCTCCTTTTTCTAAGGTGCGCTAGCGTTTTTTAGCGCACGCAGGAAATTATCGCGCGCTGTGCTTCTAGAACTAATGCCAGCTCAATGCAGGCATTAAGGTCTAGCGTGCGTGGCAATGTAGCACGCGCTATTCCGTGCATTAAAGCACTAGCGCACCTTAGTAAAAGGAGACCTTAGTTAATTCATTAGCATATTGTAAGAAGTTCCCTGGCAAGACTGGGAGTCGGGGGGTCTCAATAGCAGATGAAATTTAAATGTGACACACACAAGGAAGAATAATCCTGATTTGTTTTTTTTTTAAATTTTTGTTAGATTAATCAATTTAACAATCATAAATAATAACATTGTGACAATAGAAAGATCACAATTAGCCCCCCTTTTTGCTAACCCGTGGTAGAGGTTTCTGCTGTGGCCCAGAGCGCTAAATGCTCTGATGCTGCTCTGCCGCTCATAGGAATTCTATGAGCGTCGGAGCAGTGGCGGAGCATTTAGCGCTTCGGGCCGTGGTAGAAACCTCTACCATGGCTTAGTAAAAGGGGGGAGGGGGTTAACAAAATATTTTAAAAATTAGAATAATCCTAATTATATAGATACACAATGATGGATTCCATTTTAAGAGTTGTCATCAAGGAAAACAGCCTTGGAGGCATTGAGGACAATGCTAAAATCCTCAGCTTAGCGTGTAGTGGTGGACAAAATAGCATATAGAAATGTTAGGAGTTTTAGAAAGGGATGAAGAATATGATATATTGATCTATGGAATGACTGCATCTTGAATACTATATGCAGTTTCAGTTACCCGATATTTAGCAGAGCTAGAAAAAGCAGAAAGGGAAGCAATAAAAATAGAGTAAGGAGTAGACTCTCTGTGAAGAAAAGCTAAACTGGTTCTTCGATTCGAAGAGAAATGTTATAGAAATCCATAAAATCATGAGTGGGATGGTATGGGCAATTAACGAATGGTTGTTTCCCTTTCAAATAGCCTTAACATAGAAATAAAATAGAACCTAGTGGACACTAACAGGTAGCACATTTAGAACATATTGTAGAATATATATTGTTTCACTCACCCAGTAATCAAATTATGTAATAACTTGTCATTCAATGTAGTCAAAGTAGTTAGCATAGCTGAGTTTAGAAAGAGTTTAAACAAGTTTTCTGGAGGCCTTGGTAAAGCCACCAGTTCTATCTGGATGAGAATAATAAGGGATTGGCGTACTCCTTTAGATCCTGTTGTGTACTTATGACCTAGGTTGGCCACCATTGGAGACAGGGTGCATGTTTGGATATTTGTTTTGATTCAATGTTGCACATCTTGGTGGAAATTCTCTAAATGGTGCCAAAAATTGGCAATAAGGGCGAGCCACTACCGCTGCCTCTTGAGCGGTAGTTTTTCAGGTAGCGCATGCTATAGCACACGCTAATCCGGTGCGTGCGCTAAAACGCTAGCGCACCTTTGTAAAGGACATTCCAGGATGAATATTATTTTTATTATAATTATCCTTCCCCTCACTAAAAGACATCTCCCACCCAGGAAAACTGGGGACCTCCCTCCTCTTCAGATTCATCGAGCTCTGGAATAGCCTTGCCTCCCCTCTTCGGAACCTGAGCACCCTCGAACCCTTCCGTAAACATCTGAAAACCTGGCTTTTCTCAAAAACCTAACACCCCCTCCTCTTCTGATATCCCTGCCCTCTGATCCTCACCCATCCCTCCCTCAGAGTTCCTTTCTCATTACAATTCTTGTAAACTGTGCCGAGCTCTACAAATGTGGAGATGGTGCAGTATATAAACCCAAGATTTAGTTTAGTTTAGTTTTAGAGTAACTTTGGGTGTGAGGACTTATGCAAGTTGTATACAGATCCTCACTTCTGTAACACTGCGTACTTCTTTTGTGAATGCCTCTGACCTGACCTGTCTATGCGCCTCCCATGACCATGCCCCTTTTTGAGTTGTACGTGATCTAATTTAGTGCCAGTTATGTGCCTGGTAACTCCCTATAATTTAATCATTGGAACCCATTAACTAATAATTTTGGGTGCCAGTCTGGGTTCTGTGCCCAATTTTGGATGCCCCTTATAGAATCCGAGGTCTTATGTTCTAATGTTCCTTTAATAATCTTGGCGTTTCTACTCTATTGAAGATTTTGGTATCATCTGCAATGAGGCAAATCTTTCCCGACAACCCTTCAGCAATATCATTTATAAAAAAGTTAAAAAGAACAGGCCGAAGAACAGAAACTTGAGGCACACCACTGGTAACATCCCTTTCCTAAGAGCGAACTCCATCGATCACTACCCTCTCTTTCCTTCCACTCAACCAGTTCTTGACCTAGCCCGTCACTTTGGGACCCTTCCCAAGGGCACTCAGTTTATTTATTAGACGTCTGTGTGGAACACTTTCCTAGGCTTTGCTAAAATCTAAATACATCACATCCTCTATCCAGTTCTCTGGTCATCCATTCAAAGAAATTGATCAGATTTGTCTGGCAAGACCTACCTCTAGTGAATCTATGATGCCTCCAGTCTTATAATCCACAGGATTCCAGAAATTGACCATTCTCTGTTTTAAAAGTATTTTCTATTAATTTGCTTACTACAGAAGTCAGACTTATCGGCCTGCAATTCCCTACTTCTTCCTTACTATCACTTTTGTGGAGAGGAACCACATCTGCCCTTATCCAGTCCTCTGGTACTGCTCCTGACTCTAGAAGTTCATTGAAAAGGTCAGTCACCGGAGCTACCAGAACTTTCTTAAATTCCTTCAGCACCCTCAGATGTACACCATCCGTCCCCATCGCTTTGTCTACCTTTATTTTAGCTAGCTCCTCACAAACACAACCCTCTGAAAATTGATCGGGGTCTATTACTCCTCCATCACTATTCACGTTTGTCTTCTGCGGTCTCGCTCCCAGCTCTTCAGCTGTGAACAGGCCTTTTCTTTGTCAGCTTCTACATATTCCTCCCCTTCACCTTTGAGTCTCACAATGCCACTTTTGCACTTCCTATCACTAATATTTATTCAATTTTATTTATTCAGTTTTCTATACTGTTTTCCCAGGTATTCAAGCAGTTTTCCCTGTCTGTCCTGGTGTGCTCACAGTCTGTCTAATGTACCTGGGGCAATGGAGGGATTAAGTGACTTTCCCAGGGTCAGAAGGAGCAGCGTGGGTTTGAACCCATAACCTCAGGGTGCTGAGGCTGTAGTTTGAACCACTGTGCCACACTCTCCCTAGTATATCTAAAGAATGTCTTGTCTCCCCGTTTTATCGTGTCAGCTATTTTTTTCTTTCATTTACATCTTTACTTTCCTGACTACATGACTAGCCTCCCTTAACTTTTCCAGATATTTTTGCCTGTCTTCCTCTTTCTTCAATCTTTTGTAGTTTATGAAAGCTAACCTCTTATTCCTTACCTTCTCAGCTACTACTTTTGAGAACCAAAGCAGCCTTCTTTTAATAATAATAATGATATTTTATTTATGTACTGCAAAGCCGTGAAGTTCTATGCGGTTGACATCATTTTAAATAAATTTAAAATACAATAAAACTTGAAGAAGATTAGAGAATTAAGAACCAATGGCTAAAAACCCTAAAAATCTAATAATTACATAGGGCTCCTTTTACTAAGGTGCGCTAGTGGTTTTAACACACGTTTAGCGCATGCTACAATACTACACACGCTAAATACTAACGCCTCCATAGAGCTTGCGTTAGTATTTTTCTTTTAGCGCGTGGTTAGCGTGCGCTAAAAACGCTAGCATATCTTAGTAAAAAGAGCCCATAGTCTACAATTTTACAAATTAACTACCTAAGTACTTCAAATATAAATGTGTTTTAGATGTTTCCTAAATTCCCCATAAATTTTGGTAAAAAGGAGCAATTGATCTAAGTCTTTGCCCCATGCTGCTGCTTGATATGAAAGAAGATGCTGATGTTGATTTTAAAGTTTGCATCATTTAACAGGTGGAAAAGCAAAATTCAAATTTGAGCTTCTTTTATGTCTATTGGTTAGGAGTCAAACCAAATAGAACCTTAAAACAAAAGCATCCGATAAAAGGGTATCAAATGGTCATATTTCTTTAACCGCTGTATTTTGCATCATACGCAATCATTGCATATTTTTCTGAGAAATTGCTGAATAAGCAATGTTGGAGTAGTCAAGCCGACTCAGTATAAAGAGATTGCACCAAACTCTAAATGATGAAACATCAAAATATGCCTTAATGGACCAGAGCTTCCAAAGAGTAAAGAAACCCTTTTTAACCAAAGAATCCACTTGGTCCTTCATTGTTAGTCCCTGGTCCAATATTATACCCAAAATTTTAATGGTAGATTGAATAGGATAATTAAATTTATTAATGCACAATGATGTTTTGGTGTCACCCTTACAATCGCTCAGTTTTGCCCACTGCATTTCCACTCCTTCCAGATGTTCCCACCCAGACAACAATTCCTTGACGTAAACCCCATCCAAACAAAGTCTAGAACCTTTGCTTTTGAATGAGCCCTCTCTATACCCATCTTAATATTAAACTGTACCATGCAGTGATCACTGGATGCCAGATGATAACCCACTGTAACATCAGAAACACTTTCCCCGTTTGTAAGTGCTAAGTCCAGTATGACCCCATCCCACGTGGGTTCCATTACCAACTGCTGGAACAGTTCTTGTAGAGAATCCAGGATCTCCCTACTTCTAGAAGACCCCACAATAGGTATACTCCAATCAACATCCAGCATGTTAAAATCATCTATTAGGAAGACTCCCCCTTTTTAGATATATTCTGAATGTCTACTATTAAATCTCTATCTACTTCTTCCATCTGTGAAGGAGGCCTGTTTATTGTTTCATAGTTTATTAAAATTTTTTGATGGAATGCTTCTCCTGGGATACAAAGCGTTGTACATTAAAAAAAATTTAGTATAAATAGCGAACAACCAATGTAAATATATTCACCATTCCCTCTTTCCAATTGATCCCTCTTTCCAATTGCCTCTTCCTTGCCCTGCAGATCCTATAATTGTGTAGCTTTAATATGATCTTTAACATATAACGCTACTCCCCCTCCTTTTCTCCCTACCCTGTCTTTCCTGAACAGATTATAGCCTGGTATAACTACATCCCAGTCATGGTTCTCTGTGAATCACGTATCTGTGATCGTTACTATATCCAACTCTTCTTCCAGCTTCTAGATCCAGAATCTTGTTTCCCATACTTTGAACATTAATATATACTGCTTTCCAGACATTGACCCCTTTTCCAATCCATGTAGAGGTATTCAGTAATTTACTGACCTGAGGGCTTATACTATGGCGGAAGATCAGGAAGCGTACCTGCATTGACGTTTTTTGATTGATGGAAGTTCGCACCATGAAGAAAGGGAAGAAGAAGGTGAAGAAGGTTGGGGCTGCAGCGCCCCATCACATCATAAACTGGATCCAGGCTTTTTTACGGTTGGCTAGAGTATGGGGGAATGGTATAGAAAATCTGAATAAATTCATATAAACTGTTTTGAGAACAGTATAGAAAATCGAATGAATGAATGAATAAATAAATTATGTTGCCATGACGATTTTCTTCACTTGCAATTAGCAGGAATCAGTTGTGCAGCTTCAGAAAACATGGGATTACTTTATTTTGAGGAGAAATGAGAACTATGATGTGTTAAGAATTCTAAAGTGATACAACATACCCAGCAGTTAAGTCATTGGAAATGACTTGGTGAAATCATTCTTGCTATAGTTTGACCACTCAAAAGTCTTAAGTTTATGCAGCTTACATTGCTTGATTAAAAAAAGAGGTGGTTCATGTAGTCTGAATTCACTCTTATAAAATGGGCACATTTCCCAGAGAGAATATGATACTGCTGCACTAATCAGGATGGAGCCTTATCCTGCAGTGGGGCCTACACTTTGGTCTTTCTACCACATCATTGCTGTTTGCTATGTGGACCAAAATAGACATAGAGTAAACCAACCCAAAATGTCAATTACAGGGTTTTATAGTGATGTACTATGAACAATTTGATCATGTTTTTCATTATAGAGAGTGTTTTTTTCTGAAGACTTAAATGGAAAAGACACATATGTTGGGTTTTAAAAATAACTTTACTTTAGTTCTTTAAATGAGGCATTGTGGGTACATATAGCAGCTCATAGTAGTTGTGAGATGATATGGTCTCATACTAAAGCATCTGCTTTTCAGAAAATATTTTAACTCTGCTATTGAGATCTTATCCATTCTTTCAAAATGTTTTGCAATATAACACCCAAAAAAGAGTTGACTTAGTACAAAGTTTTGAACTTAATGAGTGGTAGTGCTAATTGCCTAGACTTCAACTTTATTTATAGGGATATGCAGAGGCAACAGAATTTGTTCATTTTTGAAGTCTTTGAAAATGTTCTTGATTTTTGGGAGTTGGAACTTAATATAGGCAAATCAGCTGTACCTGAATTTGTAGGTTAATGAATTTAAAAATAAATTTAGTTTATAAGACATTTTGTTTCAAGATGTCCTCCTGAACTGAGCCATGAGTGTATTGCTCCTGCAATCCAATTTAAGTTATAGGCAAAAATTGCAAAGGGAAGACACATAATTTTCTCTCTACATTCCAGATTTCTTCCCTGTGCTGGCAGCCTACCATCCCTAGTCTACTCTCCCTGAGCACAACCACTGATCTCTCCTGCTGGGCCAATGGAAACTGTGGCCTTGGGAGACACTAATATTATTCTAAGCCCAGATCAGCAACAAGCACCTTCTTTTCCTACTTTGGCGCTACAAGCTGATGGTGAACTACAACAATAATTGGCACAGGATGGTATGGTTTCTGGAGAGGGGAGTTCTCAGCTTGAGGAAACAACTGAATCAGTAATGTCTTCAATCCATTCAAAATGCTGTTGCACGACTTGTGTTTTGCTATGCTCACATCACCCCCTTCCTCAAGTTGCTTCATTGGCTCCCTATCCATCTCCACATACAGTTCAAACTCCTCTTATTTACCTACAAATGTATTCACTTTGTAGCTCTTCATTATCTCTCTATCACTGGGCAAGTCTCTCTTGTCTATGCTCTACTCCTCCACTGCTAACTCCAGACTATGTTCCTTCTCTCTTGCTGTGCCATATGCCTGTAAATACTGCCTGAGTCAGTGCATCAAGCCCCATCCCTGGCAGTATTCAAGTCCAGACTAAAAGCACACTTTTTCAAGGTTGCTTTTAAATTTTAACCCCCTGGTCCTAAAACACCCACTGTAACCTCCTTGTGACCCTGTGCAGGCCATGTGGCACTCCATTGCCCCAGGTACAAAACTTAGATTGCGAGCCCGCAAGGGACAGAGATAGTACCTGCATGTAATGTGTACAGTGCTGCATACACCTAGTAGTGCAGAAATGATTAATAGTAGTGGTAATAGTAGTAATGAAGGAGAGAGCTCTGGATCAGCTAATGGTGGGTCTACATTTGAGTATAGGATATCAAAGAGGCCAAGCCACATATGCCTCTCACTCTGCTGATTGATAGGGTCTTGAGCCATTCTTTGGAATGGAAACTAGGAAGACATCAGTCTGAATTTTTCAAGAAATGAGCCTGATTAACATTGTATCAGTGGGTTCTAAAAATTATCAAGAAAGGTTACAGATTAGTTTTCCCACCTGCTTCCAGATTTCTTTTTAGATTTTCTGTTTGCAAAGCTATAGTCATGGTGCAGGTGGTAAGATCCACCTTGAAGAGCCTTCTGGAGCTGCCAGTGGCAAATGGGGTTTGGCTTCTACTAGCCTATCCTAGACCTCAAGAGAGTACATTGACTCACTTTGATGTGGGGACCCTGTGGTTAGTGATAGCTTCGATTCATCCTGATGAATGCCTCACTGCCTTAGATCTCAAGCATATCTCTTTGCATACTGCTATTTGACCTCCTTATTAGAGGTTTGTAAGGTTTACAGTGCTAGGATGTCAATTTCATTGTGGCCTTGCCATGGCTCCCAGAACATGGGAGCCATGGCAAGGCCACAATGAAATTGGCCATGAACATTGTGGCCATGAACAATTGGCCATGAACATTGTGGCCATGAACATGGCCACAAGAACATGGCTCTCAAGGACATGGTAGTTGTGGCCTGCCTTTATCATGAAGATATCAGTATCCACTCATATCTGGATGCAGAATGGGACAATTCATTGTGGCTGTTTCAGCGCTGCCATGCTGAATCATTCTCTCCTCTCCACTATCGGTGCCTTTCTGCCCCAGTGCTGTACTAAGAGGGAATGGGGATGCCCCAGTGCTGTACTAAGAGGGAGTGGAGGTGTGGACCACTCACCTTGGTACCATCTTGCTGGGGACGTTGGTGCCTCTGCTCCTCCTCCACCCCTCCCCCCGCATACCTCTTGAAAAGTTTGGCAGTGTTCGCATCATCTTCCACCCCTTGCTTGTGCTGACCTTGGCTCCCTTCTGACGTCACCTCCTAGTTGTGGGACTAGGATGTCACGTCAGAGGGGAGTCAAGGCTAATGCATGCAGGAGGTGGAAAATGCTGCTTGCACCAGCAAACTTTTCGAGAGATATGTGGAGACACGGGGGGGGGGGGGGGCGCTAGAATGGTGACGAAGAGTAAGGGGGCATCCATAATTTGGGAGGGTGTTGGGGGGCATTATCCCCCCAAACAAGGTCAGGTGCTACTGTTGATGCATTTACACTGCTATGATGCCTCTGAGCTGACAGCCAGGTGTAGGAAGATTCATCGTGGCTGACTCAGCGCTGAAACAGTCAAGATGAATCGTCCTAGACCTATCTGGATGATTGGTTAATAAGAGTTTCCACTTTTCAATAAACTTGCAGATAATCCACCAGGCTCTTGGTTATTACAGGCTAAGAGTTTCTTGTGCCAGGGACCAGTACTCATGGAATATTCACCCTTTGATCTTATGGCTTTGCCTTTGAAGATGAGATTCAAACATAAAGGCTAATCTAAACGAATCTAAAACAAAACTACTCTGGCTCGGCCCAAAATTCGAACACCTGCCCACACTTTTCACACTACCCATAGGCGATACACTACAGCTCGAGTTCTCATGCAAGGTCCTTGGTATCACTATCGATTCCTCTCTCTCCCTCAATGACCACCTCAACTCCTTGGCAAAATCATGCTTTTTCAGCCTTCACATGCTGAGGAAAGCTAGATCCTACTTCAGCCAACAACACTTTGCCATCCTTGTCCAATCCATCATCCTCTCCAAACTAGATTACTGCAACGCCATCTACTTAAATCTATCAAAAAAAGTATTCTAAGACTCCAGCTAATCCAGAATACTGCAGCCAAACTGATCTTCTCAAAACGCAAGTCTGACCATGCCTCCCCACTCCTTGCCAAACTTCATTGGCTCCCAAAAATCTCCAGAATCCATTTCAAATGTTCCTGCCTGGCTTTCAAGATCATTCACGGAATCCTGCCTCCTCTTATCCCACTGTCTTTCAACTCCTCCAGTCCCGACTCCTCCAGAACTGCCCAAAGGCTTAAACTAGCTTTCCCCTCTCCACGCGGCATCCACTATTCAGGCAAACTGGGAAAATCCCTTCTCTTCAAAATCACAGGTCTTTGGAACGACCTCACCACTCCGCTTTGGAACCTGAGCTCCCTTCAGTTATTCCGCAAACAACTGAAAACCTGGCTTTTCAGCAAATTGTAGCTCTATCCTTCCCCCCTTTCTCTCCCCCCTTCTACACATAAGTTCATGTAATCCTTTTTCTTCTTCTCTACCCACTATTTTAAGTTCTTGTAAACCGTGTCGAGCTCCATTCTCATGGAGATGATGCGGTATATAAACTTAAGGTTTAGATTAGATTAGATTAGACAATCCCACCTTGCTTCAACTAGAAAGCATTCCACTTTAACAGCATTCACAAAAGTCTGAAGAATCTTTGAAAGCTGGTGTTGCAAAAGCTCTCCTATATTGCATTTCTTCAGGAGGGTTTAAAAGGTTTGACTTTATGTTCCTTAAAGGTTCAGGTCATGGCACTAGCTTGCTTTAGAGTCCATTCAAAAAGGCTTCCTTACCTATGCATCTATATATAGTGCATTTTGTGAAAGGGTTAAATTTTCTCTGGTCTACTGTTTGGGTTCTTTGTCCAGAATGGATTTATAGTAATGTAGTAACAGTCTGTCTTGTAATCACTGCATTACTTTTTTTTTTTCTTTGTTATTTCCTGGCAAGAGATTTTAGAAGTCTCCCTGGTACTGTCCTTAGGTTCCAACTACTGGAGTTTCTGTTGAAGCTCATTCCAGCCTATCCAAACCGTCTTCTTTGCTGGATTCAGACTGTGAAAGTTTGCTCATTTATATTCTAATTAGCGATCCTCTGTATTCATCCCATGCTTTTGAATTCCATCACTGTTTTCTTCTCCACCACCTCTCTCGGGAGGGCATTCCAGGCATACTCCACCCTCTCCTTGAAAAATAATTTTCTTAAGTCTACCACCCCTCAACCTCAATGTGTATCCTCTAGTTTTATTAATTTCCCTTCTGTGGAAAAGATTTAGTCCTATATTAATACTTTTCAAATATTTAAATATCTATATCATATCACCCCTGTCCCTTCTCTCCTCCAGAATATACGTATTGAGGTCTTCTAGTCTCATCTTGTACTTCTTTTGGTGCAAACCCCCTACCATTTATGTCGCTTTCCTCTGGATTGCTTCAAGTCAATGGCAATCTCTCTGAGAAAAGAGATGTTATCAGTGGTGTTCCTCAAGGTTCAGTTCTTGGGCCTGTTCTTTTAAAAAAAATTTTGCAAGAAATATTGCTGAAGGGTTGTCAGGTAAGAGTTGTCTCTTTGCGAATGATACCAAAATCTGTAATAGAGTAGATGCCTCTGATTGTATAAATAACACGAGGAAGGTCCTAGCGAAGCTCAAAGAATGGTCTGAAGTTTGGCATCTAAGATTTAATGCAAAGAAATGCAAGGTCATTCATTTAGGCTGCAAAACCCAAGGGAACAGCACAGTTTAAGGCAGTGGTCTCAAACTCAAACCCTTTGCAGGGCCATATTTTGGATTTGTAGGTACGGAGGGCCTCAGAAATAATAGTTAATGTCTTATTAAAGAAATGACAATTTTGCATGAGGTAAAACTCTTTATAGTTTAAAAATCTTTCCTTTTGACTAAGTCTTAATAATAATAATAATAATAATAATAACTTTATTTGTATACCGCAATATCACAAGCAGTTCAGAGCGGTTTGCAGAGGAAGAGACTGTACATATACAGCGATGTTACAGAAAGTATTGTCGAGTACATTGGTAACAAATTTCAATTACATTAGGAGCCGAGAGAGGTTAGGTATAACCGGAAAAATGTCAGAGATACTGCAGGTATTTCAGTGATATAACAAGGTAGGAAGGAGTCAGAGAAATTTATCAAAGAGATACGTTTTAATTGATTTCCTGAAGGATTGGTAGGAGGGTGTGCTTGAAATGAGGGTGGTTAGACCCTTGCCTCCATTGACAACCAGTGAAGTTTTCTGTAGAACAGGCTTACATGATCTGACTTTTTGAGACCATAAATGAGGCAGACGGCAGTATTCTGAATGATTCAAAGACGTTTGATGGTTTTCTTGAAGGATCCCAAATAAATGATATTGCAGTAATCTAGGGTGCTTAAGATTAGAGACTGAACCAGCAATCGAAAGGAAAGGAAGTCAAAGTAGTGTTTGATGGTATGGAGTTTCCAGAGGATGCAGAAGCATTTTTTAACCTGAGCATTGGTGTGGTCTTCAAAAGTCAGGCATTGGTCCAGGATGACTCCAAGGATTTTAATGGTGGAATTGATTGGGTAAGTTAGCCCGTTTAATTTCAGAGAGGTATTCATTAGTTTGTGGTTGGGACTTGCGAGGAAAATCTTAGTTTTTTCTGGGTTTAGTTTTAGTTTGAATTGTGTAGTCCATTGTTCTACCATAGTGAGACAAGATGAGGTGAGTTGTTCAGTCTCTTGTAACAGTGAGGTTATGGGGATGATAATTGCGATGTCATCTGCATATATGTATGATTTCAATTTTAAATCGGATAGTATATGTCCCAGTGATGCCATGTAGATGTTGAACAGAGAAGGGGAGAGAGGGGAGCCCTGTGGAACTCCGCAGGGGTTACACCAAGAATGGGAAAAGGTTCCATCGCTGTGGACCTGGTAGTTGCGGGTTTTTAGGAAGCCTGTGAACCAGGTTAGTACCTGTCCCGAGATGCCTATGTAATTGAGGCATCTAATCAGAATGCCATGGTCGACGAGGTCAAAGGCACTGCTTAAGTCGAACTGAAGTACCAGTGTGCTTTTTCCCAGAGAAAACAGATGGAAAAGGTGATCCGTTAACAATGCTAAAACAGTTTCCGTACTGTAGTTTGTGTGAAATCCTGACTGGGAGTCGTGTAGAATGTTAAACTTCTCTAGGTATGTCATGAGGTCAAGATTAACAAGACCTTCCATTAGTTTGAGGAAGAGAAGTCTGTAATTGGCGGCTGAAGAGACTGGTTCTTTAGGGGTTTTGATAATTGGAGTCACTAGAATGTGGCTGAATTCCAGCGGGAAGTAGCCAGTGGATATGCAAAGATAGACCCAGTTGAAAAGTTCAGCTTTGAATGGGACGGGGGCTGTTTTCATGATAGTCGGTGGACAGTTATCTAGCAGGCAGTAGGATTTAGCATATTTAGAGTAGAGCTTGAGGAATTGGTTCCAATCTAGGTTTTCGAAATGATTCCAGATCATGTCAGCAGTTGAGCCTTTGTTTTCTAGAGCAGGTAGATAGATTGATGGGTCTATGCTCGTAGCTGGGAGAGACGTTTTCAAATTATGAATTTTTGTGGCGAAGTAGTTGGCTAGGTTTGCAGCGGAGGGTGGTAGATCTGTGTGGGAACATTTATGTGGGTCGATATCAAATAAGGAATTGACTGTTTTGAAGAGTTCTTTGCTGTTCAGCGAAGGAGAATTGATTGGGAGTAATGTTTGCAACGCTTTTCTTTAAACATTCTTTTCTACTCTTTGATTTTTAGTCGCCAAGTGTATCTGTCATTATCTTTTCCTGATTTGCACCATATTCTTTCTAATTTACGTACTTCTTGTTTTAATGCTAAGTCAGCATCATACCAGCTGGCTGATAAACGGTGTCTTTTCTTACATACTCTCAATGGTGCAATGTCGTTTAGAACCTGATTGCTTTAGTTTTTCCATCCTATAATGAAATTTGGGTCTAAGTTGGGGGATGGATATTAGATTATAGTGAGACCAAAATTCTACTGGGTTTAGTTGTCCTCTTGTCCATATCATTTTCTCTTTGTGATTGATCCTTGGTTGCCTTTTAGTTTGTTTTTTGAGCTAGTGTAATTTGAAATTATATAGAAGGTGGTCTGACCAGGGGGTGCTGGCCCAGGTTTCATCTTTAAAACTTATACTGGGGGCAGTAGGGGCATTGGAAAGAAATGTGATCAAGTCTAAATGGTGACCTTTCCTGTCGTTTTTTGTCGGAGGTGGTTTGGAGAAGCCTAGAGATGAGAGGAAGGAAAGTACAGTGGTACTTCGGTTTACGAGTGCATCGGTTTGCGAGTGTTTTGCAAGACGAGCAAAACATTCGCAAAATCAGCGCCTCGGAAACGGAGGCGTCTCGATTTGCGAGCACCCCCCCTCCGCGAACCAGCACCCACCACCACCATCGGGCACCCCCCGCCGCGACCTGAGGTCCCTCCAACCCACCCGAACCCTCTTCTTACTTTAGTGTAGCCTCCGCACCGGCACCAGCATGTCCTGTGCGTTGGTGCCGGTGCCTGAAGATCTGTCTCCTGTGCTGGGCCTTGAGCATGTGCGCCGGCTAATGAGTTTGTGAGGAGGAATTCGTAGAGGTCTTCTTTTGCTAAGTTCCATTTGTTGGGGGGGTATAGAATACTGTAACGATCAGATTATCATTACAGTCTTCTTTGGATATTTTGCAGGTGAGAATTTCCAGGTCGTTGGTTAGTTTAGAGTTGAGAGTTTGAAACTGGAAGTGATCTCGGAGAATTATTGTTAAATCACCTCCTCTCTTTGCGTTTCTTGATAAAGGAATAATTTTGTAATTTGAAGGTAGTAAGTCACCTATGATAGTGTCTTGATCGGATATTAGCCATGTTTCAGTTAAGAGTAGGATGTCTAGGTGGGATTCTTCTAGCCAGTCTTTGATCAATTGAACTTTGTTCCTGACCGAGTGAATGTTCAGATATGCACCAGAAATAATGTGATGTTCGGAAGGTATTGTAGGCTCAGTACATTATAAGTTTTTAGGAGTCGTTTTCTTTTGTTGCGATGGTCTAGTGGCGTGTCGGGTGGTATTAACCACAGAGATTGAGAAGGAACCTGATTCCATGTAGTCATGGAGGACACGAGGGGGCGAAGTGATTTTTCAGGCCCAGTGATTCTGTCCCATGTGAAGTAGGTTGGGATAGATTCGAATGTTAAGGCTCTAGAGATCCAATTTCTCGTGCCAAGTAGGTAGAGAAGGAGGAGGGCTATAAACTTTCCTGTGAAGTCGGACATGTTGGCCCTGCGATTAAAAGAAAGAATAAAAGAGAGTGGAGCTAGGTAATCTGTCGATCGATGGGAAGTAGAGCAGGCTCTATTCTGTGAGGATATGGGGACGGGTTGGTTGCCCTACCCCTCACAGACCTGGCAAGAAAGATGGTCACGCATTGAGCCAGGGCTAGAAGAAAATTAGTGGAGCTGGTAGTTGGCTGGCCCATCAAGTACTGGTTGGAATTAACCAGTAATTATTGGAATTAATTAGTTGATAGAATAACCAGACATTCAGAAACTTAGTATAGCTTAGAGATAGCTAGTGTAATTTATAGCTAAAGAGACATATGATCAAGAACTGTTTTATTTTACTTTTGTGATTATGATAAACATACCAAGGGCCTCAAAATAGTATCTGGTGGGCCGCATGTGGTCCCCGGGCTACGAGTTTGAGACCACTGGTTTAAGGGGTGAAGAACTTTTAGGCATGAAAGAGGAGCGGGACTTGGGTTTAATAGTACGTGATGATCTAAAGGTGGCCAAACAAGTTGAAAGGGCGATGGCGAAAGTTAGCAGGATGTTTGGGTGCATAGGGAGAGGTATGGCCAGTAGAAAAAAGAAGATACTGAGGCCTCTGTATAAGCTTAGTAAGACATCATTTAGAATATTGTGTACAATTCTAGAGACCACACCTTCAACAAAAAGATATAAACAGGATGGAGTGCCTAGTGCAAGTTAGTAAAAGGGCCCTTTAGTTCTTTTAATTATTTTGTAATTTATTTTATTGTCTGTTGTGCTCCATCTTGTTAAAAACATTTTGGCAGATAAAGGCCAAATGGCTTATTCAATCTGCCCATCCACAGTAACCATTATCTTTTCCTCTCTCTAAGAGATTCCATGTGCCTATCTCAGGCTTTCTTGAAAAAAACATAGAAACATGATGGCAGATAAAGACCAAATGGCCCATCTGATTGTGTATGTTATTTTGTAGCTGTATAAGAATTGCTTAGATATAGAAGAAGGGTAAAATAGCCATTGTTAACCACAGACATTAATTGGAAAAGAGTTCTGTGGTAAGTAAAGGTTTGTGAAGATGCAAGTGGGGCTAAGGTGATTTTTATGGCTGCCAGTGGAGTCAGGCAGATCCTGGGAATACAGAATTTGCAGGGTTCCTATTAGTGCTGCCCGATTTGCTAATTCGAATCAATTCACCAATTTACTTCGGTAAATTGATTCATTGTCTGAAAAAATTGTACTCATCGATTCAGTGACCAACCCTCCACCCTGACATACCTCCAGGCCTCCTAAAACGGTAGCAATGGCTGCCCCGCTGGGGCTTTCCCTTTGCTGCTTCATCAGTGACATCACTGATGATGCAGGAGAGGGAAGCCCTGGTGGGACAGACCTATTCAAGGCCGGTTACTGCTGCTGCTGCTTTGGGAGGCCCAGAGGTATGTCAGATCTCACAGTATGAGAGTTGGTGGGGTGCTGCTGCACAGGGGGATGAGAGGGAGGGATGGAAAACTACACAGGGGAATGAGAGGAAAGATGTACATGGAGAGAGAGGATGAATTGTTGGGGTGGAGGAGAGGAAGGGAGAGATGAACAAAGAGATGGAAAGGGGTGAGAGGGAGAACTGCATATGGTGGGTGAGAGGGAGAACTGTATATGGTGGACGGGAGGGAGACATACAAGGAGAAGAAGGAGGGATAAACGGACATGGGGAGATAGAAAGAACTGTTGCACATGATAATGGAGGGGAGGAAGGGAGACATGCTGCATAGAGGGGAATAGAGAGGTTTGACCCAGGGCACCGGGGGGGGGGGGAGCGGGGGGAGAGAGAGAGAGAGAGATGGACAGTGGGAAAGAAACAAATGTTGGATATGACAGTAGAAGGTAGAAAAAATAATTTTATTTTCTGGTTTGTGATTACAATATGTCAGGTTTGAAACATGTATCCTGCTAGAGCTGGTGTTAGATAGTGAGCGTGAGCTAGGACCTAAGAGAGAGGAAAAGTCTTTCTTTTTTATTTATTTTGTTTACACCACAGCGCTGGCATGGGGTTGGAGAGGGCAAAGGAGGGTGAGATAGGTAAAAAGGCTACGAAATAAACATGCCCGGACATTTAAAAAACAAAAATAGAACAAAAAGACATCCGATTGGGTGGAAAAATCTAATTGAAAAATCAATTCAGTAGGCCAAATCAAATTGAAACATTTTTCCCTGAATCGGGCAGCACTAGTTCATATGTAAGGATGATTAAAGTGTTTGAATTATGAGGTCTTAATTAACATGTTTGGTGACAAAAATTTAAGAGCTGTGCTTGTCTATGGCTGGCTACTCATTACAAAGAAGCGTACTGTATTTAGAAAACAGGTCTGGGGTTTTATTTTAAGCTGTGTATTTTCATTTCACTGTTATTGGTAATGATAAGTTTCAATGCTGCAGCAAGAATAAAACCATTATATTTGTCACATTTGCCAAAACCTCACTGAAGTATTTGATGTATCGGGAAAAGGGGTTGGCTGTAGGTGGTGGGAGGAGTGAGTGCCCAATGTCTCTTGCACTGTTTGAGCAGAATTGATAAGGCGTATAGTCCCTTCCATCTTCCTGAGACTTGTCTGCATCTTATGAGCTTTGAAACTAAATAAGAGCTGAGCAGACCATTACACACAGGAAGAGCCACATATGCTCAGAACTTAGTGTAAAGAGAACTGGAGAGCTGTTCGGTCCTGGCACTGTTGGATGACATCACCCACTTATGAGCTTTATCAATGCTGCTATGTATGAAAAACACCGGTTAAAGATAAACAACATTGATTTCCATTTTTGCCCAGCCAGGTGATGTGACAATAGAGTAATCTCATTTGAAGGTAGCTTGGATTCTTGAACCTGTACATTGAATTTATTTGATGGGACCTTTTTGAATGATGCATTCTGTTATTCTTCCTTTATTCAATCAGAACTTTCTCTGACAGAATCTTGGAGTGCCTTCATTACTTTAGAATTGCAGACTATAGCATGGAATTGTTGTGGGTGATAAAAGTAAACATGCACAGACTTCTGGTTACGCTAAGCGGCTTGGATTTTGTGGCTGACCAGGCATTTCTTTCATCCAGTAGAAGAGAAGCTATTCCAGGAAGTTTTCCGATAAGTTTTCTAGAAATGTAGCTCTTTTGCAACCAAAAATTACAAATTCTTGTGCAAGAAATGGCTGTGCCAGCTTGCGATGTGAATTTAATTTTATGATGCTTCTCTCAGTTATGGTGTGCATTCCTGAGCAAATAGATGAGCTTTTAATAGCTTTTTAAAAGAGGTGTATCAGGCATTGTCCTTAAAAACAAAGGAACATGTGTCTGCTCAGCGGTTCTTGCTACTAAAAAGCACGGCTCCTTGTCTCATCAAAAATCTATTTTTCTTATAGATGGAATGGCAAACGAGTACCATTTCATAAATAAGATAGTTTATAGATAAGAACATAGGAGTTGCCCTACTAGTTTAGACCAAGGGTCCATCTAGCCCAGCATCCTCTTTCTAACTGTGGCCAGTCCTGTTAACAAGTATCCAGCAGAAACCCAAAAAGTGCCAGGATTCCATGCTACTTAATCCTAAAGATAAGTACTGGCTTTCCCCAGGTCTACCTTTAATAATGGTTTATGGACCTTTTTCCTCCATGAATTTGTCCAAACCTTTTATAATCTCAGCTACATTAACTGTTTTTATCCCTTGCTGCAGCAACAAGCTCTAGCAATTGAACTCTGCACTGAGTGAAAAATTTTCTCCTATTTATTTTAAATGGGCCACTATGTAAGTTCACAGAGTGTACTGTTTG
Source organism: Geotrypetes seraphini (assembly GCF_902459505.1). Classification (NCBI taxonomy): domain Eukaryota; kingdom Metazoa; phylum Chordata; class Amphibia; order Gymnophiona; family Dermophiidae; genus Geotrypetes; species Geotrypetes seraphini. Next base: position 115,081,512 of record NC_047086.1, read on the forward strand.
AAAGAGTTTTGATTTCCTCTATATATTTGAATATAAACCAACCCAAATACAAACTAAGGTAACCCTTTTTTTTCCCAAAAAAGGAGGAAAAATACTCAAATATAAACCCTTTTTCTCCCAAAAAAGCAGGAAAAAGGTTGATGTGAATATAAATCCGGGGTGGTGGTGGTAGTGGTTAATATTCAAGTACAGTGCCTTGCCTTGCTTTGCCCTGCCCTACCAGTCTCTGCACCCAGCCCCCCTCCCTCCCTTCCAGGTTATGTACCCTCTTCCCCCTCCCTCCTGATGTCTTGAAGGCCTCCAACAGAAGAGTGTCCAGTGTCCAGCTGTGAACTGCAGCAGAAGCGACCTTCGCTCCTGCCTGTGCAGAGCCACTAGTTGATTGTCTGCCACAAGAACCAGACAGGAGGGAAGGAAGGTTGCTCCTGCCGTGGTTCACCGCTGGACCACCAGGGTTACTAAAGATATGCGGGGAAGGTGGGAGGGAGGGAAAAATGATTAGAATCAGCTGAGTCAGGGGGCTGGAGGGATCCCTCTTGTCCTGCCCACTACTGGACCACTAGGGTTTCTAAAGGTACATGGGGAGGCGGGAGGCAGGTAAAAATTCTTAGAATTAGCTGGGACAGGAGGTGGGAGGGATCCCTTCTGTCCCAGTCACCACTGTCTCATGGCATTCATGGCAGGGGCCTGCTACATCTTCAGGAAAGGGGCGAGACCCGAATATAAACTTGAGACCCACATTTTTGGGCCATTTTTTTGGCCCCAAAATCTCTGTTTATATTCGAGTATTTACGGTATGTTTGCCTGATCTGCTGCATTTAGGATTTTATAGACCTCAATCATATCCCCCTTAACAACTCATCTCCAAGACCTAAGTGTCAGCACCAAACTCAAATACATTGGGTATTATTTGCAAGAATCATAAACTTGATCCAGAAAATGATGGCAGCCAAAGTAACTGAAATAAAATTGGAGACATGTGAACTTGCAGTGCTTATCAGTAACCTGGCAGTGGCATTCTGCACTATGGGTCAATTCTACAACTAGGTGACTCCATTTAGGTACCCTGAGGGCAGAATCTAGGTGCCTAGCATCTGTTAAAGAATACTAGCATAACCCTGTATTTGTGCTTAACTGTGAGCGCCTAAATATGGCAGAGATGCATGTAACTTTCAGTATTCTGTAAGTTACATATGTAATTAAGAACCCTGCCTGTGATCCACCAATGTGTATGCCCGCCATGCAGATACACTGTAACTTAAGTGATATTCTTCAAAAATCTATTTAGGTACCCTGCTAATCTTTTTGTGGATGTGCACTAGCATGCATAAGTGCTAGTAATCTAGACCAGTGGTTCTTAAACCTGTCCTGGGAGATCCCCCAACTATCGGATTTTTGAGGTATCCCTAATGAGATCATCTGTAGGTGAAGCTCTGCCCACCAGAACAATAAATGGTACCTCCTTGGCAATTGACATACAACATTGTTATAGAATTGTCTGAGACTTGGACCACCTGTCCTTCCAAACTCTTCTCTGGCTTCTGTAACATCAATCAAATGGCCCAGAGTTCCAGACATTAAACGGATCACTTTCTCTGGGAGGCCGACCACCGCTCCTTGACTGGTGCAGATATCCAAAAGCTGGGGAAGAAAGGAGAGGTACTATTGCTGGGCGATTTCAACTTGCCGGATTCTGATTGGAAAATTCAATTTATAGAATCAGAGAGAAGTAGAGAGATAGTGGATGCCCTTGAAGGAGCTCTGCTCAGACAAATGGTGACAGAACTGACTAGGGAAAAAGCAATACTGAATCTGGTGCTCACAAATGGGGAAAGTGTCTTTAATGTCTGAGTGGGGGCCCACCTTGGAAGTAGTGGTCATCGTATGGTTTGGTTTGATATAACAGCCAAAGTGGATGATTGCCACACAAACCTCAAAGTCCAGGATTTCAAATGTGCAGACTTCAGTAGCATTGAGGGGGGGGGAGGGAGGGAAGTACCTGAAAAAAGAGCTGATTGGATGGAAAAATATAAGGGAAGTGGAAAAACGGTTCAAGTTGAAAGGTGCAATAAAAAGAGCTACTGACCTTTACGTGAGGAAAATAAATAAAAATAAGAGAAAAAGGAAACCAATGTGGTTCTCCAAACTAGTGGCAGAAAAATAAAGGCAAAAGAGTAGGCGTTCATGAAATATTAAAAAAAACCTCAAGAAGAGGAGTACAGAAAGGGATATCGGATAAAACTGAAGGAACCAAGAGAGAGATATGTCTGGAAAAGCAAATGGCTAGAAATATAAAAAAAGGAACCAACATTTTTATTAGGTATATTAGTGAAAGGAGGAAGACAAAAAATGGAATTATGAGACTGAAAGAAGGTATGAACCGCTATGTGGAGCATGATGAGGAAAAAGCAAACGTGCTAAACAAATATTTCTGTTCTGTGTTCATGGAAGAAAAACCTGGAGAAGGACTGCTTCTGGCTAGCAAAGTCACACCTGAGAATGGAATGGATACCGCACTTTTCACAGAAGAAAGTGTTTATGAACATCTTGAAAAATTGAAGGTGGACAAAGCTATGGTACTGGACAGGATCCATCCCAGGATATTGAGGGAGCTCCGAGAGGTTCTGATGAGTCCTATTAAAGATTTTTTCAATAAATCTTTAGAGAGTGGAGAGGTTCCATGGGACTGGAGAAGAGAGGATATGGTCCCTCTTCACAAAAGTGGTCGCAGAGATGAAGCAGGAAACTATAGGCCGATAAGAATAATGGAAATGTTGCTGAAGGTAAATCATGACAAACAAATCTGATTTAATTATTTGAGAATTGAATCAAAAACATGTACTAGATGTAATTTACTTAGAGTTCAGCAAAGCTTGTTCCTCATAGGAGGCTCTTGAATAAACTTCATGGGCTGAAGTTAAGGCCCAAAGTGGTGAACTGAATCAGAAAATGGTTGATGGACAGATGCCAGAGGGTGGTGATTAATTGACTGATGCTGTTCAATATGTTTGTGAGCGACATTGTAAGGTTAGCCTTTTTGTGGATAATACCAAGATTTGTAACAGAGTGGACACCCCAGAGAGAATAGAAAACATGAAAAAGGATCTCCAAAAGTTAGAAGAATGGTCTAACATCTGGCAATTAAAATTCAATGCGAAGAAGTGCAGAGTGGTGAATTTGGGGGGTAGAAATCCGAGTGAACCTTATATGCTGGGAGGTGAGAGGGACCTAGGGGTGATTGTACCTGCTTTTATTGGAACAATGGTCCAGTACTTGGCAATTAATCTTTAATGCCAAAAAATGCAAGGTAATGCATCTTGGGAGCGGCAATCCATGCAGAACATACACCTTGAACGGGGAAAACTTAACTAGAACTACTGCAGAAAGAGACTTGGGAGTTCTCATCCGGGAAGATATGAAAGCTGCCAATCAGGTGGAGAAAGCATCAGCAAAGGCTAGACAAATGCTGGGTTGCATCAGAAGAAGCTTTGTCAGCCGAAAGCATGATGTCATACTATTGTTATACAGAGCCATGGTGAGACCTCACCTGGAGTACTGTGTCCAGTTTTGGAGGCCACATTATCAAAAGGATGTGAAGAGAATGGAGTCAGTCCAGAGAATGGCCACTAGGATGGTCTCAGGACTGAAAGACATCCCTTATGGAGAACGTCTGACCAGACTGTGCTTATATTCTCTCGAAGAGTGCAGAGAAAGGGGGGATATGATAGAAACATTCAAATATATCACGGGTTACATTAAAGTGGAGGAAGAAATCTTCTTTCTAAAGGGTCCCACGGCGACAAAAGGGCATCCGCTGAAACTTAAGGGGGGAAGATTTCATGGTGACACCAGGAAATACTTCTTCACCGAACGGGTTATTGATCGATGGAATGATCTTATACGCCAGGTGGTCGAGGCCAGTATCGTGCTCGACTTCAAGAGTCGATGGGACAAACAGGTGGGGGCACCACAGAGTTATGCCTAAAAGATGGATACCCCAGGGAGGAGGGTTCGTATTGATTAAGTGGGCAGACTTGCAGGAGGGAGGGTTCTGGAGTTGTTGGGCCGCCGGCCCTTTTCTGCCGTCATACTCTATGTTTCTCCAATTGGTTGGTCATGTTTTTTCCTTCTAAATCTGTTGACACAGTTGAGTGAGAGCCATGATAGCACCGTCTGAGACTTTTATTAATTCAATTGGAATTCCGTCGATATCTACAGGAAGCAAATGCCATCTCTCTGGTGCTTGATAATCAAAACTTGATATGAAAATACTCGTATAGCACAACTCCTTGGGATCTGGAAAGTGGAGCAACCTAGAATTACATAAAGTTCTATTTCTATTTCATGTATGCTCTCTCTATTTCATGTATGCAAAAGAGGTCACTTCAAACCTTCAAACTTAAATTCGAGAAACCACTTGATACTACATTAGCATCGACATCAAGCATGACTGGGACTTGGATCCTGATGCCCAAACACACCGGCATTGACATCTTCCCCATCTGCATCAACACCATATTGGGAATGTTGAGCATCGGACTTCATGCAGCGCTGAGACTCTACTTCCTATTTATCGATGCCTTGAGTATTGGAGGACATGTGAGAAAGCTAAGAAACAGAAGATTTCTTCCCCTTCTAGGAACACCACTTTTCTTATAAAAACATAAGAGTTGCCGCTGCTGGGTCAGACCAGTGGTCCATCATGCCCAGCAGTCCGATCCCGGGGCGGCCCTTAGGTCAAAGACCAGTGCCCTAACTGAGTCTAGCCTTACCTGTGTATGTTCTGATTTAGCAGGAACTTGTCTAACTTTGTCTTGAATCCTTAGAGCACAGGTGTCGAAGTCTGTCCTCGAGGGCCGCAATCCAGTCGGGTTTTCAGGATTTCCCCAATGAATATGCATGAGATCTATTTGCATGCACTGCTTTCAGTGTATATTCATTGAGGAAATCCTGAAAACCTGACTGGATTGCGGCCCTCGAGGAGGGACTTTGACACCCCTGCCTTAGAGGATGTTTTCCCCTATAACAACCTCTGGAAGAGCGTTCCAGTTTTCTACCACTCTCTGGGTGAAGAAGAACTTCCTTACGTTTGTACCGAATCTATCCCCTTTTAACTTTAGAGAGTGCCTTCTCATTCTCTCTTGGAGAGAGTGAACAACCTGTCTTTATCTACTAAGTCTATTCCCTTCATTATCTTGAATGTTTCGATCATGTCCCCTCTCAGTCTCCTCTTTTCAAGGGAGAAGAGGCCTAGTTTCTCTAATCTCTCATTGTACGGCAACTCCTCCAGCCCCTTAACCATTTTAGTTGCTCTTCTCTGGACTGTTTCGAGTAGTACTGTGTCCTTCTTCATATACGGCAACGCAGTGTTGGATGCAGTATTCCAAGTGAGGGCATACCATTACCCGGTACAGCGGCATGATAACCTTCTCCGATCTGTTTGTGATCCCCTTTTTAATCATTCCTAGCATTCTGTTCACCCTTTCTGCCGCTGCCGCACATTCTGTGGACGGCTTCATTGAGTTGTCAACCAGTACTCCCAAGTCTATTTCCTGGGGAGTCTCTCTAAGTACTGCACTGGACATCCTGTATTTGTGTATAAGATTTTTGTTACCAACATGTATCACCTTACACTTATCCATGTTAAACCTCATTTGCCATGTTGCGGCCCATTTATCGAGCTTGTTTATGTCACATTGCAGATCTTCACAATCCTTTTGCGTCTTCACTACTCTGAATAACTTCGTATTGTTTGCAGATTTAATCACCTCACTCGTCGTACCAATTTCCAAGTCATTTATAAATATGTTGAAGAGCACAGGTCCAAGCACCAAACCCTGCGGTACGCCACTTTTGGCGCTTTTCCAGTCCGAGTGTTGTCCATTTACCCCCACTCTCCGTTTCCTATCTGCCAGCTAGTTTTTAGTCCACGTGATTATTCCATCCTCGATTCCATGGCTCGCAATTTTTCGAAGTAGTCGTTCATGCAGAACCTTGTTGAACGCCTTCTGAAAATCCAGATATACAATGTCGACCGGGTCACCCTTGTCTATCTGCCTGTTTACTCCCTCAAAATTATAGTTGGAATTTTTCAGAACTAATGGATATTTTGCGAATTTGGACCTGTCAAGAATATAAAAACTTCCACTGAACTGAAAAGGAGAAAAAAGTGGTCTGATTTGTTGCATTTCTCCTGAAACTGGAGGCTTATCTCGGCAGCCATGTTTATCTTCTTTGTGCTATACATATCTTAAAAGAAAAATATTACTCTGGTTAGCAAACTAATAAGAGCATTGTTCAGAGGAATTAACTTTGAGTTCAGCCCAGCGGTATCATAGTTAATGTAGTATTTTTAGGCGTCAGGAAGAACCACTTTTATAAATACAGCTTGTTTGATTTGGCTAAGGATGTAGCAGGGCCAGTGGCACACTTTCAGAGAAGTCCTTCACCGTGATTGGGGTTTGGTTGAAGAGCAGAGACACTGGTGCCAGTGGGAGTCTTGTGGAGTGCCATACTGTAACAATCCTGTTTGTGGAAGAGCCAAGGAACAGAAATGGTCTGGAAGTATCCAGAGACTATCATACAAGCATGGCAGAATGTGACTATTACCTAAAAAAAAAAAAAAAGCAGCCATGTAAGGCTCTACCTCCAAGGAGAAGATATTTATAGGAGTCATCTGAGAAACAAACATGGGAAGACCACCCAGCCTCCACATGACAGGAATAGCCAAGTAAGTTTTAAAAAAGTTCAATCAATCTTTGTAGAGAAGCTTGAAAGAGCAAAACAAGTTTTGCTTAAAGTTCTGAGTAGCTCTGTAAGCTCAAGTGAAAATTTACAGGTAGAATTATTTATAGTTTAGTTTCTTATTTTCTTTTTCCAATAAGCAGAACAGAGAGAAATATTTGTTTTACAGTCCCAAGGGCATTTTCTAGTTAACCTGGGGGGGGGGTGGAGTTTTAATTCCTAATAAGTAAAAGTGAGGTGAACATAGAAATAAGATAAGGACCATAAGGGGGGAAATGATTATATGTGGGTGAGCTCAACTGTTGCTAAATTTATTTAAAACTTTTCATAACAAATTAGCTCAAGCCAGTCAATGAAAAGTTAACAAATGGGCCAAGAATGGATTAAATACAGCTATAGAACTTTTTTTTTTTTTGCTTTATAACAAGATTAATGCTGTAGTTCATCAGCTTAATAAATTATTAGTACACATGGAGGGGCATTTTCTAAAAGGTGTCCAAGTCAGAACAGAGACATCCAGCTTATAACATCCAAAACAGGCATCCATCTCTCATGCATTTTCCAACAGGAAATATGTCAGGATTTTCTGTTCAAAAATACTTGCTTGAGATGGATGTCCATGTGCTGAGGACATCCAGTGTGAATAGTTATTTTACAAATGAATGTCTAACGCAGGGCTGCCCAAGTCTAGTCCTCGAGATCTATTGGCAGGCCAGGTTTCCAGGATATCCACAATGAATATGCATGAGGGAGATTTGCCTGCACTGCCTTCTTGGTATGCAAATCTCTCATTGTGGATGTCCTGAAAACCTGGCCTGCCAGTAGATCTTGAGGACTGGACTTGGACAGCCCTGGTCTAACAAATAGCAAAAGGGGAAAAAAAGCAGGAACAAGGACATTCCTGCAGAGCAGAGGCACAGCCTAGTGGTGAGTGCAGTGGACTTTTTAACCAAGGGATCCAAGTTCAAATCCCACTTTAGCTCTTTTATTTTGTAATTGTGAATCCTCCAGGAACAGAAAATTACCTGCTATATCTGAATGTATACCACTTCAAGAGCCTTCAGGCTTGCAGATGGTACAGTTAACTGGCATTCTCACCCAACGGGCAAAAAAATTGCCAGGGGGAAAAAGGTACCCCAAAGCGGCATTGGTTCTGAGCCACAAATCCCCTCATTCCCTCAAGCCCTGAAGCACTAGAAGCGGCGTCAGTCCTGAGCGGTCAACCCTACCTCCCTCCTGACCTGAAGTACCTGCACTGCAGTGATCCTGAGCCCCTTCCTCCCGCAAGTACTCAAGCCCCGAGACACGAATCCCCGAGATACGAAACCTGAGACTCCTGCCCCGAAGCACCAGTGCGGCAGCAGTCCTGAGCTGCCAAGCCCCCCTTCCTTTCTCCTTCAAGCCCTGAAGTAGCAGACGAAGGCGGTGGTCCTGAGCCATGAACCCCCTTGCTCCCTCCCTTCTTTACCTGAAGCGGCAGCCAGTCAGCAGGAGGCAGCGCTTAAAAGAGGATGCTCACAGCTATCCCCAGCAGGGCCTTTCCTCTGATGCGTCACTTCCAATGAATCGGAGGAAAGGCCCTGCCGGAGCTGACTGTGAGCAATCTGTTTTGAGTGCTGCCTCCTGCTGACTGGGTGCCGCTTCAGGTAAGGAAGGGAGTGTGTGTGAGTGTGGTGGTGGTGGTGGTGGGGGGGGGGGGTTCGTGGCTCAGAATTGCTTTCTGCTTCAGGGCTTGAGGGAAGGAGCAGGGGCTTTGCGGCTGTGGACCACTGCCGCTCTGATGCTTTGGGGTGGGAGGGAGGGGGGAATTGATATTTGTCTTAGACAAGGTTTCTAACACACAATCAACCAGAAAGTTATTCGGCATCCACCAATCCCCATGGGTGCCGGATAACTGAGATTCTACTGTATATATACAGTCATGTGAAAAAATTAGGACACCCCATGAAATATTCAGTTCTTTCTTAAGAAATGTTCACATAAGAATAGCCTTTCTGGGTCAGACCAATGGTCCATCAAGCCCAGTAGCCTGTTCTCACGGTGGCCAATCCGGGTCACTAGTACCTGGCCAAAATCCAAGGAGTAGCAATATTCCATGCTACTGATCCAGGGCAACCAGAGGCTTCCCCCCATGTCTTAATAACAGACTAAGGACTTTTCCTCCAGGAATTTGTCCTAACCTTCCTTAAAACCAGCTTCGCTATCTGCTTTTACCACAACCTCTGGTAACGCGTTCAGATCTTAACTATTCTCAGAGTGAGAAAATATTTCCTCCTATTGGTTTTAAAAGTATTTGCCTGCAGTTTCATTGCGTGTCCCCTAGCCTATAATTTTTGATGGAGTGAAAAATCAATCCACTTGTACCCATTCTACTCCACTCAAGATTTTGTAGACTTCGATCATATCTCTCTTCAGCCCTCTCTTTTCCAAGCTGAAGATCCCTAAACTTTTTAGTCTTTCCTCATATGATAGGAGTTCCATCTTTTTTTAATCTCTGGAAAAGAAAGTGATGTAATTGCAGGTAAACAACAAAACCTTTCCTTGATTTACCGTATTTTCGCGGATATAACGCGCACCCGTGTAAAACGCGCACACGGGTATAGCGCGCAGAAATCACGATGATATGTACAAAAACTTTTGTATACCGCGCTCACGGGTATACCGCGCATGATGCCCGACGCTCCTTTCGCCCGCCCTGACTTTCCGTGCGCTGTCCCGACTCTCCGTTCACCCCCCCTGACTTCCGTGCACTGCCCTGACTTTCCGTGCGCTGTCCCGACTCTCCGTTCACCCCCCCTGACTTCCGTGCACTGCCCTGACTTTCCGTGCGCTGTCCCGACTCTCCGTTCCCCCCCCCTGACTTTCCGTGCACTGTCCCCCCTTGAAGTCCTGTCCCCCCCTTGAAGGTCTGTCCCCATCCTGAAAGCCTGATGCCCCCCCCCGACGTCCGATACATCCCCCCCCCGGCAGGACCACTCGCACCCCCACCCCGAAGGACCGCCGACTCCCCAACAATATCGGGCCAGGAGGGAGCCCAAACCCTCCTGGCCACGGCGACCCCCTAACCCCACCCCGCACTACATTACGGGCAGGAGGGATCCCAGGCCCTCCTGCCCTCGATGCAAACCCCCTCCCCCCAATGACCGCCCCCCCCAAGAACCTCCGCCCGTCCCCCAGCCGACCCGCGACCCCCCTGGCCGACCCCCACGACACCCCCACCCGCCTTCCCCGTACCTTTGTGTAGTTGGGCCAGAAGGGAGCCCAAACCCTCCTGGCCACGGCGACCCCCTAACCCCACCCCGCACTACATTACGGGCAGGAGGGATCCCAGGCCCTCCTGCCCTCGACGCAAACCCCCCTCCCCCCCAACGACCGCCCCCCCAAGAACCTCCGACCGCCCCCCCCAGCCGACCCGCGACCCCCACGACCCCCCACCCCCCTTCCCCGTACCTTTGGTAGTTGGCCGGACAGACGGGAGCCAAACCCGCCTGTCCGGCAGGCAGCCAACGAAGGAATGAGGCCGGATTGGCCCATCCGTCCTAAAGCTCCGCCTACTGGTGGGGCCTAAGGCGCGTGGGCCAATCAGAATAGGCCCTGGAGCCTTAGGTCCCACCTGGGGGCGCGGCCTGAGGCACATGGTCGGGTTGGGCCCATGTGCCTCAGGCCGCGCCCCCAGGTGGGACCTAAGGCTCCAGGGCCTATTCTGATTGGCCCACGCGCCTTAGGCCCCACCAGTAGGCGGAGCTTTAGGACGGATGGGCCAATCCGGCCTCATTCCTTCGTTGGCTGCCTGCCGGACAGGCGGGTTTGGCTCCCGTCTGTCCGGCCAACTACCAAAGGTACGGGGAAGGGGGGTGGGGGGGTCGTGGGGGTCGGCCAGGGGGGTCGCGGGTCGGCTGGGGGGGCGGTCGGAGGTTCTTGGGGGGGGCGGTCGTTGGGGGGGGGAGGGGGGTTTGCGTCGAGGGCAGGAGGGCCTGGGATCCCTCCTGCCCGTAATGTAGTGCGGGGTGGGGTTAGGGGGTCGCCGTGGCCAGGAGGGTTTGGGCTCCCTTCTGGCCCGATATTGTCGGGAAGTCGGCGGTCCTTCGGGGTGGGGGTGCGAGTGGTCCTGCCGGGGGGGGGATGTATCGGACGTCGGGGAGTCGGCCGGGCAAGAGGGCTTGGGCTCCCTCTTGCTCCGATCGTGGATGCGGGTGCGGGTGGGAGCGCGTGCGAGCGGTCGTTCGGGGTGGGGGTGCGAGCGGTCCTGCTGGGGGGGTGAATCGGGCGTCGGGCGGGGTGGGAACTATGTTTAAAAACTTTTGTATACCGCGCTCAGGCATATAACGCGCGAGGGGTATGCGTGGTAGGTAAAAACGCGTATAACGCGCGCGTTATATCCGCGAAAATACGGTACTCATGAAAAAAGAGAGATCCACAAAAATGTGCATTCTTACTGAGGAATAAATTAGACACCCTACACCCTAATACACTGCTTTCCTCAAAATAAGACCTATCCCAAAAATGAGCCCTATCATGATTTTTAAAGATGCTCCCGATATAAGCCCTACCCCCAAAATAAGCCCTAGTTAAGATCGACCCCCCCCCGAATATCCCCGACACTTCCTGAGTGAATCCCTGACACTAGTGCTGGCCAATTCGCTGAAAAAATCGGACTCGTCAATTCAGCGACCCCCATACCTCAATGAGACCTGATATACTTCTGCTCCAAGGCTTCCAAAAGCAGTATTGGTGTGGCAGAGGGAAGACACTAGTGGGGAAAGCCTCAAAGCAGCCCAGCCCGTTCAGAGTGCTGCCACCATTGCTGTTTTTGGAGTCTCATGGTAGGAGGGTGGGTGGGGTTCTGTTGCAAAGGGGAATGGAAGGGAGGGATAGAAAGATGCTGCACAAGGGGATGGGTGAGAGTGGAAGAAATATGCTGCACATGGGGGGGGGGAGAAAGGGAAGAAGAAGAATTGGGGTAGAGGAGAGGAAGGGATAGAGGATTGTTCTACATGAAAAAAAATAAGACATCCCCCAAAATAATCCCCTAATGTGTTTTTGGACCCAAAATTAATATAAGACACTGTCTTATTTTCAGGGAAACACAGTAGCTAGTGTTACCCTCTTTGGTGAAATAATTGCAGTTAAATGCTTCTTGTAGCCATCTACCAGTCTCTGACATCGATCTGAGGAAAGTTTGGCCCACTCCTCAATGCAGAATTCTTTCAGCTGTGAGATGTTTTAGGGGTTTCTTGCACGTACAGCATGTTTCAAATCACCCCACCACATCTCAATAGGATTAAGATAAGGGCTTTGACTCGGCCACTCCAGGACTTTCCATTTCTTAGTTTTCAGCCAGTCCTTGGTGGATTTACTGGTATGGTTTGGGCCATTGTCGTGTTGCAGGGTCCAGTTCTGCTTCACCTTTAATTTTCTTACAGATGGTCTCACATGTTCCTCAACCACCCTCTGATACATGGTAGAATTTATGGTGGATTCTATGATGGTCAGGTCCTGCTGTAGCAAAGATTCTCCAAACCATGACACTTCCACCTCCATGCTTCATAGTTGGTATGAGGTTCTTTTCCTGTATTTGGTGTATGCCAAACACATCCTCTTTTATGGTGTCCAGATAATTCAATTTTGGACTCGTCTGTCCATAGAACACTGTTCCAGAAGTCCTGGTGTTTGTCTATGTTCTCTCTGGCAGAGGTTTCCTTCTTGCACATCTCCCATGCAAGTTAAATTTGTGCAGTCTCTTTCTGATTGTAGAGGCATGTAGTTTCACATCAATAGTAGCAAGAGCTTTCTTTAGGTCTTGTGATGACATTTTAGGGTTTTTGGAGACTTCTTTTAAGCACTGTGCAGTCTGCTCTGGGTGTCAAATTGCTTGGATGGCCAGACCTGGGCATGCTGGCAGTTGTTTGGAAAGTCCTCCACTTGTACACTGTTTTCCAGACCATGAAACGGCTAATTTCAAATTCTTTTGAGATCTTTTTAAATCCCTTACCAGACTTATAAGCTGCTACAATCTTCTTTCTGAAGGCCTCAGTCAGCTCTTTTGATCTCACTATGGTGTTCACTCTCACCACAGCAGTCATGAGAACACCAAACTAAATGTCTGAGGTTTGAGAAGGGCAAACCTCCTTCAAAATGCTGTAACAATGTTCTAATCATGTGCACCTGATGTGATACACCTGTATGATTTGAGCCACTTTAAGTGGGAAGATATGAGGGGGTGTCCTAATTTATTCCTCAGTTAGAATATCTTTTGATTTATGAGTAAATCGAGGAAAAGTTTTGTTGTTTACCTGCAATTACATCACTTTCTTTTCCAGAGATAATAAAAAAGATTTGACATCGGTATCTGAACATTTCTTAAGAAAGAACTGAATATTTTATGAGGTGTCCTAATTTTTTCACATGACTATATTTAGGTACAGTGGGTTTTTTCTGTTTCCGGAGGACTCACAATAATAAAAAAAGTTTAAATGGGATTTGAACTTGGGTCCCTTGGTTTAACGTTCACTTCACTAGCCACTGTTATTCTCCTCTGAAGTTGTCATAGAGCCTGGTATTCCCTTTCAGTTTCACTTTCAGTGGAAGGGGAGATGGCCAACAACCACTGGGGAATTACAAAATTGTCATACCTTAGTCCTGCCAGTAATCAGCTGTTCAGTCAGAGTACCTTGCTGTACCCTGGACGTGACTGAAACAGGTCTAACTTAGGGCGTCCTTCCTTTTAGTCTTGGACATTTCTCCTTCTTAAGTAATTTCTGTTAGACTTCCTGATTTTGGGTTCTAACAAGCTCCCTTGATGCTTGGACATACTGAAGTGATGAATGTCCCTTTTCTGCCTTTGCAAAATTGGAATTTGGATGTTTCAAGCACATGGACATCCGTTTTGGCATTTTGAGATGACCTTATGCTTTGAAAATAAGCTCCTTATTGTAAGTAGGCTTAGATATACAGACTTTAATAAGAACATAAGAATAGCCTTACTGTGTTAGACCAGTGGTCCATCTAGCTCAGTATTACATCAGCACAAAGGCCAATCCAAGTCACAAGTACCTGGAAACCCCCCCAAATAGTAGCAGCATTCCATGACACTGATTCATGGTAAGCAGTGGCTTCTCCCATGTCTCTCTCAACAGCAGACTATGGACATTTCCTCGAGGAACTTGTCCAAACCTTTTTTAAAACCAGCTACATTAACCACTCTTACCACATCCTCTGGCAATGCATTCCAGAGCTTAACTATACTGTGAGTGAAAAAATATTTCCTCCTATTAGTTTTAAAATATTACTCTGTAACTTTGAGTGTCCCCCCCCCTAGTCTTTGTAAATCTTGATGCAGTAAAAAAGCAATCCACTTGTACCCATTCTACACCTCTCAGGATTTTGTATGCTTCAATTATATCTCCCCTTAGCCATCTCTTTTCCAAGCTGTAGTGCCTTACCTTTTTAGTCTTTCCTCATACGAGAGGAGTACCATCCCCTTTATCATCTTGGTTGCTCTTCTTTGAACCTTTTCTAGTTCTGCTGTATCTTTTTTAAATAAGGAGACTAGAACTGAACACAATACTCAAGGTGAGGTTGCACCATGGAGCGATACAGAGGCATTATAACATTCATAGTCTTGTTTACCATTCCTTTTCTAATAATTCCTAGCATTTTGTTTGCTTTCTTGGCCGCCACCGCACTTTAGGCGGAAGGTTCCAGCATATTGTCCACGATGGCACCTAGATCTTTTTCTTGAACGCTGACTGCCAAGGTGGAATCTAGCATCAGGTAACTACAATTTGGATTATTGTTCCTAATGTGCATCGCTATTAAATTTAATCTGCAATTCAGACACTCAGTCTTCCAATTTCCTAAGGTCTTCCTGCAGTTTTTCACAGTTCACATGTGTTTTAAGTACTTTAAGCAGTTTAGTGTCATCTGCAAATTTAATCGTCTCATTCATAGTTCCAATTTCCAGATCATTTATAAATTAGTTAAATAGCTCCAGTCCCAGTACAGATCCCTGAGACACACTACTATTTACCCTTCTCTGTTGAGAAAAATGGCCATTTACCCCTATCCTTTTTTTTTCTGTCCGATATCCAATTCTTAATCTATAATTGAACATTGCCTCCTATCCCTTGACTCTTTAATTTTCTCAGAAACTTTGTTGTAAGCTTTGTTGTAAGCTTTGTTGTAAGCTTCCTTGCATTTGTTTTGAAGGGAGATAGGTTCAAAACAAATGCAAGGAAGTTTTTTTTCACCCAAAGGTTCATGGACACTTGGAATGCGCTACCGGAGGAAGTGATCAGGCAGAGTACGGTACAGGGATTCAAACAGGGATTGGACGGATTCCTGAGGGATAAAAGGATCGTGGGATACTGAGGGAGGAGCTGGGATGTAACACAAGTATAGAAAGCTAACCAGGTAATAAGTATAGAAACCCAACCAGGTCATGCATGTGCAAGACCGGAGGGTTAGGACTTCGATGGGAAGATAGGACTCAATGGGAAACCAAGGTGGCAAGGGGGCCCCTTCTGGTGATTCAGACAGGTCGTGATCTGTTTGGGCCGCTGCGGGAGCGGACTGCTGGGCAGGATGGACCTATGGTCTGACCCGGCGGAGGCACTGCTTATGTTCTTATGTTCTTTTTGGAAATCTAGATACACTACATCAACTGGCTTGCCTTTATCCACATGTTTATTCAAACCTTCAAAGAAGTCAAGCAAATTAGTGAGGCAAGACCTTCCTTGGCTGAACCCATGTTGAGACTGGCAGAGGAAGCAACAAACTTCAAGTCGTTCTTCAGATACGTCAAGGGGAAGCAACCGACGAGAGAAGAAGTGGGACCATTGGACGATGGTGACAGAAAGGGAGTAGTAAAAGGAGAGAAAGAGATAGCTGACAGGTTAAATGAGTTCTTCACGTCAGTCTTCACGATGGAAAATATAACCAACATTCCGGAACCCGAGGAGATCGTTATAGGAGACCAAGACGATAAGCTGGTCGATTTAGAAGTAAGCCAAGAGGATGTACTCAAGCAGATTGACAGACTAAAGAGCGACAAATCACCAGGTCCGGATGGCATTCATCCAAGGGTACTCAAGGAGCTAAAAAACGAAATAGCGGAGCCATTTAGACAGATATGCAACCTATCCTTAAAAACCGGAGAGATCCCGGAGGATTGGAAAATAGCAAATGTCACGCCCATCTTCAAGAAGGGCGCAAGAGGAGACCCGGGAAACTACAGGCCGGTGAGCCTGACCTCAGTCCCGGGAAAGATGATGGAGGCACTGATTAAAGACAGCATCTGTGAGCACATCGAAAAAAATGGGCAGCTAAAACCGAGTCAACACGGCTTCTGCAAGGGCAGGTCATGCCTCACTAACTTATTGTACTTCTTTGAGGGGGTGAGCAGCCAGATGGATAAAGGGGAATCTATAGACATCATTTACCTTGACTTCCAAAAAGCCTTCGACAAGGTGCCACACGAGAGACTGCTTAAAAAGATATGGAACCACGGGGTACAAGGGGAGGTCCACCGATGGATCAAAATCTGGTTGGCAAACAGGAAACAGAGGGTTGGCGTAAAGGGCCACTACTCAGACTGGAAAGGGGTCACGAGCGGAGTTCCGCAGGGGTCAGTGCTGGGACCGCTCCTGTTCAATATCTACATAAACGACCTAGAGGCGGGAACCAAGTGTGAGGTCATTAAATTTGCAGATGACACCAAACTATACAGCAGGGCTCAAACCAGGGAAGACTGCGAAGATCTTCAAAAGGATCTAACACAGCTGGAAAAGTGGGCCGAAAAATGGCAGATGAGCTTCAACGTGGGGAAATGCAAGGTCATGCACGTGGGGAAAAAGAACCCGATGTTCACATACAAAATGGGGGGAACACCATTAGGGGTCAGTAACCTGGAGAGAGACCTGGGAGTGATGGTAGATGCAACACTGAAGGCATCGTCCCAATGCGCCACGGCCTCAAGGAAAGCAAACAGAATGTTGGGTATCATTAAGAAGGGTATTACAACCAGGACGAAAGAAGTCATCATGCCGCTGTATCGTGCAATGGTGCGGCCGCATCTGGAGTACTGCGTCCAGTACTGGTCACCGTACCTCAAGAAAGACATGGCGGTACTTGAGGGAGTACAAAGAAGAGCAACTAGACTGATAAAGGGAATGGAAAATCTCCCATATACTGAAAGATTGAAGCAGTTGGGACTTTTCTCCCTGGAGAAGCGAAGACTTAGAGGAGACATGATAGAAACCTTCAAGATCCTGAAGGGCATAGAAAAAGTAGACAGGGGCAGATTTTTCAAATTAAGGGGCGCCACAAGTACAAGGGGGCACTCGGAGAAATTGAAAGGGGACAGGTTTAGAACAAACGCTAGGAAGTTCTTTTTCACTCAGAGGGTGGTGGATACATGGAACGCGCTTCCAGAGGCTGTTGTAGACAAGAAAACATTAAATGTTTTCAAAGAAGGTTTGGATAGATTCCTGGAAGAAAAAGGGATTGAGGGGTATAGATAGGTATAGACCATTGCTCAGGCAATGGGCATGGTGGGCCGCCGCGGGAGCGGACCGCTGAGCAGGATGGACCTAGGGTCTGCCTCAGCGGAGGCAACTTCTTATGTTCTTATGTTCTTATGATTCTGTCTCATTAAATCATTTTTGCCTATATCAGTGTCTCTCAAACTTTTTTTTAGCTCTGGCACACTAAATGGAGCAAATGTTTTTTACGGCACCCTAAATGGAGCAAATGTTTTTTGCGGCATATTATAATTGAAATTATAAACTGGCAAAACCAACAAAAAATTACATTTTAGAGTTATTTATTTAAAATCCTTTAAGCTATGTATGGGTAATTGTAACAATGATGAAAGTAAAGTAGATAGAATAGAATTGCTAGTCAATGTGATAGTTGTTCTTGGTTTTGAGTGCAAATTAATTCAAAATGTGGTTCCATAGTCAAAAAGCAAACACACATTTCATCATCCACCATCTGCAGTCGTGTACACGACATACATGTAGTCTATACTTTTGAAGGGCATTTTTAAAAATAAAGTAAAATTCTAGAATCTCTCGTGGCATACCTGGAATCTCTATGGGGCATACCACTGTACCCTGGCACACAGTTTGAAAGACACTGGTATAATCCATGGTTGTCACCCAAGTTATTATTTGCTCTAGAGCAGTGGTCTCAAACTTGTGGCCCGGGGGCCACATGCGGCCCGCCAGGTACTATTTTGAGGCCCTCGGTTTATTTATCATAATCACAAAAGTAAAATAAAATAGTTTCTTGATCATATATCTCTTTAGCTATAAACTATAATATTATTATTAGGACTTAGCCAAAAGGAAAGATTTATAAACTATAAAGAGTTTTACCTCATGCAAAATTGTCATTTCTTTAATAAGACATTAACTATTTTTTTTTTCTACGGCCCTCCAAGTACCTACAAATCCCAAAATGTGGCCCTGCAAAGGGTTTGAGTTTGAGACCACTGCTCTAGAGCCAGCTCAGCATGCAGATAGTATTATAAAAACTGCTTTAGTCATGTGATACAGGTACATGAGGCATGTGATATTGGAATGTGAGGCAAAACAATAGTGTTTAGACTTTATGACATAACAACATGTTCTGGAATTGCTATCCAAAGAACACATTCACAGATTTTAGATGTTTTTTATTGTGTTGAGGAAGGTTTATGAAGGACACTTGGGAAATGTTTCATGACCTGCAGGAGCTTGTACCTCTGACATTTTTATCAATTTTTTTCCTGTGCATTTTTTTTTCCTTTACAATTCTTCCAGTTATAATTGAGGTTTAAGCTTTCCTTGAAAAATAATTTTCATGAATGTATAGGTTTCAGCTTGTTGTGCTTATATTGTAGAGCTGATGATGTTCCCCAGGTCTTGGGGATATCCTGCCTGTGTAATTACACGTTTATGCAGCATCTATGCAGACGTGAAATAGTATGAATAATTATAATGGTTGGCTGATTTGTGGTCAGGCACTGTCTACTGCCTCAATGTCTGTTAAAATGCAACCTCTCCCCAACAAACAACACTTCCCAAAGAATAAATAAATTTCTAGATGTCTGAAGGTGTTGCTTCTGATTGACAATACTGTGTGACATTTACATGAACATTATGGATGAGACTTAACTTCCCCCACTTTTCAGTAAGGGTTTCCTTGAGATATGTGTTATTTCACTGTTCTCCCAGGTTAAGGTAAATAGGTTTCATTGAATAAAATGAAATATATGCTAAAGAAGCATGAGCTAGAGGGAAAATAACTCATCCTTATGGTAAGAACATAAGAATAGCCTTACTGGGTCAGACCAGTGGTCCATATAGCCCAGTAGCCTGTTCTCAAGGTGCCCGATCCAGGTCACTAGTACCTGACAAAAACCCAAAGAGTAGCAACATTCCATGCTACTGACCAGGGCAAGCAGTGGCTTCCCCATATCTTTCTCAATAACAGCCTATGGACTTTTCCTCCAGGAAATTGTCCAAACCTTTCTTAAAATCAGCTATGTTATCCGCTCGTACCACAACCTTTGGCAATGCGTTCCAGAGCTTAATTGTTCTCTGAGTAAAATTTTTTTCCTCCTATTAGTTTTAAAAGTATTTCCTTATAACTTCATTGAGTGTCCCTGGGAAATACTTTTAAAACCAATATCTTCCCCCTAAATCTTTTTAGGTTACAATCCCTGGTGTTCTTTCCATCATTCTTGAAAATGATGATCTGCAAAATTATTGCATAATCTGTAGTTCACTAATGTATACGTGTGTATTCCCACCCTGTCTAGAAATTTTAATGTGTTTACAGAGAATTCAGTTAGGTACAGGGTTATTTATGTTCAAAATAAAATGTTCAGCTCAGCTGATTCTCATTTGTTGTAATTAAATGTTGAAGACTGGACCTGCTGCTCACTGTTTTCTATTTATTTATTTAAAACAAGTCATTTAGACATGGCCTAGTTAGAGTTACCAATGCACTCCTCATGTGTTTACCATGCAAAGTGTGTGTTTTTCAAATTTTTGTTGTTTATGAATATTTGAGTAATAATAAAAGTACAATGATAGACTGTCCAGAAAAAGAAAAAAATGAGGGCTGCATATTTAACACTGTTTTTAACATAAATAGTGTGTTGGGGGTCACGTGATGTCGAGCTGCTGAGCGGACGTCAGTGGAGTGGGGTCCCGATCCTGTTCCCGCCATCAGCGAAATTTATACCCCCGAGAGCCGCGTTTCTGCCGCTGCGGTCCGGCGCTTAGGTCGAGGTTGACTTCCGCCTGCATTTTTGAGGAGTTCGGGGCTTTATGACCAGCAGACTGCCCCGTCGGGAGAGGGATCGCGGCCGTGCGGGTGAGTCCAAGATGGCCGACCGCGAATCCCCCCCGCCGCTCCCGGCGCCGACCGCGTGGGTTTCGGAGATCGTGGCGGAGGTGAAACTTCTCCTAGAAGGCTCCCTCACAGCGAAATTGCAGCCGATTGTAGATAAACTTGACACGGTGGATACGCGCCTGGAAACCCTGCAGGGTGAATTTTCTAACTTCCAACACCGTTTCACAGCCCTGGAGGACCGCGTGCAGCAACGCGAAGGGGACCATCAGCAGCTTCGTGCTCGACTTGTTGCCATGGAAGCTAAGATTGAGGACCTTGAGAATAGGTCCCGTCGGGGAAACCTGCGTCTGGTTGGCCTGCCTGAGTCGGTGAAGGATGGTGAGCTCCATACCTTTTTAGAGTCTTGGCTGCAGCGCACTCTACAACTAACCACAGCACATGGTCCCCTGAGAATTGAAAGAGCCCATAGGTTGGGCCCACTGGGTGAGCCTGGTTCGAGAGCCCGCACTGTTATACTCAAGTTGTTGAACTCAGCCCATAAACAAGAGATTTTGCGAGCTATCCGTGCTTCGGGCCCCCTGCTGTATGAAAACTCCAGGGTGCTCTGCTTCCAGGATTATTCTCCAGCTTTGCAAGCTAAACGGAAGGAATTTACCCCCATCTGTTCCCAGCTGTTCAGGCTGAAAGTGCCTTTTGCCTTGCTATACCCAGCCCGGTTGCGGATCAGACATGCTGGTCAGACCCGCTTCTTCCCTGAGGCGGCCGAAGCTCTTCGATTTCTCCAGTCCCTGCAAGTTCCTGAACCAGCTCCTTGACTGATTTGGGTTTAGTTATTTTGATTCAGGTTGGACGTTTGCGAGGAGCATGGAACCCGGTGTTTTCCCTCAGCCAGATGCATCCTGCACGTTTTCGTGTCTGAAGAGCCGATCACGAGGTGGTTTGACTGTTGCTGTGCCCTTTTTTGCCGGCTTGAGGACCTTGCGCTAGGGCTTGGGGCACTGGATGGCTCTGGACGTTTTTTTGTTTTTTTTTGAGCCTATTTCTTTTTTTTTTTTTTTTTCTTTTTGGACTGTGTGGATGGCTGGGGGGGGTGGGCCTGTTTGTGTTGGTGGGGATGTTCTGCCATTCTTTGCTGGGGGAATGCCTGTTTATTGCAGATGTTGACTGCTGTTGACTGGTTGTGGGAGGGGTACACATGTGTTTGTTAAGGGTGGGGAGGTATGTCTGTCGGGGGGGTGATAATTGAGACTCAAGGGGCGACTCTCTGTACCTTTCAAGGATGAGCATTAGTATATTGCTTTGTGGGGATTTACGGATGTCAGTTTTTGATGCCCACCCTGTTCATGGACATATTACGAGTCAGGGCATTTGTGTCTGTACGGGTTGGACGGGATATCGGGATCTTCCCCCCTTTTTATGAGAGTCTATAGGAGGAGGTGTGGGTTTGGAGGGAGGGGTTTATGGTAGGTCTAGTTTGCTGGGAAGGGGAGTTGGGAGCTGCTCCACAGGACCCTTAGACCACTAGTGGGTCGCATGAGAGAGGGGGACGGGGTGGTGGGGGGGAAGGGGGGGTGGGAGGGAGGATATGATGGGGTTTTTGTCTGCTTTTTCTTTCTATTCTTTTTCACTCTTGTTTCTCTCTTTTCTGCTTTTCTACTCCTTTTGTTTGTATTCCTGGTGCTCTGCTTTTGGCTTTTTCACCTTGGGTGGACGCAAGGGTCTAGATCAAGGTTTCGGGAGCTGGTCGCTGGCTGGGACGGCCTTGCTCTCAACTATATAATGAGACTTCATTGGATTTTGGCCATATCCTTTTTTTCTCATGAAACCTCTTAGATGTATTTCCTGGAATGTAAATGGTGTCACTTCGCCTATTAAACGACATAAGATTTTGAGAGCCTTGAACCGCCAGAGAGCCGATCTGGCTTTCTTACAAGAGACGCATCTGTCGGCGGCGGAGCATGCTAAACTTCAGACCTGGTGGGTTGGCCATCATGTGGGAGCGCCAGCAAATAATCGTAAGGCGGGAGTCTTGATATTGATTCGGAAGGGAGTATCCTTTGCCATTCAACAGCAGTGGACTGATCCAGGGGGTAGGTATATCATCGCCAAGGTGCTACTTAATCGTCAGCCATTAATCCTTTGTAATGTTTATGCCCCTAACAACTATGACTCTCGGTTTTTTTCTTCTCTTATTCGCCTTCTTGGTCAACATTCGGATATTCCCTTGCTGGTAGGGGGGGACTTCAATTGTGTCCATGACCCCTTCTTGGATAAATCCATTCCTGCTCCCCAAGATCGGGTGCATCCCGCTAGAGGCATTTCCCTACTTTGCTCATCCTTAGATGTTCTTGACGTTTGGCGGACGCTTCACCCAGGTGAACGTGACTACACTCACATATCTAGAGCTCACGCTTCGTTGTCCCGGATCGACTATTGGCTACCCTCTAGTTCCCTGTTTTCTCGAGTTGAATCGGCTACTATTGGTTCCTTTGATGCTTCTGATCACGCCATGCTCTTGTTGATCTTGCATTTGGATGTCTCTTCTCCGGGCACCTTCCGTTGGCAATTCCCGCTCCGTTTGTATCAAGATCCGAGATTCAAGGACTTTTTACTTCAAAAATGGTCTGAATATCAAATCCATAATAATGAACATCGGACTGACTCTTCACTCTACTGGGAAGCCGCGAAAGCGGTACTCCGCGGTGAGATTATAGCATATTCCAGCCATCAACGTCGTGCGCGAGACAGAGAGCTCTTACAGTTAGAACGTAAGATTGGCACCCTCCGTCGCCTCTATAGTCAGTCTCACGCTCCATCCTTACGTTCCCAGCTTTTAGCCTCCCAGAGTCAGCTTCAGGAATTGTTGCATGCTAGAACCGTCAAATCACTAGCTTACTATAAGTATCAATTGTTTCGTCATGGAAATCAACGTGGGGCGCTCCTGGCAAGGGTGGCCAGAAGGTCGACGGGTCGTACTCCTATCTTGCAACTTCGCTCAGCAGGGGGGGATATGGTCAGGACGGATGCTGAGATTAATGCAGTGTTTTTTGATTATTATACAAAGCTTTATTCTCGACAACCTGATTTAATGGAGGGTTCGGCATATTTGGATGGCCTTTCCCTTCCGTGCTTATCTGAGGAGGCGGTGGCCAAACTTAATGCCCCCATATCGGCAGAGGAGGTGGCAGGAGTCATACTGAAGGGAGCTTTGTTAAAGGCCCCCGGACCGGATGGTTTCCGGATGGAATTTTATAAACTTTTACATCCTTCCGTAGCTCCTGTATTGGCTGATACCTTCACAGCAGCCATTCAGCGAGGTGCCCTTCCGGTATCTCTCACTTCAGCTCAAATAATTGTGCTCTTGAAACCCCATAAGGATGCGACCCTTTCTTCCTCTTACCGCCCCATTTCGTTGTTGAATGTGGAGGCCAAGATATTCGCCAAGGTTTTGGCTAATCGATTGGCCTGTGTTCTCCCTGATTTGATTGCATCCCCGCAGGTGGGATTTGTGCAGGGGCGGACTAGTGTGAAAAACATTAGATCCATATTGGCGTCTCTGGAATTCGTGGAGAGAACCAAAACCTCTTCTCTATTGGTCAGCTTTGATGCTGAGAAGGCCTTCGATCGGGTCTCTTGGACTTTTTTATTTGAGGTTTTAAATCGGTATGGCATAACGGGTCTTTTTCAGGATGCGATTCGGGTGCTTTATCAATCTCCTACTGCTGTTGTCTGGGCCAATGGACTTTGTTCTTCTTCATTCTCAATATGTCGGGGCACGCGTCAGGGATGTCCCCTTTCCCCATTGCTCTTCGCACTGTCGTTGGATCCTCTGATCCGTGATATTCAGCTTAATGGAGCGATCTCGGGTATTCGAATAGGTTCTTCTGAATTTAAGATCTCGGCCTTTGCGGATGATCTTCTGGTCCATATTTCGGATCCTGTGATATCTCTTTCTAATCTGATGACCACGTTTCAAGAATATGGAGATTATTCTGGTTTTAAACTTAACCTTGATAAATCCTTGGCGTTGGCCACATCCTCGGACCTGCGGGACTCCTGGCCGGGACAGTTTCCTCTTCAATGGGCTTCTTCATCGTTTCGTTATCTTGGGATCCAGTTGACGCCTCGTACTTCTGCGTTATATCGAGTAAATATTGATTCTTTGTTCTGCTCTTCGGCTGACTGTTTCGCTCGATGGTCTCCTCTTCCTCTGTCTTTATCAGGCAGGATTCATTTGTTTAATATGGTCCTTTTTCCTAAATGGCTTTACACTTTACAGATGCTTCCTTTCTGGCTTTTGAAACGAGATATTATTAGACTACACTCTATGCTTTCTCGATTTTGTTGGGGGGGAAGACGGCCTCGGGTGGCGCTGCGTTACCTGTTGGGAGCGTGGGGTGGAGGGGGACTGGGGTTGCCACATTTTCGGCTGTACAACGCTGCTTGTTTGATGCGATTTCTGGGAGAGTGGCTCTCAGATCGTCAGGATTTTATTCTAAAAGCCTATGAGAAGGAATTTTTTGCGCCCTGGCATATTTTGTCTCTGGTGCATGCGCCCCGTTCTGCCCTACCGGCGGCCCTCCGGGGGAGCCTGTTGTTGCACTCGCTCCGCATTGTTTGGTCTTATGTGTTGGACTCATGGAAGGGTACTCCCTCGATTACTAGATACTTACCTATTCAGGGGAATTTACAATTCAGCCCCGGCATGGAGAATGCGAGTTTTCGTAAGCTGGCATCCCGGGATTTCACGTTACTTACCCATGTTCTTCAGGAGGATGGCTCTTTAATATCCTGGGATGCTGTGGTCCGGGCGGGGGTTTTTACAGCGGGCGACTTTCTGGCGTTTCGGCAACTTCAGCATTACATCCGTTCCCTCCCCCGGACCGCTTTGGCCTTTCCTATTGAAGACAAATTTGCGGCATTGTTGGATCCCTACTTGGAAGATGGGTTTACAGTTTCGGGCCTTTATAAAGACTTCCATCGTTTATTGGGCTCGCCTGATCGGGCTGTCCTACATGATCGTTGGTGTCAGGATCTGGGGATAGCGCGAGACGCTCTGGATCTTTCTTCCTTGATTGCACGAATCCCGGGAATCTCTGTTAATGCGGATCTGCGGGAGTGTCAGTTCAGGGTACTTCACCGGGGATATTTCACGAAGAGCCAATTGTATTATTCGGGTTACACGGATTCTCCTTTATGCCCCAAATGTCTCCAGCTGCCCCATTCGTTTCTTCACGCCTTTTGGACTTGTGTGAAAATCAAACATTTTTGGCGTCAAGTTATATCTTATGTGGAGCGTGTGTTAGGCACTACATTGGCTTTTTCTCCAGCTGGACTCCTGCTAGATAAGTATGAGGCCTTCCGTTTATCAGATTCGGGTCAGCGGCAGTTTATGAGAAGGGTGGGTGTCTTGGGGAAGAAGGTAATTCTATCTGTTTGGATTGGGGAAACTTTACCTTCCTTTTGGGACTGGCGAAATCGTTTGCATGCTCTGCTGCTGCTGGAGCGGAAGGATGCGTCTCTTAGCTTGCGAAAAAAGCGCCAGTTTCTTCGGACCTGGGATTCTTATCTATTTTCCTTATCACCACGGGCTAGAAGTGACATTTTGAATTCCTTGTGAATTTTTGGAGAACCGGGCTTGATCTCCATCTTGCGGGGTGCCAGGTATACTTCTCTTTCTTCTTCTTTCTTTTCTTTCTCTCTTTCTTTTCTCCCTTTTCTCCTGGTTGGAGTTACTCGTTGTTTTTAGCGGTGGGCTATCAGAGTCCAAGCCTACTGCAGTTCACTATCTCTGCTTTTGTAAAGGGGGTTTGGGGATGGGGGGTGGGAGGGGTGGGATTGTTGGATCTATTGTTTTGTTTTTGACTGTTTCTTCTGCTGGAGAGGTTAGGGCATATGTGCTTATTTCTTGTTATTTGAAAATAAAAATCGATTCAACATAACATAAATAGTGTGTTAAAATTTTTAATGCATTAAGGGGTCCTTTTACTAAGGCACACTAGCTGTTTTATTGCGCGCTAAACGCTAACATGCCTATAGAGTATAATGGACATAGAAACATAGAAAATGACGGCAGAAAAGGGCTATAGCCCACCAAGTCTGCCCATTCCAAATACCCACCCCCCTGAATTCACTCCCTTAGAGATCCTACGTGAGTATCCCATTTTCTCTTAAAATCTGACACGCTGCTGGCCTCAATCACCTGCAGTGGGAGTTTGTTCCAATGATCCACCACTCTTTCGGTGAAGAAGTACTTTCTGGAGTCGCTATGAAACTTCCCTCCCCTGATTTTCAGCGGATGCCCTCTGGTGGTCGAGGGTCCCATGAGACAGAAGATATCATCTTCCGACTCGATACGTCCCGTGATGTACTTAAACGTTTCAATCATGTCTCCTCTCTCTCTTCGTTCCTCAAGTGAGTATAGCCACAATTTATTCAGTCTTTCTTCATACGTGAGATCCTTGAGCCCCAAGACCATCCTGGTGGCCATTCGCTTGACCAACTCGATTCTCAGCATATCCTTCCGGTAGTGTGGTCTCCAGAATTGAACACAATACTCCAAATGAGGCCTCACCATGGATCTGTATAACGGCATCATGACTTCAGGTCTTCTGCTGATGAAAACCCTACGGATACGACCCATCATTTGTCTTGCCCTGGAGGAAGCCTTCTCCACTTGATTGGCAGCCTTCATGTCATCACTAATGATCACCCCTAGATCACGTTCCGCCGTGGTCCTGACCAAGGTCTCACCATTTAGTACATAAGTTCTGCGTGGGTTTTTCTTACCCAGGTGCATTACCTTACATTTTTTTAGCATTGAAGCCTAGCTGCCAAGTTGCTAACCATAGTTCCAGTAGCAGTAGGTCCTGCGTCATATTATCAAGTAAAATGCTTTTACCTACTATGTTGCAAAGTTTGGCGTCGTGTTAGCATTTAGCCCGGCTAGTTCGCCTTAGTAAAAGGACCCCTAATTGCATTGATAAACACCGGTCTGGCATCCATAGTGTGTTAATCTTTCCCTCTCTCAGCCCCCATCACAGCACATTCTTCACCTCTTACCTTGCTGCTCTCCCCTTTCCCTCCCTCAACTTCCACCGTATTGCTTTCTTCATCTCTTACCTTGCTGGCACTGCCTGGCAGCGATGCATACAGGCCTGCTCTGGACCTTCCCTCAGCCGCATCCCACCATGCTAATGCAATTTGTTTATGTAGAGCGGGATGCGGCTGAGGGAAGTCTCTTGAGCAGGCCTTTATTCATCTCTGCTGGGCAGTGTCAGCAAGGTAAGAGTTGAAGAAAGCACCATGGTGGAGCTGGGGGAGGGAAAGGGGAGCACATAACACCTTTAGTCCACGCCAGCACTGGATCCTGACTGTGCCGAGCAGGATCTTACCTGCAGGAATGCACCTGAACAAATTGGTACCTCCTCCCTTTGAGGCTCACCATGCTCAGACCCACTATGAAAATCCACATTGGCCAATGCTAAATAAGAATTTTAATAACATGCTTTAGAGTTTTTCCAGGTACTAGTGACATAATGGGCTTGATGGACCATTGGTCTGACCCAGTAAGGCTATTCTTATGTTCTTATGAATAGCTTTCCAGGTGGGAAAATAGAAAGTTTGGCAATGGAAACGGTTTTTTTCCCAAGAAAAACATGGTTCAAGCTACAAATCATTCCAAAATTCCAATAGGATTTTTCATGGCCATGCACTTGAAATTTGTGGGATCTGAGCTTTACCCAAAAAATGTTTCATGCAGAAATAAGTTTCTCCAGTGCCAGAGGAAAGTTTGAAACAAAAATAGAATCATAATAAAAATGGGGTGGGGGGAGGGGAAGGTACTTACCTCTGTCAAAATATCATCAGAAGCCATAAGTGCCAGCTCTGTGGGTGTTAAGGGTGCTTGAACCACTCCCTCCACCAGGACTGAGCAGTCTCCTTCAGTGTGTCCAGAGAGAGACAATTCAGTTTGTATTAAGTTAACCTCCACCCCTCAGTTATTTTTAAAAGTTGCCTCTTACATCAAAAGCAGCAATAGGATCCTTGTTTTGGAAGTTGTGCTGGATTATGCTTGATTTCAGGAATTATGTGTTTCTAGTATTTTCTTAATGTAAATCATATTTATTAAATGATTTTCTTTTAAAATATTACATATTAATCGCTATTAAATTCCTTCAGCCCTAAAAAAGTACAATGTAGACTTTACAAGGAAATAAATATATAAACAAGTAACATACAAAATTACATAAGAATAGCCAGTATCCTGTTTCCAACAGTGGTCAATCCAGATCACAAGAAACCTAAACAGCAACATTCCATGCTATTAATCCCAGGTCAAGCAGTGGTTTCTCCCATGTCTGCCTCAATAGCAGACCATGGAGTTTCCTTCAGGAACTTCTCCAGATCTTTTGTAAACTCATCTCTGTTGACCGCTGTTACTACATCTTCTGACAACAAGTTCCAGAACTTAACTATTCTTTGAGTGAAAATATTTCCTCCTATTTTGGTGTGTTTTTGCATTTATCACGCACACACACATATATATATAAATAATGTTTCACATAGTCCAAACCAATGAGAGACAATTTCATAGAAAGAAAGAAATAAACTCTATGGTTTCATTTTCTTAGGGCTCCTTTTACAAAGGTGCGCTAGCGGTTTTAGCGCACGGGCTCACCACTGGCGCAGTACGGCTACACCTCCTTTGGCTCTAGTGCGAGAGAAATTTGGCTGGGTGTGTGAGAAATACCGGCTCTCGGCCCTGTTGACTAGAAAATGGCAGCAATATTACGATATTTGGGGGAGATACCTGGCATTGGAGGGAATGGATGTGGATAGTTCTGTTGTCCGATGAAGTACTGGTCCCGGACTGGATTGGATCTTTGGGGGTTTGTATTATTGGGGTTCTGTATTCTTTTGTCCCCTTCTTTTCTGATTTTTCTTCTTTTCCTCTCCTTGGGGTGCTACCGTGCCTACTGGTGGTGTTCTAGGGTTCCCGGGAGGTGCAGGGTGCTGTTTGCTGTCACTGGGGGGGGGGGGCGACATCAGGGGTTTTGTTGTTCTGCAGATTGCCTGCCTGTACTGTTGTTGGATTTTCCTGATGTTTTGCTGTGCTGTTTTTTCTTGTCATAAATAAACAATTGCAAAAAAAAAATAAAAATAAATAAAATGCTGAGTGCCCTAGCTGCTACCGCCTCCTTTTAAGCAGGTGGTAATTTTTCAGCTAGTGCGCGCTAAAAATGCTAGCGCACCTTTGTAAAAGGAGCCCTTAGATTCTGTAAAGCTTGTGCTCTTAGTCACATTCTCTATATATTGTAAAGTACTGATTCTATAACTTTGTGTGTTGATCCTGTAGCATGTTATTGACTCTGTAGCATACATATATCTGTTCCTGAAAACTTTGTGTATGTATCCTTATAACCCGTTCTAGGCTCCTGGGGAAGGACGGTTTATAAAAATGAATAAATAAATAATTAAATAGGACCAGTATTCAATACTGGAACCATCACATCTTTGCCTTGTATTAATTCACAGTTTCAAGTTTATTCAAGTTTTGATATACTGCCATTCAAATGTCTGAGCGGTTTACATTAAAAGTAAGGAGAAAAAAAAAAGAAACTAAAATACAATTACAGGGAATAATAAAAATACATTTGACAAGATCCATAAGGAAAGAGGGGGAGAAATACAATATTTCAAAAGAAAAAACCACAAATGGGAAAGGGGCATATAGTTAAAATTCTCCAAACTTTGTTTAAGTTTGGATTAAAATAGTCCCGTTCTTATTTAGTGAAAAAAAAGAATAGAATGGCAAAGAAAGCCTCTTATTCTTATATGTTATATGCATCTTTAAATAGGAAAGTTTTGAGGAAGATTCTTGATGAAGATAGGAAGGCATGGCATTCCATAATGTGGGGCTTGTGGCACGTGGGGCGATTTCAGCGGCGGTGGCAATTTGGTTCTGAGTGTTCTTCCGCCTGTGTGGTGTGTGTCGGCGTTTGCACCCGTGCGAGGGATCCAGTGGTTAATCGGGTCCCAATGAACCTGGTGGTCGTTGAATCTTTGGCGTTGGGGAAAGGAGCCGAACTCGGAAGGAAGGGAGAAGGCCTACTGCTGGACAGGGGGAGCAGGAATGAGGTGAACCCAGAAGGAAGGGAGAAGGCCTATTGCTGGACAGGAGGAGCAGGGAAGAGATGCTGCTGGACAGGGGAAGGGAGGTAAAAGTAGGGGAGAAGGCCTACTGCTGGACAGGGGGAGCAGGCAAGGGGTGATGGTGGACAGCTGAGGAAAGAGAGAGACAGAAAGAAGGACAGACAGCGGAAAAGGAGAGAGAGAGACAGAAAGACAGACAGACAGAAAGCGGCCAAGGAGAGAGAAAGAAAGACAGGCAGACACATCTATTCTAGCACCTGTTAATGTAACGGGCTTAAAGACTAGTCATAAATAATATGATGTAATAGTAAGTAGATTCTGATGACTGGAGAGTAATGTTCTTGAAAGATTATACAGAAGAAGTAATCTATAAATACTGAAGAATGTTCTTGTTGAGATTTAAAAATAAGAAACAACATTTTAAATATCAATCGATGAGAGATGGGTGACCAGTGAGCATTAATAAGAAGTGGAGTAACATGGTCAAAATATTTTGCCCTCAATAAAAGTTTCACAGCAGTATATTGTATTATTTGCAATTGTCTTAACCTCCTTTTGGCATATAGCTTGGTATAAGGAGTTGTAGTAATCAAGATATGTAATGACAAGGAAATGAATTAAGATATTAACGTCCTCTTTTACAAAGCCGTGTGGCAACAGCCCTAAAGCCTTTTAAATCTCTATGGGCTTCGGGGCCGTTAGCGCAGCACGGCTTTGTAAAAGAGGCCGTAAGTGATGCAGTTTCTAAGAGAGCTGAGATTGAATGTATCATTCTTAATTTATAGAAACATTTTTGAACTACAGTGCTTGTTGTTGAAAAGTTATTGTCCAGAATTACACCCAGTAGTTTGATAGTAAT
This sequence comes from Geotrypetes seraphini, assembly GCF_902459505.1. Lineage (NCBI taxonomy): Eukaryota > Metazoa > Chordata > Amphibia > Gymnophiona > Dermophiidae > Geotrypetes > Geotrypetes seraphini. The sequence continues at coordinate 115,112,614 of NC_047086.1, forward strand.
ATCCATTTGAATTGATATTGATCGAATACAGCTAGGAGTTATGAGGTTTTAGTAAGAAAGCATATTTTAATTTAACCATTGCATAATTTGTTCTAACTGTTGATTCATTTCTTGAATTTTGACAGGATTTTGAGAGTTTAAAGGATGCAAAAATTGTGTATCTGCATAGGCAGAAACTGTAAAACCTATTGATTATGCTGAGGTAAATAATAGTGTAAGAAAGAGACAATAAAATTGAGGATAAAATTGAACCTTGGGTATAGATTTCTGATTTAGATTTATCTTAAGTCATCTGGTAAAAACAGTCTGATGTAGGAGATAAGCCAGTCTAAAACCGTTCCTGAGACCCAATAGTTTTTAACCTTTGAAGAATTGTTAACTGCTTAGAAATGTTGGACAAGTGAGCTATAAATATTTTAAATAAGCAAGTAAGAGAGAATGTTCAATTGTATTGAATAGGTCAAGAGAGATTAGTAGTAAGACAGATTTCCTACGAACCAGAAAATATAGGATCGAGGTGGTTGGTAGAATGATTGGGTCTAAAACCTGTTTGATTCGGATGAAGTGTATTGGTTTTATCAAGGAAATTGGATAATTGATTAAATACAACTTGTTCTGTAAGCTTTGTTAAAAATGGGAATTGGTTATTGGCCTATAGCTCGAACATTCATTGGAAGGAGAATGTGGGGGATTTTAGTTTAGGATGAATAGAGTTAAATTTCTAGATTTTAGGCATTAATCTTTCTAGCTGACTAGGATCAAATATACATATTCCTCCAGAAATTTAAATTCATTTTTAAAAACCTGGCTGTGCTTGCTTTTTCTGTTTAGTTTTGTCTCTGAACATTATAAACTGGTTCTTTCCTTTCACACAAATGGAGTTCCTTTCTTTGTATTGGTTTTATTTTATTAGCCTGTAAATCGCTTAGTTCTGCTAGTCAGTTGTTGTGGTATATCAAATTGTGAATAAATAAATGTGTAGATTTATAAGAACATAAGAATAGTCTCACTGGGTCAGACCAATGGCCCATCAAGCCCAGTAGCCCATTCCCATGGTGGCCAATCCAGTTCACCAGTACCTGGCCAAAACCCAAAGTGTAGCAATATTCCATGCTACCGATCCAGGGCAAGCAGTGGCTTCCCCCCATGTCTTTCTCAATAACAGACTATGGACTTTTCCTCCAGGAAGTTGTCCAAACAATTCTTAAAACCAGCTACGCTATCCGCTCTTACCACATCCTCTAGCAACACGTTCCACAGCTTAACTATTCTCTGAGTGAAAAAAAATTCCGTATTTCCCTGTAACTTCATCGAGTGTCCACTAGTCTTTGTAATTTTTGACGGACTGAAAAATCGATCTACTTGTACCCGTTATACTTCACTCATGATTTTGTAGACTTCAATTATATCTCCCCCTCAGCCGTCTCTTTTCCAAGCTGAAGAGCCCTAACCGTTTTAGTCTTTCCTCATACAAGAGGAGTTCCATCCCTTTTAACATCTTGATCGCTCTTTTTTGAACCTTTTCTAGCACCACTATATGTTTCTTGAGATAAGGAGACCAGAATTGAATGCAATACTCTAGATGAGGTCACACCATGGAGCGATACAGGGGAATTATAACATTCTTAGTCTTGTTAACCATCCCTTTTTTAATAATTCCTAGCATCCTATTTGCTTTTTGGGCTGCTGCTGAACATTGGGTAGAAGATTTCATCATATTGTCTACGATGACACCCAGATCTTTTTCTTGGGCGCTAATCCCCAAGCTGGACCCTAGCATCCGGTAACTGTGATTCAGGTTATTCTTCCCAATGTGCATCACTTTGCTTTTGTCCACATTACATTTCATCTGCCATTTGGACGCCCAGTCTTACAATTTCCTAAGGTCTGCAGAAACAAAATACTACTACAATTATTTCTATAGCACTACTAGACATACGCAGCGCTGTACAGAGTCACAAAGACGACAGCTTGGAATCTTACTACCATCTGGGATTCTGCCAGCTGCTTGTGACCTGGATTGGCCATTTTTGGAAGCAGGATGCTGGGGAGATGGATCTTCAGTCTGGCCCAGTATGGCTGTTCTTATGTTCTTATGCACATGTATTTATGTTCTCATATCATATATCTTTTGGTGAAAACATCATACTAATTTGCATGCCTATCTCTGTCCTTTCTGAGATATGTCCTCCAAAACTGAACTTTAAACTAGACTAATTACTTTTAGATATTTTTTCCCGTAGAAATGCAACACCTCACTCCTACTTGTCAGAAGGTACTGTACCATCATCACTTTTATAAATGAGGGACAGATTACTTTCAAAGAAGCTCCCTTTCATCACCAAAGGACACTGAAGGATTCTTTAGGTTTAATCAACATGAGTATCTTCCCAAAGCACTATTATCAAACTTTATTATCATAGCATTCAGGCTGCAAGTCTTTTACTCCCTTTCAGAGGTGAGCAACCTTGGTTATCAAAGGCTACAATCCAAAAATCCCCGAGCTTGGAGATCCTGAAAGGAAAGGAGGGTGCCCTGTTCAGATACCATATATCCCTCACATAAATTAGACCATGAGTAAGCCATATCCGCAAGTAAGTCTTAGTGGCGTCCGGATCCCAATCTCGATTTCCCCATAAGGGCAATAAAATCATTGAAGTACTGTAAATAAATTTTTAAAAATACTTTTTTTACCTTTGTTTTCTGGACATTTATTTTTCTATCAAATCGGTTCCAGTTTTTCTTTCCTGTCTTTTGCAAATGTGCTGTCCATTTGTCAAAATGTTTAAACAGTTCCAAAGGAACTAAAAGCTCACAATCTTCCCATGGTATTCCTCAAGGATCTATCTTATCCCCGTTACTTTTCAATATTTTTCTGGCACCTTTGATGACAGTTTGTCAATCAATAGGATTTCATGTTTACGCATACGCGGATGATATTCAACTTTTGCATCCATTAGATCCCAACAGTACTTCAGACATTATATCAATAAATAATAAACTTGAACAAATTCATCAATGGTTAGATATAAATAGGTTGGCTCTCAATATTGAAAAAACAAAAACATTACTTTTTCCTTGGAAAGAAACTTCTAAAATAATTACTCCCATCACTATAAAAAACACTCCTCTTCAAATAGTTGACAGTATAAAAATTCTAGGAGTTACATTTGACAGCAAATTAACCTTCCATGAACATATAAGCAATATCATTAAATCTTCATTTTATAGACTTCGTCAAATACGTTCTCTCTCGCAATATCTTTCCTCTAAATCATTAAATATTCTGGTACACTCTCTAATAATTTCCAAAATTGATTATTGCAATGCCCTCTTTCAAGGGATTACACAAAAAGAAATAAGAAGGTTACAAATAATTCAAAACACCGCCATTAAATTAATAACAAAAAAAAAAAAATTTGATCATGTAACGCCACTTCTCAAAAACGCCCATTGGCTTCCAGTATCACACAGAATAACATATAAAATATGTCTGCTCACTTTTAAAGCAATGCTTTTTAAAACTCCGGCCTTTATCTATAGAACTTTAATTCCCTATTCCACTAGTAGACCATTAAGATCCAATGAACAACATTTACTTACAGTTCCTTCTCTTAAAATTATAAATACAAGAAGACAATTCATCTTTTCAGTTACAGCGCCACAAATATGGAACTCCTTGCCAATCTATTTAAGAAAAGAACATGATATCGATAAATTTAAGATCAACCTAAAAACGTTCCTTTACAAAGACGCTTTCGATTAAGTACTCATAAATAGGAACACAATGATGCATTAATTTTAATTCCCAACCTCATGTTTTGAACCTACCTCTCTTTTTATTGAATTTTGTATTTCTTATCCCTTTTCCCTTTTATTCATGTCTTGTCAAGTATGTATATAGTATATGTTTACTGATTATGGATAATTAATGTTTTAGATTATATGTAATTTTTATTTTTTATTTTTTAATAAGGTAATTTTTGTATCCACTCCTATTACTTTGTATTTATGTTCATCGCTTTGAAAATATGACAAAGCGATTAATCAAAAATTTAATAAACTTGAAACTTGAAACTTGATATAGATGGTATAAGTGGAAAGTTTAGAACATATAGATTTTTCTTTCTCATTGCATCTTCAAGGTTCTCAATTTTTCTATGTAAATCCACTAAGTCCTTAGTAAACATTTCCCCTTTATTTTGCTCTTATTCAATTGTGTTCTCAGTCGATAGATCTCATTTAAGAAACCCAATTTCTTGTTTCTGTGCTGCAACATTTTGACTAGTTTCTTCTAATTTATCTAGTACAAGTTGAAATGGTAGTCAAAAACTTCTCAAGTAAGGAAATACCCTTCCCAGAGAGTTTCAAAATTAAAGGTTTTGGGTGTTACCAAAATGGTTTTCACTCAAATAGCACCTTGTTCAGTCAAGGAAGTAGATGGAGATTTCCTCCTCATCTGCAGGATTGGTAAGAGAGCGAGATGGCTCCTCTACCCAAAGTGCGGCGTCAGCAAGGCCTGCTCTTGCTGTAAGTGGGGAAGATAATCACAGTGAAACATAGAAACATGATGGCAGATAAAGGCCAAATGATCCATCTAATCTGCCCATCCACAGTAACCATTATATCTTTCTCTCTCTGAGATATCCCATGTGCCTATCCCAGGCCCTCTTGAATTCAGACACAGTCACTGCCTCCACCACCTCTTATGGAAGACTGTTTCACACATCTACCACCCTTTCTGTAAAAAAAAGTATTTCCTTACATTTCTCAGGAGCCTATCACTAATGCCTTCTCATTGCAGTTTCCTTTCAAATGAAAGAGACTCGACTCGTGCGTATTTACATTACGTAAATATTTAAATGTCTCTATCCCCTGTCCTGCCTTTCCTCCAAAATATACAGATTGAGATCTTTATCCCCATATGCCTTATGACAAAGACCACACACCATTTTAGTAGCCAGCATCACCTCAAAATGGCTGAAGTGGAGGGGACTTCAAGCCTCTGGGGACAGAGAAACTTCCAACTCGAGCATAAGAGGGAGCCTCCTTCCACTCTTGCCATCTGCCACCTGGAGTTATAGGAATGTCTGGTTAAAGAAATAAATCAAATGGCCCTGTCACAGGTATGAAGTCTGTGCAGAGACTTACTTGGCTTTTTGCTTACAATCCATAGACTGGGAAATAGAATAAAGAGACAATTAAGCTGCAAGAGTCAACATTGAAATGCCCTAATACACCATCACCGGTACAGTCTGCTTTTCATTGATAAAGAGTTGCTGGCTAAACGAGTATTTTGGGGTTGAATGGGATAACAATGAAATGTTGCAGGGTAGTAGATTGTCCCTTCAAGGTGGCACAAAGCTTGATGCTTTCTACAGCAATAACTTTCAAGTTGAGGTTAGATCAATGATATTCAATCCTAGTTTGTTTTGTTTTATTTTATTTATAACCCGCTTTTCCCAAAGCGGCTCAAGTATAAACATACATAGTAGAAGTATATACATATAAAAACAGTCACACAAATAAGCAACCAGCACTTACACCTAAACAGTTGCCTTAATGCCCATATTTCATATTGCAAAATAAGTATCTCTTCAATAATTTCTTAAACCCATCGAGATTACATTGCTGTCTGATATACAAAGGTAGTAAATTCCATTCCTGGGGTCCTCTACAGGAGACATAGTCACATGTGAGGAATTCAATCTCAGGTCTCTTACAGATGGTACAGCCAAATCGCCATAATAGACAGAGCACAATTTTGACAGAGGGACATAAGCATGAATAGCATCCACCAAACATGCAGGAGCCATACCATTCAAACAAAATATACCATCACAAGCAACCTGAAATGTATACGATCTTCTAATTTCAGCCAGTATAGCTTCATATAGTATTTAGTGACATGCTCGGTCCTTTCCAAACAGAAGAGGGTTCTAACCACTGAGTTCTGAGCGACCTGCAATGCACTCAACAAGGTTCCTGGCAAACCCAAGAGCACAAGATTATAATAGTCCAAACATGACAGGACCATTGACTGCAGAATGACCCTGAAAATACCAGGAGACAAGTATGATTGAATTCTATTGTAAAAGCGAAATCTGAAAAAACTCTTTTTATCCGTTCCTGAACATGACTTTTGAAAGTCAAATTTGAATCCACCTCTAGTTCTTGAGGGCCACCAACAAGTTGGGGTTTCAAGATTATCCCTAATGAATATATATGAAAGAGATTTGCGTGCATACTACCTCTATTGTATGTAAACCTGAATTTACTTTCTTGCTGTTTGATAGCTGAAGAGAAGACTATTGAAGGATCAAGCAGTGTTCTTCTTTCTAAGGCTGCCCTTTTTACTTAATTCTCATGATGGAGAATCTTTCTTTCAGGAGACAGTATGTATAGGAGAATACAGAGGACCAGAGAGTAGAGGTTACTGGGAGAAAAGGGAGAGAAAGAAAGATGGTAGCTGGAGTTGGTACAGGGGAGTAAAATAGCCCAGTGGGAGTAGGGGAGTCACCGTCCATCTCAGATGCTTTCTTCTGCCAGTCTATCTGGCCCTATGGGCTTCTGTTCCGGTAGCATCCCTGAAGACACTTGCCACTCAATTTGGTAGCTTCACCGGACTGGCAGGAACTAATGAGAATGCTAGAGTAGAGTTTCCAGGGCCACTGAAATTTTGGCAGTCTCATAAACAGCAGGATCTGTTGGCTGTACCCTTCTCCACTGCCAGATCCAGACTCTGTTCTTTCCATCTTGCAGCACTATTTGTCTGGGAAAGACTTCTTGAGTCGGTATGCCCCATCGCTAGCTCTATTCAAATCAGACATGTTGTTTTAATCATTCACATAATAAACAAAACTCTTTAATCCCTTATTTGTCCTTTCAGTATTAATGTGGGCTTATTGAATTAGCTCCATAAATACTCATATGGACACCAGTCCTAAGCTTTGCAGCAGCCATAGCTGTTTTTTGTATTTTCCATATGGAGACTAATCATAGACTGTGAGAATCAAAAATGATTCTGCTACATGGTGCACAAAAATAGTGTGTCAGTTTGCAAGTATTTAGGTGTGTGTGTCTACTCCACTTTAGTTAAAGTGGACCAGATCATATGCAGAAGCCCTCAGTTCCCAAAGAGTTCTTACTGTTCTGTTTCTATTGCAAAACTTGTTTGACCATAAGGCTCCAAAACTGTTTTTCAGTGGTAATAAGACAATTACTCATGAAAATGCCAAAGTTAAAAAAAAACAAACAAACAAAAACCAACTATGGGTGCTTTCTTTTGAGGCCTTGCTAGGGAAAAAATAGGGCATTTTGGGGAAATGGTGAACATTTCTTTTTTTCCTTTAAAGAGTAGCTACCATTTAAATATTTGCTAAAGGCTTTATCCAGATATACAGTAAAACCTTGGTTTGTGAGCATAATTTGTTCCGAAAACATGCTTGTAATCCAAAACACTCCTATATCAAAGCAAATTTCCCCATAAGAAATAATGGAAACTCCACAACCCAAAAACTTTAATACAAAATACTTTATGTACTCATATTACAAGACCTTGCTTGATGAGAACAGCCACTACACTCCTGCAGTGTCAGAAAGAGAGAGAGAAGAAACATTGGCTCAGTTGTGATGTATACTGTATGTACTTATATTGCAAGACCTTGCTTGTATATCAAGTTAAAATATAATAAAATGTTTTGCTTGCAAAACACTTGCATGCAAAGTTACTTGTAATCCAAGGTTTTACTGTATATATAAAAAAATAAATTATGTGTAGTAGCCTATTGTATGATGCTAGGTTTAATTTGAAAATTATAAACTGCATTTCTCAATGAACTAGTTCAACTAAATCAGTCCTAAAGCAAATTTATTCCAGTCTAATAAAAATCACAATCTAGAGTTTATAAACTGCCTAATCTCTCAACTGGTTCCCACAAGTGCGGTTAACAAATACATAACCATAAAAGCATTGCAACCAAAAAGGTTAAAATTTTGCTTACCCTACTTCCATATACTTCTGAAATAAAAAAAAAAACCCACAAAACTTTTAAATGTCTATGAAATAAAGTATAAGCTGCTAGTTGTCTAACAATAATGGAATCATGTTCCAGTGTTGAGCTGCTAAGGAAAGGAGCTATTCTACATTCTCTTAAGACGTATCCCCCTGAAGGAAGGAAAACCTAATGTAGCACAGTCTTTTGAATGTAAATTCTTCCTTCGTGAGAGTGGATTTAATTTAAACTGTATTCTAACTGATAGAACCACTCCACTTAGAATTTTTATTTCAGAACAAGATATTTTAAATGCTATCCATGCATTCACCAGCAGCCAATGAAATTTTATACTTACTGGAGAAACTTGATCAAAATTGAACAATTTAAATATAAAACAAAGAATATAAACTAAATGATCTATATCTATGTATTTTAAAAAAAAAATATTTATTGATTTTCAATTCGAGTACAAAATGCAATAAATTTTACATACAATTAATATCATGAAGAGCACTACATTCGATCAAAGAATAATACAAAATGTATTTCCTCCCTCCCTCCCACCCTACCTGGAATTGTGTGCAAATCAAATAGGAAATAAAGGCATTATACAACTAGTCAGAGTTAACAAAATTCATTAATGGACCCCATGTTATTTTAAATAGTTTATTATGACCCAATATTTCTGAATTTATTTTTTCATATCTATAACATAGACATCAAGTTTTTATCAAGTTTTATTAGGTTTTTTTATATACCGCCTATCAAGGGTATCTAAGCGATTTTACAATCAGGTATTCAAGCATTTTCCCTATCTGTCCCGGCGGGCTCACAATCTATCTACTGTACCTGGGGCTATGGAGGACTGAGTGACTTGCCCAGGGTTACAAGGAGCAGCACTGGATTTGAACCCACAACCCCAGAGTGCTGAGGCTGTAGCTCCAACCACTGTGCCACACATAAGGTTTCCCACCAAAAGGAAAAAATTAAGCCTGTCCCAGTTTTTCCAATTTTTGGTAATCATTTGCATGGTAATCCCTGTCATAATGATAAAGAGTCTGCTTTTATATCCCACAGATGACCACATCGTAGGACAATAGAATCGATGCTTCCAGTATCATATTAATTTGACCCATGTTGATTTCCAGAAAATGAGTATCAAGGGACAATAAAACAACAAATGATCCAGTGTCCTTACATCAAGGAGACAATGCCAGCATCTATTAGACTTTGAACTATCCAACTTTTGCAAATGAACTGGGGTCCAAAAAACTCTATGTAACAAAAAGAACTATGTTTGTCTCATAGATGTTGACACTGTACATCTCATCCTCCAAACAGGTTTTGTTGCTCAAAGACATTCTTCAAATAATACCAGATTGGCATTTCATATGCTAAATTTAGCAAAAACAATGGAGGATCCGGCCTTCTCTGTTTCTTTGGATGCAGAGAAGGCCTTTGATTGTGTAGAATGGACTTTCAAATATCAAGCAATGGATTGGTTTGGAATAGGATCCGGATTTATTCAAATGATTCAAACCTTATATAGTTCCCCTTCTTCCAGATTATATATATAATAATACATTTTCAGAGCATTTTTTACTGAAGAGGGGAGTTAGACAAGGATATCCCTTATCTCCTTTGCTTTTTGATATTGTTTGGAACCCTTGTTGGCCATTCAGCAGGCAAAAGAGATACAGGGAATTCCATGTGCAGGTCGAGATTATAATGTTTCGGCCTATGCAGATGATATTTTACTTCATTTGAAGAATCCTAAATCTACCATCCCGCATTTACTGGAATTGATTGATCGATTTGGCAAATTTTCTGTATACAAAATAAATTGGAGTAAATCAAAGGTTCTTCCATTAAATGTGCATTGTGTAAAAGGGTTGTTTGACCCATTCTCATTTCTTTGGAAGGAAGAGAGTATAAAATATTTGGGTATCATGATTCAAAGAACATTGGAAGATAAAGTTTCCAAGTTTATTATAAGATTTGATTAGTCGCCTATTCCAGATTCTAAGTGATGTACAGCTAAAAATTACAAAGTTAGGGGAAACATACATGACTAACAAAATTAATATTAAACATATTAAAATATCGTAAAAATACATAACATAAAATAACATGACTAAACATAACTAACAAGACTGTTTTACTTACATGATCAAATAAAGTGAAAGTTGTAGGAAGAAATACAATTAAATATAAAAGAAACAATTAAGGTAAAATAACATTAGGAAAAGGGGAAGAAATTTAATATAAAATATTAAAAACGAAAAGAATTCAGTTAATCACTAAAAGCGTAAATGAAAAATCCTTATTGAAAGTCAAAGAAATGTGTGAGCATTGGAACCCTTTACATCTTTCTTGATGGGGGAGAGTCCAAACCATGAAAATGATGATTTTGCCTGTAGTTTGCTACCAAATGAGTATGTTGCCAGTTTATTTCCAAGGGTCCTTTTATCCTAACAAATTTTATTTGGTTGGTTAAAACTGCTAGAATTGCTTTAGTATCTTTGCAAAAATCACAATCGGCGGGTGGGGTAAATTTTCCAAATTTTTATAGGTATCATTATATTGCGTCAGGGTTTGTATTGGATCCTTCCTGAGCTAATGAAGAATCTACCGGACTGACTGATATTAGAAAGTCACCTCGTATCCCCATTATGTCTGAGCCATATTTTGAGTCTCAAGTTACTTAGAATATATGAGGACAATAGTATTCTTTTTTCCACCTGGAATACTTTAAAATTTATTAATAATTTAATACGTACTCCAATACAACAATCCACCTGTCAATCTCTATGGTTAAACTCCAAGATTCAAATCGGCGAGTCTAAAATCCTCTGGAAACATTGGCTACAGGCAGGCATACGTACATCGGATGATGTGATCTCAAATGGGAAAATGCTAAATTTATTACAACTGCTACAATCATTCGGCATATCAAAGTCTCAAACTTATAAATGGTTGCAATTGGAACAGGCCATTCAGAAAGTGTTCCCTGATTGGTGCAACTTGGAAAATCAGTATAGCCTGCCTGGCCTATGTTTCCAGACAGATTTGCTAGGGCATCAGGCCACCAAATGGTATAAATTAATATCTGATTATGTGAATAAAAACCTAAAACAAGCCTAAAAGACATTTGGAGCATTGAGTTAAAGCAGCAGATTTCTGCTACTCAATGGCCACGGATTTGGACTTGGAGGATGAGATGTACAGCATCAGCATCTATATCTATGTATTAAAAAAGGAGAAAGGAAGGCAAAACAACATCTGACAGTCATATACTGAGAGTCTGTGGGCTCCTTTTACGAAGGTGCGCTAACGGTTTTAGCACGCGCTACAATGCCGCACACACTAGACGCTAACACCTCCATAGAGCTGGCATTAGTATTTTCCGTGTAGCATGGGATTAGCGCATGTGGCATTGTAGCGTGGGCTAAAGACGCTAGCGCACCTTCGCAAAAGGAGCCCTGTGTGTTCCAACACTCATCTCTGCTGCTGCCTAACTCTAGCCCCTCCTTTGCTGCCTGTAACCCCTCCCAAGCAAGCACACAGCTGACCTCTTCCTTTCTCTATTCCTCTCCTTATTGGTTCCAACTCACTTTCTGCTTCTCATACTCACTATCCCTAATCTTACTCCCTTTCCCTCTCCCCTCCATACCACAAGTCCTCACTATATCCTTTCCCTTTTCCTATTCCTTCATCAGCCATCTTGTGATCTAACATATTCTCTGCTCTCACGCTCAAACATTCTCTTCCTTCCATTCATCAATATTCTTTCTCTTTGAGTACCTCCCATCTTCATCATTGCTGTCATTATTCCCCTTTGCTTCGGTGCACTCTCCTACTCCTTCTGCTCACCACTTGGGATGTCAATCCCAACCCTGGCCCTCCACATCATCTACTTCCCCACATGTGCAACTGCCCTAACCTTATACCTGTTCCTCTCTCCCTTTCTCATGTGCCTTGTGGACTGCTCACTCGGCCTCCAACAAACTGCCCTTTATCTCCTAGTTCCTCCATCTGCTTACTCTAACTGAGACATGCATTTGCCCTGAGGATTCCACTGCAATTGCTGCCCTCTCCCATGGTGGCTACCTCTTCTTCCATACACCATGCCCTAGTGGTCAAGGCGGAGGTATTGACCGCCTTCTCTTTCTTCCTTACAGATTCCAACTCAATCACATAGCCTTTCCTCATTTGAAGTCTACTCTGTCCGCTTATTCACTCCTCTACCTCTACGGATAGCAGTCGTTTTTTGTCTCCCCAACAAGTCCCTTTCCTCCTTTCTCACCGAATTTGACTCTTGGCTTTCAGGCTTCCTTGATTCAACTTCTCCTTCCCTCCTTTTGGGGATTTTAACATTCACACTGACAATCCCTCTTACACATATGCCTCTAAGTTTCTTTTTTATTTATTTACTTATTGATTGATTTTCAAATCAAACAACCAAGAATAACTTGTACAGAAAGCAAGATTGGCTACTATATATACATCAAGAAATTCATATAATAACATTAAAAATAAATCTTAGCTAATTATGCTCAAGTCCTCAATTATAAGATTCAAGATGTTACAATTAGCGAGAAATAAGAAAAGAATGGACTAAATGTACATTCTAATACATAATAATGGCTATAAGGCTGAGTAAAGGAGTTAAATTCTTTAATCCTTAGGGCTTAAGGGTTTTCTACTTCCAAATGGGATAACGCTAAAAAAGAAGTCAACTGGGTAGGCTCAAAGAAAACATATTTAACAGTACGGTTGTGCACTATACACTTACAAGGATGCCGTAAGTAAAATGTGGCACCTAAAGATACAACCCCAGATTTCATCAAGAGAAATTCACGGTGACGCTTTTGAATCTCCTGTGAAAGATTAGGGAAAATCTGTATTTTAAATCCCATAAATTCTTTCTGTCTATTTTTAAAGAAAAGTTTTAGCAACCACACTTTATCAATAGAAAGAGCTATAGATATAATCAAAGTACTTGGCATTGCTACCGCTTTATCTGATTTCTCCAATAGCTCTGATACATTCAATAATTCTTGTTCTGAGGACCTTTTTTGAGATTGATTTTTATCAGGAATAATACACTTGTGATAAGGGGGGTAACGAATCTTCCGAAACCCCCAAAATTTCAAGAAGGTACTTCTTAAACATTTCTCTAGGTGTTACCAATGTTAACCTAGGGAAATTGATCAGTCTTAAGTTATTGTATCTGGAGTTATTTTCCAAATTTTCCATCTTTCTCCTAAGGCTAATATGTTTTTCATTAAACTTTCCTGTAATTGTCTAGGTCTTTATTTCCTGTTCAAGTTTCTGAACAGAGGAATTAGAGGCAGCCATTTCACTTTTCAGATCATTCAACTCTTTAGTATGTTCAAGCAATTTCCCTCCAATTTGCTGAAAATTAGGGCTTATGGTCTTCACAAGGCCGGCCATAAGATCCCATAGTGAATCCAGGGTTACCTCTGAAGGTTTTTCAAATGAGATTAAATGTTGAGTAGTGAAATAGTGCTCACCGGACTATTGTACTTCTTGTTGTTGTCCCTGTTGGTTCAGTCTACCCTCAGAAGTTGAAATTGTCCCAGACACTTCAATAGGGCTCACACTAACATGAGCTCCTAATACCAGACTCTCCGATGTACAGTCAAACCTCGGTTTGCGAGTAACCCGGTTTGCGAGTGTTTTGCAAGACGAGCAAAACATTCTTGCAAATCTTGTCTCGCAAACTGAGTGTTGACTCGATTTGCGAGTACCCCCCCCCCCCCGTGAACTGGCATTGCTCCCCCCGTGAACCGGCATCCCCCGCCTGAACAACTTCAAACTTACCCCCCGTCTGGCACCGGCACGCAGCCCACAGGATGTGCCGGTGCCACTTGAAGAATTTCCTGCCTCTTGCTGGGCCTTGAGCATGCATCTGTGCATGCTCAAGGTGCAGAGAACGAGAGGGCACTTTCTAAAGTTAAAAGGGGATAGATTCCATACAAACATAAGGAAGTTCTTCTTCACCTAGAGAGTGGTAGAAATCTGGAACGCTATTCCAGAGGCTGTTACAGGGGAAAGCATAAGAGGATTGTATTTCATAATTTGATTGGCCGTTAGTTTTTGCATAAAAGTAGTGGGTTTTTTAGATTGTTTACTTTAAAGTTTAATAATACTTTGTGTATGTCTTAAATCAGGGGTCTCAAAGTCCCTCCTTGAGGGCCGCAATCCAGTTGGGTTTTCATGAGATCTATGTGCATGCACTGCTTTCAATGCATATTCATTGGGGAAATCCTGAAAACCCGACTGGATTGAGGCCCTCAAGGAGGGACTTTGAGATCCCTGTCTTATATGTATGAAACAATCAAATCTCGATGAATAAAATACATTATATTCATTGCATGCAAAGCTGTGTTTATGTGAATATTTCTGGAGAAGGGGGTCCATAGCTTTCTTCAGATTCTTAAAGTGGTCCATGGCTCAAAAAAGGTTAAGAATCCCTGCAATAAGTGTTCCTTTGTTAACTTTATAAAAAATACTCCATGCTAATGCTAATATGAGCACACAGCTAAATATTCAATAAAAAGAAAATTTCCTCTTTTATGGCTGTGCTAGAAGTGGATCTTAGCACACAGGAAAGATACACTTTGGGACATGCTAAGCCTTTTTACTAGTGTAGCTTAGTAGAAAGGCCCACAAGTAAGTAATAAATATCTGGTATGTATGGCTTTATTTTTAGAATTTTTCTTTATATTAAATCTGTTCTTTTTCCATAATATATATTTAATTTTAGTACTTAAACCTGTGCCTTCACATCCATTCCTCAAAACATAATATCATTTGAGTGCTCAAAAACAGTGGAGGGAAAAAACCCCCAAAACAAGCTGTGATCTCATCTGTGCATGTATTTTTTAGATTATGCTAACACTAGTTGACTGTTAATAGTCAAGTGGAAAAATTAGTCTTATGAACAATTTCTTTCTCTGTTTCTTAGGAGATTTTCTCTAGATATGATTTTATAAATTTTTCACTAGCTATGCCAGATCATGATTGTAAATGGTTTCAGAAGAGTATCAAATGAAAGCTGTGCTTTGCTTACTGAGGGTAGGCTTACACTTTTAGCATTCTCTTTGCAAGAAGTTGATTCAGGGACTTTCCTTTGGCTGACTTGGCATGCAGTGTTGAAGAGGCTTAAGTGGAAGTTGTAGTTTGCCCTCTTCAGAACTGTGAGCCACTGCCATAGTTGAATATATGCTGCAGAATAGAGTGCAAACATGAGTGATGTTAGGAATCTAGCAGGACAGCACCTCAAGACTTCTTCATATTTTACTAAGGCCCTTTTCTTCAAAACTGCGATAGCAGTTTTTAGTGCAGAGAGCCACGCTGAATAGCCCGTGCTGCTCCTGATGCTCATAGGAATTCTATGAGCTTCTGTAGCAGTGCGGCTCACCGTGTTAAGGTGCGCTCTGCGTTTTAGCGCGTGGTAAATATTAGCACACGCTAAACACACATGCATGTTATCCTATGGAGGCGTTAGCGCACGCTAACATGCGCTAAAACGCAGCTCACCTTAGTAAAAGAGGGATTTAGACTTTGATTCAAGAACTACTTTTAAGAAATCATCTATTTTTTATGCTGATTCGTGAAATGACTTCCATTTTTGCCTATCACGTCAGGTTTTTACACAAAATAAGAAGTTATGTTTTCATGATTTTAACTACTTCAGCACAAATGTATTTTAAACACCATTTCACATAAGGTCAATTTTTATTACAGACACATTTAAAAAATACTGTAAAGAACTGCCTTAATTTATTTCTTGACTACCCTGTAACAAAACAAAAAGCAAACAGTGTTCCATTAATTTTCAAAATTTTTCCTCTTTGACTTCCTTGCAGATCCTTGAAGAGCTTGACTGTCCCTCTTCAACAACCAACATCATAGTTTTACTCCATCTCCCCTGGTACCTCCTCTCCATCTCCTTAATATCTTGGTGAAAACGTTCACCTTGCTCTTCACTATAATGTCCCAGATTTTCCGGAAAGTAGTCAATATGAGAATATCGAAAGTGAACTTTTACACTCATGTTACAACCCAACTTCTTGAAATTTTCCAACATTGTTTCAACAATGGCCCTGTAATTAGGATCTTTGTTATTCCCTAGAAAGTTTTCAGTAACAGATCAGAAGGCGGTCTATGTGTCTTTTTCTCTCTCATTCATTGTTTTATCAAAATCTTCATCAGTTTCTTTATTTGAGGACCACAAAAATTCCAGCTTTCAATTTTTCTTGTGTGATGAAGGGAATTTCTTAGAAAGGTACTTTAAGCAGGGCCCATCCTGTGGTAGAGCCTTTACAAACTGCTTCATCAAGCCCAGTTTGATGTGTAGTGGTGGAAGCAGGACTTTTTGGGGGTCTACAATTGTTTCATGCAGGATGTTTTTAGTTCCAGGCACAAGATTTTGCTGCTCTGGCCAAACTCTCACACTCCAATGTCTTTGCATTGCCCGACTGTCCCATTCACATAGAAAACAAGGCATTTTGTTGAACCCAACTTGTTGTCCTAATAACTGAAGTCACCGCAAATAAGCCATTTGGGTTCCTCATACTGGATACTTGTTAAAAGTAGCTTCATGTTCTCGAATGTATCTTTCATTTGAACTGAATGGGCCACAGGAATGGACCCATACACATTGCCATTATGCAGTAACATGTCTTTGAGGCTCCTCTTTGATGAGTCTATAAAAAGTCTCCACTGAATAGGATCATGTTTAGTGCCATAGAAGTGCATTAACTCGTTTGTTATTGCAGTAAACCAAGGAACCGTTCTGTGAGAATAAAGGAACTACTGTAGTTCTTTTTCTCTGTGTCTGTACGATGAATAATGTGTTTCTGGTTCTAGAAGATTCTTACTTTTTTATTTTATTTATAATTTTGAATACTTTACAATATCCAACAATTCAAAAGAAAAAAGGATATCACATAAAATAAAACATAATCAAATCATACATACAAAGCTCCTTTCAAGCCCACATTAATGAGGAGTATATCTTGCTATTTCTAATAAAATAAAATTCAGGAAATATAAAGAATGATGATTCTTGGTTCATAATTATGAACCCTGAGTCATTCCTTAATCTAGGATACTGTTATATTAATTCTCCTCATATTTCTCAGTAAGATGAAACAAATCTCATTTCATTTCTATTTCTTTTCTCTTGCAATTAAGAATTGTTGTAATTGTATTGGATCCCAAAAATAATATTCAATATCTAGTAGTTTGATCATACATTTACAGGGAAATTTCAGGTAGAAGGATACATCCAGTGCCAACACTCTATCCTTCAGTTTCAAAAATTCTTTCCTCCTCAACTGTGTGGTTCTGGATACATCCGGAAAAATCCTGACCAAATCTCCACAAAATTTTGTTAACCTATTTTTGAAATAAAGTCTCATTATCAACATTTTGTCCATCTCGCTCATGCATGTTATTACCAGGGTGGACCGAGTCTGAATCACATCCTGTGTGTCTTCTAGAAATTCAGTCAAATTTATCTCAGGTGTGGTCAGATGGTCCTCTTCCTGGGCAGATTCGAGTTTTTTGAAAGGAATATAATAATAATTATTTATCGGAAAATTCTCCGCATTGGTCAATCCCAGTACTTCTTTAAAGAACTTCCTTAATAAAATCTCAGGTGACAATAAATGAGTTACTGGAAAATTGACCAAGCGTAGATTTTTTCACTCTATTCATATTCTCCATAGATTCAATTTTAGAATGTATTACTGTTGAATCTTTAACAGCTGATACAGAGACAGCTTGCAAGTTATTACATTGATTTTCCACCACATTTAGTCGTTTATCCAAACAACCTAAGTTAACATCCACATTTTCTAATTTAGAAGAAACTGACTGGGAATAATCTCCCATTTGCTTCATCGTTGTCCTGAGAAACCCTTCAACCCTGGATATACCTAACCATAAGTCCTGTGTTTCTTCTGTTCGTGTGCATTCATCCACTCCACCAGAAAATGTCAAAGGTTTAGGTATTTCAGCATATACTAATTTACTTAAATGGATGGATGAAATCACTTGAGCATCAGATATAGTGGGGGTTATATTCCCACTATCACTGGGTACTGGATGAAGGGGAGGAGTACGATTGAGAGGACTCATTGAGGCTCCTGACAAAGAGGAGTCTACATCTGGTGGTACCACTGGTGGATTATCCAAAAGTAATAATAAATGTCTGTCCATAGGGCCCAATACCACTGATGTAGAGCTTTTAGGTTTTATCTTTCTTTTTCCCATATTTTTAAAGTCATGTAAAAGTATATAGAAAGATTTTAATATATTACCAGAACAGCTTCCAGCTCCCGGACTCCTCGTGGCTCCAAGGGGCTCGCCGGTAAAGGTGTAGAGACGGACCCGGTGACATCAAGGGGTCCGTCTCTGTGAGTGCCTGTACGGTGCCTGCACGCTGAGGGAAAATAGCAGCAAAACCGCTGCTGCAGGTGGCCAGAAGCCAAACGAGAAACCCCTCCAGTTGTATCCTCACCAGCAAGGCTTCTGAATTCAGCTGCGGCAGCGGCTTGATTTTAAAGGTGTAGAGACGGACCCGATGACATCAAGGGGTCCGTCTCTGTGAGTGCCTGCACGCTGAGGGAAAATAGCAGCAAAACCGCTGCTGCAGGTGGCCAGAAGCCAAACGAGAAAGCCCTCCAGTTGTATCCTCACCAGCAAGGCTCCCGCGATTCTTACTTTTAAGCTGGGAGCCAAGTAGTTCTGCAGATTCCTTAGGCAAATTCAAATCACGTACTAGATCATTAAGTGCACTCTAAGAGAACCATTGTGGAGTAAAGTCGTATTCAGACTGGTAGACGACATCAGTATCGTTTTTGGTGATTGCATCAAGTTCACTTACAACATCATCTTCTGCCAGGTTCTCTAAAACAGCTGGAGGAAGAGGAGCATGCAGGTCTTCTCCATGTGGAACTGGCCTAATGGCTGAAGGAATACTTGGATACAAAATTTGGTTCTTATTTTTCGAATTGCACCCCTGAACATTAGCTAAACAGAAGCAACAGTCATTAAGGTGGCCTTTAGGCTCCCTCCACACCATAGAAATTGCAAATGGCATGCACATTTTCTTTCATTTTGTCCACAATCTTAACCTCTCAACACCCTCTGTCTTTCCACTCTACTTCTTCAGGTACTTCTTCATTTTACTAAAGACATTGTGCTTGAAATCCAGACTGGTATAGCTGGCTTCCACTTTGACTTTTAAATCAAACTACACCATGTAGCAATCGCTGCTACACAGGTGAATGACCTCCCCAAGATTAGATGCACTTTCTCCATATATGAAGACTAAAGCTAGTATCAACCTTTCCCTGGTGGGTTCCATCTTAATCTGTTTGAGCAAAATCCCTTGTAAGATATTCTCTGTTACTTTCTAGATTTACAAATGGGATACTCCAATCCACCAGTAGATTAATTAAATCACTCAATATTATCACCACTTATTTCATTCCCACCTCAGAAATATCATTGATTAGATCTTTGTCCAGTTCTTCTGTTTGAATTGGAGGCCTGCAGACTACATCAGTGTGGATGAAAATATCATCTTATTCTCTTTTCTTCATGCTTCCTGCATTTCAGCAGCTGGTGTGGAAAGAACTTCCTCTGCACCCCTATCTAAGCATCAAGTGTACATGCCACACCGTATTGAGCCCCATTGTGTCTAGCCCAATGAAACCAAGGTAATTTAAATAGAGGTAAGGGGCCCTGCTCTAATTGTACCCATTGCTTATTTATGAAAGTCCCACATTCCAATAGAATTTAAGTTGAGCTGCTTGAAAATAGTGGAGAAAATTAGGAACACCCATCTCTCCAAGAGAACGATCCCTATATATCCTATCCCAATATACCCTTGGAGGTTTATGCTTCTATATATACTGGAATACCCTATGTTGTAGTCAGAGAAAAAATTGCTTAGATATAGGTAACTCCATTTCCTCAGAACAATCAGAGAATGTAAATTCAATACTGGAAGTCAGTAAAGATTTTTAGAATGACGCCGGTTACAGAATCGGGGCTAGTGTAGGCCCGATTCTATATAGGATGCCCCTCCTGGGCGTCTTATACAGAATCCGGGCATAAATGCCTGCCTGTTGAATATGAAAGCAACAAAAACGCATGGATGACGGTGACACTGGATTGAATGGTTGCAGAAGCTTGATAATCAGATGAGAAGGCTTAGGAGACACATTGTAATGCTGTGTGTTAACTGTACAGCACACAGCAATGATGTATATCTATCCAACATCAAACTCGTGTTTCTTCCACCAAACACGACCTCTTTGATCCAACTGATGGACCAAGATATAATTGCAAACTTCAAACGCCATTTCAGGTCACTTGTCCTAAGATATGTGATGGGAGTGATTGATGCAAGCATCGAATCCAGCCCCCGAACTGCTGAGCTCGCGAGAAAAATGATGGTGTTCGACTCTCTTCACATGGTACGGGAGGCGTGGAGTCTAGTCTCATCATCAATGATTTTAAATTACTATCGACAGGCAAGCTTCAGTCACGCATCTGATGAGACAACTGAAGCTAACACTTCATCCATTGAACTCCTAGTTGGACTCTGGCCACAAGAGTTTGAGCTGTATGTCGTCATTGACAACGATGCGCCCACACAATCTGACAGCACTAATTCCGATATCTGTACAGTCATAAAAGACACTGCAGACAGCCAAGAGTCTGATGAGGACAGAGATACTACTGCGGTCACCATGACTAATGAAACACCTGCAGAGATTGTTTCCTTCTCGGACACACTGAAGTCCCTACGCATGCTGCGTTGTTATTTAGAGATATACGGATGTCATGACTATGGACAGTTTTACAGCATCAGTAGTCAGATATACAGCCTGAAACGTGCAATCTGTGTGCAGAAAACAATGACTATTTCAGTAGAATGTTGGTTTAAAAAAATGGTTTACAGTGTATTGCATTCGACAGAACAGTTTCTATAACTGAATCGTGCTAAACTGTATTTGGTGTGTTTTTTTGCTGAATAAATTTTTATTGCATTTGACTACAGCGTACTGTGATTTTTCATGACTAAAAGTGGTACTCTGATTAAGCGCACACTCCATTTAAGCGCACGTGGTGGTCCGAAGACTTTGCATTTAAGTGGAGTCGACTGTATAGTGATATTCCATTCATATGAATCAGTGAACCATGTCTGCACTGCTTCCCAAACTGTTAGGACCCCAAATGGGGTCATGAAACCTAAGTTTGGGGGTCACAACTTAGATGGGTTCTCCATAGGTGAATTACTATTCTGCACCTCCAGGGAGTCGCATAGTTTTATTTGGCCGTAATTATGGGGTCACAGCTACAAAAAGATTGGGAAGCACTGGTCCAAGTCCATTTACACCATCTACCTCAACAGCAAAGTAACATGTACTGTGGGGTAAATTAAAAATCCCCCAAATCTTCCTGGGTAGAACCAGTAGGCCATTTCGGTCTTTCTCTACCTTGTATTATTGTATTTCGCTGATTGTCCAGCTTTTTAGTGTAAACCGCCTAGAACTTTTAGTTATGACGGTATAAAAGAATAAAGTTGTTATTATTATTATTGTTTACTATATTAGGCTTTCAATTTTTTCTCCCCTCTTTTTTGAACCTAAGAGTTTGTCTTGTTGGTCAGCTTGTTTGGAGTATGTCTCTGTGACCCAGTAGCATATGATGAATTGAAAGAAATACTCTCATGTCTAGAAATGTGAGAGATGCCTGGAACCATCTCCTCATCGTGGCTTGCAGTCACTACTATGTCTAATTATTTTTACGTTAATGCTCCTTCCTTTAGTATGCAATTTTATTTAATGAAAACAGCATGTGAGTCGGAAGATTTTATACCCAACAGAAGTTCCAGTGGCCAAATCAGAAAGAGTGTGGAATATACTGATCAGATACTGTATGTTATGAAACTGGCATCACATTTCAATGATCTAATGCAGCCATTATAAGAAGAAAGTTGCACAAACTACTATGCAATTAAATAAAAATGATACGTTCAGAATCTTGACTTTAGCATCGCATTTAAAAGAGCATATGATTCTGATTTATTTGCTCTGAAGAAAGATTTCTCTTAATTTTTTTTTCTTTTTTTTTTGGTAACAGAGAAAGGCTGCTCATCTGGAAATGTGTAGAATGTATTTTTTGTGAATATGAGAAATGAAGCCAAGAGTAAGGAATTGAAGCCTATGTTATCACGAAAAAGGCCCATATTCTGTAAACAGTGCCTTAAGTTAGGCTCCGGTAGGCGTCCTACCAGCGCCTAACTTAAGTGGAAAATGCCGTTTAAAAAAATGTAGACACCTGCATCATGGTTACGGAGGTGCGTTATGACGCCCAAAGCCACTGTAGGCATCGCTAATGCTGGAAGTTGTGTTAGGCATTGTAAAGCGCCTCCCTAGCTACAATTCATGTGAAAGATAGGCCCTGGAAATGTAGGCCTTGAAAACCTTGGCCTACATTTCCGGCTCCCGAGAGAGGTGGTGGACAGTAAAACTGTGACTGAGTTCAAAGAAGCGTGGGATGAACACAGAGGATTTAGAATCAGAAAATAATATTAAATATTGAACTAAGGCCAGTACTGGGCAGACTTGTACGGTCTGTGTCTGTGTATGGCCATTTGGAGGAGGATAGGCAGGGGAGGGCTTCAATGGCTGGGAGGGTGTAGATGGGCTGGAGTAAGTCTTAACAGAGATTTCGGCAGTTGGAACCCAAGCACAGTACCGGGTAAAGCTTTGGATTCTTGCCCAGAAATAGCTAAGAAGAAAAATTAAAAAATTTAAATTGAATCAGGTTGGGCAGACTGGATGGACCATTTGGGTCTTTATCTGCCGTCATCTACTATGTTACTATGTTACTACCTTTCACGAAGCCGCAATTCTATAAACAGTTCTGTTGCATGATTGACAAGTGATCGGCGGCTGTTTTTTAGGTGGCCGACAACAGTGCTGCTTATAGAATCGGGCCAAAGCTCTACTGTTCAACGGCTTCCCCTTCTGCTTCTATTCCTTTCTCTCCTCTCTTCTACCTTCCAAAGTATTTAGATCAATGCTGTCTTGTTAAAATGTTTATTTTATTTTTATTTTTCCTCTAACTCTACTTTTCACTTCTCTATTACCCTCCAGGTACTTTAGTTAGATTGTGAGCCTTCAGGACAGTTAAGGGAATTTTTCAAGTACCTTTCTTATTTCTAATCTTAATGTATATTTTCTGTAAACCGCTTAGAATCTAACGGATGTAGCGGTATATAAGAAATAAATTACATTACATTACATTACATTACAAAATTCCAAGTACAGCTGTGAATTTTCAGATTCTCTTTGATGTGCAACATTTTTTCTTCGCATAAGCAGAACTGATATGGTTTTTTAAAAGCTTTATCTGTTAGGAAGTAAGATACATGGATCAATATTTATTTTAATAAAGTTTGTCAAATGAATGAGTGCTGAAAAGCAAGCTGCTTTTTCTCTGCTTTAACTCCCTTGGTGCCTATCTACAGTGCAGTACATTGCTCCCGATGGGACGTACATTCCTAAGGTGTGACTATTGAATTATTCGGGCTTGTGTCATTAATGTTCAACTTAAAGCTGTAGAATTTTCCTTGATGCCACTTTCGTGCATTTTGAATACATTGATACATTTTCATTGTTACATGGGAACATGGACAGTACTGTTCAGGTGATCATTTTATAGCCCTTTGTAATCTGGGTGCTAAAGATGTTTATTATGAAAGCAGAGTTATCTTTTGACATAGTGTTTAGTTTCTCTCTGCATTTGGCTTAGTGCACAGCTGACAGAGTTAAAAGAAAACAGTTTAAATGTTGGCAAAATAAATTTTGGATAAAACATGTTTGTAGTGATGTTTGCATCATAGTTTGTGTTTTGATGTGTGAGTGGCTGAAACACAATGCATCAGTAAAGACTGCTAGATATGTGCACAGGTAAATCATTTTTTAAATTGTTTTAGTTATTCAATTTTTTATATCAGTGGTCCCCAAACTTTTTGACATCAAGGACGGCTTTTATAGAAGCAAATTTTTCCAGGGACTTGGGGGGTATGGAGGATTTGGGTGTGGATTCTTAGGGCAGTTTTATACACAAAATACATTACATTTCTATTATTGAGTTATAATTTCATAATAGAAATTATACAACTTACCATAATTCAGAATCACTGGGAGCCCTGAGCTTGTTTTCCTGCAACCAGATGATCCCATCTTAGAATGATGGAAGTTAGTGACACGCGTGCGGAAGAACCCCGATGACCCTGCCAACCCATCCCCCTGTGCACCTTTCCATCTCTCCCTCCCATCCCCCACGTGCAGCAGAATCCTGACGACCCTGCCAACCCATCTCCCCCTCCCATCACCACGTGCAGCAGAACCACGACGTCCCCGCCAACCCATCCCCTGCGCACCTTTCCATCCCTCCCTCCCATCCCCCACGTGCAGCAGAACCCTGATGACCTTCCGACTACGAGGCACCGACATACCTCCATTCTGAAAAGCAGCAGCAGCAGCAGCAGCAACACTTAACAGGCTGCTTCGCTGCCTTCCCCGCCAGGGCCTTCCCTCTGCTGCCGTGTCACTAATGATGTCATCAGTGATATGGCGGCAGAAGGAAGGCCCCAGGGGAGGCAGCGAAGCAGCCTGTTCATTGCTGCCACCGCTGCTGCTTTTCAGAACGGAGATCGGTGGGGTTCTGCTGAGGAATTGAGGATCTGTTGTGGCCCTGCTGTCAGACGGCCGCGGCCCACTAGTGGGCCACAGACCAGGGGTTGGAGACCCCTGTTCTATACTGTTCTCACAAGGGGACTCAGAACGGTTTACATAAATTTATTCGGGTACTCAAGCATTTTAGTTCATTTTCAGATTTCTGGTGTGCTTTCCTGGTTTTCAGACTTTTTGGTTCTTTTTTATACATCTAAATGATTTTAATGCACCCAAATTGACCTTTGTGTGTTTAATTTGTAGGTTAATGCATGTTAAATTGATTTTGCATGCATTAAATTTTTAAGGGATGCTAATGAATGCATATTGCTACTGACTGCCCTGAGGAACAATGATCCTTGAATGTTTGCTAGCCTGAAGGACATCTTCCTGGGTTAAGGGATAAAGTGAGATGTAGGAAAAGGAGAACAGAGGCTGCAGCACCTGGATACTTAAATAGATCCTTTCCTTAGCAACAGCAGCAGATGAATCCAGAGACCAATGGGATAGCACACATCTACCAGCAGGTGGAGATAAAGAAACTGATTAACAAGTGGTCCTATTGGCTGGCATGCCTCCTGCATCTTCAGTATGCTCTATCTCCCAGCAGGTGATAGTCGCTATTCAACTAGCTCCTGGATTCTGGCTGTGACTGGAAAATTATTTTCTCCTGTTGAGGTTTCTCTTCAGTGAGATGACAATTTTATTTCTCCTGTTGAGGTTTCTCTTCAGTGAGACAGGGGTGTCCGGCTGAACGGTGCCGGCTTTAGGGGTTACACCTGGGCCCCCCCAGGTCCCTGCCTCACCCTCCCTCCAATGATAGAGGGTCTGACTGGGTCTCGATTTTTCTTCTTTCCCTTCACTGTAAAAAAAAAAAAAAAAAGAGACCACAGTGACTATTAAACAATTCTGCTCTCATAGTGCTGAGCAACCGGCATCTCCCGGTACTATCAACAAAGTTGTGAGTATATGTTTTATTTGCACTTCTTTTCCGGTTTCTGGTTGTGGTGGAGCTGCGGGCTCGGTGTGAGTCTACAGAAGGAATATGTTTTTTATCAAACGCTATATTTTGTAGAGTTGTGGAAATGGTTTAGTGACTGACAAGTAAATTTACATTTGTATGAAGTTTATACAGTAAAGGGCTTTGGGTGTATGGATAGAGCTTGGTTGATGGAACTAGTGCCTTCCCGCGTATTATAGACGCATGCTTATTTTCATACTCTGGCCGCAGTGCCACAGCGGTAGTGGGATTTCTCTCTGAGACGGACTTTGCTTGGCAGTTCCCGTGGCTGGGTGCAGGTAAATATTTGGATGGCTCCGGGTGTGTTCTTCACATAGCCAGTTCCTGACTGAGCGCAAGAGGCGTGAGCTTATTTTCCTAAGTTGAGAACAAAGCAGCATTCATTTATTTCTCTCCAATGTTTATTTTAAGCATTTTATTCCATGACAGTGGGAAAAATATTTTAATGGTTGGCTCCGGGTAGGATTTTTAATGCATTGTTGATAGAGCCAGCTCATTTCAGCATGAAACAGGCACACGCTTGGGTCTCTGACGCTAGCGGGAGCACCACAGCATTTATGGAGTTTATTTTGCAGCTGACTTAGGTCAGTATCCTGCGGCTTCCTTGTTTTCGGGGTTCTACGCGCCAGGAGTGTTTCAACAGCTTTTGCCACTGTTGCGGTGATATACCTTGTGTGTGTTTCCCCACTTTCTCTGCTTGAAAAGACTTAACTACTTTAATTGTGACTGTACTGTTATGCCTCACGGTGCTTAAGAAAGAGATTCTGCCCTGTGCTCGGCCTCCCAATCTCGGTGTTTTGCCGTTATGGGTCGGCAGAAGGCAAATTGCTGCATAGTGATGTCGGCGGCATGAGAGTACCCTGTGTTTCATACGGGTATCTTTTGCCTCTCTCGGTGTCCCTGAAGGCTGAGTCTATGTAGGTTTAGAGGTTTTCTTATTCTTTGTGCCTCTGTGAAGCGCTGTGTGTGTCTGGCAGCACTGAAGCGCTGTGTGTGTCTGGTAGCACTATAGAATTGATTCCTGAACTGTCTTTTCTGTTTCTAGTGTGCCAGGGACTGCAAGTTTCAAAGCTTTTTGCACAGATTTCTCGGGTCGCCATCTTCTCATGGCACCTGTTAGACGGTCCCTCAAACTGGCAGGAAGACTTGTGTGGCTCCTTCTAACCAGGGACAAGTTATCTATTCTCCCAAACCCACAAATGCTATGTGGCTGTTGGAATCATCCCTGAAGCTCTCTTTAGGGATGTGAACTTTGTATAGTAACAATTAGGGTGCAGATTGTTTCCCATGGGGCGGTCAATGCAGCTTCTAGATTACATCTAGTACATCTTCACTTTAAAGGCAATAAGTTTTTGGCTAACATTACATGGAGTTAGCACTGTTTTCAGAATTCCAACATACTCCATCTTACATTGCAAAGCTGGATTTTTTTCTGGGAAAAGTTCCTTTCTTCTTCCAGAATTTACAGCTCTTGTCCAGTCGTTCCCCGACTGTTTGCTTTTCATTCTGAAGGGGGTCTTCACTTCCTCTGGTAACTCTTTATGCTTTCTCGTGAGGGGGAGACACTACGATGTCAGATCAGGGGGCTTTGGGCATTTTTCAGGTTGCTTGCAACTTTAAATCTTCCTCCCATTTCAGATTCTTTCTTGGAGTGACCATGTATTGAGCTTGCAAAGGTTACATTCGTGCGAGACCCCTTTTAAGTGTTACTGGTACTCGGGGCAGTAGTTTTAGTTCTTCCGGAACTAAGGGAAGTTTTTCCATTTACTTCATAGTGCCTAAGACAGGGGAATTGGTCAGACGGGGGCTGGATTTCATTCTGGTAAATTAATTTCTCAGAGTTAGACATTTCTGGAGAAAAACTCTGAGAATATTTACAATTTCCCTATGGACACCGAATTTGCACTATCTTCGCTTAGCTCTCATTGAGCAGCGCTATCAGTTTTGACAGATGCCATTTGGCCTAGCTACGGCTCCATGAACATTTTTGAAAATGAGGGCAGTAGTGGCGTTTTGGCGTAAACAGAAGATTCAGGTACTTTCTTTCTTAGACGACTGCTTGATTCGGATGTCTTCCAGCCAGGTCAATTTGTCAGACACAAACGGGTGATTTCTTTTATTTGAACTTCTTTTCTTCAATTCTTTGGATGTGATTCTTCAAATTTCCAAAGAGCTCTTTTCTCCTATGCTAATTATTGGAATATCAGGGGATGTGTTTCTTCCCAGAAACTGGGACGACAGGTTACAGTCTCAGGTTTGCCTTCTTCAGTCACCAATAACAAGAGTATGGGATTCTGTACAGGTTCTAGGATCTATGGTGGTGACTCCACTGGGAACTTCGGCTTGCTTTCACATGAGAATGCTACAGCAGTCGCTTTTGTTCCAATGGTTCCCGGTATCTCAAGGCTCCAATTGTAGTATCTAGTAGGCTCCTCAAGCATCGCTCAATATAATTTGGTGGCTCAGCGAGATTAATCTTTTCAAAGGCATGCCTCGGTCTTTGCTGGACTGGCTCAAAGTCACCAAACATCCCAGGCTGTCAGGTTGGGGGGCTCAGTGCTTTCAATCCTCAGCGCAAGGACTCTGGTATTAAGAGGAGACTCAGTACTCGTTCATTTTTCTGGACTGAAGCATGGTCAGGCTACCGTTTCAGGAGTTTCAGACCATTCTTCCAGAATGACGATAAAGGTCTTTTAGGACATTGTTATAACAGTGGTATTTCTTTACAGCCAGGAAAGTGCGTAATGTACTCAGTTGGCGAGTAAAGTAATGGTTCTGCTTCAATGGATGGAATCCCATCTTCCTCTTCTGTCAGCGCATCATTTTACAGGACAGGAAAAGGGTTTAGATAGACTTTCTGAGCATGGACCGTCTATTGTATGTTAAAATGTATAGCGCTGTGTTTGCCTTTCAGCGCTTTAGAAATAATAAGTAGTAGTAAAATCTTCTACATCCTGGAAATTGGGAACTATTTGCTCAGACATTCCAGCTCTTTGTATAAAGGTGAGATCTCCTAGAACTAGACCTCATGGCCTCATCTCGAAATTCAAAGCTTCCTAGCTTCTTCAGTGGCAGTCATAGGGAGTAGCAGTCAGAGGGGGTAGCAGCGTTACTTCTTTCTCGCCTCTGGTTTCTCTTTTTAAGTGTTTTCCCCTGGCTGATGATTGGATGGATTTGCCATCTCAAGCTCGCTTTCAGGGCACAGTAATTAGAGAATCTCCGGATTGGCTGCACCATCCTTGCTATGCAGATCTGATGAGTCTTTCAATGGCCGAACTGTTGAGATTCCTGGTATCTCCGGATTTATTCACCTAGGGTCCGATCAACATGGATATTCGTCCTATTTTGGTATTACGACCTAGCTTTTGAAAAGTCATGGCTGATGTGTAAGATTTATGCGAAGCAGGTTATTTCTTCTCTTCTCCAAGCGATACAGATGTCTTCACCTGTGGCTTATGCTTCCGTTTGGAGGCTTTTCCTTTCTTGGGTACTTCTCAACATTGACACCCTTCCAGAGTTCTATGATTTATATTCTTTCCTTTTTGACACAGGCATATTGCCAAGGGCTTAGCATTCAATTCCCTTCAGCTTCAAATGGAAATCTTAGCTTGTTACAAGGGCTAGGTATCTCGCTCTTCGCTTACTTCTCAGCTTCATGTAGTTCAGTTCCTTAAAAGGAATACAGTTTATGCGTACATCTCTTAAGCCCTGTCCAGAGTACAGTCTTAAGGTACTTTTTCGCAGTTTACAGAAGGCTTCGTTTCAACCTTGTCTTTTGAGACTCTAAAAGGCTGTGACATTGAACACGGTGTTTCTTGTGGCCATGGTTTCAGCTCGGCGGTTTTCTGAGTTGCAGGCCTTGTACGGCGAGGATTCTTATTTCTGATTTACAAATTCTGGGGTGTCAGTTCGGACAGTACCACAATTTTTTTCTAAGGTGGTGTCATCCTTTCTTTTATGCCGCTCTCACTTTTCCTTCCTTCCTTCCTGGGAGGAGGCGAGCTTTTCATCACTGCATTTTTTAAAAGTGCGTAGCATTCTCCGCAATCTGTAGGTTTCTAACGACTTTTAGTCATTTAGATCACCTCTTTTTTAAGGGATGCGACAAACATATGGCAGTGTCTAAAGCCTCCATCGCTCGAAGGGTCCAGGAGGATATTCTTTATGCTTACTTGGTGGAAGACGTTCATGACCATTCAGCCAGAGCAATGGTGGCTTCTTGGACATAGTCCACAGGTTTTTCCTTGGAAGAGTTTTGTCATGCGGCTATTTGGGCTTCCAAAAATACTTTATCTCAGCATTACCGGTTGGATGTGGGGGTGCATGTGGAGGCAGCGTTTAGTGCTTTGGTTGTTGCGGAGGCAGCATTTGCTTCCCACCCAGATTGAAGATTGCTTTGCTACATCCCATTGGTTTCTGGATTCACCTGCTGCTGTTGCTAATGAAGAAAAAATTATGTTCTTACCTGTTAATTTTCTTTCCTTTAGACGCAGCAGATGAATCCAAAGCCCAACCCTTTCTGGATATTGACTGTCAGTTTTTTCTTTTGCAACTTTTGAAGTCTGTTATTCTTGATAGTTGTATTCTGTATTATTTCCTAGGGAAAATATTTTTGTAACTTTAATTCCTTATGTTTATTCCATATGTGTCATAGTCTGTCAATATTGTTTTGTGTGTCAAATTCTTATTAGTTAAAGAAATATTATTTTACTGTTATTTTACCCCTTTTGTGTTCAATATTATATAATTTAACGATGATTGTTATACTTTGTTAATCGCTTAGTTTGTAATAAGCGATACATCAAATAAATTAAACTTGAACTTGAACTTGAACTTGAAATTTGTTATGGGAAAGAAGTTTTTTACATGCTAAGCATATTGATGGTTACGAATGCTTGGTCAAGGAGCAATACTGAAGATGCAGGAGGGGTGCCAGCCAATAGGACTACCTGTTAACCAGTTTCTCTATCTCCACCTGCTGGTAGATGTATGCTATCCCTTTGGTCTCTGGATTCATCTGCTGCATCTAAAGGAAAGAAAATTAACAGGTAAGAACATAATTTTTCCTTGTCAGTTATTTAGTAAACTTGCCTATCCAACTCTGAACTTACTGTAGTTTGTATCAATGAGTTCATTCTGAAAGGAGGAAAAAAAGGGAAGAAGGAGTACCTTGGAGAACAGTATGTTGTACAATGCAGCCCCAGATCAACAAAACAACCCAGAAAGCTTTTCTAACCATGAGAAATCTCCGTAAAATCAGAAAATTCTTTGACCAAGCACAATTTAGACTAATCGTCCAATCCCTAGTCTTAGGTCTGCTGGATTATTGCAGCTCCCTATATCTTCCTTGTCCAGCCACTATGATAAAACAACTCCAGACCATACAAAACACCGCCCTCAGATTGATCTACTCACTCAAAAAATATGATCACATAACAACTGCCTTCTTAGACTCTCACTGGCTACCCATACAAGCACGAATCCAATTCAAATTCCACTGCCTGATATTCAAAGCATTACACGGCTCTTCCCCCTCCTATCTAAACAACCGCTTAAACCAAATCTCCACCTCAAGACACAGAAGAACCTCGAACCCTTTCGCCTTCCCCCCACTCAAAGGCACACAACGCAAGAAAATGTTTGACAACCTTCTGGCAACACAAGCAGCAAAAATCAACCATTCCATCTCCAATCTTATGACAATATCAGACAACTTCTAAACATTCAGAAAAGAAATCAAAACCCTGCTTTTCAAAAAATTCATCCAAATATCTTAACCCCTCCCCTTTTACCTCCAGAATATTCACCTACCTTCAGATAACCTTCCCCCAAATTACCCACCTTAACACCTTCCAATTAAACAAATACCATAAATAGATTGTAACCTACCCTCTCTAACTGCATTCCATATGTATTTTTCATACAGTTCTTCACTGTCAGTTTAATTTCCATCCTATAAGTTCACATAGAATTTTTCTTTTTTCAACCATCTTTATTTTCTCTTCTTTATTAATTTCCAGGTACTTTAGTTAGATTGTGAGCCTTCGGGACAGTAAGGGAATTTTTTAAGTACCTTCTTACTTCTCATTTATAATCTTAATGTATATTTTCTTCAAACCGCTTAGAACCTAACGGATGTAGCGGTATATAAGAAATAAATTACATTACATTACAGTATAGAAAATTGAATAAATAAATAAATGGTCACTAATGCTTCAACTAATTTAAGATAGTAGATATCTCCAGGAATCTATTGTTTGTGTGGTACTTATAGATTGCCCCACTGCAAATACTATGTCTAATTCTATGAGTGCAATCATTTTTGTAAGAATGAAAAACAATACAATTAATTGGCTTGTCCTAGAGACAGAATTGCTCTTATATTTTTCAAAAAAAGTTCTGTTTTCATGGTGCTTTCATTTTACATCCTTTGGCATTCTGCCATGTTCTTTGAGAGTTTAAACTTCCTAAGCGCTGTCAGTCTGGAGGAGGCACATTTTCAAAACATTCTGATTTTATATATTTCCCTTAAATTGTTCAGCTATTTTCCTCCATATATTTCTTTTTGTCCATATTGTCTGTGTGTGGCCAGGGAGTTTCTGATTCTCGCAGGAAGCACGTTTCTTCCTTCTCGACTGTACCATATTGTGCTTGGGTGGCCATTAATCGGTCTGGTACTGTAGCTGTGAGCCATGCTTGCTCGTTTGTATGTAACTTTATTGTTTGAGTTCTCTTCCTGGAGCTAATTGCTCTCATCATGCTGACTTTTTTTGATTTTAAGAATTATATTAAAGCCTCTTTAATTGTATACCAGAGCAAACAGAGCTAGAATTATTCACATATGGTAAAGTGATATAAATTCTATGATTTTTCAGGGTTGCAGTAATATTTCTGACTTAAATTACCATGATAGTTTTCTTAAGAGATGTCATGTTTTCTAACAACAGAATATTAAATAAGTATACAGCATATTTTAACATATCTTCTTTCTAATGTGATGAGCTGTTTTGGAATTAACCTCTTCCATCTCCTTCCTTCTTATAAAATTTGCAAATGTGATTGTTTTCATTCAGCTCAGATGTGTACTCCAGGTATGAGACAAAGTCCATTGTTGTATACCTATAATTCCTGCATACTAAAACTGATGTGTGTCTTGATAAATATACATCTGAGATGTATACATCAGCAGACAAATTCCCAAGATGCTGTCTCATGGCATTTAGTCTACAGCCAACCTAAGCCTATGTTGTTTTTTAAATTATTATCTAAAGAACTGAGCATATTTCATAAGAAATTACTTTGCAAACCAAGCAGGTGTGCATTTATATGTAATTTTTCTTTTATTTTTTTATACCCTTCTCCCCAGGGAGCTCAGAAAGGTTTACATTAATTTATTCAGGTACTCAAGCATTTTTCCTTGTCTGGTGCACAGGGATGGAGGGGAAGGGGAGACAGAGTGAGGAGATAGTGCACAGCAATGGGTGTTGCAGGGAAGAGATAAGAAGAAATGCTTATGGATAGATGAGAATAGGGGAGAATAAAGTGGGAGGAGATAGTACACATGGATAGATGGGAAAAGGAAAACCATGGAAAAGTAGATTTTGAGAAAAAAGCAGAAAAATGGAAGAAAGTTGAATGTTAAAAGTTTAATGCTAAAGATGGATGTAGGGCAGAAAGTGAAGAAGTAGAGAAAAACAGCAAATGGATAAGAAGGCCCAGAATACACAAGAGCACAGACAGAAGGAAGTGCAGCCAGAGACTGGGAAAATATGGTTAGAAAATAAAATCACCAGAAACAAAGGTAGGGGAAATGATTTTATTTTCAATTTAGTGATTGAAATGTGCCAGCTTTGAGAATTTACATCTGCTACTCCCCCCTTTTACAAAACCACAATAGCAGTTTTTAGCGCAGGCTGGTGTGCTGAATGCTCTGTGCTGCTCCCGATACTCATAGAGTTCCTGTGAGCGTCAGGAGCAGCGCAGAGCATTCAGTGCGCCGGCTTGTGCTAAAAAGCGCTATTGTCAGCTGGGATAAGCAGTGAACCTTAAAATCTACAAGTTCTGAGTTACATACAATTCTGACCTAAGAACAGCTTTAAAAACATAACTTGGTCTTAACTCAGGGACTGCCTGTACAGCAAAGTACCTGTTTAGTTATACTATCATGCCTGGTTCATAGACAGTAACACGGAAGACAAAGGCGCGCGCCGACAACTGAGTGCAAGACGGAGGCGTGCACCGAAGAAAAAGACTGTTTTTAGGGGCTACGATGGGGGTGTGGGGGGGACCCCCCCACTTTACTTAATACAGATTGCGGCGGCGTTGTGGGGGGTTTGGGGGGTTGTAACCCCCCACATTTTAGTGAAAACATAACTTTTTCCTTAAAAACAGGGAAAAAGTTAAGTTTTCAGTAAAATGTGGGGGGTTACAACCCCCCAACCCCCCACAACGCCCCCACAATGTGGCGCAATCTGTATAAAGTAAAGTGGGGGGGTTCCTCCCCACACCCCCCATCGTAGCCCCTAAAAACAGTCTTTTTCTTCGGCGCGCGCCTCCACGCTGCGCTCAGTTGTCTGCTCGCGCCTTTGTCCCGGCGCGCTTTTGACCTGACACCATCATGCCTATATAGTGTCTTTGAAAATTATAAGTATTACACATGCAGTATCTACCAATTATGGATGCAAATGCTGGACATTATGGAAACAAGACTGAAAGAAGATTGATTTATTTGAGCTTTTGGTATTGGAGAAGGATTTTATGCATACCATGGACTGCTACAAGAACTTGAAAATTGATTCTGAAAGAGATCAAACTGGCTATGTCACTTGAAGCCCAAACGATGAAGTTACAACTGTCTTATTTTGGTAATACTGTCAGAAGAGAAAGATCATTGGAGAAGAAGGACGTCATGTTTGGGAAGATTGAAGGAACCAGGCAAAGAGAGCAACCTGCAATCAGATGGCTGAATACGTTGAAAACAACCATGGGAGTGACGCTGGAAGACCTTACTGGACTAGTACAAAACCAAATTCTTTTTAGATCTGAATTAATCAAGTTGCTAGGACTCAAACACGAGTTAATGGCACCTAACTAATATCTACCAACAGAGGCTGTTCTTATAGGATTGGGATTGGCTTTATTATGTGTTAATGATTTTTATATGATGATTATTAATTTGGCTTAATAATGACATTTTGTATTTGTTTTTATTGTTATATAATAGTTTGATTTTTTTTTGTATTTTAAGATTATGAATGTTTAATCTCTTCACCGCTTAGTACTCTTGGATAGAGCAATTTATAAATATTTTAAGTAAATAATAAATGCGGGTTATGCCATTTGCTGCACTTTAAAATATAGATGCATGCAAGTATACAGTCAAATTTGAAGATGTGAAAACAGTAGGATAAGAATAGTTCTTTTAAATCAAAACCGCTTATACTTTTTGCTTGGGTACATACCGGACATAGTTGTTTTTCCCTCTGGTATACTGTAGGTTGGGAGAAAAATATTGACAAATGATCTATTTGACTTAGGTGTTTTTTTTAATTGCAACATTTCTTTTGCCTAAAATGTGAATGAGAAATTAAAAAATGAATTTGATGGACAAGATGAAGGCCAACAAAATCAGGTCATTTCAGGTGTCAGGGAGTTTCAGGGGGATCTTGGGAGTGTTGGGGTGGAGTCGGGGAGTTTCAGGGGGTTGTGGGTGTCAGGGCTGGCGTCGTGGAGTGTTTGCTGGGGTTTGGGGGATGATGGGGCCAGCAACAGGAGGGAGTGGGCATCTCTCCTGCCTGGAGATGCCTCAGGGAGTGGCGGCAGGAGGTATTGGGCATTCCTCCTGCTTTGGACTGTGTCAGAAGGGTTCATCATTGCAGCAGGAGGAATTGGGTACTCTTCCTGCCGCGGACAATTGGGGGGAGGCTTCGGCAGGAGGGAGCGGGCATCCCCCCTGCTGGCTGACTTTGTGAGGGGGACGGGTTCCTTTATTGCGTTTCGGCCAATCAGTATTACAAAAAGATAACATCTTGGAATCTTAATTTGGTTCTGCAGGCACCTGTGAAGGTCCTGTATGAACCTTTGGAGGAGGCGTTCTTGATTGATCTATTAAGACGGTTTTATGAGTGACTGTGACATCAGTGAGAAGGGTATTGAAGCTGCAGGCTCTGTCCTGCGGGGAACCTTTTCTTCACATCTCAGAGGCTAGCATCTCGATTCAAATGGTCCCTTCCTACCTACCAAAAATCATGTCCAGTTTTCACATGAACCAAGAGGTGCGAGTTCCAGTTTTCACACCTTCGGGAGTGAAAAAAACAGATAGTGTGTTGAAAGTTCTGGATGTGCGACAAATTTTGATTTATTACTTGGAGGTGATCAATAAGTTCTGGCTGTCTAGTCATCTCTTCATACTTATGAATGCAGTACACTTCCGCCTCCTGATTTGCGGTTTTAGGACTCGCGATTTCGATTATTTGCGATATCCTAAAACCGGAATTACCCCCACCTCCTTCCCATCTCCTGGACCTCCCCGGACCTTATTTGGTGGTCTAGCAGTCTTTCGGGGCAGGAGCGATCTTCCTACGCTCCTGCCCCTTGCAGATCACTCATCCAAAATGGCTGCCGTGAGTTCCCGTCTTAGAACACTGGCTGCCGATCAACAAATGCTGCACATTCAAGGTCCTAATAATAGCTCACAAACGTCTCCATCTCGCCACTACAGCCTACATCGCCTACATCTGCCTGCCCCCTCCACTGTGAAGTAGAAAGCCGGCAATGCACCCCCCCAGGGAGATCTCTTCAGATGGAAACAGCCCGTAAGCACTCCTATAGCCATTTTATGCCTTGCCTATGGAACCTACTGCCTGCTCAGATAAGATCGCTGAATTCACTGAGGAGCTTCCGAAGATCAGTAAAAAACCTTCCTTTTCACCTGAACTACCTCCAGCAAGCAGTACCCTTTTTCTCTTCTTCCAGCAGATCATCTCTCTGCATCCTGTTTTGTCCTATGCTACCATGGCTACGCAGTTCCATGGCTGCCTTATGTAATGTACCATGAACTCCTAATATAACTGTAATGTGCCATGAATGTCTAATATATTCTAACCAAATGTATCTAGTGTAATCTACTGTAAATGTGCTTTTGTAACCCATTCTGAGCTCACGGGAGGACGGGATAGATATCTAAATAAATAAATATGGCGAAATGTGCCATAAATATGGAAAGGGGGTGGGAGGGTGGCAAATGAATGTATCCAATTGGTGGACCTAATATTAAACAAAAAATGACATTTGCATGTGGATATCCCCTTAGAGCCCCAGTTATACTCCACATGAAGGTCAGGCTCATGCAGAACTCTATATTTATCAAACACACTACATATACCACTGCCCTCCTTCACTGTGGGTATTTTACACGTGCACGTGTCCATTTTGAAACATCTGCACATGAATGTTGCTAGTTCCAGTTTTGTGCCCAAATCACTGTTTTTGAGTGCTTGAAAAGGTTTGCTTTTTGTATGAAGTGGTGCAATTTGAGAGGTGGATGCATATATGTTGTTATAATAGATCAGACTCGAGACTTAATCATTAACACCCCTGACGCAGGCATCACGACGCCGAAACATGTTGGGCAGGTTTTTAAACTTGTTTTGAAGTCTGAATATAGGCAAGTGAAAAAATTAGGACACCCCATGAAATATTCAGTTCTTTCTTAAGAAACGTTCACATATCGATGTCAAATATTTTTTTTTATTTATCTCTAGAAAAGAAAGTGATGTAATTGCAGGTAAACAACACCATTTTCCTGGATTTGCTCATGAAACAAAAGATATCCACAAAAAATGTTTATTCTAACTGAGGAATAAATTAGGACACCGTACACCCTAATAGCTAAATAACTGCAGTGCGACGCTTCATGTAGCTGTCTTTCAGTCTCTGATATCTGTCTAAGGAAAGTTTGGCCCACTCCTCAATGCAGAATTCTTTCAGCTGTGAGATGTTTGAGGGGTTTCTTGCATGTACAGCCCATTTCAAATCACCCCACAACATCTCAATGGGATTACGATCAGAGCTTTGACTTGGCCACTCCAGGACTCTCCATTTCTTAGTTTTCAGCCAGTCCTTGGTGGATTTACTGGTATGTTTTGGATCATTGTCGTGTTACAAGGTGCGGTTCTGTTCAGCTTTAATTTTCTTACATAAGGTCTTAAATGTTCCTCAAGCACCCTCTGATACACGGTAGAATTCATGGTGGATTCTATGATGATGAGCTGGCCAGGTCCTGTTGCAGCAAAGCATCCCCCAGCCATGACACTGCCACCTCCATGCTTCACAGTTAGTATGAGTTTCTTTTCGTGGAATACTGTATTTGATGTACGCCAAACATGTCCTCTTTTCTGGTGTCCAAATAATTCAATTTTAGATTCATCTGTCCATAGAACACTATTCCAGAAGTCCTGGTGTTTGTCTACGTTCTCTCTGGCAAACTTTAGTCTGGCCTTGATGTTTATCTTAGAGAGCAAAGGTTTTCTCCTTGCACACCTCCTATGCAAGTTAAATTTGTGCAGTCTCTTTCTGATTGTAGAGGTCTTTTCAGAAACATTTATTTTTGTGACTGAATAGATATACTTAATAAAGCTATTCTATGATATTATACAGTTTACCGTATTTTCGCGGATATAACGCGCGCGTTATACGTGATTTTACGTACCGCGCATACCCCTCGCGCGTTATATGCCTGAGCGCGGTATAGAAAAGTTTTTTTACATATTTCCCACCCCGCCCGACGCCCGATTCACCCCCCCAGCAGGACCGCTCGCACCCCCACCCCGAACGACCGCTCGCACGCGCTCCCACCCGCACCCGCATCCACGATCGGAGCAAGAGGGAGCCCAAGCCCTCTTGCCCGGCCGACTCCCCGACGTCCGATACATCCCCCCCCCGGCAGGACCACTCGCACCCTCACCCCGAAGGACCGCCGACTCCCCAACAATATCGGGCCAGGAGGGAGCCCAAACCCTCCTGGCCACGGCGACCCCCTAACCCCACCCCGCACTACATTACGGGCAGGAGGGATCCCAGGCCCCCCTGCCCTCGACGCAAACCCCCCTCCCCCCCAGCCGACCCGCGACCCCCCTGGCCGACCCCCACGACCCCCCCACCCCCCTTCCCCGTACCTTTGGAAGTTGGCCGGACAGACGGGAGCCAAACCCGCCTGTCCGGCAGGCAGCCAACGAAGGAATGAGGCCGGATTGGCCCATCCGTCCTAAAGCTCCGCCTACTGGTGGGGCCTAAGGCGCGTGGGCCAATCAGAATAGGCCCTGGAGCCTTAGGTCCCACCTGGGGGCGCGGCCTGAGACACATGGTCGGGTTTGGCCCATGTGCCTCAGGCCGCGCCCCCAGGTGGGACCTAAGGCTCCAGGGCCTATTCTGATTGGCCCACGCGCCTTAGGCCCCACCAGTAGGCGGAGCTTTAGGACGGATGGGCCAATCCGGCCTCATTCCTTCGTTGGCTGCCTGCCGGACAGGCGGGTTTGGCTCCCGTCTGTCCGGCCAACTTCCAAAGGTACGGGGAAGGGGGGTGGGGGGGTCGTGGGGGTCGGCCAGGGGGGTCGCGGGTCGGCTGGGGGGGAGGGGGGTTTGCGTCGAGGGCAGGAGGGCCTGGGATCCCTCCTGCCCGTAATGTAGTGCGGGGTGGGGTTAGGGGGTCGCCGTGGCCAGGAGGATTTGGGCTCCCTCCTGGCCCAATATTGTCGGGGAGTCTGCGGTCCTTCGGGGTGGGGGTGCGAGTGGTCCTGCCGAGGGGGGAGAAGAATCGGACGTCGAGGGGGGGCATCAGGCTTTCAGGATGGGGACAGGACTTCAAGGGGGGACAGGCAGATCTTCAAGGGGGGACAGGCAGATCTTCAAGGGGGGACAGGCAGATCTTCAAGGGGGACAGGCAGATCTTCAAGGGGGACAGGCAGACCTTCAAGGGGGGACAGGCAGACCTTCAAGGGGGGACAGGCAGATCTTCAAGGGGGGACAGGCAGACCTTCAAGGGGGGACAGGCAGATCTTCAAGGGGGGACAGGCAGATCTTCAAGGGGGACAGGCAGATCTTCAAGGGGGGACAGGCAGACCTTCAAGGGGGGACAGGCAGACCTTCAAGGGGGGACAGGACTTCAAGGGGGACAGGCACGGAGAGGCGGGGCAGTGCACCGAAAGTCAGGGTGAGTCGGGGCAACCAGAGGAGAGTCGGGGAGGGCGAAAGGAGAGTCGGGGTGGCCAGAGGAGAGTCGGGGAGAGCGAAAGGAGAGTCGGGGTGGCCAGAGGAGAGTCGGGCAGCATGCGCGTTATATGCCTGAGCGCGGTATAGAAAAGTTTTTTTACATATCTTCGTGATTTATGCGCGCTATACCCCTGTGCGCGTTTTACAACGGTGCGCGTTATATCCGCGAAAATACGGTAGTTAAATTTTTTATTTGGATATAAATGTCCAGCTTGCTACAAAATCGTGTTCCTGTATCCTTTCCCTAACAGAATGAATAAAATAGCAATCTGCATGGTCTCGTAAGTTAGTAGCTTCAGGGTTAAAAATGTGTCCCTGCAGATGTGTCTTCTGAAGCTTCCTAATTCTGCGTTCAAAGGGTTATCCTCCTCCTCTTTTATATAGTTTAAAGTATGGGCAAGTAACTCTCCTTTTGCAAGTTAAGTGCCAGAATGCAGAACAGGGTTCTGGAAATTTGCTGTACCAAAAGTATCTACTAATTATTTTTTCCTTACTTAGAACCAGGCATTTGAATATAAGTTATTCTGAAGTTAGCTATGCGTTTGAATGTCTGAACAAAGCTTTTCATAAAGTTCTATATGTGCAAGAAACTATAATTTGCAGAAAGTTCAGCTTGAGGCAGTTTGCTTCAATTTGAAGAACATTGCTGTTTTACTTGGAACTGGTGTGGGTGAACTATTATTTTAAAGGAAAACGAAGTCTACAGCTATCTTGTTGGGAATGCCTCTCAATTACAGTGGCGTCCATGGATCTTGGAACTGAATACAGATTTGGCTAGAAAGCTCTCCACATCCTATTCTGCATTTCCTTCTGAATAAGAAACAGCATGTGTGAATTACATTTACTATAACAGTCCGTGCAGGGTCATAAGAATTCTATGTGGAACAATTATGCACAGTGTAAAAATCACACTGATTGAATAGAGTTGGAGTCAATGTGAGTTTAGTGCTAATTCAGAAATACTCTGCCAGTGTAATATTGTGTTTTAAAACATTGTAGATTGCACTAAATAAAACTGTGAGAAATTTTTCATTGTTTTTTTTTGTTGTTTGGGGGAGAGGTAGGTTTGCACTCTTGAATACAGTACAAAACTGTTTCAAACATTTCCATGGTGTTCACATATTCTGTATTTACCCAACATAAAATATTGCTCTGTATAAAAAAAAAAAGTGTTCTCTTTCTGAGAATGGACTGTGCAAGCAGTTCTAATAAAGACCCGGTACTACTGTTTTCTGGGACCCATTGAGCAAGATTACTTGGAGCAGGCTGTAATGTTTTTGTACTTTAGAAATAAGCATACCCCAGCCTATAAAAACATTAGATTATTTTTATGGTTTTAAAATAAATTTCAATACAGTCGAGTCTCAATTTCAGTGGCCTAGGTTTTTGTTTATTTTATTATATGTTGACTTTTTCAATTGCTTGTAGAAATTGTTTCAATAGAAACAGGCAATTTTTGTTTTAGAATGTTATACTTTTTTAAATATTCTTTTTAGGAATTAAAATCGACACAGAATCTGTTACATAGACTTAAGTTTTGACTGAATAAACATATCGGTCTATGTCCAGGCTTTTCTGTCTGGCTTTTTCATTGATTATTATTAAAGTGGCAGTGCTAGCAAACCTGTTTTGGGTAGTTCATTCAGCTTTAAACCTAATCAGCAGGACCACACCTTTTTTTTAAAATTCTTTATTCATTTTCAAACTTAGAATAAGTGTGACAAATGTTAAAACAAATTAACAATAAATACATCACTTAATAATCAGCAATGATACAAATCATAAACTCTTATCACCCCCCCTTTCCTAACATATGATCAAATATCTTGTAGAATATATAATAACACCTTTTTCATACTTACACTTTTTTTACTCATTAGGATTTCTGAAAACTTATGCTTAGCCATGCCTATGGTGAACCTAGGTAAATCATAACACTACTATAAGGGAGTGCTGTTCTAAATTGGTAGACAAATATTTAAGCGGTTCACAGTCATAAGCGCGCGCCGACATTTGAGAGCGGACAATTGAGCGCAAGACTTCAGCGTGCTGCTCTAAAAGCTTATTTTAAAGGGCTACGACGGGGTGTGTGTGTGGGGAACCTATCCACTTTACTTAATAGTGTTGGTGCTGCCGTTGAGGGTGGTTTTGGGGGGTTGTAAACCCCCCCCCCATTATACAGAAAACAACTTTTCCCTGAAAAATTAGATAAAAAGTTAAGTTTTCTGTAGAATGTGGGAGGTTACGCCCCCAACACGACAGCGCAAACATTATTAAGCAGTCATGATAAAACAACTACAAACAGTACAAAACACAGCCTTGAGACTGATCTATTCGCTGAAGAAATACAAACATATCGCCGCCACATACCTCGACTCACACTGGCTCCCAATACAAGCAAGAATACTATTCAAATTTTACTGTCTACTATTTAAAGCCATGAATGGAGACAGCCCAGCTTATATGAACAACCGCCTTATCCAAACTACCACAGCCAGGCA
This sequence comes from Geotrypetes seraphini, assembly GCF_902459505.1. Lineage (NCBI taxonomy): Eukaryota > Metazoa > Chordata > Amphibia > Gymnophiona > Dermophiidae > Geotrypetes > Geotrypetes seraphini. The sequence continues at coordinate 115,155,200 of NC_047086.1, forward strand.
AAGGAGAACCCAGATGCCATTTGTGCACCCCCCAATCAGAGGTGTCAAATGCAAAAAAAATGTACGATGGCCTACTGGCCAGGCAGGCAGCGAAACTAGACCACCAACTATCCAATCTACTGACCACGACACCAGACTACAAGACTTTCAGAAAAGAAATAAAAATCCTGCTATTCAAGAAATCCATCAAACCAAACTAATACCACAGGAAGCTCTTCAGTCCCCCAAAATAACCCGTTCAACTCTGTAACTCTTCTGGAAATGTCCATATAACCTCTTATGTAATCCGCCTTGAACCGCAAGGTAATGGCGGAATAAAAGTCACTAATGTAACGTAATGGATCTAGAGCAGCAGATAAAGGAATTGGAGGCTAGATTTATTATCAGTTCTTCCCCTGAGTTACGATTCCAATTGCAACAATTGAAATTTCAGTTTAATTCACTCTTACCAAATGTGTGGGTTTCCTTTTTTATAGAGACAGTGCATTCTATTTTGAAGGGAAGAATAGGGCAGGGCATACTCTTGCTAATTATCTTAAGAAAAATAAAACCGGTTCCAAGATTCCTGTTCTTAAAAAAGGAGATCAAATAGTAACCTCCCCTTCAGATATAGCACTTCAATTTAGGGAACTTTATGCTAATCTCTATAAATCTGGAATTTCTCCAATCTTTTTTACAGTCCATTACACCTCCTACTATAATGCCTGCATAGAAGGAAGCCTTAAATCGGCCTATTCAGCCTTCTGAGATTGGTGATGCTATAAAGCATTTGCAAACACGGAAAGCACCAAATAATGATGGGTTTACTGTGGAATTTATACAAAATCTTTCAGGCCGCCTTGGTGCCTAAATTGGCGCTTCTATAACAGATTTTCTTGGATGGTCATTTTAGCGCAGGAACTTTTATGGAGGCCACTATAATTGTATTTCCTATCTCCCAGATAAATTATGACTGTAAAATTTGTTCCAAACTTTTGGTGGATAGACTAAGGGCTCCTTTTACAAAGGTGCGTTAGGGCTTTAACGCGTGGAATAGGGCGCGCTGAGTTGCCGCGCACGCTAGATCTTAACGCCAGCATTGAGCTGGCATTAGTTCTAGAAGTGTAGCGCGGGTTTAGCGCACACTAAAATCCTTAAATTCAGGTATTCAGGCATTTTCCCTATACTAGTTATATGTAGTAAATGAGCAGGAAAAAAGAGGAGTTAATATTACCTTGTACTAAATGCTTCGATTCACCTCGTGAAACCTTGTATTATTGCAGCATGCACCATAAAAGATGTCTTAAATTTTATTGATACTTTTGGGCCAGAATGTGAAACATTCTAATGCCTTTTTCTATGGGGGCTAATTTTATATGCTGTAAGACAAATAACTGCAAATGACAAAACGGAAATGTTCTTTTTATTTTTAGGGGCACTTTGAGCTAGTGTTTACCTAAAATATAGTTGTGTTAAAACTGTTGCATAGAATATATACTGTGCAGAGCAGGATGACGATGGGAATGAGGAAATTCAGTAGTTGGTATTGTTGTGTTCTGTGCAGACATTTCTCTCAGTAATAGCGAGATAGACTTAGAGAAAAGCAAACACTGCAAGGCTATGCAGCTGGAAGACTTGAGTAAGGCAGGGAGAGCTAGGGCAAGCAATCACGTCCGTACACTTGCTCAAGTCATATATATCCTTAATTATATTTCATAGTCTGGTGATGTCTCCTTTATGTGTGTGCATGTTTTATTTATTTTTATTTTATTTATTCAATTTTTTAGCCCGTCCTCCCAAAAGAGCCCAGAATGGGTTACAATGAATATATTGGTGCATTAAAATTATAAGTAAGATAGGTACTTAGAAATTCCCTTACTGTCCTGAAGGCTCACAATCTAACTAAAGTACCAGGAAAAATGACAATTAGAAGAGTAATAAAGAAAGAAAATAGAGATAGAGGAGAAAAATAAGAAAATAAACATACTAATAAGATTACAATGATCTAAAGGAATTTGAAAGGTTAAAAAGAGGGGAGATAAGAATAGATGCAGAGGGAGAACCGTTGAGGCAATAGAATTCTGGGGAAATTTAAATGAAATTTGAATGATAAAATAAAACAAAATAAGTGGTAAAACAATAAGTGAGATTAAAAATATATCATAAACTAAAAAGAAGTGAAAATAAAATCAAAACAGTCAAAACTGAAGTCCAGCTTGAACGGGCCCCCGAGCCAACCGTTGGTCCGATGGCCGGACTGCAGCCCTCCTCCGTCGGTTCTCCCCTGCTGGAATGGGGAGGAGCGAAGACAGTGTCGGGTGCCCCGCTGGAACGGGCCCCCGAGCCGACTGTTGGTCCGATGGCTGGACTGCAGCCCTCCTCCGTCGGCTCTCCCCTGCTGGAATGGGGGAGGAGCGAAGACAGTGTCGGGTGCCCCACTGGAATGGGCTCCTGAGCCGACCGTTGGTCTGATGGCCGGACTGCAGCCCTCCTCCATCGGCTCTCCCCTGCTGGAATGGGGGAGGAGCGAAGACAATGTCGGGTGCCCCGCTGGAACGGGCCCCCGAGCCGACCGTTGGTCTGATGGCCGGACTGCAGCCCTCCTCCGTCGGCTCTCCCCTGCTGGAATGGGGGAGGAGCGAAGACAGTGTCGGGTGCCCCGCTGGAACGGGCCCCCGAGCCGACCGTTGGTCTGATGGCCGGACTGCAGCCCTCCTCCATCGGCTCTCCCCTGCTGGAATGGGGGAGGAGCGAAGACAGTGTCGGGTGCCCCTGTTTTATGTGTAGAAAAAAGCTTGGTTTATATTACACAGCACTTGATGGGCAAACTATTGACCACATTGGCTCCTTATAACTCTTATGCAAATAAGTATACAATATTGCCTACAATAGTTGGATATTTATTCGTAGGGACCCCATTCTATTTCTCGTGTATTTAGAGACTTCTATTTTTAAAGATTCACTTTTGCTGAAAAGATCCTAGGAAAAGAAATCTCAAATTTTATTTTTTTTTAATTATTTAATATTTATTGAATTTTTCAATATAATCAAGCATAAAACTTGTACAGAAAGGAAATTCAGCATGAAATTAATACAATTGAAAACATATATAAAGAAATATCAAATATAAGTATAAATTTCTACTCAAGTCCTCAATAAGATCCAAGAGGGGAAATAGGCGAATCAAAGTAATTATATATAAACCAAGTAATAACTAGTTGAATGAGATTAAAGCACCCTTCTTAAACTAAGCACTTTCTTTCTCCAGAGATGCAGTTGAAAGAAAGGTTGTCAGTTGAGATGGCTCAAAGAAAACATATTTATGAGAATGATAATTAATAACACATTTACATGGATGTCGCAAGTAAAAAGTCGCCCCCAGAGATATAACACCAGATTTCCTTAAGAAGAATTCTCGTCTCCTTCTCTATGTGTCCCTAGCCAAATCCGGGAACATCTGAATTTTACAACCTAAAAATTATTTTTGTTTATTTTTGAAGAAAAGTCTCAGCAACCAGTTTTTATCTGGTGCGAGAGCTACTGTCAAAAGTAAAGTGGCTGGGGTCACTAATTCTCTATCAGACATTTCCAAAATATTAGATATGTTCATTAAATCAGGTCCCATTTTCTGTTGTTGTTGTTGTTGTTGATCTTGAGTCTTATTTGGAAGGTAATAGACCTGTGTAAATGGTGGTAACGACTCTTCAGGAAGTTCAATACTTCCGTCATATAACGTTTCAGCATTTCCCTTGGGGCTATCATAGAAACCCTAGGGAAATTTATCAGTCTGAGGTTATTATTACGAGAAAAATTTTCCATTGCCTCCATCTTCCTTCTTAGGTTAATATTGTCTTTAATTAATGTCTCAGTAATTTGTTGGGAGACTTTTAATTCTTGACAGACATTCTGTACTGAAGTTTTTGAGTCCTCTAATCCAGTCTTTAAGTTTTTAATCTCAGTCTCATGGTTATTAAGATTCTTTTCTAGTTGTTGTAGTTGTGGGTTAATAAATCTTGCCAAATTGGCCACAAGATCCCACAGAGAATCTAATGTAACCTCTCGGGGCTTCTCAAGTTGAAAAGTTTATGATTTTAATTTAATTAGCTCACCCTCTGGCAACTTATCTTCAACGGCAGTCTGTCGAATTCTCTCATCCCCCAGCGCTTCCTCCTCAGTCTCCTCGCTCAGACTCCTCTGCACCGGCAGGGAGTCCTGCAACACAGTTCCCCCGTTGTTCTCCTTAGCCTCCGGGAGGAGGTGAACTCCGACCTCAGGAAGTACCTCCTCTCGCGGGGAACTGGTAGACTGAGGGCGTGGGGGAGGTGCTCTTGCTTCGGGGCTCAACGATGTCTTCGGCCCCATGGAGAGCGACACAGACGCGCCTCCACTGTGCGTCTCCCGCGGGGAACTCCCCAAAGCCGCCGGCGTGCCCTGCATTCTCCGCATCAGCTCCTCTATATTCCCGAAGACGGCCGTTCTGGAGCGCTGCGAGGCTCCAGCAGCGCTGCGTCCCCTCCTCTTCGGCATTGTTCAAAACAGGTAAAAGATTTAGAAGTACACGGAGATTTTAAGGAGCTTCAGGGAGAGTGAAACTCAAACAACCTCTCGTGCGGCCATCTTGGATCAGTGCCGAAATCTCAAAATTTTAAAGATTAAAAGCCTAAAAGAGGGAGCCCAAGCCCTCTTGCCCTGCGAGCCGCGACCTTCCCCAACGAAGATCGGGGAAAGAGGGAGCCCAAGCCCTCTTGCCCCGCGGCACCCCCCACCCCTCGACTATGATTGGGCAGGAGGGAGCCCAAGCCCTCCTGCCCCGCAGCACCCCCTCCTTTGACTACAATGTGGCAAGAGGGAGCCCAATCCCTTCTGCCCAGGTGAACCCCTACTCCATACCCCCACTAAGATACGGGCAGGAGGGATCCCAGGCCCTCCTGCCCTCGACGCACCCCCCTCCCCCTTTCGGCCCCCCCACCGACCCATGAGATGACCCACCCACCCACTTCCAATCCCCCTCCCCGTACCTGTAAACGATGTCCGGACGGACGGGTGCCAAGCCCATCCGTCCGGCAGGCCAGCCATCCCACGAATGGCTGGCCTTAGCGCCTGATTGGCCCAGGTGGCTCAAACCCTGCCCACAGGTGGGGCCTGAGGCGCCTGCGCCAACCAGCTGTGGGCGGATTCATAGGCATATGGGCCAGGTTTTCTAGAAGCAAAGAGTCTGTTCTAGAAAAATTGACCCTTGACATAGCATATGCTAACTCCAAGAGACCCTTTGAGATAGTGAGATAGGCCCTCCCACCCACCCCTAGGAACACATTACATATATAGACACACCCACCAATCATCCCCAACACACACCACCTGCTACCCAACCAAATCCTACCAAAGCTCTATATTCCTAACATGGCCACCACAGCCACTCAAAATTACATTACCTTCATGTGTTCTCCTATTTAATGTCAATTACTCCCTTATCATCATGTATTCCCCCATCCCAGTCATCACAGTCAGGGTAGATATGATGACCTCTGTCACCTTCCCCACTGAAAATCATTACCACACAGACCCTGATACCTTAGGCTTAGCCCCAACACTTCTGTCTCTGTTAAAGGCAGAGTTAGGAGAGAATTATAATTCAGCTTTCAGTGTTAGTTGCAGAACCCCAGGTGAAGTAAATGACTGTCTTCAAAGTTGAAGCAGTCTGTTTTAGGTAGAGGGGACAGATAGAGAGAGAGAGCCATCTGGGGCTTGGTCTGATTAGAGCAGGGGTCTCAAAGTCCCTCCTTGAGGGCTGCAATCCAGTCGGGTTTTCAGGATTTCCCAATGAATATGCATGAGATCCTTGTGCATGCACTGCTTTCATTGTATGCTAATAGATCTCATGCATATTCATTGGGGAAATCCTGAAAACCCGACTGGATTGCGGCCCTCAAGGAGGGACTTTGAGATCCCTGGATTAGAGCATTAGTCTCTGTTAAAGGCAGAGTTAGGAGAGAATTGTAGTGCAGCTTTCAGTGATCCCTTTTCTTGTTTGGTTACAAGACACTCACAACATATCTCATATCAGAAAATTTTAAAATTTAAATATTTCTAAAAATTAAACATTCTATGAAATTTTATAGCAGACAATTCCACCATCGTATTGAGAATCAAAATTGCCTTACCTTCCAAGTTTTTTTTGGCAGTGCTCGCAAATGAGCTGAAATGCCCAAGGTTTGTATTGATCCCCAGCAGGTATGCCAATTGGGCATGCTCTCAACTCAAAGTGCTATGTATAGAATCCAGGGGGTAATGTGGAAAATAGCATAAACTGAGAAGCTGTTTCCCATGTTAATCTTTAAGCATACTTTAGTAAATAGGGCCCACAGTGACTGACTAGCCTAATATTTTGTCTACAGTTTAATTCAGCAGCAGTTTGATTATTTATTTTTCTTTACTTTTGTTTCCCTTATATCCAGTTTATCATTTCAGGTTTTCTCTACAGTTTCTTGTATTTTTGTTTCCAGAACTTTATATCCTGAAAGAGATTATGAATGCTATATACTTGCATTTTGTGTTGTCAGAGTTGTACAATTTAGCATTTCCTCGGTACCGTCTTTGCCTGATGCATGCCTGGATTGGAAATAGAATTATGTTGTATAAAATAGAAGGTGTCCGCTCTTGCCCTGTGATAGAAAAATACTTGTCAGTTAAGCCTCAAACATAAGGCTCCAGTCTTAAAGCAGCACTGTTTTTAACTGATCTTTGACATTCTGCATTCAAAACCCAGTGTATTTTTAAAATTTTTTTTTTGATATGTAAATGTTTTTATACTGGCAGAAAAAAAAGGTATCTTGTTATAGAAATCAAAATAAAACTATTGGTCTAAGAAAAACAGAAATGTATAACTAATTTCTCAGTTTATGCTTTATTACAAAAAATAGTCATGAAGTCAGAAAATCATAGAAGGGCAATTGTAGGGCACACAATTTCTAGTGGCCAGCTTGTCACTAATGGACCAGAAACTGAGCTGTAATATGTACGTAGTTCAGTAGCTGCAGAGGATGTTATATACTGAGATTTGAGAAGATACTACAGATCAAGGTAGAAGACAATGTTTCACTATGAACTCAGCTCCATGAAAAGACCAAGCGTTAAAGAACCCATTAGTCCCACCATCTAGGTAGGCTATTGTCTAAGTCCCACCCCAAAGTAGGCATTGTAAATTAGTGTATCTCAAATGTTTATACCAGGGGTCTCAAAGTTCCTCCTTGAGGGCCGCAATCCAGTCGGGTTTTCAGGATTTCCCCAATGAATATGCATGAGATCTATGTGCATGCACTGCTTTCGATGCATATTCATTGGGGAAATCCTGAAAACCTGATTGGATTGCGTCCCTCAAGGAGAGACTTTGAGATCCCTGGTTTATACCTACTGTAATGTGACTGTACTACTCTTTCCTATTATGACTTGTTTGGATTATCTCGACCATTCTGTGTATGTACTCTTGTAACCCATTCTGGGCTATTTTGGGAGGACGGGCTAAATAAATAAATAAAGCTAGAGAGGATAGGGTTACCATATGGCTCCAGAAAGAGCCATATAATAGGAGGTATTTGAGTTTTACCTCCATTGAAAACACTATGGACTCCTTTTACTAAGCCCGCGGAACCCAAAAAATACTAACGCCAGCTCTATGGAGGCGTTAGCGTGTAGCGCGCGTGGCAAAATAGCGCGTGCTAAGCGTACGCTAAAACCGCTAGCGCAGCTTAGTAAAAGGAGCCCTGTTTAGAAACCTTCTGCCCAATGTGCATTGTCATCCAAAAAAGCAAACAAGATGCTAGGAGTTATTAGAAAAGGGATGGTAAACAAGATTAAGAATGCTATAATGTCTATGTATCGCTCTATGGTGCAACCTCACCTTGGGCATTGCGTTCAAGATGTTAAAGGGGATGGAACTCCTTTTATAGGAGGAAAGACAAAGAGGTTAGGGCTCTTCAGCTTGGAAAAGAGAAGGCTGAGGGGAGATATGATTGAAGTCTACAAAATTCTAAGTGGTGTAGAAGTGAATCAATATTTTTATTCAATCGAAAATTACAGAGACTAGTGGACACTTGAAGTTTCAGGGAGATACTTTTAAAACCAAGAGGATGTGGTAAAAATGATTAACATAGCTATTTTTTTAAAGGTTTGGACAGGTTCCTGGAGGAAAAGTGCATAGTTTGCTATTGAGACAGACATGGGGAAAGCCCCAGCTTGCCCTGGATCAGTAACATGGTATGTTGCTACTATTTGGGTTTTTTTTTCTTTCAAATGTTTTTATTTAAGCATATAAAACAAACACAATAATACATTCAAACAAATCAGACAAAAGAAAGTCGTCCGTGTGAATCTTTCACGGAGACTTAAAAGATTCAAACTCTACCTGGAGGAAACCATCCCCTCCCTCCCAACCCCCTTTCCCTCCCAGCACTCCAGTGTCAAAAATTCAAAAGAGTACTCCTAGCTCAATGGGACAAACCCTCCCAAACGGGCACCCAGATTCCCCTAACCTTTCTCCACTGACCAGAACCACCCTTTCTCGCATCTAAATATTCAAATTTTAACAAGGTGAACATTTCATTTTGCCATATAGTAATATTGGGCACATCCGCCTGCCTCCACAGGAGAAGAATACATTTGCGAGCCATCAAAGAAGCCTTTTGCATTAACAAATTCCCCTCTCTGGACAACCCCAGAGAAGTGACCTGAGAAAAAAAGCAGAACATCCTCCCTCATAAGAATCCCTTTATGCAGAACAGTCCCACAAATGACCAAAACGTCTGCAGTCTGTCAGAGGACCAGAACATATGTAGTAGGCCTGCAGGGGTGGACTGGCACGCCGGACACTTAGTATGAGAAGCGTTCCTTGAAACATAGGCCCGGTAAAGTGACACATTCAAGCGCAGAATAAATTTATACTGCTGTTCTTGCAAAACAATGGAGCGAGTCAGCCGGGGAAGATGTTTCATAAGTAGATGTAAGCCATCACTCGTGATAGGTGCAGAAGGAGAAAGATCTTGATTCCACACAGCAGCCACTACCTCGTAATCCCAAGGGACACTGAAGCTACCCAAGCTGATCTGATGAAAAGATAAACTGATCCTTGTCAAATGGAATAAAGTTAGTCCCACACACCACATCCGCCATATCTTCAGTCAAAGTAGCTTCATCCAGAGACTGCAGATAGTGGGAGATCTGATGAGAATGAAGCCAATCTCTAGCCTCCATACAACCTGCAGCTTGTAAATCCTGAAAGGAAAGTAGTGTACCCTCCTCCGACATCACATCGTGGAGGTAAAAGGCAAATGCAGACGTTTGAACAACCAATGCCAGCATTGTCTCGTGGACTTCAATAAAGGGTGTCTCTGTGTAGGAAAAATCTGATGTAAACTCTTTGCATGGAGATAGTAGAGCAAATGGGTGGGTTTCATCAACTGTTGCTCAAGAGAGACAGACGTGTAGTAGTGAATGTTCTTGATCCAGTCCACCAAATGGAGGAGAAGGCAAGCAATATTATACTGCCACAGGTCCGGAAGTGCCAATCCACCACACCCCACATGCAAAGACATTTGAGCAAGAGTCAAACGGGGTTTCTTATTGTTCCAAATAAATTTACGCAAAGCAGTTTGATACAGACCAAGATCTTTGTTAGTAATATACATAGGAAAAGTTTGCACTTGGGAAACAATACCATTTTGAAAAGTGCAATACGTCCCCGTAAAGACAAATGAAACCCAGCCCAAAGGGCCAGAATATCCTGTGTCTTTCCCAATAACACAGTAAAATTGTCCTTATAGGCTTTTCATAAATCATTGGTAATATATACTCCCAAATATTTAAGTTTATGTGCCACCTTTCTCCAATCCTTATAACCGTACCCACAACTGCTAAGGCCTCCGATTTTTCTAAATTCAACTCAAAGCCCGACACTTTCCCATGGTGCCTCACCAACTGCAAAACCCTCTGAATAGAACCATTAAACTTGAAACTTGAACTTGAAACTTGAACCATGAGGCTGGGTCAATAATAAGAGAACATCATCAACAAATTACTATTTGGGTTTTTACCAGCAACTTGTGATCTGGATTGGCCACTGTGAAGATAGGATACTGGGCTACATGGGCCACTGTCTGACCCAGGGTTGGATTCTCAAAACTGCGTTAAAAATCAATGGGCTAGGGAATCAAGATGGCATCGGAGTGAGTCGAGCTATCAGGTGGCTCCTGCTCTGTTCGGCAATTTTTCAACTTTCTACAAAGAAATTTACCTGTTATGCCCAAGCGCAGGGGTAAGCAGAGGAGTGTGCTTCCTGCCTCCTCTTCCACTTCATTGACTCGGCAAGCGGCAATAACATCCTATGTCGTTCCAGTTGGTGAGGGCGTATCCGCTGACCGAGGAGGGCAGACCTCGGTCTTGGAAGGCGACGTTTCGCTTAGCCCTTTCGGGCCTGGAGTACCTCCGCGTCCCGGGATGATGTCGGGGACGCCCTCAGATGTACAGGAAGCGCCAGAATTGACGTCTCTGGCGGCGCTGCAGGTCTCACCCCAGACCCCGGATGGGAATTACAGCTTGCTGACTCCTTTGCAGTCAGCATTGAGCTTCGAAGGATCTGGAAGTCAGTGGGAGGCTGGGAAGGTGGAGGCGGATCCCTTGGTGGAGTCCCCCGGAATAGCTACCCCTGCTCTCCTGATTAAACCAGCGGTGATCGACATGGAGGCATTATGGAGTGCTATGGAGACTTTACACAAGGTATGCTCCCAAATTGTACTTTCTACACAAAATACTAATAGTAAATTTAAAACTTTTGAAGAGAAACTTCAGCAACAGTCTAATAGAATGGACAAATTGGAGAAATCTGTGGCAGATGGGAAGATTACCACTAATTCACAACTTAAGGAGAAAGGTTTATTTGCCAGGAAAATTGAGAATTTGGAAAACGCTAATAGGAACTTAAACTTGAGATTTTTAAACTTTCCTATCTCCAAGTTTCAATCTCCTAGGGATCTATTTCAGTCCTTTTTGAATACCGTCCTGAAATTTCCTGAAAACAATATGTCACCATTACAAAAGATATATTACCTAAATTTACCAAAGGAGGACAAAGATAAAGGGAATGCTATACCAGGAGAATTGGATCTCACTGGTATGCTGGAGACATCTCAAGAAGATATAACGAATAGAGCTACTTTATTGTTAACTTTTGTCTTTCTTCAAGATAAAGAAGCAATTCTTCGCCTATTCTATAGGACTGATAAGGTGGAATTTCATGGATTAAAAATTTGTATATTTCCTGATGTATCTAAATGGACACAAGCCAGACGTAAGAAGTTTCTGGCTTGTCGTCAGTCTGTTTTGAGCTTAGGGGCAACCTTTCAATTACGTTTCCCCTGTAAATGCTGTATCACCTATCAGAGTAATAGATATATTTTTTATGAACCCGATCAACTGCAGTTTTTTCTTGAAGGTAAAGTAACTACAAGAATTCCAGACACCTCCATGGAATCAGCCCAGCAGGCCATTAGTTAAATAATTCCAACTGCACTCTGTTATTTGTATTAATTTAGTTTATTTCTTGGAACCAACTACCCTTGGAAGTGATTGATTCCTTCTCCTCCCAGATTGTGGACTTTACTCATAGTTACTATGTGATATTATTTTATAATTAATATTTGTTTTTCCTATTGGATTGTTATATTTCCTTCAAGTATTGATTGAATGTTAACTTGTAAAAGTATAAATAAAAAATTATTAAAAAAAAAAATAAAAAAATCAATGGGCTGCTGTTGCAGCTGTTATTGTAGCGATTAAAAAAAAAGGCATCATTCTCCAAAAAATGCGCATACAAATGAGGTTGGCAGAGAGTAGCAAAGGTTCGCTAAATTTGCATGTGCCCATCTCTGGGATAGTGATTGGCAAATGTGCAGAACAAATGCACAACAACCCCCCCCCCCCCCAAATTGAAGATCAGCAGAAGAGATACCCACTCCCTCCTGCCGCTGAAGTCAAGCAAACCCTTCCCCCAAGGCAATGGGAAAGATGCCCTCTGCCTGCTACCGCCGAAGTCAACCCCCCGGCCGCAGGAGAGATGCCCACTCCCTCTCTCTGCCAAACAACTCCCCCTGACACCCCCCAGCAGCAGGAGAGATGCCCACTTCCTCCTGCCACTATCAAGCAACCCGCAACCTAACACCCCATCCCTGACTCCCTCCCGCCACCAAGCAATACCCCCTTGGCATCTGGAGAGATGGCCACTCCCTCCCACCGCCGATGTTGAGCAATCCCTCAGCAATTGGTGGGATGCCTACTCCCACTGCCAAGTAACGCACCCGACACTCCCTCCCGCTACGAACGTCAAGCAACCCCCAAACTGACACCTCTCCCTTCCCCAGCAGTGAGAGAGATTCCCACTCCCTCCCGCCGCCGCCGCCATAAAGCAGCCCCCTACCTGATCTCCCCCCTGGCAGTGGGAGAGATGTCCACTCACTCTTTCCACCATGCAACCCGCCTGACATACCCTCCCCCTGTGTCTCTGATGACCCCCGCCACCTCCCTCTTACCTTGTTTACAATGGCTGGCCGGAAGGATGCCTACTCCCTCCATTCAACAGGCCCAGCTCTTCAAAATGGTGGCTTTCCCCTCTGCAGTGCATCCTGGAATGTGCCAGGGAGGGGCCTATGGCTCAAATTGGACCAGGTTTTTAAGGGCCCCTCCTAAGGACCTTAGGTGTCTGGGCCAATTAGAGCCTTAGGCCCCTCCCCAGTCAGAGACCCAAGTTTTTTGTGCTTAGTAGATGAGAAGGCTTGGGTGAATAGCTAAGTCTTGAGGGCAACTTTGAATTGATGAAAATGCAGAGTTTTAATCAGACTTGTGATGTGTAGAAGCTAGATTCTAGGATGAAGGAACCTGCAGTGAATTTTTTTCAAGCACAAGTTCTGGTCAAGCTTATAGTGTTAGTAGGGAAATGATATTACACTGAAATTAAGTTTATATATTAGAAAATAATTTAAGAAATATATTGCTCTTGATTGTAATTTCCAGAGCATATAGTCCTTATATTTATTAACATCAATGTATTTTTATTTTTATTATTATGGGTTATGCATCAGACTGGTTTAACATGTAGTTCAGTGTCTGAATTTCTTTACTCTGCTTTTAGAAGAATCTCTTTCATGCTTGTCCTTTAAATAAATACAAAATGGGAAATACCTGAATGCTACTTTCTCTTATTTGTGCACAGTTTGGTAAGCATAAAAAGTTGGTAATCATTTTTTTTTGTTACATATTCTTAGAAAGTTTCTGTCTCAGAGGATATGTAACTACATCTACATTGACTTGGGAATCTAAACATGCCAGACTTATTGAGAAGTCCTTGTTAAAATGACTCTCTCAGTTGTCAGCCTGTACTTGCAGTTCTGAGAATAATCTCCCGTGGGTTTAGTTCAGACAGTCCCCAGTGGGCCTCGTTGGTTTGCA